>NC_071091.1:56401923-57859423 GCF_027358695.1 Spea bombifrons
TATAATTTTCTTGATGACTGGGGACCAGAATTTAAAAAGTTAGCAGAACTTTATGGAGAAAAGGAACCACAAAGAACAACTTAGTTTACTTTTTCAAAAAACTGTGTTTTATTTACAAAACAACTGGAAGCATAACCACAAGATTTAAAATAAATTCATACTTGGAACTCAGCAAGTTGTTCACTTTTACTGTAGAAGCAAGTGCCATTTTCATATTAAAAACTGGGTTTCAGATTTTGAAAATAGAGAAGCAAAAACTATTTTCCCTTGTGTATATTTTTTAATCAATAAAGTTGGTGGTTCCACATACAGTACATACAGAGTATTTAAAGCTGAAAGACGTCATTTCTGTTTTACTACACCCTAAAGACCAGAGCACAGTATTCTGGTGAAAACTGGCTAGAACAGGAGAGGACATCACAAAGGGAACATTGTGGTGGTGCCCCCTACCAGCTTAACACCCGAGGCCATTGATGGTGAAGGTTTGTGGGCCTGAGTGCCCAAGTTTCAACATAAAACACTGCATGTTGGTGCCTACACCTGGTGTAGTGCAGTGTTGTTTTCACCTTCCAGAAAAAACCTAAAAACACACACGCCTATACTTAAATTCACATATATACATACACACACATACATACTCAGACACACACATACATCACACATCTTGGGGTTAAATGCAGCAATCTGAAGAAAAATCTGCATTATGTTTGGATCCTTCTTTTCTCATATCTTGAAGGAAGAAAAGGGCAGTGGTAGCAGCACATATATTCCATCTGAGAAGCCACCAAACAGTTTGCACCTGTTTATTCAAAATCATGTAAATATATTCATATTAAACAGGATGGGTGCAAGGTGTTCGGTGGCTTCTCAGAGGGAACCCATGTGCTATTGCTGCCGCTATATTTCCCCATCTCTTGTTTTTCTCATTATCTCTCCCTTCTGTCTATCTCTCTCCTCATTATCGCTCCTCTATAGCTTTCTCTTCATATTTCCATTTTCTTCCTATGTCTCTCCCTTTCTCCCCATCTTTTACCTTTCATAATTCCTGTGGTGGGAGCACAAGGTCTTTTCCAATAGGTCTCTGTTTCATTGCTGTATCGCGGTGGGCGTGATTTCAGTGCTGAGCGGGGGATATGACATCAAATCTCAGTGCTCAGCATCAATAGTTGGTACTCTTCACCCTTTATTTTGGCCAATTTTAAAAATTAACTGGTCGCATAGTACAACAGAAACCTTTGAATACCTGTTGTTGCACACGTGTCATAGGTTCGTCGTCACTGCCCTAGGAAGTGGCCCAGTCTGCATATATGTCCAGGCCAGCCCTGATGATATGTATATATGCTGTACCACACTTTTATGATCTATTCGTTACTACTTGGTTTTATAAACCCAAAATAGCTTTTCTTTTCTGACCTTTACTTTTTACAAAAATCTTAAATTCAAACCAGAAATATTTTTTTCTTTAATGCCTTGGGTGCCTCATGTGTCAATGTAACATTTTATGATTTTGCAATGTGACCTAAAGGTTTTACACTAACTAGAGAAAGAACACACACTATATTTAATACATGAATTTAATAATGTTATAAAATATGATTACAGTTTCTCTTTAATCTGCACCCTGAAAAAACATTGTGTGATGCCAGTAGGCCACATTTGGGAGGTGTGCATTTTTTTTTTTAGATTGATTTCAGAGCTTATTTAATGCCATGATATGCCAGGCATTTCATTGGTCGTTAACTAACCATTTTTCTGTCACATGCCACACAGACTACAATAGCGGATACACAACAGAGGTGAAGGAATTAGGGAAGTAACACTTAAACATAGACTAGACATTGAGTCATTCTTATTACACATACAAATGGAAACAAGTGGGTGAAAATACAGAATTTAACAATTTAACCCCCACAAGTGAATTTTGAAGATTGTCTTAAAACAAGGGCCCAACTTTATTACCATAACCAAGTAAACAAATACACAGTAATTTACACATGAAAGCATATTAATATCCTGAGCAAAACAGAGATTTTTTTTTAAAAAAATGTAAAAAATATAATAACAGGGATATAACCAAAATACATGCAAATTAACAAGACCTGTTGTATATACTATTAATAACACTGCTACCTCATTGTTCTATGGCATAAGCCAGGCCCAAACCAGACCCCCAGGCAGAAAAAATAGCTGAGCATATCATTCTAATTGTGTGTGAGAATTAAATAAGTAGAAGGAAGTGCTTGTGTATTTATTCTGTTTCTGAACAGGCCCTGGTCCACTCCTCTCCTAGGATGTCCCACTCCTGCTTGTCCATTCCTTCTGTTGTCAATGGAATATAAAATACGAATTAGACATTGCATTAAACTATTATCATAAAGTATCATGTACACCTTTTGAGTTAAAAAATATTAGAGCTCATTCATGAAAACCTATATGTATTAATATATGTTAATATACAAACATGGACTCTGCGGTAGGGTCATTGGACTAGAAGTAGTAAAGTACTCGTATTACAAGTATTCAGTTTCATTAATGAAAGTTGGGTTTCTATTTGTTTGTCTGCCTCTGCAGGTTATCCAGAGGTTTACAACTTAAAAGAATACTTTTATTAAAACCACAGTAAATGATGCTTTTACTTTATTTAGACAATTACACATGCCCATAATATAGTTAGGAGAGTAATGACCAAACATTATTGTATCATCTTTCATTGTGATTCAACTATTCGTGAATACATACGTATTTTCAGTTGTCTTTTCAAAGACACACAGTACAATATTACTGTTAGGCCATCTAACATTACTAGGGTAACAGGGTTGGATATTTATTGTGTTTATTTTGAAACAGTCATGTATACAAGAAGTATAGTTATTTTAAGTTTTGCATTGAGGAAGTTTAATTAAACATTAATTTGCAAATGAAACATATTTAGCTTCTCATCTGACTCCCTAAGTCATAGTTATCTTATTTGCACAGGTCATATATTCCAAAAGTTAGGCTCATTGTTATTTACTCTCAGCTCTCATAACAGAGTGTTTTAACCCCTTAAATAACACACTATTTAAAAAATGGCATCAAGGTGACAAAGTAGCCTGGACTTTCAGCTGAATCCTACATCTCTGAACCAACAGCTTCGGTGCATACACCAGTATGACAACACTATTTGAATATGATGACACTACTGGAAGCACAGATTAGAGGAGTAAACCCCCTGTGTCTTTACAGGCTTTGCTGGGGTCTCTGATAATGTCCCTACTGGCTGATCACACTTCAAGAATACATGCTGTTCTCAGCTACGGTGAAATTACAGAAAAAAAGAATAGAAAGTACATGTTCTCCTCCTCCTCCTTAAAAAAGAAATATTTACCAGCGACACCACTATGAATCATTAGAGGTTCTCTCTAGATTGCTGAGAGCAACCAAGTGGCTTAAAAGGGTAAAAAAAAAATGCAACAACCCTATGTGCTTAGGTTTCTCTACAATTTTGTTTTCCTGCAGTGACCTCTATCCTATATAATCCTAAACAAGTTCTTTTTCCCTAGTTTGTTTTAAATATATTTTAATGATAATAAATGTTGCTTTCTATGCATTAATATGCCCCATCTCTCCTGGAAAAACAATGTGTATAATTTGTGTTGGTACACTAAACATGGAAAAGGGGAACCATGGTTGTCCAAACATGGCAATAAGACCGCCAGCATTCATAGAAAAGCCATGGTCATATAGGGGTTAACACATGGTTTAGTGAATACAAATCCTAAACACAATTCTTATTTGAAGAATTTGGTTAAGGTATATAAATGATAATAATTACTACTACTACTAAAAGGTGCTTAAAATAATTAGCTTCTTCTCAAATGATGGATGAATAGAAGGACCTAGTGTTCTAGCATGCTGTAGTTTGCGTACTGGGCAACATTGTCAAATATAAATCACGTCTTTGAAAAGGAAGTTTCAAAGTAATTTGCCGGAAACCTTCCTGAAAAGATTATTGATTAAACACCTTCACATTTCCCCCAAACAGCATACTCCAGGCAGTAATTTGCACATTTTGAAATGTATCAGGTTTATTTTTTAAAACCTAACATCTTGAGAGTATATAAGAGAGTATTGATTCCGGATATTGTATGCTCCATGCATTGGTTTCTTTTATTCCCCGGGGTAGCTGACATTTTCCTGCCTCTATTTATTGACCTAGTAAATATACCCTTCTTTACACAGATACACAGCCAGAAGAAAGATTAGAAAAGGTCATCTTTAATGCTTATGATTACACTCCCTTTAAAAAAGAGTTCAACCGTTGAAAAAATAGTTTTATTCAATTTACTTTATAGTTTATGGAGAACATAAAATATTTTGTAAAATAATTGTTTAAAAAAAAGAATTGTGCATTGTCGATGAGCAGCAACAGGAGACAACAGGGTGAACACAACAAAGCAAAGAAAGGCATGAGTAAACTCTATGGGAGATGAGAAACTATTTCAGGATGTGTTGAATTTATTTCTGGATGGCTTGATACATGGCTCAGTATAAGATGCTCATAGTGTATATATATATGGCGCTTTAGTGAATAATTTTGCATTTTTTCTTATTTAATGTGTGGGAGGATTTTTTCATACATAACACTTCAGCTTCATTTTTAATCTCCCATGGCGGATTATTATGTAAAACAAATGTGATATCTCTTTATAATAGTTTTGCTGGATTTAGATGATATTCAGATAATTGGATTCACCAATGACCACTCTTATTGTCATGACATTAATCTATGACACTAACCGGCTGTTTTTTTTTTAAACTTTATTTTTTTGGTCAATTCCTCTGATCATATTGCTTTCAAAACTTTCAAGAGAAATAAACTATGTGCACAGACATAAACATCCATATTTGCTGTACAACATAATGACGCAGGAATGTCTACAAATCATGTTGTGCTGGTAAATTAGTGGTCAATTCACACCAAGTTGTGTTCACTGGCACAAGGTGATATTGAATAATATTAAATGCATTCAGTTGGAAATAGACACATTTTTGATGACATTGTAGGGGTTCAGATGTTGTTAGCTACAACCCAGAGTAGGATTTTAGGATTCTTGAGTGCTGATGTTGCGTAATATCCATAGAATTATAGATATTTCAGGTAAATTAAAAAAAAATCTGTATTTTAATTGAAAATGTAAGCAAATTGTATATTATTTTACCCGCCACTTCCAAATTTCAAGATGTAATTCTATATAATATTACAATACTTACACGACACTTTAATGGCACAGACTTAATTAATGAACCCAGTTAAGAGGGTAGCTTGAATACACGTTTGGGTGTTTGAATGTTGTGAATGCATGTATGTTCCAGCCTATAAAAGAAATAAGCAGGGAAATTGCTGAAGTACGGACTATGCTTAACTTTCTTTCTTTCCTTCTTTCTTTTTTCTCTCTCCTTCAAAGTGCTCCAGTTTAAAGTAGCAAAACAAATTGTCCTGTCTGTAACTGAACTTTAACATGATTGACATTTTTTTCCGGGCTGCCAATCACGGAAGTCTGATACACAGCTGTAAATCACTCTACATGCATTTTAAATCATGTTGTCTTTCACTAGGAAGAAAGCTGCCATCTGCCACTAACATTAATCGGGGAGAAACGTTTTATGCATCAAGGGGATTCTTCTGGTTCATGTGGTCTAGTAAGCATAATAAAGATTTCACTACAGTCACAATAACAGCTCACTCTTTGACATAGGGTTTTAACTGTTCAGAATCTCAATATTCACTCGCTTCGTAACTGAAAAAAAGATAAAGCCACATTTGTGTGGTAAAGAAAAGGATAGTTAAAGTAAATAGCTTTTTGATGGACCACAGGCGTAATACAGAAAGGGCAAAAAAATAAATAAGAATGGAAACATGTCAATCCAAGCAAGTTATGCAAACAGTGTTTAAATCATTGTTGTTATATATTGCTACTGAACGCAAGAAAGGTATAATTCATCTGAAAAATATAAATATTCTGCGTCTTGAAGTATCACATCATAAATACAGTCTCCATTTGCTAATATATTTTCCCGGTCATTAATAATTACAAACTTGTTTTGAAATAATAAATCACCGATGATGGATTGTTAAAGAGAATAATTTATGTATTCTACATATTCACTATGCAGCCCAAGAGCAGATAACGTACACACAGCAATTTGTAATATCAATTTATAATGTGGTAAATGCTCTCAGAAAACCAAAGTAAACTGTTACTCTTTGAGTTTGTGAATAAGAAAAGCTAGTGTTTATCAGTACAAGAATTATTGCTGACCTTATTTGCATGCGCCTACCCAGAATTAGAAGTGATGATATCAATGCTAAGAATGTAAATAAATTTAAAAAGTGAAGTAATCTGCACCGGGGTGGGGCCACACCTCTCATTACCATAATACCCCCTCAACCCCCATTAAGCTTATAACCAAGACACAATATTCAATATTTTCCACTATGGTAGTTGCAGGCTCTCTTAGTCTCACTGAGGAGAGGTATATGGGGTTTTGTAGCCATATGTTCCATATTTTTTTTCATATAGTTCTATTGTGTTTACCAAAGTGTGAGATATATATTCCGTACTTCAATGGTTTTCCAAAATGGCTATTGCATCATTTAGTAAAAGTTTGCAAATGTCCACTTCCTCGCCAATGCCAACGTGAAAATAAACAAATATAAAAAAATAAAAAAAATATTGAGAATGGGAAAATATGAAACAATTTAACCTCCAGCTTTACAGGCAAGTCTAACATGGTGAAACTATGTAAAATGTCCGTTCTAATATTACCACAATTTCGCCAACATAACAGCGATGATTTTAGCTAGTCAGATACCAGCCAAAATAAATTTTCTTTCGCCACTTCAAATAATTAGGACATTCTGAAATTCCTCTCATATAGTTTTTCTTTGTGCCATGGCTCAATAGTAAAAACTGTCACCATGTCGCACTCCTATCATCTGTTGCAATTTAATCATATACCATGAATTAAGTAACGTAGAGTAATTTATTTGAAATCTCGGTTCCTTTTTATCTAAAATAGCTTTGAGATAATGCAGTATTTGCAGGTATAATTGATCTAATGAACAGGAGTGTAGGTACCCATACTCATGATCTAGCCATGCAAGTGTTTCTACAGGGGAATGATACCGAATCAGTTGTGAAAGGGACAAGGCCCAATAATACATTTCCATATGCCAAACCCCTAGTTCCCCTTTGTACTTTGGGTAATACATGTGTTCATTGGGATGCCCAGGAAAAGCCTCTGATGTAAATAAAAGGACAATACATGTTTCCTGCATCTCTTTTAGCAAGTAAGCCTGAATCTTTACATGGACTGTTGTCATAAAATATAGAATTTAGAGGATGGTCATCATCTTGAATGCAGCTCTACAGCCGAGCAAGGAAAGCTCAAATTTACCCCATTGCTGGGTTTCCATTTTAAACTGTGACCACTGTTTAATAAAATTGAGGTGGTACATAGATTGGGGTGTTCTGGTAAACTTAATGCCATATAGCAAAAAGTACTTTCGGACATCAAAGTGAAATCTAGCTGTGTAGAGCCACCCGGGAAGCAAGAATTGCAGGCAGTAGGCCATATCTCTCCAAATATACCCAGTTCAGCCAGTCAAAGGTATTTTCTTTGCAACCTATTAGATTCTAAGATGACGTTAATATGTTTTCTTGTTTTGTCCAAGGGTTGCCTACCCTTTACAAAACCAACCTGATCAGTGATTCATAATATAATATTAATGTTATGTTTGCAAGAAAGAACATGAAACTGGGGAAGGCAGAGATCGTGCTCTTCCCACCAATTCATCAGGAATCATTAATTTATGATTCATATAAGATTAGATATATTTTAATGTCTTACCGTTTTATGTTTCTCAGTTAAATCTCTTATACCCAGTCTTAGGTTAGCAGTTCCCTTTTGCTTGTATCTTAACATGCAACTCACATTCATTCATAGCAGTAAATTCCTTATACATGATGTTGAAGAAAGATATCCAAAAAGTCAACAAGACAATTTTTTTTACTTTTGAGATAAATTATCATTAAGCTTCTCACCTCCATCCCTCTCTAGGGTTCTAATTTACCAGGGGCCTGATGCAGTTTTGTTATAGGATCAAGTTGGCCTGTATACACCATTTTGGACCCAATTTACAATTTCTTAAAACACGTGTGCCTGGCCTCACCACATATTTATAACATGTCTAGGCTGCTCACCAGCTTGCTGGATCGGTCCACAAAAACAGTCTTTGCCTCGACTTCTTTAGGGGTAGATCAAACAAACAGCTTCAATTTCCACTGGCCTGATACAAAGTTTCAAAAAATGCGCATAAATGAGTTCCATTCATAGTGTAGTTTAATGATCTTTTTTGTATACAGGAAGAGTCTACAGAAAAAAAGAAATGGATATAAGGGAAACCAGCAACAACATATATTCATAGAAGATAAAAACCAAATAAATATCTCAATGAACCAAAAATAAACAGACGCTATCTCAGATGCAAGCCCAACATAGCTACACATAAAGGATGAATGAGTACATGAATGCTCTGCTGCAAAATATTAATGCGTACGCTGTAAAGAATGGATACATTACCATAATTGCAGACTCAAAGTATGAATGTAAGAATAGGAAACATTATGAAAGGATATTTCCTCATTTAATCCAATCAATTCTCCCTCATAAAAATTTAGATATTACATGATATATGGAATTAAGGCAAATCAATTATCTGTTCATCTAGCCAATTTCATATGAGAAACGTTTAACCCTTTAAAAACTTAATCATATTTAATGAATAGGTAGTGAATACATTTTATATTTATCTATATATAAGGTAATGATATAGATATATATTATTTAAAATTAATTGACTTAGCTTTTATGCACTAACCAATTATGAATGTAAAATAATATATTTAAAATCTTAATTTACTACCCACTGCACCCATAATAATCAACTAGCAATGCTGCTGCTCAACAACATAGGAGTTGCAGTCAAGAAAAGTTAACATTCTAAAGTATTACAAAAAAAATAATTAGAGGGTAGTGAAAAGGGACATAAAGGCTTAGACATCAAAATAGAATAGTTTTTCGGCAGTTGTGGCTCACATGCGGAACTAAAAGTGCTGTTTGGACATTTCTCATCATGATCAGTCAACTAAGTCGATCTTCAATCTTTAATCTTCTTTCTTCATTCACATCTCCGCAGCCATAACAAAGCGCAACTTCCTCCAAAATGGTGGTGCTGTGGTGACGTTGTGGTGAATATTGGCATTCCAAATAAAAAATATTTCTAATTTTTTGGGCAGGGAACAAAATTTGTTGCCAGAAAATGAAAAAAATTAGCCAAAAAAATGTGTCTGAATAATTTTTGGTCCATTTACACATGTTCTGCATACATTGAATATATGCATATAGATATTGCATATATTGAAACTGTACTAATGAGTTGTAGGTGGACATCTGTGCTCCCCTGAAGAGCATGCTCTCCCAAAATTACTTGAGCTTGTAGAATATCATCAGAGGACGCTAGATCCAGCCAGTAGATCCATGTTATAGAGTATTTCTGCATTCGGTCTTTGGCAATATGTATCAGCAACTCCAAAATTCTGACCTCTTGTACAGATTCGCTCAGGGAGGGGGCTGCAGATTTTTCAGTAAATGGAAATTAGGCATTTGTTTGCGTTTAGCAGATGTTTGGTCAGTGAGCAAGACAACTGATTCCTCCATGTTATGGAGAGACAACCCCCAGCCATGCGCTTAATCTACCCGTGTAACCTTTTCCACATCGTGATGTACGGCAAAAAGTTGTTATGAGCGTGTTTTTTTTTTTTTTTTACTAATATTAGCAGGCTCCATTGTTTGTGTATATCAGGGAATAGATTTTAAGCATGATTTTAGGTAGACATAAAACAAATACCAAAATAGCCTTAATATTTCAATATATTTTAATTACAGAATTATTTCTATTGGAAACAAGATAGTTTCTGCATCCTGAAGGTTAGATATAGTGTTGAGTACATTGGTGATGGATAGAAAGCTATTGCAACTGTACAGGCTTTCTGCTTTTTACCTGAAATGCTAAACTGGAGAGGGAAGTATGAGCGATTGCACCCATATGTATGAGTAACTGGGGACATCTTCACAACTGTGCTGAGCAGTCAGGCATGGGTTTATAATTCATGTACAGAATAGAATATTTCATTCTATTAAGCAGCAGCAGCAGCAACCATGAAATTTCCCCCTGACAATATTTCAAATGATGAAAGCACTTTACACACTAGGTAAATTGTATTCATGTTTTTCTCTTTCTCAGTTGGAAGCTGTGTTTTTTCTTCTTATATGTGCTAATATCCAAAAGAACTGGCAAAATAAAAATCTCATTTTATGGACAATTGACTACTGAAGTCCACTAACTGAGAAAATGATCTGAATTATGTTATTAAGCTTAATTCTGCATTAGCATGCTTCAGTGCCATATGAGTAGCTCGGTATTTTATAGTTAAAAAATGTTTAAAGGCTATTTTATAACCTACACTGTATAAGTCACATGAAGACAGAACACAATGAGAGGCTATATACCGTATTTGCTCGAGTATAAGACGACCCTGAAAAAAAAAGAAAAAGCCTTAATATAAGACGACCCTTTAGGAAAAAAGTTTTACCAGTAAATTTTAATTCATGTAAATTATTTTTTTTAATAAAAGCTATGATTGAGAAAAATATTTTGGTTTTATTTCCTTCTATTTTCCAACCTGCCCCCCCAGTTATGCACATATGCCCCAGAAATGCCTTATAACCCCTATATGCCACTGTGCCCCATGATATGCCTTTTAACCCTATATGCCACTGTGCCCCATGATATGCCTTTTGACCCCCTATGTGCCACTCTGCCTCAAGAAATGCCTTATACCCCATTTAACACTCCCCCCCAACTTACCGGTGCTTATGACTCCCCTGTCATGCAGCTGGGGCAACGTGTAGATGTCTACACTTACGTTGCAGCCAGAAGGAGGTGTGGCTAGCAGCGGGGGTTGTCTGCGTCCATCGCGCAGACCTTCCCCGACTATCAGAGAGAATTCCCCGAACCGGTGCCAGTGCCGGGAACTTTGATCTCTGACAGCCGGGGAAGGTCTGCGCGATGGACGCAGACAACCCCCGCTGCTAGCCGCACCTCCTTCCGGGTGCAGCGTAAATTGTCTACGCGAATCATGTGGACACTGCCCCGGCTGCACACCGGGGACTCAGAAGCACCGGTAAGTGGGGCGGGGGGAGGGGCAGGAGGATCCAGGTCCCCTGCAGCTGCAGGGGATCTGGATTTAAGTCATCTCATAGTCAGACCTATTTGAGGTCTGATTATAAGACGACCCCGATTATAAGACCTCGTCTTATAATCGACCAAATACGGTAATATATAAATAACAAATACTTTAAATTTAAAATAACAAATACACATATATGTTTATTAATTATAATTTACTGTGTCACTAAGCCATGTACCCAAATGTGTAAACGCTCCACACTATTGCGTTCCACACAATATATTTGCAAAGTTGTGATGTAGGTTGCGGATGACAGAAGTATTTCTGGGGGTAGACCTGGTAACTTCTAAAGTTTTCACCCTATCCCAGGTATGGACACGTGACTGCACTTTACATTTTTATGCTCACGTAGCGTGCAGCCAAAGATATCTAACTGTTGGCCACACAATGGAGCATAAGGTGCAAGTATGGGGTGCCAATGGCCAGTTAAAATACAAACATTTAAAATACACTGGGTTGTCTAGTTTTCAAACATATATGGCTTGATTGGGCTAAATTGAAGTGGCTGACTTTAAAGATGTCCTAAATAGGACATGGGGGCAGAATGGCCATATTTGGGAACAAAAAAGGTTTTAAAAAAGCATTATGCTACTTGTACTTATTGCACTATAACATGCAAAGAAATATAAAAACCTTGGGTATTTCTAAACCCGTGACACATAGTAGAATGTCGCAGCTTTTTCATTAGCTTTTGTAGATGAGTAAATGATTTTCAAGTAAAAGTAAGAAATTTTCAAAATTTCACCTTATTTTATACTTTTTTATTGTAAATTATATGATACAATCAAAATAATGGTATTAAGAAAAAGCCCCTTTTGCCCTGAAAAAAATATAACTTGTATGGGTACAGTTAATGACAAAGAAGAAAGTTACAGCTAAAGACGTGCACTGCAGAAATGTTAAAACAGCCATTGTCACAAAGGGTAAAAAAAATGAAACCCACCATTGTCAGGAAGGGGTTAAGGACATGTCTAACCTTGAACTTCCTAAACTGTGCAAAGTAAAACAGCATGAATTTCCATTTCCTATCCATTATTAATTCAAATATTTATTATTTCTTAAAATTATGTGGTGGCTTTATCTTTGCCATAGTTTCAGATTAGACCTGCTCACAGATGTTTCCATCATAGGTCTCAACTGTGTGAAATTGGATTCTGATTAACACGGTGTGGAGGAGGACCAGGCTAGTGCTAAGTCACATAGAAATGAATTGTGTAAGTATCTTTGAAACACCAAAGAGAAGAATCGCAATAGAACAGGAGAACAAACCTTGTACGGAAGACACAATTTACAAAAATTTTAAAGCGGGCTGTACACGTTAAATCAAACTGATGCTAATCAATAGGACATGAAAATGAATCGTGCAGGATATTTTAATAAAATGTCATCAAATGTATAAGTATTGTATGTAAGTCACAAACATGGCATATGCATATTCCACTCTATTATGTTATCACATGGATTCTAAAGTCTTCAAAAGTAACCACAGTTCAATAAAATGTTTGTGATTAGGAGCTATGGTGGGCATTATTTTTTTTAATATTCTCTATTTATAAAAAAAAAAACCCCATGGTGTGTTATTTTAAACATTTCTGTTAATTTTATTGCAGGGAAAAATGACAGAGCTATTTAAGTGCCATTACTTAACAGGCTGTAACCTGTAATGTTTTGTCTGGGTGAAATAGCACCTTTATAAAGTCTGAGTTTTATTTATTGAAGCTGTCATACTCCCCCTGTGTTTAATCACAATATTTGGCGAAGGTTAAAGTCTTAATCTATTTTCATGTAAAAGGAGCTTGGCTATAGACATGAATTATGGGTTATTGTTACACAAAAAACTCCTTTATTGCAAAAAAGTAAGTCTAACTAACATGTATTTGAATGTCAAACACTGTTCTCGGCTGGAGTTTGTTAAGTGAAAATGATAGGTACATTGCTACTTGTTAGAACTAAGTTGTAAACCTGTATTTTTTTTGACATGATGACATTTTATTAAGTAGTTTTGTAATTTGTGCACTTACTATAAAAATGTTAGTCATATGTTTCATATGTATTCTCTATATATATTTGTGGTAGGGATAAATCACAAGTGAATATTCAGCGTCTGAAACGCCCCCTTTGTGGGTAGGATAGGGGTGAAATAAATATAATTTGTGAGGTCTTTAAAGTCTCTACTCTACTCCTGTTCGGGATGTGCGCTAAGAAGGGAAGGCCTTTTTGAGTATAGAGGTAAAAACTTATATTGTATGTCCGTTATGTATAACTTGATAGTGTTGGGGGAAAGTTTGAGGTTAGTGTAGCAGAAGGTGGCAGATGGTAGAACCTTTAAACCCCCCATCCTCCTCTTCTCCCCTGCTCATGAAACGATACTGAGCAGCTCTGCCTAAACGGGCCCCCTCTCTCCCTGCACATGAATGAGTAAAGCAGCTATGGATACCTTCCCCCTAAATGAGCCAACTTTTCCTCCCTAAACGAGCCCCCTATTCCTGCCTATGAAACGAGCAGCTCTTGATTTAATCCCCAAATGAGCCCCCCTTACCCTGTCTGTGGGCCCAGAAGAGCAGATCAAAGGAATTAAAAGCACTTTCCCAGTCTTAAGAAGAAGAAGGTGGAATGCTGAGTGAGAATGTCAGGAGGCACAGAGAGAAATGCCCAGGTAGGTGAGAGACTAGACCAGGTGGAGCAAAATGCACAAAAGCGAGCAACAAGATGCCCCGGAAGTGTAAAGAAGGTACCCTGCAAGCGCTGATGAAACGCTATATATATATACACCGATGAGCCATAACATTATGACCATCTAATATTGTTTAGGTCACCCTTTTGCCACCAAAATAACCCAAACCCATCTAGACCAGTGGGGCGACCATGGATCGGACTTCTTTGTCCAGCACATCCCACAGATGCTTGATTGGATTGAAGTCTGGGGATTTTGGAGGCCAAGTCAACACTTTCAACTCGTTGTGTTCCTCAAACCATTCAGCTAAGAAAGACAACATACAACTAGGGTATATAAATACATGTAAATAAATGTAATGTAGCTGTATAAAACAATAGATTTACTACATCAAAATGTGGTAAATACAACCTCAGATGAACAACACATGACATATTACATTGTGCCTTGATTTTTTCGTGTTTTGGTTATCCTCGCTGGAGGGAACGATTTATGTCACAATCCCCATAAGGTTTTAATGAAGGATATACTGTATGTGTGGGATTTTACAGCTTTGGTCCCAATTACCCTTGATCATTGTAGTCTTGTCCCACACTCTCCCTCCATCTTTTTGGAGAGGCACACGCTCTACAGGGCATTAGCCGGGCTAGAATTAAAGTCAACAAAGCCATTTGGAAGTTTATTGATGACTTTGGGGACACGGGGAACCTTTTTTTGGAAGGATGGAGTTAATTTAAATGATATTGGGAAGATATTTGGTTGGTCACTTAAGGGGGTCAGTTGCACAGGTTATGGTGGTGGTGTTTGGTAGTTTTGGTCTGTTAAAATGTTTGGTGTCATGGGTTTCCTATGGGCACGGTAACATAGGAGATGTACTGTTTGATTAAGTGTTGATTCCCCAGCTAGGATAGTTGAACAGCTAGTGGGCAATTGGATGTATACTGCTCTGAGGTTGAGTAGTAAGGTTGGCCCTTCAACAGATCATTTTTGTATAATATCAGGATCCTTACTATGTTGCCTTATATGAGATCATATAAATGAGAAGAGTTGGGCATAATGCATTTAGGACCAAACCTTGTGCTGCTAACATAGTTTAAGATATGTACATAAATAGATCATCTGAGGATTTTTTGTAATTTAATACGCTTATCAATTTTAACAGATAACTGTACCTGCCAGATAATGCTTAGACTACATTTTAAATGTAAATATCACGTACACATACTACAATAAAGTAGACCTGTAGAAGCAGGAAAAAGAAGAGAAAAGGTACTTGTATCGTAAAATGTACTTACTACACATATGGTAGACAGTGAATGAAAACTTGTATAACTATAAATTACCAGGATTGTCGTGTCAAGGAGAGGATGTGCCCTTGGTGCATGTAAACGTAAATTGGACATTCTGTGCAAAAAAGAGAGGAAATTACTTTCTCTGTCTTGAATTCAAATACCTGAAAGATGAGAGAGACCTAATTTTACCTCTGTGTCAAATAAATTGTTCTTAAGCATTGATAACTGCGATGGAGCCCAATCATTGGTTCAGTTAGTCCAGGTCTTTTTTTATTGCTTTTATGTTTCTTCATTTTCTCTAACCCAAATGTACACGAGAGTGCATGACTGTGAATTTTGCCATTGACCTGTCTTTCTACACGCACACTCAAAATGACAGTACAAAATAAACAATCACCCCAGCGTGGAAGATCACAATACTCTCACATTATGTGGTTGCATTTGTTGGTGCACGACCAAGACAAAAATCAAACGCTCGTATAGCACAACAGAAAGAGAAGAATGTTAAAATGACACCAGTAACCTTGATATTAGATGAAGATGTGAAGATGTTTGAATGAACATTAGTCAAGGCGTTATGTTGGCTAATTTTTTACAAAGAGACAAATTTGGTTTTAATGTTTTAAGCTTTGGTTTTAATGTTTTAGGCTACTACTTGTTTTCCTTACAATTCCACGGATAGCAAAGGAGGTGTCTAGAGTAGCTAGATATTATTGCAACACTTATATGAAACCTGGATATTTTCTGTGCTCCCTTATGGATTTCCTTTTTAAAATACATATTCCGACTCCAGTGAGTTATGATTTATCAAGGGGTTTCACAAATTTCTAGATAAAAACTAGATTGTAGCCATTGACTGATATTTAGGCAAAGAGAATGTTGAATCACAGATACATTTATCAACAAGATATAATGTATGTTTAAAGTTGTTAATTAAAACTTGTTTTGGAACACATAGATAACAAATAAAATAATTTTGTTTTGTTTTTTCTTAAATAGGTAATTTACAGGAAATATCTTTAGCGTTTCATACCATGCAGCTATTTTCTAAACACAAATATAGATTGTATTAGCATTTTCTCTAGACACAGAATCTAAAACTGCGTGTACAGTGTAGGAAGAATGCAAAGGAAATTGCCTCGTCACAATATTGATTAAAAACTGTTTTACACTTGATTATTCTCACACTGCTATTGATCGTTGTTTATCATTCTATGTACTTTTGTTCTGGATGTAAGTGTGATTATTTCATTCTATATGAAACTGCAAACTCTGTGTAATTTAACTACATGTCCAGGAAAGTGATGCATTGCGATCAAATATTCTTTTGCAATACAACACCAAAATTCATTTTTGTAGAAAACACCCAGTGCTAAAGCTCAATATATTTCCTTCATAGACATCACCAAGATGAGTTATCGTTATTGTGATCCGAGTTTCATACAGTCATTGGTGCTTTACGTGCAGCACCAAATAAAGGTATTGACCTTCAAATATCACATTCGTAGATGGAAACCCAAGAACTAGTGATAAAATGGCACTGCAAATTCTAAACATATATGTCCTGTCTCATACAAAACACTGCTTTCAGACATATTATTAACTTTCACATAGCTGTAGTCTAGACATAAGAGACATAAGATAATTTTAGCCAAAAAAAAGAAAAGTCACAAATTGGCTTGTTATTTACGCTTCAGGTTTGGCTTTTCTATTCAGACTGTGAGATGTAGGGAATGCAATATCCAGCATCCATAGATATGTTGTGTTTTGTAGACAATGACTGTAATTGACTATATAATTATAGAAAAATATAACCTCTAGTTTGGACAATCTTTATATATTAGAAATTTGTGACATGGTGATGGTGGTGATGCCACAAACATTGCTGCTGGTTGTTCCTGCTCTACTCTCTGGTTGCAGTATCATATCACCCCCTGATGTGCCCAATGAAGATTGATGAGCATAAGGTAAGATAAAGAAGAAAACCGCTGAAGGTGGCCAGGGGGACACCAGTGTGGAGGTTAAAGTATGGATAGGTCCTGGGAATCTTCCCCTATTCCTCTGCATTAAAAACAGAACTGGATTTACTTTCCGCTTTTACTGAAAGGGTATTTTGAAAGCATCTTGAGAGGAAAACGTAGTCACCACATATTTTAGGTACCTAACGTAAATGCATAGAAATGGCCCTATTATTGTACAAATGACCTTGTCCATTTGCAAACAGCTGATTTCTTATATACTGGTATAAAGTGAGAAGTGAGGAAAAATCACTACAACCATGAAAGGGGTCCTTGGTCTTGTTTCATACGGGTTCACTCTGGAGGTAATCTTAAAGATATTCGGAAATAGCATACAGTGCACATGCCCTCTAGATTATATCTTGACTGTATATGTTATGAAGGGATGAGGTTTTCTATTAACATGACCCTGTAAGGTGACTTATTGCTGCCGCAATGAGTAGCAGTGGTATTTATTTCTATTTGTGGAAGATGAGAATAGCTTGATTGTTCCCTCCTGACTATACTTATAAACGTGGGCAAACAAGCAGCAGATTTGACTAGCATGTATTCAAGAGAGATGACACTGGGTGGAAGAAAACCAGTTCTTAATAATAAGTCAAAGGAAGAAAGCAGCTAGACATTTACATACATGGCTCCTAACATTCTGTTTCTGTTGGGTTTTCTCAAATCTTCTGAGGTCATTAATTAAATCATGCATCTTGTGAAGGCTTGGGCAAACAAGCAGCAGATTTGACTAGCATGTATTCAAGAGAGATGACACTGGGTGGAAGAAAACCAGTTCTTAATAATAAGTCAAATGAAGAAAGCAGCTAGACATTTACATACATGGCTCCTAACATTCTGTTTCTGTTGGGTTTTCTCAAATCTTCTGAGGTCATTAATTAAATCATGCATCTTGTGAAGGTTTTTAGACTCACTGTATTATTTTAAACTGCATTAATTAGAGGGTCATTGTATTTGCAAGCTTTCAATAGAAATAAAAATGTGTACGCACGCACTGTTACCTCTATAAATTCCTTGGTGGTTTTCAAAGTCCCTCTTGAGGTGTTTCCGCTATAATCCATACTACATTTTCCCTGAAGTAAATTGCATAGGATGAATAAGACCGCTCATATAAATTACTGAATTTTCTTTGACACGCTGGACAATGAGGCTTGAATTCCCCACTGTGGTTGTAACTAGTAGTCATTTTACAGCTTTATGTCTTTTCCTTTCACTGCTGAAAATCTCTGGGTTTTTTTTTTTTTTTTTTTACCTCTGTTGCTAAACTTTATGAACCCCACTAAAGTACATCAACCAAGTAAATCAAGCGACCTTATAATTCTTTCCTCTGTAACATTAAAGTCTCTCTGCATTCCCTTGTGTACTTTAATACATAAAAGTGACTACTCTCATTCTTCCACACTCGGAGTTGGTGGATTGCAACCTTTAGTTTGTGCGCATATGTTGCTCTCAAAGTGGACATCTGTAAAGATGTGTGTATTTGTCCTTTGAAGACATATGACTTTACTAAAAACCTCACCTAAAGCACCATGTAACATCCTTGAAAAATGGTGTACATTAATAAATGCACCCTTCCTGCTTTGTTATGTTTTAAAACAGAACCATTTATCATAATTTAATCAGGCTTCAGATGGGGCCTTCTAAAAATGTAAATGATATTTGTGACCAGGCACAGCAAAAGAGCATTTTTTGTGTTGAATATACATCATAAAAAGTTAATCTCAAGAACTGGTTTGTTAACACGTACATGTCCAAATGAGCATGTGCTAAACTATGCAAAGATCAGCAAATTGAACTAGAATAACAGCGACAATGTTTAGCCATAATGATAACCTTTTAAGAATAATGTAGCATTTTGCTGGGCGGTTAATAATGAGGCAGAAGCATGGTTGGCATATACTCCATGGCATTTCTTACTTCACTGAATGGAACGTGATCTTCAAGGCCTACTTTATCATTCATGACAGGGTGGTGATTGTGTAAGTACAATTGTAGGAATAATAACCAAGGGATATAACACAAAAGGCTGTAACACAACATAACACTATGCAAGAGCTGAAACCAGCAAAATAACAATAGTGCTTTTCATGTTTTATTTTGTAGTAAAACAAGTAGTGCTACATGTAGGGATTTTTTAAAATGTATTCCGTAGAAACCTAGTGTAGGAAAGCTAATCTTAATGCCCCTTATTCCAGTTAAATTAATTCATCAACACATCTCTTGGATTTCTGTATTATTGTTGTGACTGAATTAGTTAATACCTTGCAGATAAAACACCAGCTGTTTGTTCTGCTCCGAATACTAATACACATTAATGCAGAGAGAACATTGCTACAATATGTTCTAAGGCTTGGAATCTCCAAACAGGAGGATGTTGATACTTTGATTAAAAAACAATATGCACAATCATATTATTCTCATTTCGTATTCTTCTACTTATAGTAAACAATGCTTAGAATGTGTCTACTGACATTTGCTTAATAAGCTTTCAACTAAAATTTCTGTAGAACAGTCTGCAGGTCTATCCAGCTTAACCTAATCAACAGAGCCGGAGTTACACACACAGAAAAATACTACCAAAAATGAAATGACAATTCACGTCTAATTTGCCCAATCCATTACAAAAATTGCATATTACATCTATGAATATGATTTAACAAGAATTAGAAGCACAATTACTATGCTAACCTCTCACATAAAGAGAAACATAACTCCATTATCCAGTTTAAATATTTTACCATTCTATGATGCAATGGGGAACCAACATGAACTCAAATCTGGTTGGTCAAAGACATAGCTAATATATCTTTGGTATCTTCAATATTTAGGTCCTTCTACACCTTCATATAGATGTGCAAGTCCTTTTGGTGACTCTCAGGTGAGCCCACACTCACTTCACTCCAACTTTTATCACATCAAGGCTGGCTTTCCCAAATGTAAATGCTGATTTCTTTTTCATCCATATCCAGAATAAATAATAAAGGATAAGATATCCAAGCAAGCTTCAGCCAATATAGGAGAACTTTAGAAGCAATTAACATTAGACGCATATGGTCATAAAATACTTAAATAAATGCCCTTTTTATATACTACACAAGAAAAACAATCACTATTTTTTAAACGTTATGAATATAATGTGCTGTGCTCCTTAAAGGCCTAAATAGCAGACACTGTTTGCTAGAGATACTTTCCCTATAAATCGTTTAGCCCGCCAATAGAGAATACTACAATCTGATACATTTATTTAGATTTATACGTGAGCCTGTAAAGGTATTGCTGTCCAGAAAAAAAGATGTAATTTGGCTGCTTTTTAACAGTTAGAATGAAAAGCATAGCAAATGGAAACAGATAAGGAACCAATTAGGACTTTATTCAACTTAGCATTACTACGAGATGTGAATATAGAAAAATAATCTGCTAAAATCCCCTTGAAATATAAGAACAGACATACTTCTTTTAATCTGATCCAAAAGTCCTATATTTGATTACATTTTATCTCATATATGCAGAAACAATTTCCACTGAAGTAAAAAATGAGATTCATAAATCAGGTAAGTTGTGATTATCTTGTATAGGAAAGCTCACAGTTAGACAAGCAACCATTTACATTTTCAGCGCACCGATGCTTCTACAATGAGATCAGGCATGAATGCTTCGCTGTAACATAAAGACATTAATTGCATTTAATATTTCTGAATGTAACCTTAATATTTATAGATCATTAAAATATTTAATATGTTTTATGGTGATATCCCAGTAGTCATAGATTCATGGAGCTCTGATAGAACCCTTTTTAAATAAAATAATGACTCATATCTCGCTTGGATAAAGGCGCTTTATGAATAAATACTAGTTGTTATGTTACTAGATATGTTATTCTTGTTATTCATTTTTTCTACTTCCTCCATATTTGATCAATATGTGTCACATTGCCATATTCCAGTAGTCTACTTACTTTCAACTAGCATAGATTTGAGCCAACTAGTTCAGAGGTTGCATTGTCGGTTCAAGAGCCTCTAATCTTTCTAAACCAACAGGGACAGCTCTCCAAGTGGAGAGTGGGTTCCCTAAACATCAAGTTGTCAATCAATGTATAGAACTAGAAGCCAACCAAACTTGAGCACCAACCCATTTTATAACTATAGGTTAAAATGCTAATTGTATCTAAAAATTCCCCATCAAGTTCTATCAGGTTGAACAGCTGAGTTGTTGATGAACAATAAAATGTTTCAATATTTCTTGGTCAACTTGCCTCCTCTTGAGCTGGAGCCTCTTACAAACTCTGCTGTCAACTTGGCTGCCTGCTTGACACTCATGGCACACGTGAATACGTCTGTTGCTATTCTCCCCATTGCTGAATCAAATCACAGCTGCTTGGATTGTTAGTTAAATTAATTTTAGTAAATGTAAGAGATACCTCCATTCAACCTAACTCTGAAATGAGGCCGTTATTGAACAGATACCATACATTGTCTATATTTTGACTTTACTAATAAGTTGCCTCAATTCTATTCAGTTATAGACTTCATCACAAATGTTTAAATAGATATTACTTTTAGATTATGTGGATTATGTGGAGACCAGATTAAAACTGCATCACATATATTAATGCAGCTAATTAGAAACTTTTTATTTATTCTCTCACGTATAATTTACTGACAAGCTCAAAAACACATTGTAGATCTTCCTTGTTACAATTTGTTCCATGCTGTGCAATCTTTTTGTCCTTTGACAAGGTAATATCAATTAATTTGAGGTTTGGGTGAGTCTATGTCAATCTCTGTGCAATTAGTGACATACTATAATTATCCTTGCATTGTAATCCTGTGACAAATTAACTCTGTACCAATTTAAACAAGAAAACAGTCTGTGTATAATGAACAAAGAACACTTTAGTATCAGTTTCAATTAAGTTTCATGTGAATAAATGAGTTATTAGCATCTATAAGTTTTGTTTAGTTTAAGGTCATCGAAAGCCTGCAATTAATCTTTCTTTGTTCTTGCATCTTTTACAGTAATGATACTGTAACTAGTTTTCGCAGTTTACCGAGCTGATAAATCTACACCTTATTGAAATGTTTATTTATGCTTTTAATCTTCTTCAGTTCGGTTTATTTACTTATATCACCTAACACAATATCTATCTCCTTTATTCTCAGACTGATTAAACATCTTGTTGTTTCTTTTCTGTTTCAAAATACATGTACTTTTGAAAGTTGTAATATGGGTGACAAAAAAAAACCCCAAAAACAAGTGAAATATCCCAAAATAACACAAAGGATACAAGATCAAATATAGCTTATATGAAATTTTGCTAAATGCAAATAATGATGAAACTAAATTCTGAGTCCCATTCGGGGCCTAATGGATTGGGGGTTAAAACTAGCTCCACCTTCATATATAGGTTTCTGGGTTGAGGGATGAGGTCCACCCTCATTGAGTGCCACGAGGGTACACCTAATTGCTACCCAAAGGGTTGAACCAGTAGGGGGAAAAAAAAGGTTTTAAACTCACATTTTACATGCTCTTCAGTCATCTTCTTAAGCCTAGAAAAATGGATTACCTAAACAAAACCTGATGTAGAAAAACCTAACTAATTCCGTGCCTCATGGCAGCATATTCTGGAATGGGCACTGATTCTGAGGAAGCCTTTAGATATACCTCCATGCACCAGTGGCCCCAAATGAACAGAAGATGCATTGAATCCTTCATTGACCTGAATAGCCCCCATACTGGTTGGAATTTTAGTTAATTCATTAAATTTCAATTTACACTCACTAAAACCCAAATGTTAGTAACTTGCTTGTTGTATATTGCAAGTTTATGCAAATTGAACTATGTCACAGCAGTTTACAATTCTACATTGGTAACAACTCTAGGGACCCCACTATGTATTATGAAGACATGCTTACTGTTAGTGTGTTGAAGAGTAAGGTTTTAAGTTGATACATTTTGTCTCCATTATTCTAAATCATAGCCATCAGTTAAATATTTGAAAGCTACATGCATCCGTTTTAACTTTCTGTCATTTATAAATCTAAGGATATACATAATTTAAGTAAAAACGATACAGCTATGGATTCTGGCCTTGACCGGTACAGCAGGTCCGGGAGAGCAGCAGTCTACCAGCTGCAAAATCTTGGGCAAGATCATCCACTTGGGTGATGAGGCTTCCTGTTTTCCTACTGCTTAGTAGTCTATTTACACCTTAGATGTTTGGTCTCCCCAACTGGTCCATGGAGCTCTGAGATGTGACATCATATCCTGGTGCTCTGCACTACGGAGAGCAGCCCTGCAATCAAACCAAGAGCAGCACCCTGGGTAAATACGGCACTGGTTACTATTATACAGTATATTATTGTATAATGCTGAATATATTAGTTATTTGATTTTTATTTGTTGAAAGCAAATGTAAAAAGCTCGGTAATTTAACTTGGATGTTGTTTTTTTGCAAGCACAATAGACTTTATTTCGGTGTAATATTCAGTATTATGAGTGGAACTACTTGACAATTGACACTAGTATTGTTTATTTCCCAACGGTGTAAGTAAAACTATAATATTAGCTTCTCACCTGCATTTTTCCTCTCTACCCTTAATCACGCTTTTATTTTTTCACCTTCTGTGTCTGTGTATGACTGTGCTTTCATAATTTATTCCAACATTTAATCATCTGCTTTTCTTATTGCTCATATGGGAGAACTATATTCTCCTGCCTTTAGCGTTGTATAGAAATGTACAGTAAATAGCAACGTTCAATATAATAATGAATGAAGCTTGGTTAGTATAATATTATTAGACTAGGAGCTACTAGGTTTTGTTATTGCAATGAACCTGCTGTGCAGTCTTAACTGATAAAATAAGGTGAGCATGTTCACATATAATTTGATTGCATTAAACAATATAACAATATTTGAACCATGGTATTCATGGTTAAAATGCTTCATGGCTTAGAAACTGATTATCTTAAGAGAAATGATATATATACAGTGATGCTATGATATAATTCAGTGGGATAAAGGAATATGATCATCTTCTCAGTCTTTCTTCTTCTGGTACCAGATTCATATTCTGAGTACAGATCCACAGATTATACAGCCAACTATCCTCAAAATGTATTAAATATCAGTGGCGCCTGAGAAGAACAAAGTTAACTGCAGAAAAACATCCTAATCATTGTACATTTAAGGGAGGGAAGGGGCAAAAGCATATGGGGTATTCTGCAGCATCCTTCCATGCATTTTCCAGGACCACTCAGCTATCACATGCATTAAAGTGTATATAATGGCTGGATTGTTTCTTTTACAGTGTCCAATGTTTCTATAAAACCAATTATTTGTCAGTCACCAATGTTAGATGTCGACTTTTAATTCTGCATTTGTTGTTCCAGAACAGAAGTCTTTCAGCAGATTGATTTTCCATTCAGCACAGTACTAATTACAAATTTTATATAACTCTTATTCTTTTGATGCTGATCAACAATATTGTATAAACGGACACATCTGAGTATAATGCAAGTAGTTTTGTCAGGTGTTACACTGGGTGGCTTATAATATACATTGCAGGGCGTATAATTTCTTGATATAGCATCTGAGGTTGTATATTTCTGATGATCAGATAAACATTTCAACTACCGTGTATATAAAAAACACATTTGGTCCTTGCAGTTCACAGTACTACAATATTTTAAAATAATGTTTGTATTTAAAAAAATAGCCATTTATCAGCACTTCAAAAGAGGAGACACCTCTTTATTCTTGCTGTAAGCCATTTTCTGACAACTGTCAGCCAGCTATATGTTCATACACTGAAATAGCCAAAGTTATTGAGTGACTTTATTTTACATACTACTGGGCAGCAGTTACGAAAAACTGACGTGGATCATGTAGAAGTGACAAATGTATTCTTTAAATGTCTGATATTGAAATTCAAAATATACCATAGTGTTGATACAACCAGTGATACAGCCAGTGCATCGCCCCCTAGTCTTCCTCTCAACGATCGCCAGCCTCCTTGCTGAGCACTTGAATATTACAGCAAATCCCGTTGATCTGTGTCTCAAAGGTGCACAGTGCCTTTTACTGTATCCTATATGGACTGTGGTGGCTTAGCATAGTCCTCCCAAGTATAGGTTAGAAATCTCTCTTGCAACCGGTTTAGCGAGCAGAAGCATAAAAAAAAGAATATCATAGACTTCCATGGGGCCCCTGTCCAAAATTCTTCAAACAGGGCTGATGGCTGTGTCACAGCGGGGTCAAGTAACAAAATGTTATGTGACAACGCAGTAATATCGGGCATGCAGGTATAAGGAAAAGCTCCAGTCCAGACAAGGTAGGTTTGTGATGTGTGTGGTGTTGTGCCAACTCTCCCCTGTAGACTTAATTTATAGAAATGTCATCTCATGTTTCATATTGCACTAATAAAACACGTTGTGGCCTTATCGTGAGTGACACATGGAAAGTCATTTTTACACAGTCGATTTCTTTTAACAAATATAGATGCCCCAAATTAGTGAATATTCTGAAAAAATAAAACACATCAATATATAAAAAAAATGCATATAAGAAAAAAAAACACATTTATTTAAATTTAAATAAATTCCCTATAATGGCAAACTGAAAAAGTGTTGGTTGGAAACTACTTTTAAATAGCATTGTTTGAAATAGGCCCGAATGAAAACAGAAAGAACTGGATTTCTGTTATTGATTTCCTTGAGGAAATAAAAGACTATTTTTCTGCTAAGTGTCAACTACCACACACAATAGACTAGTTAACTAGGACAGCATATCATAGAAATGAAGGATATCTAATCTCGTTCAGCATCAAGATTTCATGGATGGTAAAAACTGAAGGTCGAAGTGTCACATGCGGAACAATTACCAAAAAGCCAAGTGAATGTGTTTGCTGATTGCTGTGTATGTAGTATCAAATGTCATAAATACTGTGTTTATTCTACATGCCAACATAGACTGAAAAGATGATTTTGCCCAACACCAAATAAAATGGGAAACCAGGAAGGTTTAAGAAACCTCATTCATAAATCTTACCTATATCTATACATGTTAAAAGAGGTGGGTGCACAAAACAGGAAATATGCTAATCCAGAAAACTAGATAAATCCAGCTATGTTGGACAATAAGGATGAGTTGGGCCAAACAAACAGGTCGATGTATTGCAAACTAGTCTGCTTTAAACAATCCTATTTATAAGTAGCTGGGGATTTCCCATCAAGGCTTTATCAGTTTGCCCTTATAGGGAATTTATTTACAAAAAATATTGTCTGTATGTCTATATGTTTTTTTTGAATCTAATATACATGTTTTTATATATATAGCTGTGTTTTTTGGGGAAAGAAATTGACTGTGTAAAAATTTCTTTTCATGTGTCACAAGATCACACAGTTTTACAGCTTGATCATATCTGCTTTCAGCTGACCCTATACTTCTGAAATAATGAGATTAAAACTCTGAACAATGTTAATCAACCTGTGTTCTTCTGTTCATTCTGTTTTTATATAGCACTATACATGGAGAGGATAATTAAAATAATGAAATACAAGTCATAGCACTAATATGTATTTCTTTAAGAATCTCAACGCATTATATCATATTAAAAATCCATATGAAATGTTTGCCAAATTATTGGTGGTGTTCTGCGGCTTCAAAATGAGTTTACATTAAAAAATAAGAATCTTCCACTAATATATCCTCACAAGAGAGCTGTATTAGATAATTTGTCTCTGAGCTGCTGTTTAAATATCACTGTAAATGGAGTACTTTACTATATGGTCAAAAGTATGTGGACACCTGACTATCACACCTATGTGATGAACATCAAATTCCCAAACCATAGGCATTAATATAAAGCCCCCCCTTTTGCAGCTATGCTAGCCTACACTCATCTAGGAAGGATTTCCACAACATGGAGTGCATCTGTGAGAATTTGTGCCCTTTTAGCCAAGGGAGCATTTGTGAGGTCAGGCCCACAGTAGGAGTTCCAATTCATCCCAAAGGTATTCAGTGAGGTAAGGTTCAGGACTCTGTGTGGGCCACTCGAGTTCCCCTACACCAAACCATGTCTTTATGGACCTTTTTATGTATGGGGCAAAGATATTCTGGAACAAGAAAGGGTCTGACCAAAACTAATGCCACATAGTTGAAAATATGAAAACATCTAAAATGTCTTTCTATGCTTTAGCATTAACATTACCCTTCCGTGGAAGTAAGGGGCCTAGTCAAAACCCCGAAAAAACAGCCACAGACCATTATCCTTCCTCGACCAAACTTTAATTTCAGTGGCAGTGTACATTACACCACTCCAGCCAGTGCGTGCCATTGCACATAGAGATCTTTGGCTTGTGTGCAGATGTTTGGGAATAATATCACTTACAGTGGACCATGGGCAGATCTAGCAGGGCAGGAACTCCTTATGACAGTCCCTCATTTAAAGTCAATGAGCTCTTCATTAAGACCCAATTTACTACCAGTGTTATGGAGGTGACATGCTTGATTTTATACACTTGTTAGCAATGGATGTGGCTGAAATATATAAACTCATTAATTAGTGTAATAGTGTATAAGTCCTTGTGTTCCATAGACACAATAAACACTACATAACATTAGCAATAAATTATTAACTGACATACCTGGGAACCTTCAATGATAGGCTACTCTGATCTATTCCTCTACCGTAAGATGTGGTACTAGCTTTCTTTTATTGAAATATTGGAGGTATTTGTATTTTATATTTTGACTAGAATATATTTTCTTCCAATAATTGAATGCAATTTACAGATCTTAATATTAGATTTGTGTGTGTTACTGATTTAAATCTTTAATTAATGTTTTTTGATATAGGGGATTTAGCCAGAGCATTTCTGATAAATGATTATTGGGTACAAGTACTGTGTTTGTCTGCATTTTATTGCTTAAACCGCTTTGCTATGTTTCTTCCAATTATTATGTGTGTTTCCTTTTTGTCTTTGAGCAATATAATAGTACTTCAGGAGTTGGAAGTGTTTTTTTATTAAATGTAACATTCTTTTTCAAATATGTTACTACAATTTAGAAAAATATCTTTTGTATTGATGAAATACATTGTTCTTTTGAAGTCCTGTCCTTGCATACATTCTTTTTATTTTTCTCTTATAAATTGTAGTGTATAGAACTATAAACACATTTTTCAGTTGTGCCTTAGCATGTTTCTTTTATTAATTTTGTAGTTGACTGTGAAAATTGTAGTATATCCCTCGATATCTTCTTTTGAAATTTCTTATAGCACATGGTCATTTGTGGTTTGAAGAATTATTAGTCATAAAGAGCTGCTACTGGTATTTAATTAGTTTTTTGCAATTGTTAATTTTCAGCTACGTTTTCTTGAAAACCTCATATTATCTTTGTATTAATAGCTTGCTATAAAGTACTGGTACGATTGACCCAACCACAGTCCTAGAATCCTTTAATTTAAAAAAAAAAATCTAGGTCATAAGAAAGTACATGTGGAAGTATAGTATATCATATAATCCAGACTTAATTAAAATGCCTTTAACCCTGTTATGGGTATGTAGTATGCAAAATATAAACTTTAGAGATTTATTTAATAGAAAAAACTTTTTTAATTACATAGTTCTCAAGGAAGAAACATTATTTAAAGGCACATGCCTAAACTTGTAACTTGCATACACAAGATGGGGGTTTTATCCTATACTTAAATGGTATATTTGTACTAAAAGAAAATTTGGAAATAAGAAGTGTGGCACAAGTTTTAGCATCTCAGCTAATTAGGGGGTGCAAACTTTATGAACTGTTTAACAGTTCCATCTGATCTAAAAGAGATGATAGATGACTTAACAGCTATTTTCAGATTTTCCTTAAAGACCATGCTTTGACCTTCCCTAAGCTGATTTTTGTGGTCACAGGCATGTACAAGAGTAGTAGTAGTATCAGCAGTGCAGCTTGCACAGAGAGCTATGAGATACTCTGAAGGCTCTGTGCAATGTGAATAAGTGTGTGGTGTTAAAGGTAGTGGTGTGTATAAACTTATGGCATCATGTGTACAGCCTCTTCCCATTCCTCAAATAGTGGGAAAGGCTGTCCATGTGGTGTGTGCAGTCTCGACCTTTATGAGGAAGAGCTCTGGAATGCCTGGTCAACAGAGCTGATAATGATAGGAGTCAAGCTGTATCACTGTATGTGTCTAGTCTCTCTATTGTCCCATGTGCAGGACAGATTCAACTACAGCAGGACGCGGAACGCCGCGAATTTGAATCTGAATCCGAGACTGCTGAGAAAGGAACAAATGAACCTTTTTACTCTTTACCTACTCCCACATTGCGAGAAGCTGAACCACAACACCTTGTTTAAGACCACCAACCTTCATTATTATCTCTTGATTTTGATGAGATAAAGTCCGGATGAAAGGCAGCACCTTCACTCCGGAATTGGCGCATTATATCGGCTTGGGGAAGCCCCATCAAATGTAAGAGTCCACTGATCCTTTAAAAAATTATTTTTGAATAATTATATATTGCATTTTTTGTTTCTGTTTTTATATTTTTCATGTGAGACTCACACATCGTTCAACACACCTATTAGGTAGTATTTATTTATAAAATATTTTCACTGATTGGATTTAATTAAGTGGAGTCACCTGGTGTTAATTGTATGTCATTATGTACCACTGTCTATGTCTGGCTTGCTATTTAATGGTACAAGTCATGCTGTACTACCATCTGTGTAAAAACCAAGTATCCCTAAATGGCAATTAAGAATTGTCACCCTATCTGCACCCCATGCTCTGAGTACTGCGCTTTAGAGACAGACCCTGGCAGAGAGAAAGTCACTGCTCTGACTGAGTGAGCACCTAGAAATCAGTCCTTCTGACTCCTCCATGTTTTTAATGGAGGAGGAGGACTAGAGTCTTAGGTGCTATCAATGAAGTTGGGATGGGCAATCTGTATGATGCTGTCAGGGTCCACTTTTTCGCTGCCTGAACCATGGCTTTTTCATACATGTGGTATATGAATCTTCTACCACTACTGGCCACCCTCCGCCCTCTGGAGCACTCAGAACTAAATTACCAGGATCAGGTGTACCTTATTACCTGAGTTGAACCCTAATCAATACATCCAGCTGCGCCTTGTTGCCGGGATTTAATCCTGGCTACTTCATCCAGCTCTGCCCTTCAGTCAGGGACTTTGTATTGAAGTCTGTGGACCATTCCGCTGTGGCTTTGTACCTGTACCGTTCCTGGTTACCTGCTTTTGTGTCCTTATCAAGTGGACTCCCTGTTTTTGTGTACTTATCAAGGGGACTCCCTGCTTTTGTGTCCTTATCAAGGGGACTCCCTGCTTTTGTGTCCTTATCAAGTGGACTCCCTGCTCTTGTACCCTTCCAAGTGGGCTCTGTGCCTTTCGTACCCTTCCAAGGGGGCTCTGTGCCTTTTGTGCCCTTCCAAGCGGGCTCCCTGCCAAAAGACTTATTACCGGTATTTATTTATCCTGCCATATGTCCTGTTTCTTGCTTACAGACTGTATAACCCTTATTTGCTTGTCCTGTTATATACATACAATACATTGCATTACCTAGATTTCTGCTTGTGGTGTCTTTGTTTGTATCATCATGCATCATGGGTTACAGACCGAACCCCAATTATACCCTGCACATGGGCTCCTACCCGACCTGATTACCCGAGTCCTGACAGATGCCCTCACATGACTCCGCCTCAAAGTTATTTTTAAATCTAACCCCAAAGTCCCAAAATCTAATCCCAAGGTGCACATCCTCCCCCTCCTCTGGCAGATGACCCACCCCGAACCAGACCCGGCACAATCCAGTAGGAGACACATCTTGAGTCTGGGCGAGTGACTGTCAACTGCTAGATCAACAACAAGGTACCTAGTTTTTAATACATAGGCTACCTCACCTGCTTTTCTTCAAAGGTTGCCAGGCCAGGTGATGGAAAATTTGCCACAAGTGAATGCTGTTTAAATAAAGTTGATGCTGTTCTCCTGACTTCTAAATAAAGTTGAGGCTGTCCCTCTAACCTCATAATAAAATGTATGCTGTCATCTAATCTAAGAATTAGACGTATACTATGCCCCTAACCTCACAATAAGTGAGCTGTCACCTAAGCTCAAAATACAGCTTTGGTTGTGCCCCTAAACTAAAAATAAAGCTTATACTATTACCCTAACCTCAAAATAAAAAATGACTGGTGGGTTTTGCCATTCTGTCTATTGAGAGTGACGTTGCTCATGAGATTGACTTTGAAACATTGCTGAAGGACTTTGCTAATGCTAAAGAAAGAAAAGTCAATTTTTTTGTAGACTCGATAGCCTTTGTGAAATGATGCTTGAACAGCTCAGAGATCAAAGATTGGCACTTGCCTTATTGATTGTATTTGGGTTTGCACTGTTATACTTTGTTTTGCAGTATAATGTTATTATAATTTGCTCTTTTGCACTTTAGTTTATTGACCCTTTTTTAATTTTATTGAGAGATCTTAGAAATATTTGAATGTTGCTCTTTAATGTCTTTCCTGGCTCAAAGAGTTTTTTCATTTTTCTGTTTTAGACTAGTTTTACCATTTTATATAATATTTTATATAATTTTATTTATATTATGAATGACTTTTTTTTATTTTTGGAAATCTGGTTGCCAGTTGATACAATGCTGCAATGTTTTTGTAAATTATTTACAATTAAAAGATTGAAAATTCATCTGAGCAGGGCCCTCCTCACTGCTTGTTTCTGTAAGTCACATTATTATGTTATGTACTACTTGTTATGTATTGTCTATACATTGTTTAGCGCCACAAAATAGAATGGCTCTATATAAAACAATTATAATAAATAATAATACTGTTTTACCTTTTTGAATTATTTAATCCGAAAGTTTATTTGTGGAAAAACTGTCAAATATACAAATTTAGTCAGTTATTGGTTATTGTGACAATGACAACTTGTCCTCTATATTCACCACAACAAACATCCTTTAATTAGTGCATAAAAGATGGGGTATAAGTTGGTGGGCACAAGAGGTAGAAACAAGGGGGCAGCAAAATGAGGTTTTGCTTATGGTCCTTGCACCATATAAGAACCATTTGGCTCATCTAGTCTAAATGGCCCATCTAGTATTAGAATGGGTTCCTAATACAATGCAGCTTTAATCAGTTATCAACATAACATATGTTTATTTAGTGTACTGAACTGCAACATTTGGGTTAAATTGACAAAATACTTGCATTTTGCCAACAATACGGCATGTGTAAAAACAATCAAATAACAAAAGAAATGTTAAAAATTATCACACAATAGGAGAAAAGTCCAACTGTGATATTTTTTAAGATATAAATGCAAACTAAATCAAAACTCTGGGTTGTATCAGGACTTGCTATATATATATTGATATTTTAAAATATAACCATGTTTATAGTTGATTTTATTTTATTACAGACAATAAAAATAAATTTATCTCTGTGTTGAAAATATTTCAAAATAACTTCTCATTTGTTTGTGTTTGTTTAGGCCTAAAGCAAAACGTGTCTTTTTAGATATTTGTTTCTCCTTTGCAGTGGCAGTATTCTTTGTAATGCTTCATATTACTTGTTATTCTTTTGACCTATTTTTGCACTTCATTCGACCCTTTGGATGTGTTGAATTCCCCCACAGGGTAGTTTTTTTGTTTAAAAGAGGCAGCAGCTGTAAAGTGCTGTTATGTGTAGAGGAATAGATAATTTCAACTCTTTTAGAGCACAAGAATAACTATTTTCTGAAGTTTAACACTGCAACCCAAACTTTGTTTCTGTCTTTATGCTGTGCAAACACTGCACACGTTTTGTTAAAAAAGTGAATTTGTAAACTTAAAAACAAACACAGTATACACTCACTGGCCACTTTTTTAGGTACACCTGTTCAATTGCTTGTTAACAGAAATAGCTGATCAGCCAATCATATGGCAGCAATTCAATGCATTTAGGCATGTAGACGTGGTCAAGACAACTTGCTGAAGTTCAAACCGAGCATCAGAAGAAAGGGGATTTAAGTGACTTTGAACGTGGCATGGTTTTTCGTGCCAGACGCGCTGGTCTGAGTATTTCAGAAACTGCTGATCTACTGGGATTTTCACTCACAGCCATCTTTGGGGTTTACATGGAATGGTCTGAAAAAGAGAAAATATCCAATGAGCGGCAGTTTGTAAGAGGTCAGAGGAGAATGGGCAGACTGGTTTGAGATGACAGAAAGGCAACAGTAACTCAAATAACTACTTGTTACAACCAAGGTATGCAGAATACCATCTCTGAATGCACAACACGTTGAACCTTGAAGCAGATGGGCTACAACAGCAGAAGACCACACCAGCTACAATTTGCACAGGAGCCCCTTAGTACCAATTGAGCATTGTTTAAATGCGACAGCCTACCTGAATATTGTTGCTGACCATGTCTATCCCTTTATGACCATCAGTGTGCCAATCTTTTGATGGCTACTTCCAGCAGGATAATGCACCATGTCACAAAGCTCACATCATCTCCAACTGGTTTCATGAACATGACAATGAGTTCACTGTACTCCAATGGCCTCCACAGTCACCTGATCTCAATCCAATACAGCACCTTTGGGAAGTGGAGGAAAGGGAGATTCGTATCATGGGTGTGCAGCCAACAAATTTGCAGCAACTGCGTGATGCCATCATGTCCATTTGGACCAAAATCTCTGAGGAATGTTTCCAGCACTTTGTAGAGAGAATGCCATGAAGAATGAAGGCAGTTCTGAAGGCAAAAGGGGTCTAACTGGTGGGTACTAGCAAGGTGTACCTAATACAGTGGCCAGTGAGTGTATGTATATATATATATATATATATATATATATATATATCTTATGCACTTTTTGAACTAATCTATGTCCTTACCTCTGACACAAAACAAAGTATAACCACTCATCACAGCAATGCATGAGAGACATAAAAATAATATAAAGCAACAACAAGAAATGCAAAATTATATATGGTAATACATAATTATAAATAATGAATTAGTATATATATGTTCAAAAAATCAAGCTTATAACCAACTTCAAATTAAATTTAAATATATCAGCAAGCTTGCTTAAAAATCAGAGAGCCTCTTACTTGTATGTAGGATAAGGTAGTAACTTAATTAACTTTTTGTACCAAAGAAAATTATTTTGTATTTTTAGTTTGTCAACAAGGATACTCCAAGGGTTAAATACAATATATGAGACATTATGGCTGCACACTATATTTATTTTTACATTAGAGGTAAATTGAACCAGCAAATACACATCACATTAAAAATTAAATTAATTGACATTTATGTTTGATATTTAAGGGTTTGATTGTAAATTCTTAGGTTGAGTGCGTATTATGTATTTAACAGTGTATTCGTTTTTCTATATGTATATTTTTCAATGCTTCCTCAAGCAAGCTTGCTGTTATATTTATATTTAATTGGGAGCTGGTTATTAGCCTGATATTTTGAATATTATAACTATTTTATAGTACTGCAAATCCAAATCCAACATATTCAATGGATTATATGATGTGTTGACAGTAAATATATTTTTAAAGTATATTTCAAATAAAAACAAAAGCTCCCTCAGAGCGAATACACAAACAGATATAGTTTCATGTCATTGGAAAAACATAATCCATTTTCAAATAATACAGTGCTGGGAAAGATCAGAAACTGTTTGGTACTATGAAGCGGTAGGCATGTGAACTGTACAATAGCATGCATTACTTGGAAAATTGTAAGATTTATTTTGTTCCACCTAGAACTTCAATATATGAAGCAGTTAGAATTGTTCAATCCATGAAATCCTGAGCAAAACAAACTATCATTGTACAATTTGAAAAGACCGAAAACAGGACTGGAATTGTCCTTTGTTTTCAAATAAAAAAGCTTTATTCATATATTGTATAATTAGCGGTGGATTTGGCTTTGGGACTGCCCTAGGCCCAAATATTGTAACTAGTTTGGTCGGGGTGATCTTCCTGGAACCTGCCCATTTTGGGGCGGGACACTTACGGGTTTGATTGGCCGAGAGGGCGATCTACCATCTCCCAGTTTTATACTGGCAGACCAGCCGCCCTAGGCCTGAACCTAGTCCGTCTAGGCCAGGATACATCACCGCATATAATGTCAATAATATAAACTATTAAAAATAATTTCACATGAAGTAATTTGCAATTTGTTATTAAATTTACATTTATTGGTAAAGTACATTGTACATTTTTGGTGCTCATCCTAACATAGTAAATTTGCATTTTTTTATGACATTCATGTCTTGGAACTTAAAGATACACCAATTTATAGAAAGTGGCACTAAAATGGGCAATGATGAGATTAATAAATAGCCCAAACACATGTTACTGGGGTCTCTTCAGATTACTACTACAGTGAGTTGATGCCAGGCCTGGGTGTTTAGTGCGTGTTTCTTTACGTTTCTTGCCTTTCAGGTGCTGCGATGGAGGAGAAAATTTGGTGCCTGTTCTTGCAATTTGTCTTGAAGAGTTTTGGCGGAGGACAGGATGTACTGGTGCCTCTGTTGGTTGGGAAATCCCTGTAGGTGGAGGATCACATGATGCTTGTTCGGCCTGGTTATAACAGATGCCAGGCGATGTCTGGGGGGTGGAGGTCACACAGGGCAGCAACCTGGTATTAGCATCAGTGGGCCATGCCGTGGAGCAGTACCCAGTTTGGCCTGCTTTGGAGACCTGAGGTCAGGAGGTACCCTTTAGTGTAGCAGAGTCAGCCGCAGTTGCTGCTACACTTGGAAAGATTTAACTTGGAGAGACCATCAAAAGATGATGAATCTAATAAGGAGAAAAAATTTAGGCACCAGCTTATTTTGCGTATGTTCAGCTACTGCCTTCTAGCCTTCACGGTTTTAGCTAATATAATCATTTAAAAGGTACTTGAGAACTGCTTGGCATTGTTCTGCTATCAAGATAGCATAGGTGAGGCCCATAAAACTTATAGTAAAATGGGTTGTTACGGTATGATGAGCAGTTTAGGCAATGCAAGGCGGTTAGGCTGTCCTTTTGCTGGGACCAGAAGGAGACTGCTCTCTGGCTGAAAGTAATGGCCACGAGCAGATTACTGCTCAGTCCTTTCGCAGTGGTGCAACCCATGCTGGTGGGGGGAGAAACAAGAAGTGTTGACAGTTCAATGACAGCCATTCTTTGTGGAGTGCCACTTGCATGTAGCGCCATGAGTGTGGGATTGTAGCGGCAACCATTCCAAGTGTTTTAAGAAAAAGAAGCATCTTAAACAAGGACTTGATAACAAAGGAGTGTCCCTAATAAAGGTGGATGCAATGCTTACTTGTCTCAGTAAGCATGCGGCTAGAGAAGTGGCATCTGAGGGTTTCTGTGTTGTTTTTAGAATCCTGGGAGTAGTTGTTAAAAAAATAAGTGGATAACTTTCACCTTATACATCACGTGACATATACCATAGGCAGATTGGTTAACAATGGGTTCGCTAAGGAGTTGTGTTAAGTTTCCTATACTTTGTTTAAAAAAGCTGTGCGATTTGTGAGGTAGGTTGGGAGAACTTATCACAAAAGTCAGCTTTTGGGCCAATGCCTGTTCACTCAGAGAGGCTTAGATGGCTATGGTGTAATGGGAAGATTCTTTTTACACGGATCATTGTCTGCTAATGGACTGCACAATCTCTTGTGCCCATTTTGAGACTTTTTGTTATTTGCTAGAATGGGTTATTAAGTAGATGGCCAGTGTGGATGCCATAGTTCATTACTTGAGCGATTTCCTTTTAGTGGGGGCAGGTGGGTCACAGATTTGTGCAGTTTTGCTAGCGATGCTGCAATTTGTCTTGAAGAGTTTTGGCGGAGGACAAGACTTAGCGTCTCTGTTCAGTGATACATATTTTAGCAATCAAATTTTATTGATGCTTTGTATTATTCTATGAAAAAAGGCTTTGGATTTGAGTGAACTGGTTTCAAGAGCTAGATCGGCAAAGAAGGTAACTTTGGTGCAGCTACACTTGCTTTTGGGCGCACGATTTGATACGTTTGACTCACAAGCATAAGGAGGATCTGAGGGCATAGGAAATTATTTTGTCAAACTATAATAGGTCATCCTGGATGGAAGAGGTAGTGTTTAATGATGAGATGGACAGATGCATCTGTGGGTTTTGGTGTTTTTTTTATAGGGGCTTCTGGAAATGGAATTGTTCCCAGTAGTGGTTGAGGTCAAAGTTTGGGTTGAGAGTTTTGGGATTGAGAAAATAAGATTAAGGTGCATCAATTAAAATGGAGAAACGTTCTGAACCGTCGGTCTACCTTCGGCCATGCTCTGAATATGAACCTACCTGATCTGGCACCCAGTGTCCTTACACCATGTCCTTGTCAATAATCATGTTGTTACGTCACCTGGTGTCTGCAATTTAGATTGTGGGTAAGAGTAGCCCACATTCCGGGGCTGCATAACGGAATTGCTGATGCGTTGTCTCGTCAGCTTTGAGACTGATTTCATGATTTGGCATCAGATGTGGATCCATTGGAAGTGGAGGTGCCAGCATGGATCTGAAGCATGGTTATCGGTGGGTCATGAGTCAGGGGGCACGATCATTAACGCCTTCCACCCTGTCACCGTAAACTAAGTTTTGGTGGAGTTGGGATCTATCTCTGCAGGAGGTGGGTAGTCTGGCTTCACAGGGTGAATAGTTGACAGTGTTATATGTTTTAGAAAAAGAAGTTTGAGCATGGTGAGTCAGCGGCGAGCATTGAAAAACGGTTGGCCACTCTGGCCTTCTATTACAAGATGTGAGGTGACCCTAACTAAGACTCCCAGTCACCTGTGAGTTATTAGGGCAGCTATGAGGACCCTTGCTGCTTTTCTGTTTCTCAACATATGAGGGGGGTCTCTTGAGACTTAATTTTGTAGCTTTATTTAGGGCATTTCACATAGCGAGTTGGCGAGCACAAAAGCAGATGGGGGTTGCAATCGGAGGGTGTGTTGGTGCATGAGGATTCAGTCTCTATCTTGAGCCACAATTTAAAAAAAAAGTTTACTTTTTTGTTTGCATTATAAGGGTCTGAGTTATTTCCAGGAAGCTGTCTGAGCTCCTTTTTAGGGCGAGTCTTCAAGGAAAGGCCACACTGCTGGTGCACGAAGACAGGAGAGGGGAGGCATAAGATAAGGTCCATTGAGCATGGAATGGGTTAGAGGGGTTATAGGTAATCTCCATGTATTACACCTTGGTGTCATCATCAGTATTAGTGATTGTTAGCTTGTTGGCAGGGTATCTAGTCAGTCCGTGTCATGTCCCTTGCCTTACCCTTAGGACTACCAATGTCTTGCATCCTAGCCCCATTCACCCACATCCATTGTCTTCCAGTGTCCTTGCATCTTTGAGTCAATGCTGATGTGCATCCCTGCTGCCCATTATTCCATACCCATCTCCATGGTGGCAATGCAGGTGCCTTACAAACACACAAGGGTACATCAATCAAAACATAGACACATGTACAGCATCACTAAACAGAGCCCTGGACATCTTGGACAGAACTATAAAGGTGAGCCAAGCAAGCACCTGAGAGCTCAAGTCCACTGTTCTTTTCTCCCATATCCTGTCTGTCTTGGAATACCTCTGACTTGTTTCCCAATTATGTGTCCTGCTGCCTGTTTCTAAATAACCATTATTGAACATTGCTTTAACTATTGGACCTTTCCAACTACTCTACTGCCTGATCCTTGGTCCTGGGTTGCTCTGTTTTCCTTCAGACTGCTTGGTTCAGAGATGTTCCATGAGAGGTGTTCCCTTCTGCATCAAGCCTCACACCAGGTGTTGATGTTCTACTACACCTACTACATTCAAACTGCCAGTATTGCAAATGTTTTGTCATTGTTGGAAAACAATCCGTGGCAATGCACTCAGTATCAGAAGTGGATATCTTAAAGATCACATCTGCTTACCTACATCGGATAAATATGGAAATAGTATCACACCTCACAACATTATAAATGAGCATTGTCTGGCTTTGCCAAGACGTTTTATATAACTTACTGGTATGGTAATGTATGTAACTTCATAAGACATTTAGAAGAAAAATAATGTACATTTTCTGCTGTGAGGGATTGACCCTCCGAAAAAAAAAAAAAACAACAAAACACTTGGAGGTAGTTGATCCAACTGCAAAACAAAAAAAAGCAAAGAAAAAACCCAATATGAAATATTGAACTCTATAGCTGTAGTTAATGGCATATTTTGAAAAACTAAGAAGGGAGATGGATTTTTTTAACCCTAGGAAAGGTAGGAAGACATGAGGGCAAAAAAGTCTAATGATATGACAGCATAAAGTAAATGCAACTGGCATCAAAATGTCAGGAAAATAAATGTATAGAGACATGAAGGGCTCAGCTCAGACCCTAATGTTCAGAATGCCAAAGGCTTTTTATCAGCTAAGGGTTTACTAACTTTTGACTGCAATATTGATCACTGCATTTCATTCCTCAAGATCACTTTGTTTTGAGGAAATGTTTGATTTGAAAAGAAATCTAAGCCTTTGCCATTTGCTAAGAATAAATAGGAAGTGGTAATACAGAGGATTCAACAGAGACCTCAGAGCTAATTTTATCCATGTTGTCTTGATCAGGAGTAGTAATTTTAAAACATAACTTGTGATAATTCATATTTTCATATTTTAATAATTTTATTCTATGTATTCATATAATGTAGCTTGTAAGCTATTTAATGGTCAAGCATAACCATTCTTGGTGCTACCATTACCTCTCCTGGTTGAACAACACATATACTACACCTGGTGGTAAGGGCAGCTATTCTAACTGATGGGCATTGTAGGTTGAAAAGTGCAGCTGAAGCAGGAGATGGCAAGTCTGCCTCACCACCATATACCTGAGGCTATACTTACCCACTGGAACTCCACCCTGGACACGATGGAATAGATCCTAGAGCAGCAATGGGCTCTTCACTCCATGTACTCTAAGCAGAACATTGGGTTGTTAACCCCTTCATGACAAAGCCCGTACATGTACAGGCTTACAATGCATTGTCCTTAATGGGTTTAACCCCTTAAGGACAATGGGCGGTTCCTAAACCCATTGAAAACAATGCATTTTGAGCCCGTACATGTATGGGCTTTGTCATTAAGGGGTTAAGGAGAACCTGTTGTCCTTAAGGGATTAATGGGGAAAGTGGTGGTGGTCCTGAAGCTGACACTAGCTAAGTAAGCAACTTGGCCCTTAAAAATGTCAAAACATGGAGGGATATGCTTGTCCCTAGGTTGGTAGAGATGCAGCACCAAAGGGGCATGCTAAGTGAAGGAGAGATGCAGCAGCAGTCGTCATGGTGCAAGCCACATGTCCAATTCCCTTGCAGTCATGCAGAGCAGCAGCACTGGATCTACCAGAGCATCAGCCATTTGGGCAGTCCTTGATACTCTGATGGATAGTACCACCCAAGCTCCCCAAAGCCAGACTAGCGATTACGACATTTTCAAAGCACATTTTGAGGAACTGCCACTACTTATTACTGCTGCTATATCACCTTCCTTACTCTGATGGATCAATTATTCAAAACGGTCCAATTCTTTGAGAATTTCAGTCCCATAGTATGCTGCTTGATGTAGGTATCCATTGCTGCAGTGCTACTGGTGGTGATGGTGGAGGCTCTGCAGTGCAAGATGGAGTCTTGCTCTCATTTTAAACTTTGAGATGGTGTTGCTGTAGGTGAAAAGTGAGTCCAAAAGTAATCAGGGACCTTCCCTTTTGGGAACGCCCCTCTATTGTTGTTCCAAATAAAAAAAGAGCCCATGAATTGCATCTGGACCGAATGGCAGTAAGACAAAGTTCGTTGACTGAAAACCAATACGACAAAAGCACAATAAAAATTTTGTCTGAATCACTTTGGATTGGAAGTCTAATATTTACATTGTAAAAATTGTATGGAAGGACTGGTATGCAATAGCCACAGAGTGTGTGCTCGGCCCAACTAATTTTTCACCAAAGACACTAATGACAGACTGTCTGTGACTACTGATAACTAGCTTAGCCCGTGCATGCAATTTCTACAGCCATTACATAGGCTCTATAATTTTTTGAGATGGTTAGACACTCCATTTTTGTTCTAGTTTGTTTTATTATTTTCAATATGAATCATTAAAAGTAAAATTTTAAGATTACTACCCCCTATTACTAACACTATCTGTCAGTTTCAATTCCAACGAGGACCGTAATCCTCTTTTCTGGGATGAATCAGATGACTGTGGATACATGTATCTGTATACAAACTGTATTATTATTTTTCAACACTTGTAAGGCAACACAAGAAACTTTTGTATAACTATTGTAGATTTACTTGAAAAGTACTTTTTGTATATCCGTTGCCGTCTGGAAATATCAATGCAAGATATTATAAAGTTATACTTTTACTTTTTAACCATGAACATATGTGTCCACTGACATTAATGTGCCTTCGAATATATGCCAGTATACTATTTTTAAAGTAGGTCACAGGGGCTCTACATAATGATACACTCGACACTGTAGAGATATAATACTCATAAACTTAGCCACATGAAGTTATTTTTTTCCCCAAGAATATAAGTATAAAATATATTTCATAGATACAGCAGAACTCTACATTGCACACCACAAGCCTGTTTTAGACATGATTAAGGTCATTTAAAAAAATCTTTTAAAGGATGCAATAACATAAGATGCCTTTTAAATAACCGTACCATCTGCAAGGGTGGGTTTAATTGATCAGTAGCTAATTCGTACTTGTTAAATTGGTTAACACTTACCATATTGTGAACAAAAGTTGGCGACATTTTTTGTGGATTTTAATAACGGTTGGGCTGGCAGGGGTAACAATTACCCACAAGGCTATACTTACACTATATATTATAGGTCGCCGCCTGATCATTTGTTTGCATAAATTGCCCATTACAAGCTTTTATGGATTTTCTATGTATTTTTTTGTGTGTTGTTTGCCAAATGTATTTTGGGTTATATTATCACTGGGCCCCCAGGCTGAATGTAATCAGCAATCTCTTCTGTATAATACCGATAAAAAGTACTTAAACCAATGTAAGAAATGTCAAGTTAAAGTTATGGACGGATTGCAATAATACTTATATTTAATATTTACTTATGTAGAATTTGTCTCTAAGGATGTAACTCATGTAGACTGCATATGTTACAAAAATCAGCAGTTTTACACTTGAGGCTCCCAGCGTGCTTGAGTTGACGCATCCTTCTCAGTATGGTGTCGTTGTTAGTTTTTAGAAATGAGATCAGATACCTATTGGATAAATCCGCATAATCAGGGAAACCACAGAACATACAATGGCTTTATTATGAGTTCCATTCCAGTGAAGCCTAGACTGAGCAAACACCCGCATTACTGTTTGATAAATGTATGTTATGTTAAATATTATGTCTGTGATTTAACTATTAGCCTCCTGGGATTTAACTACTTGCTTGATTTGTGAAACATCTCTCTGCTTGTATTATTGCATTTCAGTGCTGTCTGCACCACTACTACCAAAGGAACTTCAGCTCGCTTGCCAACAGGGAACTGCATCTCACACATGTTCCCACATTAAATCCGCATAATCAGGAATAGTTGTGTTAATTTACTTGACAAGGCTGTTAATTTACACTAGATCTATTAAGCCAATCACAGATTAATTTTCTATGAGATGATAACCAGAAGGCATCGGTTAAAAAAAAAAATGTTGGACACTATATGGTAAGTATTATAATTATTATTTTATTAATATGCATTTACGAGATTGTAAGTTTGTATTATAGGTCTCTATGCTTCTTTGTACCACAGGTGTTTATATTATTAGTAACTTTGTATTTACCCCTTTTGTAACTATGCTACAGATCTGATGGCACTCTATGAAGACAAACTGTTATTCCCTTGGATAAACAGGATACCTAGTGATGCATCCAATTAATACCCAGAGGATGCCCCCCTACCTAGGCTATTTAGTATTATACCCCATCCTGGGGCAAGAGACAAAAGCTAGGACATCCCCATTGAACCCCCATCCTTGTGCACATAGGACTGGGCAAAGGGCGGAGGTCAAGGCAACTCCATGCTCCTCCTAGAACTAATAACCTCCAATCTTAAAAGCATAAATGAGGAGGTCACACTTGCTGATGATCAATTAACCAAGAGCATTTCATTTGCAGCACCATAGCATCTTCCTCAGTTGTTCATCTGAGGTTATATTTACCTAATGGTTAGACTTGCTGAAGAACAGATGATTGTTATTATGCCCTTTTATGTAAAAACATAGAATTCAAAGACGGCTTTCTTTTTCACATGACTGGCACAGTCCTCCATGTAAATAGGAAGATCGGGGAGATCAGTGATCTCCATTTTAACTGTCCGCCGTGGTTCTACAGCAAGCCTAGGCAAGAATGTACCACTTAGTGGTGCCGCAGCAACATTTAGAAACAAGCCCTTTAAAATTGTGGATGTGACATTGGATGCAAAATGTTCAGTACTTTGTATATCACTTTAGAAGCAATGTTTTTATAGCAGCTGATGGAATGTACAATCAGTAGACAGAAAATGTGTACGTAAAAAGAACACTGAAAGAAGAGATTAAACTTGTCTAAAGATGTTTAATCCATTTATATGATGAGCATATTTTCACTTAAAGTAATCTTTTGTTTTATGCTGTTTTTAATCTCAGCAACCGCATATAAATAAACACTTCCTAATACAGATGTAGTCAGGCTTAAACCTTGTTTGATTGCATTTCTGCATGAATAAATCTAATACTGCATTCAGGGGTATGTATATGCATTTTTATCAAATAGTTCCGACACATTGAAATATAAACTGATTTCTTACATTAAAAAAAACTCTTGCGAATCCCATCTGTTGTAATTACAATTGCGTATCTGTAAAATGTCATTCTAAACACCGCTTAAAAGTTTCTGGTTTGTGTTTATATGTTACGACATACAATTAACAAAGAAAAGCGCTGCTTAATTATCTTTCTTTACATACTAGGGTGGTAGGTCAGTAGAACAGCTTCCCAGCAGAAGTGGTAGAGGATGACAATATAAAGGAACTTAAACATGCATGGGATAGGCATATTGCTATTCTGAATCTACGACAAGACCGAGGACTAACTCTTTAAATCTAGAGAATGGTCTAGATGGGCGAAATGGCCCTTATCTGCTATTAATTTGTATGTTTCTATTCAGTTAGTCTTTATAATGGAAAATGTTTCTCCGTCTACGAAAAAAAGTTCTTATAATGTGACCAAATCTTTAATGGACCATAAAAAATAATTCAGAATTCCTTTAGTCACTTGAAAGTAGAAACAGACTATCGTAATTGTCTAAATGATTCACCTTCATATATGGCATGCAAATTAATAGATTTGTTTCTCCCTATTTCCGTATTTTAAGAACAATTTGTACTGATGTTTTATTTGATGTATAGATGAAAGAATGTATGCAATGTATGCATCATTTTTTTTTGTACATGTGCAAACTAAGGAATCAAATCAGTTGATTCCAATTTACATTCTTTTATGTGATGAATAAAAGCCCCCTTTAAAATACACACATGAATGACAAGATGCATTGTATCCAACAATACGTGTGATATACATTTCTTGGAAATGCGATTTCTTCTCGGCAAGCTGGGTCATTTTGTACATAATGATATGGGCTTGATTGCGTGTATTGATTCATTCAATGACATTTGTCTGCTTGGAATAACTTAAACGTATGAAGAGCTACCACTTAGAGCGAGGGGACCCTGACATGTTATGGCTAGCAGTCTTTCTTTAGGACAAAAATATCAATACCTCATATCTATTTTAATTTGCACAGGGTTAATATCTAGCAACTATACTTGCTCATCCATAGTTTTAAACATGGAACAACAAACGTTCGTAGAGAATGACAGAAACGCTATTAGAAGACCACAGAGTTGCACCACTCACGGACTCCATCTATAGAAAGAGCTTGCCAATTATCCATTATATACACACATTTCACTGTTTGTCCTGCTACATTTTCATGATAAACCGTGATTAAGTTACCAAAATAAAGAATTGTTTGTAGCAAAAATAAAAATAATTATGTATCAAAATAGCACTCACTTTCAAACATCATCTAGTGTCGAGAGAGGTATAAACATTGAGTAATCACATTAAATTGCAGTCATGATTTAAAGACGACATATTCTACAAAGCTAATCCCCCTTCAAATCTGTCAGCAGATGTAAAACTTTAATTAAAAGGTGATCTTTGTCAGTCACTCTGTAATCAGTGCTGAATTATCATTTTCAATTAAGTTGACATTATTCACTGTCAGAAGCGCATTTGAAAGCAACACATTTACACCCCAGTCATTCCTATTAATCCTTGTCAAGGAGGTTGGATGTGAGTGATAATCAAGTGAGGCATTATTTCAAAGGAACACGTGAATTTAAAAGCTCATCGGGGGATTTTAGGTTCTAGCTGTATTCAAAAGTAAAAAAACAACAAAAAAAAACACACAAGTAAGCATAAATCTTTTGTACTAACGATCATTTTTTTCTTAAAAAAATTGTTTTGGTGAACTTTTCTTAGATTACATATAATTATAACTTTCTTTAGCAGGAGCAGTTTTGTCACAATGCACATTCATGCTATCACTAATAGGCTCATGGTAATACACACTTACACTTATGTAGCCGCACTCCAGTCTCTACTAGCGGCAGTAGCGTACCTAGCGGGGGGCGGGGGGGGCGGTCCGCACCGGGTGCCGCTCATCAGGGGGGTGCCAACTTGCCGGCACCCGGCACCCCTCCAGAGACGGACAGTAATGTCCGCCACTGGAGGAGCAGGCTCGCAAGAGAGCGGTATCGGAGGTCTTTAACAGACCTCCGGCTCCCTTGAGTGATTTTAAGCCGGTTCCCTTGAACCGGCTTAAAATCACTCAAGGGAGCCGGAGGTCTGTTAAAGACCTCCGATTCTGCTCCCTTGCGATCCGCGCGGCAAGTCGGCAACTGCTGCTGTGCAGAGGGCACTGTGGGCGCGGCTTCAGTGCCGCCGGGATCTGACAACAAACCCAGGTGGCACTGAAGCCGCGCCCACAGTGCCCTCTGACCCGGAAGAAGACAGAAGAAGAGGAGCGAAGAGGAAGACTGCTGTAAAAAGAAAAGACTGCTGTAAGAAGAAAAGAAGTAGAAAAGAAGGTAGGAAATCATTCATTAAGACTGAGTGACAGTGAGAGTGGATTGGTATGTGTGGAATCTGTGGATTGGTATATGTGTGGATTGGTTTATGTGTGGATTAGTATGTGTGGAATCTGTGGATTGGTATGTGTGGAATCTGTGGATTGGTATGTGTGGTATGTGTGGTATGTGTGGATTGGTATGTGTGGAATCTGTGGATTGGTATGTGTGGAATCTGTGGATTGGTAAGTGTTGATTGGTAAATGTGTGAGAGTGATGGGTGTTATGCTGTACCATTTCCAATGTCTTTTTCATCATAATTATGCTCTAAAGTACATCATAACTCCCATCACTCTATACTGTTCCGTACAGTGGCAGAGCTGGGAGACAGAGGCCTTGCACCCCCACCGCAGGGTGCTGGTCAGGTTCTATGTGGGCAATGTGGACGCTGGCTTTGGGGTGTGCAATCTGTGATCTATGCCTGTAATTTAGGGTGTTTTATCTATAACTTTAATGCTGAGTTTTTATGTGAATTCCAATTGATCAATACCTGAAAAGCTGGGTTTGTGTGTTAATGTGTTGGTCTATATCTGCTATGCTATGTTTCTATACATTATTTATGTTTACCAGCAAATACAGGATTTGTATGTCTTATTCAGTTGATCAATACCTGGGGTGCTGTTTCCATGTGTTGTTTATTTGATCTATACCTTCAGTGCTGAGTGATTTCCAGTTGATCTATACCTGCAATGCTGGGTTTGTGTGTTCTGTTGATTTATACCTGCAATGCTATGTTTCCATACATTATTTATGTATACCTGTAAATACAGGATATTTATGTCTTATTCAGTTGCACGTGCTGTTTCCATGTGTTGTTTATTTGATCTATACCTGAACTACAGGGAGTAATTAAAAGAGAGTTGTGGTTTAGTGACGTAGGGGACAAATGGACTTTGGGGATGATTACGGGGAGAGGACCTCCCAATGTCACGGTGCAGTCAGAAAAAGGGAAGGCTGTACTGACTCTCACAGTCTTCCCCTGATCTGCAGTTGAGGGCAGTACAACATAATCCCTATCACTATACATCGATCTAGACATTTACAATAATGCAGCATAACCCCTACCACTATATACTAAGCCAGACACTGAAGTGGTAGGCCTACACCACATCAATGGCTTTGTATATAGTGATATGGGTTATGCTGCATTATTGTAAATGTCAGGCTCAATGTATAGTGATATGGATTACGCTGCCCCACCGTCAATGTGTGCTCAGTATAAAGTGATAGGTGTTATCCTGTATCACCGGCAATGTGGGCCTCAGTATATATTAACAGTTATGTTGTACCACCGTCAGCGCGTGCCTCAGTATATAATGGAAACAGTTATGTTGTACTACTGTCAGCGCGTGTCTCAGTATATAATGATAGCAGTTGTGCTGCACAACTGTCAATGTCTGCCTCAGTGTATAATGATAGTTATGTTGTACTACTATAAGTGTCTAGCTCAGTATATAAAGATAGCGGTTATGCTGTACCACCATCAATATCTGGCTCAGTTATAGTGATAGGTGTTATGCTGTTCCACTGTAGTATCTGGCTCAGTGTATAGTGATAGGAGTTATGCTGTTTCACTGTAATGTTTGCCTCAATATATAATGAAATTACTTAAGCTGCACCACCGTCAATGTCTGTCTCAGTATAGAGTGATAGGCATTATGCTGTACCACCGTCACTGCCTGGCTCAGTATATAGTGATAGGTGTCATGCTATACCACAGTCAGTGTCTGGTTCATATGGTATATATAATCATGAGTCGACATGGCAACACCACTATATATGCAAATGCTTAAATAAAAAGAGAACAATGTTATGGTGACTCCTGATTATAATATCAGAATTTTTTTTAGTTTATAGTGTCTTTAGCTGCTTAGCCAGTACTTAATTTGTAATGTTTGTCACTCATTTGTTAGGGCTTCTTAGAAACTTGTTGTGTTTGTTGTTTTTTTGGGGGCGTTATTAAAGAAAGCACTATTATATGTTCAGTAAATGTTATTTAAACATATTTATTTTACTTACAAGTTATTAATTTATTTTTTCAGATTTCTTGGTGTTTACAGTTTACAAATTGGTGCAATAAATATTCTTGCCAACATAATTTTGTAGATGTCTTTACATTTGGGGGGGTGCTACTTACAGGATCCGCCCCGGGTGCCAAATACTCTAGGTACGCCCCTGACTAGTGGGACAGTCTAAGTTGGACTAGACCTGTGGAAATAGTTTTGGATTGGCACAGGAGATGATTTCCCCTGCCGAGCATATCCCTGAGTGAGGTGGAACTTTTCAAATGAGTTATGTTTGTATATTGTTTAGGGTTAGATTATCTATATTAATGTTTTATTTTCTGCTCGTATTGTTCTTTATTATATCATACATTATATTTAAAAAGGAGGCTAATTCTTAGCTTTAATATATTTATGCACTAATATGATGCGCGTTAACAACACAACTTACGGTAATTATTTTTTTTACATATTTTTTTTTAAAATAGTATGTTAATATAAACTATTAAAACATTTCATTTCATATTAATAAAAAATACTTTAAAGGACACTCTAATATTTGTTTGTTTTCCACATAATTTGGTGAAAAATACTAAAACGTCAATAATATTAAGTTTGTAGAATATAAAAACCAAAGAGTATTTATAAGTATTTTAAACATGTTAGCAATATGTGTTCTGTTTGTAATGATAGGAAAACATGCATTTAATTTGTGGGGGGTTTTAGGAAAGCAGTGAGAAAACAATGACCTTTCAAAATTGAGTATTTAAAATCAGCATGATGTTCCCGACACAAATGAAAGTAATTTGGACAGGCTTGTAACACCTAATTTTAAAAGTTTCTTGTATTTATTTCCTGGCTGCAATGTGTATACTTCAAGAACATATCAAGCTCCTTAATGATTTCCTTGCTTAGCGATGGTTGATTAGATTACTGAAAGTCTAAATAATATTCATGGGTGTTCATACTGCACAAATGTATAAATATTGATAGCATAAAATGTCATTTTCAGAATGAAATGTATCATAAAAAAAGGCTTACTGAATATAAAGAGAATATGACTTAAGGAAAAGGTTTAATTGAAAAATTAAGATGCCGCTCTATTTAAGGAATCACCATTATTTATTTATCACTAAACACAATCACATTAATAGTCATTTTCAAAACTGAATGGAGAATTAATTACAGGAAAAGAAATAGCAAGATGGTAATGATTGGATTATGAGTTACACTAAAATCTAAAAGTAGCATGAAAATGATAGTTACTGTTGGTATTACATTTATAAGAAATGTTATGAAATGATGCACAAAATATAACACATTTTAATGGAATTAACGTACATACCTAAATACTGAAAATTTCCATAAACAAGTAAAGCACTCTCTAAAATGATAAGCTTTGAGTACAATTCAATATATTGGGGGTTATTTATTATTTTTACTATAAAATTGCAAAATACATTTAAACCCAAAATAAGGCAAAACCTAAATATATACAATCATATCCCCGAATAAAGCTTCTGCCTAAATATAAATATAGAACGACTTTGTAGACCTATATAAACATTATGATGTTGCCCTTTATCTCACCAATGAGCTCACAGATGGAGAATGAAGTTGCTACTAAAAAATATGTGGATTAGTGTAATTAAATGATTGTAAATGCGGCCAAAGGCGTCAGGGATGAAGCACATATCCAGCTTTTCAAAAGTTGTATGTCATACATAACAAACATAGTATGTGATGGCAGATAAGAAGCTTTCGGCCCATCTGGTCTGTCCATTTTTCCGACCATAATCAGTCCATGGTCTTGTTTTACATTCAGGATAGGTTTATGCCTACCCAATGCATGTTTAAGTTAATTTACTGTGTTAAATACAAACTCAAACTATTTAGGGTGGAAATTATATTAATTATTACAAAAAAATAAGTACAGGAACTATGGTTAAAAGGTGAATATGATTTACCAATGTACAAAAATAAAAAAAAAACATACATAATCACACCAATTCATTGTTATTGTTAAGAAATGACACGTTATGTATCACCACAGGATATCTCTATTTTAATTAGAAATAATAAGCTTATTTTTTCCCTAGTGGTTGCAGAGGAGTCAATGCAGAGGAGTCTATAAAGTTATTTATGTACTCATTTATTTGTCGTGATAGGGGCACTGTTCTTGTCTTTCTTGCTTTCCTTTAAATACAAATTTCACAGAAAAAAAAAACAAAAAAATGATTCAGTTTAGAATTTATTCTTGAATTTAGAAGTTTTTATGTTCAAGTTCTTCTGCAACTCAAAGTAATTGCACAGGCCTTGTTATTCATTGTGTGAATGTTCTCATCTCACTTGTCCACATTGAGGGAATGAGAAATGTGTCGTTTGCCTGTACAGTGTGTCTGTGGCTATTGCAGTGCATTCTGATCAAAAGGAAATTTGTAGTGTAAATCTATAGTGTGTGCTTGAACATGATTCCGACATGGCGCTCCTAAAGCAAAGCTGAATGCTATAATGACAAATTAAGCCCGGATTGATGTGCTCGGAAGGCACATGCTTGCAGCACTATGATTTTGAAAGGAGCCACGGCAGGCAAACCAAAAGGGACATAAAATTAAGCCCAGTCTTACTTTCTGCTGAATTAGGTATACTGTTTTCTCCACTGTTTTGAAATTATGCACCACTGATTTTATGCAATAGTGCATACTACAAAACCTTTTTAAAGGATTGGACTCAAGTGGTAAAAAAAACTAAAGAAAACCCCATCTTTTAGGGACCATTGGTTGTTGACCCTAAATTCCTCACTGGAAATGAAGGTCTGGAACCTTTTTGGTGGGAGATATTCTTTCTGTTCTCATTATCATCATCATTAATATAATAGTTAACATAATCGTTCTCATAGTTGTAATTTTATGTGCTGGGCCATTAGTGCAAGCTTTCCTAGTTTTTACACCAAGTAGTTGTAGGTAAAATATGTGTTCAATAATTAAACATTATGAAGGGCCAGTTTAAATATACAAAAGGACCAGCACCCAGGCTGCACTCAAAGGACTTGCCCCAGCACCCAGGTTGCACACATAGGAACTGCTACCTTTCTTTCTCATCCTCATTATCTCTCCGCTCTTCACAAATCTTTGCAAATGCAGACTGGATGGCTAGGTGCTTGATTTTATACATTTGTGGCAATGGCAATGGTTATTGAAACATCTGAATTCAATATTTAAGAGGTGTGTCCCTATACTTTTGGCCATTTAGTGTACCAAAAATAGGGCAAACTATACATCCCTTCACATGATATAATGGAAAAAAATAAGTATCTATATGTTCTTTTCCAAGTGTTAGAATGCATGACCAGTCTGGTTAACCCTTTATCAACTGACCAGTTGACTTGTTAATGAATAAATCCAAAAGTCCAGTACCTGATAAGTCTATGACCCATTAGCAGGGTTCTCTATTCCAAAATGCTGAAAGGGATCCTACAATGCCACCATGTGTAAAATACATGGGGGCCACCCTGGACCAATTGCCAACCACGTATCTCATAATTGACATTGAAACATACTAATTGACAGTTTATCATTCTGTCTTTTAGGGCATTAGCTATTGGTACATTGATGCTGATTATTAGCTACCTTTTGCAGAATTTCTATATCTACATTCCCATTAGGATGATGGAAAAGAACATTTTCTCTGTGAATGTACAGCTCAATAAGTGGTGAGAATAGATTGAATAGAACATCCTCTCTGTGAATATACAACTCAATAAATGTTTAAAATAGAAAAGAGAGAGTTTTAGATATGATAGAGTAGATAGCATGATATATCTAACCCATCTAATGAGTATAACTGAATGCTTGTCACACATACAGAGAATGTATGGAAAGGAGGAAAACCTGCCTTTAATATAACAAGTGTGTAAATGAATGTGTGTGTCTATTGATGCACTTTTGGTTCTGTTAACTAACAAGACATGTGGTCAGTCAAGTTAGATGTCCAGACTCGCTGCATACTAACACCTGCAAAACCATTAGTATATTTACTAGTATACACATTTTTAAATACATTTCATGTCAATGGGAGACAAGATGAGTCTCTTTGACAAAACTAAATCGCCTCTAAAATGTAGAGATTTTTTAAAGATTTAACTTGTATTATTATACTTGTTTGTTATAATCCATTCCTGGATTTCCTTATGCTCTTCCATTAACTTCTGATTCTTTGATTCTGGTCCTGCTCTTGGCTTCAGCTTCTGTTTCCTTTATAAGTTGTGCCTCACCTGTTTGTTATGTTTGTCTCAATCTGCAGTCCAAAGGTATGTCATTATCTATGTTCTGTGCTTAGATTTAATGTTTAGAAATGTTATTAGAAATTCAGTAGGCAGGTTTCAGCACTAGGACCCACATAAGATTGGAGTACTTTGGCGTAGTGGTGGGCTAAGCATACCGTGGGCGTGTGATGTGACTAAATCCCTTATTTGTTATTTTATAGTCTTAATTTATAGGCTTAATTTATTAATTGCAAAAAATATGTGTAGGTTAATTACTTTCATAAAGTACTGTATGCAATATGTAGGAAAAACAAAAAGAGCTTTAATATAGAGTATTGGGGAACATTAAAATGATATTAAGACTGATGAACAAAAGTCCTCAAAAAATAGATATTTTCAACAATGTGGGGGAGATATTTTTAAAATTCTTTGTCTCACAGTATTACACTTATTATTGTACTTAAACTAAATAGAAGGGAAGCCTTTTGTATTTTTACTCAAGACACCGGGTGACTTAAATCATTAAACACAGAGTGGGAGGTGTTTTTTAAAATAAAAATTTAAAAATTAAAAACGTTGCAAAACAATAGTTTGTGATATTTTTTTTCTCCCTGTTCTGTGACACACGTGGAAGTAGAGTTAAGCATTAAGTTTTTATTCTTTACTGTTCTAGAGTTACAATTACTTGTGCAGTGATTGACAGTATGTTTGAAACAATGAGTTGTGTACAGTGGCGGCTGGTGGGTAATTCCAATGGGGGTTCACAATATCTACATTTTGAAAATTAAATGTACATTTACTACTTAATGTACAGTTAAAATACATTTCCCTAAATTAACCCTAAAGACCCCATCAACCATAACTGTCCCTAAGTTAACCCTAAACATCCCATCAACCATAACTGCCCCTAAATTAACCCTAAAGACCCCATCAACCATAACTGCACCTAAATTAACCCTAAAGACCTCATTAACCATAACTGCCCCTAAATTAACCCAAAAGACCTAATTAACCATAACTGCCCCTAAATTATCCCTAAACACCTCATTAACCATAACTGGCCCTAATTTAACTCTAAACACCCCATTAACCATAACTGCCCCTAAATCAACTCCCACTTCCCCTAACTTTCAGCAGCCCGAATATTACTTTTATACCCACAGTTAGTGTCCACACTGCTCAGCAACTAATCTATCAGGAAAGGGGCGGGGCCAATCGTTAGAGTGACTGTAGGGATTGCAATCAGACACTGGGGAGGGCGGGGAGACTCCAGACTGGGCGGGCAGTTTGTTGGCTGGGAGCTGACGACTGGGAGCTCCTCCTCCTGTTTGCAAAGCTTTTACTGTGCGAACAGAGATCAAATGGGTGGCTCAGATGGCGCTTTAGAAAGCACGGCAGCAATTGAGCCAAATAGGGTCTCTTTCTTTCGCAAGTGCAATAGGAAGAGGCATAGGCAGTCTACATCAGGGAGCAGGAGGCTTCATGGCACGTGAACCCCAAAGTGCAAAGGGGAAAAAATTGCAAAATTAATCAAAAATCCATTTTAATCTAATTTAGATTAAAATTGATTTTTGATTAATTTTGCAATCCCCCCCCCTTTTTATGCTTGGGGGTTGCGTGCACATGTGCTCCTATGGAGACGCCTCCACTGGTTGTGTAGCAGTTTAAATGAGATCATCATCTTCAATTGTAAATGCACCTTACTTCTTTAAGAGGCTCAATGCTCAGTCAGTACCTCTCTTGTTGATTTTAAATTGTTTTTCTACTATTAGACACAGAGCATTACATTGAATTTGTATTTATTGGTTAATATAGATGATTCCTGCTGGTCCAGCATGCATTAATGCAATTAGTCTTTTTACTTTAAAGGTTGTGTTGGGAAGTATGGGCACTTACCTATGACTAAGCACAGCCAGCATGTAAGGGCTAAGTCTTTGGGGGGGGGGTTCTTTTCATTTTTCTTTTTTTTTTGTTTTGGGGACCTCTCTCATTTTTGGTCTGCAACACAAGAGCGTCAACAACTGGCATTCCATGGAAATTAGCATTAATTACCACCAAAAAAACTAATCCTAATTTGAAGCCTTTCATACAAATGTGATAACTTCACCTTCAGGAATCAGAGGCATGCACTCCATCAAAATTAACTTTTCAAATGCATCATGACCATATCATAAGCAATTCAGGCAGAAAAACATTATATAGCAGCATGCTGCTCTGCTGTTTGCTACCACAGCTTAGATAGCACTTCTTGATGTTGCCAGCATTCATGCCAGTTATTCTGGTTCAAAATCAAATCAAAAAGATAAAGTCCAGCTCCCATTGGTCCTCTCTTGCTATATTTTGCTATCCCAGAACTAGATCATATAAACACGGCTTGGACATCTAGTCCGTTACAGAATTGGAGTTGGAGCATTGGCCTGCCCTGCTATCCAAGTGCTTCACCCAGGGACCCATACACAAGATTTGCATATCATCTGTAAACAAAATATGCACAAAACATACAGTAATAAATATATATATATATATATATATATATAATTACTGTATATATTACAAAGAGAGAGCCTTTATATAGTTTTTTTTTTAATTATATTTAACTTCCAATCATAGCTAAAGAGGATGAAGGGAAAGCGTGGGATTGCGTCCAGCCAGCATTTACAACTAATTGTTTCTGTTTTTTAACTCTTTTTTTATTTTGTGAACAGAGTGTAAATTGAGGTGAGTGTAAATGTAAGTATTAAATATATGAGTTGGACATTTTCTGTGGGTTTGCTGCTGCCAATGTGCCTCAACTGCCATCTCATTCATATGACCAATCCCATTTGGATTATTACCAACATCCTACTAACTGTCCTTCCAACCATCTATTCCAGAACAGTCTTCTTATCCCATCCTTCTTTATCTGCAGCCCCACTTTGCCAGTTCCTCTCCTAATCACCCTCTTGGGTATCCATGACTCATGTCCCTTCTCTAATGTTATCATCTGCTCATTCTCATGCTGTACACATTTTCTTACTTCCTTACCTTATTCTGTCATGCTCGCCTCCTTTTTATTCCCATTTTAAACACTCACTATACCCCCCCCCCCCGTTTAAAGAAGCATTCGATCTATCCTCCTAACATCCACAGCCTGCATTTTGAAAAGATGCCGTCTGTTCTGCCATCCTTTGAGATCTCTGTGCCACTGACTTCTCCATGTGACCCTAGCTATAATGAAATCATCATCACCCAAGAAGACCCTCTTGTCTTCGTCTGTAGCAGTCTTAACATGTGTTAATGTTATTGCCAAGTTTGTACATTGTCAGTTTTAATGCTATTAATTTTTACTCTCGCTATCGCGATAACATAGACAATCTCAATAATACAGAATCTCTGGGTGCTCAAGAAAAAAAAATAATGTGAATCCAGGATGTATGTGGAAAAATGACCTACTTCAGGTCTTCTTACATTAGTCTGAAAAGTAATAAAAGGGTTACATTCAGGGTAATGCAGGCCTGGGGATTTTTCAATATGTAAACATTACTATAATTGAAACATACAAAACATATTTTCATTAAAATCTGGTGATATTTCAAATGTAATGAAACATTAATATGATGATAATTTGACATCTGAGACACATTTGGCTTTGTTATTTTTTTAATATGTAATGATACAAGCATAAACAGCTTGTATCATATTACATATTAAACTTTTTGTGCTCTTATGTGTTTTTCTCATAAAACACATAAGAACAATCTCATCGTCTTAGTTCTGAGAACCAATTAACACAATGCTAATATACCTCTCCTGCAGCAGTTTTACTTGATTCATATGCTGAAAAACTTCTGTGTGAAAACACTGACAGGTGATAATGTAGGAACCTGAAAACTCAATCTGTCTCTGTCCAAACAGCAAGCTATACTAATGAAAAAAATAATTCGTCAGCTTATTCTAAGGAGATGTGCTGAAGGCTTTGTGCGTAATATTTGTGCATCAATTTGCAGCTTGCAAATCCATACTGATAGAGTTATCCCTAGTACATAGTTAATCCTATTGCCCATGTGAAGTTATATCCCATGTAGCCTTGCGGTTTTTATTTAATTCTAAGATTTACAGAACAACTTTGGTTTAAGTCAACTTTTTTGTGTATATCCATTGCAAGTGAGTATTTAAATACATACACAGTTTAACTAGTACAGATAATTCTTTAAAGGTTAATGCCCACATTCTTTAAAAGCTATCTTAGATAGAGAAAAATCTTGCTGAATCAATCTGTTTACCTACACTTTGTTACTATTATTGGATGTTTATTAATTTAACCCCTTAATGACCAATGACGCGCCAAGCACATCACAAAAAACGGTCAGTAAATGTCCAATGATGTGCCTGATACGGCATGGCATTTATGGCATCGAGGCCTTCAGCAACACAGAAAGCTTCTCTAGGGGGCGATGGTGATCCCTTTTCCGAGCATCCACGTGCACCATGTACAACATGGCGGATGCCTGTTTTGATTAGTAAAATACATAAAATATATATATTTTTTAAATTAGACAAAATAAAAATAGTAAAATAAATAAATAAATAAATAACAATGTGGTAAAATGTGAAAACAAACCTCTAGTGAATCAAGTTCCAATAAAATGTAAAAGAAAGTTCTAAAATGAGCTCTATTTTATAATAGTTAAAATATGGTGTCTACTTTTTAAAAAAAATGTATGGTTTGATGGAGTGAATTGCATTGGGCAGGATGTCAAAATCAGAAGTTGAAAAAATAAAATGCTCCTTTTAGTCCCCAAACATCCAGACAAACCCATGCATTGGTGGTATCACTATACCCAGGAGATGTTGCTGAACAAATATTGTGGTATGGTTTGGTGGGAAAAAATAAATTGGACAGCTTCAAAGATGTGCCAAATAGGACATGGGGCAGGATTACAAGATTTAAAAAATAGCAAAATGCTGCTAGTACTTATTGCCCTATAGCGTGCAAAAAAATTAGCTTTTTTCATTTACTTTTGTAGATGAGTAAAAAAAAAATTCATATAAAAGGTGTTTGTTTTCCAATGTTTCAACATATTTTATTATTTATTTTAAAGTACATTAATTGTGAAAAAAAATGAAAATATTTTGTGAACAACAAATCCCAGTGAAAATACTAGAAACATAGACATTGATGGCAAATAAAAACCATTCAGCTCATTGAGTTTGACCATTTTTCCTGATGTAAAGACTTGGATCTTAATCAGTCCTTGGCCATGTCTTAAATTCAGGATAGCTTTATGACTATCCCATGCATGTTTTAAATTAACCGTATTAGCTTCTACTACTTCTATGGGGAGGCTGTTCAATGTATCTGCCACCCTCTTAGTAAAGTAAAACTTCCTTACCACTACAGCTCTTACCCTCTAGTTTTGTATTATGACTCCTTATTCTAACTTTTCTCCTCTTGTGAAATTAACTTACTCCCATACTTCCCTGAATTTCATTTAAATCAGTATTTATATTTTTCTGCCACATTTTCCATGTCTCTTCTTTCTTCCAAGCTCTATATTTTAAGATCCCTTAGTCCAGGGGTGTTCAACTTTTTTTCTACAGTGGGGCAATCATCATAAATGTATATATGTGGGGGCTGCACTCATTTTTCATTGAGAGAAAACACGGTCTTTTAGCTCTCTAATGCATATTAACATACCTCCCAACATTTCAAAATGTGAAAGAGGGACACTTTTTTTTTTTAATCTCTCTCGCGGAACTCACCAATACAAACAATTGCACTTTACAATGTCGCGCTTGCATCGCTACTTAAAACACGCTTCATTTTTGTCAGCAAAGTCATACATATAAAAAATAACCAACATGTTAGCTGTGAATTTGTTATCTCCTCTGTGGTTTCTTCCCTTCCACGAGCAGGGATGCTGAGACGCAGCCCGCGCGTTCTGCTCCCTGCTCATTCCGTTGACAGGAGCTGCCGCCGGGTCTATCCCCCTCCTCAAGGGATCTTAGCGAACGGCTAACTCATGAATATTCATGTTGCTTCTTAAAGCGACATTTATCTTTTTTTCTTCTCCCCCTTATTAGGTGGGTAGGAGGATCTAGTTTCATGGAGGGATATTTAAACCCTCATCTGGCACTACACCTTTGCCTGTGATAGTGCCTTATTGCCTACACTAGCGTTTGACCTGCTTTATCTATTTGTTATTGATTCCGGCTTGTTCCTGACCCACGTAGTTTGCTGCGTGCCCTGACCTTTGCTTGTGACCCCGACTACTCTTTTGCCTGACCCTCGGAAATTATTATTATTTTTGTTCCTGAATTATCTTGAACCATCTGCTTTGCTGTATCAGTGGTTTTCTGCCCACATCTCCGTTGTGCTGGTTGCTGAGCATCCTATCTCTGCTAGGAGGCGCCTTTTCTGCAGCACGGATCCACAGCCAGTACCACCGTTGTGACAGAATTACAATTCCCATGAAGCTCAGTCAGCCAGGTGTCCACCATGTCACGTTCTACCCAGGCTGCGGAGCTGCATATCTGCCTTGCTTTAGTTTCTCTGTTTTGCTTAATCCATTCCTGGATTTCCGTATGCTCTGTTCTGATCTTCCATTCCTTGCTTTTGGTTCTGCTCTTTGCTTCAGCTCTGTTTCCTTTATAAGGTGTGCCCCACCTGTGTGTTCTGTTTGTCTCAGTCTGCAGTCTACAGGTATGTCTCTTATTGTTATGTGTTTGAGTTTCATGTTTGGTATTGTTTTGTACCACTGTCAGCAGGGATTAGCGTTAGGACCCACCATAATTGGAGTACTTTGGCGTAGTGGTGGGCTAAGCATACTATGGCCATAAGATGTGACGGAATCTCCAATAGTTATTATACAGTCCTAGGCTAGTTCCTGTATTTACGTGTGTCAGTCTGATGTAACCTTTATCCCCGGCAGAGGGGTGTCCTGTCTTGTATCCCCGGCAGAGGGGTGTCCTGTCTTGTATCCCCAGCAGTGGGATGTCCTGTCTCATATCCCGACAGCGGGGTGTCCTGTCTCGTATCCCCGGCAGCGGGGTATCTTGTCTCGTATCCCCGGCAGCGGGGTGTCCTGTCTCGTATCCCTGGCAGCGGGGTGTCCTGTCTCGTATCATCGGCAGTGGGGTGTCCTGTATTACGTATGTCTTGTCTGGTTATGTTTCTTGCTTGGTCTCTCTGTATCTTGCTCACTCTGTCCCCCTTGCTTGTTATGTTTCTGCTATATCTTTTGCTTAGCTTCCATACTCCCGGCCTGCAGCATCCTGCAGATGAGTCTAGTGCTATGTCTCATGCTTGTTCCAGGGTACCTGCAGGATATCACTTCGTTTCATTTTGGACTACATCTGCTGCTATGTCAGGGTGCTGGTATGTGGCTGCACGACCCTAGGTGCTCAACACCTGAGTGAGTGCGGTCGCCCTGCACCAGGCCCTGTCCAACTCCGCTACTCCACCGTAACTCCTGCACACAATCTTTGGGCGCGCTGGGTCAATGCAGTCATCTGTATGGACCCGGTTCCGTGACACACCATGACTGGGCATCGTGTGTGACTGGTTCATTTGCTGTGAACTACAATTCATATGATTCTCAGCCAGCCTGATGTCCACCATAATGCTGACTGAGTATCATTGGAAGAGTAGGCTAATGTTATCCTCCCTCTCTGGACCCTAACACACTGCCTTTACACACACCTGTCCATAAATACACATACACTGCCTTTACACACACATACACATACACTGCCCTTACACACACATATACTGCTCTTACACATGCCTGTCCATACACACTGCCTTTGCACATACCTGCCCATACACACACATACACTGCCCTTACACACACATATACACATACACTCCTCTCACACACACCTGCTCATAAACACACATATAAAGAGACACTGCCCTTACACACATGCACATATATACATACACTGCCCTTAAACACGCCTCTCCATACACACTGCCTTTACACATACACCTGCCCATAAACATACATATACACGTACACTGCCCTTACACACACATACACACATACACTCCATACACACACCTGCTCATAAACATACATATTCACATATACTGCCCTTACACACACCTGCTCATAAACACACATATACACATACACTGCCCTTAAACACAGACATATACACATACACTGCACTTACACACAACTGCCTTTACACATAAACACATACAGCTTACAAATACCTATACTGCTCTTACACAACCTGCCCATACACACACACAAGCTTACAAACATATACATACATATACACTGCCATTAAACCCCTTTCTCCCCATCTCTTACCTCTTCCTCCATACTTCTTCCTTTATTCTTCATCCTCCATTCTGTATCCACCATTCTGTATCCTGTGGTGGGAGCACAAGGTCTGTCACTTCAGACCTCGCTTTACTGCTCCCTCATCACTACACGCTGGCTATTGCTGCAGAGGGCAGGGATGACGTCATATCCCTGCGCTTGGCATTATTTGCCGGCGCCTAGTGATGAGGGAACAGTACAGACCTCGTGTACAGTAATGTCGAGCCGACTAGAGGGAGATTGTGATCTCCCAACTAGTCCTGCAGGCTGCAGCTGCAAATTGGGTGGCTGTGTGCCCCCCCCAGCTGCACCTGAGGTGAGTACCGCTCTTGCCTCACCCTTCCTCTGCCCCAGCAAAGCAGAACAAAGGTAGGGATAGGTGGGAAAATCAACAAATATATATCCAGACACACATGAACACAGACGCTTACATCAACACAACTAGACACTCAGCACTATCACACACAAACACACACAGAGAGACGTTCACCTTAATGCACATGCACACACTAACACACACAGTAAAATAATCACCCCACAAACTTTCACTAACTTACACAGGCACCCAGTAACATACCCAAACAAAGGCACATGTTTACATACTAACGCATATTTTACCGAGACACTTTCACTAACATACTCAGACACACATGCTAACATACCCAGACAAACAAGCTAACATACACAAAGTAAAACACATGTTAACACACTAAAATACCCAAAGGCACATGTTCACAGATTAACATACCCAGACACATATATTAAAATACCCAAATACACTAACATTCCCCCACACATAAACATAACAAGACACACAAACATACTCAGACAGACACATGTTCAAAACACTGACTTATCCCCCCCACACACTGACATACTCAGACACACACTAACATAAATATACTAGATGTGCGCATTCGTATTTGGGCAAACATGAAAACTAACACAAAGAGTGCGTTTTCGTGGTTCGTCCCAAAGAAACGAAGAAGCGAAGATAGCGGCGGTAAGACGTCTACATGTGTACTTCATTCGCTCATGGCAGAGGAGGCCCCTGCAGGCGACCAATAGAGTTGCTCGTACGGACATTTAAAATCCTGGCGCCAAAGCTGCTGCGTAGTCCGTGCCACGTTAACCCCGTATTAACCCCTTCTACAAATATTCGCCCAAACTGCACACAGGAACGGGCGAGTATTCGCAGAATACTAAGATTCCCCCCCCCACAAAGATGAAGACGAACACGAAGAGTTGGCCGACGCCCAAGTCTAACATATAGACACTAACATACACAGACAGACATCCATACATACATAAACACATATGCAACTTACCTTGCAATGTCTCACCTGTCTTTGAGACAGTTCATCCGGCTGGTTGGAGGCACGGTTACCACTGCAGATATTATATGGGTCACACCTCGATGTCTGGTTTGCTACATTTGGCCTGCAGGCTGCATGTTGGATGCCCTTGCCTTAGTCTTTCCTGATAATTCTTATCCTGCAAACTATTTACCATTTTAGTAGAACTTCTCTGAACTTACGTATGTCAATATCTTTATGGAGATGCAGCCTCCAGAACTGTACAGAATACTATAGATATAATCTGAGAAGACCTCTTTTCTATTACTAATGCCTATAGTTATACAACCCTTAACCCTGCTTGCGTTTTCTGATGCTTTATTACATTGCCTTCTTACCTTTTAAATAATTACTCAAAAATTATGTTCCCATTGATAGAACAGTGTCTGCAATGCTATATTCTGCCTTGGAATTTCTTTGTCTCAAGCGCATAATTATCAACATTAAACGGCAGCTGCCACATACTTGACCACATTCTTTTAACTCACTTAAATCAGTATGCCACTTGGCTTGTTACACCAGTGTCTACCATGTTGAAGAACTTTGTATCATCTGCAAAAATCATACATTACCATTAAGATCTTTTATAATGTCAAAAAAAGAGATTGATGGTTTGACAAGACTACAAACTTATATGAGTGTAGCAGTTTGTGATTTCAGACTTCATAAATGAAGGATGATACTCTCAAAAGCCTGGCCTAAAAATGAAATGTTACTCCAATAATAATATACTTCAAACTTTTTTTTCTTGCGCTTAGACCAATTAGCTAGTTTCTGCAATGTAAAAAATGGTGAAAGAGTGACTGGTTTGCAGAATATACAAAGCTCCTCAGAGGGAAGCTGCTGAAATTTAATTAACTCAAATATCTGTTTTAGCCTTAAAAGAAACTACACTCATGTGTTTAGACTGGAAGTGTCAATGTGTCATAGATGTACACATGAATTATAGATATTGACAAATAGTAATAATCATATGAATTAAATCCCAGATACATTTTTAATTTTCATTAATTTTTACATTTTATCATATAAATCAGTTAACTTTCATAGTGCTAGTTTAGAAGTTTTGTTTTGTTCCCCAAATTATGTTTGTCAGTTTTTCATACATCTACAGGCCAATTAAGAATAACACCTAAAGAAATAATAATAATCAAATCTAATCATGCAGATACGTTTCTGGGAACAATGTTCATATAAAAACAGTTAACTTTCATAGTGCTGGTTAACATGTATTGTATAGTTGTCAACAGTCATGTTCCTCACTCCCATGCTCCCATGCCTAACTATGAGCTATAATTAACTAGATGACCTATACTCTGCCCTGTAAGAAACTGGGAGTTCAAGGCAAAGCGCTAACATAATAGATCTTACATGTCCCCAAAAGGTTAAGGTATGCTAGAAACTGTTAGCTGGAGGGGAAAGCTAAATAAACTAGTAATAGGAGCCTGATGATCCCTTCTGCCCAACAAAAACATTGCTGCTGATGACCCAAATTCTTTAAAGCTGATCTCTAAACACAAATAACTCCGCAATAATCAACACAGCGTAAAGCTCAGCCAACATGTAGTGTTAACATTTTTAAGACTGCATGCAGCTGAGATAAATATATAATCCTATTCTCATGTTGTGAAACTTGTGCATGTTTTGTTTGGGGGGGGGATAGAATGGTAGGTTGGTTGTAGGATTACGATACATCATCATCTCAGCAGATGGACTCCTAGAAATAGAAATTTAAAAACTGGAAAATGTGTTAAAAATGTTAATATTTATGTGGTTATAAATGTTAATGTTTATTTGGTTCCCGACATTGATGAAAAGAGACAAAGAGAATCTGCATTGTAGCCAGATCATTGCTTTTGAGGTATAACCAGTTGTCTTTATTATAATAGTCACAGCCGTACAATGACAGCTGCAATAATAATCTCTATGGTTTCTAACATCAAACAATTTAGATGGGTACTGGTTGCTATAAAGAAATATTTCAAAACACGTGGGGGACAATGTAACCCCTTTAAAAGTAGATCCCAAAATAGGACTCACAGAAACCTAAATATAGATAAATTAATTAATAAATTCAATACAAAAAATCATATGAGAACGAAATGAGTGTGAATCAGCTTATAACTATATTTCCAACGTAAATAAATTAATCCAATATAAATAACCACCTAGACATAATTATGAGAGCATCAATACATTAATAAATACAAATGTCTATTTTGTAATGCTCTGTGTGTGTATTTGGGAGAAGATTCTGGAGACCAGCTATAAGCGGTGTGAAATATACATGAAGGGGTGAATTAGCTCACCTAGGTATCCACTTAACTACAACCTACTCCCCTGTTTTGAGACAATTTGGATGCCATGACCTTTATTCCACAATATTCTCAGATGAACTATGTGGATTAATCTGTTGGATGAATACTTGGAAAAACATAATATTCGGGGATATAATCTTTACTTATGGGGAAACAGCTTATTGATCCAATGAGAAATCTGACTGCCATTTTGGGGTCAAGAAGGAATTTTTTCCCTGGTTAGTACAAAATTGTAAAGAGCCAAACTGGGGGTTTTTGCCTTCATTTGGATCAACAGCAACAAATTAACAGATATAGGAAAGGCTGAACTTTTTCAGCCTTTATAACTATGTAACATATTTTTCAAGTACTTGTGACTCTTCAGACCACTTGGGTGTGTTTCTTGCCTCACATGATGTCCTTTTGAATGATATAAACAACCAATTAGGTAGTGTAAGGCCTAAGGACAGTGCAAACACTTTAAATTAGTTGTGTAGTGTATTTCATCAAACTAATTTTCTTTGTTCTTACTTTGTCTATACAGAATCATTGATACCTTTTTGTCTTATCCCTTGTGGTTGTGAAAGCACCATGAGATTTCTGAGGGAAAAGCAAGCCTTCTGGCTTGTCTAGTGTCTGTAGATGAGTGTTTAATAATGCTTCTACTACCCCCTTAATTTTAATATAATGGTGTATAAGATATATATGTATATATTTGTATAGGAAGCCTCCTCCACCAGAGGCTGGCTGCGTGGAACTGGACAGCGGTGTACCCCTCTGGCGCAGCACCGGGTAGGTGACAGATTCACATTGATGCTGTTCTCATATGAATTTTTGCATTGTATAAATATATGCATTAATTTGCCTATATCTAAGTTTATGTGAGTGCTATTTTGGAATGTACTTTTGTGGCTGAGTAAGTAATAAGTCAACATGGAGAATGAACAAGAAACATGCTGACTAAAATGCTTCCTCCCTTCTAGTATTTTGGCTCGATTCCAACACAGTTCATTTTGGCAGGGCTTGCTCATCAGTCCATATTTCAATCCTACTTTTTTCTCTTTGCACATGTTTTATTGGTCAGTAATGCCCATTTAGGAGGTTTAGAACATGTCTGACCTTTCTATCACATGCATTTTCTCTACATGTTCCACCATATCTGTTATAACTAGCATTTTTACAGTAGTCACTGCATGTTTAGCATCCCCTTCCCTCCTTTTCTTTTCGTTTCCAATCCTACCTTAAAACCTACATAATCACATATCTGTTTCGGTTTCCCCTACTTTAGTTTCCAATTGTCTCTGATGTCCCATTACGTTCATACAAAATACTTGAATGTGAATAAAATCACCTGGTTGGGAAAATTTGTTTTACTATCATTTTTTTCATTCTCTGCATTCTGATGTCAACATTTCCATTGTTATTTATTTATCTTGTTTCCTCAAAATGAACTCTGTAAAAAATATAGTGGGAGGGGAAAATTGTATGCATCAGGCATAAAAATAGCTAACTATGACTCTTATTGAGAAGGTTTCTAGTTCAGCCAGCATCTCTATGGCTGAAAACAAAATTCTTGCATCTCTGGGTTTATAGCAAACCCTGAGTAATAGGGTCGGATGAGTTTTAAAAAAAAAATGTCTGTTCGTGACAAAGAGGGGTTATTTTCTATGAGAAGTTCATGTATGCACACCACTGAACAAAACAGAAGTTTTCTAAGGGTGCATAGCAGTTAACATTTTTGTCCCTGCTGGCTTAATTAGAGCTTACAGATGTCTTGTTAAGGACTTTTATTGCAGCGATTGTAAAGACATCTTTTTTTTTCTGTGTGTGTGTGCACATGAATAAGATACGTATCTTCTGCCTACCCCCGGTTCTGGTGTTTACTCTTGAGAGATACAATGGACTTTTAAATACTACCTTCCACAATATTGGACTCTTCTGTATACAAGATGCTAGGATATACTACTTGTTGAACTATGTCCTCTGTTATTTTGGTAGTAGAAGCATTATTAAACACTCATCTACATACATCAGACAAGCCAGAAGTCCTCAGAAAATCTCATGGTGCTGCCACAACCACAAGGGATTCTGGGTAGGCGTATGCAAATAAGGAAAACAATGATCACGTTTTGTCTCTATATCTACTTTATACATGGAACCCTTGAAAGTAATTGTCCGCTGTACAAGACAGCCTTTAGACAAAACTCGAGTAAGGTGCAGTAGCCAGATCACCACTCATGGACATCTGTTTTGTCCTCAATGGGACTCATCAGAATGAGGTTGTGATACTGGCTTTATATGTTAAACCAGTTATTGTGAAGCTGTCTTGTGTCCCAGGTGGTAAGAATTGCTACACAACTCTACAACAATCTTAAGAGTGAAACGTGATATAAATAACAGTTGCATTATTTAATTTTAAGAAATGCAGAATCATTCAGTTGCACAAAATAGCTCTTACCTCTGCAGTCCACTCACGCACTTAAACACATATTTATGAGGTTTGTAAAATGTGTATTTCATAAAAGTGCTTGCTACAAAAAGTATGTAAGTCATTCTAATGTAATACAAAACAAACACCAGGAATAAAATGAACAACACAAAGTGAAACGTCCATACTTGAACACTACAATAAGACCTATTAAGAAATCCATTATGAACAGAATTTGAGGTGAAGATGCTACAATAGTACTTAACATAGCTTTTAAAGTGCTGTTGTTAATTGCAACAAATATGAATAGATGCAAAAAAAAAAATCAATAAACATAAACCAAGGGCACTCAGACGAAGTAACCACAGAACATAAAATACAAAACAGTTTTTGCTAATAATTATGCTGCAATCAAAGGTGAGACAAAAGAATAGTTTCATCAGGCAATGCTCCCACTTGAGGGAGTATACAAAAGACTGGCCTAGGTCAGGAATGTTGTATTATAATATACTCAGGACCTAAAAGCCCTTTATAGGGATTTCTAAATACAATGATACTGCCTTGGGAATCAAGACTTATGCAGAAAACCTAGAATTAAAAAAATATTATTATTATTTCTTGTTTTACATAGCATCATCATATTCCTCAGTGATGTACAATGGGTAAACAGAACATAGCAAGTAGTACATAACAAACCCATTTCACTTACAGAAACAAGGGGTAGAGAGGGTCCTGCTCAAATGAGATCACAATCTAGAAGGAGTTAAAGTATATTACACAAGAGGATAAACAGCCACTCTTAGGGATGGATCAGCCACGCTAGTGTAAATATCACCCGAATGCAGAGACTAGGAAAGGTGAGCTAAAGAAAGAGTAAGGGATGTGTAAGTTCATAGGCAGCCCTAATAAGTGGGTCTTGAGGGATTTTATGAAGCACCGAAGGCAGTGGTAAAGGTGGATAAGCAGAAGAAGGGCATTGCAGAGGATGAGTGCTGCCCTTGTGAAATTGTATAATTTGATAAGCCTTGAGACCAGGTAGGGATGTATTTAGAGATGAGTGAGGACATGTATATAGAGTGTGAAGTGCTTATAGAAATTTTGAAATGAACTCCAAAGGGTACAGGCAGCCAGTGAAGAGATTTACAGAATGTTCTAGTATAGTGATCTGTGAGCATTCATGATGGATTAAAAAGGGGCAGGATGGGTAAGGGAGAACAGCTAAGACTTACAATAGTCAAAATGGGATAAAAATCAATCAAATGGGCAGGAAAGGTATTTCCTTGTACGAAAATGAATGGGCGAAAAACTAACCAAAAAAGTTGTCCCAGTTTTGGCCCATTTGCACGTGTATTTTAGTGTGTGTGTGCATGTGCCTGTGTGAGTATATCTCTGTGTGTAAGTACATTATGTTATTGTGTGGGTTTAAGTTTATTAGCATGAGCGTAGGTATGTTACTGTGTGTGTTTAAGTATGTTAGCATGTTACTCTGTGTGTATGTGTTAGAATGTGTGTTAGTATGTTACTAGTTGTGTATAACTATGTTACTGTATAAGTATGTTAGTACATTAGTTTGTGAATGTATGTTACTGTGTGATTGTAGGAGGAGCTTGGGGCTCTGGCATTTTTCTTGAGCCACTGAGGCTAGGACTGGCCATCAGGCCCACTGGGAACATTCCCAGTACATTGTTCGAAAAACACCTGATCACTGCTGCAGTGTATGGCCCCTGGCTGCATATGCCTGGCCCCACGGTACATGAATATATGTAACAGCAACATGCAACAGCCCTCATTCACGCTTACATCATCAGACAGTGTCTGGGTCACCTTGTGACCTGGTGACTGGGTCACTGGAGACCAGCTGCTGTCGGGTCTCTGCTGATCTGCCTGTGCAGCTGCAGTGAAGACACGGACAGGGAAGATGGGAGGGGAAGAGAAAGAAGGGAGGGAGTCAAATTATGATAGACTGTGCAGCTACAGAGAAGATACTGGCAGGAGTGATGGGTAGGGGAGCATGAGAGGGGAGGGTGTTAGTGCATGTGAGAGTGTACAGCTGTGGAAAAGAAACTTACAGGAGAACGAGAGAGAGAAGAGAATTGAGCTTGTGTAGTGTACAGAGTGCTTGCAATAGAATCTGCCTTTAAATATAATATACCGTATTTGCTCGATTATAAGACAACCCCCCAAAATCTGAATATTAATTTAGGAAAAAAGAAAAAGCCTGAATATAAGACTACCGGAAAGGAAAAAAGTTTTACTAGTAAATATTAATTCATGTAAACTATTTTTCATATTTAATAAAAGCTATGATTTGCCAACCTGCCCCCCAGTTATGCACAACTGCCCCCAGGCTTGCCACTCTGCCCCGAGAAAGGCCTTATACTCCCCTATATGCCACACTGCCTCCCTGATATGCCTTATACCCTCCTATATGCCACACTGCCTCCCTGATATGCCTTATACCCTCCCATATGCCACTCTGCCCCATGATATGCCTTTTAACCCCCTATATGCCACTCTGCCTCCAGAAATGCCTTATACCCTCCTATATGCCCTGTGCCCCATGATATGCCTTTTAACCCTCTATATGCCACTCCACCTCCAGAAATACCTTATACCCCTATACCCAGTTGGCACTAAAGAGAAGATTTGGACAGAGGAGTTTGTTGATGTTATTAGATTGGTTCCCCAGATGCTGAAAATGAAAAACTGCTTCCCAGGACCTTTATCAATTGGCTGCTAGGTTTCTCTGCATTCTCCACCATTCTGTCTGAAAAGTCTAATTTGCATATTTTGATTTGATCTGGGGGGCATCCAATGTGTATGGTGGTCAATGTTGGTTCACATATGACCAGCAGTTACGCCAAAACATGGTGAGCATCCAAATGATGCACCCATAGCTCGTTTAGTACAATAAGACATGACGTATTATTGTTGGAGAAAATGCAAAACCAATACAGAAGGTGAATGATTATCAGTGTTTGCGCACACTAAAAAAAGGATAAAATATGAGTATTACCGTATTTGCTCGATTATAAGACGAGGTTTTTTTCAGAGCAAATGCTCTGAAAAATACCCCTCGTCTTCTAATCGGGGTCGTCTTCTAATCAGACCTCAAATAGAGATCTGATTATGAGACTAAGATCCAGATCCCCCGCACTGCTGCAGGGGACCTGGATCCTCCTGTCCCCCCCCCCATTTAACACCCCCCACACACACACACTTACCGGTGCTTCCTGCTGTATTGCCGGGGCAGCGGGTTGACGTCTACGCGATCCGCGTAGACAACGCCCGCTGCAGCCGGAAGGAGGTGTGGCTAGCAGCGGGGGTTGTCTGCGTCCGTCGCGCATACCTTCCCCGACTGTCAGAGATCAGAGTTCCCCGCACCGGTGCGGGGAACTCTGATCTCTGACAGCCGGGGAAGGTATGCGCGACGGACGCAGACAAAGCCCCGCTGCCAACTCCACCTCCTTCCGGCTGCAGCGGAAGGAGACGTCAACCCGCTGCCCCGGCAATACAGCAGGAAATTGGAAGCACCGGTAAGTGGGTGTGTGTTAAATGGGGGCATAGGGCATTTCTGGAATGCCTTATACCCCTATATGCCACTTTGGCACTTAGGGGGTTAAAAGGCATATTATGGGGCAGAGTGGCATATAGGGAGGTATAAGGCATTTCAGGAGGCAGAGTGGCGTTAAGGGGGCATTTAATAGAGCACTCTGCCTCCTGAAATGCCTTATACCTCCCTATATGCCACTCTGCCCCATAATATGCCTTTTAACCCCCTACATGCCAGCGTGGCATATAGGGGTATAAGGCATTTCTGGAGGCAGAGTGCTCTATACAATGCCTTTTAACTCCCTTAATGCCACTCTGCCTCCTGGAATGCCTTATACCTCCCTATATGCCACTCTGCCCCATAATATGCATTTTAACCCCCTAAATGCCAGAATGGGATATAGGGGTATAAGGCATTTCTGGAGGCAGAGTGGCACATAGGGGGTCAAAAGGCATACCATGGGGCACAGTGGCATATAGAGGGTTAAAAGGTATATCATGGGCCACAGTGCCATATTGGTGTGGCAAGCCTGTGGACAGATGTGTGTAACTGGGGGACAGGTTAGAAAATACAAGGAAATAAAAACAAAAAAAATATTTTTCTCAATCATAGCTTTTATTTAAAAAAATAGTTTACATAAATTAACATTAACTGGTAAAACTTTTTTCCTTTAGGGTCGTCTTATATTCAGGCTTTTTCTTTTTTTCCTAACTTAATATTCAGATTTTGGGGGGTTGTCTTATAATCAGGGTGGTCTTATAATCGAGCAAATACGGTACTTTACTTGCCTAGGATTAGTCCACTAAATATAATAAGTGTGGATCTTTGTTGAGTGTACAATTACCTCAGGGGAATGGAAAAACGGGAAAAAACCATAGTGTAGAACCTTATAACAGATGATGGTGGAAATAAAATATGTGGAGTCATCTCTTGCCTTTGAGTTGGATCTTCATGGGCCGCACATTTTGCAGGAGGTTGTCCTTGTCCCTGGTGGGTGTTAATAACCCCAGGCACTTTATTAGGGTCTCCATGTCAATCGAGGGGGACCTTTAGATCTGGAAAACATTGTTAGAACAATACAATGGGCAAACTTACTGGCAGCAGGCAGAGTGCTGTAGCTCTGACCTGGAGTTATACACTGATGCCTCTGGTTCCATTGGTTTGGAGCATATTATCGGGCTCAATGGTGTACACAAGTATGGTCTGACACATGGATGGAGTCAGCACTGCTCCATAACTTAACATTGCTAACATCATTTCCTATTGTGGTTCTTATTGAGCTTTGGGGTCAGGAGCTTGCTAACTGGAGTGTTTTGTTTAGAATGGATAACATGAGAGTTGTTCATGTTATAAATGGGTCCAAGTCTAGCTCTCTGTTGGCCTTGGCATCTGATTCTGCATGGTCTTCGGTTTAATATTCGTGTGAAAGCTAGACATATTCCTGGCATGATGGCGGATTTGTTGTCTTTTTGAGGTGGTCCCTGGCGCAGCAGCATCTGACCTACCTTGTCCACCACATTTATAGACCCTTGTTTCTCAGGCCTCCTGAAGCTGATGGGGAGAGAATTGTCAGCACAGTCAATCAATGCATACTGCATGGTCTGGAGATGGGCCACCTTGTATTATCTGAACAATTTGAGGGTAGCAGACGTCTCAGAATAGCATTGGTTTATCTATTTCAGGCGTTGGGGTGGCATGGCATTACCAAGGACTTTCTGGTTCCTAAAATCATATAAGGTTGCAAAAGAGGCTGCCGGATCATCAACGGCCAGCCTCCCTTTCCTTGTTAAAGTCTGTTTAGTTTCATGTCTCTGCTGCTTGTTGCTGTTATTTTAAGGTTTCATTGTTTAAGGCCGCTTTTGCCTTGGTCTTCTTCTAGGCTTTTTGCATAGGTAAATATCGTTAAATAAAAGCTCTCCAGGAGGTATGCAAATGATATTACACTTACTGGTTGGCAATTGGTTGTTAGGGTTTCAGAAATCAAAAATGGATCAACAGGGCCATGGTTGTTTAGTAGCTTTGAGTAAGATAGGTGGTGTGTGTCTTTGTTGGAAGACTATTAATTTTTCACTGGGCTGCTCAGAAGGCAGAGTTGCATGTTTATGGCAAAAATTTGGGTTTCTCATTTGACAAAGCACCCATCCGTTGGCATGGTTTTCATGGTCTGCTTTGGGATTCACTGTTTTGGGAATGTCATTTGTTGCGCAGGTTTGTTCTGGTCATTAATGCTGGTGGGAAGGTGAAGACCATTGAGCTGATTCATAGGATTAAAAACAATTTGACCAGATGTTGTGCTTTGTTCTCAGGCGTCACTCTAGTTTGGTCAGAGATTGTCCCATGGCCAGCTTGGGGTAGTCATCCTAAATCACTGGAGAGGAGTTGCAGGAAGCTTAACTATTCCTTGTAAAAATTCCTCCATTATAGGTGGTCCAGCATAAGGAATTTGATGGTGATAATCGTGACCTAATGCACAGTGGTGGGGTCCATTTGGGTCCAGCTGGATATAGAAAAGGTGATGGTGGGTTGTGTTAGATGCCTGGGTCCCCTGGCCAGCGAGGTTTACAGATAACATTGGATCGTTTTGCCCGTCACGGGCTTGGGGAGGAGTGTCCTGTGGACAGCTTATGGCACCTGAAAATTATTATGCTTCTTACTGATGCAAACATGCCACATACAAAAAAATAGTGGGCGTTCTTAAATTTTCCATTCAATCAGTCTTCATCTATCGTATATGTTAAGATAATTAATGTTATTGGTTGTTTGTGAATCTCAAATAAAAATTAGAATGTCTGAGATGGATTGGTGAGAAGAATTATGGTGGAAGAGAAATTGTGAACTGTATATCAGTCAATAAGCACTTAACATTTCCAGGAGGCTACTAATTTAATTGTGCAAATACTATACATTTAGGCTAACAAAGTCTCAAAAGAGAAGAGTAGTCAGAAATTCAATATGAAGCAGAAAATTGTTTTTAGAATTTTGTCCTTTCGTTATTAATTTTAAGTCCCTTGTTCATCCTTGTAAGTACATAGGAAGATGACATTTTCCTCCAATAAAAAATAATTACAAAGGTTTATAGCTGTGCTAATTAACTGCCTTAGCAAGAATATTCTTAATGTCATTCACAGACTAAATAAAAAGCATTGGACTACTGTTTAAAAGTTGGCAAGATGTAACTAGACAAATTAACAGAGTACTTTTTGTAAAAAGCCTTGGGGGTATGTCTTTATGAATACTGGATACCCAGGGGAAGGCTGGTACATTCTGGCCCAGGAACCAGGTATAGCTGAATGCCCCCCCGGCCTCTTACCCCTCAATAACTCACTTAAGCACTATCACATACACACTTACACACACTCACCCCTTCTCACACACTTACACTAAAACATGCTCACTCCATCATGCTCTACTCTAGCAGTCACACCTGACTCTCTCACACTTCACGCCCTTAAATTGCCTGAAGCTCTTTCTTATGACTGCTCAAGCAGTGTGTGAGCAGCTACACTTTTACCACAGAGACAAGTAATGTTGCATTATGTGACAGCACTGCACTCCTGCCTCAGAGAGAGGGCTGGTTCTAGTGATGTCCGGATCATGAACGAATCGTTCTTTTGATCCAATTCTTTTCAGTGATCCGGATGAATCGGTTCAGTAGACTGAACGATTCATTTGTGACAGTTCAGTCTGTGTATTATGCAGTTGTAACCTGATCCATTAACTATAACTGCCCCTAAATTAACCCTTAACACCCCATTAACCATAACTGCCCCTAAAATTAACCCTAAAGACCCCATCAACCATAACTCAATTGCTGTATTGTATTTGCCGCTATCTGTAATTTTCATCTTGTACAGCAACAATCTGTTGACGCTTTATAAATAAAGAATAATAATTATTATTATTATCATAATAATAAAATGAATGTATGTATGCGTGTGTATATATATATATATATATATATATATATATATATATATATATATATATATGTATACGTATGTAAGTACATAGAACATACTAATTCTTGCATTATACAGTAACAATCAAATTTACAGACCATTTTAAAACCTTTTATTCTATTCAAGAACAAGTATATAGTCTCCTTATTTAGTTTATTACTCAATTGCATTTGACCAATGCGACAAGTAATTACTTTTCTTTACCCATTATATGCTTATGCCGCCATTTTTTCATTTCTACGTACATATAATGAAATTATATGTATATAATGAAATTACATGTATATTATAAAATGGACACAAAGCTGGTTTTGTTAATGTAATAAAACCCCACATTATTATTTATTACATTATTACTATTAATATTTTTGGGAAGTGCACTCTTTTTCTCAGAGTTTAATTTTCTGGATAGACTATTCACATTTCCATACCTACAGTCAAAAGATATGTCAATGAGTTATTGAAGGAACTGTCAGAAACTGATGATTAAAGGTACTTGTATGGAACACTGTGAACCAAAAAACAATTTATAAAGTGTGTAAAATAATGTAGAAAAACATATTTATTTATAATGGGGAAGAAATCACAGAATAAATATACTCATTTTTGGGGGGGAGAATACCTTGCAATGAGTAAAGTTGTGGACTATACCCCCAGGTTACTTTTATCACCCTCTTCCCAAAAGCACAATCAGACCCTTGTTTACTTTTAAAAATTCCTTATTTTGCTCAGCTTTTCTGGTTACGTTGTATTGGTCTGACTTGCATGACCACGCTGGAATTATTTTGTAAGATATCTGTTGTTTTTTGTACCATTTCAAATGTTTTATTTAGTGTTTTGAGAGATAATAATCTTTAATTAGAATAAAGTGTAAATTCAACCACTTTCGCCGAGATCAGTCATCCATGTCAACTATACTAGAAAGATCACAGATGCACAAATAAATTGAATTAGCATGTGGTCAGTCCATGATATGTGTAATAGTACATCACCTAACCTCATGATACCCTGCTACATTTGAAGGGACAGTCCGTCCCAGGTGCCACTCATCTCCAGGCTCATCCAAGCATCTTGGATTTCTTCAATTTATGTCTGATATGTACTCCAAACTGTGTGGAATCATTTATTTACTGAACAGTCTGATTTTACTCCTCTATGTTTTAAGTAATTTACTGCAGGATAGTAACTGACTGCAGGATAGTTAAAGTTGTACCCTTTGCTATGTATATAATTAATGTGCTGTGTATTTCTGTTCAGCTGTGTTTGGTTATGCTATTACCCTGCCTCCCTCAGCTGAAGCCTAGACCACTCACACCTGACCTAATGAACAGGCTTTATACCCCTGCCTCCCAGTAACAGAGTTCATTAAGTTCTTTGGAGCTACAGTTCATGCCAGACTCTGGATCTGTCTATTGAATCTGCCTGCCTGCCTGCCTGCCTCCTTTTTGACCTGGACTACCTTTTGGATTTACCCTTTTACCAGCCTGTTGCCTGTTTGACCTGGACTGCCTACTGAATTTCCCATTTTTGCTACCTGTCCCAGACTCTTTTGGATACTTACCTGGACTTTTCTACCTTCATGCTCCCCAGCAGTCTGTATACATGATATACCTCCTACTCTGCCGCTTATGGTGAGATGTCTGCTTTGCTTTGTTTAATATACCTATAACCAAACATTCCGCTTGTGTCTCATTTGTGAAGTGTGTTTCTATCACTGGATGCGTTCTTACACTCCTGCGCTCTGGACTCCAGCATCCAGTTACGGGCTGAGATATGATGAGCCTGACACTACCAAACCAACCTTGGTAGGTTATTTATTTTTGTATTGTGATGAAAGCACTGGGAGACAAATGCATAATTTATTCTTATTACGTATGGGAGTTCTAGCACTGAATACATTTTGCAACCTCCTCTGTATTTATTGTATTCATCAAGAGTGGCACAAATGCAGGTCTCTGTGACTACGTTGCTCATATTTCTTTTAGCAGACACAACTCCAAACCCCTTTTTTCTACTTGAAATTAATTATTATTAAACATGAATAAAGTGTGGGCAGTCCAGTCCCACTTGACCAAGGTATGGATAAATTGTTGAAACTGCTAGTCCCACTTCAGGAAAGTGTGAGGTGTCCATTCCCGTTTAGGGAAAGACTGTGGTCACCAGCACTGGATCACCAGCCCATTGCTGCTAGGTCTGAACTCCAGCTGAAGCAAGTTGTCCACTGTTATTACAAGACTATTTTGAAAACTGATTGGAATCCAATTCTGTTTTTGACCTGTCCACTTTCCTCTTCTACAATTGTTCAGAATAAAGTTAGGTTTTATATTGAAGGTGGTACATTTCTGGGACTAAAATAGTCTTTGATCGCCCTGTAGGAGGAGAAATGTTATGTACTTTTATGAGTACCATAATACCATCCTGAACCTTTTTACACAATGCTACTTTCAGCCCTGCATCTATTCCTGTGCTCCTTTTGGCTGCAACTTTGCTCAGAATAGATGAGATTACTGAAAGCATTTCAAAGATGGAGGGTAATGACTAATCATGCACAGGGATGATTGCTCAGAATCTAGCAGTCAGCAAATTCCAGATGAGTATCAACATTGTTAACAGGGTTGTGGAATCAGTCTGTGCTTAGTGTGAGAATTGAGAGACCTTGATCTTATAATATATTAGAAAGAATTGGCTTGCCAACCACCATGCAGTACCTATAAATATCTATAATTGTCATTTTTGTTTCTCTGGCGAAATATCCAGATTATATGCTCGAAGGTGTAGACAGATTCAAAAACGAAATGTGAACAATTTTATTTTCTATGATATGCAAACTTTGATTAGTGTAATCCTGATGTTATTGCAGCAGCTCATCTGCATGCAGAGGCTGATTTACATCTTGTAAACCTAGAAAACCAAGTGACACATGAAATAAAACAATCCTTTTTTTTTATTATTATTTTTTTATTTTTTCCTAATTTAATGGTTCTGCTGTTTCTTTGTGATGACTAAAAAGGTCATTATTTACATCTCCTTTGTGGACTACCAGAAGAATGAATGCTATTTTTTTTTCCCCAAGTGAATATTAGTTAATTTCCTAGTACTGCTAAATGTAAAGCAAATAAACTCACATGGGATTATAAACTAAAATCGGTATCATTCTTGCCCTTCTATTTAACGTAACAATTTTCACGCATGCCATTTCTTGATGAGCACAAAGTAGTCGGGAAAGTATAACAAGGTAAATAATTAATGTTTTAACAATGAATCAAAGATTGAAAGATTTCAGAGGAAAGTAATATTTTAAGGATAAAAGGAGACATTGCCACTGTCTTGACATTGTGTAAAACATTGAAAATGCATGCTATTGAAATTAAAACCCAGTTAAATTAAGTACAAAAAACACAATGATGCTTTCCACGAGGCATTTAAGGCTTATTGAAATAACCAATGCAGCTGTGAAAAAAAAGAATGTTCTACACTGTAAAATGTAGCCTTATACAGCAAAGCTGACCTATTTATAAATATCGGGATAACTAGCTACATTAACAGAAAAAGTCTTCTTCGCTGTTGATCTGCTGCCAGCGTTAGATAAAATGTGGCAATATAAGGGCAAGTGTATGTTACAAGAGCCCTATGAAACTTTAATGAGACCTTGGGACAGAAACCCAAAAGTTCTGATCTTTTGAAAAATTTTGTTTCTGAATTTAAGCAGCTAGTGTTTCGATCTGATTTTTTTTGCACGGAGCAAGTAACGGAAAAAGATAAGTAGGTAGAGAAAAAAAGAAAATGTGCGTGTATTCAAGAAATACCAAACTGCATGTAACATTGTAGATCTTAAACAAAATGTGTGTCTTTTTTTAAAAACCCTAAACAATTTGGGGCAAATGATGGCAGTTGTAACTGAGCATGGAAAATTCTGTCTGGTCACTTGGTTTACTATATAGTATATCAAGTCTGAACTTTAAATTCTGAAAAATTATGTATGTGTGTGTGTGTGTGTGTGTGTGTGTATATATATATATATATATATACACATAGCAAGAGATAGGCATTACTTTAAAAGAATATATATATATATATTCTTTATATATATATATATATTCTTTTAAAGTAATGCCTATCTCTTGCTATTTTATTGTCTCGCTGCATGCTTACTCTGCAATTACAGTGTATTTGTAATTTTTTAGCCACAAGCATGATTAAGTACTTTAAACATCATTTCTCTAGAGGAATGAAAATGTCATTGGTTTATTTCTTTACTTAACTAAACCGTAAAATACAGGCAATGCACTAGTTAGATGTCAGCCTTCCGCAGATACTTCACAGCCTTGTGTTCCATAAAAATAATTAAACTTTTTTTTTTCCCCCCCAAAGAAATTTTCTAATTAAAAAGAAGGATAAAAGGCTTTACGAAAGTTGCTTTACAGAGTTCATAATGAATCTTAAAGGTCTTAAAAATACATGCATTTTACAAGGTACTTACAGTTTGACAGTTTCTAATAAGAAAAATTAAGGACTATGGAATCCTAAACCAAAAAAAAAAGCAATCAATATAGTTCCATGGAAGAGATTAACCAACAGCAAGACCAATTAAGTTTCTGCCCTATTTCTAGTAGGAAACACTGAGAAATAAATTCTCATGAATACATATGCCTGCTCTGGATAATTTTTGCTCTAACTTTTTATAGAGTGAATTAGTCTAAGATAAGGTGGTTTTAGAACCTATGCGGCAGTCTTAAAAATAAGACAGGCTCTTAAATCCTAAACATAATGTTTTATAAAGTAACATAAGAATATTTAATTAGCAGTCAGTTTTGCCTGCTCTAATGAGCTTTTTTTGGTTATTATTCTACACATTATCATTCCAAACATTGAAGGGGTCTCATCCCAAGTAGACATACAACCTATTTTAGACAGTGCTAATTTTCGACAAATTATACCAGATTAATCATCATTTGCCCTTGTGAGGCACATTTACCACATTTGAAGGACATTTTAATTTTTCTAATCGGTCATGTAGCTTGATGTGCAATACCTTAAGCCAGGAAGAGAACACACACTATGCCAAGGAAATGTTATAATGACTATTTAGTAGAGTTATGAAAATTGACCAAAAATGATGTAGACAAATATTTGGTCCGTTCCTTTTAGGGTCACTTACCCTCATTCAGGGAGTTAGAGTGTATTACACAAAAGGTAACATATTGAGTGATGTGTTTATCACAATCCAGGCCAACAGCCACGAGAACCTGTGTCCAGTTAAATGTTATTTGCTGTCATGTGCAATGTTACCTTATTATTAAACGCATTTTGTTTTTATCTTAGCATTAAATGTCCACTTCCTGGAGCAGTTGTGATAGACTAGCTCATGCTTGTAACAATTTACCTGTTAAGTGCTGACGACAGGAGAATAATATAGATTCAAGATGTGATTTTTGTGCTATTTATAAAATTACATATAGATTGTAAAATATAAGTAAAATGGGACTTAAACTTAAAGGGGCATTGTTCAGGCATTATGTTGAAACTGCTCGATGTTTGTGGGTGTGTTTTGCTGATAGTTAGCACTTGTGATTAACCCCTTAAGGACAATGGGCGGCCCCAAAACCCATTGAAAACAATACAATTTGAGCCCGTACATTAAGGGGTTAATCAGAAGTTAAGAACGATGGAAAGTAAATAAAACAAAGTGCTGAAATTGGCATAGAAAGTATTTTTTCTTCTGTGGTCCAAGGATCCTGGGAATCAAGGGGGTTCAATTTGTCTTCATTGGGCACAGGCAGAATTAACATTTTGTTTTATATCTTTACATCTGTTGGGGTCTCTCAAAAAAAAAAATCCAAGTAACAATTCATCCAAGTATTTTAGGCATCATTTGGTTGTTGCTAAAAAATCCTCTCAGTTCTTACAATTTCTAACCAAACTTTTAGTATATTATTTGCTCTTTTATGGGGCACAGTAAAATGATTGTCTAGTGTCTACATTAAGCTTGCCTTACTATAAATGTTTTTAACCCCTTAATGACAAAGCCCGCACATGTAAGGGCTCAAAATGCATTGTTTTCAATGGGTTTAGGGACCGCCCATTGTCCTTAAGGGGTAAACAACATATTCTATGTTTATGAATATGAGTCCTTGATAGATGATGGTAGATATAAGGACAAATATTATGAGAAAATATTATGTTATTTATTATGTTTTTTTTTATAGTTTTGGCCAACTAGTCTAAGTATTTGTAAATTGTTCTTCATTTGTATAAATGTCTGTTTTAGTTCTGGCAGGTTATTCAGTATGATTTTTTTGCAAAATGTATGTGCCTTGCACCCCTTTAACAAGAAGTTGGTGCTACAGCAAAAAGATGGAAAATAATACATTAGCAACAAGTCCCACCACAATAGCTCACTTTTCACTCTCCTCTATTAACTAGGTTATACATACTGTATATTAAAGAAATAAAAATAAAAATATTAATATATCTAGCTACAATTCAAGAAATAAACTAATGATTAATTTGTGAACTGTCTATGAAATATATACATTTCATCAGGGATAAAAAAAAAATAACGCAAAGGCAGTTATCATCTATATCCTATTTAAATTTTAACCCAAATAAACCAATGATTTATACATTGAGGTTGGCTACAAAACCTGTTTATCATTTCAGAAACTCGGCAGTGCTTGCCCTTTTTCAGATAGAAGGGCACATAAAAAAAAATCTTAGATAAAAATCCATCCTTTCACCTTTAGTTACCATTGATTGTAAAACACTTTCTTGACAACTTGGGCTCTGCATATGACATTTAGTCTGCAATTTCTGTTGGTTTCTTTACAAACATGTAAATTGGATTGTAGGTTTTTAATGTCAGCAAGGTACATAGTACATATCCTAAATACTATGTTATTGATTGTAGTTCTAGGAAATGCAGTCACCTAAATAACGTGTTGGCTTAATCAAAATGCATAATTTAATTTCAGATTTTTAAATGGAAAGCAACAATGAGGAAAACGTATGCTTTGCAGAAAGTAATCAATGATGCAAACTGCAATAGATGGTTCAATTTACTTTTTTAAAAGATATTGATATGACAAACTGTAGGCCATATGCTGCTCTCTTTGGAGGCATAACATAATGCAATGTTTACATTATATGTAATAGATAAAATATAAGAATGGTATATCAATCCAAGTCTGGTGTCAGAGTTTATATTTAAGACATTTTTTTTTCTAACATTCAGTATAGTGTAAAAATGTTATTTATATATAAATACATTTACCGTATTTGCTCAATTATAAGACAACCCCCCAAAATTTGAATATTAATTTAGCAAAAAAATAAAAAGCCTGAATATAAGACTAGCCTATAGGAAAAAAAAAGTTTTACCAGTAAATAATAATTCACATGTAAACTATTTAAATAAAAACTATGATTTTGTTTTTATTTCCTTTTATTTGCCACTCTGCCCTAGTTATGCACATCTGCCCCCAGATATGCCTTATACCCCCTTATATGCCACTCTGCCTCCCTAATAAGCCACTCTGCCCCCAGATATGCCTTTTAATCCCCTATATGCCACTCTGCTCCCTGACATGCATTTTAACCCCCTGTATGCCAATCTCCCTCCAGAAAACCATTGAACCCTGCCCCATGCCACTCTTAACCCCCTCCCTGCCACTCTACCCCCCCCCCCCGACTTGCCAGTGTATCCTTTTAGTTGTGACCCGTGTTCAGACACCCTGGTGGGGAGCTGGTGGAGGTCTGCGCATTGCAGACCTCCGCTGCAGGTGGCCAGTACTTCCACCGGGGCTTCTATTAAGGAGCACCTGCATCACATGACCTTCCGGTGCTCCACCATAGAAGCCCCGGCGGAAATGCGCACAGACAACCTCCGCTGCTGCCGGCACTTCCGCCGGAGCTTCTATGGTGGAGCACTGGAAGGTCATGTGATGCCGGTGCTCCGTCATAGAAGCCCACAGAGGAAGTGCCGGCAGCAGCAGAGACTGCCAGATTGGAGGATTCGGGTCCCCTGCAGCACTGCGGGGGATCTGGATCTTAGTCTTGAAATCAGACCTCTATTTGAGGTCTGATTAGAAGACGACCTCATATATAAGACAATGGATATTTTTCAGAGCATTTTTACACACATTTTAAGGATCCAAGGGTACAAAAAAATATTGTTTTAAGTTTGAGAGAAGCAGAATAGTCTACATACTGTTTGGCAAGGTGTATTTGTGACCCAGAAATAACATTGCCACAGGTGATGAAGGCTTTCAACAGCTAGTGCCCATAATCCAAGGTTTGTTGTAGCATAAGATATCTTTATGTGCTTGTGCCAGCCAGAGATATAATTGGGTCTACTTATAGTAAAAGCAAGTTCAGCATTTCAGACAAGTTTAGGTTCTCTCTGTTCAAGCAGATGAAATGACACAGAGTGTGCAAGATCTGACTAAGCATGATTTTAAGGAAAAAGGGATTTATAATAGAAACAAATAAGAGAAAATCAATTGCCGGCTTCATTGTTCATTTTGAGAAATATGATAGCACTCATTAAAACACAGAAAATAAAATGAAATAATATTTATTAAGAAGCCAGGATTTATGCAAAACCAGACACAAGAAAAACAATCCCAGCCTCTAGTTTGTGGAACTAGATTGTCTCTCAGCTCAATTCTGGCACGCATGATCCCACCTGCTCCGAGCTTCCCAGGAGGTAACAGAGCCACCAAGACCGTACACTAGTAACGTGCCAGCTTGCAGAAAGCAGCTGCACTGAAGATAGGGCTCTGTACCAGGTAAAAGGGAAGGGGAACTATGAAGGGAAGAGTGGGAGACAGTGAGAGTAAATGTACAGTATATATATGTGTAAATGTATAGTGTTAAAATGGTTAACGAAACACAGAATTTGAAGGAAGATTAGAGCCATTCCTCCCATCGAGTCTGATGTAAAGTTTCAAGCGTTAATCAGTCTTTGGTCTTTTCTTAGATGCAGGATAGCTTTATGCCCACCGTATGCATGTTTACATTACCTCACTGTATTACCATCCACGCAGCAAAGTAAAACTTCCTTACATTACATCTAAGCCTCTGACCCTCTCCTTTTAGATTATGACCTCTTTTTCTTACATTTTGTGAGACACCCACCTTACAGCCAAAGCCCAGTCCCAACATGTCCCTCAGGCACAGGGATGCAGACTCCCATGTTGGGCTTCAAATCGCTGCCATGTCCATCACATGTGTCGCCAAGGACCAAGTTAGCAGAGAGGAGAAAGCGTTCTGGTTGGCTGAAGGGGGCGGGTCTGTAGTCAGGGCCGGCCTTTGGGGTGTGCGACCTGTGCGACCGCACAGGGTGCCACACTCCAGGGGGCGCCGCCACCGCCGGGTCCTCCCCCGCCGCCGCGGGGTCCTCCTCCGCAGCCGCCACGGGGTCCTCCGCCGCTGCTGCTGCTGCCGCCGCCGCTGCCGCCCCCTCTGCACCTAAATGAAAACATTGTTGATTTTTTTTGTTCTTGGTTTTTTTAACTTTATTTAACAACCTCCATGTTAAATAAAGTTTTTTTTAAAAAAACCAACAACAAAAAAAACCGACAATGTTTTCATTTATGTCCCGGGCAGGGGCGCCGAGTGGTTGCTCGTGAAGTTCTCAGCAACAGCTCGACGCCCCTTACTCTCCGTGACTCCGTCGCGGTGCCGGCGCTCAACTAGGAAATGCCGCCAGGACTCCTCAAGGTAAGTTAGGATAAGGAGAAGTAGGGGGAGCGGGGGGATAGTTTGAAGGAAGAGGCAGAGGGGGGGTAGTTTGAAGGGGCAGAGGGGGGGTAGTTTGAAGGGGCAGAGGGGGGGTAGTTTGAAGGGGCAGAGGGGGGGTAGTTTTCAAGGGGCAGAGAGGGGAGTAGTTTGAAGGGGCAGAGGGGGAGTAGTTTGAAGGGGCATAGGGGAGTAGTTTGAAGGGGCAGGGGGGTAGTTTGAAGGGACAGAGGGGGGGCGCCAGAGGAGTAGTTCGCACAGGGTGCCGGAACACCTAAGGCCGGCTCTGTCTGTAGTGAATGGGGCAGGGCCTGTGAGATCATGAGTGATTCACATCCGGCAGCCTTTTAAAACATTTCAGGCTCCCTGTAAATAGTGCCTAGCTATGTGTCCCTAGCTCTGTGCTCCTATCCCTTTGGTCTCCGTTCCTGACCCCCCCGGATTAACCCTTCACACAAAATGGCCAGTTATCTTTTCTTGATCCCACCCACCTGTTATTTGATCCATGATCAATGTTTGAGAAAATGTATCATTTGATTCACACTGCAGTGTTTTTCAGGGAGAAATACCACTTTATTTTTTTTTTCTTCTGAATCTGTGATTTGAAAATTAACTGATATGCATTCGATCATGAAACATTTAGGAAATTTAGAGAGAAAAAGGTCCCTGAGTGGTTGTTCACCATGAGAATGTCATTAATTATACGATTAAGGAGGTTAGTGCTTCGATACAATAAACTGAATTTTTACCCAACAATGCTAATAAAATAATGTTATACTTTGACATTGCCATTTAATTACATTGTACAAGACAAGGTCATTTAGATATTTATTGCAGCTGAGCAAAAGAATGTGACAAAAGGAATGCTCAGAAGAGCAGAAGAACTTTATTTCTGACAAAGTGATTTCCCATGCACAGTGGTCTTCTTAAAATCCCTAATTATTTCTGTGACCTAGTAGCGGACCTTAAGTGCAGTGACATGTTCAGACCAATTGTCTACTGAGTAGAAAAAAAATGAAAGTGATTCATATCACTGCCAATAATGGAGCAGTCTAATACATTCTATGTAGACACAAAAGTCCCTTGATGGCTCCTTTAATTTCCTTAGAATGAGAACATGCGGGTTTTAAAATAATACAATTGCACTTCTGATAAAGGTCAAATATAAAGTCTTGGAGACATTAAAATTTGGTATATTAATAAACCTTTTTAAATAAAGAAATAATGAAGAGTATATTTCATTACATTAGAATCCGATCCACTATGGCCACACAGGTCATTATATGCACCGAGTGAGCTCAATCTGTGTTTAATAATCACAATTTCCAAACCCTATTAAACATATAATGCATCTTTTTCTGTGTTGTGCTGTATGGTATTGATGTATTTTTTAGATTTGAGGAATTAACCATTTTGTAACGCTTATTTGTACGTGTTTCCATCTTACTCTATGAAATACTGTGTATTGCTTTATAGCTTCACAGCCAAATCAATAAATAATTTTGGAACTGCTACATTATCAGGGAACAAATGTTCGTTGCCACACTACCCAAGTAAAAGCTACTGGAACTTACATAGTAGGTACCAGCTGTCGCAGCAGGAACAATTAGATGTCACCAAAAACAAGCTTTTTTCCGAGAAGAAGGTTAGATTAGAACCAGAAGGAAGAAAGTCAAATAGACAAACTGGGGTGGCACCAGAGTATGCCCTCCCTGTGCGTGTTTGCCTTAATATTCTCATCTATGTAACATGTGGCAGTCGTGTAGGGAGAACAGTGAGGGTGCCCCTGCAATGGGACAGCTTAACTTATTTAAGTAATGCAGTAAAGACAAGCTTATTTGTTTTTATTATCTGTCTAATGAAAAGTTCAGTTTCTTAAAAATATATATTTATAATAAATAAATACATAAAATAATATAATTATGTTCCAAGGAATAATCTTATTGCCACTATGGAATCAAGAAGAAGTTTTTCCCTGCTGTTGCATATTTAGTAATTGTCCAAGTAGCCTTCTTTTGGATCAGTTTGGTAGGTGTGAAAGGTTGAACTTGATGGACTGAAGTCTTTTTTTTCAACCTACTGTACTGTATTACTATAAGTTTACTAAATAGCAATACTCTAGATGCTCTTAATTAATGTATTAGGCCTTTTTCTATAATACTTGGAAAATGTTTCATCCAAATGTGATTCTTTGATTTTTGAAGTTATTCTATAATGAATTCTATATATGATAAGTTAAATGTAGGTAAAACTAATATTGTGTTGTATCTATGTCTAATAATAGGCAGCCTTAGTCAGTATGAGTGCAATTTATTTAGTGTTGTTGAGACACAATCCATGCAATATATAGGGAACTGCAGCTCTAGGTCCAAGTGATGTCCAAGATAAGTTGGTACAAATGTGCGTGTCTAATGATACAGTATATGAAAGGCATCACTATTTGAACCTTATAGTTGAATCCTCCAGTTTTACCACATTATTGCCACGGAATTCATTTTTTGCCATCTTAATCCTGTTTCATTATGTAAAAGAGTTGTGCTGTGTAAATATTCATGTTTCAAATACAAGCTTTTGATCTGTTATGTGTATACATAGCTTGGGTTGTACTGTGACTATTCCTAACTGAAATGGCAGAAATAATAAACATGCACATGTGAGATATGAAAATGACTCTAGGATTATGATAGCTGCAGTCTTTTACTGCACGTTAGATAAATGATCATTAATTATCCCTTCAAAACAAGTCTATGCATAACATAAGCATAATCTCTCAAGGTCTGCAAGCATATTATAAACATATCCTGCAAAGTGTGGAAAAAGAAAAACAAACATTCTCAAGTCTTAATCAAATCAATGGATGATAGCACCTGGGACTTGTGTGAAGATTAGAATTATTTCTATTATGCAGGATATACAGCATATACCAAGGCTCCAAACAAGGTCCCTGATAATGAGAAAATTACCATTACATGAAGGGTAGAAAATGACATTTTGCATGGATGAATACAGGGCTGTCTTTAAGACTGATTGGACCCTAGGCAAGCATTTGCAAGCCTCCCCCGCATTACCTAGCATGCAATCATGCCCTCCAACCCAAATAAAAACAACACAAAAAACATAAGTACTTGCCATACTGACTGTAGATTGCAAGGAGACTAACGGTCTTCTCTCCTTATTACCTAGTGTTACTCCGCATGAGATGTCCTCACATAATATGTGAAGCGCAAGGCAGGAGCCGAATACTATGTCATTCGCATAGCAAGTGAATGGTGCAGGTCCAGAGGATAACCCCAAAAGGATATGCGAGTCATGATCAGGGCCGGCCTTAGGTGTTATTGTGTCCTGTGCAGGCCAACCGAGTGGTACCCCTCCCCCGTCCCCACCTTCAGAATCCCTTTGTTGTCTCCTTCACTGTGGCACACCTCTCTTTTTCTCCCTCATGTTTAGTTGTAGATCAAACAGCATTGCAGGTATAGGTAAACTAAAAATCACATGTAAACTCAGCACTGAAGATATAGCTCATGGAAACCCTAAATTGTAGGCATAGATCATAGGTCACACATTCCAAAGGACAGCCCTTGCACCCAAATTGAACACATAGGATTTTCCCCAGTAAGTAGATTGCAACCACAGGACCTGCCCAACAACCAGATCGGACACATACGATTTGCCATCTTTTCCCCTAAAAGGTATGTGTGTCATCTTTGCCCCCCAAATAGCCATTCTGTGCCATCTTTGCCCCCAAACAGACTGCCTGTGCCATCTTTGCACCCAAACAATCTGCCTTTCACACGTACACATCCAGTTCCACACTATCACACATACTTATACATACATATGCAAACGCATATGCATTCAGTCACTCACTCACACATACTTAGTCATTCACACTTACTCAGTCATGTTTCCACCTGTACCCAATTACCTCACCTACTGAATTTTCTGTGTTTCTTGCACACTGTGCAACCAACTTCTCTTTTACCGTCCCAGGGAAAGAAGGAATGCAGCATGCAACATAATGCAATGCGACCCTGCTGGGTTCTTGCTTCCCCTGGGCGAGCAACACAGGTAACCTGCAGGCCAGTGCAGAAAAGGTCACAGTGGTTGCCAGACCCCCTAGATTGACAGCCCTGGCTGTAGTTGCGACACCTGCGACCACGGTTGTTGATGGCTCGGGGTGGGGTGCTGCTGCTATGGGCCCCCAGGAGCTGCCCTTGTTTTGTTTTTGTCTTGTTAGACAAGTCTGTACATACATGTCTATAATACAATGTCTTGTTGCAAATGTGTTCTCTTTTTTTTGCTGTTTCTTTAATTCTCTCTCTCAGGTTTTTTAAATCTAGGAAACAAGCTGAACATTCTTGGTTTTAATGGAAATGTGATGAAGTCCTAAAGTGAGCCATGGTAATTTGAATCTAAATCAGAAACATTTGGCTTACTGCACATCTTTACTCTACTCAACACTCTCCTAGTGCAAAATATCCTATCATTCTACATCATTAATCAGACAGAAATTCGTCACAGACGTATCAGTATGAGCATATTCACAGGGTCGATGTTCATGTTATAGAATTCATTATTTAATCTGTATTTTATTTGTAAATATTTATACAAAAAGACAAATGTGTGTGTCAAAGATAACTGTAAACATCTAAGCATGTTAAATCCAAATACAAAACATGGAACATCAAGGATTATTATACATATAAGCACAGATGTACATATCTAACTTTCATGCTAACTTTATAAGTATATATTATATGTGGTTGGATAACACATATAGGGCAAAAAGTAGGAAAGAAATACATTAGGATTTGAGAACTGGTGGAATGAAAGGAGATGTTTTAGAGAATTGTAATGAAGGAATTGACACATTCTAACTCAAGGGCAAGTAAAGCAAAGTAGCCCACTGGTCCTCATCTCTCCATAACTAACACACACGCACACACACTAACCTGCGCTCCCTCTAACACATGTTTTTGCCTTGCCTGAAGCTTTTATAGCTTGTTGCACATGACGCGCTGCCACATTATTACCGTGGGGTCACACAATGCAAGGTTACCTGGCTGCACTTCCACCTCTGCAAACATGCAGGCTGAGGCCAGACCGACCCTGGCAATGTGAAAGAACACTACTGGATTAATAGATTGGGGAAAAAGAAGATGAATATTGTGGGGTATTAGAAGTGTATTTCCTGGAAAATATGTGTAGCTGCATTGGGGTAATTAAGTGGGCGGGAGGTCTAAGTGTAGGAAATCTGCAGTAGGGTCTGTTGTCTTATACTGAATCTTAGTGACAATGGAGTAACACATCATCACGTCCCTGGACAAGACACTAGTTTCATAGTATATATTTAATATAGCTACAACAAATTTTGATTCTAACCTTCATGAGGAATATCTTAACCCTTTTCTTCATATACAAAAGCCCTCCTTACGACATCTATGCCATCAAACTCTGCACAGCTTCTTATCCTCCACTTCCATTCATTTGTAACTCTTTGGCCCACATCCTACTTGATGGTTTCCAGTCATATTTTTATGTTACTTACATTCAAATTTAAAATTAATATAATGTATTATTTCACCAGCTGCCTCTCTGATCTTAGAATGAATATACAAGTTCCCCATATATAAATATATATATATATAAAACATGTCCTTTTTTTCTACTTTAAAATCTAAGGCAGTCCCCTATCACCTGTGATAACCACAGTACAGTCAAAATGCTGTTGCCAGACTCATTCTTTGCGTTATATATAACGGGATGATGGAGTGTTTGGACTGAGGGCACACATTTTGCATGTTAGCACATCTGAGATTAAGCTATTCACTATGTAAATTCACAATGACAGCACTGAGAATTTTGTGCATTACCACTTTTTAGAGTACATATTTCCTGTAAAGCACTCATTATTAGAATAAAGCAACATGACATGTAACTTTTGGCAACATTTCTCCATTATCAATTCAAGCATAAAATAGCACTATTTGTCATCATCTGTCAGACCATCATGGATATATGTCAGCACTGTCAATTCTCTGCAAAACATCCTTTGTCAGAAAATGATAAAGTGGAATTAATAAGTAGAAATATTCCAAATTACTTTTACGTTCAACGTGACACTAAAAGCTAAGAGCCGGTTATCTTGATGCTTAAAGATGCAAAATTTGGTCAAAAAATATTAAGTGCTTTATTGGAACAGTCCAGCCATCATCTGACTTTAATGCATGACTGCTGAGTATAATAATTAATATAAGTATAGTATATTAATGTTTTTGGATGCAATTACATAGGGAGATTTATCGGAATCCACTGTAGGTATTCACTTTTTTTTCTCACTTCCCAGCTACTTGCATTGCAGGAAATGTGTTCAAATTAATGCAGTAGTGTGCATGGGTTTTATACTCATTGCCATACAGTTCCAGTGTTGGCTTTTTGTGTTCCACTCAATGGGAGCACTACCTTATCTGTGACTGGATGCTGGTTATAAAATGTAGACAATGGAGGGGACATTCAGCTGCAGCTCCAAAATTCAGAAGAAAGGGCTGGTCTGACTTGGATGATATGATCTGGGTCACTCAACATGATGTTGTGTGACCCCTTGGTGAAAGTGCTGCTGCTCACACAATGTAAGAGGAGCAACAAAGAGCTCTCCGAGAAGGTAAATTGGTGAGGGAAAAGAGGCAGGCAAGGCAGGAGAAAGAGTAAGGGAAGATGGCAGTAGGAAGGCACAGATAGAGGGAAATTCAATCCTGTTGTCAGAGACCTATGCTATATTGATGCTATATTGGCACTCACACAACAGATAGCAGCACTGGCTCACACCGTGCAAGGGACGCAAGAAAACCAACAGGCATTACAGGCACAAGTTCAAGCCTTGCAAGCGATTCCATCAGCTGATTTACCTGCTCCCATACCATCTATAGAGGAGGGCATGGCTGTACAAGCCCCTGAGCCTCAAGTACAGCTGCCTGAATGCTTTTCTGGAGACCGTTCCAAGTACAGATCCTTCATCACATCTTGTGATCTACTTTTTGCTCTAAAACCCAGGACATATGCCACAGACTTTGTTAAGAACACCACAATGCCGAAGACACGTTGAGGAATATATCAGAGTTTCGAGGAGTGGCTGCTGAGAGAACTAATCAAATTCTTGAACAATATCTGTGCTGTTACATTTCTCATCTCCAGGATAGCTGGTATCAGATGTTACCGTTGGCAGAATTTGCCTACAACAACCAACTACAGAGCTCTATTGGGATTTCACCCTTCAAGGTCAACTACGGTTACGATCCTGTTTTCCACTTAGACTTACCTCGGCATTTTGCTGTTCCTCTTGCTGCAAATCGTCTCCAACTCCTTATCTTACAAAACCACCTCAAAAAGTTAAACTGGACAATAAACAATACACGGACACACGCAAAGAAAACCTGCACCACAATATCAAGTAGGTGATAAAGTGTGGCTTTCTTACGTACCTCCCTGTCTCATGGCGAATACATCCTACCTTCCATGTACCCCTCCTGAAATGATTGGTCCCTGATCCACACCATAGGAAACCACAGATTCCTCCACCTCCCATCACAGTGCACGGCTCAGACGAGTTTGAGGTGGGAAACATATTGGCCTCTCTAATACGTTACGGTCGTTTACAATATTTGGTGAGTTGGAAAGGTTACAGTCCCGAAGAGAGAACTTGGGAACCTGCAATTAATTTCCATGCACCCGTCAAAATGTGTGCTTTTTACAGGGCACAAGCCGGCAAACCAATTCCTGAATGCCCCCCTGAGGTTGTGTGTATGGGGGGTCCCTGTCAGGGACCTAGCGCGTCTCCCCGCCATCTTCAAGGGTCTTCACACAGCCGGGCGACCATACCTCCGTCTGCGCGACCGCGTACTAGGCTCCATCCCCGGCCTCTACTGCGATGCGCACCACGTAGGGCGTGTGCTGGTGCATTGCTGATAGAGGGTGGGTGTCCTGCGGTCCGATGATGCAGGAGGACAGACCGGGGCAGGGACAAGCCATGACGGACAGGTCACCACTAACCATGTACTATTGGAGGAGGAGGGTCTCTGGGATCTTGGGGGAGGAGGCAGGTTTTGGCGGACTATTTAAACCCCCAGCACTAGCCCATCGTTGCATGTTAGTTCACGTCCCTTCCTGTGTTTCCCATACCAGAGAAGTGGCACTTTTCCCAGAAGTCTCTGGGTGAAACCTGGAGAGTTTCTAGATATGAGCATGTGCTAGATGTGAACATGTGATAGAGCAGTTCGCACTTGTTACTTGACTTCGTCCTGGGAGTTGAATTGTTTGCTAGTGAGAATGAATACAATTGTTTTCTGTAAGAGGAGTATACATCTTAGTGCTTAATATTGCAAATAAATTAATTCATACAAATTTACAGAAAAAATTACGTTATTAGATATAAAGAGTTCTCTGTGAAGATACCCACGTATTCATACACGCTATAACCATGTGACTTCTTGAGTGAGTATAATAAAATAATGATATAGAAAGATCATGTTATTTGTGTCCCTAACATTATAAAAAGTTGATTTAAAACATACATTTTCAACTGGAAACATGTGGTGTAGTTTTGCAAATGGGAAACTTACGATGATAGCAAGAGAAGAATTAAAAGAAAAAAAGATCTAATATTGAATTTTGCTTTTAATAGCGGATTACACACAAACACAAGGAGACAAACACTTACTTAAGTTATTGATTGCTACAACAAAAGAAAACATATTGAAAAAAGATTATAAACCTAAGAGGGAGTATCACGAGCTGTATATCTTACTGTTTGAACAGATTGAGACAAGTCATAAAACGTGGCACAAGCAAGTCACCAAAAGAGTGTTCATGCAAGTTGCCTCTCCTTCCATTCCATGACCCATGTCCTATGGTCATTTTGTTTACATCTTAACACTTTTTGGGGACTTTGTATAAAATCAAAGCTGTATATAGAGAATTAAAACTTAGAATATACATGAATGATATACAAATAATTCCAAATAATAACTATTCAATTGGACACAAAATAATACACATACTATTCAATGTTTATCCTCGCCATATATCAAAATTAGTACATGCCAGAACAATAGTTTTATATAACTTAAACAATGAATGCCCAGTGGCAATGCACATTTGCAAACTGTTTAGTATTATATTAAGTATAAAAAAAAATGTTGGCTCACAGTTTCAGAATGCTAATCGGGCATAAAAAAAGTTTCCAGTTTATCTACAGGCACATCTGTTTTGTGTCAGCAGAGAAGTTATAATTTGTACAGTTAAAATGAATGCTCTATCAAATTTGCAATTGCAGCTTTTTTTATTTTAAATATACACATACAGTGCACAATGAACACTTACTATCCACTGGGAAATAACTAGCTTGTGTTTTTAAAGAACACTTATAAAACAAAGCGGTGGTAGCTAAGTGTGGGTGTTTTCATCCAGCTATTTCACATTATGTTCCTACATCAATGACAGAGGCATTTGTGTTTTGCAACTATTTCTGTATGTGTTTGTTTTATTTTTTTGTTTTATTTTTGTTTTATAAAAACTGCATATATTATCGAAAAAAATATTTCAGTTTATTATTTCAAATAATAGGTTTATGATCCTTAGAACATGTGTTTGTTATTTGGTGGCCGGTGGTCATCCAAAACGGAAGTTACATTCTGGTTCTTTTTCTTTGACATTGAAATATTGGTGCTTGTTTCATTTTTGTCCCTAGTGTATAAATGTATATGTATACAGATATATATGGTTACTAATAAATTGTTAACAATTACCATTGTAATTACATTTATCACATTGACGAGTTCATTATTTGTGATGTATTGTGATGTATTATTTAGATGTATACCCTCAACTAGAATGAAGGAGTGTTGAAGTGTGGATACATGGTTGTAGTTAAAATGGGAATTGGTTCCATACACTATTTACTTGCATGTTTATTTATTGCATTATTCCTTATCCATAGACTTAATGAACACAAGCTATCAGTAGCTATACTATACTAATTGTCTGTGTCTTTGCAGGTAATTCATGATAGCACTGTGCCCAGCTCCCAATAGTTTACGTGTAGTTAAGTATAAAGTCTAATGTAACGCACAGGCCCACCAACAAAAATACATATTGATATACAGAGAAAGTACCTTGTCAAAAATAAATAAAACACTTACCTGATGAAAATGCTGCAGCCAGTGGAAGGCTGGCACATACTGGCCCAGGGAGCAGGTAAAGCCAAAGTTTACACATACACATATCCACATGCTACACAAACTTACACTAATATGCTCTAACACACATACACTTCAACCGCTACAATATAGAAAAAGGGTATACATACATCTTAGAGTAGAGAAGGAGAGCCTACAGCACTCAAGTTCCATATCCTTTTGCATAGTAAATTAACCTATTTAAGAAGTCTTAGAAGCTGTGGTTTTCACTGATCTTTGGTCACTGAGAAATTTAGATATTTAAGATATTAAGATATTTAACAAATTTCTACCTAACTCTACATCTAACTAACTAACTAAATAGTACACCCTCTTTGAATTATATGGTTTTAAATACCAGGACTTTATAACAATCATCTGTTCCTTATCAGGTTTACTCTCTTCGTGACAATGGCTTATTTTATTGTTTCTACCTTTTGTGACATTGGCTGTTTTAACATTTCTGTAGTGCTCATGTTTAGCTGTAATTTTCTTCTTTCTCATACTGTACCCACACAAGTTAGATATTGGGTTTCCTATAAAAAATAAAATATAATTAACATTTGAAAAAAAGCAAGTACAGTGATGCCACATGCATAGGTTTGCCTAGTTGCTTGGGGTCCAAAGGGGCACATTTGGGAGGTGCCCATTTTTTAATGTTGAACTTTGACATTTGGTGATCCTGTACCAATGCCCTATTTGGGACATCTTTGAACCCGGCCAGTTCAATTAATCCCATAATACCATATATTTTTGAAAACTAGATACCCCTGGGTATTTCCAATGCTGATATTTTAACCATTTTCTTGCACTTATTTTACTACCAGCCTTTGTCAAAGTTTGTAGTAATAATTATTTGTTTTATTTTGTCATAAATCTACTCACCCTCTCCCCGGCTCCAGCGACAGCAGAACGCAGCGTCGGGTTTCCTCTCTGCCTCTGCTCGCCGACACAGACACGAGCAGAGGCTGCGTGCAGGCACGCCCCCTCCGTTGCCAGCAGAGACCAGCAGGGAGGAGGACGTGTTCTCAGGTTACTATGGAGACGCGTCTACTCCCTGCTGCTGCAGATAGACGCCGGCTCCGTAGAAGTTGCGTGTGCGTTGCTATGGCAACGTGTCTCTCCGTATGATGTCATTTTGGCGCCAAATTCAAACTATAAAAGCCCCTTCCACTGAGAAATCATTGCTCAATATAAGCTAATTATTGCCTCTGTACCTAAGCGTTCCTGAATGATTCTACCTGTGTTCCAGACCCTTCTTTGTGATTTTTGAGCTACGTTCCTTGCTGCCTGCCCCGACCATTGCGTGTGACCTGACCTTGTTTCTGGATTTTCCCTTTGTACCTCGCCTCGGACTTTGTGGTAGCCATCTGCTATAAGGAATCATCTACCTTTTTGGCTCACGGGTCAGCCGTGATAGTACTTCAGGTTTGAATTTATAGTTCCTGGTATATGTACTTGCCAAACAACACCCCAATATATGTTCAGCAACATCTCCTTTGTAAAGTTATACTACCCAAGCATATGTTTGTTTGTTTTTAAAAATAGACATCTGGTCAGTTTGCGCCTATGACCTATTTGTGACATCTTTGAAACCAGCCAATTCAATTTATCCCATCAAACCACACATTTTTGAAAACTAGACACCCTAGGATATTTCAAATGCAGATATTTTAACTCTTTTCATACCAGGAGTTTTGTGATCATGCATCACCAGTTTTAGGACTTGCTCATACAAATAAAAAACTGTATGATTTCCCCTTATGATATCATGGTGACATCATCATGGGGTCTTCTTTATTTTTTAATTTTATTACATGTTATTTATTATTTTAACTATTTTTACATTTTACAATTTTTTTTATATATATTTTTATTTTATTTCACTGATCACATAGTGATTAGTGAGCTGAGCTCCAATGACCTGCATGGTTGGCTGCAATACCTGAAATTGCTCAGGAGGGTCCGGAAACACTGTCTCCAAAGTTCTTTTTTTTAGCCGCCTAGCACAGCCATAATTGAAAGGCATATAGCTTTTCGTTATAGTGAATATGACCGCTCCCCAGACAGATGGCCTCACATTTGACTATAGAATACTTTAGTACACAGAGGAGTTCATGGTTGACTCAATGACTGCAAGGTTCCCAGGTCCTGTGGCTTGAAAACAAGCCCAAATACCGTATTTGCTTGTTTATAAGACAAGGTTTTTTTTCAAATGCCCAAATGAGGTCTGACTATGAGACGAAGATCCAGATCCCCTGCAGCGCTGGATCCTCCTGTCTGCAGCAGCCGAGGTTGTCTACACGCATCGCGCATTCCTTCCCCGGCTGCCAGAGAGGAGAATTCCCCGCAGCACTGTGGGGAATTCTCTTCTCTGCCAGCTGGCGAACGTCTGCTCAATGAACGCAGACAACCCCCGCTACTGTTTGTACTTCCGCCGTAGCTTCTATGACGCAACACCGGCGTCACATGACCTTCCGGTGCTCATAGAAGTTCCGGTGGAACACCCGCTGCCCCCACCAGACACCAGGGAGTCAGAAGCACTAGTAAGTCTGGGGGGGAGTGTTGTATGGGTGGCATAAGGCTTTTCTGGAGGCAGAGTGCCCCATGATATGCCTTTTAACCCCCTGTATGCCCCTCTGCCTCCAGAAATGCCCTTTAACCCCTATATGCCACTCTCCCTCCAGAAAACGCAGAGTGGCATAAAGGGGTATAAGGCATTTCTGGAGGCAGAGTGGCATATAGGGGGTTAAAGACATATCAGGGAGGCAGAGTGGCATATAGGAGGGTATAAGGCATATCAGGGTGGCAGAATGGCATATAAGAGGTTATAAGGCATATCAGGGAGGCAGAGTGGCAAGTCTGGGGGCAGATGTGCATAACTGGGGGGCAGGTTGGCAAATAAAAGGAAATAAAAACAAAAAATATTTTTCTGAATCATAGCTTTTATTAAATATGAAAAATGAAAAAATCCATACTAGCAAACTGCTAAAACTTTGGCCTTTATAGAGGTGGTCAAACTTGCTGATGATGAATTAATCAAGGGGATTTGATTAGCAGCACCTGTCTGCTACTTAGCATCTTAAGTCCTATGAGAACAGTAAGGGTGTACTTCATTTTTCACATATGCAGCAGTGTTTGGTGACCAGTGCGCTATATTCATGGTGCCCTTTTAAAATATTCCTTCTCTTGTTTCACTGATGCCTGTGTTCTGATGAGGTGTGTTTTCCCTTTCACCTTCTGAATGGAATAGAGTCAGGAAAGGGTCAAATAAACTCACATTCTGGAGGCTGGGCAGATGTCAATGCCCCCAAAAAACATTAAGCATACAATAAAATATTTATTTTACAGTCCAGTAAGCACCGGCAACAAATGTCAAGACTCAGGGGATAAACAGAAGATATCCTGCTGTGTTTTGTCAAGAAGTATTGCTGAATACAAGAACAGAACAAAGGAATCCCCCCATTGTTTTGACAGATTTTTTTCCCTTACACCAATATGTCTCAAAAGATGTAAGAAATAAAAGGAAACTTCTCTTTTTACATTTATTCTAATAGTGTCCTGTTTTTAGAATTAAAAATATTGTTTTGTATACCCCATATGCATTTTGCCCAGTAGACTTCTTGTAATTACTTCTGATTTACACATTTTATCAAAATGAATGAGCTTAATACAAAATAAGAAATACAAATAAAACAAAAGAAATACAAATATATTTACATTACAGAATTTCAAATGTTAAATATGTTAATTATAAAGATTGTTTGTATTGGTTGTTAAATTAGTTTCAGAGGTTTAGAATGTCACAACCAGTTGGAAAAAGACTTCTTTAACCAGTCAATGCTGGCAATAACTGGACCCATTTTGCTCTGAATGTATATCACGTAAAGAATAATTTATTTGGTCCTTGCTCTTATGTTTAGAAGATCCTAACTGAAGTACCTTCGATCTACGTGCCAGGCCCCCACCCAATTTACTTTAACCCAATAACGACAGACACATGAAACTTGAAAAGGCCACACCCAATTTTATTTATTAACCAAGTCAAGGGCACACAACCTTAGGCCCAACACCTAGTTGCGTTAACAGGGCAAAGACTACCAACTGAACACATAAATATAATAAATAACATCCATAAGCATAAATAATTAACAAAAACCATAAAGCCTACCAGGCAAACTAGAAACCACCACACAGAGATGGACATACCAAGATGCCCAAACCTGAGGCTCCCAGCACCACCTACCAGGAACCTCCCATCAAATGCTCTCCCCCAAAGCATTCACACGCCTCTAGATGCCTGGTAAGCTACCCCTCCCGCTATGACAGCATAAATACCCCAATATAACAAATGCCCCAACATACCACAATAAAGGGAGGGCAGGACACAACACAAATTATGTTGACAACAAAATGTCCCTAAACCTCGGGTCACAACCCCTAAAGTAACTAGCCGGAAAGTTGATTCAGCTGTGGGATCGGACGCCACCAGTGCAGAGCTTGCTCAGGAATGGCAGCATGCAGGTGTGAGTGCATCTGCATGCACCGTGAGGCGAAGACTTTTGGTGTCAAGAAGGGCAGCCATTCCTCTTCAGGAAAAACATCAGAGACAGACTGATATTCTGCAAAAGGTACAGGGATTGGACTGCTGAGGACTGGGGTAAAGTAATTTTCTGATAAATCCCCTTTCCGATTGTTTGGTAAACAAAACCTCTAAATCTTGGGTACATGGCCTGGAAACCCACACCTTAATCCCTTTGAGAACTTATGGTCAATCCTCAAGAGGTGGGTGGACAAATAAAAAAAAAAACACAAATTCTGACAAACTCCAACCATTGATTATGCAAGAATGGGCTGTCATCAGTCAGGATGTGGCCTAGAAATTAATTGACAGCAAGACAGGGCTGATTGCAGAGGTCTTGAAAAAGAAGGGTCAACACTGCAAATATTGACTCTTTGCATAAACCCCCATTGTTCCAGTTTAGCTATCTGTGCTACAACTATGAAACATTCAAATACAGTCTCCTAGTAACATTCTCATACTCAAACGAAAAATTTACAAAAACGAAGTAGATATTTCTAACATCCTGTAGCCATTCCTTATACATCAATAAATAGCCAAAACACTGTTTTTCCCAAAATATATTGACCACATATTCACCCCCAGACATGATTTACTGTGCTTCTTTTTGTTTCTAGTAAAGTTGATGGTCCCTAGATGGCAGACAATTATTTATTTTTTCCAATAATTATTTACAGCAATTCATACGTTTTAAAGATTTTGTCTTTCACTTCTTCTTTTTCACTTTTTTCTTCTAAGGCAAGATTTACCTTTTATCGAGTTTACCAACCATGTCTACTTTGTTTCTTTCGGCCTCCAACATATTCAATGTGTTCATTGTCCTCTACCAACCCAAATAATTATATAGTAGGTGGTTAATTTCCTTGCAATCAAGAATGTAGCAATAGTAAGAAGGATGCACATCTAGTAATTCAATGTTTGGGCAAGGTAAAAACCTTTTGAGAGAATAAAGCAGTTAATACCATAACCACAAATGACCACACCGATATGATAGGCCTACAATTCCATTATACACATGACATTGTGCCTTTAGTACGCAAACACAGGCAGGTGACTTACACCTGTGCTCATTGCTGTTGACAGAGGCAATATTGCTAAACATTTGCCAAGTTCTCAGTACTTTTGTGTTTTATGTTTGCCCTACAAATCCCTTACAGTTGTTGTATGTCTTATGTCATCATCGCCTCTGCCCAATGTCAGAGCTCCTGCTTCTATCCTTTTACTGACCATCAACCATGTACTCTGTATTATGTTCTTTCTCTGAACCAACAAATGCTGTTTTTATTAAAAAAAATGCGTATGCTGCACTGCCCTTATTTATCCTCAATATTCCACATCCATGTATCATTTTTTCATCCCAAAGTTATAAAAGTATTTTAACACAGTGAGTTCAAACGAGGATGCTGTACATGTTCTCCTTAGGAAAAAAAATAAAAGGGGCATAGGTACAGTCCTCAATGATCATACTTCATTAATAAAGGCTATCGAATCCAGCATAGATCTCCCATTTTCTATACTAAGTTTCACCTTGCTTTACTAAACTCTAAAGTAATGGACATTGCTCACATTGCTTATGGTTTTGTTTGGTTTTTATGTGTGGTTTTTAGTTTTGTTTATTTACTTCTGTAATTTAGGAATCTTTTAACAAACTACTACATTTATCGCTGATGAACAACAACATATTTGTCATTTTGGTAAACAACAATATACCACACATTCTTGTCCATTCACTAATGTGAGAGTGCTTGCAAATTAGATGCAGCAGCAAACTTGCACGAGTTGGACAAAAGTCCAATTCGCTAATTTGCTACAGCCAACCTGCATTAGCACGGCAAAAAAATAAAACAACTCAGACACAGTTGCATGAGATGAATTTATGTGAATTTAAAAAGCTGACAACTGTTAAATACACCAGTTTGAGATTTGCCTGCAACTCTGAATTTCGCTACCTCGTTCTGTCAGACTTTCTCTCTCGTACGCAGATTTCAAAAGCCCACCTTTTTCAAAAAGCATACAACCTTTCTTTCTAACACTTAGCTAGCATCCTAATCAAGCCATCTTGACCCACAAACCCTACAGACCAACTCATCCCTGTCCAAGCAGTCCTCTCATGCTTTTTCACTTCCCTTTCAACCACCAGGGCTTGTAAGCTTGCAAGAGCAGCTACCTCTTCTCTTTTTGTACCAGTTTGTTATTGTGTGGGAATTTAAATTAAATTGAAGAATGTGCAGGTCCTTTATAAGCAACTTTATTATAATGTAATGTAATCTAATGCAAGTCAATTATTTAGTTCCATATCATAACTTTTACCTTGCAACCCCAGGATCCCTATTAACCAAGGGAGGAGGGCAATGATTGCCCCCTTCCCATATCCTGGGGTAGCAGTAATTAAATAACCCTAGGGGTATATGCCCCTTTTGTACCCTCTCTCTCTCTCTCAATCCTGTGCTAATGGGAATAGAAGGATAAATAAAAAATAAAACCTTAAGGGAGGCATATATAATCTGTGCTTCAGCCTATTTGTTCCTCACCCTCTAACATTCTCTTGTTAGATAGAAGGGATTAAGTTACCAAAATAAACTTTAAAAAACCCTACCTAACCATAAATCACCCTGTTAGAAGGGTCCACACAAACGTCTTGACCCAATGAATTAAATAAATATTTTAATATAAAACTTGTGAAAAAAGAACACATGGAAAAACACCCCAAATTTTGCTTTAATTGTTATATATATATATATATATATATATATATATATATATATATATTTAATGTAGTGGACGGTAACTTACAGGTAAAGTCCTTGCATATCCTCACAAACAACTTGAACGTTAGGCATGCAACTGGAGTGGTCTGGTCAGTTGAGTTAACCCTTCATTCGACTAATTACTTCTCAATAAATAGACCCTATTATCATAAACTTAATTTGACTTATTATAACATGTTCAGTGTTCAAAAAGGAATAGGTAGCAGTTATGTTAAGAATCTGTACTTGGATGGAGACTTGAAGCATTTTTCAGTTGCATTTCCAAATGCAGGCAGTGGAAAATGTTGCTTAAGTATATATATATATATATATATATATATATATATATATATATATATATATAGGCTTGTTTTTCCCTCAGAAACTTCTTTTTATTCAAACAAAGTCAAGTCGACGTTTCAGTCATTGCTGACTTTCATCAGGACATCCCTGAATGTCAGGAATGACTGAAACGTCGACTTGACTTTGTTTGAATAAAGAGAAGTTGTTAACTTAAAGACCTGGAGTGCTGACCATCCTTTGAGAGTGCTTTGTATGGAAACTGCTGGTTACTAGCACCAGGCTTGGAATATTTGGAATGGTGTGCAATGGACTCTGTGAGTAAATATATATATATATATATATATATATATATATATATATATATATATATATATATACATATATAAACTGGACCTGCATAGCACTGACTTAAGGAATGTGTACAGTCAGCAAGGAGAGGAAAACTACTAACTATTCTAATATTCTGCTATTATATAAACTAACAAAAGACATCTTACGTAAAGGAACTTAATTGGAAAAGTTAAATCTTAAACCATACATTAACCCACACCTGTAACCAATGCATAAACTAACTTGTTCACAGAATTAACTTATCACTACTTCATTTGTGAAGTGTGATGTTTAATAGAAACACGTTCCAACGCCATTGCTTTAAATTGAGCTTCTTGTTGAACTTTGTACATTAGTGGTAATTACAACATTCATTTATGATGAGAAAATAATAATCATCTGCAATGATTAATCTGTGAATTCACTAAACTCATTCCTAACTGATGATTGACTAATATAATAATTGTTGATGTGTTATTTTTATTTAAACAAGCAGAATAGGTTTCTTAGTAATTCTAGTAAAATAAAAATCATTTTTGTAAACCGTTTTTGTTGCAAACCATTGGAATGGATATTGTATTTCAAGCTATAATTAAAAAAAAAAACTGCCAGTTCACAACTATTTTAACTTTCTCCATTTACTTAAAACCAAAATCTACATCATAACCTTATGTTATGTGTGATAACATTGTACAACTATTTTGTTAGTTCCCAATAAATGTAAGAATCTTTTGCTATTGTGATAACAATACTTTGGGTCTAATCATAATAATCACTGCCAAATAAAAAAACTGGCAAATATTTATACATTTATACAATTTTAAGCCCTCTCTGGACACCATTAATGAGCCACCTGTGTGTAAGGTCTCAGTGGGTTAAAAAGGGAGTGCCACTGACTCAGCTCCATGGTTAGCAGTATAACAATGTAACATTAGATAGGGCTCCCAGAACTGGGGTACTTTGACACAGTGGACGCGTAAGCAATATATGGCCATATAATGTGATGAAATCCCCAATATTTAAGCTTCCGATACGTGCATTTAAATCTGATTGTATATCGTTTTTAGGGTGTGCTTTCTGAAGGTCTGATGGAATAATCTGGGTTTGGCAGATGCATAGTGCCTGCTATAAAGTTTGACCGAGGAAGCACGGAAGAAGAGACTATGTACCGTTTGTACCACTAACAAATAATGACAACACACAAATGAGGGTAGCTAAAGTCTCTATACATTTAAACACAATAATAATGTTAGTAGTCACTTCCTTCGTGGCACTTGTAGATCAAGATACAAAAACACAAAAGAAACACCAGTTGAAACACTGAGGTAGATCGATCTTTAAATAAAAACAGTCTTTATTCACATCATTATACAATAAATAAAAGTGCAAAAGGGGCACCTGACAAGACAAGGCTAAGTGCTTGTTGCATTTCGCACTATAAATGGTTATTCCAAAGCAGCCACACATTTTGTTAAAGGGGTGGTAAGCTACAGGTGAAAACATGTTAGTTAAAGCTCAGAACAACACGTGGTAAGGCAACAGAGAACATTAATAAGTCAAAAACACACCTACAAGTATAACCCCATGAGTAGCCTGTGCCCAGCACTACTACATGTAATATAATAAAAAGTTAAACAAGGTCCATGTAGTAAAAATGACATACCATATTAAGCGAACATAGACAAAGTAATATTATAATGCCTCAATAAATTAAAATAAAATCTAAAAAAATAGGTTTACCCACAAATGGGTTCTCAGCTTATGGTATTAATACATTGTCAGTCTTGTATAAAATGAGAAAGGAATACAAATAGAAATAAATAAGTACCTAATAGGGATATTGTACAAAAAATACAATGTACCAAAAAGATGTCCAATGAAAACACAGAGAGCATATTGTGCCAGCCAGTGTAATATGACACATCATATTGGGAATTAAGTCTCTGATAGATGTGCAAATGATTCTGACAAATTTGGACTAATTTTTGTTTCGTTTCTTGGACCATTCCTTTTCGAGCAACAAATTCCATTTCCTTCCCACTCAATTCAAACAAAAATTGAGTGGCTTTTTAAATTCGGAAAATAAATTTGTTGTCTGACACCCACTTTCACACTCTCACAGTCACTCTCTCTCTCATGATTTCTGAATATTTGTCTACGTTCTCTGTCGGCCACTTCCTGTTTATGTCTCCGCATCACCCTCGGCATGTTATTAGGAGCCTGCCCATTGGCCAGTTTATTAGACTAGAAATTGCAACACTTGAGTATTTTTGAAGACCAGGCCCAGGAGCTTATAAATAGATTTAGTACGAGGGGTTATTCAGAACGAGTTATTCGGCAATCCTTTAATTTGATCCTTTAAAAGTTGCTTTGATCTTTTGTGCAATCATTCTTCCCCTAAACATAAGAACCATGTTAATGAAAATATAGTGTTTGTGACTCCATATAGTTCAGAATTCAATAAAATTCAGTACATTTAAAAATTCAGTATTTCAGACATATCACATGCCAGTTGAAGGATTGGATTATGAAGCATTTAATAAGTGTGGAAAATAAAGATAAAATGTCGTCTATTGGGAGACATTTTTTGGTCTGTAATAATGGTAATGTGTGATTTTTTCATTTACTGGTATAGTGAGGATTTGCAGCTCTCCCAGAGATGGACGTGTTAATACACATCAGTCAATGTGAGGTATTTTGGATTTTTAATTTAGTTACGCGCATCCCTCTGGGACTTAATTCCCAATATGATGTGTCATGTTCTGCTAGCTGACACAACATACCATATTTGATACATTGTATTATTTTTTATAATATCCTTATCAGGTACTGTATTGAGCCTATATTTGTTACATATTTGTTACATATATTTGTGTCATACAAGGTTACGAATATATTATTCTATATGAATAAGGCTGAGAACCCATACATCACACATAGAGTCACTACATGGCTTACTCTGGCTTATTTTCTTCTGATATCTTATATGTAGTATATTGTCTTATATTGTCTTATATGTAGTTTTAGTTTATTGGGACATTGGTATGAGGCATTGAGGCTTAATATGGCATGTAATTTTGACATGGACCTTGTTTAACTCTTGTTGGTTATATTACATTTATTTAGTGATGTGGGCAGGGTACTCACAGGGTTAAACCTGTAGGTCTTGTTTTTAACTATTGATGTTCTCTGATGTGTCCCAACATGGTGTTTTAAGCTGGGTTTTAATTATTAAGTGTTCACCTGTAGCTTACCACCCCCTTTATAAGAGGCATGGTGGCTTTATCATTCAGGCTGCTTTGGAAGAAGCATTTAAAGTGTGAAATACATCAAGTGTTTAGCCTGGTCCTGTCGGGTGCTCCCTTTGTTGTTTTATTTATTGTCCAATGATGTGAATAAAGACCATTTGATTTTATTTGGACATCGACCTACCTCTTTTTCCAGAGTTCCAGCTGGTGTTTCTTTTGTGTTCATGTATTAAACCACATTAAACACCTTACACCTCACAACAGTGGGTACTGATTTAGTAAATCAGACTTCATATTTATTACATTCCATTGAAAATATTTTTTTCCAATGATTGTTAAAACAGCAATACCTGAAAAAAATCAACAAACAATCATTGTGCAGCAAAAGCAACTAAGAAGAAAGAATCATATACAAAAATAAGACGACAATAAACCTAATAATTTGCAATGAAATAGTATACATTTAAGCTATGGTGAAATAAATGGAAAGCTCCTACAGGTAAAATTATACAAGACGGAAAACAGAAATCAGACCCATTCTGGAGATTTCAGACCAAGGTAAAATATTATGTTAGGAGTAAAGCCATGTAGGGAAGAACCAAATTAAAATATATTTAGGCAGTAAAAGCCTTTCCCCCACGCATATTAACATGCACGACAATGATGCTACATGACGTTTACTAAACATTAACTTAAATGTATTATTCACAAAAGAAGAATCCAAAATAAATTACTCTGTGAATGTTTAATATGCATTCTTAAAAAATACCAGTAATAATAAGCTGCAGCTTCCCTCCTTTTCCATGATCTTATGGTTCGTCCTGCTGGTTGGCATGTGTAACACTCGAGCAGCCAGAGCTACACGTATGTGTCAAAGTGCAAATGATGGCTGGAGTATCCTCATATTCTAATGTGTTTCAGACCGAGTTTGTTATGTTTTCTAGCGAAGCATACTTACGTTACCTAATAAAACACCTACTTGTTGCTTATGTAAAGGTAAATGGTAAGCGTACATTGGTGTGTCATGTTATTAGCATGTGCAGATCAGAACTCTTCTAGGACACAAGAATCTAGCCCAGGCTGCATAAATGAACCTATAGTTGTAAAATACAAGTATTCCTACTTTACTTTATAGTTGACTTCCTGGCGCTGATATTATTACCTTTTAAAAATGCATCCCAGCGTCTCTGTCTATTCCTACTGTGATAAGGGTTTTAACATGTCCCTGCTTGCTTTATTGCTACTTTATGTATATACTTTTTCAATTCTTGGTTTTATTGGTCTCGCTGCACTATTCCTCTTGTACTAAAATATTTTATATACCCTCTTTATCTGCTGTTGTGTCAATGAATCATACTCCTTTATTTGCTCAATGTCAAATGTTTCAATGTCCCACTTTTCTACGGAAATAGAAAAATCACCTCCTCCAGTTTCAGAATCATACATTCTAAGTATCTAAAAAAAAACAAAAAAACTCATTTTGTTGAGATAAAAATGAGTTGTTCATCTACATATACATGTCCTGGAATGAAAATTTGCAGTTATCTGTTTGCATTATTACTTATTCTAACAACAATAATATGGATTCTCTGAGTTTCAATAAATATGGATCTTTCATGAGCAATGAATAGTGACAAGTTATTCTACAGAATACAAATAAATTATGACGACTGCAAGTTTTCAAAGAAGGCTGTTAAAGCAATTTTTAAATCATTCCAATGACTTTTTTTATGCAGCACATCTCCTGGACCTTCAGATAATTTTGTGACATTTTAGAAATATACTTTTGTATGTTTACATTTATTCAGTACCTTTTCTGCCAAGTTGCGCTTTACCGTGCATTTCATTTTACTACTCAGCAAACATGTTGAATAAGCTATTAGATAATAAAATGTAAGTACAACATGAATTCCCATTTTGAATTTCTTTTGTTAACAGCACATCAATCTTTAGATCCTAAAACAATAAGCTAGCCCTCCAATATGTTATTACCTTATAATATCGGTTGATAAAACAAAACAAGTCCATCAGGTTCAACCCCGTTGATCCAGAAAAAAAGTAAAAACCCTGCATTGAAGCAATTTCCAACTGTTCCTCAAAATAGTTTTTTGACTCAAAACTGGATCAACACGCTATAACTAATCATGCCCTTATAACCAATTGTAACACTGTACATTCCTTGTTTGCTAAAACAAAATCTTTCAGGCCATATTTAAATGTTTTAACCTTATAGCAAACCATCTGTAAGGCAGTGCATTCCACATCATTATCATTGCTAAATTGAAAATTATTTTTATTTTTTTATTATTTTTTATTTTTATTAATGGAACGCCATTTGTTCTTTGTACAGTCCTACTTACGAACAGGTCATCAGAGAGTTTTATATTGTCCCCGTATGCACTTATATAAACATATCCCAGTAAGACGCCTTTTTTGATAAAATTTGATTACTAAAGTTTTCCATTCCTCTTTTGTACTCAGGGCCGGCCCAAGGCAAAATGCTGCCTGGGGCGAATTTTAAAATGCCGCCCCCCCCCCCTTATCTACCCTTCCTCTCCCTCCGTCCCTGACACCCCCCCTCCTCCTTGTACTTACCTTTCAGCAGTCCTGCGGCGAGTCCAGGGCCGGACTGGCCCACCGGGATACCGGGAAATTTCCCGGTGGGCCGGAAGGTCCGTGGGCTGGGACCAGGGGCAATTGCCCCCCAGGCTGCCCGAAATCTAATCTGAGCGGCCGCTGGGTGCTGATGCGGCCGGCGCTACTATAATACTTTTTTCTTAATTTAATATGGCAAGCTGGTCCGGCTTGCCATATTAAATTTTAAAAATGTATTACAGTATCGCCGGCCGACCGCATCGGCACCCAGCAGCCGTGTGCGATGGCCGCCTAGTGATGGGAGCAGCGTGAGGGGTGAAAGCTCCGCCCCCTCGCACTGACCTTTCACCCCTCACGCTGCTCCCATCACTATGCAGCCATCAGATTGCTGGGAATGTAATCTGAACGGCCGGTGCGTGCTGATGCCGCCGGCCGGCTCTGCTTTAATACTTTTTTTTTTACTTTATATGGCGAGCCGATCCTGCTTACCATATAAATAAAAAAAAAGTGTTAAAGTAGCTCCGGCCGGGGGCATCAGCACGCACCGGCCGTTTAGATTACATTCCCAGCAGTCCGATGGCTGCATAGCGATGGGAGCAGCGTGAGGTGGAAGCTCCGCCCCCTCGCACTCAGACTGCTGCAGCACCGGATGTCAGGTCAGTGAAGAGAAGTAGAAGGTGAGTAAAGTAATGTATTTTTTTGTACAAAATGTATAATATTTTTTTGAATGTGTTTTCAGCATGTGTGTGTATGTAAGTGTATCCCCCTATATGCCACTCTGCCTCCAGAAATGCCTTTTACCCCCCTATATGCCACTCTGTCCCATGACATGCCTTTTAACCCCCTATATGCCAGAGTGGCATATATATGGGTATAAGGCATTTCTGGATGCAGAGTGACATATAGGGGATTAAAAGGCATATCATGGGACAGAGTGGCGTATATATATGGGTATAAGGCATTTCTGGATGCAGAGTGACATATAGGGGATTAAAAGGCATATGATGGGACAGAGTGGCATATAGGGGAACATAAGGCTTTTTTGGAGGTAGAGTGCCCCATGATATGCCTTTTAACCCCCTTTATGCCACTCTGCCTCCAGAAATGCCTTATACCCATATATGCCACTCTGTCCCATGATATGCCTTCTAACCCCCTATATGCCACTCTGCCATATAGGGGGTTAAAAGGCATATCATGGGACAGAGTGGCATATAGGGGTATAAGGCATTTCTGGATGCAGAGTGACACATAGGAGGTCAAAAGGCATATCTGGAGGTATAGTGGCAAAAAGGGGGGTAAAGGTATATCACGGGGCAGAGGGGCATATAAGAGGGTTGAGGCATATCAGGGAGGCAGAGTGGCATATGGGGGTTAAAAGGCATATCATGGGACAGAGTGGCATATAGGGGGGCATAAGGCTTTTCTGGAGGCAGAGTGCCCCATGATATGCCTTTTAACCCCCTTTATGCCACTCTGCCTCCAGAAATGCCTTATACCCCCCTATATGCCACTCTGTCCCATGATATGCCTTTTAACCCCCTATATGGCAGAGTGGCATATAGGAGGTTAGAAGGCATATCATGAGACAGAGTGGCATATAGGGGTATAAGGCATTTCTGGATGCAGAGTGACATAGAGGAGGTCAAAAGGCATATCTGGAGGTATAGTGGCAAAAGGGGGGTTAAAAGGCATATCACGGGGCAGAGGGGCATATAGGAGGATTGAAGCATATCAGGGAGGCAGAGTGGCATATAAGGGATTAAAAGGCATATCATGGGGCAGAGTGGCATATAGGAGGGTATAAAGCATATCGGGGAGGCAGAGTGGCATATAGGAGGGCATAAGGCTTTTCTGGAGGCAGAGTGCCCCATGATATGCTTTTTAACCCCCTTTTTGCCACTCTGCCTCCATGAATGCCTTATACCCCTATATGCCGCTCTGTCCCATGATATGCCTTTTGACCCCTATATGGCAGAGTGGCATACAGGGGGTTAAAAGGCATATCATGGGACAGAGTGGCATATAGGGGGTATAAGGCATTTCTGGAGGCAGAGTGGCATATAGGGGGTTAGAAGGCATATCAGGGGGGCAGAGTGGCAAGCCTGGGGGCAGATGTGCATAACTCGGGGGTAGGTTGGCAAATAAAAGGAAAAAAAAACAAACATGTCTCAATCATAGCTTATATTAAATATGAAAAAAATAGTCTACATGAATTAATAAAGAAACAAAAGTTTCTTACCAGAATATCGTGAAGAATAATGTGATCACTGTTTTGTTCCACTGAACTTTTTCATCTAAAATGTTCGCTGTAGCAAATGTTTTGATCCCATTATGTGTAATGTATTTCATTTATAAGGGACTTTTAAAACTTTTGCTTTCTGGCATTTTAATACAAATAATGAGATAAAAAGAATGGCGAATAGTGTGAGTCGGGTATGTATAAGGGGTGCGTGTGGTTAAAGAGCGCGACCGTGAGATAAACTATATGGGGCTGGTCTCCAAATTTTTCCAGGGCTGCTTTTCAGTCCCAGTCCGGCCCTGGGCGAGTCTCCCTGTTCGGTCTCGGTGCCGGCTTGTAATGCTGAGCGCCGGAAATCTTCCGGCACTCAGCATTACAAGCCGGCACCGAGACCGAACAGGGAGACTCGCTGCAGAGGAGAGAGAGAGGGGCGCCGAGCGGGTACTGACAGCTTGGTAAGCGAAAACCACTCGGCGCCCCTTTCTCTCTCTTTCGCTTAAAAAAAAAGTGCCGCCTGGAGCGGTTGCCCCACTCGGCTCCATTGTCGGGTCGGCCCTGTTTGTAGTCCACCGCTGCTCTTTTTTAAGTTCCATAATATCCTTTTTAAGAACAGGTGCCCGGACTTCACTGCACTGCATATTCAAGATGGAGTCTTACCATTGACGTAAAAGTCACTATTCCCCAAATGCTCCTTTTCTTGAATATTTGACAAAAGTACTACATTGTTAGTTATTGCTAGATCCAGACAGGAGCCTTTTCTAGTTGGTGTATCTACTACTTGTGACATGCTATCATTTAATACGTTCAGAAATTGCAAGTACTTTGAAATTACTTGTTTCAATATAACAGTCAGTGTCTGGGTAATTAAAATAGCCCATGATTAAAACCTGGCCCAAATATGTAGATTCTTCAACTTGTATTAAAATCCAGTCTTCCTCATCTACACTAATATTTTAGGGTATGTAGCATAGAGCAATAATTAGATTTTGTCCATGTAAATTCTACCCATAAAGCTTCCACATTATTACCGGCTTCAGTATATTCTATTTTCTTTACACAAGGCCTTAACTCGAGTTTAACATAATCACATGCAAATTTCACTTTTTCTATTTGCTCTGTCTTGGTTGTCTAAAAAGTAAAAAATATTATTTTGTAATAACAGTTATTGTTTTTTTTTTTTAAGTAGCCCCGAGGAAATCTTTCACTTTTTTTCTGTGTTCATTGCAATTTTCTTTCTTTGCTATTTGTGTATTTGAATTGACTGTTCCCCAGCTAGTCACATCTTTGCATTTTGTATACAGTTATCTGCTTTTTTGATTTAGGGTATTGTATAATTAAATCAGTTTGTTTATAGCAACTTACTAATGCTAGAACTACAATGTTATATAACATGTCATTAAGGGATGTTTCTGTCAATGAATTAATTGTAATGTCAATCAATGAATGTAAAATGTTTTCATTTCAATTTCCCCAGATAAGTAAAATGCTGTATTTTCATGTAGAGATAGAAGGAAGGAGGATTGAGTTTGAAGATTTATTCTTTATGCAAGTGGTTCAATTTCCAGGGTGGGGGGGGGCTTGCCCCGGTTTGAAACCATTGCCAATTGGTGAAGGTTCATATTGTGCCTTATTAAATATTAGTTCATATTAGTGTTATTAAAAAGAAATAACCAAGAATGAGCTGTACCAGTTCACAAGGTTTGCAATGAGCACTCCGTGTATAGGGAAAATATTCAAGAAAAGTTTTGCATCTATATTTAGATGATCATCAATTGCCATACTTATCGGTAAAAGATGTTGCCAGGGCCGGTGCTAGGATTGTTGGCACGCTAGGCAAAACCTTGTTTTGTTACCCCCTTTCCCTCCCATCTCTACCGATGTACCTTAATTCTCAATGTTTGTTAACACCACAGCTATCTCCCATACTAATCAGATTTGATGCCTTAATCTCATCTTGTACTCTTCTTTATCCCTCACTTTCAGATCCAGATCAGATCTAATCCCTCCTTAGATCCAGCCACTTGCACCTAAAAAACATCTCTCACGTTTTCCAATTCCTCACTCAAGAAACCACAAAACTCTAGTTCTTTCTCATATTAACTTTCAGCATGACTTGTGCAACACCCTCTCTCTCAACGTTCTCATCTGCTGTATATTCAAAAAGCTGCTGTTAAACTGATCTTCCTTACAGGATCCTCTTCTCTTGCTTCCCCACCTTTTGAAGCCCTCTACTGGCTCCCTATTACCCAAGCATTAAATTCAAAAACCTTGTCCTTGTATACAAAGCCCTTTTTTAAAAGCTTCTCCATGCCTTGGAGCACCTCACTCTTACAAGACCTTTGAAAACCAATCAGTGTCCACTATATTGGGGTAATTGTAACCACGAGGTACTTACCTTCCGTCCGTCCGAACCACCATTCCACTGAAGTCCCTCGACGCCTGTAGCCGCTGGCGGGTTTCCTCTACGCGGACTGCATGGTCTCTAGCTCTGTCGGCACACACACGCAACCGCGTGGCCTCTTATAGGGACCTCACTTATGCGTTCCAAGCCTCCGTTTCATGTGGGGCGGGAAATTCAATTAGTATGTCTATTTAAACCTGGCTGTTGCACTAGTTCAGTGCCTGTGATAGTGCCTTGTGCATGTTGGCTGTGCTTATTAAATTTCTTACATCGTGATTTTGGCTTTTGACCTTGGCTTGTCTTTTGACATTCCTGTATTTGACCCGGCTTGTTTTGATTATCTTGTCCTCGCCTACTCCTGACCTTGGCTCCGTGTAACGACTACTCTTTTGTCTATTGCTACCTGTATCCTGCTCTGCTCCTGTAACCGGTGGATGATACCAAGTTCCTGCATTGTTGGTCCTCTAGCCGTGACAGTAATAACACAACTCACACTTCTCACTGAATGTCTCCTACATCCTCCTCGTATTATTTTGCCTTGTCTTCTCTTTTGGGGGCTATCCATTGTATTACCCAGGCCTCCGGGAGTGCTTTCGCAAAAGGGCTGAGCCTCAAGATTGGAGGAATGGGCAATGGTTATCCCCGTGGGACGCCCTGTGCCTCCACCCTTTTGCAGAAGTAGAAGGTAGGTAGACAATGTGTGAGAGAGAGTGAGGGACACTGCAAAATAGTGAGCAGCAATCAACTTTGTTGAAAAAGCCCTCCGAACCAAAAGGGCAGAAAACAAAATTTGTTGGACCGGACAAAACAAAAATTTGTTCTAAACGTTCACGTGCACAAGTCTACAAAACAAAGCATAGTGCTTTCCATATGTAATAAAATACATAACTTCCTTAATAATTCCTCAGATCACTTTAAAATAGCAATGAATTCATATGGAGCCATAAAAACCAGACTCCACCCCATGAAGTGGATGAAACCGAAGCAAAACACCCCGAAATCCGTGGGCACTATCACTCACGCTCTCATTCTGGTTCACTTTCACATGCTCTGTAAATGTTTCCCTATCATCTCTGCCGGCAACTTCTGCATCTTCTTGTTTTTCATCTTTTATCTTTCTTTAATCTCTTAAAATAAAGGATAAAGAACAAAAAGAGGAAGAGGTGGCAGAATGTTCCCTTCAGCTTACCAAGATATTTTGGACAACGCTATGCTTCCAACCTTGTGTGAACTGTTTAGGGAAGGCCTTTTCTATTCCAGAATGAATGTGCCCCAGTACACATCACAAGTTTGAAAGGTGAACAGGCATGTACTTGTCTGAGACACTAATATCAAATCACAAACAAATATCAAGGAATATATAAGTTGCTTTGTATATTCTAGCATGCAATACATGAAACTTAAGTTGAGTTAATTCTTAAGTCACCTGTGTGTAGTAATAGATACAGCTGGTATAGAACTTGTTTGTCTTTTTTACTTGTATATATTTTTTGTTTTGTATACATTTATATATTTGGAAAATAAAAAAAAATTAAAAAAAATAGATACAGCTCTAGATCTCTGGTTTGGCAGTTGGCACTGTAGAATCCTCAATAAAATTAATCACGCCTAATCTACTAAGGGAACTAAATGAAATCCACCAAAGCTCTCTAATTTTTCTTTTGGAGTTCAATAACCTAGCAAAGTGAGCACAATTTATTATTCTTGCTTCCAGAACTTCTATAACTTACCGAGATACGTTAATGTACATTGAGTCTGATGTTCATTTTCGCTAACAGTCGGTCATTTATTTACATCTACTCTGAGATAGTTTTTACACTTTAGACCAATCTCACAAAATAATGTTGTGTTAGTTCTCACCTGAATGTAGCAAGGGTATATCGTAGCGGTGCTATACTTCATTATTTCCCGTTATATACAAAAATTGATTTCCTGGCTCCTTCACTTGCACAGTGCTCTAAACGTTACTTGTATATTGTTTAGAAAGAGAATCATTATCTGTAATTAAGTGCAAAGCCAGGTTGTGTCACAGTAGGAAAGTCACTGATATTAACATCCATGCCTTTTTTCTCTTTTCCTGCCAATGTTATCTTGGTATAATCACCTGAAATTGTATTAATATGTACACAAGCTGTGTATATAAAGCACAACACGGACATTTATATAACCCCTTTGTGTTCTATTTATACAGTGCTTTTGTTGTTCCTGCTCTCATGGAAACAATCACTGTGATTTCCATTAAAATGTCAATATAAAGTTATTGCATTTTTAATGTTCAGTATCATTTTTATTTTAATAAAAAATGACATCAGATCTGCAGGGCATGTATTTTTTTTTTAATTGTGCGGGTTCATCTAGCTGCTGTCTTGCGTGCTTGAAAAACTAAAACTAAAGGCTAAGTATTATACACATGAGCAATATAATTTTATATAGATTTGAAATTCATATATTTCCATGTCATACATAATGCATACATGACATTTTTTAGGTGCCACATAAGAAATGATGCAGGAGGTATAATCCCCTTGTTCTTTTCAGTGCCAGTATGTGCTAGTCTTAAATTGTAACCTCCCTTAAATGTGTTAGCTTAACTATACATTACATAGCTTAAGAAAAATGTATTTGTTGCCTCAAATGTTAGATTCTTGCTTATTTACAGTATTTAATGCTATGGTTTTACGTATCAGGACATAATAACAATCATGTGTTCATTGGCAGGTCTAGCAATTAGATAAAAGCCACCTTAGATGATCAACAACACATGGCATATTACACCGTGCCATTATTTATTCAGTAAAAAATAAAGCCAAAAAGGAGAAACCATGTGTGAAAACCTAAGAATAATATATGATGAGGAACAGTGTGACAGTTTATCGACACAAACAAGCTAGGATACACTAGGGAGATAAAAGTAGAGGGAAGACTGAGTGAGAGTAAAAAAGGCACAAGACAATTTGAGAGAAAGTGTAAATGGAGCCAGAGGAAGAGGGATAAAAACTGAGGGAGAAAAGTGGACTAAGGAGAAGAGGAAAGCAACATGTAAATAAAAAATCCAGCAGGAGAGCCAAAGGTAAAGCAGACTTGTGAAAAGTACAGAATGTACTGAAAGAGAAGAAAAGTGCCTGAGGGAGAGACTGGTAGACAGGATAAAGTGGGTCAGAAAAGAAAGCTGATAATGTCAACCAATAAGATAATAATTGCATTATAATGGTTCTGATAATGCAGTCAATATGAACACTGGATTAAAGTAAGTTTAAAAAAGTGTAACTCTGGGGTTAACATGTAATATAAGTCCATCACATTATGTGACAGGTAAATTATGTGTCAGGCCTGTTGAAAGCAAAATTAGACAATTGTTAAAAATCTTTTTCTAGATAAAGAATACTGTGCTGAAATAAAAGGGTCTTTTGTTGTACTTTAATTTTATAGCAAGACAGGAGGCTTCGTATTTTGCATTAACCTTCTTTACTGTTAACCTCCAGCAGCAAAACAGTTAACAGAACAATAAAAAACAACCAATAAGAACACAGCAACAAGTCTATAAAAGTCTGCACATCTTGGCACTCCTCCTCTTTCTTTGCTGCTTAACCTCCAGGTGAGAACATTCCAGTATATTTCTTTATTACTCATTTTTAAATTATTTTATACATATATCTGTGCATTTATATTTATCGTTTATTTTCGTTTGTTCATTGCTGCGCTGCTATTGCGTTTTCCCTTTCCTCCCCTTACCCTGGCCTGCGGCCTGTCCTGCCGGCCGCGTGGTCAGGGCCTTTGCTACGCCCGGGGCGTCCCTGCCCTGCGGCTTTCTCTGTCCCTTACCGCCTGTTCGGCGGTTTATTCCCTTCCCCTTGAGGAGGTTTGTTGCCACCTCCTGTCTACGGCGTTCCCGCGCTCTTCCGCGCGGCGTCCTTCGTTTTCCCGCGCAGCATTTTTTCCCTGCCCGGGTCCCCGTGCGGCGGCGGCGGTCTAACTTACCTTTGCCGCTTGCCTCGGTGTCTCCCTGCTCTGCCCGCCGCGGTCGCTCGCTTGTATGCGCCGCGGCTGTTTTGGTTCTCCGTTCCGCGGCCTTTTTCTTCTTTCCCGCGGCTTCCTGCATCAGTAATCGCAGCTGCTCTTCTCGCGCGGCTGCCGTTTGTGGGATCTGCGGCGTGGTGTCGGCTCGGGCGCCCCCTGGCGGCCCACACTACGCTGCACGTTCATTTATTTATTTGTTTTATTTTATTTTCTCAGGTTTTGGGCCTTATTGGCCTCACGGTGTGCTTGTTTTGTCCTCTTTTTTCCTATTTGCTGCAGGTTCTAGGAATTTTTCTTTTGTATAGGCTGGCCATATTGCACATTATAGGGGTAACCCCCCTTTTGCCTGGGCTCCTCTGTGCCCCTTTATTGCCGTTGGATACCCCTCGGCTTTGGTGACCCCACCGCGTTCCTATTAGGGTAAACCCCTGCGGTTATTGGTTGTGGTGAACCCCTCACTGTGGACAAATTCGGAGTGTACTGCACCTGCTTTAGGGGTGACCCCCTGTTTCAGCACTTCCTGTGTTATCGGGTAAACCCCGTTTTTTGCTGACGGTCTCAGGACCTTGCATTTACTCACTCCTGTCGTTCTTTGTGTTCCTATAGACACATTTGGAGTGCAATGGCCGAAGAATCCCAAACTCAGATACCTGCTGCCGTTCAGGCTTGGCTCCGTGCTGCCCTGGCTGCGTCTCTTCCAACTGCTGAGGACTTGCATTCTGCTCGCCCTTCTCCGCCTCTCGCTTCCCCTACTGGGGTTGAGGATTCAGAAGCTGGCGGCTCCTCATCTCCTGCGGCCACAGCGGCCTCCCAGAAGCGCACCTGGGGTGAAGCGCCCTCCACGTCCGGGAAGGGGAAAGCTCCGTTAAAAAAGGCCCGCAGTTCAGCCCTTCCACTGGTTTCCCCTAATGAAGACCTCACTGACTACGAGGTTATTGATGAATACTGTGCTGGCTCCTCTGGTCCGGCCTCTCCCATGCGGCACCGGGACTTCACTCCTGACCATCCTAAGCTCCCTCTCATCCCGTCCAACGCTCCTGATCAGCCGTTTGAGGTCACGGATGACCTGGGAACTCCGCTCTTCGACCCCAGGGCTCTGCGCCACCCTCGCTCTTCGGAGTGGACCCCATCGTCCCACATTGCGGAGTTTTTGAGATTCTGGATGCGTCGCCCCCTGGACAAGGAGGTGCGCCAGCGACTCCGTTCAGAATGTCCTCGGCCCACAGTCCGGGATAAAGTGCTGAACACGCCCGAATTTGACCCAACGTTTGTGACTTTCTTGACCAAGAATGGCAAGGACCCTCGCAAGGGCATTGAGTTGGGCCTACGTTCGGCTCAGGATAAACTGTTAGACGTCTCGGGCCCCTTGACGCAGGTGTTTCAAATGGCTGACGAGGCCATTGCTGACGGCTCTCCATTGGATCCCCACCTGGTCCGTGATTGGACTCAGAGGGCTTTATGTTTGCTGGGAAACGCCAACTGTGCGATCTCGTCTGAACGACGCAAGGCGGCCCTATTCAAACTGGATGCCAAGTTGGCCGACCTGGGCCCCAAGGAGCTGGGCGCGGACGCCAAGGGCTTGCTCTTCGGCGAGAGGTTCATCAAGGACCTCAGTCAGCATGTCAACCTGTTTACATCGCTCACTAAGGCCCAGACCAACATCAGACGCGTCTTTCGTACGGAAAGCCGTTTTTCCCCCAGAGCTGGTCGGCAGAGGGGTCGTGCCGCCAGCAGAACTGCCTCCTTTGGCTCTAGACCCCGTTTCCCGGACGCTTCCACCGCCTACCGTTCCCAGTTTCGGGTCCCGTTCTCCAGAGGCGGCTCCAGAGGCAGAGGCTACACGTCCACCAGAGGGAGATCAGCTTCAGGTAAGACTGATTCCTATTCTTCCTCATATTCCTGTCGGGGGTCGTATCGCCCATTTTTTCCATGCTTGGTCTCGCCTTACGTCCGATCCCTGGGTCCTTCAGACTGTAGTGGGTTTCCGTCTGGAGTTCCTCTCTGCGCCTTGCCAGGATTTTCCACCTCCACTCCCCAGATTGTCGCGCGACGCCGCCGCCCTGGTCCACTCGGAGCTTTCTTCCCTTCTGGCGAAGGGCGCTATAGAAAGAGCGCACTCCCCTCCGGTTTTTCTCAGCAATATCTTCTTGGTGCGCAAGAAGTCAGGGGAGTTTCGCCCTGTTATCAATCTTCGGTCCCTCAACAGGTTTGTGGTGTATCGCCACTTCAAAATGGAGGGTATTCACCTCCTGCGCGACCTGCTCAGGGAGAACGACTGGTTCTCCCGGCTCGACCTCAAGGATGCTTACCTCTCGGTCCCGGTCCATCCCGACGATCGGCGGTTTCTTCAGTTCCGTTGGCGAGGCCGCCTTTGGCAGTTCACCTGCCTTCCTTTCGGTCTCAGCTCCGCTCCGTGGTGCTTCACCAAATTGCTGAAGCCGGTCATGGAGTTCCTTCGGGCCCGCGGGATTCGCTCTATAATTTACTTAGACGACATCCTCCTCATGGCTCAGGACGTCGAGTCCCTTCGTCGCGATACTTACCTGGCGGTTCATCTGCTTCAGGATTTGGGCTTCGTGATCAACGAGCCCAAGTCGGTCTTGACGCCTACTCAGACCGTTCAGTTTCTAGGTTTCTCGGTAGACTCCGTAGCGGCGGTTCTCCGGCTTCCTCGCGACAAGGTCCTGGGCATAAAGAAGGAGATTCGCAAGCTCCTTCGTGGCGGCCTGGTTTCACTTCGAAATCTCGCCAGGGTGATCGGCCTCCTCTCGGCCTCGATTCAGGCCATTTTCCCGGGACCGCTCCACTACCGGGCCCTTCAGCGGTTGAAGACGCGGCATCTTCGCGTATCGGCTTCCTACGATGCGATGATCTCCCTGTCAGACGAGGCTCGCTTGGAGCTCCATTGGTGGTTGGTCCACATGGACGCGTGGAACGGCCGTGCCATTTTCGGGTCAAGCCCGGATTTTGTCCTGGAATCGGACGCAAGCCTGTCTGGCTGGGGGGCGGTTTGCGGCGACGTGGCTACCGGGGGTCCGTGGACTTCCGAGGAACGCGACCTTCACATCAATTGCCTGGAGCTCATCGCTGGCTCTTTCGCGATTCGCAGTTTCCTGAAGGACGTCACTCATTGTTCGTTGGTGCTGCGCATGGACAACGTCTCGGCCGTCCGCTACATCAACAGGTTGGGTGGCTCGAGGTCCAGGCTTCTCACGGAGCTCACCAAGGAGCTCTATCAGTTCTGCCTGGACAACCATCTGTCCGTCCGCGCGGAGTACCTGCCGGGCAAGGAGAACCTAGTGGCCGATTGGTTTTCTCGACATTGGAGGGACGTCAGCGATTGGCAGCTGTTACCGAGCGTTTTCCACACTCTCCATCTTCGTCGCGGCCCGCTACATCTGGATCTGTTCGCGTCCAGGGCGAACCGTCAGACGACCGCGTTTTTCAGTTGGCTCCCGGATCCGTTATCCTCGGCGGTGGATGCTTTTCTCCAGCCGTGGCCGCACCGGGGAGCTTATGCCTTTCCCCCGTTCAACATGATCCTTCGGACTCTCCACTCGGTCAGTCGTCAGGGCGTGTCTCTCCTATTGGTGGCACCCCTCTGGAGGACTCAGCCGTGGTTCCCACTTCTTCTGGAGCTGTCGTGCGCGGATCCCCTGATCCTTCCCTCGACCTGGGATCTGCTTCGGGATCCGGAGGGGAACCCTCACCCTCTCATCCTCGAGGATCGGTTGACTCTCGTGGCTTGGTCAGTTTCCGGGGATCCTGGCATGTGCCGGGTTTATCGGAGTCAGCTCGAGATCTGCTCTGGGGATCCTGGGCTCCGGGAACCAGACGGTCCTACCTCCAGGCTTGGCATGCCTGGAGTCGCTGGTGTTTGGCTCGGCACCTTGATCCCCTTACGGCTCCTGTGACAGCGGTTCTTAATTTTTTGGCTCATCTTTTTTCACTGGGCCGGTCGTACCGTACCATTAATTTGTTCCGCTCGGCCATCTCGGCGGCTCACGTCCCGGTTCAGGGCTCGGGTGTCGGTAAGGATCCTGCGGTCTGCCGTCTTCTCAGGGGTGTTCGCCTTTCTAGACCCCCTAGGCCTCGTTATGAGTCCTTCTGGGATGTCTCTCAGGTGCTTTGTTTTTTGGAGAGTTGGCCGGACAACGACGGTTTGTCCTTTCGCCAGCTTTCCGCCAAGACTGCCCTTTTGCTGTGCCTCGTCTCTTTCCGTCGAGTGTCCGACGTGCGGGCTTTTGATGTGTCCTCATTTGTTTTTTCTCCTACCGGGGTATCGGTCTCTGTCTCTCGTAGGACTAAATCCAGTTCTACTTCTGTTTCTTACCCTTATTTTCCTGACCGGCCGCGCCTTTGTGTGGTTCGCTGTGTTCAGGCTTATTTGGCCCGGTCGGCTCCGTTTCGGTCTTCCTCCTCTGGTCCATTTTTCATCTCTTATGTGCGTCCTTTTCGGCCTGTTTCTGTTCCCACTCTCTCTAGGTGGATCCGGTGGCTTCTTGTTTTGGCCGGTATTGATGGTTCTTTTGGGGCTCACTCGGTCCGCGGTGCCGCCGCCTCAGCGGCTTTCTCCGCGGGCTGTTCCCTTTCCGACCTTTTATCAGCGGCGGATTGGTCCAGGGAATCTACTTTCCGGACTTTTTATTTTCGGACCCCGGCTCACGCCGCCTTGGCGTTGGTTTCGGGGCGTTAAAATTGCAAAATACGAAGCCTCCTGTCTTGCTATAAAATTAGGGATTAATCTAGCCTTGGTGCAGTATTAATCTAAATTTTATTAAAGACAGGAGGCGAGTATTTTCCCTCCCTTCCCCTTCCCTTATGTCTTAGGGTTTGTTGTTGAGGGGATTGTTGTCGGGTTATGATTGTTATTATATTGTCTCATTACCATACCTGCTGTTTTTTCTGTCCTGCTTGGCATATGGCTGCGTGGTACTTTCACGACTCTTTGTTTTTCCCAGGTCGTCCTCCGGTTGTCTGAGGTGTTGCCGCTGCTGTGGTCCTTTTTCAGCGTGGTGTTGTGTTCCTGTGTTTCTCCCGAGTTGTTCCTGACTGTCGGTTCAGCTTCTGCGCAAAGAAAGAGGAGGAGTGCCAAGATGTGCAGACTTTTATAGACTTGTTGCTGTGTTCTTATTGGTTGTTTTTTATTGTTCTGTTAACTGTTTTGCTGCTGGAGGTTAACAGTAAAGAAGGTTAATGCAAAATACTCGCCTCCTGTCTTTAATAAAATTTAGATTAATACTGCACCAAGGCTAGATTAATCCCTAATTTTTATTACCGTATTTGCTCGATTATAAGACGAGGTTTTTTCCAGAGCAAATGCTCTGAAAAATACCCCTCGTCTTATAATCGGGGTCGTCTTCTAATCAGACCCCAAAAAAATGCTGGCGCCATGCTGCTTACCGGTCGCGAGCAGCGTCTCTTCTGTTAGAAGCAGGGCAGGAAGCTTGCAGCGTCCTCACAGAACTCTATCTCCCCCCTCCCTCCTCTGAGGGCGGGGCCAGAGAAGTTGCTACAGCCGGTCCCCTGCAGAAGTCTGCGAGTGGGAGATCTGCAGTTCAGGTGAGGGGGTGGGGGAGGGTTTTTGAGTATGTGTGAAGTGTGTGTGATTAAGGGAATGAATGAGTATTTAAATGTTTGTGAATGAGTGTGAGTGTGTGTGTGATAGCATGGATGTGTAAGGGGGGTGGGGGTTGTAGCATGGCATATGGAGGCTGTAATCCCACTGCTATCATCCCCAGGTTCCAGCATGTACTGGCTGCCTTGGCTTGATAGGAGTGTGATTGCTGTTAGCAGTTTGATATATATATATATATCAAACTGCTAACAGCAATCACACTCCTATCAAGCCAAGGCAGCCAGTACATGCTGGGTTAAAAGGCATATCATGGGGCTGAGTGGCATATAGGGGGTTAAAATGCATTTCTGGACCTCCAGAAATGCATTTTAACCCCCTATATGCCACTCAGCCCCATGATATGCCTATATACCTCCAGAAATGCTTTATACCCCCCTATATGCCACTCAGCCCCATGATATGCCTTTTAACCCCCTATATGCCAGAGTGGCATACAGGGGTATAAGGCATATCATGGGGCAGAGTGGCAAATAGGGGGGTATAAAGCATTTCTGGGGGCAGAGTGGCATAACTGGGGGGGGCAGGTTGGAAAATAAAAGGAAATTTAAAAAATATATTTTTCTCAATCATAGCTTTTATTTAACATGAAAATAATTTACATTAATTAATATTTACTGGTAAAACTTTTTCCCTATAGGGTAGTCTTATATTCAGGCTTTTTGTTTTTTTCCTAAATTAATATTTTGATTTTGGGGGGTCGTCTTATAATCGGGGTCGTCTTATAATCGAGCAAATACGGGTAATTCTGTATCTATATTTTTTTAACATTGTCTTAAATGTAAGTTATAACTAAAGGAAAGGTCCTATGGGGTTTTTTTTTTTATTTTCATTATAAAATACATTGCTACATGCAGTAATTCAGGCTAGCAGTGACAAAAGCTGCCATTCTAGGCAGTTGCATGGTATTGTAAGTGATTTTGCCTGTGCAATCATTACACTAAAGCTATGAACTCTCTGGCGTGTTTATTAACAGTGAGCTAATGTATTGTTGTCCACAAGCAGTGTGGCACCAAATGCCCTGCTGTCATACTGTCTAGTTTTTTATAACAGAGGGGAACATGGGCCAGTTGGGAGATCCTCTGATCTCCCCTGACCAGCCCAGGGAAATGAAAAAGCAATGGAAATCTATGCTGTATCTATGCTGTATCAGACAGAATTACATTACAGCACTGAGTTTGCTTTCTTCTTTCTTTTTCTCCCTACCTGTGTAAATCCTTGGTGGTCCTGTGGTGGTATTGCTTTACATCTACTTTTGTCTCTCTGTTCCTTTTATCTCACTCACTTTGTTTTATCTCTAACTCTGATCCAACTCTCTTATTATCTTCTAATTCCCATTCACTGTCTTCAGTTAGTCTTCTTTTCTCTCTTGCTATCTTCCTTCTCTCTCACTCATTTTCTTTCTCACTGTGTTCCTTGTCTCCCTCTCACTCTTTCTTTTTATCTGTCACTTTCTATTCCTTTTCTCTTAATCGTTTTCTTTTTCTCTGAATTCATTCTCTTTTTCTTAAGTGAAGGTATGTCTAAACTTTTCATTTTAGGCCAGCTAGGAGTAGCTCAGTGACATTTAAGTCCACCTCTGGAGGGCACCTGCAAAGTGAGGGTGACAGACACAACAAGTTGTGGTAATGGCCCATATACAAACAACTTGCCGACACTTGGGATATAGTATGGTAAGGTGTCAGGGTTTTGCATAGGAGATTGGACCAATATAACAGAGCTAGATCACATACAAATGGTTAATATGGAGCTGCTTGCAAAAACTAGAACTGGTTTTAAAAGGAAACCATATAAGTTGTTGCAACATCAACATAAATTATGAAAGGGACACATGGCCAATAATCTATTATTACAGACAATATCAAATATGCTAAAACAACAAATTTGTAATGTATTATTGTTTAAAAAATATGATGCATTATATTTTGTTAGTAAAATCCATTAATAAATGCAATTTTATGAAAAAAAGAGCAATCTTAACAAATCTTGTACCAACAATGGTTGTGTATATTAATAATAGTAAACACTCTACAAACAGAAGGCCATTTTGAAATATTAGTATTATGTTCATTTTTGTGAAATATTAGTATTGTTGTAGCAATATTTATTTTACTCACAGAATCTGTAAACAGTGCGGTGCTGTATTTAAATAATATCGCACGCTTGTACATAAAACATGTTTAGTAATGGATTGTACATTTGAGGTCTAATGTGCTATTATGTGTGCAATTACTCGAATGATTATTACAAGAAATGTCATGCCTATAAATATTCACAATCTCATCATTGTCAACAAATTATTAAAAATAATTGACTATCACAACTATGCATGCTAATAAGGCATGCCTTATTAATAATACTGCCTCCACAGTATTATATACAATAATGGCTGTGTATTCACGGTATAAGATAGCCATACATTTTTAAGGACGTGACATACAAAATGCTTCAAATTGCTTGAAAAAGTGGAATTTTAAGTTGGAGCTTGAACTAAAACTTGGCATGAGATAAATGTCCTTAACCTCCTTATGCTCTGTAGACTTATTTTTTAGTGTGGGCACACATTTGTATCTTTTGCATATTAATCTGCTAATGGCAGTGGCATACTTTACATGATTGTATTACTGACCTGAGTCACTAAGAGGGAATGCATACGCAGAAGAAGTGCTTCTGACTCATATAAGTCAGCTGGCAGCCACTTTTACAAGAGAAGCATTCCTTCTCAATAAAATGCAAACATACTGAGCCTCATTGGTCACTGAAAATAATATTGAACTTCTGTAGTCATAGTATGGCTTTGCAAAGAGACAACTTTTTACATAAATTAATTTAAAAAAAATCAACAAAGAGATTTGTTTTGTGTATTGTTATCATAATTGCTATTAGCATCTTATTTACTTTGTATTACTTTTTAATTTAACTAAATTGTTTAAAAACATGTGCATGCATGGTTGGCTCAAATAAAGCAAATTTGCATTGTCAAGGTGAGGATCGTTAACACATCCTTTGTACGTCCATCACAGTGCATCAGTAGCAGTGACTGGAGGATCAGTGGGGAAGGGTTCCATGTGGGAATAGCTAAGAAGTCTAAGGTTGCTGTGTATAAACTGTCCTGGGCTGTACAGAGCATACAGACAGCATGAGTGGGGTTGGGGGTCCCTGAGAGAGCCAACAAATTCCCTTTCCTGCCTGTTTGTTTCGGATGAACTATAGGGACCATATAAAATTTGGGAACAAAGTATTTTGTCTGACACCCCCATTTACTGTCTCACACTTACTCTCTCGCACTCTCGTTTTCATTCACTCTCATGCTATCTGTCTCCCTGGCCACCATTTCTGCTCCTGTGTCTCGCAGCTCCCCCTACATGTCACGCATCTTCTTGTTCCGTATCTTCTTCTTCTCCTTCCTTTTTTCTACCCTCTCTCTTCTTTCTTCTCTCTTTGCCCCCATTTCTGTGGACATAACCACCCGGTGAACTTCCACCAAACGGGTAGAGCTTCTTGGTGATGTCCTTTCCCTCGATCCCCTGCCAACTGAGGAAAAGGACATCACCAGAAGTTCAGCCACACACGGTTAGCGTAGCATAAAATGGGGGAGCTTCTGGGGGTGTCCTCTCTTCGATTCTCGATCAGGGGAGAAAATTACCAGAAGCGCCGGCATTTTGGGGAAAGTTTATACGAGGTTATCATAGCCCAAAATGACAAAACTTCTGGTGACATCATTTTCTCGATTCTCCGATCAGGTGAGAGGATGTCACCAGAAGCATCGCCATATTGGTGGAAGTTCACACAAGCTTATCGCAGCGCAATATGGAGGAGTGTATGGTGACGTTCTTCTTTCCTCCCCGATTCTCCAATCAGGTAAGAAGACGTCACCAGAAGCTTCGTCATTCCAGTAGAAGGGCAAAATGAGGGAGGTTCAAGGGACATTCTCTACCCCAACCGGCTGATGTTTCCCCATGAGTTTTGTCCAGGCAGATGTGAACGAAGACAGAAGAAAGAAAAGAGAAGAACTAGAAGATGTGAGACATGGAAGCAGAACTGCGAGACACTTCAGATGAAAATGTGTGGTTGGGATCTGGCCTTCTTTATTCGATTTGTGTATATATATATATATATATATATATATATATATACACACAGTACTGTGTATTTTTGCAACATAACATCACACTCTGGATACACTCTTTATATTTCCTATATGAATGCAACTAAATATTTTACTAATTTACTAATGCAACTATTTTCCGCAAACAAAACGCAAGGCATCTGACTGGAAATATAATGGAGGTTTCAAGTTGGAATTACTGTTTGAATGCTCTACTAAAGATGAAGAACAAAGGGAAACATTTTGTTCAGAATGTATTTTTCAGGTGTTCTGCCATTGTCACCCACCAGTGCTCCAACAGATGGTGAGATAATAATCCACAGAAGGAAAAAGGGAACAGAAGGCTGTTATGGATCAGTTATACAACTAAATAGTAGCCATCTTATTTATTGTAAAGTCATCATATCATGCAAACTTTAGGGTACAACTTTCAAAGCTTTTTGTCATTTAAAACATATTCATCAATATGAAAATGAAGAGGTCATCAGTATTATAGTAATAGTTTTTATATTTGTACAATTTGATTGTGCTATACATAAATTGGTTTATGGTACAAAAACATTGTACCTTAGAGGTGTTTACCACCAACTCTGCTGAATTTAATATTTTTGAGAAATATTTTTTTAATTGTGTAAAATGTTGTCTTTCTTTATAATTTTGCCTGGGACACTATACAGTTATTAGACACAAAATCAGACAGGGTCCAGTCCTAGAAAATGAAAAGAACGTCTTAAACGTTTGCTTTTGTTTACGTGACCAAACGAAAGAATAAAAATGACATATGATATAACGTTTGTTTGGTTAACATACTAACGAACAATCAATCTTTTGTCTAAGTAGAACATCACCTTTAATGCATAGTACTCTTACACTAACCTAACAGTGTTTTGTTTATCCTGCTGTCTTTCTTAGGACTCCATCTAGTCATGACATCACTGTTGCTTCTCACTATTAGTTTATTAGTTCATCAAGGTCTAGCAACAAGCATAAGAAATGGTTTGAAAAGATTGGCTCCATAGTATCCTAGCAAATAACTCAAAGTGAGGTTGTAAATTGCCCCTGGTGTTTGGAAAGTTCCTGTATGATTTTACGGCTTCAGGGAAAGTGAAAAAAAAATGAGATTAAAAACTAATTTTTGTAATCTCTTGTGAAACTGTGCTGCAGTCCTGAGATCAGGAAATCCTTGCATTACAACGGGAAAAACACCAGACACAGTGTAATTCTGTGAGTTAATTAAATATGTCAGTTAATCGTACAAGAATGTCACATGGATTGCGATTGGTCTATATATGTGACAGTATCTGCCTCTCTGTATAGTGTGATATGAGAAAGGGCATCTAGGGAACAGTTCCAGTAAAGTAAATTTAGTTTCATCTGTCATATAAATTAAAAGGAAATGAAGGTTAGTTCAATTTGAAATAAAGTAGCGACAAAATATTAAAGTTTAACTTTATAAAATATTCCCTTAAAATGTATTGCTTTAAAAGTTAAAATATTACAATTCATACTTTTGTGGGTGAGCTTTATATGTGAAAATAGCCTGCCCCCCACAGCATAAACTTATTTCTAGTGTGAGGAATATTAGTTATTTTGGGCACTTTTTTAAATAAATAAATAAATAATAATAATAATAATAATAATAATATCTTTTTTTAAAACTAATACATAACAATGTTGAACTGTAACATTTATTTTGTATTTCTTTTTTTATGTAACTTTTTATTTACATTTTTATTACATATTACTAAATATTTGATATTTGATGTAGTAGCAGAAACACTGTGTTGCCCTCTTCTCATCTTGTTGTGTGTGACCAACCCGTGATCAGGAAGTCTGGGTTTTATAGAGCTGCTTTCATGATAATAGTATGTGTAATAACCAGAAGGAGGTCATCATTTTGGATCAAGAATAGGAAGGTTAGGTAGAAAGTTTGAACTTGATGGACTTAGGTCTTTTTTCAGCCTTATGAACTGTGTAACTATGTAACTATATAAGCACACCTGGGAGCTCTCATGGATTGCCAAGAGACTGCAGATGAAGCACTATTTTTCCAGGTTTCTGGGTCACAGTGCTCGATCTCCGGGTCAGCATTTAGACATGTCCGTCCTATTCAATTTTAAGTTTTCGTGTGGTTAACCCCACCCATGTATGCAGCTAACACCGTTTCTTGTGTGGTTAGCCATGCCGTTCACAAAGCCACTCACCTAGAAAAGGGAGGTCTCTGAGCAGTCTGAGCCTGGAAGTTGCTTGGTATGCTCATTAGGCTATAAACAGAGACAGATAATTCTGGCACAATCAGCATCCAATCCTAACAGCTCTAAAGTATTTGCATCATGGTAAATCTCACTTTGTTCTTGGTTCATTTTGCAGATTTCTTTGACAGTATGATGGCAACATCTGCTCCATGACCTTTACCTATGTGATCTTTCTGGTATGTTAATGCATATGATAGCGTGTGGTCCCTTTAAAATGTCATCTTGTTTGTTGTGCAAATGCGTGAGAAGATTATGCACAATCCCCCCTTATACATTTGCCTCTTTCCCTGCCTCCCAGCTAAATTCTCTGGAGAAGATGTGTTCAGCTGAACATATCTCCCTGCCGGTGATACATAAACCTCCATTCAGGTCCAGACCTAGCTCAGAGAATGCTACGGCCAGGGAACTGTTAATACCCCAGCACACATGTGGAAAGTGCTGCCGCTGGTTTTAATGGGAGCATTTTGGTCCCACTGTTTGATTGCTTCAAGGAGCTAACCAGTGGCAAGAATGATCTGACTATGGAGAAGAAGAGCAGCTTCTGCGGCATGGCAGCCTCTTCTGTGTTAGGTAAGAGATTTTATTTTGTTTTTAATTTTGGAAAAATGCATATTAAAGTATGCACAGATAACTTTAATATGCATTCTTCCTTACAGGGGATCTCAGGGACATTAAACTGTCCCTTTAAGTTGGTAATCAGAGACTCTATGTTTTTACTATAACCACAAATCTTTTACACAAACATTTTGTTTTGAAATGAAAAGTAAGCAAACTATAGACACATTAAGACACATAACATCGACTAAGTTCATTCATAGATAGTCTTAGAAATGATTTCATAACAAATCCAGGCGTAAACTACAATTAATATTATTAAACTATTGCACAATACAATTTTTCACCGTGAGTTACATTTTTGGCTGCATCCTTGAAGCAAACAAATTCCAAAATAAGTAAAAAAATATATATGTTATTGTTAGTACCAGTATCTATCCTGTTAGACAGTCACTTTCTCCTCAAAATGAATAATTGATGGTGACTGTCAAGGTATGTAATGAAAACTTCGATGGCAACTTTATTATTTTTGAAACTGTAGAAACCGACTTCAGTCATGTCATTTCAATTTGATTCTGGACAGGTCACTTTTTCTTGCTGCTTTAGTTCCCATGCAGAGCCTAAGAAGAGCTCAATAAACTGTATTTCACAACTAATTATACAGTATGTTTTACAGAATATCTGTTTCACAGCATATAAAGGTCCAGTACTATTATAATATTTGTAAGATATTACCATTATTATTTATTTATCTATCATATTTTATGAATTCAGTTCTTTGAAAATGTGCAGTTTGGGGCACCTGGAACCAAATCGTATGCTTATGATAACAATATTATCAGTGTTATTCACTTCACCTGTCAGTGGTCGTAATGTTATGGCTGGTCGGTATATGTTGTTAACAATAAAGTAATCTCCCCCCACACACACACCCCATTAGGGTGAAGTAGTTACATTACTTTAAACCCCTTTGGAGAGATACAGTTCCCAACTCATGCCTCTCCACCTGCCTGCACCACAGTTTAATATGCACAACCACATGCATTCATACTAGACAAGAACAAGTGGGTCAAAAACAATTCCGATTCATTTTTCAGTAAATTTTTGGCGCGTTCGGTTTTAGGGAATGAATTAGGTTCCGTGCCCTTTCGAGTTGGGGGACATTTTTAATTCTGGAATTAAATGTGCCCACATTCACTCTCAGTCTGGCCTCGTTTACGTGGCTTCATACAAATCACAGAATTTGCCAAAATTCTGTAAATTTGCAATTCCTATGAATCTGAATGTACAAGTCTAATTCATACAAAGATATTCCCACATAAAGAAACACTAGTACATGTACACACATGTCCTACCCGCTCAGAGAATATGGACTGACAATTTCCAGTGAGCAGCAGTTGTGTGGATGAAAATGCCTTGTTGATGTCAGAAGTCAGAGGAGAATGGGCAGACTGGTTCGCGATGACAGAAAGGCAACAGTAACTCAAACAACCAAGGTATGCAGAATACCATCTCCGAACGCACAACACGTTGAACCTGTAGCAGATGGGCTACAGCAGCAGAAGACCACTCCGGGTGCCACTCCTGTCAGCTAAGAACTGTCACGCATCATCTCAAACTGGTTTCTTGAACATGACAATGGGTTCACTGTACTCCAATGGACTCCACAATCACCAGATCTCTATCCAATAGAGCACCTTTGAGATGTGATGGAACGGGAGATTCGCATCATGGATGTGCAGCTGACAAATCTGCAGCAACTGCGTGATGCCATCATGTCCATATGGACCAAAATCTCTGAGGAATGTTTCCAGCACCTTGCAGAAAGTATGCCACGAAGAATGAAGGCAGTACTGAAGGCAAATGGGGGTCCAACCCGGTATTAGCAAGGTGTGCCTAATAAAGTGGCCAGTGAGTGTATATGTGTGTGTGCAGCTTAAAAATAGCCCCACTCACCCCAAAAAAATGTGTCTATTCATAAATGCTTAAAGAAAGTGATCATGCTCCCCCCCACCCTGCCTCTCTCCACACACCCCAACACAGGTGTCTTAATTTGATCACCAGAAATGTTGAGAGGTATGCAAAAGTGTTGGAAATGCTTCTAACCATAATTGCAAACTAGCCTTAATCCTTTAGGGGCTAAAAAGTAATATTTATTTCTTTACCTGCATAAAGCTGGATTGTGTTTGTTGAGTAGAAATAAATTGATTCTAATGCAACTCATGATCGCATCAAGAAACAAAAGTTTCTTTGAATCATATGCACAACTAAGATGCCTCCCTATTTTTCAAGCTGGCTGAATACACTTTACAAGATATTGCAATTTTGCCATAACAGTCCCTTTTAGCTTTCATCTAGGTCTATTTGAGTCTCATCAAAACAGATATGCTTCTAAGCTCAGAACACATATTATATTTTTTAATATATGTTGACATAACACTGCTGTGATGTTTTATTATTAAAGTCTTTTTCATTTAAACATGGCATTAAACTTTAACACATCATTATACTGTAGTAAAGGGCTGTAATGTAATTTAATACAATATCTTATTGAAACCCGCTAGCATTTTTCTTATTATTGCAGTATGCACCATAAAGTTTAGCTTCATTATTCTTTGTTGTTCTTGTATTATATTTTAACGGTTAAATAATGTAAATTACTCAGTTTCACCATAAAACGTGAATTGGACACATTTAAAAAAGTATCAAATGCAGTAGTAGTTAATAACAGGATCAATTTACAGCAATGCTTTTTGTTTTATCTTTGAATGTTGATGCTGGCATAAATGTATTATAGCGCATTTAGGTGGCTGGGGGCAACTACTGCCAGTTTGTTGGAGTACGTAAAATACCGCCAATCTTTTTCACACATAAGAACTAACTCAACAGAAATCTAAAATGTCAAAGCTTAATGCTTTATGGCTTAAAGAAATACCCATGAAAACATACAGGTCTTGCTAATAGAAAATAAAGCTTTGTGATCCAAAAACTAAATATCAGTCTACGTGAAAGTGTGATGGTGCCGTCGTGCAGGGGAGGGCTGGCAGCCTAAGGCCTGGGGGGCAAGTCACGTGAAGTGGCTCCGCCCCCTCGCACTCACCTTTCAGATTTCCAACAATCTGATGGCCGCATAGTGATGGGAGCAGCGTGAGGGGTGAAAGGTCAGTGCGAGGGGGCGGAGCTTTCACCCCTCACACTGCTCCCATCACTTGGCGGCCATCGCATACGGCCGCTGGGTGCTGATGCCACCGGCCGGCGCTGCTTTAATACTATTTTTTGGCTTGCCATATTAAATTTTTAAAAAAGTATTAAAGTAGCGCCGGCCGGCGGCATCAGCACCCAGCGGCCGTTTAGATTAGATTTCGGGCGGCCCCCCTGCCCCCCGGCCCAGCCCGCCCCTGCCGTCGTGGGACCGTACCGATGACGTAACAGATATGTAATCGGTCCACTAGGAACATCTTTTTATGAAATATCTGGTACGTCATTAGTTACATTGTGTGGAATTTGAAAAAAGAATATTTAGACGGACCAATTATGTAATGTATAAAATGTTGTATTTTCTGCATTTTTAACTGAACATTGTACATTAATATTTTTAATTCAATTCAACTTAGTCCACTATTAGGAAAAAAATAAATTTCTATTGTTTGTTAGAAATTAATGAATTTAACTGCTTTGTTTTTCTCTTATGTTTGCTATCAGAAGCATTTTTTTTTTCTAATTTGGAAACATTTCTTGGGGCTACTATAAAGTCATAATATATTATGTAATCAAAACAACATTACAAACCAAAATGGTAAATGATATTGAACAACACAGTGCATATTATAAACTGTTTGATATTTTCCTTGTTAGTGGTGGTTATACAGCAAAATATTTTCATTACCCTGCTGCATTCAATAATTATGTTGTGTCGATTGATGACTTTACACAGTGAGACAAATAACATTTTGTAGCTGCATTGATTATATTTCATAACTTTATTTGATTGTTATTGCATTGCTGCTAAAATATATTAAAAAAAAAAACCTTAGACAATATTTTCATCTTAACTACTGAGTTTTGTTTAAAGGGCCCATAAATTTGCCGGCAGTGTCCATAACAAACTTTCATAACTTTTCAACATGACACAGATGGGCAATCTGCGCGACTGGGGAGTAATCCTAAAATGGGATGCTTTGCTAAAGCATACATTTTGTGTTTTAATATGTTTAAATGCTAGAAAATATTATTTTAAGCTCATAACAAAATAATTTAAAACTAGCATTTGCAGAATTGTGCTCTTGAAAGTTTGATTGAATATAGGTGAGATGTTTTTTTATTCAAACTATTGCATTCAAGCAAGCAATATTGCTAATCTTATTTCTAATATAGTTTGTGTGTCAGGTTTTGGCTGTCTCTTGCATGCACGTATTCCTCATCTTTTTCCTACCTGTTTCTTACCAGGGCAAAATAATTGGTGAATCTCCCCCTAAATTTTATGGGCATGGAGTTGTTGAATTGGAAAGCATGTTAAGGGATAGTTCTCTAGGCAGGTATTTGTAGCACTGCGTTCTGCAAGTTTGTGCTTGGTAAAATTTAATGTTGGCTGTGCCCTAGGCAATTGTCTATTTTTCCTATACAGAAGGCTCCATGCGGATGACTACAAACCTATGCAATCTGCCTCTAACCTTGCTGTTAATTGATCTTTTTGTACTGTTCCTCTTGATTAGCCCCACTGCGGTTATTTCTATCTTCTTAGGTCACCCCAGTAATGTAGTTTTGCATTTCCCTGCCAATATATTCCACAAACTAAGATCCTGATTCATGGCATTTTATGTTATCTGTATGGCTTAGAAATATATCAAATGTAAAACTATTGCTTTTTAAGTGTCCTCATTTATTATTCTTGGTAAGAATAATAACATAATTAAGTTTCTCATTCATACTTTATTACCCTTTATTGAACCTATGAACTAATCTCTATATCTTTGGGTCGACAAAAATCAGTGGTAAAACCAATCAAATGGATCCTGGCAACAGGAGAGAGTCTAAGGGACGGAAACTTCTTTCATAGCTCCCAAATGTAAGATTTTCGGGCACTGTCGCTTTGCTCCAAAAAACTGTCCTACTGTCCCACTTTTGCTATCAGTCAGGATCATGGACCGGTTAAGAAGATCAAATGAACTTCCACGATTTGTCCCCAAGAGCTGTAAAATCTTTCCACAGTATAAACCTCAATTGCACATCACATTTGGCCACCTCAAAGGTATTAAAGCAAAGCACCACAATATTAGGTAATTTCTGTGCATTGTAGTTTAATACATGGCAAAGTTTCTGGACATGCAAGGTAGGTTGATGGTTGAGAATAAGCTGGGTGATCTTATGGGGTTAGAGTGTGTATTTTTTATTGTATGGTGTTATTCTGCATTTCTCTGTATGAGTATTGTATGTTAGCGTGTATGTGAGCATATCATGTTAGAATGTGTGTTGCTGTACAGTGTTAGATTGTGTTTTAGTGTGTGCTCCCCCAGGGACCTCAGATGACCCTCCGGTAATGTGAACATAAACATAAAAGTAAAATTAATAAATATTAAAAAAAGGTCACAGAGATGTCACCATGACATCAAAAAGAGTATTGACTTGTTCCAAACAAAAAAAGTTAAAATGACTAACTATAGTGAACTGGTGAAATATACATAAAAAGAGGTCAAAAGTCAAAGTATTGTTGTCAATGTTTTTGCCAGTTGAACTCTTCCTGTATCACATGTGTCTTTTGATATGTTAACGATATGCCTGTTGAATGCAAACTCTTAGTTCAGTCTCTCTCTGCCCACCATCCTGCATGGATGGGGTAATCGGTGGTGTGCTGGGTTATGTTGGACCTTTAGGTTGCAGGTTAGTCTTGGAAAGTGTTGCATTGTATGTTGGGCTGTCACTCATTTATTGTATGTTACTGTGTTTTTGTCTCTTATTAACTATCTGTTAACGTAGACAAACCTTTGTGTTATATTTTTATATTTGGTGTAACACCACACCTATGAACAAGTGAATGAGAGTGTGAATGGGAAAAAAATGAAACCAAAAAAATCATCCAATCATTTCTGGACCATTTTCAAAAGTCTAGTAGATAATGATAAGGATCACTGTGTATTGTATAGGATAATTTGGCTGCATTGTATAATTTGCATGGCTGGTACAACTGCATTGTTTAGTTTGGAGGGTAGGGTCTCTGAGTGAGAAAGTGATAATCGTTTAGATCTAATTTCATTTACAAATTAAACTCCCTCTGAAGTTTGTCCAAATCAAAAGGTCAGGAAACAACATTTGTTGTCTGAAAATGAATAAATCAAAACCGAAACCAAAACCTTCTATAAGTCCAAGGAAGGCAACAAACTGGAATAAAATATACTTTATTTCCCAGTGGGTCTTCTTTTCCTTTCTATACAAATCCCTAAAGTGAAATGAATAACAATACTGCATCACACTGTCGTCATAATCAGATACAGTAAAATCTGGAATTAGTCATCTGTGCTTTAAATTAACTCTTTAAAAAAAGATAATTCTATCTAAACGAACCAAAAGTATGTAGAACACCCCAAGAAAGTGTATGGGATGAAGCACTTTATTAAAGCACCTTTCCCACCGCATACCTCTAAAACACCACCCTTTCAAAAGTTGTCTGCCAGTGGGACGAACTGCTGTTCAACTCACTCCTCACTACACAAAAGAATGGACCAGTTTCCAAACCAAACAGCTGACTGAAGCATCTCAAAAGAGGACATCACCTAAAGCGCCATAATTTTGCCCTTACTTGAACTCAGGGCAAGATGGCGGTGCTTCCGGGGAAAGGAAGTGATCGACGTTGCGGATGAAGAAAAAGGATTAAAGATAGCAGATTGAAGAGAAGGGATAACAAAAAAGATAGAAACTGAGGAAGAAGAAAAAAAGTAGGGAAACATTAATAATTTAAAAATTAATGAGTGTGAGAGAGTGAACTTGAATGAGAGTGTGAGAGAGTGAACTTGAATGAGAATGTGAGAGAGTGAATTTGATTGTGAGTGAATGTGGGTCCACATATTTTGGATGAAAATTCAGAGCGTTGAGGGGCGTGACCTGCCTGCTTCCAAGATGGACGCTTAGACCTTGTGCTCCGCGGCGCCTGGTCCAACATTCGCCTCAGTTACGCTTCAGCCGATCGAAATGGGCAAAACCAACAGACCCCATGCCACCCCGAAGCAGCCGGGGTCGAAACCTAAGGGGTCTCTCACCTCGGTTCGATCCTTCTTTCCGGCGGCCTCTGATCAAGATTCCCGGGACTCCTGTAATAGGCCGCCATCTTCAGCAGCCAGCCAGGCCAGTGACGCGCCTGATGAAGGTACCCCAGACGAGGACAGTATCTCCCCTGCTCCGGTGGCGCGTTCCTGGAGGGAGAAACTTGATTCTTTACCCTCGAGAGATGATATAGCTGTCATTATTGACAAAGCTACACAGGGCATACGCTCCAGCCTTACCGACATCCAGTCGGACATCCGCCAGATTGGGGGCCGCGTGGCGGCCTTGGAAGAAGACCAGCCGCGCATCTTCCACACAGTGGATTCCTTATCCTCTCACATGCGGCAACAGTCGATGTTGATCCAGCAGCTCTCCAGGAAGCTAGAGGACCTGGACAACAGAGGCCGGAGGAACAACATTAGGGTGAGAGGTTTGCCAGAATCGATTGAACACCCCGAGCTGCCCTCCACCCTCCAAACCATTTTTAATTTGGTTTTACACAGACCTGAGGATACGGTCATTCGCTTTGATAGAGCCCACAGAGCCCTGCGTCAAAAACCTTCAGGCACCATGCCCCCCAGGGATGTGGTTTGCTGCCTCCAGGACTACCCTCTGAAAGAGCTCATACTCCGGGCGTTTCGTAACCAGCCTACCTTTGCTTGGAATTCGTCCACCATTACGGTTTACCAGGACTTATCACCAGCTACGCTCCAAACTCGTCGACAACTTCAGCCCATCACGAGAGCTTTGCGGGATGCGAACATCCCTTATCAATGGGGCTTCCCCTTTGCTCTTATTGTGCGTCGGGACAATGCAACTCACATCATCCGGCAGCACGGAGATATCCAGGGCTTCCTAGACGCCCTTGGCCTCCCCCCCTGTGAGGTTCCGGATTGAGAATATTCCTTTCAAGCACCTGCCGGTCTGTCGGATCCCACCAAAGCCTGGTCACCCAGTCCACAACGCAACAAACGTCTGCGGAGACTGGATCACCCTCGTCCGTGACTCTCCTGAGACATGCCTCGTCCCCTTGATCCTCCGTGCCTGGTTGACTCGTCCTTCGGTCCTGCATTCCCGTCCGAGATGGCTGTTCTGCTGACCACCCGGTCGTTTTTCGCCTGACCCGTGTGGGACTCTGCTTCGTGGCCACCCTAGACCTTTGGGTGTTCCCCTTGCGGGATTGCCGTAGACCCGGGACTCTACCTCATCTGATTTGCTCTCCCCACCGCTGCCGTCGCGTCGCATGGGTTATGGTATTTTTCTTTGGGGCTCGGACGTGGGTTTCTTTGTTTGATTTTTAGGGTGCGGGGTTCTCTCTTTCCTTTTTATATTTTTTTTCTTTATAATATGTGTTGTTGGTTCTATTGCTCCGTGAGGGGTCTGCGGCCTGCTGGCCTGCCTACCGGCCCGCGTGGGGCTTATACGCTGTTTCTGCTGCCGTAGCTCTCTAGGGGTGCATGCCCCGGGTGCCTATTAGCCCGTTCCCCCTTCTATGCTTCTATTGATTTGGATTTCGATCGTTTTGAGGACCTGCCGCGCTATGTGGTTTTTTTGTTGTTTTTTTTTTTTTCGTGTCCCCATTGGTGACTGATCTCACACCTTGGTCCTTTCTCGCTCACACCCCAAGGGCCGGCCTACCTCGACTCTCCCTAGAGTCGTGGCAATGGTTCATGACCTATCGCTAGGTCTTATGGCTCAATATTTGATGCTTCGGCATCCAGGGTCTTCTGTTGTGCTCGTTGTGCACACTTTTGACTCTTGTTTTTGTTCTTGTTGTTTTGGGTTTCTTTGTGTTTATCCTTTTTTTTGTTTATTATTGCACTGCTGCTGTGATGCTCGCTCCGCTCTATCCCTCCAGATACCTTATCAATGACTCCCGATCTCATTAAATTCACCTCTTTAAACGTCAGAGGTTTAAATATGCCTCAACAGCGATCTAAGTTGCTTTATGTTTTACACACACTTAAAACGCATATAGCGTTTCTCCAGGAGACGCATTACAAGTCCTCGAGAGAGTTTAAGCTACTCAACCGTCACTATTCCCATAGTTTTTTCTCTAGCTCCCCTAACTCTAAGACCAAGGGTGTTGCGATTCTTCTTCATAAATCGCTCCCCTTTCGTCTGCTGGATGTCTGGAGGGATTCAGAGGGCAGGGCCATCTTCCTAAAAGGTTACCTGGGTAATCAGAAGGTCTCTTTTGGTAATGTGTACGCTCCAAACCGCGGTCAGTCCCTGTTCCTTTCCCGTATTCTGTCCCGCTTTGGAGACTTCCAAGAGGGCCTAGCTATCTTCGGGGGTGACTTGAATATGATGTTAGATCCTTCAAAGGATTCCTCTTCCCAATTCTCTCACATCCCTTTTCGTCACATTAAAAGAGTACGGAGGGCCCTCCACCTCACCCAGTTGGTAGATGTATGGAGGTCACAGCATCCTGACGGTAGGGACTATACCTTTTACTCCTCCCCACACGATCGATATACCAGGATTGACATGTTGTTTCTGTCTCATCACCATCTGCTTCAATTGCATTCTTCTGATATAGGCATACGCTCCTTCAGTGACCATGCTCCAGTCCATTTCTCTTTGCGTTTGTCTCCTTCCAGAGGTGGGGTCTGGAATTGGAGGCTTAATGAAAATCTTCTAGATAACCCCGTCTCGTTATCCGACCTTTCTGACCGTCTTACGGAATACTTTTCTGATAACATTACTGATGAGCTCCCCTTCCCCACGATATGGGAGGCCCATAAGGCCGTGATCAGGGGTCATCTTATTAGGCTAGGCTCCATACAGAAAAAATCTAGATTGGCCAACTTGACATCGCTTCTTGAACAGATTCATCTCCTAGAACAGTCCCATAAAACTTCGTTAGACCTGACGATTCTTCCCCGACTACAAACCCTTCGGACACAACTGGTCTCCCTTTTGGATAGTGGGACGAGGCGTGCCTTTTTGTTGGCAAGGAAGTCCTTTTATGAACTTGGCGATAGGCCAGGCAAGCTTTTGGCCAGGGCCCTGAGGTCTAAACGGGCTACCACGTTCATACCAAAAATTAGACACCCTTCGGGCTCGTTGTTTCATGAATCCTCTGAGATTGCTAATTGTTTCCGTTCGTACTATCACTCCCTTTACAATTTGCCCCCTGGGTCTTCAGGCTGCCCACGATCTTTGGATTCCTTAAAAGCATACATAGAGAAACATCTGTCCCAGCGCCTAGATATGGCCGCACGTGAGGCTTTAGATGCCCCTGTGTCGTGCGACGAGGTGAAGGCTGCTCTTAAATTGACCCCCAAGGGCAAAAGTCCTGGACCGGACGGCTTCACTAGTGTCTACTATGACCGCTTTTTCCCGGTCTTAGGCACCCACTTAACGACCCTCTTTAACTCCTTGGCTGACGGCTCCATCCCGGACCCCCAAACCAATTTGGCCCACATCACAGTCATTCCCAAGCCGGGTAGGGATGCCGATTGCTGTTCCAACTATCGCCCCATCTCCCTTATTAATACTGACCTCAAGCTTTTAGCGAAGGTTCTGGCCCTTCGCCTCCAATCATATATTCCCTCTTTGATTCATAGGGACCAGGTTGGTTTCGTTCTCGGAAGGGAGGCCAGGGACAATACCATTAGGGTCCTCAATCTCTTGACCCATGCCCGCCGGCTAGATACGCCCTACGTGCTGATCTCTATGGACGCCGAAAAGGCGTTTGATAGAGTTTCGTGGACGTTTCTCTTCCAGGTCCTAACCTCTATTGGCTTACCGAAACATTTTTTTAACCAAATTAGGGCTCTCTATGCTAACCCCTCTGCACGGGTTAAAGTAAATGGCATCCTTTCTGACAGTTTTGATATTCGGAACGGCACCCGTCAGGGCTGTCCCCTTTCTCCCCTTCTCTTCATCTTGGTAATGGAGCCCCTGGCGCAGGCCATTAGGATGAACAGTGATATTTGTGGAATCTCGGTCGACGGTCACACACATAAACTTGCTATTTATGCGGACGACATGCTTTGCATGGTCACCCGGCCGCGGGTCTCCCTCACACACATTCTACACGAGCTGGACATTTTTACGGCCCTCTCCAACTACAAAATTAATTTGCATAAGTCCGAGATCTTGGGGATCAACATTCCTGACTCGGTTAAAGAGGATATAGTTCGTTCTTTCCCCTTTCGATGGGCCGTTTCTGCGATTAAGTACTTGGGTGTTTGGATCCCGTCAGATTTGTCTCGCCTCCAGCATCTTAACTTTGATGCGCTGCTTTCCTCAGTGCTTGCGGATCTCCGCAAATGGGCGGTCCCGCATATCTCCTGGTTCGGCCGTATAGGGGTTCTTAAAATGAACATCCTCCCAAGGTTTTTATATTTATTACAATGCCTGCCCATTTCCCTTCCCAAATCGTACTTTCGGAAGTGTCATAAGATTTTTCGGAACTACATTTGGGCGGCGCGGAGTCCCAGGCTCTCCCTTTCCCACTTATCCAGGCCTAAACATAGGGGGGGACTGGGGGTGCCCAATATTGAAGGGTATTGGATGGCGTCACATTTGCGTCGGCTCGTGGAGTGGTCTCTGGACGTGTCTAAGCTTTGGGTTTCCCTGGAAAACTCCTTTTTTGTTCACCATATTTCAGCCGCCCCATGGTTGCCGACCCGTTACTGGACTCTGACAGCCGCCTCACACCCTACCATCCCTGCCACTTTGCGTGTTCTGAAGCGAGTGGCTTCACGACGCCTCCTGACGTCCGTTCCTAGCCCTATGCTCCCCCTCACACATAACCCTGACCTTGACCTCACCACACGCAGGGGATTGCAGGGTTTGTTCCCCCCTCCGCATTCTGGTCCTGTCCGGATCCATCAGATCCTGAGGGGCACCTCCTTTCGCCCGATTACTGAATTCACGTCCCAGTCACCCCCCACCTTTCAGCTTCTTTTTGTATACCACCAAATCAAACACTACGCTGTTGCCTTGCTACCGGCTCCTCTGATTACGAGGGAGTTGAGTGCTCTTGAGAAATTGTGTGTTTTGTCTGAGGAACCAGCCCATTTGTTATCTCACCTTTATGCGTTATTGTTGGACGAACAGTGTAAAACGAAACCATTCTTCCTGAGCCTGTGGGAGAGGGATCTCGGGATCCCGTTCTCTGAGGCTGAATGGGACAAAATGATACTACTTACCCATAAAGGCAGCATATCAAGTAGGATTCAGGAATGCTCATATAAATTTTTGTCTCGATGGTACAAGGTCCCCGCGGAGTTGCACCATTACCTCCCCCTTGTCTCCCCCCTGTGCTGGAGATGCGGCGTCTCTGCCGGCTCGTACCTGCATTTGTGGTGGGACTGTAGGGAGATACGCCCTTTTTGGTCCACTGTAGTGAAGGTGATAAGAGAAGTGGTGGACCCCAATTTCGTGGCCTCCCCGGCAGCTCTCCTGCTCCACTACACGCAATCCTCCTATGGTGCTTATAGGAGGTCCTTGCTTGTCCACCTGATCCAGGCAGCTAAGGCTGTCATCCCTCGCTTTTGGAAGTCCCCGAGACCGCCCCCCATTGATGCCTGGATATCTAGGGTTACCTTTATCTACCAAATGGAGGATTTAGTGGCGTCTTCCAAGGGGAAGGAATATGGGAATGATATCACATGGCTCCCCTGGACGTCCTTTATTTCGTCCAACCGCCTCCTTGACTTGTGCCGCTGATCCCCCCACTGCCTGCCAACTTGGGTTCCTTGACTGTATGATTCCCCTCCTCCTGGCTCTCTGCTGGATTAACTACTGGCCTCTGGTCCCCTTCACCACCTCGCCTAGGGTTGGGCTCGGTCATGTTGTTAGTCGCGTCCTATGTTGACCGTGTCTTTTTAATTGACATTTCGCGGCAGCATGTGCTTTCGTTTTCTTTTCTTTTTATGAGGTTACTGTTTATTTTATTTTATTTTCTTATTTTGTCTTACTGTTTATGCTGTGAATCTCCGGTTCTTGCTCCGTCTCCATTACACTGGATTACTGGTAACGTTGCACTTGCCTCGGGTTACACCGACTCTGGCTTGCCGTCTATGCCTGATCCGTCCACATCGGCGTCTTTAGCATGATTGCTGTTAAGACTTGTGGATCGTAACTACCTGCTGTCCTCCTGTTTTGTTCTTCATTATGCATATTGTACATGTTTTCTCTGCTTCTTCTCTATTTTGACAATGTGCATATTTAATAAACGGAGATTTGAAAATTCAGAGCGTTTTGCTTAGTTTCCGTCTGATTCGTGAGGGTCTGGGCTCGTTTTCATGACTTTGTACAAATCAACGAATTTACCAAAATTTGGTAAATTTGCAATTAGTACAAATCCAAATGCAAATCATTTAAACATATGATTTGATTTTCATATATGCATGTCTCACACTTTTGTGTTCATAGATTTGAATTTGTGTAGTAGGGAAGTTACACTGATTCACTTGCAGCTGGTGTAGGGTTAAGAGCTTTTTATACTTCTTTTTTATATATTTTCTGTTATCAACCGCATTATATGTTTAGGTATCATGAAGGATACACACAAATATGCCAGATAATATTTTTTTCTTTTTGCAGCATTGCATATTTAAAAGCCACATAACTCCATCATTTACAGAACTACAGGGTGCAACTTTAATGTTCCCTGCTGGGTATTAAGAATGTTAGTGTTACATATTCTCAAAAGATACTCTTGAGAATCCTAAATCTCAGAATATGCCCTGTAATTTATTTCATGGTTAATGGATGTGACACTTGTAAACCACAGTGTTCATCCATAAGGATTTTTAAGTCTTATTACTGTAATCTGTGCCTAATAAACACTTTCCATGAATCTCTTGGACTGACTAGCTTAGACATTAATCTGGTTTACAATTCAAATACATTTTTAACTGATATTCAGTATCCTTATTCAACTGAATATGTTAATTTAAATTATATAAGACATATATGACAATATGAAAATGGGGATACTCTAGGTTTTTCTGAATTTAGGATTAGAACATTTCAAAATTACATAAATCTAATGTACCAAAGCAGCTATATTAGCATAAAAAGACAAAACAAAGAAACAAAAATTGAATAGAAAGAGATAAGATTTAAAATGATTTCAAAAAGTTACATGTAAAGGAGAAGGTATACATTGTATTTGACATAATAAAAAAACATCAAGGCAATGAAAATGCACAGACATATTTTGTTGAGATTTTTACGTTGAGAGCTATTGTAAATGTCCTTTATAGTATGTTATGCAGGAATTTACCTTTAGGCTGTGAAAGGGTTCATAAGACACTTCTGAGGAAAAATATCAACCAGGGATAGTAGCCTCAGTCAGGGAAATGTCCTCTACAAACGGGCACATCTTGTCATTAAATTATTAAATTAAAGACATATGATCCAGTCCATGAATAAAATCATGTACCCATGTAGTTTTCTTTATTTCAAGTTTTTTTTTATTTCAAGTTTTTCAAGTTAATTTAAAAGGTAATAAAAGAAAAAAAAAAAAAAAAGATTTTTGTACGGCTTATGAAATGCATACATTCATACATTCACTAAAATCTGAAATTCACCTAAACATGTACCGTATTTATGATTATTAATATAGTTAGTTATACATTAAACATAAACAAGTATTCTTCTATGGGTATATTTATTTCATACATGAAACAATCAATAAACAAAAAAAACTATAATTAACATATACATTTATACGACATTCGTACCAGTCAATTGTATGTTTACTATTGTACTATCAGAGATAATTAAAGTCATAGTTAAATCAAAGTATTTTTTCCCAGGGTTCCTCTATGTCCTTATAAAGCTGATGTTTGCCTATTCCAGAATAAAAGCTCTTTTCCGTTTTGTATTGATAATCGATTTGATTTATAACATCCTCCCAACGAATCGGATCAGTCTTTTTCCAATTTCTTGCTATGCCGATTGTTATTGCTTTCGTTATTTGTATAATGAATGCTTTTTGTCTTTTATTACAGTGCAATAAATCCATATTAAGCAAAAACATGTGTGGTGTTACTTCAAGTATTTTTGGAAGAAGTTTACTTATATGATCTGTCAAATAATTCTTCAAAGGAGTTAAGATGTCACACAATCACCAAGTGCATAGAGAGTCTCCTTTTGAGGTCATTTGCATACCTGGGAACTCTCCAGGTTTGGCCGTAGATTGCCGGGTGAAGCACCGGTTCTCCGGCTCTCCGGGTCAAGACCCGAATCATCCGGATCGCGGGAGCGGGGTCCGACATCAGCGGAAACGCCCGTGACGTTAGCTGGACCTCCCACTGACGTCAGCAAGACCACCCACTGACATCAGGGGAACTCCCACTGATGTCAGCGGGACCTCTCAGTGACATCAGGGGGAACTCCCACTGATGTCACGGGACCGCTCGCTGACGTCAGTGGGCAGTCCTGGCCGCGTCCTGCAAGGGAAGGCTCCAGGTAGCGGGAGCCCAGAAGTTCCCAGGTACGGTCATTTGGAGCTAATTTACAAGCGTTTAGGCTGTGTGTGTGTCTTAGACATACACAGTTAAAACGCAATGTGGCATGCGCACAGTTTATTGCACCGTGCATAGGCAATATTTTTATACCAGAACAGATGTGAATTTGAAAAGACAGGAAAGAAAAAATGGGACTGACCCGGGAAATTCAGGACTGTTGGCAGGTATGGAACTATCCTCTAACAGTAGGCACATCTTGTCATACTATTATTAAATTATAAAATAAATGATCTAGGCCATTAAGAAAGGCATGTACGATGTGCCATTTCCTAGTCCTAGTTATCTATGGTACTTCCATCAAGTCTGGTCCAGTGAGACATGAAACTCTACTAACTGCCACTGTTCATGTGACATCCCTCACATTGGATGTTGTATCCTTTAAACTGTTTTTTTTTTTCATTCTGGGAATCTCCTCTTGGCTCTTCTTCTTCTTCTGTGTCCTGTCCTTCCAGTGCAGTGAGTGCGGAAGGCAGTGGGCGTGGCTTCAATGTCGTGCGGCGGGATATGACAGCAAATCCTGATGCACAGCATCCATTGCCACGCGTCGCAAGGGAGCAGGATCGGAGGTCTGCATTAACAGACCTTTCACTCCCTTTATCGACTTTAAGCTGGTTAGATGAAGATCTTTGATCTCCCCAACCGAGTCTGCTCCTCTAGAGACGCACATTATTGTCCATCTCTGATGAGGTGCCGGCGTGGTGGCACTCCCTTGATGAGGGGCACCCGGACCACCCCGCCCCTGCTAGATATGCTACTGATTTGCATGATACATGACTTTTCAATAGTGAATCCTCTAAAAGCAGGGTCGGGCTGGCCTGGGCTGATGTAGCATGACCCCAGGGTGAAAGCTGCTCTCACAGTGTACACAGTGTGTGAGCAACTATAAGAAAAATGCTAAATGCAAGATAAAGGTTTAATGTGTGACATGTGAGTTGGGTATAAAGTGGATGAATTGAGTATGTTTCAGTAAAAGTGTTTCTGTGTGAGAAGGAATCTGCATGTGTTACTGTGTTGCAATGAGTGTGTGTGTGTTGGTGTGTATGTCAGTTACTGGGAGGGGGCACTCAACTATATCTGAACCCCAGGCCAGAAGTTGACAGCCCTTCCCTGGTTAAAAGGGTACCTGATGCAAGTGAATAGGGGAGGAAATTATACGTAGCCTCTAAAATGTAGTATAGGTTACTAAATACCAACATCATGCACTTAACTACCTTTTGTTATAACTCTACAAATCACAATGCCTTTATTTTTTTTAAATTGAGCATCATTTAATATAGCCATTTACACAACATCTTGGTTAGTTAAAACTACTTATTTAGTTAGTATTTAATTCACTTACCTTCCGATTCGAATATAATTTCATTTGGATCACACCTTGTCATTACACAATTTGTTCTCAACTGTCTTTGTGCACCTTAATTAGTTTTAGAAGATAATCTTGTGCATTTTTCATTTTGCCACTTTTTTCATTGTTATGATAGTTGAAAACTTTTCTCCCTGTCTGAATCAGATGCTCTGTCTTTCTACAGAATATGTAGATCAAGCATAAATTGTCAGAATGGTAGATTTTAAGATAAGATTCTAAGACTGGAGGCAATTGTTTAATATGCAACATATATTTGCCAAAGAGTTTTAAAACAATGAAGGTGATTTCTTATAGGGTAGTATTTCTGGCAAATCATCCAATATACTTTGAATTTTAAACATGCACAAGGACATTTTAATGTGAAAGTCATTGCAAAAACTAATTAAGCTAAGACGCTTAATGCAACTGGATACTTATTACGGACAAAATCCAAATGAGGAAAACCTGCAAAGATAAAATCCAAATGAAATACAGTAGAGATGTTTTCATGAGAATTAATCTATGATATAATCTATCATAAAAAATAATATTTAGAAATACCGATTTATATTTTAGATGACATGTTTTGTTTAGTGTACTGTTGATGTTTTGGTACTTTATTAAGGTAATTTTGTATGTTCATTTAAATTTTTCTTTCAACATTAAATACAATGCTGTACACAGTTGTGTATTTTGATATTAATAAAAACCTAAGAGTGAGAATGAAGTGTTACATTGGAGGTCTAAGAAATAAGAAAGCGGCAAAGAAACTAAAAAAGGCTTTCCGTATAAAGACAACCACTGGTGATACAAAAAACACCTATTAAAATGAATCCATAATTGTGTTAGTGTATAGTTGCCAAATTACATTAGATCGATAATTAAGTGGAAATGGCCATGTAGTTCAACCTTTGCACAAACCTGTATTAGTTGATCCAGAAGAAGGCAAAGGAAACCTTCAATAATGTCATCTCAAAGGGAAAAAACCCTCATGACTCCAAGGCAGTCAGACTCACCCTGGATCAACATTACCTTACCTACTTTTACTCATGATAACCATGTATGCATTTCATATCTAGAAAAACATTGAAATGGTGGCCAAAATGACTTTAGATCGCAGTCTATTTTCACAGTCTAACTGTCCTAAGAGTAAAGGAACCATCTCTATGTTTAAGACAAAAGCTCCTTTCTTCTAATCTTAAGGGAAGCCCTCGTGTTGTCTGTAAGGTATGATTTATAAAGATATCAACAAAAAGATATTTGTATTAACCTTGAACATACTTGTAAAGGTATACCATACCCTCATAAAGATGTCTTTTCTCCAGAGGTAACTATGACAATTTGAACAGCTTTTCTTCATAGCTGAAATTTTCCATTCCTTCAATCATTTTTGTAGCCCTTCTCTGAACTCTTTCTATTTCCATTATTTCCTTTTTTGTATTGGTGCCCAAAACTGCACTGCGTGTTCTAGATGTGGTCTTACCAATGATTTATTAAGAGGCAAAATGATCTCTGATCTCTTAAACCTATCGCCCTTTTAATACATGCCAGCATCTTGCTTGCCTTAGCACCAGCTGCAAAGTCTATTGTCAACAAAAACTCCCAAATCTCTTTCCATAGAAAGCCAACACACAACCATTTACAGCATAAATAAAAAAAATCTTACCCAAATGCATAATTTTACATTTTTCTATATTAAAACACATCTGCCAATTAACTGCATATTCTCCTATGTTGTCTAAATCCCCTTGCAGAGAAATGGCATCCTGCTCAGACTTTATCACCTTACATAATTTTGTATCATCTACAAAAAATGATACATTGCATCCAGCAATGTTCCCTCTAATTTTTAGTAGTTGGTGTGTGCTGAAAGCTTATGTTTTTCAATTGTTGTTCTGTTACAAAAGTATATGCGCACTGAATGCTTCTGCAAATGTAAACCTGAAATGTATTTAAGATAATGTTGGCACAGTCTCTCTCACAGCTAATAAAACTGTCATCAACCCCATTGATGAGTCCCTTTGTCCCCACCTTCACTGTGCTAAGCTCCTTTTCACCCCCATGTAGTTCAGGTATAGATCAAATAAACAACACACGTTTTGAAGGTATGGATCAGATACATAATGCATGGAAACCCTCTTCACCTTTTCTTCACACTTTTCCCTACCCCCCTTTCTGTTTATCTCTCCTTTTTCTTATTACATCTTGTTCTCTTTATCTTTATTTTTTCTCTTCTATATCTCTCTCCTTTCTCCATTTTCTCTTTTATCTTCTCCCTTTTCTTTGATCTGCCCTTTCTCAATATATCTCCTCTTTATCTCTATCGCTCTTCTTTCTCTTTATCTCTCCCTTTCTTTTTATCTCTCTTTGTTCTTTGTCGGCCCACCCTCTCTTTTTCTCTTCCCCTTTTCTATATATATATATCTCCCTTTGTCTTTATCTCGCCTCCTCTTTTTCTTAACCTCACCTCTTTTTTCCCTTTCTCTCATCTATATGTTTATATCTCATACTGTTTCTCTTTATATCTCTCCTCCACTTTCTCTCTCTCTCTTTTATCCCTACCTCTCCTGTTTCTCTTGTGTCTCTCCACTTTTTCTTGGACCCCTTGCCATTATTTTTCCTCCTTTTCTTTATCTTATCTCCCATTTGTTTTTATCTCTCCCTTTTCTCTTTAGCTCTCCCTTTTCTCTATATCTCTCCCTTTTCTCCTCTTTTTCTCTCATGAGAAATGGAGGGGCTGCACATAGCTACATATATACAAACCAAAATACCTAAACACTAACATACCCAAAGACACATGTTCACACACTGACAAAACCAGACACACATACTAACATACCCAAAGACACATGCTCACATGCTTCTTACATAACCAGGCACAGATGCAGACAAAGAAAGAAGATACCAGATGAAGGATTGAAGTTTGAAGACAGAATAGAGAAGAGAAGGAAGATGGCAGAATATGTAGAAGATTGAGAAGACGAAGCAGAAGATGCAGAAGAAGATGCAGAAGTGGAAACGGTCGGCAAAGAAGGTAGGAAAATATTTAGAGAGCGTGAGGGAGAAAGTGAACCAGCATGAGAGTGTGAGCTCACATATTTTAGATTTAGTTTTCTCCCTATTCATAGGGGTCTGGCCTCATTTTCTGGGCTTCTTACGAATCGCTGAATTTACCAAAAGTTGGTAAATTTTGCAATTCATATGAATCTGAATGAACAAGTCTAGCGACTACCCCTCTGTAGCCAACTAAGAGAGACTGGTTCCTGTTCCATAATCTCTTGAAGGTGATACTAATGGCATGTAACACTGTTAATAATGCCTATACGTATCTATTATCAGACACAGGCAAAGGTTTTGTTATCATATTACTGGTTTATTTTTGTTCAGTCTTGTGTTTGTCTCACACTTCATAGATATAACCAAACAATCTACAACAATGTAGTGGAACAGATTGGACTGGACGTCTCCTCGGAGACACAGATGGACATATGGGGAGCGGCATGATGGAAAAGGCAATATAATATGACACTATATATGAAGATTAAGATAAGCGTTACAATTTTTTTAAGGAAACACACTCACAGACGGAAATCATGTGCACCCAAAAGCTTGTGTTGTAAACAGAGGGTTACCAGCTCCTTGTCATCAAATAAAGTGCTTCTGCATAGTGAATAAAGTGCTGGAGTCTTTAGAGATTTAGGCAGGTATTGGAGTTGAGATATCAGCGTGTCTCCACTGGCAATCAATCAGCATACTGGTAAGAAATATCAATGCAAATAGTGTTGCCCCGGCTCTACGCATTTCGTCAGATCCACTGACTTCCTCAGGAGCTGGGCATATGACACTCTTGTGTTTGTCTCACACTTACTTGCCCACACTTTGGATTAAAACAAAGTCTCAGAAAACCTTATGACAATCTCTGGTGTGTGATTGCATTATGCATAAAAGTATTCTTTAGGTCTAAAAACATAAATACTCCCTTTTATTGCTGCACATTTGTAGCTTCATGGTGCACTATTATTTTGATTAAGGGTTTCTGCTAGCTGTACATTCTTAATCTAATATTACAGCTTAGCAGGACTATTGCACTATTTGCATAGCCAAAATATGATAGCCTTTGGTATTTTATAACAGCTTGTAGTATGATGTCCTGCAGCTCAAATGATTTATTTCAACTTTTCATGCATACATTTGGCTGTTTCGATGTACTTTACCCTGAACACAACACATACCCATCTACACTATATTAATTATACCAATTTTATCATGATGTCTTCGTAATAACCAATGCTGCATTTCACAGCCTGTTGGCAACTGGAATTTAGTTTGTTCATACATCATCACAGTTTTAGTCTATGGTTTTGTCACTTATAACATATTGGACCAGAGCTGCAATAGAATTGATTATGTAAATAATGGAGCTGTTAGACTGCAATTCTCTTTTTCTGTATGCATACTGTACTCTATATACTATACTAAAGGTTTGCCTATTATAGTTTGTAGACAATATGCTGAAATATGCTAAATTATGTGACTTAGTTTGGGGATCACCTCACATAGTACATTTGATAAATATAAAACCCCTACTAGAATAGCTCATCTAAATTTCTTGCAATCAATGGGGTTGGGAGGAAAATCCTATAACAAAAATAACATATTAAGTCCCATAAATCAGAAAATGTAAAAATGTACACCGCTGTTGATGTGTGATATACTGAATCTTTATTAAAACATCCAGATGAAATTATCATCAGAAGCAAAAACACAATAAAAAAAACCCTTTCTGATAAGCAAACTGAAGAAATATATCTTATATACAGTGGTCTGATGGTTTTGAACATGAAGTACTCTATCAAAGGCTAGCAGTACTGAAGCCCTACGGCAGGGGCATTCAAGTTTTTTCTGCAGTGGCCACCCATAAGAAATATATGTGTGCTCAGGTGGCATTAATTTGTCATTGAAAGAAAATATGTCCTTTTAGCTGTGTAATGCATGTTAATACTGGGTTAATTTGGCAATAATGCAAAAGCACAAGACAAATACACATCCAGACACATACGCACACAGACACTCATCACTAATACACACACCCAGACACTCACACCAACACAGCTAGACACTCAACACTAACATACACACACCCAGACACTCAAAACTAACATATTCAGACACTCAGATACTAACATACCCAGACACACACTTTTAATAACCTACCCAGACACGTATGCTAACATACCCAGACACACTCTTTTACTAACATACCCAGACATGCATGCTAACATACCCAGGCACTCATGCTAACAGACCCTGACATATGCTAATATATCCAGATACACACACTAACATACCTATACACACACGCTAACATACCCAAAGACACATGTTCACACACTAACATACCCAGACACACACGCTAACACACCCAAACAAAAACACATGTTTATACACTAAAATACCCTCATACAAACACACACTAACATACCCAAAGACATATGTTCACACACTAACAGACACACACAATAACATACCCAGACACACATGAGGAATCACACTCTTATACTAACCCAGACAAATACACATTCTAAATTTTCATGTACACTAACATACCCCCCAACACAGAAACATAAATTCTATGGGAAAACCTATATACATTTTTGGTGCAAATATATGACATTTTTTGTAACAAAAGAAATGCTGACAGCTGCAATTCTTCAAATTAGAGAAGATTAACCGGTGATCAGGAGATATGTCAGTTATTTTTTATTCTACAAGTGAATGAAGACTGCGTAAAATAACGCAGGGGTTTTCAGTAGTAGGTAATCCATTGTTCTTTGAACAACATCGCAAAAATGAGTAACCACATTTATAAATAAAGCAACAGTGCCCTACAGGACAAATATTACTTTCTAGTTTCTACATATAGTGGTTTTTCCATAAAAAAAAAACACAAAAAAAAAAGCCAAAGCATTAATTTCTAACATTAAGAAGCATTTTAGCTGTCTCTCTACGATTGTGGCAATTGCAAAGTATATCAGGCATGCATGGTTCTTTCCCTACACATAAGATAAATCAAATCACCGGCTTACTGGAAATTTCCCCAAGGGACCGAATAGCATAGTGGTAATCAAACAGGTATGACACATTAAAACTAAACTTAAATGATTCATATTATTATAATGATGTCTGCAATTATTAGTGTATTAAAACCTATCATTCACCTTTTGTATCCGGTGATATCTTCAATTTAAAAGCATTTTTTATCTGGGGAATTTCTGCTACTGGATTGCAAATCTTTACTTTTGAAAAATATTGTATAAAAGAACTTAATGAGTTCTTCAAGGCCTTGCAGCAGCACAAACTAATCCACTTTATGACCACTGTTAAAGGAGCACATTTTTATTCCATTTATTTTGGAAAGAGTAATGGTATCTAGCTGATCATTATTTTATATGTCGATTCCACGAGATCTACAAAAAATTACTTTCCCTGAAACATTTATTGCAGCAGTCAATTAAGAAGCATGTTCCTCGGGGCTACTTAAGATCAATATCTCCAGGGAGTCAAATGTGTTGCGATAACTACACCAAGCGATTTGTTATCCCACCATATGATAAGCTGCCACCAAACCGAGAAAACACCTGCTTTCTAAGTACCAAAATAAACTAAAATTAAATAAATAAAATCATGGCATGACAACATACCCTGCTGTGGTACATTATTTATTTATTGCAAACATTTTAACAATATGGGTGAAAACAACAAGTATTTTTTTCTGATTTCAATATTGTTAAAAAAAGAATACATTTTTTCAGTTAGAAAAAATATAAATTCATAAATCTATCAAAAAGTACCTTATTTCACTATGATGCGCCAGAATCATGGAAAGTTTCAATTTTACCATTTAAATTATTAAAAGAAATATTGTATATAAGCATCATTAATACAAGGTAAACTGTGAAAAGAGGATACCAAAAAGTAATAATGTTTTACAGTACAGAAACAACTCATTGTTGCGCTAGAAATTGAGCCCTGATACAGTCACAAACCGGGTCATGACATCAGACGAGGGTTGAATGTTTATGTTTCAGAAATCAGTATGCAGGGCCGGCCTTAGGGGTGTGCGACCTGTGCGACCGCACATGGTAGCAAGGGCGCCTGCCCGGGACTTAACTTAAAACATCGTTTTTTTTATAAACTTTATTTAACATCATTCATGTTAAATAAAGTTTTAAAAAAAACAATGAAAAAACGATTCTTTAATCTAAGTCTCGGGCAGGGGCGCCGAGCGGTTGCTCGTGAAGTTCTCAGCAGCCGCTTGGCGCCCCTTACTCTCCGTGACTCCGTCGAGGTGCCGGTATCTCATGTTGAGTGCCGGACTATTCGGGCGCTCAACATGAAATGCCGGCACCGCGGCAGAGCGAGAAGACGGATGCCTCCCGCTCTCACCACAGGACTCCGGCAACAAGGTAAGTGTGGGGGGGGGGGTGTAGTTTGAAGGGGCATAGGGGGGGTAGTTTGAAGGGGCAGAGGGGGGTAGTTTGAGGGGGGGTAGTTTGAAGGGGCAGAGAGGGGGGGTAGTGAGGAGGGGCGCACAGGGCGCCACAACGCCTAAGGCCGGCTCTGTCAGTATGAGATCAAGCATTGACTTTCCTACACAATAGGAAAAGATAATGTTATTATTTGGACATCTGTGAATTTGAATTCTGAATGATACATGTCAGTGACATGTTTTTCATGCTGCTCACAGTATTTTAGGAGATTCCTATTGCTAAAGTTAGTTGTTCAAACTAATGCAAGTGCAGCGATTCCATGAGCAGAGGTTATGTCATTGAAATTTCTTTTCATCGGAGATACTGACATCATGAGATTATTTTTCTTTTGCTTAAACATCATGGATCTTATGTTATGAAAAAAGGTAATAAAAAAGATCCACCCATCCATCTTAAGGCCACATGAGTATATATATATAAAATACGCTATTTAATCATCATTTCTAATCTATGAAACTGCTATAAATTATTACAAATACATTATAACAATAAGTATTTTAGTTAACCCCTTAATGATAAAGCCCGTACATGTACGGGCTCAAAATGCATTGTTTTCAATGGGTTTAGGGCCCGCCCATTGTCCTTAAGGGGTTAATAATGCCTTGGGATATGGTTTGCATGGTACACTATATTAATACATTCTATTTTAATGATAATACCCCATGTTATGACAATAGTTAAAATGTTCATGTTTAACAACAGGGGAGAAATATGACTATACAAAGGTATATAATAAATTAACACTGCTGACTGTTGGGATATTTTCACGCTGTTTTTTTTCTGCAATTGCATTATCAAGATATACTGCTATATATTCACATACCAGTAAGAAGGTTAAAATAAATGGTCGTGGCATATGTAGATTGAACTTTGTGGTTTATAAACTTAAGTGCCCTCGTGACTTCCTTTGCTTTGGAAATACCACTATACCATTACATCAAAGCCTTAATGAACACAAACATCATATCCGTAAAGGTCATGGTTTTGCTGTTCCAAGGCACTTTACAGAAATAAAGAATGGTGATTCACAGTCTGAGGTTTTATATTATGGAAGTAGAACAAAAACCACAAAAGGAATGCAATAAGACTGCTATACTTAAAAAGAGACAGGCTAAATATATTGATTAAGCCTGATAAAATGCTTAGTAGAGGCATTTCCATTTGTATTTCTCAACAAATGGTAATTTCTTATAGTCTTTGGAAAAACTGCACTCTCTATTTATATAGGTGCATTTTCTTTTTAAATTGTCTTAAAAGGTTTGCATAAAGGTGTCTACGACTTGCCCTAAAAATAATATAAGCATAAATTGGTGAAGATATGGACTAATTTGGTTTAGAATGATTTATTTTAATTTATAGATGCAGTCAATTATGTTTCATGCCATGCCTCCTGTACCTTATGGGAAATCCTGTCATGGCCAAGAAAACAAGCAAAGGTAAGGTTAAAGAGTCAAAATATCTAAGCTAAAAAAAAAAAAAAACTAAAAAAATGGATTTTAAAATCACATCTGTTCACTAAAAGGACTATGAGTTGGAAGAGAATGCAAGACTGCCGCTAGTTTGAATGAGTTGGAATAAAATCCATTTTGCAAATTCAAAATTGCCAACTTGCATTTGTTCTCACACATAGTGACATTTGACTCATGTACGTTATGTTGCAAAAGAGATCGGAAAAAGATGGGCTAAATGCCTCTACAACATGTTACTTGTAAATCTAACTCTCTCACCCAAAAGAGCAGGAATGAGGAGTAGGGGGCGAGGATGGGTTATATGTGAGGATGGGTTTAGTGCTGTGGAATCTCCCCATCCCACTAGATACCTGAATGGTGGCGTTGGGGGGACAGAATATGAGATTATTTAATTACAGCCTCACCTATCAAATCTGGGTTTGGGAAAAAATAGGTCGTTGCTGCCCCACTCTTGGTTTATGAGGGGTCCAAGCAGTCCTCTTATAATGTTTCACTTCCACTCTTAACTACAGACTACATTATAAGCTCACAAGAGCAGGGCCCTCTTCTCCTTTTGTACCATTTTTTTTTGTGTGTGATTTTAAATTATTTTACTTTTTATTATTATTATTATTATTATTATTATTATTTTACTTACTGTTGTAACAGCGCTACAGAATCTGCTGGTGCTATATAAATAAATGTACTGTAATGATAGTTAAAACAATAAACTTTCTCTAACACACTTTTTATATTTATAGGTCTCGCTTTCTTGTCTCTGGCTTGATATGTTTAGTGTTCTGTACTGTTGAATATCTCATAACCTATTTATATTAGATAGCCTTTGATTATGTTTTATTCATGCTATTGTTATACTTGTACTGCCTTGGTATTTCTTTCTGAAGGGTCCTGTAGCAGCTATTTGTCGCTTGGAAACTATGTACATTAGGACCTGCAGTTTTTTGAACAAATAATGTGTAAATAGAAATATTAACCAATAAAAATGTAGTTTATTAGAAACAGGTAGTAAAGCACTGCATATCACAAACCTGCCGTGGGATAATGAAATGATGCGGCACGGGCATTTTTTTTGTTTTACTACATATTCCTGGAGACTTTAAATATAAATTATGTATGTGTTTCTCTAGGTCATAGCTATATGCTGCTACTTTTATACTTTGATTACCATATCCTGTTCTGTTAGGGACAAACTTTCCAGGGTACTGGTCCTTTGCAATGTTTGGAAACAGTGTTTCAAAAATTCCCCCTTAAGTGGTTATGTCTCTAGTCACAGTCTAAATCAGGGACGTCCAACCTGCGGCCCTCCAGCTGCTGCAGGACTTCAGGAATGCTGAAAGAGCGTTATGGGAGATGTAGTCCTGCAGCAGCTGGAGGGCCGCGGGTTGGACACCCCTGATCTAAATGATTTGTTTCCGTTTACTTGTGATATCTTTTCTAGGAAAACCTAAAAACTTAACGGGGAAAGAGGTTAGACAAATTAAGAAGACCAAAGATACTGGCAAAGATTTGCACTACAGAATGGGTGGGAGTATAATCTAGCCTTAAGGAACAGAGTTCCATCTTCCAAAATGAGCAACCTGAGCTGGATATAGAGGATACAGAAGGCTTAGGCAAAGGTTTTGGACAGAAATTAAACCAATGACCCCATCTTACTCCATGCCAGGAGGGAGGTAGTGAAGATAAACTGGGAAAAATGTGAAAGGAAAAGAGAAGAAATGTTCTCCGGGTGTCTAAAAACTCAGACAGGTCCATTGAGCAGCTCTTCGTTCCTCATTGTCATAGAAGAATTGTTTTGGAGCTAGCCCATACCTATCTGTTTGGGGGAGACATTGGAGCACAGAAAACCAGGGATAGAATTCTTGAACATTTTTTTTCAATGCTTGGCATTTATGAGGAAGTAATGCAATATTAATCCTCCTTTCCTTAATGTTAACTCACAACCCCATGGTCAAAGTCCCTCTGATACCTCTCCCCATAATAGAAAAGCCATTTCAAAGAATTGGTATGGATTTTATTATCTGGAAAGACTGACAAGCTGAGGTATGTTGTAGGCAGGAGGGCTTGTAAAGCTCCATTCGCATAAAATTTCACAGGTCCAAGCATTTTGGGTCTAATAGGCGACCCTTTATCCCAAACAACAATGGCAAGCTAACCCAGGTCAGGGCTCCTGAAATGGTCCTTTGGACCTGGAATGCAGATGCTTCTTTGCGGCAACTGCAGACAACCTTGTGCACTAATCCAGTGCTGTTTGCCACAAGTTTTCACAAAACTTTTTTTTGCAGAGGTTGGTTTGGGGGCAGTTCTGTCTCAGGTAGAATAGGGTGAGCATCCAGTGCTTCATCTAAGCAGAAATACATAATAATTGAAAAAGAAGGTCCAGCTGTAAAATGGGCAACTGAAAGCTTGATATATTATCTGCTGACCACAAACCTCTAAAACAATAGGAGTCCCCGAATTACGATTTTGCCTTACAGCCCTATAGATTAAATATCCAGCATAGGGCTGGGTGACTCAACGGTAATGTAGAAGGCCTATCAAGTACACACTACCTCACAGCTCTGGATGCTCTTCCCTGTGGATTCAAGCTGAGACGGGGGATGTGCGACAAATTGTATAGGTGTAAAATGGAACTTTTGCATAACCAATATGTCAGTAACCGGTTAAAACAGGCCATCAGGTATACATAGGGTTAATCTACCATTCAGTGGAAGGGTGTGGTCAGAGATTTCAAAAGAGAAAGCTCTGAAAGCATTAGGTCTGGGTCACCTAAGAGGATTACACTCTCTGCAAATGGAGGCTAGAGGCTGGAACCATACTTTATTATGGTTTCTGAATGAGATATTATGTTTTGCCTGCTTAGATTATCTGAATAGGGATTAGATAGGCAAGAAGAAAGCCACCGCCCTGTTTAGTAAATTCTCCAAATAGAAGTTTTCTGTTTGTTTGATTTGCACTGGATTAAAGATCCAGTGTACCACAAGCAAAGACAAGCTCTAACCCATGTCTGGAACTTTTATTGATATAATAAGTATGGCTCATGACCTAAAGAAAATGCATTGTGTTTATTGTCATCCTGCAAAGTATCACACGGAGGCAGTGGAATAAAACTGGGTGAGAACACAAAATGTAAAGTGCAAAACACCTTTATTGTAAAAACCAAGCAAACAAAGCCAAATTGTGGTCTAGGAGCGTATACAAAAAGACAGGCCGGGGTCAGGAACCAAGACGGGAGCCAGGAGGGATTTCAGGGAAAGCCAGGTCCTACACAGGTAAACAAAACACAGGATTATGCACTTGCAGTCAGAAATAACACAAGGGCAAGGAGGAAGTGAACATAGGGTTACAATAGTCAAGGCAGGCAATAATGAGGTCAATGAGGGAATGTTAGCGTTGGAGAAGAGGAAGATAAGACGGTCAGTTTGGGAGAGATTGAGTTTTAGGAATCATGTAGACATCCAGTTAGAGACAGAGGCAAGGTAGTTAGTGACATAATCTAAGAGGGAGGGAAATAAATCAGGAGAGTTAATGGTAGATCTGGTTGTCATTGTCATACAAAGCCAAAGTGAGAATAGCAGAGGCCCTAGAACTGAGTCTTGGGGTACACCAACTGAGAGGAGAAGAGGAAGTAAAGTGTAGTTAGATCAGTTAGGTTGAGGGAGGGCTTTTTCAAGATAGCTGTTATGGTAGCATGCTTGAAGGACGAGGGGACGGATTCAGTAGAGAGGGAGGGGTTGAATATATGAGCTAATATAGAGACTGGGTAAAATGAGAAGGGATAAGGTCACCGGGGACATGAGGTTGGAGAAGAGGAAACATAAAGAGCACGAACCTCATCTTCGATGATGAGAGAATTGGTTTTAATGTAGAAGAGAAAAAAGAGTTCAGTGTATGGAAGGGTGCAGAGTCAGAAGGAGGGTGAAGGCAGGAGTGGGACTGTGCAGATATTTTGTACTTGATTGTTTCAATGTTATTATTGAAGTATGTGGCATAGCCAGAGACAGGGCAAAGAGAATTGAAGTACTGAAGATTTGACGTTATGAGACAGAGAAGAAATAAGGGAGGTGAAGTAGGTTCAGAGCAGAGTAGTAGGAACAGTCCATATATTTATAGTGCAGAAAATCAGACATACAATGCAGTTATCACTATTAGACCTCTGCCGATTACATTCAGCAGTGCGGGAACAAAGTTGAAGATGTCGATTTAGTGCTGCCAGGGTTGGAATTGTGAGTGTCGTGAAGAGCGAGTAGCAGTTGGGGCAATGTCCTCAAGTGCAGATGTGAGGGTGGAGTCTGAGAGAGGTAGTAAGGTCAGGGCATGACATGTTGGACATGAGAGAAAGCAGAGGGAGTAAATTGGTTAAGTGTTTCTGAATATTGAGACTGCTATGGTCTCTGGTTAAGCGAGGCTGTTTGGAGGAAAGGGAGCGAGTGAGATCCAAGGTGAGAGATCAGGATAGGAAGTGGTGGTCAGAGAGGAGGGAAGGGGAAGGTAGTGAGAGAGCACATAATGGAAAAATAAGGTCCAAGGTGTGAAGGGAGACCCTCATCATGAGTAGAGGAGTTAGTTTGCGGTGTGAGATCAAAAGAGGAGGTAATGTCAAGGCTCCCTTGAACTTCTAGAAGGTCTCCCTGGATTTCATCTCCATATCACTGAGACCAAGGAGCACACAGATTAACTTCAGGTATCTACTCTCCGCTTCTGTTGAACCTATTTTATCCACTGGTGATTAGTTTTTGATACTAGTAGTGTTGTATTATTGTTTTAATGATGTTGAAGTATTCTGGATTGGAAATTAAATAGTTTTCTTATGTAGATGTACAGCTATCACGATTCTTGATGATCTCCACATGTAGTGACTAAATAAAATATTTACCCAAATAGTAAATACTGTTTTATGAAAATGTTTTTATTGTAGCATTGGGTATATTCTGTGTTCTCCATTAAATTAGTGGTCAGATAGAGAAATTGCAATGTTTATTTGTATTCATATGCTGATTTTTATTCAAGCATTTTTCAACAGTGGTACTTTTCTTTATGTATACTAATATTGACTATAAGAACTTTTGCTAACTGAATGAATATTTTTGAATTTTCAGTATGCGAAATCTGGTCTATGTAATGTAAATTTTTATTTGATGTTTCAAATAAAAGCCACTTTAGCTGATAAATGTACCCACGCTGCAAAATGTCCCATAGACCCATCCCCACAGCTCCTGTAAAAGGAAAAAAACAGCCATTCTTAGAAATACTATTTGAGGAAATATTCTTCTTCTATCTGCATTAATAGACTCAAGCCCATAATCTGTTCTTATGACATATAATTTTGCATTCCTGCAGTGTACATTGTTTCATTTGTTTAATGTACTTAACATGCATTATTTAAAACCAAGAGCTTCAATCCATTTTATAAAGTTCCAAAACTGCTATGCTAGCATTTATCCTCTTTTTCTGGTAATACTGGGCTGAATCGAGTCCAGTGTGTTCACTGAAACTTTCATTATGTAACCTTTGATGCATTTTCTAGTGATGGATTATAAACAAAAGGCAAATGTGCTGTAAAGACATCGGAGCCTTTTTTTCCTTATACTGGGAATCATGACAAACCAAAATCTTTTCTTCTAATTGAAAGTTATTAGCCTCTGATATGCTATTAATAAGAAATACTATATTACATAATTTTGATTAATCTTTGTCCACGAAGAAGCAATTTAGTGCTGAATTACCTACTAGATAATAATAATGTAATAATGTTGTTTATTTTTGACATAACATTTATTTAGTGTGAAAAGCTGCAAATCAAAAACAGCATACCCAGAAGGGCCCTAAACATCTTTTTTTTCCTTTTCTTTTGTTTTTGGTACATATGTATGTTATTGTTATACTTATGATTATCTATAATCCACCATTAAACAGTTTTGTTGAATCTGTTCACATCATCTAAGTAAAATACATTAATACTATTTTTTTTGTATTATTATTATTATTATGACATGATTTTTCTAAGCAAAAAATTTCCATGTACCGTGGTTGCCTTACATTCTGACTAACATGTACTCACACATTTTCTTGAATATCTTGATAATATGTTGTGACATGACAAAGGGCAGCTATGAATGGTGGTTTCCTTTATCCATTAATGCACACCAGTTCCCAGTACTCTATTAACAAATATAGTAGGTTTTATTAAAATGGTTTCTGGAATTATGATTATACAGGAAGGTGGTCAGGGGCTGTTGATATGGGTCACACACATATACATGTTTAGCAAGAAGTAGATTTCCTGTTTTAAATTCTATTATTCAATTTTCATATAATACTGCCAATGGTGACCCTTTGAATCCAAGAAAAACTAGACACTTTTAGGGTTGGTGATTCATAAAAAATTATTCAAAAGGGTTTAATTCACTGTACTATTCATTATGAAGCACCAACACTTTCTAAGTTGACCCAGCACCATGGGGAAGGAGAGATAAATTTCACTCATTAAAGTATTGTTCTGGCCTCTTGGAGTACTTCCGCAAAACGGCAGAGCCACGGTGCACAGCACAGGGGGACAGCCTCTCCCCATTCCTACAATCAGGGGAGAGGGTGTGCACAGAGCCTTCGCCTTATTGCGGAAGCACTCCGGGAGGCCTGGGTAACGGAAATGATACCCGAAAGAAGCAGACTACGAAAGAAAAGTAGACTGGGACTCAGAAGCAGTCGGTGGAGAGTATGAAAAAGAGTGAGTAAGAGTGTGAGAGCAACAAAAACAAAAGAATGCAGAGGAAAATTCAGAGGTCACAGATTTTCTTTTGTTTTGTTAGAGTGTCTTCTTGTCTTCTGACATTCATACAAATTAATGAAATTAGAACATTTTGTTAGAGTTAAGATTCATATGAATCCAACCGCACAAGTCTTCTGTAAACTCTTCCTTTCCTAAATAGAATTGGGCTGTGATCTGTTTGATTTTAAATTTGTATTTTTTCAAACTGAATTAGACATATTAAATATACTCCACTTGTTTTGTAAGCCACTTGTCTTGTGTTAACGGATTGTGTGACACTGTACTTATTTCCATTAACAGAAGTGCTGATTGGCATAATATAAACCATAATCTGTTATAGTACTGGTACATACATCTCCCTTCAAAGGCTTGGGAAACCAAATAAATGAGCAAAAAGCTGGTCAGCTAAAAGGAGAATTATGTTTACCAGTGTTTTTTCCAAAGGAAACTAATCATTGACCTAAACTTTGAAATGTAGTACAGTAGAACATGCAGGCCTGTTTCCAAATTATAACTCACTTTTTAGTAATATTTTTTTGTTTCCAGTGTTGGTGTTCAGCCTCTCCAAGGATGAATTTATTATCAATATGAGTAAGCTATCTCTAAAATGAAAATGTACCTAAACTCCATACCAATCTCAATTTATTCTCATTTACAAAACTGAGCTCTCACATCTGGTCATTAACACGCTGTGGTTATCTAAACAAATTAGCTGCCAGTTTATCTTGCTGAAGATTTAGTTTCACACTTTAATGCTGTTCAATTAAAATAACTTTATGAGGATGTAAATTTCACATTGCATTGCATAGTGATGTTATGTGATGTGTTAAATCACCCGCAATTTGAGCACCTAAAAGCTCCTAAGCAATATGTGAAAATTTAATAGAAGCTACATTGCTTGTACTAAAAACCTAACATACATATTGCATATGTTTGTAAAAAAAATTAGGTTCTTTTACCTTATATGTCCATTTGCAAAGTTCTATTTTGCTTTCTGCATACAGCTGTAGCAGGGATACATGTAAATTAAAGGTTTTTTGTCTGTATGCTATGAAATACTAAGAAAAATAAGTCCGTGGCCACTACTTAAATCTAATTTAAATCAAGACAAATTAGATCAGGCACATTTAACTTGCCCCAATACCTTCTCACATTTCAAAAAGTAAAAACTTTTTGAAGGTTTTTCACTTTTGGTTATTTTCATCATGCCTTATGTAATTTTGAAGCATTTCCATAATCTGCATGGTTGTCACTTTGCCTATTCATGACTTTTTCCAGCTCATTGACTTCTGTTCTGTTTTAATTGATCATTGTCTCATTTCACCTCATATTCATCTAACTTTTATTAAAATGTCTTCCAAAAAACAGAGGTAAGGGTGTAATAATAGGGAGTGCAGCTGGTACAAGTGGCCCGATGAGGGATCTCCCTTCACTGGAACCACTCACACAACAGAGGCCCCTGCAGACCACTAGGCCAACAGGCTGCAGTATCACTGAGTGTTAGCGTCAAGATATGGTGTGTGTAAAGACTGTGAGGGAGCACCAGAAGAGAGCTGTCACTGGCTGGTGAACTGCCCCTTCTGGAACCAACAAAGGTAGGGTTGTCTAAAGGTATGTTTGTTAGTGTGTAAGTATTCACGGAAATCAGCAAGGTCAAATAAGGATAGCCAGGGTCCACAACAATAAATCAGTAAATGAACTGCAAGCAGTGGAGGAGCTCAATACGGCAGAATAACTGAGAAATATAGCTGGGTTTTAAACTTGCCGCTCGTGGAAGCCCCTTCCCTGTGCGTCACATTATCCAAGAACGTTCCCCATTGTCTCTACTCGGGGACGAATAAAATTGTTTCAGCGTGTGTGTGCACAGAAGCGGCCATTCGGGAAGCAGCGGAGGAGGGAGCAGAAGAAGTAGCAGGTACTCTGGTGAGTGGCTCCGTTGAGGTCTTTGGCAGGGACTCTGACACTGGCTATGTTAGTGTATGTGGAAGTATGTTGTAGTGTGTGCGTGTGGAAGTATGTTAGTGGATGTGTATGTCTGGGAATGTAACTGTATGTGGAAGTATGCTACTCTGTAAGGAAGTATGTTGGTGTGTAAAATAAGAGAAGTATAAAAAAATTGAAAAAGATATGTATATAAATAAATTCAAATGTGAACTTCTAAATCTAAATGTGAAGTTTTGAGTGTGTATATGTGTGTGTATTGGATTTGCGCATTCGGATTCATATAATTTTTAATTTTAACATAATTTGCCAAGTTTAATTTTAATTTATACAAATCTCTGAAAATGAGGCGGGCACCCTTAACAAAGAAAAAGAAAACAAACAAAGAATTTTGTTGCTTTTTCCTACTTGTGCGTCCATTAAAAAAAATAAAGAAGAAAAAGTTTCCAGACCCTCCTGAGCCCAGCTTTCTAAACACATTGTGATTAGTAAAATAAATGTAAAAAAAAATAAAAAAAAAAATAGTTAAATTCAAAAATTAAAAAATCATAATATGTAAAAATATATATATATATATATATATATATATATATATATATATATATATATATATATATATATATTCAACTGATGTCACCATCAGGGTAACCTTCCAGTTGCCCAAAAAATTATAAATACTAATAATAATAAAATAAATATAAATATTTTATATATAAAACTATTTTTATGAGCAAGTCCTAAAATAAGCGCTTTATCTTAAAACAATTCTCGCCTGGAAAGAGTTAAAATACTGGCATAGGGTGTCTACTTTTAGAAAATATATGATTTGATGGGGTAAATTTAATTGGCCGGGTTCAACAATGTCCCAATTAAAACAGGTATAATTTCTAATTTGTCTAAAAATGTCTAATTTCCTATTTTAAAAATGCACACGTCCCAAATGTGGCCCTTTTGTCCCCAAACAACCAGGCAAACCAATGTGTGTGAAAAGGCAAAAGAAAGACAACCACAAAGTTTGACAAAGAGCGGTGGTAGAATTAGTGCATGGAAAGAGGTAAAATATATGGTTTAAGGCTAGGTTTCCACTTGGGTTTTTGTCCTGCGTTTTTTTCTTGATGAAAAACGCCAGGAAAAACGCCAAGAAAACTGCCACTGCATTTACCTGCGTTTTGGCTTTTTTTCTGGAGTTTTTTCTGGCGTTTTAGCCTTTCTGTGGAAATTGCTTTTTTTGACCTTAGGCAGTTTTTCCAGCCTTTACAAGTTAGAAGTTTCACCCAGCTAAAAGGGATTAGGATAAATGGCAAGTATCTGCCCTCTCCTGATGTCATTTACTTGGTAGACCCTTTTTTCTCTTTTCTGTGGTTTGTAAGGCATGCTTTATTCCGAATGTCTGCTCCTCTGGGAAGATTGGCCCCAAATGATGGTGCAAATTGTTTGCTGTTGCTTTTGGCACGCAGGATCCAGTTGATGCGTCGGGTATGTTTGTTTGTAATGGCATGTTTGTTCCAAATGGTGTAAAATTCAATATGAACCAGTCCAGGACTTTGTTTTGTGTGAAACTGTTTGTTTTCAGCCTATTTCTCGTAGGACACACAGATACTGGGTCCATCCTCTGCATTGTAACTGTGGAAAAAACGCCATAAAAAACGCCAAGGCAATAAACCCACATGGCTTTTTCATGGCGTTTTTTCTCTCCCATAGACTTCTATTGGAGAAAAACGCCAAGATTTCTTGCAAAAAACGCCAGAGTGTCAACATGCTGCGATTTTGAAAAACTGCCACAGAGCCCAAAAAAGCAGAAAAACGCCAAAGAGGACTGAAAAAACGCCAAACAGAAAAACGCCAAGTGGAAATGGCATTTTGCGATTTCCTATTGAAGAACAGCTAATATCTGGCTGCAGCCGTTTTTCACTAAAAAAACGCCAGGTGGCGCTATTGGCGTTTTTATGGGCGTTTTTAGCAAAAAAAAACCAAGTGGAAATCTAGCCTAATGTGGTAAATTGCATTGGCCAGCTTCAATGATACCCAAAATAGCACATGGGGGGAAGAATTACCAGATTTGGAAAAAATGGTTTTCAAATAGCAAAACGCTACTTTGTACTTATTGCCCCATATAACGTGGAGAAAAAAGCAAAAAATAAAAATAAAAACATTGCGTATTTCTAAATAGTAGATTTACCAGGTTTTTTCATTAGCTTTTATAGATGAGTAAAATATTTTTTAAATATTTTTTTGAAGTCCCTTTTTTCTCACCGTATTTTATAATTTTATTAATAGTAAATGATATGATACAATCAAAATAATGAAGAATCTAAAGAAATCCCTTCTTGTCTTGAAAAAACAATATATAACTTGTGTGGGTTCAGTAAACGTGAAAGAAAAAATGTAAATCAGCCATTGTCACAAATGTTAAAATGTTAATGTAAGCAAATGTAAAAGAAAACAGATTATATTACTGGGGCTGTGGTGGACAATAAAGGGGTAGGGGCCTTACAAGGGCAGGGGGGCAATACAGGGGCTGGGGGACAATGTGGGGTTAGGGAAAAATATGACTCTGAGATGGGTGTTATGATATGGGGTATATGGGGAAACCAGTAACAGATAGGGAACACATGTCAAGAGAAGTGTGAGATAATTTCAAACTGAAGGTGAAATAGCTGAGTTGGTAAAATCTCCAATTCAGCTGTTATTCAAACTCTGCTATTTTGGCCTCAATTTTGCAATTCTCTTGCACATCTCTTGGAATTATTTGCTTAGCAAATAGACCTTAGAATGTTTTCTGGATTATGACTGAAAAATGCAAATGGCTACACAGGCTACCTAGAAGTTTTGGCACCCAGGGGCCGATCCTATATTTGCCACCCCCCTTGGCCCCTTGCCTCTCCCTCAGGTAACTCACATATGCACATATCCACTAGCAGACATTTTTACACACACTTTCACATTTGCATAGTTAAGCCAACACACATGCACAGACATATACTCTCTAACACACTTACACCCTCATGCTAATATGCACTTGCACACATTTACACAAAAATACCTATGCTCACGCACACTTTCACGGTCACACACACACATCTATGCTCACACAGGTATACATGCTCACATATAAACAATGCAATCAATTATTCAATCTCCATTGCAAATCAGGTTTATTGTCAAACTGTACAGGCTTCTAGCTGTTTGCCATGAACAAATCAAACAAAAGCAATTGAAATAGCTCGACACAACAAATGCTTCAAGTGGTTTCCGCAAATTCAACTAAAAATGCAACTTATAATGACTTTTCCTGTCTCAAAATTATTCAACCTCCTGAATAGAATCCCTCACAACAGCACAAATATGCAAAACAGATGCCGCCTCAAACACACCTGATGCAACTAATCAAGGGCTTCATTAGTTGCACCGGTTGTGCTTGAGGTGGAACACATGAAATACCTGAATTGCCTAAGGGTTTGTTGAGTGTCACGTTGGACTGCATGCTAGCAATATGACAAAAGAATGGTCCAAAACATTTGCACACCCATGGTCACACACAATTACACATACACATCTATGCTCACACATATACCCCTGCTCACATACAAACATTTGCACACCCATGCTCACACACACGTACACAAACACACTCATGTTCACACACAAACATTAACACACATCCATGCTCACACATTTACATGTTCATGATCACACATTTACACATTCATGCTCACACACTTATACATACACATCAATATTCACACACACAATTACACATACACATTTATGCTCACAAATGTACACATATACATTCATGCTGACACGCATAGGCATGCATACATGCTCACACACAAATACTTATACTCTCTCATTACTCCCTTCCGCACTCCCCTTACCTCACTTGTGAAAGCTTTCTCTCTGACGCTCACACACTGTGCAGAGTTTGGTCCCTTTCTTATATGAAGTATTTATAAAACATGTTGTTTTGATTAACTATAACATCTACTGTATTATAGAGAGTATAAATTCTGCTCTGGGAAAAGCAAGTTTGGCAACTCACTGTACTTTGACAAATGACCCCTTTAGTGTTAATCATTCGTTTTTTCCCTATGTTATATATAGAAATAAAAAACAATCACCTGGAAATAGCAGTATTCACATGATTACATGACAAATGCATTCTGCATCAGAGCTACTGCTATTGCATTAGGCTACTTAGAAGTACTTCCCAAGATGTTCATTTTTCAAAATAAATGGAATTTCTGATGTCAATGACATTTAAAATCATTTGTGACTAAATAAAAGGGTTAAAGTGATAAATGTAAAAGATAACCAACATAACACTTTTTTATCTTTAGTGACATTTTTGTAAGAATTTTGATTGCTATTAATTTTGCGTGTGAGTTGATGTAATCAGACATTAATTTCATGTACAGTATTTTATGTAGCTAATGATGGGTGCATGCACAAATATATTTAAGGGCTTTAAAAGAAGCCTGCGTCTTGGTTGAGCATTACATTTCTTATAACCATCATTTTTCAAAGATTCACAGAGAGGCAATGTCTGCTGAGCCTTGAACTCTCATTTTCGCATTTAACGAAACATGCAAAGCAATTTCCAGCAACAGAATTTTTCACATATTTAGGGTAAATTATGTGATTGCAGATATAAAGATAAAAATAGATTGCTTGCAATATAATTAAGTAAAAGACCAGAGTTGTTTTGAGCTTACTTAAAAAAAAAAAAGATGAAACCAAATATACTAATACAGAAAAAGGCAGACCAGTCAATAATAAATAACTAAATTAATAAGTGTATTAAGAGATGGTGCAACACTCCAACCTGTGCCCATCAGGTATAAGCATATACATTTATGGTAATAAAGATGTGCACTCAAACAGAACAAAGACGCAAATAAACTATATATGCCACAAACGCTGAGTCATTTATTAGACACAATAGTCCTGAAAGAGCATACAGTAATGAAGCTAAATTAATATATACATAGCAGAAGACCAGAGAATGAGGAAATGATCCCAAACCAGCCCACCCTACCTAACTTGAACCCTACACTCTGTCTATCTCATTTTGCACTGATACGTAATTTGATTAAAGTCCATTAGGCTACTCCATAAATGTCTGCCCTATAACCATTAGACAATGCAATAAAGCAGTCCATGCACCCTTGATTCATTCTTAATTCCAAGGTACTCTTTCCATACAACCTTAGAATCTTAGTTAAGTTAGTTAAAGGATGCCCTATGGGGTAGAGGGCGTTAAGTCAAAAAAAACTCTACCTAACCAATCAACCCTGGTAGGAGGGGATGCAATCCATATAGACCACACTATGGGCGTTATTAGGGTGACAATGAAAGGGTGAAACCTGTAGGATGAAAAATAATATCTTAGAAACATAGAATTTGACAGCCCATCTGGTCTGCCCATTTTTACTGATCTAATTTAATCTGCAACTGTCTTAAAATTAGGAACAGTATATCAAGAACTTAAGCACAATCCACACAGTGCAATGCTTAATTTTATAACAATTAATAATTGTTTTGTGTTGTCCACAAACTAGTGGTTTTGCTGGCAGTAATTTATATGTACCCTCATCAAAGAGTGCCAAAACAGGTTGTAATAATGGTGCCAACTAAATTTCAGAGATTGTTTCCATTCGTTTTTGATCCCCTCCTCAATATCAGAGAGTCATATAAAGCACAAACTAGGCAAATTTAATAATTTTAACTTTAATAATAAAATTTGTACGAATCCAAATGCACAAGTCTACTGCTCACAAGATCCAAAATAAAGAAGCAAAGGCTCAGCACTCAAATGATAATGTTTCGACACACAGGTCTTTCTCAAGAAACGTTGCCTGCGTGAAATATACTCACCTTATTATTTGAGCGCTGAGCCTCTGCTTCTTTATTTTGGATCTATATAAGGACTTGGTGGTACCCTGGCTCGTGTACCATTTCACTACTGAGTGCTGCATTCCAACCTTTCTTTCTGTGTATACTGCTCACAAGAGTGATGGAGCTAAAAATATTTAAACCATTTTAGGAGTACAGATCTGGCCTCTATCGAGGGAGGGTGTATTGTGAATAAAATGTAGCCGTAGCCATACAAAAAAAAAAGAATAAAAAAAGGTGCCTGAAGCACAAAAGAAAAACTACACAAAAACAATCAAAGTAATTCATCTTTGCATGCGAGTGCATGCGAGTTGTGTGATTTTTTTTTTTCAGGTTCTAATGTAAAGGGTCTCGAGTGAATTTGCAAGTTGTCGTTCAAACTTTAATTTTTGGGGTTAATCAGGCTTAATTAAAGCTAACCCTGTCTGCAGCTCCTTTGAGATAAATGCACACATAGGTGAACACCAATTTTACAAGTGCTTATGTGTATATTTTACTAGTCATATGTGCAATGGTATGCATATTCAGAGACCCAGCAACCAGTAAGATTGAAATCAGGATCTATACCTCGTTGTCACAGCCTCAACATTTTTTTAGGCAACCAGTTGAAAACAGACTGCCCAGGGTACATCCAGTTTTTCTTTTGTTTTATCAATCAGTGCATGTACAGCTGCACTTTATTGATGTTGTTACTATTAACTATTATTGTAACAAAATGAAAAAAATATAAATATTAAGTATTTAACAACGTGTTTTACAAAAACCAATTTACAGCATATATAATGAAATAATCTGGAAATTAAAAGACAATTAATAATTTAATAGCACTGGGTTTTATCTCTATACATACTGGAGAAAAAGTTTAACATAATTGAACGAGACTTCAGAGAAATCCCTAAAAGAATGCTCTCTGGCTAGAATTTTGTCTTTCTTCTCCTCGCAAGTAATAATTAACCTTGACATTTAAAAATAAACTTGAAATTCTGTTCTCACATATTGTTAACAGGGAAGCTTAGTTTAATCATCGCTGGGACTTATGCAGCTCAGTGCTTATTTGAAGACTAATAGAAGCCTTTACATTTTTTTTTTATCATTGCCGATTTGATAGTAGCATAAATTCTATAACCTTCATAATGGCAGTAATAAGCCAGATGGAAGGGGCTTAACATATTTATTGCGAAGCACAGTTGTTGACATAAGGTCTCCAGATGATGTTGCTTATGACATAAGCTCTCTAGCTCACCCATTATACAATATATAATGTGTATCTCAATTACTTCGAAATGTGACCATCGTATTCCATAAACAGACTGCTGAGTATAAAAATATGTCCAAAACTATTGCTGCAAATTATTTTAATTGTGATTGAAATTACAAAATTGTGATATTTTTGGGCACTAATTAGGTGTAACTCAGTAGGGCAACATTGAAAATGCTAATGTTTTTTTTCCATCTCGTCAATATACTAGAATATGAAAAATTGAAATACCGATACAATGGTGATTCTTACAATTTTGGAGAAAACATCATAGAATGGTATAATATATGCTATGCATGCAAATATCAGAAATAGAAAAAAAAAAAAACATTAAAATGCTAATCAAACAGAAAAAGGAGTCAAATGATGTAAACAAGCAGGATAAATGACATAGCTAGAATATCACAGATAATAAAAGGAAATATCAATAGCTGGTCTTATTTTGGGGGGAACATTAGTTTAAACTTTATTCCACTCCCTTTTGGTTGAATAATATTGTCATATTGGTCATCAGATATGTTTAAAATCAACTTTCACATTCACATCTGCCTGTTTATTGAGTTACACACAAAGGATGAGAATTAAAGGGATCGAGCGAAAGATACAAAAAGACCGACGTTCTTCAAAAAAGGCCGGCCTGATGTGGTGTTACATGGCACCACAGTAAAAACAAGGATACTTGTACAGTGTGTGAGCAGTTAGAATGAAGTCTGCAGGCAAAGTAAAGGGGTAATGTTAAGATGGAACAGAGGGAGGAATGGAAGGTAAAAGAGTGTGAGGGGTAAAGGAGGGAGTGAGTATGTACAGTATGTGTGTGTATGGATGTGTATGTTAGAGTGAATGCATATCTATAAGCGTGTGTATATAATCCCATCACACCGTCACAGCCTTGAGTGGTTCTCTATTTTCTGGAATCATTTAGTGAATGCCCCACACAGAACCCCTGCCACCATATTCCTGAAACCCAACTGCTTACAGTGTGTGCTAGCATTAGTGTGTATCAGGGGAGGGCTGGCAGCCTAAGGCCTGGGGAGCAAGTCAAGTGAAGCCCCCTCGCACTCACCTTTCACCCCTCACGCTGGTCCCATCACTATGCGGCCATCAGACTGCTGGAAAACTTATCTAAACGGCCGCTGGGTGCTGATGCCACCGGCCGGAGCTACTTTAATCCTTTTTTTTATTTATTTAATACGCCGGATCGGCTTGCCATATTAAAAATAAATAAATAAAGTATTAAAGTAGCGCCGGCCGGCAGCATCAGCACCCAGCGGCCGTTTAGATTCGATTTCCAACAATCTGATGGCCGCATAGTGATGGGAGCAGCGTGAGGGGTGAAAGGTGAGTGCGAGGGGGCGGAGCTTTCACCCCTCACGCTGCTCCCATCACTTGGCGGCCATCGCATACGGTCGCTGGGTGCTGATGCCGCTGATGCGGCCGGCGCTGCTTTAATACTTTTTCTTTAAATTTAATATGGCAAGCCGGATCGGCAGCGCCCCTGGTGTGTATGTGTATATCAAAATTATGAGGTTTGTGTTGAAAAAAAATTATTCACTTTAGTTTGCCCTAGTGACATAATTAAATAACTCAAAATGATTACCCCTTAACACTAATGTTTCAGATAAAAAAAAATATTCAACCTGTAAATGTCCCCAATATACAGTATAGACAGTTTACTTAAAGTACAGAAAATAACTTAAGGCAACACAATGAAATAAGGCATCAAAACATGTAACAATAAACTAAGTTTTAAAGAGAAAAAAAGAAATGATTTGCTACAGAGGTTTTAATGATTTAATTGTAAACACAATATTTTCTTAAGTCCAAATGTAAAACAGAGTACAAATAAACACACTTAGAAACTGGAACAATTAGTAATTAAGATTTTATTGCTCTGTGTGGTTTGTTTGATGACACAGCCTTTTGGACTAAAACAGAGTAGTGACAAAAGTATCCCCATGGGTGACATTCCCATCACTTTTATGATCAAAACATAGTTTGTCACTTGGGGCAAATATAAATTAGGTTTTATTAGAGAAATTATAGGCAAAGAAGTTAAAGTTGTTAGCTTATTAAATTGTACGTTTAATGTTGATGGGTTTATCGGATGATGTAGAATTTACCTTCAGGATCTCTGTGGGGAAGCACTAGCTGATCCTGTGTTTTAAAGATCCCAAAAAGATTAGTTATATACTATATATTTACAGAAGTATGGATAAGAATCTTTTGTTTAATTGAAATATGTTATATCAAAGAAAAATAGTATTTCAAGACATTGGAAGTCTCTAAATAGCTTGCCATGTTCATTGAACACATACACTATTTGGATACATTTATTGAGACCCCCTCCTAATTATTGAATTTAGGTGTTTCAGCCACACCTATTGCTATCAGGTGTTAAGCACATAGGCAGTCTTCTCCATAGACAAACCAGTAGAATGGGTCGCACTGAAGAGCTCAATGACTTCAACCATGGCAGTGTCATAGGATGCCACCTTTGCCACAACTCAGTTTGTAAAACTTCTGCTCTGCTAGATCTGCCCCATTCACTGTAAGTGCTATTATCGTCAAGTGGAAATGTCTAGAAGCAGCAACAGATCAGCCTCAAAGAGGTAGACCACACATACTGTCCACTGTAGCCTCACCGCTAAAGTGTTCCAAAATTCCTCTGCACTGTGTGTCAGTAACTTAATGAAATGGCTTTCCATGGCTGAGCAGCTGCACACAAGCCGAAGATAACTATGCGCAATACTAAGCATCATCTGGAGTGATGTAGAGCACACCACCACTGGATTCTTGAGCAGTGGAAATCAAGTTTTTTTACAAGCTTACAGGATCATGAGCCAAGGCTTCTTTTCCAACTTCAGTGCTTGACCTCACACATGCTGTACTGGATGAATGGGCAAAAATCCCAGCAGAAACACTCCAACATTTTGTGGAATGCCTTCTCAGAAGAGTGGAAGCTGTTATAGCTGCAAAGGGGAGACCAACTAGATATTAACATCTATGTATTTAGAATGCAATGTCATAAAAGTCCCTGTTGATGTAATGTTAGATGTCGCAATACTTTTGTCCATATAGTGTTTATACTAGTCCCTGAATGAGCTATCCATTAGTCAACACCAGCTAGCCTTTTGACTGGATGAGGCTGGCTCTTAATTATATTAGGGAGCTTGAATGTTCATGTCTCCTGCAAGATCCCTCTATATTGAATAAACCTTGTTGACATAAAACATGTTTGGAATAAAATGCCCTAGTCCTGTCCAACAGATCTTCAAAAAAGAACTTCATAGAGAAGAACATAAAATAAGCTCAAAAAAAAGATTTAGCCAGAGACTAAAATGTCTAAAGAGTTGCTACAGACACCCTCTTGCTACTTGTGGAATTGCAGAGACAAAAATAGTTTTGGAAGTGGCCCTAGATCACCAATTCACAAAAGAGCAATGACAATTGCCTCCCTGCTCCCTTATATAGTGGAACACATCTGTATATGTAGACATATTGTATGCATTTGCTGTCAGATTTTTGTAACAGCTCACTATGACTAGTAGACTATTGCATATTTTGTTCAGGGTATTTCACATTTTCTGACTTGAGTGGAGATTGGCACAAAGAAAGATAACAGTTGTCTGGTGTTTTTATGAAGTTTCTTTTTTATAGGAAAACAACACTATCAGCCACAAAGATATTTCCTTTGCAATGTTCCATATAGCTGAAAGACTGTGTTTTACAGTCAGCTGTGAAATTCATTTTCTGAGCGGTATGGTGTAAGAAATGGGGTTTAAATTGAGTAGCCTTCAGATGGTAAAATGCTCCTAAAATGTCTATAAATCACCAAAAAGTTCATGGCAGGCATTATTTGTCTTGTGAATTTAAAGTATTGTGATTTTTTAAAAGCTGTTAAATTATATTTTTAATTACTTATTAGGAATGCTTAAATTGATATCTTTTTAGTTAGTATTAGCATTTAAATTTCAACCTATATACAATACTGGTAACTTTTTAATACCTAGTGTCCGAAAAAGAAATATGTCGGAAAATGGAGTGTTCAATTTCAGTCAATTTCCCAAGATGTGTTTGGCTTATGGTATAAATCATATTGTGACAAGAGAAAGGTCATATAATAGCTGAGGAAAAATACTCCTAAAATACTTGTTGACAGTATACAAGAACTAATTATCAACATTGTCTATATCTGTCAGATGTTCTGGTCTTGACATATTCTTCTAATAAATTTAGACATACCATATAAAGTATTTGGTTGACTCCATAGCAATCACCATTTTTTGTCAGTTGACTGGATGTCCCAATAGATGTAATAGACTTATATTTACAAGAGCAAGGCTCTTGTCCTGTACCAATATGTCAGCATGTTCCTGCTATCCTATGGAAGGATATTTTGCCTATGCTTGTATACCCATCAGTATGTAATTCTACACTAAAATGTTCCTGAAGCTATATATATCAGTCAAATGTTTTAGAACACCCTCATTTTATAGAAATGTATATCAAGTCCAGTGAAAAACCTGAAAATAATAATGTACATTTCAGAGTTATACAAAAAGGGTTAACAACTTACATTTGTTCTGCAGCAATATAAATAAATTAAGCCTTGAACGTTTATGCTAACAATGCCTACAGGTGTCCGAACTTGATGATCATTTACAACCCTCTGTCTATATAAAAGCAGTATTGGAATAGACTGTATAACTACACCCTCTTAGGCAATATGTGGACAGTATTGTACTGCAAGGAGCAATTAACAAAGAAAGATGCATAGACCATTATAACCCTTAAATGTGAGGGGGGGTTTTTTTGGAGAAATTGCAAAGAACGCCAAAGTTTCAGCGCAAATAATTTCCTACACCATCAAACTCTGACAGGAAGAGGTCTGGCAGACCCAAAGCCATTACAAAATCAGATGACAAGTCTCTGAGAGTCAACAGCTTGCGTGACAGGCGGCTTACAGAACAACGGCTTCAAGCACATCTTAATAGTGATCGAAGTAAGCAAGTGTCAGTTTCAACTGTGAAGAGAAGACTTTGAGATGTATGTTTGAATGGACGAGTGGCAGTAAGAAGCGTGATGGTCTGGGGCTCTTTTGCTGGATCCAGAGTCGGCAACTTGCACAGAGTGAGAGGCACCCTGAACTAATACGACGATTACAGCATTTTGCAGCGGCATGCTCTATCTTCTAGTGCACGCCTAGTTGGCCAGTGATTCATCCTACAGCAAGAAAATGACCAAGACACACCTCCAGAATGTGTCAGAACTACCTTAAAAGAATAGAACAAATAGAGTTGTGTGTGCATTGGTACTTGGGGGGGGGGGTGTCACGGTCAGGACTACTTGCCAAGCCGTGACTGTGAGGAGGGCGTGGGCATGAAGGAGTTAATAGCACCCGGCCTCTGGATTTACTAACTTCACCACTTAACAAGGCATAAGTTACACCAAATTAACCCCCAAATCCTGCCTGTACCCCCCAGGTAGTCTGCCACTCACGATTCTGATACCGGATTCGTGAGATATCCGAATTAAAATCTCTCTCTCTCTCTCTCTATATATATATATATATATCTCAACCCACCCTGGGCAAACAACATATATATATCCTCTAGAATTTAGGTAATAACAATATGGTAACCAAAGACAGATTTGGTTCACTAATATTTTAATAACAAAAAGACAAATATTACACAGTACCACAATTACAAAAAAACAAGACATACAAAATAAAAATAAAAACAGCAAACAATTCTTAAAAACAATGGGACTTAAACAGAGTACCCTCACTCCAAAGTTTCTTCAGTATGCCAGCCTGTGGGAACTCCTTAAGTCCAGATGGTTTCTTCCGATGTTGTTCCTATCAGAGTAAATCGTGGAGTTCTTCTTTGAGGTCGCTGTATTGCCCCTGAATCAGACTCTTTTGGAAAGAAAACACCCCTCTGGCCACATGACCAATTGATGTGCCAATAAGTTATGGTGGAGTAAAGGTGATGGAAACCCCTCCACTTAAGCTAGGAATGGAATTCCTAGAACTCAGGATCCTTATTGGTTGGGCCATGAATCACCACAGGGGTCCTCTGGGAAGATGACACCGCTTGCCAGAACAGATACAGAGGGCATGCACAAGAAACTGATTTAAATCAACATCAGATTAACTCATTGAATGCTTATACAAAGAAACTAACCACCTCCGCTGGATTACCCTTCCATGCATCCACTACATCATATGAGTTAATCATGACAGGAGGTAATCCATACAGACAACAACTGTACAGCCTTGTGAAACTGTCTGACGTTCCTTGTATTGTTAATAAAATGTGTTACAAAAAAAAAAGAATAGAACAAGACGGTAGGCTTCAAAGCATGGAATGACCAGGATAGTCTCCAAACTTAAACCCAATCAAGCTGGTTTGGGATGAACGGGACAGAAGGTTAAAAGCAAAACAACCTATAATTGCAATATATTTTTGGGAACTTCTGCAACAGTGGTAGGAAGAATCGTTAGAAAAATATTTGATTTCCGTTGAGGAAGGAATGCCTTGAGTGTGTCCGGCTGTTATATATGCAAAAGGTGGCTACTTTGATGTGTCAAAAATTAAGATTATATTTTGTTAGGGAAAACGATTCTATGATTTTATTTGTATGATGTTATTTGTTCTTTGGTTTATTTTCAGAGTACATTGAGACATTAAACTGTGTAAATTTCAATAAAAAAAAAGGGGGGTGTTCTAAAACTTTTGATCGGTAGTGTGTAAATTTAGTGAATTTTGGTAATTTAATTAATTTGGCAATTAATACGATAACAATTGTTTTTTCTCCCATCCAAAAAAAAATATATATCACTTTAGTGCTCTCTGTCACCCTCTCTGCTCATTGTATATAACAGTCTGCCTGGCAAGTTACAGCCATCACTGGCTCTCGGGGGCATTACTTCTCTCGAACAGCAGCAGACAACTGTGGTAGAGCCTAACCTCATCAAGACCTTTTTTTCCTATAATAACAAAGGTGTATCAGAGGACATTTAATGTTAATGTGGCTGTAGCTAAATCGAAAAGCCACCAGCGCAGTGCAGGGATAAAGCCAAAGCTCTCCCCATACACTTCGAGTGCTGACTTGCTCAAACCAACCATTTTTTCCTAACTTAGCCTCACCAGCATGATCAAAACTGTGCACATTTACATGCCTTTTATATCAAGGGAGACTGTACATAACTGCCTTGAGTAATTCTGCTGTATGTCAGGAAATATCCTCTGCCAATTGGTTTTGGCAAATGATAAAAGGCAAACGATTATGTTGTAACTGTAATTTTTTTATTAACCATCTAATTTAATAAGTTTTGAAAATCCTTTTTTGTAGAACAAAAATCACCCTTTGTCAATTGTCTATTAAGAGCTGTACACTTCATGACAATTCAGCGATGACTAGTTTGCCAGCACTTGACATTTATGAATTTAAACGACTTTCAAATTATATACTTCATCAAAAGCTTAGCTACAAAGGAAAAACTTTAAAAACTGTCAAAATAAATCTTGTTAAAAGTAGCTGAATTGTATTTTTAGACATTAATCTTTGGTAAATACTGCACACACACAATTTATCAGCATCGACATGAACTCTACATAAAACATATGTTTATCATTATGCAACAATTATTAAATAACATTAGGTACTGAATGTTATAAAAAACTTGTATACATTAATTATTTTAACATATAGCAGGGGGTATACCTGGGAACTCTCCGGGTTTGACCCAGAGATTGCCGGGTGAGCACTGCTTCTCCAGTTCTCCGGGTCAAGACCCAAATCCCCTGGGTTTTCTGGGAGCAGGGTCTTGACCGGCCAGCTCCCCGCCCATTTTTCCTTTAAGTGGGGGTGTTTCCTGCTGCCGTCACTGGACCGCCCGCTGACGTCAGTGTGCAGTCCTGGCCGCATCCCGCAAGGGTAGCCGGAGCCCGGAAGTTCCCAGGTATGGCAGGGAGAATGCTTCCTATGAGTCTGCTTTCAAGTGCATTCTACCGAAATGTAAAATCCCTTCATGGCTGGAGTATTTCTTTCTCTTACAACATCAAAAGTAATTAAAAAAAATAAAACCCAACAAGATTTCATGTATCCAGTAGGAAATACGACCAAAGTGGGCCATGGAGCCCAAAAATGAATGCCAGGAGGAAAGGCTAGACATGTCTTCTTTGCTAGACCAGGGACTAGTCATGATTTGATAAATAAATGGCTATGGTCAATAGAGAACAAAGGTCTATCATAATAACTAGAAATATTTGAATTCTGCAGTAAGTTCTGTCTGGGGAAGTCCAGTCAAGTTGTTTGCTTCAGAAATGCATTGTCAAGTAATCTTCCAGCTTTGCAAGATATTAAAGAAAACCCTAACTTTTGCCCCATTAAAGCTCCCTATATAGTTGAAGATATAAGTGTGCAGTGGTGTATTCTAGCCTAGGTCGTCGCATATAATGATAACTTTGTGTTTTGTTGACATCTTATTAATTTCCTCATTTAATAGGTGTTATTTTATTCATACACAGAAATGTGATATATAATCAAAACTATTTTTCTTATAAGTCACTTCACTTCTACCTTTGAGATAATGGCTCCGTGTGTTGATAATAGAGGGCACTGGCTTTTGGTAGGCATGCGTTCTTCCTACTGTGGTGGTTATAAAAACATTTAAAAAATAGAACTGAAATAAACACTGATCACACTCCCATACAATCAAATTAACAGTCTACTTTGCACATCTAGACTCAATAAATATAGAACCACACTTTGTATGTAATTAAGCTGAGTGTTTCACAACATAGTGCCTACTAACTTAGCATATGCACTATACGGATGTTAAGTACAAGAGAACTGTGATAGTTCCTGGCACATTAGTAGAACACATACTGTTTTATTATATGATTTTAGTCTTTACTTCGGAAGATACCTAGGAGCAAGTCCATTTGAGGCCCACTAATATAATAAGAATGGCGAGATCTTGCGCAACTCATGGACGTTTGCTGCTGCACAACTTACACATGTTTCCAACTTGTAAACGTTAAAGGAATTATAGAATTCCACCTGTATTCTATAAAACTTTTGTTTTTGCTGAGAACAAAATAAATTATTTTTCCTTAACATTCGCACAAAGAAAGAGAACCACACCTAACCAACTCTTCTACAAGATAAGGAGACTTACTCGACATATTCAAATTTGTATCTGCTGACTTTGTGAATTGGGTGTTAACATGTTGAGACTATAAGAAGCCCCTGCTTTATCTCAATGGTAGCGTGCTCAGTTTAAATGAAAGTGTACCCTTGCTGTATGTCACTTTATTGTGATCTTCTTTTGAATAACTAATTCTCTCTCAATTTGGATCAGCTGTTTCACGTTAATTTTCCACAACACAAGCACTCATGATTTAGTTAATGGACTATTGTTGAAAAAAGATATTCTACAAAAAAATTTGAAGAGCGTCCAGGTAGACAGGGTTAGTTGGTCTATTTCTTACAGAACAATGAAGAGTATTAAACTGTATAACTTCTATTGTGAAAACATAATAGTATTATTTATTCAGATATTTTTCAGTGCAACTCAGAGAACAAATGATCACATGGTGTGATCATAAAGAATTTTATGTAAAGAGAGTACTTTCTTGTATTATGCTTATTCTCTTTATCCTTTGTTATTTCAATATGATTCAATGCTGGACAGGGGTCAAGGGAAAAGAGGCATGGGCTCTGAGGCCTTTCCAAGTGTTTTTAATAATTTGTAACTATTCCTTTAGTGCTCCCAAAGGATATTATATTTATTTTAACCCCCATGAGGATACGGAATGACAGCACAACACACAGCAATTTGATCAAGCAAAACTTTAATACAGAACTCTTACTACAGCAGATAGAAAATAGTTATGTGTGTAAACTTATGTGTATGTATATATGTGTGTGTAAAACGAGCTAAGCAAGCCATCAATCAATATCACAACAATCAATGCTATAGTGTCAAATGTCAAAACAGTAATACATCACCGAGCCAAGTATTTATCACTCCTCTAGCTGATCAACTGATAACTCAGCAGGGACTGGGAAACCCCTCAGAACAGTCTTTTCGAAGAGCCGCTTGTCTCGGAGGCAAGGATCCCTATATCCATCCTGGGCTGTCCGTGCACGTTCTTGCAAACACTGCAGGTGGGGCTTCAAAGTCGGTAGTTGCGGCCTTGGGTTTTTCTAGCCATTGTGGGGCCTTTCCAGAATCTTTCAGGGGCGAGTGTCTTTACATCACGATCTAGGTGGCTTCTGTTTTGTGTGACGCAGGCTGGCCCTCTATCCTATGATGCTGGTCAGGCAGCTTCGACCATTTTGTTCTAATGTACTTGGGTGTTTCCTTATCTGTACATGTTGATGTCTCATGCCTAAGTTACAAGTTATAAAACTATACTTAACTAATTAACCCTGTCGTGAACGGGCCCAGGAGTCAAATAATTAAAATGCACTACACCCCTCCCATTACACTTGGAATGGGTTTAGATGAGAGGAAGGCATAGGATAGGATGAGCCTTGCATGGGAGATAGGGGTGTGGGGGCAATACTTCGGCATTATACACTCCTAGTTTTATGTAACAAAAACATAAAACGTATATAAAAACTATACATAAACAGTGCACATTGGAAAAAACTGTATGTAGATATTTGTCCTGATTTTGGAAGTACCTAATATGCCTGATATTTTTATTTATTTTGGTAGTTACAGGGATAAATATGAACGACATGCATCTCTGTTTCTAAACAAGGATTTTTTTAAAAGGTGATTAGCTTGGAGCTGGGCCCCAATAGCGGCCAGGAAAAGGAAAACTGCTCACAAATCAAGCAGGAACACCGAATTTTTAAGCTTTTGTTCAATCTTTTCACATGCCAGACATATTTTGGGATAGGTGGTTTATGTTCTTGAATAAAGTAAGAAAACACAAGAAAATAAACTCCTACTTCTCCTGAGCACGTAGATACCACATATGTGTGGTATGTCAGCGTCACACTGTCACAAGACACCGCCAAATCATGAAAGCACAAAGTGGTTTCATTATTTTTGTGACTAAAACTACCCTAAACTTACCCACCCCACAAACTATTCAGTATATTCCCAAAGGCACAAAGCCCAAGGCCCTCAAAATCACCCCACTTACCCTTGTATGTTTACCAACATGACCACAAATATAACAAGAACACTAGAGTTTGATGATTTTTTTCTTCTACTTTTCACATTTCTTGCACATATTTGGATGAATACCAGGATTTCCTTTTTACTTGCACACGTGGCATGGTTTATGTGTTACAGTTCATCCCATGGGTTTTGGTTCAATTTTTGTTAGTTTTTGGTGTATCTCAGTTCCACGGGTTTGAGGGTATTTTAGAATAATTTTTGGTGCCTCTGCTTCCCTGAGTTTGGGGCTAATTTTACAAATGTGTTTTTAGTGTCTTATAAACAACTAGCACACAAATAACTAACTGCAGCTTAGTGGCAAGCCTACCCCACCATGACTACATCAGGACTGTATTACATCAGTAACCCACTGGAACTCCACACTGAACATGATGGAGCAGATCCTATAGCAGCAGCAGGCCCCAATGTTCTCTGAGCAGGAGTGTCCAGCAGAGGGTAATTTACATTAATGGGGCAGGTAGTGGTGGTGCTACTTTGAGCCAGGTCACCCCCCTACCTACCATAAACAAAAAATACATGTCGTCATGGAATAAAATTAGGCCTTTCTAGGCAACAGATTACATATGGAGGTTGAAACACTGATCAGAGGAGCTGACAAGTCTCATGTGAGCCATCATTGAGTACATGCTGGCCACCCGTCAAGTTTTAAAATTATTCTTAAGGGTCAACTTGCCACCACCCAAGCCTCCGAGATGGTCAAAGCCTACCTTGAATTACTGCTACTACCTCCTACTAGTGACTACTCCTTCCCTACTCAGGGTGACCAGTTCTTTTGATTTTTCAAATATTGCAGAAGTTCAGTCCAGCACCAAGGTGCTGCATGTGCATCTGTCAGTGCCTCCCCAGGGCACATGCTTTATAACTGCTACTGCTGCTGTTTTTCTGTCTCCTTCCTTGCCCTAGGAGTTCATTTTTTTTACATTTTTCAAATATTGTGCAAATTCAGTCATATAGCAAATGGCTGAATGTGTCTTACTGCCAGTGCTTGTCCTGGTCCAGTGCCTTACTGCTGCTGCACCTCTGTCTCCTTCCTTGCTCAGGGGGTTATTTTTTCATAAATTATGGAAATTCCATCAAGTATTCAAGTGACTGGATGAGTCTGTCTGACAGTGCTTGCCCAGACCTAGCGGCCTACTGCTGTTGTTTCTATTTCACCTTTCTTACTTTGGGGGGATACTTTTTAAAATGTTTAAATCATTGTAGAAATTCAGTCTTGTGGCGAGTGGCTGGATGTGTTTATCTGCCAGTGCTTGCTTGGCCCCATGCCCTACTGCTGTGACTCAGTCTCCTCCTTAAATCTCAGGGATCAGTTCTTTTAATTTATTGTATATTTTTGCCCTACAACAAGTGGCTGGATGTGCCTGTCTGCCTGTGTCTGCCCAAATCAGTAAAAATAGAATTAGATGCTATACCTAATTTTTAAAATAATATAGCTTTAGGTTGCCTTAAGTAACTTTGTTATGTAAGAAGTTGACTCCATGCTGGCTAACAACTTAAAGAAGCATGATCTTAAGACCAGAATTTTCTAATTAAAACAAACAGATGGCACTAAGATTTATAACCCAAACAGATGGTTGACAGCTTTGCTGCGCATTATGAGAAATACGATAATCTGTCTATGGATCATTCAATAAATCAACAGAGTTTCTCTGATAGTGAAAAGTTTCTTAAAAATGTCCTATTTTCCACATCCGTCTCAAGAACCATTGACATAGTCTATTTCTGACATACAGACACATGCAGTCATTAAAAAATACAGGTGTCAGATGCTTTCTTTTAACATCTATTGCAAAGCATTCACAGAGGTCCTCAGTTTCCAATAAGGGAAGATGCCACAGAATTGTTACAAGCTAATATAGGCCTTGCATTTTATAAGTCTAGATGCTTCAAATTTCATAGGCTATATTAGCAGTATATTGTACATGTATTTAACATTTCCATTTTCCAAAATTACAGTGAAGGAAAAAATTATTTGATCCCCTGCTGATTTTGTACGTTTGCCCACTGACACAGATATGATCAGTCTATAATTTTAATGGTAGGTTTATTTTAACAGCTAGAGACAGAAAAACCAAAAAATCCAGAATAACGCATTTCAAATAAGTTATAAATTGATTTGCATTTTACTCAGGGAAATAAGTATTTGACCCCTTGAATACATGACTTAGTACTTGGTGGCAAAACCCTTGTTGGCAATCACAGAGGTCAGACGTTTCTTGTAGTTGGCCACCAGGTTTGCATACATCTCAGGAGGCATTTTGTCCCACTCCTCTTTGCAGATCCTCTCCAAGTCATTAAGGTTTCAAGGCTGACGTTTGGCAACTCGAACCTTCAGCTCCCTCCACAGATTTTCTATGGGATTAAGGTCTGGGGATAGGCTAGGCCACTCCAGGACCTTAATGTGCTTCTTCTTGAGCTACTCCTTTGTTGCTTGGTCATGTGTTTTGGGTCATTGTCATGCTGGAATACCCATCCATGACCCATTTTCAGTGCCCTGGCTGAGGGAAGGAGGTTCTCACCCAAGATTTGAAAGGGGGGCAAGAGGCAATAATGGCACAGACCAGCTGCTGAAGTTGGGGGGCCCCATGGCAATTTTGACACCAGGGCCCTGTGATTTCTAATTACGCCAGTGTTTGTGGATCCACATTCACTTACACTCTATCACATTCTCATTCTTGTTCACTCTCTCATGCTCTCTAAATGTTTTCCTACCATCTCTGCTGAACACTTCCGCTTCTGTGAACCACGTCCGCATCTTTTTCTCCCTTCTCTTATCTCTTGTCTCTTCTGTTCTATCTTTGCATCTCCACGGACATAACCCGGTGGGAACTTCAGCCAAAATGGCAGCATTGCCCAAAAACAAATGGGCCAAAAATGAGTCATTTTTGGCCCATTTGCATGTCTGCACAAAATGTAATGATGCTTGCAGGATCTACTTTTGTTTTCGACTGGGTTCAACATATGTTATTTGTGTATATTTTGTATGTATAATAATATGTCTACACAATTTACTTCTGTATTGTACAAACAGATTTATATTGGGGGGAAAAAATGAAACATTTGTCCAAACTACTCTAATTAATGCTAATCCATAGAAAACTAAAAGAAGTCAGAACTGGAAGCACATTTTGCTTTTCCAAGGGTTCCTATAAATAATAAAATGTTTATCAGTCACAAATTATTTCTGTCTTTTACTCATCTATTATTAAAACAGTACAATAATATAAATTTGCTCTGACCAGCCACAGTAGACATGAGTCAACAGAATATTAAAAAAACACAATATTATATACATAGTAAACAGTGACATATGAATAATAGGATGTTGAGGCTTTTCCAAGACTACAATACTTAGATCTATTTATGAATTATACCTTTATGTGATGATTAATGTAGAACCTCGTGAACTAATGAGTATCATTTGGAATGAGCACGCATTTTGAAAAAATCCTTTGTTTGAAGGTTTAATAGTCATTCTGTTTGCTACAAATGTCTTAAGTAGATTTACATTCTGCAGTAATGATTTGTCCTCAAGCTACCTCAGAAAAAGTGCAAAATATATAAATTATTGTGCTTGGTACCAATTAAAGTTTTGATGAACCAAATAAAAGTTTTGCCAGACATGGTTTAGAATTAGTTTTTGTCTTAAATGACTTTGCCCCTGTCAACTATTATGTTACTTGAATCTAAGCTATATTGAAAAAAGTAATAAACCATTAAGAGACAGGGAAGCTCACATATATAAAGCTCATACCAATTAACATGAAAACAAGCACATTAATTCTATCTAAATATACTGTACCTTAATTAAAACTATAACTAGAAGAATGGCTTGATTGCTTTTCATATCTTATTGACTGTATTCAATAATAAAGTCACCCACCATAGTTAACATTGTAACAATGAGGTTATCTATTAGTTTTACTTGTAAAAAATGCATATTTTGGTCTCAAGGTGAACAATTTAAAAATAATTCAATCTCGGCAGTTGGGAAATATTTTAAACTGTAGCATTTAAAAAAAAAACTATAAAGGGGGAGAGGGGTTAGAAAGTCATAAGGGAAGGAGAGGGGTTAGAAAGTCATAAGGGAAGGAGAGGGGTTAGAAAGTCATAAGGGAATGAGAGGGGTTAGAAAGTCATAAGGGAAGGAGAGGGGGTATATATAAGTAAAGAGTGTGAATTAATGTGTGGATGCATTGGGTGAATGAGGGAGAGCATGAGTTGTCTGAGGGAGAGCATGAGTTAATGTGTGGATGAATTGCCTGAATGAGGGAGAGCATGAGTTAATGTGTGGATGAATTGTCTGAATGAGGGAGGGCATGAGTTAATGTGTGGATGAATTGTCTGAATGAGGGAGAGTATGAGTTAATATATGGATGAGTTGTCTGAATGAGGGAGAGCATGAGTTAATATGTGGATGAGTTGTCTGAATGAGGGAGAGCATGCGTTAATATGGGGATGAGTTGTCTAAATGAGGGAGAGCATGAGTTAATATGGGGATGAGTTGTCTGAATGAGGAAGAGCATGAGTTAATATGTGGATGAATTGTCTGAATGAGGGAGAGCATGAGTTGTCTGAATGAGGGAGAACATGAGTTAATGTGTGGATGAATTATCTGAATGAAGGAGAGCATGAGTTAATGTGTGGATGAATTGTCTGAATGAGGAAGAGCATGAGTTAATGTGTGGATGAATTGTCTGAATGAGGGAGAGTATGAGTTAATATGTGGATGAGTTGTCTGAATGAGGTAGAGCATGAGTTAATATGTGGATGAGTTGTCTGAATGAGGGAGAGCATGAGTTAATATGGGGATGAGTTGTCTAAATGAGGGAGAGCATGAGTTAATATGGGGATGAGTTGTCTGAATGAGGAAGAGCATGAGTTAATATGTGGATGAATTGTCTGAATGAGGGAGGGCATGAGTTGTCTGAATGAGGGAGAACATGAGTTAATGTGTGGATGAATTATCTGAATGAGGGAGAGCATGAGTTAATGTGTGGATGAATTGTCTGAATGAGGGAGAGCATGAGTTAATGTGTGGATGAGTTGTCTGAATTAAAGTATGAATTAGTGAGTGACTGTAAAAGTGTGTGTGTATCATAGATGTATAATCGTGGAAGGGCAAAGATGGCACAAGCAGGAGGTTTGAGCCTTGGGGACCAATATGGCACAGGCAGGATGTATATGGGACAAAGATGTCACAGGCCGGACTGTTTGGGGACAAAGTTGACTTGTGCTGGGCTATTTGGGGACAAAGATGGCACATCTTATGTGTGTTATCTGGGTGCTGGTCAGGTTCTATGTGGGAAGTGTGGACGCCAGGGCTGACTTTGGGGTGTGCAACCTTTGATCTATGCCTGTAATTTAGGGGGTTTTAAATATACCTTTAATGTTTTTATGTGAATTCCAATTGATCTATACCTGCAAAGCTGTAGATCCATATCTGCTATGCTATGTTTCTATACATTATTTATGTATATCTGCAAATACTGTTTGCAGATTCTGTTTATTTGATATATACCTTCAGTGCTGAGATCACAAGTGAATTTCAATTGATCTGGGTTTGTGTGTTGATCTATACCTGCTATCAGCAGCAGGGACTAATATTTATATATATATATATGGGCAGCAGGTGCTAGTAAATGGGTTTTAGATATTTGGACAGGGGCGCAATTTAAGTGCTTGCCATAGGCGCTATTTTCAGTAGATATGCCTCTGCACCTCCCAGTCTTTACTAAAACCAGGAGGTTAAGCAGGAAGAATTCTTAACTACAATTCTGTACATGCCCTGTATTACAAGTATTAAAGTCAAAGGGCCTAGTGGTAGCCGTTAACATGTATTTTTCAATATACAGCTAGTATTCATGTGATTGGTTGCTGATGCTCATTAATTTCAAAGGGAGCTCAGATTTGATTGACTTCAATAGGAGTAAAACTGAGCACCTGCAGAAGGAAAACTGGAGGATTGAGGATATGTGTAACAGCAGATGTGGTAGGTGTTAATACAGTCAGGGAATTTAAGAATGCATGGGATAGGCATATGACCAACCTGAAACTAAGACAATGTATTTTACTTTTCCTGTTTTAGTGTGATCTGAGGTAGGATTTTCTTAGTATAGGGATCTCTGGCATTGCAATGGTTAACTATAGTTTACTTTTTCCTTTTGCTGTATGCAACCTCATGCTCAAGAGGTTACTGTATGCAGCCTCTTGAGCATGCTGGCCTTGATTATTTTCTGGGAGGTTTTTTTTTGGTTTCTAGTTGCAAGGCGAAACCTGAGCCTTGGTTATTCTGACAAGTTCAAAACATCCAAGTGCAAAACTGGTAAGTGTGGAGTTCAATGCCAGGAAGGGCCTGAACGAGCTGAAAAAATGAATTTTAAACTTGCGCTTTATATCTAAACTGTTTTCTTTTTTGGGGGGGTACCATGTTGGGAAATGCTGGGGGGATCAGTTCAGATCTAGCATTACTAGAGCAGGCTGATTTACCAAGCAGGGGGAAACAAGGCTAGGAAAGCTAGACAGGTTGTGGTGGTAAGGTAATCAAATCTTAGAAAAGTAGACAGGATAATCTGCCGCCAAGACCCAGAATGCCAAAAAGACGTGCTTGGGTTTGGAACCTAGTGTTGTGAACCTAGTGAACAGATCGTTGGGAGGGGCTGGTGATGATGCAGTGGTCATAGTCCATGTTGGTCCTAATGAAAAAGTCAATGGCAGTTGGGCATCCCTAAAAAATATTTTATGGCATTAGGTGAAAAACTTAGGGAAAGGACCTCCAAGGTCAAATATATCAGGAATATTAGGAGCTTAGAGAGATGAATGTGTGGCTTCGAAAGTAGTGTTGGAAGAACGGATTTGGGTTTTTAGAGAACTTTGCAGTTGGCTACAAGGATGTACTGCACCTCAACGATGAGGAGGCTGCGTTACTTGGGGAGAAGATAGTTACAGAGACCTGGTATAATCAGCATAATGTAGAAAGTATAGAGATGGCAGAAAGGGAGGGTGTTCCCCCTTTATGTAAAAAATAACATAAAGGTAACTCTTATACAAAGTAATAAGGAGGAGGTCAAGAAGGACCTTGACCATCTGCTACTTGAAGAAATGACTACGATGTCAATGAAAGGTGAGTTTATCATTATGGGAGACTTTAACCTCCCTGATGTACATTTGAAAAACAGCTGGGTCAGCTGTTACAGCTGGGTCAGGAGTAGAGACATTACATTACATTAATTTATAAAGCACCGGCAGATTTCGCAGCGCTGAGACATCCTAAATTCCGTGCAGGGACTGCGTCTTAAGCAGTTGGTAGAGGAGCCAACAAGGAAAGAGGCTGTGCTGGATTTAGTATTTACAAATGGAGACTTGATTTCAGATGTCACTGTAGAAGGGCCTGTCAAAATAACTTACTTTTTTGATTGGGCAAGTAACGTTATAGACCAGGGAGGAGCTGCTGACATTATCTATCAAGATTTCAGTAAGGTATTTGACACTGTCCCCCATAGAAGATTTATAGATACATTTCCGGCTTTGGGTATAAATGCCAGAATAGTTGAATGGATAATGGTTGAGTGATAGAAGGCAGAAGGTTTAGTTAAGGCTTGTTACTAGTGGGATACCTCAGGGATCAGTATTGGGACTGGTACTTTTTAATATTTTATTAGTAATATTACAGAAGGTCTCAATGGTGATAATACAAAGGTCTACAACAGGGCAGACATTCCGGGTGGAACCACTCAGATAGCAAATTATTTAAGCTAGAAGAATGATTGATAGTGTGGCTTCTGCAGTTTAATATTGATATATGTAAATAATGCATTTGGGATAAAAATTCCAAATTCCAAGGCAAATGAATGAACAAATTGTAACAAAATTTCAAAGGCTTTGCCATTTCGGAAATGTGTACAAACACACTACAAATTCAAATGCACAAGTCTACTGCATACATGAATATCTTCAGAACACCTGAAAGCCATTAGTTTTCTTTACTGATCCATCATGGTTAACTGCTCTGTATCTCTGGGGAGGTATAGCCCAAAAGTCTGAGTACTAACTTAAGCAGACAAATATTTCAGGACACTTTGTTAGTCAGGATAGTGGTATTGTTATCACGCAAACTTCAACTGATTTCAAAGCTCCGTGGTCCCATCGAGGGAGATCCTTGGATTTTTCTACGTTCACGATCTCCACAACCTACAAAAGTTAGACAGTGGGGCAGAAATGCTATATTTTTTGGAATTTGTTTTGTCTGTGGAGAACACAGTACTAGATTATTAGCCTACTGAAGGACCAGACTAATATTTCTTAAGCAATATTACAGAAGGTCTTAAAAGTAAGGTATGTCTTTTTGCAGATTATACAGGTCTGCCACAGAGTAGACATTCCCAGCCAGATCACAAATTATTTAAGAAAATCGGAAGACTCATCAAAAGTGGACTTAAAGGTAAGCTAGCAATGCAATAAAGTTTTATTAAAAAAAAAGCAAACACACTGCTGGGTTGTACAACTAGAGACAATAGTAGAGTAAGAGAGGACCAGGTCTCTGCTTAGACCTCATTCAGAGTATTGTGTACAGTTCTGGAGATTCCCAACTTCAGAGGGATATTGACAGATTGGAGAGGCTACTAAAATGGTGATGGTTTGCAGGATAAGGGAAAGACTTAGGAATTATACATTGGTATAGCTTGGAAACGTGAAGAGAGAAGTGTACAGAGTGGTACAGTATATAATTTCTTGGACAAATGTTTACTTTAGTCAGGTCTAGTGGAGGTTGGACGGAAAAGTCTGAAACGTATGTGCAAAAAATGTATCCAGTTTAACCCTCTTACAAACTACACACCTTAGGCTCCCCTATTTCAGGCCAGGGTATTTAATACATTGACCAGAGCATTTTCCTTGCGCTAATAGCATTAAACGTACAGTCATTGTTTGCTCTTTAGTCACATCATTGAATAGTTAACTTACAATATGATTATTGTTTTTATGTGAAGCAGTTATTAGACAATATACTGATGCTGGCGGTGTGAGAGTAACATTCATGTATTACTATTTTTAAGCAGAATATTTTATTAATCCTAAAATACTGTGGTTTTGGCAATTTGTAGCTAATAACATCACTGAAGGAAGGGTTGTTTGTTTTGTAGTTTAATTCCAAAAAATGTGTATAATAAAGTAAAACACACTTTTCTAATATTATCATAACCGCTTCTCTTATTTAGCCATATGTCTGTCTGTCTCTGGAGGGTGAAATTTAGAAAAAAATGCTGACTTTCTAAATGAGAAAAATAGAATAATATATAATTAAAGCCATATGGAGTATACCAGGTGACAGAAAGGAAGAAATTAGGATATATTTTGCCTCTCTATAATGTACATGAATTTTAATTATTTCGGTGTTGGCTTTTTTGCAGTACACATGGCAATTTTTCTGCTCAATCTAGCATTCACTGGTGTTATTATATACTTTGCATTGTAATTTTTCTTTACGCCAAAGAATTGTTCAGTATTCAAGCAGTGTGTAAGTGATGAGGCAGGGATTAATATAATAAACCTGGGAAGGTGTAGCACATAACTATACATCACTCACATCATCCCCTTCTCAGGTGGCTTGGGCATGTTTTATAATGACATATACTATAGGAGGTAGGAACTCCATTCTGTGCCTCTCAATAACCCCCCATCTGGTGGGATAAAACATAAAAAATAAATTATTGGGTAGGGCACAGAGCCTACCCTGTCTCTCTGCACTACCTTCATTGTAATCTGCTTTTTATGACAGACTTTGTTTTATTTACGGAGTGGCCTCTTTCCCTGTGCAAAATATAAGGGAAATTGATGGCTTCACTTGCCTTCTGTTGATGGGTCCTAAAAATAAATACAGCCATCTTTTTTTTCTGCAAGTTTGCACCTTTTAAGTGGACATTGGCTAGGGTAAGTTTTTACATGTATTTATATTTTATAATGCATATATGTATAATCTATTTATAATCGCCCTTCTATTCCACAGATTACGGATAGAGTAGGGGGTATGCCTTCCCAAAGGGTATAATAAAGTAACTTAACCTGGTCTTCCCAATAGACAGGAGTTGGGAGACATGGGACAGAGATGCTATGAAGGGTTTGGAGAAGCATGTGATGTTGTCCATGCCTCCCAGTGTCAGGTGTGGTATGATAATTGCCTTACTCCCTTGATTGAAGGATTATCTTTTAAATGGATTTAAAACATTTGTCCAACATTTTTGTTTTCGGAAATCCTATTTGTTCGTCTGGTTGCCATGGAAACAAGAAATAAATGCTTTGTTCCTCTCTCATATGATTGGAGGTTTGCTGCTACAATCTGGGGGATAGCAATTCAGTTTAGTACCATGTGCTAGGTGTTAAATATGACTACCCTTAAAATAGTCTTGATAAACATCAAGGGTATTAATCCTCCTACCCAATGTTGTAGGTTATTTCAAGGTGCAAGACACTGGGGGTTCAGATTATCTGTGTGCTGAAATCTCATGTCCCAAAGAAAGATCCTTAGTGTAGTCTCTAAAAAATACCTGGTGGCAAAAAAACAATCAGAGGTACCTCACAGTTTTCTTTTTGCTGCTCTGACCACTTGAGTAGATATTTTATGATTCACTGTGGCTAACTATTTGGAGTATACTATTCTTAATGCTTATGTTCCCAATGAAGGCCAGATCCAGTACCTTAAAGCAGAGCCAAGCTTAGGGTCACTGATGCCTGGGTGCAAATGTATTTTTAGTGCCCCAGGTGGGTGTGGCTATATAGATAACTCCTCTCCTTTACAAATATAACACTTCTAACCATTTTCTATGGCAACCACTCCATCTCTTTAGGCCCTTTGATGTCACCAAGTAATATGTCACCCACTTCCAACATTGCTACCTTTGCACTTAACAGATTGTCAGTACCAGCCTTGCCCCCAAACATACTCCCCAAAAAGCCTGTCAGGAACAAATGTGTGCCCAAACAGCTTGTTAGTGCCATCTTTGTGGCCAAACAGCTTGTCGGTGCCGTATTTCCACCAAACAGCTTGTTAGTGCCAATTTTTGTCCCCAAACAGCCTGTCAGTGCCATATTGGTGCCCTTACAGCTTGTCAGTGCCACCTTTGTGTCCAAACAGAATGTCAGTGGCATATCTCCCCCAAACAGCTTGCCAGTGCCATCTTTATCCACTTTCAAATAACAAATGGATCCAGATAGGGATATGCTTTGTCCCCACTGCTATATGCCTTAGCTCTGAAACCCTTGGCTACTGAGATTCCTAAGCATTCCGATATCTGGGCTTTTCAACTTCCTAACTGAAGTCAGATAAAACTCAGACTTTTTGTGAGCGATATTATTTTCCCAATTTCAAACCTGATAATATCTCTCCATAGTTTGCAAGAAGTTTTGGGTAAATACAGTAAAACTTTCTTTTATGATATAAATCTTAACCAATCACAATTAAACTAAGTCTTGAAGAGACAGTGGTCTATCCGCTTAAAAACAAATTTACCTTCGATTAACTATCTTGAAATTAAATGAAGCAATGACATTGGTAGTATGGTTAAAGTCAACATAGAACTGACATAGAACCAGCTTAAGGCAGAATTTTGTTTTATAGTCCCCTACTTGTCTGGGGGATCTTTCTGGAAGAGGGGGTAAAAAGAGTTTTAAGCTACTTCCTTATTTCAAAACTAGCACTTCTCTCCTGTTTCGAACTTCTGTCTCCCAATTTAAACCTTCAGCAGTGGAGAAGTGTGTGCATTACACACATTCATAACTTATTTTATAGACAAGACTGGGCAGACATGGAAGCAAAACTTCAAATTAACAGACAGCAATTACTTTTAAAATTAGATTGTAAACTCACAAGAGCAGGGCCCTCTTCTCCTTTGCACCAGTTTGTTATTGTATGTGTTTAGAAATTGTTCTACTGACTGTAACAGCTCTGCAGAATCTGCCGGCGCTTTATAAATAAATGTAATGTATGAGGTAGAGGACCCAAGCTTAACACAGTAAATGATCTAGCATTTACTTATTGTGCTTGAAGGCACATGTGATTAAGCATGCTATTTCTATAGTCTACTTCGAACTAACGAAGATGGGGTGTTTTGATGCATAAAAATACATGGGAGAGGAAAAGCCATTCTCTGAGGAGCAATGGGCAGCTCTGCTGAGCAATCTCAGGGGTATCTCTCACTGCACCATTCACATGAAAACTTAAGAAAGTGCTATACCAATGGTATCTGGTGCTGTCCTGTTTGGTTATGTTGCCGTAACGTGAACTGAGGGCAATATGGCAGTGCTTTCATTGACCTCCTCTCCCTCAATTAGCGGATCAGAGCTGCCATATTGCCCTAAGTTCATGTTAGGACCGAATGACAGAGCTTTTGATGATGTCCTCTCCCCCAATAGGAGGATAAGGGAGAGGATGTCACTAAAGGAACAGCTTATTTTGCCCTCAGTTCATGTTAGGGCAAAATGATGAAACTTTCGGTTACATCCTCTCCCCTGATTGGAGGATCAAGGAGAGGACATATTGACCTTAGTTCAGGTTTGGCCATCTCCCCAAGTGCTGCCATTTTGGGGAAAATTCCCTGTGGGTTATATCCTTGGAGATGCGGATGAAGATAGAAGATAGCAGATTGAAGACAGAAGAGAAGGGAGAAAATAAAAGAAGATGCAGAAAAAGATACAGAAGCGGTTGACAGAAGTGAAAGTGGTCAGCAGAGAAAGTAGGGAAACATTTAGAGACCGTGAGAGAGAGAGAGCAAATGAGAATGAGAGTGTGAGAGAGTTAGTGAGAGTTTGAGTGAATGTGGATCCACAAATTTCAGAAGAAAATTCTTCTAAGGTTTTTGCTTCGTTTTTGTTTTGGAATTCATAATGCGATGATATTTGTGTTTTTCCTTTTTTTCTTGAACTTACTGTATAGTGGGGGAGAATTGAATAAAAAATTACAGTTTAAAACAAATGTTGAAATGTTTAATTTGCAGAATGCAGAATTTATATCCAACCATTTAACATTACAGAATGTAATTAGATTTGTGTCCTACACCTGTGGTTGGTATACAATATTAATATTAATTTGGGATATATGTAGAACTATATGGCGATATTATTCATTAATGATTAAATCATGTCTTTGAACAGTTACTTCTTCTTACAATTGCGACAGAAGACAGAAGTTCTTGGTTTTGATCCTAGACATGTTTCAATTCATATGCCTTTTATCCTTTGTGCTTTAAATAGAAACAGAATTGAAAGTAACTTCAAAGAGAGATTTGGGAGAAAAAAATTAAAAGAAATTCTACATTCCATGCTAATAGGTTTACTTGTAATTTACCCATCATATTTTACAAGTAATGTAAAATAGAATTGGAATAAAAAAGTTAACTGTAAAATTCAAGTGTTAAATATCTTAAGTGGCAAGGTTAAAAAAGTCTACACAGATTCTACTATGACATTCAACTGATTGATCCCTTCCAAAATGGGCTGGATGATTTTTTTTAAACAATACAGGGATGTAATGGAACATGATTAATTAGAGTTTAATAATTTAATGTACAATTAGATTGCGATTTTGGAGTCATGAAGGAGTTTTTCTAATATTTCACAATAGTCACAACTGGAGATGGCCGTAATCACTTGAAGCACTACAGCTAAACAAGTTATTAATATTATTAGTACCAGTAACTAACACACTGGTTTTGTCTTCAGCAAGTGAAATGCATGTTAAATTAGGGTGAGGTCAGGTGACTGACTTGGCCATTAAAGCTTCTTCTTATCAGTTTTGCAGCATTTGGCTGAATCTGAGCCAATAGTATTGCCCTACAACAGAGGGTCCAGATTCTTATAGCATGAGGTCCACAAAATCCTGACCTTTTTACTTTTAGTTAATGTAAGAAAGTTTCACTTAATGTAAGGAAGATCTTCTTTACTGAGAGAGAATAGTGGATAAGTTGAACAGTCTCCCATCAGAAGTAGCTTGAGGTGTACAGAACCCCTATAGATTTTTTATTTAATTTAAGAAAGTTTTTCTTAATGTAAGAAAGATTTAATTTACTGAGAGGTTGATGGAATAACCTCCCAGCAGGAGCACAGATTTGTATTTTGTATTTGTATTTTTCTCATCTTTGCACCTCTCTATTATAAGTTGGTGTTTTGATTGAGATTTTTAAAGCTATTATTAGTTCAGTTTAGAGTAATGTGTGGTTAGATTTTTTTCAGTATAGATATCTCTGACATTGCAATGGTTGCAACCTCTTGAGCATCCTGCCCTTGATTGTTTCTTGGGGAGGAATGCCTAACAGTGTTCCCACTATAAACCTTAACAATATTTCCTGGGAACATTGCCAAAAATGCTCATCATAGCTTGTTTAAGCCTCTCTGACCCCAGCAAAAGTCACATCTTCTAACTGGCAACTGTCCCAGGAAATGTGTGAGAGGGAGAGATGACTCTATAGGGCAGGAGTGATTACATTATATTAAGTTCTCAATACAGGATCCAATAAATACAATTGAATCGTTTAATTTTATGATTTCTATAAGACATCATATACGTCTACCGCTGCTGCAAAGTCAAACTTTACTTTGCAAATTTACTACAGCCAACTTGCATTAGATCATGTAAAAATGAACTCTCTAACCATCTTTCATGTAGGACTTAAATGGCACCATAAACCTCCATGTTGTCCATAGACTAGAATGGGACACATACAAATCCAGGTAACCAAATCACATTTGTTTTCATTTGTTTTGTTGGGCCTTCCTTGTTATCAGAGATTTGTACTAAAGCACAAAATTGGCAAAATTTGTTAAAAATAAAGTTTGTATGAATTTGAATGAACTAGTCTGCAAGACACTATACAATAGCTAAATATTTTGAATCTTTTTGCTCTTATAATATTTGTACAGTACACAGTCCATCACGTATTTTTTTAGGTTCTTCAGATTGCAGACATTTCTGAAAACATAACATACCCCAACACTCTAAAATTGCATGCAATGTGTTCAAGTTTAATAAAGATTTCTAAGATCTGTAGAACGTTTATTTGGGCTTAAAATAAAACATTAAAAAACAAGTTATATTCCAATCATTTTCAATGAGCTCATAAAAATCTTAGGCACTGAACATACATTATGCATGTGTTAATCGGTTGAAATCGAATGAAATGGAACATTCTTACCGTATATGTTTAGATTTTAAACTACGAAAGGCAAACAAAAACATAGGCATTAACAAGAGTAAATATTATGGAATGTTTTATTGAGAACATATTACAATTTTAATGTAAACCATCATTATTCATAATTAAACAATATAGAATATAATTACACTAATTAATGACTACATTGTTTTGCATATTCATCATCTATAGTTACATCTATAAACTCACGGTCATTTCTTTTGTACTTCTCCTGCAGGCTTTTAGAACACATGATGTTTAAATTACTTATTACTAGTCTAATTTAGCTTAGGCTTTTATTATTTCTACTTAATATAAATTTTATTAACAGTGGGAATTAAATCTGTCTTAGCACAAAAAATGTACGTATTATTCCGTTTTACAGCACATAGAGGGTTAATTTGGAAAAACCAAAAATGTCCCAGATAGTCAAGCAAATTTCTGTTCATATGATAATTTTAATCCATTTTTCCATATTTGTATTTTCAGCAAAAGTGAGAGTGAAATGTGATGCTTTGAAAATAATATTTGTATTATACATTAAAATGTACTTTTAGAATGAGTGAAGACTGCATACAAAGAGCAGTTGTTATAGTTATTATGCAACTAAATGAAAAACGTGAGAAAAAAAGTGAGAATACTAAACAAACAACTCAAAATTTATAAATAAACATTTGTGACATTTCCAAAAAGAAATCAGTGACCAATATAACCACCTTGTTTTTTAATAACAGTGATAAGCCCTCCATTCATGGAGTCTGTCAGTTTTTTTGACAATCAACTTTTTGAGCAGCAGCAACCACTCTCATTTCATCAGTCCATAAAATGTCTAAAAAATCTGTCTTCGGACGTTTCTTGGCCCAAGGCTTGACGTTTCAACTTATGTGTCTTGTTCAGTGGTGGACGGGTTTCAGCCTTCCATACCGTAGCCATGTCTCTGAGCACCGAATACCTTGTACACTCCAGGTAGGTTGCAGTTCTGGAATATGACAGCACTGGAGGAAAATGGGTTCCTGGCAGCTTCATGTTTGAGTCTTCTCAAATCTCAGGTAGTTAATTTGCGTCCCTGTTGACTATTTGCAACAAAATGTGTGATGGTTCTGTGATCACGCCCCAATATCTTAGCAATTTCAAGAGTGCTGCTCTTTCAGAGTCAGCTAAATCTCTTTTCTGCCCATTTTGCCAGAATTAATTAATTAATAATTAGGCATGACATAGGGAGTTCATCTGCTTAGGCCACACCCTCCCTCATTACACAAATACACATCACCTGATATGCTTAAATCCAAAAAGCATTTAAGTTTATACAGCTTGGAGTTGGAAAATATGCATACAAATGATGATATGGTTAAAATACCCATACGTCCTTTTCATGTTCCAAATCTGCTGATCAAATTTGTATTTCTGGTGTAATTAGATTTAAAATAATAGTAATAGTGATTTCTAAAATTAGGTTTACCTGAGAGGTTTGGTGCAATGTTGGGACGTCTATCCTGTGTGACTCCTGTTCTATATGTTCCCCTTTGTATCTCGTTTTTATCTCTAAAAAATGTATTTTCAATAATTTGTTCCTCTAGTTTATGCATTTTCCCTTCTAGGTTTCTTTTTCTTGTGATGATACTAGTACTATCTACCTTTTCCTTTATCTCCTCCTTTATACCTTGTATTTCTCTTTCTATAGTTTTTAATTGATCTTTTTGTTGAGCTATTATAAGTCTCATTAATTTAAACAAGCATTCATCTAATGTACTATCCCACTCCTGCATAAGGACTGGGTCATCCGTGCCAAAAGTTTTTTAGGTACGTAGTCCCCTTGGAATGGTTTTTGTCTTAACATATTGATCAATAAAAGTAATTTCCCACCATCTTTTTATTTCTTTTTCAATGAGTCTTTAGAATTGAATAAACAAATTCAAAATGGTCTCATGACTTGATGGTTCTTGTGAAAAAATATTATCAAGTTTTTTCCTCTCTACATATGGAGAAGGAATCCATCACCTGAGCCACAATTATGTCTACACATCAAAAGAAAAGCAATACAAAAAAGTTGTATAGAATTAAAAGATTTTTATCAATTTACTGTCTTATTCCAGCGAAAATTCTAATAGCCAGTACTTGGAAAAAAATTTAGGAGAACATCTGAAACAACAATTGCTCTTCCAATGGAAAATGGAAAAATTAATCAATAAAATAAATAAGGCCTACCTTAAAAACCTGCAGAAATGGGGAGAATGGATCAAGGAAATACATTTTGTGGGCCACAAATGTGGAATAGGTCATTAAGGATTACATTTTTGAACCAGCTGAATTCTGGTTGCACATAAGGGAAATTATAAATTATGTTAAATAGTTTTTTTCTCTCTTTTCTGTAAATGATACAATTTGGATGATGAAATCTACAGATAAAAGGTAAAGAGAAATGTTCTGTTTTCCGACAGTAAGCTACTTATTATTTTACATTTGACAACGGGTTGAGCAATCTTTTCAATGTATTGGAGTTGTGGTTGTAATTTGTCTTTGCAATTTATAATAAAAAAAATAACAAAACAGCTCGGACCATAAGGAACACCATACAGCCCAACCATTATAGGCTAAAAAAAATCTAATTATAGAGCTAGAAGCCTGTCCATCCTCACCCTCCCTTTTATAATATGTTACCTTTTTTATCGAGATTTCTTTTTTTTTAAAAGGTGCATTTTGCCAGTGCTTAACACTTAATGGCTTACTGATCGATCTTTCCTAGTTATTTTTCAGGTAAAGGTCTTGGAAACTTTTTCTCGGATTTAATTGGCTTTCATGTGCATCTAGATCAGTATGTTTCACCCAGTTTACATACAACACTCACCGAAATCTGAATCAGTCCTTGGTCTTGTCTTAAATTCTCTCAATGCATTCGCCTCTACCATTCCTTCAGTAAAGGAAAACTTCCTCCACGTTTTCTAACATTTCTCCTGCTTTAAAATAAACATCCCACCTCTGCTATGTTAAATTAATTAATACATTTTAACATTTTTATCGCATCTCTTCTTCCTCCAAGCTATAAATCATTAGCATCACATTAGTGAGCATTATGTTCAATAACTTTTTATGTTTGTGAGTTACATGAATTAGGATGACTTCCAATACTTGGTTTGATACTGTTACCTTTTACATTAAGAGCCCTTTCCTCACCTTTAGTCAACCTTGTCCTGTCTGCCAACAGAATGCCAAGGGCTGACGGGCACATCTGGACAAGTCTTTGGAGACCCATTCACTGCAGGTCTGTAAAAGGCTATGCTGATACATGAAACTACTGTTTATAAATACCAGGGTAATGAAGTGTAACTCCAGAAAACTGCATAATGCTGGTCTGTTTAACTGTAAAGGGTTCACTAATCGCCTGTATCACTGTTCAGGCCAAGGCTAGGCAACCCCGTGGCTAATCAGCTGTGGCAAGAGTCTTATAACTTATGTGTTTATCCTGCTCTTTTTAATGTAGTAAAGAAAAGGTACTGTTTTTCTATTCTCCACAATTAATGCATTATTTTAGCATTCTTTTTTTAGTTTAAAAATACCAAGTGGAAATGGAGTTTTATATCTGCCAAATCAAAGGATATGTGCAAACTGATATTGATCTACCACATGCATCAGGTCCTTTTGGCTAATTATTTCAAAACATGTTGGTACTTTCCTGTTAATAAACTTTTATGAACTTATTTATTATTAAAAACAATTTATCTATACAACAATAGAGATACAATTGTAATTGAGATTTCGAAGGCCAAAACACTTTCATTGGAACAGTGACTCAAATACGTCCTCATGTCCCACGTGCTGCCTTCAAATGAATGCAGCCAATTATGACTCCAGATAATGACGTGCTGTTCTTCGGTGTTGTTTGTTCTGCCATTTACCTAATCTCCACATTCGCTCAACATTCTGTGTGTGGATGCCAGTGTGCGGATCAATGAAGTTGTAGCGATGACTGACTTTAAAATGCTCAAATCTGGACTTTTCCAAGTTCTCTGTCTTGTAGGCCAACTATCTGAGTAAATGATGGAGCCTGTTTTCCAAAATTGCCATCATTAAGTTTGTTGCACTGCCATCGGTAACTTCGACCAAGAATCCCTTGCGGGTCTCCCGACAAATTCCTCTGAATACCCACTGCTGAGGAAACACTCATCCGGCATTGTTCTTACGCTTAGTGAACAAGCTCTTGTCGATTTTTAACGATTAATCCTTTGTCTACAATCTTCTGTTTTGGTAGCTCGATGAGGTAGTTAGGGCAGACTTCTCACATGTTGTTCCAGTCGACGGTTGTGTTCGTATTTATCCTTGAACCACTTGATCAACGTCAATTCCTTGGTCCAGCTGTCACAAAAGGTAGAAGACTATCCGTGAACTAATTTCCGGTGCGAATGTTGACCTTCTTCCAACAAGTAAACTTTCTACTATCCCAGAAAATACTTGAGCCAAAGTAGAGCTTCATTTCGTGACCATTTTGACACAGTAGCCCAGCTGTCACTACACCTTTTATGTATTTAGACATATTCAAAAAAACTGCGAAAACACATGTTCAGATGTAGAAAAAAAAAGTATTTACACATATTCAAAAATATGGATTCACATATTCAAATAAACGTATTGGCTCAAATGTATTGGCTCCGGATAACAGGAAAGTACCAACACTTTTAGTTTTGTTTTTGGCTCATTTGTTTTTGGACAACAAATTTGGTTTCATGCCCTTTCAGTTCAGAAGAAATTCAGGGGGCTTCTTTTAACCCCTTCATGACATTCAAACAGATGTAAAAAATATATGTGTTTTGCCAGTTTTATATATATATATATATATATATATATTCAAACAGATGTAGGAAAAAAAAAAAAAGGATTTTTTTCTACATCTGTTTGAATATGTGTTTTGGCAGTATATATTTATATTTAAAAAAAACCCTGAAATTCTATGTTTTATTATGATAAAAAAAAAAGTTTAAAAAATTAGTTAAAAAAATTGTTAGAATATTTAGGAAGTTCAATTTAAGCATTTAATACACTACTATATTTGATTTCAAAATTCTAAAACAAATTCCATGTAAACAAATAGATGTCGTTCACCATAGAATAAAATGCATCAAACAATCTTTTTATCTAGTGTAATCTCCAAACCATATTGACAACATAAAGATTTATTAATTTAAGTACAAAACCAAATAATATGGAAATTGAATGGAGGTCTGTGAGTGTTTGTAAACTCTGATGCTAATAAGCAATTATAAAAATGTATGAAAAAAATAAAAGGGAAAGGTCACCGCTTTGAAAAGACAAGGACGGGAAGACGATTTCGGAAGTAATGAATATTCTCTGCACTTATTGAAACCACGCATACACTTTTTGCATTAGTAATAAAAGAAATGTGACATGTAGCACTCCAGCTGTCGATGAACTATAAGACAGGTAAACGATCAAGGGAGTTGTAGCTAATCAAAGTCCTTTTACTTGTAAGGTGAAAAAAAAATGTTTTTGGAGTGTAAATTAATTTCAAAAGATATCGTTGTTAGTTAGATCTATCATTAGTGGGGGCAGTATTGCAGAATTTAGATAACGTTCTCAATTTACACTTTGTAGATACATTGTTTTGTTGAACTTAAAATAATTAGCTAAAATAATGCTAATAAATAAATCCTTTTTTTTAATCACCACAAAATAAAAAACAGAGACAACAATGTAAACCAGATTTCTAATAATACAAAGATAATTTCCAATAAATCTGAAACCTGGAAAATGCTTGGTTTACCTAGAGATATACATGCATATGATGGACAGCAATAAAAGGCCAAAAAAGTGTGCAGCTTTTTTTTTAGCAAGCAGTGTCAGCTATGCCCCTTTACACAGAATTCTCATCAATATTTAATGAATTCAGGTTGTGGTTAAACAGAGTCCTCTGGTGCCCAGTTTACACACACTCACTCATCCCACATAGCAAAATAATTAAAGCTAATTTGCGCATGCAATTTGTGACCCTATGTAAGAAGATTTAAGATGTTTTTGATGCAAGGATCAGACTATGTTAATAAAGGAAAAGGTAACAGGGCAATACTATTTGTGGGTTTTGAAGTCACCATTCATCTCTAGGAGATATGGATACAATGCCACAAATGTAAAGCTGCATAACTGGCGAACATTTGTGCTAAAATGTTTATTTGCACTGTAAACATTGTGTATCTAGATTTCAGTAAGGCTTTTGACACTGTCCCACATAGAACACTTATAAATAAACTGCAAACTGAGTTTAGATCCCAATATTGTTGAATGGAAAAGGCAGTGGCTAGTCAATGCAACGTATTGCCACTAGTGGAGTACCCCATGGATCTGTACTTGGGCCCATTCTCTTTAGTGTTTTCATTAGGTATATTGCAGTAGGTCTTACAAAAGTACAATGAAAGGATATTTTTGCTTGTAAAGACAAATTTGAAAAAACGTAAACATTTGTGCCTATGCTGTAAGCAAGCAATGCATAGCAGATACCCAGACTGTCTATAAAAACCTCTGGTATGAAAGAACATATTGCACTCTGCTAATGACAATTTTCTTTTTTGTCAGCTACAACTGTAGTTTTTTTTGGCATTTGTTTTAATTGTTTTGGCTTATTGCTGTTTCCTTTGCAGGTGGTGGGAAGTGTTTGTTATTTCACGAAGTTCTTGATTTAGTTTTTTTTTTTATTGATTTGCTAGTTCATTTTTTGCCAGCTCTGTCATACTGTGAGAGATAGAAAGCAATTGATTTCTGTTTTATTTTCCTCATGCGGTGCTTTCCTCTACGGAGCCAAAAAATCACCAAAATTTGGTTTGTAAGACTATGGATATTAGCATGATGAATGTATTTTAAATGAATTGCATTATTTTTTAGGATTTCTCTGCATCCAAAAAAGTATTTTGCGTTACAATGTTGTAAACTGTTTTCCTCTTGTTTTCATCTTGTTTGGTATGCAGCTGTATTGCTTATTTGTAGGGAAATTTATCAATTTGCATATTTTGTGCCCAAATTTCCCAAAAGGAACACTTTTGATTTAGGCATGTAGTTAACAGCATGGTTAGTGGTCAGAGCTTTACCACAACTTTTTATAGTAGATATAGTATTCAATTTGTAAACGGATTTTGGCAATTTACAACATATATGTAAGATTTGGGAGAATGAGGAGCCCAGTATGCAGGAGTAGCTCAGGTTGGGAAGTATAGCCAGGGTCAGGATCACAGAAGACCACAAAGTCCAGATAACATTAGCCGGGGTCAGGGTTATAGAAGACAGCGTAGTCCAGAGATCAGTAGCCAGGGTCAGTATAATAGAAATCAGCAAGGTCCAAAAAGGAATCCGAGGTCAGCAACAAGATCAGTTTCTCACCAACTAATTCAGCTGTATAATTTGACCTATGCCCTAAACTATATATATCATGTTCTTCTACAGAACAATACTACCTCCCAGAGCATCAGACTCTTATCACCAGAATGCAGAAAACAGTTAACCTCTTATTCCCCAAACTCTTCACATCCTAAGATTCCACAACGGTAATGGTCCATTCAAGCAAAGTGTGAATGATTATGTGTGAGTGAGTGAATAACTATGTGTGAATGAGTCCGTGAATAAATATTTGTGAATGAGCTAATTAATGAGTATCTATTAATGAGTGTAACGGGTTCACCAAGAGAGCTGTAGTAACTCCCAGAGATCACCCAGACAGGTGCCCTGGCAAAGGGCACCTGTCCCACTAACCAGTCCTGGGGTGCACTTAGAGACTGGGGAGTTCGGGTCCCAGACGAGGACAACAGTTCCACTCGCCAGGGCAGGGAGACAGGGTCCATAATCTGCGGGGTAGCAGGCTTGCTTTCAGTCCTCTCCAGGGGCCCCAATGATGGACAGTTCCGTCACACACTCCATCACATATCTCCTTTTTCTGGGGGAGACTGACGTCTGATAAGAACCTACACGGCTTGACTCCAAAGTCAGTCTGTATATCCGGACCACCACTGCCAGCCACAAATTGGTACTCCCCAAAACAATTTAACAAAGGACCAGTACTCACCGAGCCGCACTCTGCTTCTCCCAAATAGTGTAACTGCCGCTGGGGAGAAGGGCCAAATGTGCCTTCTCCCTGGAGTCCTCCGAGCCCCTGGGGAGAAAACAGAGCGGCTGGGGTCCCTTCCATATGGGGTTCTGGGCTGACTGCTCGGCACTGCAGGTGGTGACTGCAGGTGGTGACCGTAGTCCAATCCACCTGCATGGTACAAATGTTTGTATGATCCTGGGCGAGGGGAGGAAAGCCACATGCATCCCCTCCTGTATACTCCATCTGCTGGGGAGAGATGTCGATCTGCCTCTCTCCCATTGCCAACACTTCTGCTGGGGATACAGGAGCCATAGAAATCACTGCCTCTGGGCAACATTGGGGGGGTAAAGCCAATGGAGCTGGGGTTACAGAGGGGAGCGGGCAGAGGCCAGTGGCACTCTGCCCCGTGGGCAGCGCTTCAGCTGCATTTGTAAAATCCAGTGGCACCACCAACTCTGTGGCTGCCTGACCGGACCCTCCTTGGTTACTGAGGTCAGGCTTGGGAACAAGTGGAATGGGTGGGCAGAGGCCAGCAGTGCTCTCCCTCGAAGCCAGCAGTTCAGCTGAGGGATCTGGCTAGGACATGCAGGGGGGAGTCTTGGTCAGTTTCTGGGCCATATTGCGGGGAATAGGGCAAAGTGTCTGGGGTGAGGGAAGGGAGTGGGCAGAGGCCAGTTGCGCTCTGCTCGGATGTTTGTGCTTCTGGTGGGGTTCTCGGTAGGCCTGCTCCAGGAACCATTCTTGGTAAACCAAATAATTGAAATCAGCCCAGTCTGGCAGGTAACAGGGCACATCTGTGAGAATCCCTTCCCTGAACTCCCGGATCTCCTCGCACCGATATTTCGATGGGCTCCCAAATTCTCGGTCCTCTTGTAGGCTTTCCATTATCAATCCCGGGCCGCCAAAGTCATCGCCCTCTGGCATGTAGTCATCCTTCAGCTCTGGACACCACTACACAGCCTGCCAATACAGGGCCCGGTATCCACAATCCACAGTCATTTCAAGTGGAAGCAACTTCTCCAACTCAGCCACCAAGTTCTCTTGAGGCTGCTCTCCCAGGTACTGCATTCACCAATCTAGTTGTAGCACGTACCATTCCTTGGAGGATGGGAGGACTATTCCCCGGACACCCTGGTCCACTCTGAGAGCCTCCATCCAGGCATTTATGTAACTTGCGACTCTGCTGTGCACCAACACGTCCTGTAGTGCTGGAACCATCTTTGGCTTGCTGCTGGTATACCCGCTGGTACTCCGCTGGGACGTTTGCAAGGAGGATCCCGCCGCTGCCGCCAATGTAACGGGTTCACCAAGAGAGCTGTAGTAACTCCCAGAGATCACCCAGACGTATCCTCCTGTTGTCCCCGGAATCACTTCCAGCACCAGCCAGCATGCGCACCTTGGAACCCTGCTATGTGTACCCAATAAGTAGACACAACTACCTTAAACTGAGTACAGCAGGAATGAACAGTTTATTGTTGTAAAACATAGACTGATATAGCCACAGAACTTCATTAACATAAATTAACATTGATAAACAGGTAGACAACCCAACCTTTAATCCCCTTTAGCTACTGTATATCTCCCTGGTAGCTATCCTGTTAATGGGATTAGTTTAACAATGGAGTTCCTGTCTGTTTGGCAGCCAGGCTGGAGCCATCTCTGAGTATCTTGGGCCCCTGTATGACAGGTCATTCTGTCACAATGAGTATGTGTGAAAAAGTATGTATTAATATATGTATGTATAAGTGTGTGATGGCATGTGTAAATGTGGGGCAAATCTGGCACATTCGGGTTGTTTAGGTAAAGATAGTACAGACACGCTGTTTACAAGCAAATATGGCTTTGCGTCCAATCTAGTTACTAGGCAGGTACTGTGGATGCAATCTGGCTTCTGTGTGTGCAATCTGGAGGCCAGCTCAGTTCTTTGGTGTGTGTGACCTGTGATCTATGCCTGCAATTTAGGATTTCCATGCATTGTTTATTTATTAATTTTCAGTTGATATTCAGTTGATATTGCCCTGAGAGGGTAGACCGCCAGTCTCCTTGCAATCTGCAGAGTCAGTGTAGCAAGTAATTCAGTCTAATCAGTATTAAAGACAGCCGTGTCTTTACATATGGCTTTTAAAACAATGATAGACTTGTGCATTTGGATTCAGTGATTTGTACTTAGCCAAGAAAACAAGGCCATACAGGCCAGTAATCGGACAAAAATAAAGCAAAAAGCTCTGAATTTTCGGTTAAAATGTTGGCCTTTTCACTAACACTCTCTCACCAGGGTGACCACATTTTTTTTGTCATTCAGGAACACACTATGAAGCAGATGAGATCACACACACATACACACACACCGTCACATACACATAAAATACATTTTATATATTATATATATATATTCACATATACTATTATATATTAATTATTAAGAAGCCTTGGAAACCATATTGATTTCAGATTTAATAATATAAATACACTCATTACAGACATGAGTAGATTCAGAGAATTAACTCCTCTATTACCAGACATTACACACACAGTCACACAAACAGACAAACACATTGTGACAGACGAACACAGTGACAAACACAGTCACACAAACAGACAAACACAGTCACACAAACAAACACTGTGACAAACTGACAAACACAGTCATACACACAGAGTCAAACACACATACCTGGTGCTGGCTGCAGCTTACGCTGAGTTGGTGTAGGGAGTAAAGAGGGACTCAGCCTATCAGGAGAGGCTTCTGAACTCGCAAGCAATCAGGAGAGTCTCCTGAGACCTCATTTACTAGACTCCTCATTCTGGGACAATGCGGGACTGTCCGGGGCAATCCGGGATGTGTGGTCACCCTATCTCTCACACTCATTCTCGTTCACTCTCTCTCTCCCAAGCTCCCATTTCTACTTCCACTTCTGTTTCCGTATCTTTTGTTTTTTATGTCCTCTCTTCCATCTTCTCCATTTTGTCTTCTATCTTTATCCGCATCTCCATGCACATAACCTTCCAAACTTCCGCCAAATGGCAAGCTTCCGATGACATCCCTTCCCCTGATCCTCAAATTGGGGGGGGGGCGCCATCGTAAGCATGGCGAACTTTGGCGGAAGTTCATCTTAGGGCAAATTGGCAGCGCTATCAGTGATGTCCTTGTTAATTGCTTTCTACGCCATGGCGTGCCAGGCTTGTCAATTGTCATTAAGGGGATGCATTTGTGTGACGTGCCTGTGTTGTTAAGGGGTTCAAAATAAAGACAGCCCTAGCTGCAAGCACCCTACTTCTTAGTATTTCCAAGCCAAACATTTGGCGCTCTGTAACTCCTGAAAAGGAATCAGTAACAAGGATATTTAGTAACATTTAGTTCTTCTCTCTGAACCTAATTTTGGACCTGCCTGAACTCTGATTTGCAGGATAAAATGACTAAGGAATCTTAATGTGTATAGCTAGGAAGAGAGAAAAGAGTGATGAAATATGATAGAAACATTTAAGAATTTAACAAAGTACAGGGGAAGAGTTTAATTAAAAGATGAGAACTGCTGGAACAAGGATGCATAATCTAAAACTAGAGGGTCAAAGGCTAAGAAATAAGCAAGGAAGTTTTAATTTACCAAGAGGGTAGTAGATAAATGGTACGCACAGCATAAGTTGCAGAGGCTAATAGAGTGAGGGAATATAAGCACGCATGACAAATGCATAAGGCTATCCTGAACCTAAGACAAGGCCAGGGACTGATTAAGGTTTAAGTCTATATCAAGAAGAAAAGGCAGACTAGATGGGCCAAATCATTCGTATCTGCTGTCAAATTCTATGCTTGTAAATGCAGTGTAAGAAACATCATTACTAACATTGTTGAAAACCCATAGCCTTCCTCTATATAATTCTGTAAAATTTGCCCTCATTCATAATTTTTACAGGAAACACTTAATTGCCATGTGACATAAAAAGCAGGTTATATGATAGGATAGGTTGTTGCTATAGGAACTAATCAGCTTCTCAAGTGTTCCTCTGTTGTAAATAAAACAATACAACAGATCTGTCTTGTGTAAGAGCGACTTTTTAACATTTGTCCAGAACATACCATATTATTGGTTTAAAACACAGCAAACTGTGCACATATATACACTACAACTAAGAAAATAAATAACTTGCATGTATCTTTGTGAATATCGTCAAGCAGATGCTCTGTTTAATTGTGACATTTATACTCCTAATTATAATGATTCTGATTTGTATTTAAAGAAAATGTTTTGACAAGAAACATCTCACATATCAGCATACATAGCTTCCAAAGGGAACTGTTTATAATATAGAGTATAATGATATAAAAAAGGAAGTCTCGTTTGAGAGTGTCAAACATAGGCTAACAGTAGATATATGTGTTCTTTATGGTTTTCATATGTCAATATTGAATAGATTCCAGACTTGCAGTAAGATCAGAAGACATTTGAACATTAAAAGTAATTGTAATGCTCTATACTTTTAATATTTTATTCTAATTCTTTTAAGCATATACATAAAGTCAAAACATTTTTACTGAAACTAAAACTATGAGGAGTTGTTAGGAACATTTTTTTTTCTTTTCGTATATCATATAGTGAACCGCATATATCATATAGTGAAATTTTGCATGTATCATATAGTGAAACGCATTTATCATATACTGCAATGCATATATCATATACTGCACCACTTATATCACATAGTAAAATGTAGATGTCATATTGTAAAACGCATATGTGAAACAGTGAGACATATACACTCACTGGCCACTTTATTAGGTACACCAGTTCAATGCTTGTTAACACAAATCAGCCAATCACATTGCAGCAAGTCAATGCATTTAGGCATGTAGATGTGGTCAAGACAACTTGCTGAAGTTTAAACTGAGCATCAGAATTGTGAAGAAAGGGGCATTTAAGTGACTTTGAACGTGGCATGGTTGTTGATGCCAGACGGGCTGGTCTGAGTATTTCAGAAACTGCTGATCTACTGGGATTTTCACACACAACCATCTCTTGAGTTTACAGAGAATGGTCCGAAAAAGAGAAAATATCCAGTGAGCTGCAGTTGCGTGGACGAAAATGCCTTGTTGATGTCAGAGGTCAGAGGAGAATGAGCAGTTCGAACTGGTTCGAGATGACAAAAAGGCAACAGTAACTCAAATAACCACTAATTACAACCAAGGTATGCAGATATACCATCTCTGAAGGCACACACGTCGAACCTTGATGCAGATGGGTTACAGCAGCAGAAAACCACACAAGGTGCCACTCCTGTCAGCTAAGAACAGGTAACTAAGGCTACAATTCGCACAGGCTCACCAAAATTGGACATTGGAAGACTGGTCTGATTATTCCAGCTGCGACATTCAGATGGCAGGGTCAGACTGTGGCGTAAACAACATGAAAGGATCGATCCATCCTGCCTTGTATCAATGGTTCAGGCTGGTGGTAATGGTTATATAATGGTGTGAGGGACATTATCTTGGCACACCTTGGGCCCCTTAGTACCAAATGAGCATCCCTCAAATTCAACAGTCTACCTGAGTATTGTTGCTGACCATTACCATCCCTTTATGACCACAGTGTACCCATCTTCTGATGGCTACTTCCAGCAGGATAATGCACCATGTCACAAAGCTCACATCATCTCCAATTGGTTTCTTGAACATGACAATTAGTTCACTGTACTCCAATGGCCTCCACAGTCACCAGATCTCAATCCCATAGAGCGCCTTTGGGATGTGGCGGAACAGCAACTGCGTGATGCCATCATGTCCATATGGACCAAAATCTCTGAGGAATGTTTCCAGCAGACAAAGAATGAAGGGGGGCCAACCCGGTACTAGCAAGGTGTATCTAATAAAGTGACCAGTGAGTTTATATCACAGATATCACAGATGGAGTGAAATTTGTATTTTTATTGAAAGAAGCAAATATCATTTTGCGAAACAGATGGAGTAAAAATTTGTATAAACGTACACTGAAACTGAAAACAAGGCAAGACCCCCCCCCACAAAACAAATGAAAAGCTCCAAGTGTTAGTCCGAAATCTGCAGGCTCCGCTTCCGTGTCTCCCAGCTCCACTTCCGTGTCTCGCAGCTCCACTTCCGTGTCTCGCAGCTCCGCTTCTGAGTCTCGCTGCTCCGTTTCTGTGTCTTGCATCTTCTTCTCTCTTCTTTTTTTTCGGGGAGAGGACAATATCGGAGGCTCTGTCATTTTGCCCTTAGATAAGGAAAGTGAGAGTGTGAGAGAGTGAAAGTAAATGTGGGTGTCGGACAATTAATTTTGTTTTTGAATCCAAAATATTCAGAAAATGAATGGGCCAAAGATTAACCCAAAAATTTGTTTGAATCATCGTTAACCCATTTGCACATGTGTAATGTAAATCTCTCTCATTGAACTGGGTACGTCTTCTCTGATTTATAGTTTCATTGAACAGGATGGTGCTGTTAATGTTTTACCCTTTAACTACAAATGACGTGCTTGGCAGGTTGTGGGGTTAAACAAGCTTAGACATCGATCAATGGTGGCTTAGACCCGGACCAATATTTTGGCATGCACCTCACCAGCATGGCCTATATAGGCAATCAGCCTTCCTTACTGCTGTGCATATACTCAACACAACCAACTGAGTAATTACTTGCTCTCCCCTTGGTGGAGTGATGCATACAAGTGCAGTAAGATTATAGATTCAAAGACAGAGGAGCTGTAATAGGCATAGGCTCTCTTAAGCTTCCATTTTGAGTTTTTAATGCAAAAAAACACAAATAAATTCAGGTGATTATTGGAGAAGCTCCCTAACAGCGAATAGTTGTCACTTCACCAGTCAGTCAGTTAAGATCATCAGTGAAGCTTATTGTGATACAATCTGCTGTGCTATTAAGCTGTAAAATTGCCGTGTGGGCAACCTGGACATAGGAATCACCCATATGCTTCAGAGATTTCTAAGCACCTTGTTTGACTGTGAACCCCAGGGAGTTGATTGGCATGCATCTGGGTACAGCTGCTATGCAGATGATACATATGGGTACCTGGGGTGGAACAATTGGAGAGCAGGGTGGGCCAATGCTCTGTTCCCCCATTCTGTGGAAAATCCATGCCGGCTTTTCCAGGAGGCTAGAAGTCTCCAGGATCCGGTCCGGGATTACTATGGGGCTGGTTTCAGGCACAGGTGCTGGGCATTAAAAACCCCTGGAGCCTCGTAATCAGAGAGAGACTGTTGGGGGAAGATGAAGTTCCCTACGCTCCCAGGGCAAGGAGAGGCCCTGAAGAAGAAGACCATCCCTGAGCCAAGTGAGGCAATACCTGCCTGGACCTGTGTGTGCTGTCTGGGGGAGGTTTTCCAGAGCCTGGCTTAGCTGGGTCTGGCTGGGAGGTCAAGTTAGTGGGTGATTAGGCTGTTCAGTCTGGGCCACTATAGTGTAATTAGAGAGGGCTCCAATTTGGGAGCTAGGTTTTCTTTTTATGATTTGGTTTTGGGGTTTAAGCGGTTAAAAATAAAGCACTGTTTTGCTACAAACTGGTGTTCCTGACTCTGATTTCCCTAGAGGACTGTGCTTAAGACCCCTAACTGTGATGTCTATGGCCCTTATGCTACAGGGTTTGTCACAACCCCCATGACACCAGCACATACACTGGGAAAATGTTAACTGAAATGGGCCCACTGAGAACCCTCTAGTCAACCACATAATCTTTTAAAAGCAGCACACTTCTTACCCTATTTTTTTAAATAAATTGTTTTATATTTTATGAGCAACTCCTAAAGTTGGCGCTGTATCTTCACAAATATCCTGACATGGAAAGTGTTAGCATACCACCATTTGAAACACCCAGTTAGTTTTCAAAAATATATGTTTTTTTGATGGGAAATTTCATTGACATCATTTAATGATGACCCAAATAAGACATGGGCCCAGGATGACCAGATGTCAAAATTCCAAGTTGAAAAGTGCATGCCTTCAAAATGTGGCCTTTTAGCCCCCAAACAACCCGGCAACCCTATGCATTGGTGGTATAACTGTACTCCAGAAATGTTGCTGAACACATATTAGGGTGTTGTTTGTCAGTGACATATTACAATGTGTGTGGAAAAAAAAACACAAATAAATACTACCACAAACTTTGACAAAGGCTGGTGGCAGGATTAGTGCATGTGAAGTGTTAAAATACCAGCAGTTGAATTACCCTGGTGTGTCTAATTTTCAAAAATATATGGTTTGTGGGGGTAAATTGAGACCAAAATGGAGATGTCTAGCCGTAATGCACAGAACCACGTTTTGCCAAAACCAAACACAGCATATCAGCACCAACATCTCAAACATACCAACTGTCAAGACACAGTGGTGGAGGGGTGATGATTTGGGCTTGTTGTGCAGCAACATAACCTGGGAACCTTGCAGTAATTGAGTCGACCATAAACTCCTCTGTATACCAAAGTATTCTAGAGTCAAATGTGATGCCACCTGTCTGACAGCTAAAGCTTGGCCAAAATTGGGTCATGCAACAGAACAATGATCCCAAGCACACCAGCAAATCTACATAATGGCTGAAATGGAAAAGAATCAAGGTGTTGCAATGACCCAGTCAAAGTCCGGACATCAAACTGATTGAAATGCTGTGGCGGGACCTTAGGAGAGCTAAAGGTAGTTCTACAAATTGTTTAATAAGGTGTACTTATTTTTTCACAAATGGCTTCTCCATTTTGGCTTTATTTTATTTTAATAAACCACACCACAGTGTAATATGCTATGTGGTGTTGTGCATCTGAGGTTGTATTTACCTATCTATCAACCTATGTTGAGTAAATAAACCCCAGTGTCTTCTTTAACATCAGAGGTACACTCTAGAAAGCCTATGCACTTAAACTAATAGGTGAGTGGTCCCCTTAAATTATTGTTTCCTCTTCTTAAATGAAGAATGCATTTGCCTCCCCATTCCCGCCCCCAGCTCCTTATCTCTCAGGAGATATATTAGGCTTAAACACCTCCTGCTGCCACTGCGCTTACATGTGTACTCACCGCCAGCCAGCTCCACCGCCAGCCAGCTCCACACCAGCTCAAAGCAAAAGTCTCAGTAATTTAATAAAATTTCAATTGGAGATTTTTTATGGGGGTACTAATTTTAACTAGCCAATAACGTTAAGAAAACAGGACCCTGGGCGGGAGGGGGTGCATGCACTACAGCTCTACAGCTGCAGCTGCTAATTAAGGTATGTGCCTTTATTTTTTTTACAGGTGAAAGAATGCATGCTTAAGGGTTACACAGTACTCTAATAGTTATTCTATTTTAGTGAGGCTGCACGGGACACTAAAATGTTGTTTCAGATCGATTCTCAAATTACTGTAGTTCATGCAAACAGTTTTGTTTAGGTATGTAAAAAAACATGGAGCTGAAGTATTTTAAGAGTTAAATCCAAATTCTTCATCATAAAGGGCATGTAAAATACCAGAGGCATGCACTACTGTTCATTATAAATTCTAATGATGACATTTTCAAGATATAGGCTCAGGGGAGGTTCCTGCAAAAGTAGATAAATGCTGACTTTGTCAATTTGCACTGGCTTTATGCTTATTTAATGTCCTACTATAATGTATGTTATTTTCTCTTATAACATGGGAAAGGTGACAACGTGTCTAACACGATGAAGATCCTGTGTATAGCAAAAAATAAAAACAGTTTGACACTTTTTTTCTGACAAATGCTTACTCTTTAATCCAAATAAATGTCATTACAGTTATTTTACAAAAATGCATTTCATCACAGTAATTTTAGACCAGTTACACTCATTTGGGGCTTTTTAGAATATCTCGAATATATATATATTTTTTTAATTGTGAGTTTTACATGATAATTAAAAATATACAGTTTATACTGTACACATCTATATTAGCTATAGTGTCAAAACTGGTTTTACTAAAGCATTAAGGAAATGTCAATTGGGTCCATTTATCAAGAAGTAGAGAAGACTTAATAAATTATCCGTTTATTGATAATACAATCTATAGTAACATCCAAGTTCAATGTGAGTATATACAGTAAACAGAAAAAACAACCCAATATATAGGCGTATTTTCCATTGAATGTACATATCGTTCAAGTACAACAGTAAGCATACATGCAAGGTAATGAATGAACAATATATATATATATCCATGTAACCCATGCATCATATTATCTCAGACACCTCTGTGTACAAGTATAATTGTAAATTTTTAACAAAGTAAGTAATATATTTGCATGACCAGTACAGGGTAACACTTGTTCAATAATATGGATACAATTTTATGTAAAATAAAAAATAATAACATAAAATGAATGCGTGCCAAATCGCCACCAACTGTATAAATAACACAAGTGTGTACTGTGAAGTAAATAAGAATATGTGAAAGACATACATATTCCCCAAAGAGAGACATTACTTCAGAGAACTGTATGATGTGTTTGGGTACGACAACCTCTAATCGCATACCTTAGTAATTCATGTTACACATAATAGAGTAGGGAGAGATACACTGGTTTAAATGCCGGGTTGGCTGACAATGGGAAACAAAGGGTTAGGGAAGGATGAAGTCGAGAAGACTTGACAACATAACATTAACAAATTTCCAAGTCGTTTGCAAGTGCACTTGAGTGCTTATGACTTAAAGTTTGCAAAAACCCTGTACTAAACAAGGGATGGAAACAATCTCCCCCATCCCATGTGTGGTAGGGGAGGTGGAAATCAAAATAAACCTCAAGAGTTTATAGAGCTCACACAGTCTTAACCCCTTAATGACAAAGCCTGTACATGTACGGGCTCAAAATGCATTGTTTTCAATGGGTTTAGGGACCGCACATTGTCCTTAAGGGGTTAACACATTTTCGGCTTGTTTTTGGCCCATTAGTTTTCATAAACAAATTTTGTTCCCTGCCAATTCAGTTCAGCCGAAAATCCAGGGACATTTTTCATTCAAGAAATAACTATATTACCCAGTGCCCACATTCACTTTCACACTCTCACTCCCTCAAACTCTCATTCAGAGCTTTCCTGGAGGGACTGAACACATTTATGTGGCTTTGTACGAAAAGCCAAATTTACCAAAATTCATACAGATATGAATGCAGAAGGCTACTTAATACCTGAAGAAATCACTGAATTATAGAGATTTATAAACATTTTATGTACATATATTTTATGTGAAAAGCAGTCTTAAGTTTAAGCTCATACAAGGCAAAGAAGATAGCCTAGTGAGGTTGCATGTTCATCACTACCACATTAGAACTTACCAAAATTTACTCTTATCTTGCATACACTAGACTGAAGGGTAGTCAAATGGATGTGATTTGAAAAAAGCAAGCAACCCACATATGTAATTTACAAAGAAACTACTAAGGAACTGGAAAAAGAGCAAAAGGTAGTATTTAGGAACTTTAGGTGGACTCTGAATGAGGATAATATGAAACTTCCCATATCTACTCCATCAGAAAACAAACTTCGCAACCCTAAAACCTGAGTCTCTTGGCTGTCAAAAACATAAACTATGTATATGTATATCTGATGGGGATCTTGTCAAAGTAACCTCATTGTTACACGGTGGGTAAGCAGGGATAACCTATCTAGGTTTCAGTATGACATTTGACATTGTCCTTCATAGAAGATTCATAAATACATTGCAGCATTTTGATTAGTGGCGGAATGGATAAGGCAATAGCTTAGTGACACAAGATAGAAAGTTGTTTATTATGTCAATGTGCAATGGAAGGTCTTGGAAATGGTGTGGTAACTCTGGGATTGGAACTGGGTTCCGTTCTTTTTATTATTTCTATTTATTTCATAGTTTTTAATGTGGCATAATACAATTCACATGAAAGTAATGTAAAAAGTTCTGTAGTATGTCATTATTTTTTTTTTAAGAATCACATAGCACACAAAGCATCTGTCAGTTGGATATAATTTACATATTACAGCTGCCTTCACTCTTTTTTTTTTTAAATAGATGAAAAGCATGAATTTTAACTTCACCACAAAAATAAACTAGATATGGTACTTTTAGTTAAATTAAAAAAAATGTCAATATTCATATTTCACATTTCTCCAGTTTTATTTCTGCTAATAAATGATATCATTCAGAAAAACCAAATACTCAACTATGGCTATAGTTGGACAAGTGTCTGCATCAGTCAGAAGTCAACACATGCTGGGAAGTTAATGATATCCCATATCTTTTCTGCAAGAGTATAAAAATGAGAAATTACTATGTGTCATACTTTTTCATTTTATGCATACTCCATTAGCTGTCACTGTATCGTCTGGATATTTGCAACTTGTGTTCTACATGTTCTATTACTTTCTGATGCAGCTGTTCCTACCAGAATTAGGGATATGAAAACAGAGCAAAAAAAAAAAAACACAGGGAACTATACATTACATTTCTAATTTTCAGAACTCTGCAAATTGATATCACGACTAATGCCACGGGGGAGAGGGAAAATAAAATGTAATATGAAAATGTCAACCTCAGATTCTGTGTGATCTGACATAACATGGTAATATATATTTCAATGACTGGATTCACTGACATATGAATCATATAATGTATATGATGACAGAATATTATTGGAAGAAAAAAACAATAATTGTAAAGGAATTAGAAAAAAAACTTAAAAAAAAAAACCCTGTCTCTTCCTGCTATCAATATCCATTATATGTTAATTTTCCAATCAGTTCCCTTTTCTTTGATTTATTGCTGGGGTACTTTCATTTTCCTGACTATAAATTCTGTTCATTAGTATAGTTCCCAAAATGTCAGATTTATTTAATGTTAGGCGTTATTATATCAGTGATACTCCTGTGGTGTTTCGAGACACAGTCATGCCTAACAAATTTGTTGCAACTCATTTGTTACATTGACAGAAGAACTCATTTGTTCTGGTAGTAAGCCTTGCTTTGTATCACATGATCAATGAGACATTACAAGGGAACTGATTTCACTGTTAACTACTTTTGACTAATAATATGCAAGCATGAATGAAATATATGATGCAGGTACATGGTACATGGTGTTAGTTGTCAACCCATAATGAATTTTATTTAATTATAAAGTGTTCGCTCTTTTCTGTAGAGGAACAGAAACATGATTCTACTTAAGTCTATTGTTCTGAATCAGAAAACAGATTTGCAATAAGCTCTAAAGCCGATCTCATAATGCTATTATTTTTATGTCTTCTGTGCTACTCATTCTTTTTTTAGTGTTACTTTGCCACTATTATGAAAGTTGTTGTTGTTCAGATCTTTCATGGCAAATTTATTTTTTTGTGCTACTTGTTTATAATTCTGAATACAGAATTATAGAGAACACATTAAATGTGCTTTCTAGCATGTCAACCTTTTTACAAACTGAGGACATTACATACAGGAAAGGTTAGCTTGCAAGGGACACCAATTTTGTTCTGCTTCTTAATTGTTGGGCCCTGGACTTTTTAACTTTGATGACACCCCTGCTGTTATAAAGCAAGTTAGTCTGACTAAGAGTGCATGGTACCAGATTTTTATAGCTAGAGGTTTAAATAAAAACTATTGGAAATAATTAAAATGCACACACATTTAGGATATATTTAAATTACCGGTACATATAGTATTCGCATTTCCAGAAGGTTAAACATTTTGTTCGTAGACATTTTGGGCAATTTGCATTTGTCCGAATGTTAGAGAAAAAAAGGCTGGATTTAGCTAGTTGCTTGAATAAGATACACCTTTATTAGGAAATAGATAGATAGATAGATAGAACATGTTCAATTCACTGTCAAAAGATGAAAAGGTCAAGCTAAAAAATGTAAATAAACCAGAAAAGTTAAAAGATAGCAATATTATATCGTTACAAGTAAGCTACATACATTAAAAAGACCCTGGAATTCAATTAAATTCAGCTTACTCTGGACAGAGAAGTAATAAAATTCAGGATATTGGATCATTACATTACAATCATTTATCTTTCAGGAGTATTAAAATCACAGGTCATACATACCGATGCTAATTTCTAACTTATGAATTCATTTTCTTCCATTTCAGTCACTTTTTTAAATTTTTATGTGCATTGCGTGCTTGCACATTTTCCCAGTTCATTTAAGTCATGAAACAAATCAAGTATTAACAAGTATTGTTATTTTCTCAAGTTATTATCAGAAAAACAATGAAACCTGATCTTAACTGTAAATGCAAATATATTAAATATAATTTAAGTGGTGTAGTAAAAGATGAAATTGGACAGTTGCTTTAGAGCCCAATCTGAACATCTGCATATAACATTATATATACATTATAACAATGCTCACATATGAATATGAAAAAAATAGTAACTATTCAATGGAAGCCATTGGCAAAACTGAACAAATGCCTCCCATGGCACTAGAGGACTGCATTGGGAGGTGGGTCCTGCTGGTGTTGCGGGCGGGAGCAGGCAGTCAGACACTGTACCTGCGGGTCCCGGTAATCCCACGCAGTCCCGCAAGGCTGCCTTTGCGCTGGTCCCTTACAGTGTCTCTTCTCTTGCTCCGCCCAGGAACAAAGCAGAGTCACGTGATGTGATGTCACTTCCCGTGACTCCGCTGTGTTCCTGGATGGAGCAAGAGAAGAGACGCTGTGAGGGAGCAACTCGAAGGCAGAAGTGTGGCGGGAGCGGGAGTGGAACACACACATTGCGGGAGCAGGCGGGATTGTCAAAAAGTCAACAGGAGCGAACGGGATTAAAAAAGCAGTCCCGCACAGGGCTCTATATGGCACCACTAATGTACCTTTATTGCTACTTTTGCTTCAAATGCTGTCCTTTAGTGTGAAGATGGAAACACACTACAAAAGTAATGAGTATGCTGCCAAAGCAACATAATTAGCTGCTAGCCTTAAAATACCAGGATTGGTCTAATCAACTGGCAGCCTATATAACTAAGTCTCTGGAGCCTATATAACTATATAACCTATATAACTAATAGGGTTATTCTAGGGTATTAAGGTTGCAGACTTTTGCTGTGTGGTTTCCTACACTAATTAAAATGTTTTGTTTGAGGAGTGGGAAGTGTCTAGTTCTAGGAGGAAGAAGGGAGAAAAGAAAAAAAGAGAGAAGAGAAAAAAGAAGGGATGGTAGGAAAACCTTTTAACTGGCAAAGAGTGTGATGACTTTTGGACCCCCAGAAGATGCATCAGAAAAATATATCTGCAAAACCTGTTCCACATAATCTATACTGACTGGACTGCTGGTCATCTCCTCATTCTACAAATCACTAGGACATGTGCATCTCGATAAGATCAATCCTCCTCCCACATGTTAGCATTCACATTACATCAGCTCTTCTGTCAACATTCTGAACATTGTCCATCCGAGGACTCTGCTGAGTCCAACAATCATCCTCTTTCACTTGCCCAAAAGCTGCCCAGTCCCTGCCATTGTGGAATGTGTACTAACAGAGCCACTGTTCAGGATTTTCCTGAACATAAAGAGTTGAATCCAGTCGTTTTAATTTTTTTACAAATAATGTTATACCTAGTATTAGTTAGTCCAACAAATACATTCTCCTCATTCTTGCATATTATTTTAAGAAACCAAGGCTAATCTTAGGAGGAGTAGACATGTGCATTCAGATACATACGAATTTGCAAATTTTTGTGATTCGTATGAAGCCACAAAACAAGGCCAGACCACCCACAAAGTGAGCAAAAAGCTTAGAAATTTTCATTTGAAATTTGTGGGCCCTTTCACTCATACTCTTTCACTCACTCACTCACTCTCATTCTGACTCTCTCACTCTCTCTAAATGTTTCCCTAACTTCTCTGCCGACCACTTCTGCTTCTGCCAACCACTTCCGCATCTTCTATCTTCTCTCCTTTATCTTTTATCTTTTCCCTTCTATCTTTGGCCGCATCTCCACAGACATAATCTGGTGCGTGCCTCTGTCAAAATTGCAACGCTTCTAGTGACATCCTCCGAAAGCTTTCCTGTCACTGGTTGGTTTAAATACTTAATTCATGGACTGTTATACAAGCTACGGTGTCACGCTCTAACTTCCCTGACACACTAAATCTTGTTCGAAAATTGATCATATACAGTATGGCTGCTCTTTTGCTAATACTAATGACTGGTTTGTTCTTAACTCACTACTCATCCTCCCTAACCTAAGTCCTGCATTCTGTTTATCGTAATGTGCATTAATGTGCAAACATTTATTAACGTCTCCTGACAAATAATTAATAAGCAGCTATATATATTTAATGGTTATTACATGCAATATCATTAATGCTTAATTCCAGAGCTGTTATTTCAAAATATGATGAATTTGTGACAGAAATGGTTCTAACTGCTTTTATTATTATTTCTGAGCACTATTCAAATGAAATGATTGTGTTCTCACACTTCTGTGCAGCTCCCAAGTGCGGTTCCTGTTTCCTGTGTCTTATGTCATTTTTCAACCTTAAATTTCAATATACGTCTGTCGACATCCCCTACTGATTCTGGCCAGCTAGTTTTCTTCCAGTCAACACCTACGAAGTTATTAGCTAGATGTCTTCTTATTTCTATGACTAAATAGCTGTACTAGCATGGCTATATATGAGCTTGCTAATGGTTTAGTTTTAGGCTTTTCCATAGGAAAAGGGTGAAAGATGCTCAGCCCACAAACCTTAATAGATCCCTATGAGATGGCAGCTTGTTTGTGGCCGAGATAACTTTACAGGCACCTGGTTTGTATATGTGTAGATATCTTTTCTTGTATGAAACTCTAAGAGATGTACTCTACAGTTTATACTGAGTTTATAATGAAAGGGGGGGTGATAGGTGCATTAATATAATAAGTACAGTAGTCTACAGACATTTTGATTTTGGTTCAAAAGGCATGAATACATAGGAAAGAAGGTATATGCCCCATAGAGCTTAACATTTAAGCAGTTGGAAGGAGTGAGTGGATGTACAGTCACAATCAGGATGTACAATTTTCAAGTGCATGTACAGTCAAGATTTGTATGTTAACGTGGCGCTTAAAATAATAGGGGTTCCTTTAGTTTGTTTTAGAAATTATGGAGAGCTGAAACTTGGTAAATGTCCAATGGTAGGGTGCTCTGGAGATATGGAGCAACTAAGGAGAAGCCTTTTTACTGAGATGGAGCAGTAGCTGTTAAAAGGGGCAGAGAGATGCTCATAGATGGGGCATAGAGGGTGTGTAGGTAAATGGTGAGAAATTCAAAGATTGAATAAATAATGGGGATGACCAATGAAGAGCTTAAACGATAAGAAGCATTTAAAGGTGATACACTGCTTTATAGAAAGCCAAAGAATCAGTTTTATTGTGAGAGCAAGTGGCATTCTGGAAGAAATAAAAAGTAATCGGCTGAGCCAAGAATGGGTTATAGAGGATAGATATGTAAAGCACGAAAGGGCAAGGAGTTACAGTAGCCTAAAGAAGAACTGATTAGTGTATTCATAAGTATTTGTAGATATTGTATTGTAGATTGTAGATATTAGCAATACGTTAAAGAAAAAAATGACACGTTTTAGCTACTTTCTTAATAAGAGTTAGAAAAGAAAGAGATGAAAGAGGTGAATCCAGAGTTGCCACTAGGCAACACCACACGCAATCGTCAAATGGTAACTAGAGGAGCTATCCACAGTATGATTTAAGTGAGGTGTTGAGATGAACTTTAGTGGTAAGTAAAATAAGTACACTCACAGATGCCAGACTTATCCAGAACAGGTTAAAAATCCAACTCTCCCAAGAAAGCGGACGGCGCTCAGCAAACTTCAGGGTCGTATCCAGACTCCCATCCCTCGACAGGCACACACCAAAGAGGGAAGCAGCACTCAAATTTGCAGACTATAGAAGAAGTCTCTTTTATTAGTAGTAGAAAATACAAAAGGACACAGAGCCAAACACACTTAGCGTCTTGGACACATAGGTGTTTAATCATAAGATTCCATTGGGTCCAGGAGATTTTACAAATTCAAGAAGGTGAGTAGGCAGTAGTACACTAGCTGTTCAAGTAGTATGTGAAAAGTGATACAGGACTGATACTGTAATTAGAAAGGAGTAATATTCTTGAGAATGGGTGATATTACTGGATTTTTGATAGCAGAGGTAAATTAGGAATTATAAATACATGAGAGTATGTGGAGTATGGAAGATCACACATGATTAAGAAGGTGAGAAGGTTTGAGATGGTAAGGGTGGAAAGATATATGTATAAGTGAGAGTGTGTTTATAAGTGTGTGTGTTAGCATGAGTGTATATGAGTAAGTGTGTGTGAGAGCATGAATGTGTATGTGTAAGGGTGTATTAGTATGAATGCGTATGAGTAAGTGTGTTAGCATGCATGTGTATGTGTAAGTGTCAGTGTGAGCATGAATGTGTGTGTGGTAGCATGAATGTGTATGTGTAATAGTGGGTTAGCATAAATCTGGATGTGTAAGTGTTTGTATGTTAGCATGAATGTGTATGTGTCTGTGTGAGCATGAATGTGTGTTTTTTGCGGAGGCATGAATGTGTATGTGTAACTGTATGTTAGCATGAATGTGTAGATGTAAGTGTGTGTGAGAGGGAGTGTGTGTTAGCAAAAGTATGTCAATTTGTGTTAGTATGTGTCTGTGAAAATGTTTGTGTATATGTGTTAGCATCAGTGAGTAAGCTGTGGTAGCGCATATGAGGTATACTATATCACCAAAAGTACGTGGAAACCCCTCTTAAATACAAAGTGTAGGTTAGCCACACCTATTCATAAAAGGTGTATAAAATCAAGTAGGTAAACATGCAATCTCCATAGGCAATTATTGGCAGTAGAATGGGTCTTACTGAGGTCAGTGACTTTGAAAATGGCAATGTCACAGCATGTCACCTTTGCCACAAGACAGTTTGTGAAATATATGCCCTGCTAGATCTGCCCCTGCCCACTCTACTATTACTGTGAAGTGAAGGTGTCTTGGAGTAACAACAGCTCAGCCGTGAAACAATAGACCACACACATATACAGAACAGGGCTACTGGGTTCTGACGCACATAGTTTTCACCAGGGCCCTGCAGTTTCTACTTACACCCCTGTCTCAAATAAACATTTTATTAATGTTTATTTTTTTAAGGTAACCAATCATTTTATATATTTAGAACTTCCAGCAGCTAAATCGTGCTTAGTTATTATAAAACTGATAGGGAATCTTCGGTAAAGTTGCCTGAAGCTTCAGTGCTCCCCCTGTTCACATTTTAATAAAGAATTAATGGCTCTGGGTACATACAAACAGGTTCATCTCCTACCATGATTGTTACCATTTAGGATATTTTTGCCTATGGCTTTTTTTCATTCCAGTTTACTTTTGTAATTTTTAGTAAGTATCCTGTGCTTTCTTGTAGCTTGAGGGTTTATTTTTTTTATTATGATTATCTTTCGCTCTAACTCAGTTTGTATCTTTCCTTTTTTAAATGCTTATGGGGATGCCAGTCAAATTAGCTAAAATATGTTTTTATAAATCGTAGCATTTTCTGATCATGAAGCAATTTATTTTGAAACAAATCTGTCACTTTCCACAAATATTACAACATCCAGGTTAATATAATAAAAAAACCCTGTGTAATTGTGTTTTTATGTTTTAAAAAAACCCAAAGCAATGCAACATCTATTAGAAATGCATTGTATCTATATATCATTGGAGCAGACATCATTTACACAGACTACTGCCTCAAAACAGTATAATAAGGTATAGTAAGGTACTCAGTACTGAGCATACATCATCTACTTGTTTCCCTGCCAATGGAAGCTTGCGCATAAGCATGGGGGCTGTCGCTAGAGCAGCTGAAAGTCTCACATAAGCCAATGCTGGCTTATGACGAGGGCCAGCACACATCAGCCAAATACATCTCCTGCAAGGCAAGAAGCTGGGGCACAAAATGCATTCTGATGGATCCGTATATATATATATATATATATATATATATATATATATATATATATATATATATTAGAAATCATTCATGCCATAAAGATTATTTGAATCCAAATTGTGTGTAGTATTAAAGTATTGTATGCAAATAACTCAGCAAACTTTTTACAGCATTTTTACCTATGAGATTGCAATGACTTCAAAGAAAGGGGACATTTTGTTTAAGCAAATCGCAACTCTGTATTGTACCATATACATCTGTGTGTAGCATGTGGGGAAATAACATTGCACATTTGATGTTTCAGATTTCATTCATGCATCAGCTCAGAAGCATTTCAATGTATTCTGTAGGTAACGTTATGATGATTCAGGATCATTAAAGTGCTTGCAGTTGTATACCATAATATTGCTTTATTTGTAATATTTAACATTAAGTTGCATTGTTTGTCATTTCCATGGGTTACTAGAGCAGTTTATTTTGCATGAATACATTAGGTCCTGAGTATATACAAGTATTATGTTCACACAGCAATCTAACCCAAAAGAATCACTTCACAACTCTTTCTCTATTTCTACTCTTCTAACTTTTTAATAAACACTTTCCAAACAAATGCACCATTAGGCCTGGACTAGTTGTGTACACCAGGCAAAATTAGCTGTGGGTCAGTGCCTGATAGTACCTCTCACTCACCAGTATATCAGTCTAATCCATTATTGGATACTATGTGCTTAATACATTCAGCCACATGTTGAAAGTGATGTAACAGTGTATTATGTTACAGGTCAGCCTGTGACAGATATGTGTGTGTGTTTATGTGTGTGTATACATGAGCATGTATGTACACCCGTTATTGCCAACAGGCTAACCAGACATGTTTCCAAAGGGACACAGAACAACCACACAACAAATACAAAAGCCCAATTTAGGGAAAGCCAACAATTTACATTGTGCTTGTTACAATACATACATTTTTTTTTTATTATTATTATTTTTTTTTCAGCCCATTGAGCAGTTGATTTTACAACGTGGTCTAGCTATGTTTCTAGAGAAGGTTAGGTGAAAATCTTTCATTTGTATGATGTTTAGATGTCTAGATGGACAGGTCATTGTGTACCATTTATTTGGCTAACTCATGCATCTGCATACAGATACAGGGCTTCTCCCCATGCTGCCAAGGCAAGGAGGTGAGATTTGATCCTGTTTATCATGGAGTATTGTCCTCTAATGGAGAGCTAGCTCTAGGCCTCTGATTGGAGCACCAGGAGAGGGGGGCTCCAGACAGCCAACACTGGATGTTCACACATATGCCTTACGTATTGATCCCTTTACTTACTTTATTACTATAATTGATTATTGATTTATATAGCAGCATCATGTTCCCAAGAGTTGTGCAATGAACCTAGCGTATGCTAATTAATGTTTGTATTTGATTTTTTGTTTGAAACCAACAGCTTACTGGTGACACTGAATTCATTCCGCACTTACCAGGAGCTGTGTATGTCAATTAAAACATATGAACCCTGGATGTGTCGAAAGCACATGCACAGAAGTATTTATAGCGGAGCTTCTTGTGTGTACCTAAACTGTAATTACAAATTAAAGGCAGCATCACCTTAACGTTGTGAATTCTTCAGCAACAAGCTTCTATTAAAAACACATTCTGAAGTGTGGTGAGAAATGTGTCCAAGTGTCAACACTATTAAAGCTGACAAATTTAGCACCTGCAAGTAACTAGTGTTTGTAAAGAAAACTTCTAAAATGAGTGCAGAATAAATATTTTTTCTTTTCTAATCTCTATGTCTTTGTAAATGCACTATGAAGTGTAGAATACAATGAAAATCAATCTCATATTAGAAGTAAACAAATGGTTTAGAGGGAATCTGCATATGGATGCAGCTAGCTACACAATGACTTTCCAACTGTCCTCAGTTAGTCCACCAAGTTCTAGAACAGAAGAAAAATCAGCCTGCTCAGACAGATAACATTGGTAAGAAATATATTTAAATATATGACAAAATATGTCAACACAATTGTATACAAGTACACACCAGTTCCTGAAAGTAATCAGTCTTGAAAGTAACTAGTTGGAAGGTAAGAATCTCATAGGTAATCATACCTCTCAACAGTCCTGGTTTTCAGGCACTGCCCCATTGTCCCACATTTGCAGGCTGGGGGCAGCACAGGCCTGGTGGGAGATATCCTCTGAGGGTAACCTAAAAACAAGGTATGTCTGTGCTATTGCTGTTTATAATTTGCCTCCTCCTAATGGGGTTATATGCGTAAGGTGGGTGCGTGGCCACCTCTACTTCCAGGGTCTGCATCACCCCATGATACCTCTTGCCACATGTCCTGACATATGTGCCCTGATTTTGACACCTGAAATGTTGGTGGGTGTGGGTATTTCTTTATTGTGTTGGCTTACATTTTATCCATGCATTTTGACATATTTTGTTATGCATTTAAATACTGTATATTGCTTATTAATACTATATACATACGTGGGAATTTTCTGGCTCCGGCTACCCAGAGCCCCCCTTGCAAGATGTGGGTAAGAGGTCCTGCTGACATCAGTGAGTGGCCGTGCTGAGGTCATAGGCGGTCCCATGATGTTGCAGGACACACGCTATTGTTGATAGGCATGCTCATATAGCTGGGTTTTTTTCTTGTGCTGTCATACTTGATGGTAAATCACATAGATGTTTCACATGTATTTAGAGTAATACAGAAGAAAATTATTTAATAATACACAAAATTTCTACTCGTATGTAGAAATATGCAAAATTAAATCAAACTTTATATCCCCCCATTTTAATAAAATGTAATTAAAATGTTAATTTAAATATTCAGCAGCAGGGACCATAGTTTAGGGTTTTATGGCTGTCTTTTCATCTGATCTATTGCTTGTGTTTGTAGTAAACATTACGGCTGTTAGTGAAAGTGATGAGGATGGTAAACATTTGCCTTTTTATATATTACTGGATGTTGCCAGGATAAATTAGCTGATTCCACGCATATATACTTGCTTCAAGGACCTTCATCAGTACAAGGAAGGAAGTCTAAAATGATATTTCTTGGTAATTGAACTGACTGCATGCTAAACACTTTAATCTATCCTTTTCATTTTTTTCAAACAGACAGTATAAAGAACCGCTCCCCTGAAGTTTGCGTGTTATTGATGTAGCAAATAAAGCAGATAAACGAAATGAACAGAATAAATGGCCAGAAATCCTCTATGAAATGGGCATATAAATTGTTACTATGGAAACAAAGCTTGTAATTAGAGGGAATTTAGAAAATTAGAAAGACACAATAGATTGTTAATCAGTATGCAAATTAAATGATTCTCATTCTTTTCCAGAAGATACTAAAGTTAACTTTGGAGAGCTGCTGCAAGCCAAATTTTCTGGCTTGAAAGATCATCTGTAGATATGAAAAGGGATTGTGCAATATTTTTAATGCATTCTGTAATGTGTGATATGGCAATATGCATTCCTGAGAACTTTCCGGGTTTGACCCAGAGATCTCCAGGTAAAGCACCACTTCACCAGTTCTCTGGGTCAAGACTCAAATCCTCGAGGTCAAGACCCGAATCCGCCTTGTCAAGACCCGAATCCTCCGGGTCAAGACCCGAATCCTCCGGGTCGCGGGAGCAGGGTCTTGATATGCCTCACAGTCTCACTGGTCAATGTCAGTAACCTTAACTTTTCACTTACCATCTGATAGCGATGTGTTTTTACTTTTTTAACACTTGTTTTTATTTCAGTTTTTTTCATTTGTTTTTCCACATTGAGGATACAGAAAGAAAAAAGGGAGAGGGATAAGGGTTAGGTAAGGGATAATCCATATCAGATCTTTGTTTACAATTCCATTGTCTCATTTTACAGGAAAGTGTATAGAATCGTTACAACATGACCTCCGTAGGATGATCACAACTAAGAGCACATGTGCGTTGAGGATGTATAATAAACACAACAATGGTGTTATTTGTGTCTTCCGTGTCGTAATTCCTGATACTCGAGAGCTGACTACATGTTCTATGACAAATTCCACTGATCATATGCAGCAATGAAAGTATGGGATGCAAACAAAAAACACAGCAATTTACGTTAATAACGTGTGTATGTACACATTGTGGTGTAAATACTCTTCTGTGTATCCTCATTCTTGAGTGTGCAAAGATAGATGCCATCTATCAAACATAACAAAATACCATATCAACCATCTGCCTACCCTCCATATAAAAATAAGAGAATCTGCCCACTTTTTAACATCCCAGTGCAGAGGATGCCATCTCTAGTTCCCGGTCCCCACAGTCCCCCCCCACATTGTGCCAAGTCTATGTAACTGCAATTAGGGCCCTACCCTGCAAGAGTTGGAGACTATACCACAAGGTACGCTGGAAGGCAGATTGGATCAACAATTGCGTGTCTGGTTTCAGTGTGGAGATGTACGTACCCCATGTTTCAAAAATTTAAAAGCAGATTATTCCTTAGCGTAGTATCTACCCAATCCATTCTAAACAGTTGGAATAATTTGTCTTTAAAAAGAGTGAGAGTAGGTGGTCGTGGGCGGATCCAGTAATGGAGAATACATTTACGAGCCACAGCAGTTACAATATGTGTTTTTTGGAGGAGCGATTAATTGGTCCAACCATGCTAAACATCACCACCTCAGGAGACAATGGGAACGACACAATTTTTCGGATCTGGAGGCACTGCCAAAAGCAGTGAAAGGAATGTGCATTCTCAGTGCCACACTTAGGGCAATCGGAATTTGGCCTCAAGCCCAGCCTAAATAAATGCTCAGGGGAAAAATATACATCGTAAGCTATTTTATAAGCCACTTCTTCGTATGTCGCCATCAGTAGAATAGTGGAAGCAGTAGTTGTAGCTCTACATGTGTCCTATTTGGTAATATTAGGTATATGTGCCGTCCATCAGTCCAAATTTATATAAAGTACTAACTGAAGGTGTATATGCTTTGTTTTTGTGTATGTGTCTGTCAAAGGTATTGTGCCAGTCATGTTGACTAAAGTGAGCAGTAACCGATCCAAAGTAGCTTTGGAGTTGCAAATATGCAAACCAAGCAATCTGTAGGTCAGGTTTGTCTCGAGATTGACATAATGTGAGGATGCTTTGGTTGGGCTCATTAAGGAATGGTGAAATTGATGTAAGACCCATGGCGTGGCATTTGGTAAATGGAGGTATGGATTTTCTGTCTTGAAAGGCCGGATTGTTAATAAGTGGAAGGTGAGAGGTACATTGCCAATGTAGCTTAAGGACAGTTCAAATAGACTTCCAGGCTCTAATTGTGGAATACGATAAAGGATTTTCTTTAACATTCTCCCGTAGTGAGATATATGGTGTGTGCAATAGGGTCGTTAGTGTGTGTGGGGCACATAAATGACTTTCTAGAAAGGTATCTGTGAATTTGTGGGAGAACGACCACCAACATTGCGTGTCAGAGCAGCTAGGTTGTAGTGTTTAATATGCAGGAAATTAAGACCCAATGTCTGTGAGGTCTGTTTTAGTTAGTGTAAACCAATCCTGGGTTTCTTTTCTTTTCAAAGAAATAAAGTTATTGATCTAAAAATTTGAGATCAGTTGGTTTCATTAATAAAGGTAGGGATTGTATAGTGTAAAGCAGTTTAGGAAAACTAATCATTTTTATGAGATTGATCCCCTAGAAATCGTGTAGAATATGTAGTAAGAGGTCCAAGGCCAAATCAAAAAGAAGTGGACAAAGTGGACAACCCTGCCTAACCCCTCGCCCCAGGCATATTGTCTCTGACACTATCCTATTTGTGATGATAACTGTTTCTGGAAATGTGTGCAAATTGCGTATAAAGTTTAGAACGTTTTGTCCGAAGAAACAGTTTTTTAAGACTAAGTGAGGCCATGCTACAGTATCAAAGGCCTTTTCAGCGGTTAGACGTAATAAAGCTCGGGAACAGTGTTGTGGGTCAGAACTTGATCATATCACAGCCCCCAGGGCCGTACGGATACCCATTTACAAAACTTAATTGATGGTGAATCAATAGGTTTGGCAGTAATAGTTGTAATCTAGAGGCAATTAATTTAGTTAAAATAATAAGGGCGATCCTGATGAAACTGGCAAAAATGAATTTCAAATTTCGGATTTGTCCATTCGTTGCCATATGTAGCCGTTGTCATTACAAGATGTTTTGGCCCTCCTTGATAAATACACCTTTCGGATGAATTGGAACAGAGATTGTGAGTCAGGGCTTCTTGTCCAACATCAGTGCCTGACCTCACAAGTGCTCTACCAGATGAATGGGCCAAAATTCCCATAGAAACACTCCAAAATCTCGTGGAAAACCTTCCCAGAAAACTGGAAGCTGTTACAGCTGCAAAAAGGAGACCAACTTAATTTTAATGTCTATGTATTTCTAATGCAATGTCATAAAAGTCACTGTTAGTATAATCGTCAGGTGTCCCAATATATTGGTCCATATAGTGTATACAATATTGGGGGAATTCAGTCCTCCTACAAGGAGCGATACACATCTGCCAGTGCCTTCTGCTCCTCTTGCATCATCCAATTCCTACAACATTGGGGAAATTCAGTCCTGCTCCAAGGTGCGGTTTTTTTTCTCTCAGAAAGAAGGGGGCAAAAGCTGTATTTAATGCATATTGTTAAATGTAGAGTCACTAATGGAGGCATAATATACATCTCCAACCCACCAGGGACCACAATACAAAAGTTTGTTTTTGTCCTCATTAGAAAATAATATGTGGTCCAGAAGTCCCAAGCTGCTTTTATAAATTAAAAGTCTTAGTATTTTGGTAAATGTAAATACTTTTTAAAATCAGTTTTAAAGTATGTTTACACAACAATAAGCCAGTGTTAGAATATCACTCTACCATATGCTCAGTAATAAGTAATTACTGAAGCCTTCAGCAATGTATTTTGCTCCAAGTCTAAGATACCCTAATTATTTGCCAACATCACATATGTTAAACCTGACTGTCTTATCTTTTACACAACCTTCCAAATGTATAAACTCATTTAAAGTGCTTAGTGATTAATCTCCTCAGAAAATGTCTCCGGTGATCTCTCGTGGACCCCTTCATCACCTCAATGAGAAAGCAAGGATTTGGAGGGGAAAAGGTGAAACAAAAATGGTGGGGTAAAAGAAAAGACAATGGAAACATTATATCAATTTTTTTTTTCCTCTTAACAATTAAACATTTTAAAACTGGCAAAATGTGTGTTCTTGAGGTCTGAATTGGCCATACCTGCCAATAAAATATATAAGCTATCAGAGTGGATATACAGTATGTGCACTGTTGGTCGTTTTATTTTTGATGAACCATCTCACCATTTTGAACATTTTCAATGTAATCTGATTAAAAAAGAAAACATTATCACTACAAAATATAATTTCTCGAAATAAATTCAGCTCTCCGGCAGAACACTTTGAAAGCCTACTGACAAACTAATTCTCTGCTGGTGTTAAGAATCACCCAGAATGCCAAACAAACATCTGTGGAAATTGAGGAACTGATTCACTTGAAACAGTTGTTGCCATGCTGTTTGACTAAGATGAAAGCGTGATTCGTTGATCAGAGGCCCCAACCACGAGAGAAGCTCCCTGTGATGAAATTTCAAGTTTCCAGGAGAAAAGAATTATAAAATATTCTTCTAATTTTCTTTTGCCATAGACAAACATAACCATTAGAATAATTGAATGTTTCTTATTGATTTAACGTTTTATGCAGAATTTAAATATATAAATACAGTGGAAAATTACAAAATATTAACCTTGAGCTACAATAAATATATGATTTCCAATATTTTAATATAAGCTTTATTATATAATTTTCCTTATAGAAACTTCTTCCTTGCTCTTCCTGTTCCTTAGACATTTGAACATATGTGAGCCTACTGCTTAGACATGTTATTTATAGCAATCACCTCCTGCCTCAAGAGTCTTATCTATGCTTAAAAGAAGTTCTGTATTCTGGTGCCAGTCTTCGCTGCAGGCTAGCTAAATTTAACTGCTAGAGCTTTACGGGGTGAATGCAAAAGAAAAAAAAAGAACAGTAACTAGTTACTCACAGAATAAAGAAAATTATTTTAGTTTATGCCTTTCAGTCGTTTGGAAACAAGTGCAAACTACTGTAATTTTACCTTAGTGGAAGTATGATGCTGTTTTGCTAATCTCATAAAGTAGGGGCGTCCAACATGTGGCCCTGCCAGACCTCAAGGTACGGCCCGCGTGAGATCAGCAGCCAGGGCAACCGGGATCACAAGGTCCCTGCTGCTTACCTGTGGGAAGGTCTTTTGTACTGTACAGAGGAAGCAGAACCCAGCAGAGTCACGTGAATGTACGTGACATGACATGACTCTGCTCCATTCCGGCTTCCTCTGTGCAGTACAAGAGAAGTTGCCCGCACTGAATGTGAACAACCCAGAGGGAGACCGCGGACCCTGCGGAAGTCTGTGAGTGGCATCGAGAGCTGCAGTGCAGGTAAGGGGGTGGGGGAGGGTGTTTGAATGAGTATGCGTGATTGAGGGAATGAATCTGTGAATGAATGAGTATATGAATGAATGAGTGTGTGTGTGATAGCATGGATGTGTAAGTGGGGGGCATGGCACAGGGTGGCTGTAAATGATGTGCAGACCCCATACTGCTGGCAGCATCAATACAGAAGGGGGGCAGCTAGCCAGGTATCAGCATGTACTGGCTCACATGGCATTATATGAGTGTGATTGCTAACAGCAATCACAGTCCCATCATGCCTAGGTCCCAGAATTTACTGGTTGCCTGGATATGATAGGAGTGTGATTGCTGTTAGCAATCACACTCCTATCATGCCAAGTCATATTGTTGAATTTTTTGTCTAATTTTGGTGTGTTACTTATTTTTAATAAAAGTGTGGTTAACACACCAAAATTGTACAAAAAAATACAATAACAATATTAATTTATATATGATTGACAGCAATCACACTCCTATCATGCCCAGCCAACCAGTACATGCTGGAATCTGGATATGCCCGAGATTGCTGTTAACAATCATAATATATATATGTATATATATATATATATATATATATATATATATATATATATATATATATATTAATATTGTTATACATTTTTTGTACAATTTTGGTGTGTAACTTACTTTTATTAAAAGTGTTTTATTATTTTTAAAGGTTGGGACGTCATTTTCAGCTTCGGCTAAGTGAACCCTGAATTTTTGGTTTCGGCCCAGAATTTTTATTTTGGTGCATCCCTAGAATAAATAGAACCATTTTTTTAATTTTTACTTATCCAGAATCCTGAATTTGTAGTCAGAAAACTTTCTAGGTCCAGAAATCAGTGAGCGGAAAAGTAAAGGTTTTGTGTCATTTACTTTATTTTGATATACATATCTTATTAAAGGCTTTATTTTCTCACAGTGAAACATGAGTGCGGCCCTCGCACGTATACATTTCTGATGAAGTGGCTCACTGCAGAAAAAACTTGGGCACCCCTGTCATAAAGCATAGTATAAGAACATTGATAGATGATGACCCATTTTGATAAACAATTTTAACAGGATATACAAAAACATATTGCAAAAATATAAACAAAGCAAATTGTTCCAAATGTGTATACTGTAAATTAAAACAATAGTTAGAATGAGTTTACCTAAGAGGGATGATTTGTTTTTACTTTATTAGAAAGTGTTTTGTTTGAAATCATGCAGTCAAGCTCATTTCGATCATTGGCAAATGCCTACCTGGGCTTTGAGATAGCAGAACACATATTAAGTGCAAATATACAAAGTCTGATTACAGGTTTCAGCCAAAATGAACATAAGCCGTGAGAGACACATATTGAGTTTAACGTTTGTACACATGCATTGTGCTAATAACATGTTATAAATATAACTAAATAATTAATATATAACCATATTTCAAACAAACCAGTGACATATTAGAGTATTATGAGAAAATGGAATATTTGTTTTGCATGTAATCTGTGGACAATAGCTAATCTTGTATCATTTATAATACACTTCATTATGTGTTTTTTTATTGTTAGAAATAAATTATCAGCTAATGAGCTAGATAATAATGGAAGTAATGATCATATGATAATATTATTATTCATATTAGTATACTAATTGTCTCGGATGAGTGCACATTGTACAGTATGCTGTGTTGTTCACAGTGTTCAAAATGTTGAGTACAATATAGTTGTGATGTACTGTATATAAAAATACTGCAGCTAAGAGCACATGGTTTTAACATCAGGTATTATCAACTATTGCCACCACGATTTTGCACTAAAAAATAAGGGTAATAACACAACCTCAGTTGCAAGCCATCTACGTGTATGTAATGTATTTATCCCATAGCTAAAAATAGGAAACATTGGAGTTCTGTACAGACCCACCGAAGACTTAAGTTGATGTCCCTGCTACTAATCACTTGTGGTATGATCAGGAAGGAAGAGCTGACAATGTGTGAACACAGTGAGGGGAAAAAGAAAAATAATTGAAAAAAAATAAAGTGAATGAAATAAAGTGAATAAGCCCTAACTGGTTAACTCCCATGATATCTTTGTGTCATCTTAAAAATTCTTACAAATATCCCCAAAAGATTATCTATTCACTTTCCACTGCTCTCTGATGAGGCTACACCAGCAGTGGCTGGGTGAAGTATTTGTTTACCGCCCTCTATAACACATATACATACTAACCCACACACACTCACTCTAACACCCACTCACTCTAACACGGTACACTTACATAAACATACTCTTTTTCTTGCTTCTCCTCTCCATCTAAAAGACATTGACACTGACCTTAGGCTCATCCCTGACACTACAACACCATAAGCTGATGATAACACTATACACTGACACCCAATTACAAACACTTGTCAACACCAAATACTAAGAGACACCTACAGTATCTCACAAAAGTGAGTACACCCCTCACAGTTTGCTGAAGACAAGCAGACTAAGGACATGGATTACTGAAACCATGTCCTGTGGTCCAATGAGACCAAGATAAACTTATTTGGTTCAGATGGTGTCAAGCGTGTGTAGCGGTAACCTGGTGAGGAGTACAAAGACAAGTTTGTCTTGCCTACAGTCAAGCATGGTGGTGGGAGCACTGGGGAGCTACAGTTTATTGAGGAAACCATGAATGCCAACATGTACTGTGACATACTGAAGCAGAGCATGATCCCCTCCCTTCGCAGGCCGCAGGCCAGTATTCCAACATGATACCGACCACAAACACACCTCCAAGACGACCACTCTCTTGCTAAAGAAGCTGAGGGTAAAAGTGATGGACTGGTCAAGCATGTCTCCAGACCTAAACCCTATTAAGCATCTGTGGGACATCCTCAAATGGAAGGTGAAGGAGTGGAAGGTCTCTAACATCCACCAGCTCCGTGATATTGTCATGGAGGAGTGGAAGAGGACTTCAGTGGCAACCTGTGAAGCTCTGGTTAACTCCATGCCCAAGAGGGTTAAGGCAGTGCTGGAAATAATGGTGGCCACACAACATATTGACACATTGGGCCCAATTTGGACATTTCCATTTAGTGGTGTACTTATTTTTGTTGCCAAGGTTTAGGCATTAATAGCTGTGTGTTGAATTATTTTGAGGGGACAGCAAATTTACACTGTTATTCAGGATGTGCACTCACCACTTTACATTGTAGCAGAGTGTCAATTTTTTAGTGTTGTCACATGAAAAGATATAAAATAGTTACAAAAATGTGAGGGGTGTACTCACTTTTGTGAGATACTGTATATACTAACGCACACACTCACACTTACACCACACAGTAACACATGCAATACCATATGCTCATATACGCTAACACCACACACTTATACACACATATACACACATACTATACACTAACATATACTAACAAACACACTAACTCTAACACTTAACATATTTACACACAATAACACTAAATATGTATATACACCGATCAGGCATAGCATTATGACCACTGACAGGTGAAATAAGTAACACTGATAATGTTGTTATCATGGCACCTGTCAGTCGGTGGGATATATTAGACAGCAGTGAAAAAGGGGGCGGGGATCGCCAGTTTCAGCGAGGACGCAGCGGAGGACCAACCCACGGGTATTCTGGTGAGTGACTGCTAGTCGGTTGCTGACAGCTGTGCTGCATCTGAGCATTTTACTGAGTGAGATTCTTCTGTGTGAGATTTGGAGAGCCTCAGCTTGCCATTTCTCACAGTGTCTAAGACTCTCTAAAGTTTTGATTTAATTCAGATCATTAATTAATGTAATTAATTTTATCACTTTAATTAAGATCAATTAACCAGTCCACTACTATCGTTAATCTTAACCCTATAACTATAAGGTACTTTTGACCCTCTTTCTTCCATCCATTGGTCTCAAATTCCCCATTGACCTTTTTCTACGCATTTATTTCTTGTTTCCATGGCAATGGAACGAACAAATGGGATTTTAGAAATGGACACATTTTGTTAAATACGAACATGGAAATGGACAAACACAAATTTTCCCCCGGTGTCCAATATTTACCTTGGACACTGCTCTAAGCCTTACTTAGGGCAGCACCCCTACAAGTGCCATAGAACAGATTAAAAATGTAACAAATGTATATATTGGCAACAATCCATTCTAGGCTCTGCTGACATTTCAATGGTTAACAAAAGCTATCCGCATACTGAGATGTAAAATATGTCTTCTCTTGTACCTTCAAATTGTCTAGGATTATGCTGCCTATATTAAGACCTTGACAGAACACCTTAATCTCACATAAAACATGAAATATAAATGCTGTAAATTCACAATTGCTAAGCAACTGCCACATGTGAGAATAAGCTATTTGGTGTTTGCTTGTGAATGCAGATGATGAGATCACAACATGCCACATTAGTGTAAGATGTACTTCACACAGTGCAAAACCCAAAGCACAGAGGAACAGAATATTTCCAGAAACAACACAAGCATCAGAAAATTCAGAGCATTAGATTGTGTCTGTGATATAGCAACATGCATATTGCTTGGAATTAGAAAGAAAGCAGGGTAAAAATAAGAAATATTTATAAATATGGTAAAAAAAATTCCCATACCCAGATACATGGTTTATTAAAATAAAATAAGCACATTTTACCACAAGACAGGAGGCTTCATAATTTGCATAAACCTTCTTAACTGTACCACCAATAGCAGCAAAGAAAAAACTCAAAACAACAAAGGAACATATCCAATGAATGATCACCATAAAGTATATAATGTCCCCACTGTTACTCCTCTTCCTCTTCTTTACTGCTACCACCAGCAAGGCCAGGTCAATTTTCTCATCTACTACACTTAATTATATTTTATTAATTATATTTTATAAATTATTATCCTTTTATATATTGATTTTCTTATTACTTAATTAATGATGATACCCACACGCCCTCGGCTGCAGATTTTGCTTCTTGCTCTCTCCTGCTTTTGATGGACAATATCTTGGCGGTGCAGTATATCAGTTGACTGGGAGGCACCCGCTTTCGCATACTCACAGATCTCACTAAGGACCTCTACGATTATTGCGTTGGGTTTTTTAGGCATCTGGCCCGACAACCCACAGTTATCTAGCAAACAATGTTCTGCCAAGCTTGTGCTGCTCCTCTGCCTCCTCTCATTCTGACGCGTCTCAGACGTCAGAGCGTTTGATGCCGATGCGATTTCTTTCTCTACGGAAAGGGTAATTTTTACTCCTGTCCTACTACGTCTCCCGTCGTACTAAGACTTTTATCTCTCAAGTTTCATATAAAAACTTTCCCTCCCATCCTCTTCTGTGTATGGCTCATTGTACTCAGCAATACCTTTCAGTTACGGCTAGTTATCATTCATAAGGATTCCGTCAGCTCCTGCTGTCCTACGCCCCTCTGACCTGTTTCCGACCTGTTTCTACCCCCACTTTTGGCAGGTGGGTGCGTTGGCTGTTAAGCCTGGCAGGCATTGATTCTAGGTTCAGGGCTCACTCAGTCAGGGGCGCTGCAGCCTCAGGTGCTATGACTCTCGGAGCCTCCTTGACTGACGTCTTAAGATCAGCAGACTGGTCTAGGGCGTCTACGTTTCACACCTTTTACTTTCGCCCTGTTTCTCACGCCACGTCCTCTTTGTTTCAGCGTTAAAAAATGCAAATTATGAAGCCTCCTGTCTTGTGGTAAATTTTGAGATTGTTTTAGCTTCGGTGACTGTTTAATTTAAATTGTATTAAAGACAGGAGGTGAATAATCCCCCCACCCTCCCTTTCCCAGATGTCTATTTTGGAGTACATTTTCTTCATTTTATTCCTCTCTCTCGTATCAGGCTCTAGTCTTTTTGCTCTTGTGGTGTCTTGTGCCTTTATTGCATTGTTGCAAGATATGTGTACCTTCACTGCATTGCTGACAAGTTGTTATTGTTACATTACCTTGTCTTCAGTTATTGTTATAGTTTTCTATCTTTTCAGTTTAATGGTCATCATCAGGCGGGTGCCTAGAGTTCCTGGAGACTACTTGGGTGTTCATGTTCCGTTGCAGCTGGTTTGTTGGGTTTTTAAGTTCTATTTGTTATTGGTAAAGAAGGTTTATTCAAAGTATTCGCCTCCTGTCTTTAATAAAATTTAGATTATGCCTTCACCGAGGCTAAAATAATCTCAAATTGTGAAGAAGTTAATGTGTATGGCTTTGCAGTTGTTAATGTGAAAGAATTACACCTAGGAAGTTTCTAACCACCTGTGTGAAAAGACCACAGAGTTTATTAACAAAGGCCCAAACATGACCAAGTATAGTCCCAAGATTTTTTCAATTCATAGCGAGTCCGAGTTTCTTAATATAAAGATTAGGTCCTAGAAGAGTGGGCATAATGCCAAAATTTGCAATAGCATGCTTTGCATTTCCCTCAGACACTAGTTGGGTTAAAGAAAACCACATTCATTGCATATTTTTTATAGACTGTTCAGACAATATATATATATATATATATATATATAATGTTTTATAAAATAAAATAAAATTGCTGCTGTGAATTATACCTAGCCCTTCAAAGCTACACTAACTACTAGTTCTATATGACTTATAAAGGACATTCAATTCAGGTGCCACTCCTGACAGTTAACAGGAAACTGAGGCTACAATTCGCACACAGGCTCATCAAAATTGGACAATGGAAAACTGCAAGACCATTGTCTGGTCTGATGAGTCTCAATTCCAGCTGCGACATGACCCAGGTAGGGTCAGACATTGGCGTAAACAAATGGATCCGTCCTGCCTTGTATCAACGGTTCAGGCTGCTGGTGTTATGATGGTGTGGGAGACATTTTCTTGGCACACTTTGGGCCCCTTAGTACCAATTGAGCATTGTTTAAAGGCAACAGCCAACCTGAGTATTGTTGCTGACCATGTCCATCCCTTTATATCAACAATGTACCCATCTTCTGATGGCTACTTCCATCAGGATAATGCACCATGTCACTAAGCTCACATTATCTCAAACTGGTTCAACGTACTCCAATGCCCTCTACAGTCACCAGATCTTAATCCAATAGAGCACCTATGAGATGTGGTGGAATGGCAGAATCGCATCATGGATGTACAGCCGACAAATCTACATCAACTGCGTGATGCCATCATGTCCATATGGACCAAAATCTCTGAGAAATGTTTCCAGCACCTTGTAGAAAGTATTCCACGAAGAATGAAGGCCGTTCTCCAGGCAAAAGGGGGTCCAACCCGGTACTAAGGTACTAGCAAGGTGTACCTAATAAAGTGGCCAGTGAGTATATATATATATATATATATATATATATATATAATGTTAACTTTATCAAAATTTCCCCCAAATAACTGCACACATTATAACGCTAAAACTGGAAGTTTTAAGGGGTTTTGATAAAGCAATTTAGTTATGCTATGAGTTACAAATGTGACCATTTCATTTACCCCATAATTTGTTAGCAATGGGAGAAGCCATTGACAGCATTTTCGCTCGCTTTAGTTAGGCACGTATGAAAAAGAACACAAAATGATTGTTACATATTCCCTTGAACCACAGGAGAACCATATCTGTTCTGTATATGTAATATGAAAGCCCAGCTAAATGGTTAAAGGCACACAAAGCAGCTACACTTTATTCTTTCCTAGGATGTTGTGAAATTATAAGGTACTTTCAGCTTTTAAAGTATAAAATCCATCAATAGATCAACTGAGAAACACACATAAATGTTAATATGATATAGGAACTGTCAGCAAAATAAATTCAAATATATCACTGCGATATATGGTCACACTGCTATGGAACCTTCAAAAAGCTATTCCAGTAGGAAAATAAAATGCATAGAATGGATCACCTAACAGACAGCCTATGAATAGGTGTTAACATAAATAATGTTGGATATAAAAGTATCCCCACAATACACAGAAATCATATACAGGTATAGAGAGTTATTTGACTACAAACATAAAGCCTGTATGTGTGATTTTACAGGAAGGGGGGGTGCAATGAAAGATGTGTACATCCTTCCTCTCCTTACAAATGCCAATATCTAGAATTCCTCAGTCTAAATGCCTCTATAGCTGTGATACATATTCTTAGGCATTTTTTGTGCATTCTGAAGGCCGATGACATTAAAACCAGAATGACCACTAATTTTCTTATTATGTAGGGACTAGACATATTGTGGCATCAACGTGGGCAGTGTTATCCACTAAAAATATAAATAAAAACTTGGTCTCCTCATCAATACTTGGTATTGTAGCTTTTTGTGAAATTTATGGTAAAAAAGGGTGCTTAGTTGTATTAATGTGTGAATAATTATAATTGTAAAAGCATGAGGTTGATTTAATAACCTAGCTAAACCTTTATTGGTGTTAGTGGTGTTCGATAATTTGTAATTCAAGTTGTAATTTGACCCGACTAAAACCCAATGACCACTAAAAGAGTTTCATTGACATCAAAAAACCTCTGCTAGGCAATTCAATGAGAAGTGTGAAGTATTAAGATGACAATATTTATACAAACTATATTTATACATGGACATACAGATCTTTTAAACCATGCAATATACAAGGTAACTATACTAAAGGGCCACTATTTCATACCATGAGGTTACGTAACATACACACTAGCACACACACTGGCACTAACAAAAACTTACACAGTCACTCTCACACACATGCTAATGCACACATTAACACTAAAATACACACTGCCATTAACACACACATCTCTCTTAAAGTAAACCATACTCCCTTCATCACACTTCACTCCATCAAACATACCTCTTACACCACACTTCTCACATAACACCTCACATCACACCGCTTGCACCACACTTCCTACCACAGCCTTCACCCTACACCCTAACATTGCTTGCTTGGAGCTGTTCCTATGAGCTGCTCGCACACTGTGTGAGTGGCCACTGGTCCAAGCCAAAACGGCCCTGTTTAAAGAATTTTGGACCAGCCCAAAAGACAATTGCCCATCTGGATTTGTGCCCAGGCAGTTGAATTACTTTCTTGTGAGTATCATTTTAACATGCAATCTTAATTTTATGAAAACTTTATATTTTTGTATGGTCCACTTATGAGGGCCCAACATCTGAAGATTGTGTTAATGACAGCATTGCTTAGATGTGCATGTGTTTCTATTGAAACAGAAAATAGGTTCTAGTGATTGTTAGGCATGTCAATTTGTGATTGTTAGGCATGTCACCTCACTTATATGACTTAAAAAATAGACTGTGCATACATTTCCATTGTAACACCCAGGGCCGGCCCTGGGGCGAAGTTTAAAATGCCACCCCCCCATTATCTACCCTTCCGCCCCCCAGTATCTACCCTTCCTCTCCCTCCCCTCCCCTGTACTTACCTTTCAGAAGTTCTGCGGCGAGTCTCCCTGCTCGGTCTCTGTGCCGGCTTGTGATGATGAGCGCCGGAAATGACGTCATAGTACGGCGCTCAGCATTACAAGCCGGCACAGAGACCGAGGTAGAGGGCTCGCAGAGGAGAGAGGGGCGCCGAGCAGGTACTGAAAACTTGGTAAGTGAAAACCACTCGGCGCCCCTCTCTCTCTCTTCCGCTTTAAAAAAAAAGAGCTTGGGGCGGCCCTGGTAACACCACCTGAGTATTAGCATTTCTGAAGATGGATAACTGGAATTTGAGTAGTGATGTGATTGCAACATGCCATATTCCTGCCTTCTTTCTTATGTAATAAGACAGGCTTAAGTAACAGAAGGATATTTTCAGGAAAAAGGGTTATATTTATGCTAAATAAAGAGAAATTGAAAATGTCAGTGGGGCAATTTGCAGAATTCATATGCATGTCAGTCTTATTGTACCATTACAGAACTGTGGTCAAAAACATGGAGGAAATAAATCTCGAATAAATGCATTGCAAGAAGTTTGTAAAATAATTGCAAATTAATCACAAAAAAAGAACAAAATTACAACACTGTATCTTTATTAACCAGAGCTAGATAATAATTTTGCCCGCCTGTTCTTTGACAAGAATAAAGAATAGGTACTTCAAAACATTATATTTTATTTTGTTGCCTGTAGCAAATAAAGATAATGTTTCTTGTCCAAGTTCTCAGAGATGGCAGTGGGTTTGCAATAAATGTTCCCATTTCAAAGTCCATTGCCTTTTTCATGAGCTGATCTATCATCTTATCAATAGGGGATATTTTAGTAGGCTAAATATGAGGTCATAAAATGAGCACTATTAGTCAAGCAAACTAAATTCCCTTTTTAATTAGCAGTTCTTTGCTGGAATTATGTGGTATCTGTATCCGTTGAGAAACAGAATGCAGAAATAGAAGCCCTTTGACATTGCCCTTGGATATAAATGGATTTAGATGAGTTTTCTAGGATATAATTATTCTAGCACCTTTAATTTATCCTCCTCTTGTAGGTATTTTATATTGGATGGAGTATGCACTAGTAGTGCATGGTCTACATAAATCTATTGCATAATAATGACATTTTTGGAATGCAACCCAATAAAACAAGTTTTATTATTTTTATTTTATATATACAAGTTTTTTATATATATATATATATATATATATATATATATATATATATATGTATATATATATATATATATATATATATATATATATATATATATATATATATTCTACATTTTAGATATATTATAGAGTGGCAGCAGAACTGTAGCAATTTTACAAAGAGGGAAGAAATACAAACTTACAATACAAATGAGGAGAACAATGCTGTGCACGTTTTTATTTTGTTAATAATGATTTGAACAATATATTGAAATACATCCGCTGTTTCAGAGCAGCTTATTTATATACTGTCATGGGCCAGCATGCATTGCATCCTTCATCAGTAATAATGGGGTAGCCCCTTTTGATTGGCTGCAGATGAGTACTTTAGGGCATCTGTTTAACTAGTAAAACATTTGAGTGCCAAGAGAGTGGGCTGTGATTTTCACTTTCCACCATCCTAGCACCCAAAGGGTGCATTGTATGAACATTCTCCCTTCCCTACCTGGACTTGGTGACAGGCAGGGATTTTTAATTGTATACAAAAAACAAAAACTGTCTGCGCTTCTCACCCGAATAAAGTTGGCAACAAACATATAAACATAATATAGCACAGGGACTGATATGTAGATTTACTACTACTATTCTACTCTTCTAGATGGGGTATCACTGATCCCTTGCCATGTCCTTACCCTATAATTTGTTCTTCCTCCCTATCCTATCTTGTGATGTAGGCTTGTGGAGAAATGAATGAGAAAGTTTTGCTAACTGGTCACTGTACCTCAGACCCCATGCAGGCTGAGTTGGATGTGCCCACAACAGAATTAAACATTTTGTAAGTACCTGTATGGATGTTCCCAAGGGCCAAAACTATACAGGGGCTTTTGCTTAAGACAGCTCGGCTCAAGCTTGTACCTTTCCTCTTGTCACAAGCTTGAGTTGAGAGAGATAATGTGTTCAAACCAAGCTCAAGCCAGCATTGAGTCATGAAGAAGGTAAAGGAACAAAGAGAAACAAGTAGGTAAAGGTCTTAAAATGAAAATAGCATGTTAATTATGGCAAGGGTTTTACTGATTCATTATCTTATGTTTAACTACCCTCAGCTTTAGCAGTCTACAGTCATCTTCATGTTTTCAATTTACATTTTCTTTTTTTCTTGTTTACCTATAAATCTAGAGGCATTTGAGAACAAAGGAAACATTTGTGTATGTCTGGCTGATGAGGCGCAGGGCTCCATAATGTCTGAATATAAGTTCTACTGAGAAAACTAGAAAGGTAGACAAGTGTATGTTATTTAGCTAACCCATATGGCATAGGGCATAATTTTAATAAATAGAGGACACATTCTGTATATCATACCTTGATAATCACAAATAAACATTCAAATATTAGAATATTTTGCTTTATTTCCTAAATACCACAACTAAATATATTTGGTTTTAAATAATGTTAGCAATAAATGTTACTTGGATTTTATGTTCAGCATTTTGAGTAGCGCAAAATAAGTTTTTTTGGACAAAATGATTGCACAATCCTTATTCTTATATTTGTATGTTATGAAAACATGCAGAAATGTACAGTTGACCTTATATCTGATTTTACTTTGTATGTTTGTTCTGTCATTGCCCCACACTTATCTTGTTTTACGTTGCTGCTCTGTCATTTTCTGTTCAGATGTATAATTCCGCACGCCTGTTTGCTTTCATCCACTGTATTTTTGTATGTCCATTAATGTCAAAAGGAAATTCTCTATTTGTAGATAATGAGGGCAGATGCATCCCAATTGTGTTCTGCGTTGTTGCTGGTTACAGATGTAAATCTTATTTCACGTTATCTTTTAATCTAAGAGTTTTAAAGCAGTATTAGGAAAAATAATGCTTAATTTCTGGCTGCTTTATGTTTTCTTGACAAAATAGTAATTAATGTAAAATACAAATTTTTTTAAATTAAAAAATAAGAAATTAAAACATTTTTTGTTTATCCGCATTTTAAGTAGTATGCCACATGCCCCATGCCTGTTTTACCTGTGGCTTAGGTGTGTATTAGATTCTGCTGCAGTATAGGCCAGCCATTCTATTTTGAGAAATTGTATTCTGTATCACTTTTAAGCAACAGAAATCTAGTTCATTATATTGCAGAAGTGGTAACTATGCAAGAAAAACAACTTCTGTAAGTAAGTGAGGTCAACAGCAATCATTCCTAGTCAGCGCTATAGGGAAAATCCAAATGTCTCAACCACTCAACATTATTTTTGTATAGAGGAACACATGTATATGTGGTCTTGGTCGTTGCCAAGTAATAAGAAAAAGGAAAAAATAGTTTAATTTCACTGTGGTTTTGTCTGAACCCAGCTTGTTTATGTTCTGATGTGCTAATGTTGAGATAGGCTTGAGATAAGCCTTAGGAATGTAATTATGTAGAGGTATATTTGCTTATTGTAAAAAAAAAAAAAAGCTTTCTGCGTGGCGGTAACATTAACTACAGATATCACACAGGCTGCAGTTGTGTCTGGGCCTGAATCCCAAGAGAGCCTAAGCAGTAGACTTGGGCACTGGCCAACTCTTCGTGTTCGCCTTCGTGGGGAAAAAATCTTCGTATTCCACGAACGTTCGGCCTTTCCTGTGTTCGGTTCGGCAAATATTCGTGTATGTTCTTCGTGTTCATTTTCTTTTCTTCATTTTTTGTAGAAGGGGTTAATACAGGGTTAACGCGGTATGCACTACGTAGCAGCTTTGGCGCGAGTATTTAAAAGGTCCTTACTGAAAACTCTATTGGTCGCCGGCAGGGGTCTCATCTGCCATCAACCAATGAAGTGCACCTGCACTTCATTGGTTGATGGCAGACGAGGCCTCTGCTGGCTTGAGCTTGGTTTGAACACATTATCTCTCTCAACTCAAGCTTGTGACAAGAGGAAAGGTACAAGCTTGAGCCGAGCTGTCTTAAGCAAAAGCCCCTGTATAGTTTTGGCCCTTGGGAACATCCATACAGGTACTTACAAAATGTTTAATTCTGTTGTGGGCACATCCAACTCAGCCTGCATGGGGTCTGAGGTACAGTGACCAGTTAGCAAAACTTTCTCATTCATTTCTCCACAAGCCTACATCACAAGATAGGATAGGGAGGAAGAACAAATTATAGGGTAAGGACATGGCATGGGATCAGTGATACCCCATAGAAGAGTAGAGTAGTAGTAGTAAACCTACATATCAGTCCCTGTGCTGTATTATGTTTATATGTTTGTTGCACCTGCACTTCATTGGTTGATGGCAGACGAGCCCATTGCTGGCGACCAATAGAGTCGCTCGTACAGACTTTTAAATTCCTGGTGCCAGACTGGTCTCCCCGCTCTAAGAGTTAAAGGTCCGTACGAACTACCAATAGAGCCGCCTGTATGGACATTTAACTCATGGAGCGGGGAGACCATGGGCTCCCCAGGCCAAGCTCCACCGTCAGGAGTTAAAGAGTCGTGTGAACAACTCTATTGATCGCCTTCAGGGGCCTCCTCTGGCATCGACCAATAGAGTCGCTCGCATGGCTCTTTAACTCCTGGCAGCAGAACTTGGCCTCTCTCCCCGCTCCATGAGTTAAAGGTCTTTAACTCCTGATGGCGAACCTACGGATTTCCGCTCACGTTATCTACGCAGCATCATGAATTAACAGGAACGGAAATCCGTAAGTTCACCGTCAGGAGTAACCAAGGTTATTTTGAGGAAAGTAGATAACACGGAAATTCAAAATATTAGAACTGCAGAAAGAAAATAGTAAAACAAATTTCCTCAATCCCAGAGAGTTATTCATATTTTGACACTGAGAGTGGTACAGCTTAACTCCCATCAATTTATACTGAGCCTGACGGTGGTACAGTATAACTCCCATCAATAAATAAACTGAGCCTGACAGTGGTATACCACAACTAAAATCACCGCAACAGTAAAACTCCTATCATTATATAGTGATCCAGACACTGAGGGTGTACAATGTATCTCATATCATTATAGCAAGATAGACACAGGCAGCTGTATGGCATATTTTCAATATTTGCCAGATAATGATGGTGATACATCCTAACTGCCATCACTATATACTAAGGCAGACACCATATATCATATCAGTATATTAATATCACTTTTTAATGTGCTGGGCCATTGGTACAAGTTTCCCTAGTTTTCACAACAAGTAGCTGTAGGTAAAATGTGTTCAATAATTATCCAATATTAAGGGTCAGTTTAAATATATAAAAAAAAAACCAGCTAGAAGAAACTATGAAAGGTTCGCCCATCAGAATGCACAATTAAGAATATGAACATTGATTCATCATAGAATAAAAAATTCAATTCAGCCCTGGCACCCATATTGCATACACAGGACTTGCCCCAACACCCACATTGCAAATGTTGGACTTACCCCAGAACCAAGATTTCATCCACAGGACTTACTCAGAACCCAGATTCCACTCATAGGACTTTCCACAGCATCCATATTACATCCAGAATACTTGCTATGGACCAAACTACGCTCAGAGGGCTTGCCCCAGCACCCAGGTTGCGCTCAGAGGACCTGCCCCAGCACCCAGGTTGTGCTCAGAGGACTTGCCTCAGCACTCAGGTTCCGCTCAGAAGACTTTCCCCAGCACCCAGGTTGCCCTCAGAGGACTTAACCCAGCACCCAGGTTGCCTATGCAGGACTTGACCCAGCACCCAGGTTGCCCTCGGAGGACTTGCCCTAGCGCCCCTCCCCTTTCTCACTATCTACCTCTATCCTCCCTTTTCTCACTATTTTCCCACCCTTTCTCACTATCTACCCCCTTTTCTTTATTCCTTGTTTTCATTCGTTACGTTAGGTGTTTTATCTTGTTTTGTAGATTCATACGAATTGACGAAATATGAACATTTCATTAAATTTGCAATTTGCAAATGAACTAGACTAGCACATACTGAGGACTGACAACCTGTTGAAGCCATACCCCTGTCCCTGAATTACAATAATAAAATATGGTCATCCCACTGAGTATGTTTAAGTAATTTGGGTAATAACTTTCTAATTTTCCATGTGTATTTTCCTTAAACACATACGTGTTAATTTTATTACCTTTCAGCATAGCATGGCAAACATTCGCTAACCTTTTTTTTTTTTCTTGTTTTTGTACTGTAGTTGGCTAATCCTGCACAGATGTGTGCATATAGTCACATTTAGTGGTAGTTAATACCACATAAATCAATCAGCGGTAGGGCCTTGAGGCTGCAATTAGTATATTAGGCCCATATTTTGCATGTAATCCATCTTTTGTCTGGCAGGGTTATGCCATGCCAGAGCAGGCAGATTGTACAGTGCATAGGAAAGGCAAAAATGTGAATAAATGCAAAACCTTACACATCCAATTAGACTGTAAGCATCAATCTTTACCAAATGTCAAACTAAAGCAATTTTAACCTTGTTGAAATTAGCAGTTACTCATTTTTACTATGAAACACTCTTTAAATGACCCTGGTGTCCTTCTGAAAGACATCTGTAACACTAAATATAGTGTATTTCTCACTGTTAATTTCTATCCAAATCATATAGCATCACAAATGCAGTAAAAGCATACATCTTTGAGATATTCAATAATATTATAGTAATTTATTTTAGTCTGGAATAGACCAACAGATCTTGCAAAGTGCAATAAGACTTTGAAAACAGAAGATAGTTTTACCATATTTCAATATGGTATCATTACCATAGCATATGCCCTCCGGTGATAACCCAGTCTTGAATACCATTAAATCAAGATCACAATGCCAGGTAAGCGATGCAAACGCACACGGCCTTCCTTGTAATATAAAAGAAAACAGCATTTATCAGACCAGGCCACCTTTTTCCATTGCTCCGTGGTCCAGTTCTTATGCTTATGTGCCGATTGTAGGAGCTTTCGGCAGAGGACAGGAGTCAGCATGGGCACCATGACGGCAGTTTGTGGCAATGCATCCCCATACACAACAAACTGTGATGCACGCTTTTTTTTTATCAGAGCCAGCACGAACTTTTTAAGCAATTTGAGTTCAATGGTTTTCCTATACTGACCAATGCAGACCAGGGAACACCCCACAAGAGCTGCAGTTTTGGAGATGCTCTGATCCAGTCATCTAGCTCTTGCCAAAGTTGCTCAGATGCTTACACTTGCCCATTTTTCCTGCTTCTAACACACATCAACTTTGAGGACGAAATGTGCCCTTGGTGCCTAATATATCCCACCCACTGACAGTGTCAGTGGTTATAATGTATTATTTTGTCAATGCTTTCCATTTCAAGAAAATTTTCTGAAATTATTGTCTGTTTATGTATTTTGACTTACTTTTTGATGTTACTTCTTTCCCACCATTGTCATTATCACAGGGTCGTACAATAAAAAATAGAATTCTTGAATTTCTCCAAGTGCAATTATTTCAAAAGGACTTCACAAACTCTATAAGTCCGCCACATGAGAAATTAATTCCGTATGGCTTCTGAGTACTGGATCATACCACCTCAAATGGCAACCTCAGCTAACGGAAAAGGAAGAACAGAATACACTGCTTCAATGCTGTATTGCACCACTGTATTGCACTCAACCCCACCGAGTCTGTAATCCCAGACTCGGTGGGGTTGAGATCAGGCTGTGAAGACCATACCATCACCTCCAGGACTCATTATTTCTTTTTATGCTAAAGATAGTTCTTAACTTTGGCTGTAGTTTTCTGGTCATTGCCCTGTTGCATTATAAATTTGGGGCCAGTCAGATGCCTTCCTGATGGCATTGCATGATGGATAAGTAAATGCCTATACTTATCATTGAGGAGACAATTAATTTTAACCAAATCCCCGCATTATTTTGAAGAAATGCAGCTCCAAACTTGCAAGAAACCTCCATCATGTTTCACTGTTGCCTGCAAACATTAATTTTTGTACCGTTATCTACAGTCATTTCATGAAGTTACATGATGCTTTTTCAAAAGAGCTTGGAGAGAACATTTGAAAATTTCTGCCTGAAAGAGTCCTTGATGATGCCGTATAACTACCTTGTGTCTTGTTGCCGTGTTCAGTCTTGCCATGGTTTATGGCTTTTGGCATCATCTTTTTAGTGTGTTTGGCTGTTTCTCACCCAGTTTAATTCCTCATTCACCGCTATTGCATGTTTCAACCTACATATTAAATTCATGATCATGGCATCTGTTTAGTATAATTGTTTAATCATACACTTAACTATATTAAGTGTAATGAATGTCATTCTGATCAACTGTTGAAAACAAATTGCAAAAGTGTTGAAATTTTGTTAGGATTCGTCCATTCGCTGCTATGGGTAGCTGCCATTATTACAAGCCGCTTTGGCACCATTACAAGCCGTTTTGGAACTCCTTGAGGAGGTAAAGTGGGAAGGTACTGTGTATAGGAGGGTACATATGAATGACTGATAGGTAGAAGTAGCCAAACAAAAGAGAGGTGATCTCGTTGATGGTTATGGTTGTGATTGATGGGTCCAACCACCTGTGAGTGTTTTTGCTTACTTTTTTCCCACTCTGGCCAATCAGCAGTTAGAAGGGGGTGGGAAAGCAATTGATATACTGTATAAGTGAGCTGAGGCCATTTTCATTTGTCAGTAGCAGCGGTTACAGACTGATGAGAGTTTGGGTTTTGTCACAGTTAGCTTAGCAGAGCCTGAGATTGATTTCCATTGCGCATATACATCACTTAAAGTCAATAAAGTAATAATAGTTTATTTTAGTGCAGAAAAGTAACTGGTGTGGGTGGATTGGAGAAGCTGTAGTGTATGTATATCATTTAAAGATACCACTTACAAGGACTGCATCAGACATTTTTCCCAATGTATTTTAGAGCAAAACCTTCAGTTTTCAGTCAAGGAAAAACGCAGTGTGTTTTAGTTGTTTATTAAATAGTGTACTGCTCCTGAGTAGAGTTTACCTGCTTAGGACAGTTGCCTATTTACTAGCCAAAGCTTTTAATTTTGGACAACTCAAAATGTTTCTTTGGATCTTGTTATCTATTATTCTTCTTTGATCTTCTTGATCTTTCAGTTTAAAATGTAACATCTGTTCCTGAGTAGTTTAAGTTGCCCATTTACGCTACAAGCCAAACCTCTAGTTTGTGGACAAGGTTCATTTTGTTAAAGTATCTTCCTATTATATCAAATATTATTCTTTATTGGGAAATAAATACTGTGGCAATATCATGCATTGTATTATGTATAATAAATAATATTGGGGAAATTCAGTCCTGCTCCAAGAAGCTGCATGTGCCGGTGGCTGCCTTCCCAGCCCCAGTGCCCTACAACTGCTGCTGCTGCTCTTTTGCCATCCTTACTCTTGCCAATCAATTATTTTCATTTGTGTAATAGTCCTGCTCCAAGGGGCTGCACGTGCCTATCATCTACCAGTGCCTACCTGCCCAGGCCCAGTGCTTTATTACTACTGCTGCTTCTCTCTCACCTTCCTTACTGTGGTAGGGTGATCACATTTTATTTAACCTATTCAGGGACACACTGTGAGGTGCATGTGTTTACACACACAGGTGTATATTATATATCATACACTGATTCACATATATACACCATCAAATGCACATAAATACATTTTATATATATCTCACATAGAGTTTACATCATTACAGACATGAGCAGATTCAGAGTATTAACCCCTCCATTACCAGACATGAGTAGATTCAGAGAATTAACTCCTCTATTACCAGACATTACACACACAGTCACACAAACAAACAGAGGTGGGGGGTCAGCCTGTTAGTGCACAAACCATACATTGCATACTGCATCAAATTGATCTGCATGGCTGTCATCCCAGAAGGAAGCCTTCTTGGTGCACAAGAAAGCCCGGAAACAGTTTGCTGAACACAAGCAGACTAAGGACATGGATTAAACAAAAATAATGGTGGTGCGACCCACCATCAGTGAGTGGAGCGTAAAATAAGGACTCACCCTTGTAGGGTTAAAGAATATTCTTTGCAGTCAATACGACTGACTCCGATCTATGCCGCCTAGTGTGATATAGAAATCACACACCCATCTATAGCTGGAATGTGGATATCTGCAATGGATACAAGCCTTCATAGAGCAGTACAGCAACAATATTTAGTAGCATAAACAGAAAAAGGTAGCCAAAATGGCTCTCACCTTGCCTGGAGCCCGTAGCCAGGCTCCAGGTGTAAACAGCACTGTTGGTATTTCAAAACCATTTCTCCCAAAAGCTGGTCATTCTGCCCCATGTGCTATTTACGGTATCTTTGAAGCCGGCCAATGCAATTTACCCCATCAAACCATATATTTTGAAAAACTAGACACCACAAGGTATTTCAAATGCTGGTAATTTAACTATTTCCATGCACTGGTTCTACCATCGGCTTTTGTCAAACGTTATGGTAAAAAAAAGTGTTTGTATTTTCTTCACACACGTCGTACTCCAGGTATAAATTTACCGCTCCTGGTATATGTCACTGCCAAACAACACCCCAATATGTGTTCCGCAACATCTTCTGAACGCAGTGATACCAGGTGCGGCGGCGGCCATTTTTCTTGTGGGGAGGGCTTTCCTCACCGGATCCACGGTTAGCCTCACTTGTGAGGCTTCCGTGGATGCTGCAAAGCTTCCGTTTAACAGCAGCCCGTACATGTAAACCCATTTTCTATGACTAACATAAAAAACATACATTACATAAGCGAATAAATTAAATGACATTAATATGAAATTTTCACCTACTTGCTGAAATACTTTGAGAAATAATACCTATTACACTCCATTTATCAAGGGTTCTAGGGTTTTAAAACAATATAATACATATTATATATATATATATATATATATATATAATTCAAGGTAATTAATTTAAAATTGTTAGTTTATGCATATAAAGTGTTATCGCTTTTATAATTCAAGTCAATATGTTGTTAAACCAAAGGACTTATCTAGTGTAAAGGCCTGTATTTGAAATTAATATGTACATAACAAGGAAATCTAAAGACAAATTAAAACATAAAAATAAACAATTATATTTTGCTGAACTAAACTGTAATTTCTACAAAACTCATTGCCTTGCTATAAAATTGTATAGACATAAAATACTACATTAATTGTGTCTTGGCTCAGGTTCCGTAATTTATATCATACAAATTAATGTAATTTTTCTTTCCAACACAATCCATTTACACTTACGTTTTTGCTGCATACTTGCTGATTAAAGGAAAAAGCTTTTTTTAAGCTATTACAGGGCACACTACACAATATCTAAGACAAAAAGATGCAAATATTTTGCACAAGGACATTTAAATGAGCCTTATACAAATCGCTTGGGAGTTATTTAAAGGAGCATTTGTGGTGCAAAGTTGTCTTGTCTATCTACCATATTCGCTCAAATATAAGAAAAAGTTTTTTCAGAGCAAATACCCCTAGTCTTATATTCGAGGTTGTCTTATAATCGGACCTCAAGTAGAGGTCTGACTGTAAGACTAGGATCCAGGTCTCCCACAGCGCTGCAGGGGACCAGGATCCTCCTCTTTGGCAGCCGGTGAACGTCTGTGCGATGTGCGCAGACAACCTCTGCAGCTACTCGACACTTCCACTGGGGCTTCTATGACGGAGCACCTGCGTGACATGGCATTCTGTTGCACAGTCATAGAAGCCTTGGCGGAAGGGGCAGACATCCACGGGCTGACACCAGGGAGTCTGAAGCACAGGGAGAAAGTCAAGGGATGCATCGGTAAGTTGGGGGGCCTATAGGGGAGTTTAAGGAAAATCAGGGGGTTAGAGTGGCAAATAGGGGGTATAAGGCATATCAGGGGGCAGAGTGGCATATAGGGGGGTAAAAAGCTTATCTGGGGGTTTAGAGTGGCAAATAAGGGGTATAAGGCAAATCTGGGAGGCAGAGTAGCAAGCTGTGGGGGGCAGATGTGCATAGCCGGGGGGCAAGTTGGCAAATAAAAGTAAATAAAAGCAAGAAATCCATCCTTTTAGCTAGTTAGTTTGCTATAAATATATACCAATCTATAACTACACCAATGTACCCCACTTTTGGTGAGTCATATCTAATCATAATATGTTTGTGTTGCTTAGCACCGAGCTAAATTAGTTTAACAGCACTGCCTTTTAAACTCTTTGAAACTCTGGACACCATTAATGAAGCGCTTGTGTGGTAGGAGGGCTGCTTACTTGATGTCTGGTTAAAACTATTAAATACACACAATATATTCATATAAATTAAAATTTTGGAGTGCTGCTATAACTACCAATGTGCACATACAACACAGAATGGGATCACAATGGAAGTACTATTCAAAAGTACCTACAGTGCCCTCCAGAGCAAAGAAGGCTCTAAAAATATATCTTTATTGTTTAACTTTTTTCAAAAATACATAAAAATACTATGCTCTCATGAATATTAAACAATATTAAACACAACACAGGTTTATACAAAAAAATAAAAAAATCTTAAATATATATGTGCCACAATTATTGGCACCCGTTTAGTCAATACCTTGTGCTACCTCTCTTTACCAAGATAAGAACTCTGGGTCCTTTCCTATAATGCCTCATGAGGTTGGAGAACACCTGGCAAGGGATCTGAGACCATTCCTCCACACAGAATCACTCTAGATCCTTCAAATTGTGGGGTTGACGCTGGTGCACCCTCCTCTCCTGTTCCCCACAGGTTTCCTGTAAGCTCATTTGAACAGGGCCTGCCTCATCTGTTGTCTCTGTAAGTCAAATTGTTACATACTAGTTGGTATGACCCTTCCTCCCATTGAACAGCACTACAGAATTTGATGGCTCTATATAAAATAATAAATAATAATAATGGTAAGACATTGTGGTCAGTAAACCATTTTTTGTGTTGACTTTGATGCACTTCAAAATTGGTTATAAAATAAGACCATTTGTAAACAGTTTTGGACTGGCCCATGGGGGGGAGTAATTGCCCCCAGGCCAGCCCACCCATGTATATACACTCACTGGCCACTTTATTAGGTACACGTGTTCAATTGCTTCTTAACACAAATAGCTAATCAGCCAATCACATGGCCCCAACTCAATGCATTTAGGCATATGGATGTGGTCAAGACAACTTGCTGAAGTTCAAACTGGGCATCAGAATGGGGAAGAAAGGGGATTTAAGTGACTTTGAATGTGGCATGGTTGTTGGTGCCAGAGGGGCTGGTCTGCGTATTAGAGAAACTGCTGATCAACTGGGATTTTCACGCACAGCCGTCTCTAGGGTTTACAGAGAATGGTCAGAAAGAAGAAAATACCCAGTGAGCGTCAGTTGTGTGGACGAAAATGCCTTGTTGATGTCAAAGGTCAGAGGAGAATGGGCAGACTGGTTCGAGATGACCACTCGTTACAACCAAGGCATGCAAAATACCATCTCTGAATGTGCATCACATGTCAAACTTTGAAGCAGATGGGCTACAGCGGCAGAAGACCACACCGGGTGCCACTCCTGTCGGCTAAGAACAGGAAACTGAGGCTACAATTCGCACAGGCTCCAACCATCCCTTTATGACCACAGTGTACTCATGCACATGTAACAAATAGGATCACAAAATGTCAAAGTTCAACATTAAAAAATGTGCATGCCCCAAATGTGTCCCTTTTACCCCCAAACAGCCAGGCAAACCAATGCATCACTGTACTCGGGAAATGTTACTGAACACATATTGGTGTGTTGTGTGACAGTGACATATACCAGGACCTGTAAATTCACACCTTAAGTAAAACATGTGTGAAAAAAACACAAAAAATCAAAGACTGGTGGTAGAATTAGTGCATGGGAAGCGTTCAAATAGTAGCATTTGAAATACCCTGAGGTGTCTAGTCTTCAAAAATATATAATATATATAATAATATGAGAGCAAATCACATATAACTTGCCAATTGACATACTTGATGAAATGTACCTATGAGCTTATTTATGATGAGAAAACAGTTCAGTAGATGAAATATAGATTAATCAAACATAAGTATGTGATCATACAAGGGAGGATACTACCACATTACTTCAACAATGCATATTAGCTGCGTTTCATATTATAGGAATAGGATAGATTATGGCCCAGTATATTTTAGTTTTACAGACCAAGATAAATTATATTTTTTATGAAGCCGCGTGGATGTTTTTCGGCTTAATAGCACACAAGGTAATTGATTGTGGTTTTTAGGTCATGCACTAAATTCATTAGTACTGTTTTTTTGTATGGTTTTGTCCAGCCATTGTTTATTTTTGCAATTAAGGTAAGAGTCCATCCTTTTCGTTTTGTTATGACTAGTTCCCTATTTTTGTGGTTATTATTTTTTAAGTTGACAATTCAACAACACTTTCTGAAGTCCCATCATCTTGTTATTCACTTCTTTACCTCATTATTTTATTTTTGTCCAAGGTTTTGTTCTCCTGTAAGGACCATTTCAATGCTGTTTAATTAGTTGTTTACTCTTCTCCACTTCTATGTGGACCCTACCTTTTGTCATTTGTCAGTTGCATTAAAATTTGCTTTAGAGTAGTAAAGTCAGTTCTGCTTCACAAACACTGCAACGCTATCATAGATTTCTGCTACCACTCTATTTTCTTCATTATGTAGATATATTGTATTAGCTAGTACAATCATACACTTATTTGTTACTGTGAATGTACAGATATTTACCTAACTTATAACTTACTTATGTTATTTATATTTAAGAGATGTCCTTGTTACATCCCTTATACAATGATATATGTGGGAATCATGGTTCTTTTTACCATAGTTAACTTTTGTCAGTTGTTCTTTACAATGTATTAAAATATGGTGAACAATAAGGTGTAGCCTTAATGTAGTAGTTTGCACCAGTAAAGAAGATACTACTATCCATCTGCTATTTTTTTTTGTATTTGATACTTAGCAATTATTAACTGGGTTTTTTTTTTTTGCAATAATATCTCTTTATTTGCCTCTCCTATCAGCAGTATTGTGTGTTATTATGTCTGCGTGTGTTATTATGTTTCTTAGATATGGAAGAAGGATTGGTGCCTGGGAGACACCAAAAAAATACTGCACCCAGACATCACTTCCACTAGACTCACCCTTAAAGAGATGACTCAACAAACTTTGTGATCCAGTGAAAAATACATATTAAAATACTTTGCAACACGTTACCCCCTCCATGGTTTTTTTTTGTACTGCTTCTGGTTGCCTAAAGCAGTCAATCGATGGCATGAAAGTGTTATGATTATAGCCCAGTGAGTTGCAAGTCAAGAGTGGGTAAGCCACCTGGACTTTTTCAATGGGGCATGGATTCTGACCTTTAACTACTAGAGTGCCAGTTATGTACGTCGCACATGTCCTGCATAGAGGGAAGACCTCCTCCAACAGCATGAGAGATCTTTTGTTAGAAAAGCTACACGATCACTTCCATGTAAGAAATCATGCAGCATTAAATCCCTGATTTAGGGACATAATGTAGGTGTGGAGATAAGCCTGGTGGAAGATTTGTGCCTGGTGGAAGGTTTCAAGCACCGCATCAAGAGCAATAGGTTCTGCTGTATAAAAGCTACAAAAATATTAAACAAATAGCTGGGTAATTATGGCAGGGGACGAGGTACGAGTTTGATCATGATCCCTCAAGCGGGTAATAAACTGCCTCTTATGTTTAGAGTGAGTGACCAAATTAGCCAGAAGTTTCCCTGCTCTGTTGCCCCAGCGAAAATACCTATTGCGCATATAAGCACATGAAATCTGTGCCTGCTCAGTGGCCCAAGTATCATACAATGTCTTAGTCTCTTTATAGATCCTCGCGGATTCAGCAGATCGGGACAGTATGTGTTTAGAGTAGGCTTGAGACAGATCACAGCCCAGGTACAGGAGCCGTTCAGCAATCTCCCTTCTATGACCCGCCATGTAGCTAATAATGTGCCCGTGTAACACAGGTTTAGACGCTTCCCAGAACAGAATATCATCAATATGAGCAAGATTATCATCAACATAATTAAGCCACTCCATTTCCAGAAAGGACCGGAAGTTGTTGGAATGGAAGAGATAAGAGGGGAATCTCTAATTGCAGGAAAATGATCGAGGGGAAGCATAAGGTCCAGCCCGATCGGAGCGTGGTCAGAAATAGCTATAGGGAAAATGTGGACATTCTTGATCCTATGCAGTAGAGGTTCAGGGAGGAAAAAATAATCCAGTCTAGAAAAGGAGTCATGAGGATGTGAGTAAAATGTAAATTGTCTGTCTACTGGGTGAGCATGTCTTCAGGTATCTACGAGATGCAAGTGATCCAACGGGGTACCAAAAGGAGTCGCCTAGGGCGAGAATCGGCGCGTTTAGTCCAGGGTCAGTGGTAAGATTAAAGTCTCCCCCGCAATGATATAAGTGGCTGATAATTCTGATAAAACAGCATATTTGAGCCAGGAAGGAGTACTGGCCTGAGTTAGGGGCATAGAGCTTGACTAGCGTAAAAGTATCTTCCCCTAATCATATTTTTAAGATTGTAAACCTGCCCTCAGGGTCATACCTATCCGCTTCCACAGAGAATGGCAATCGTATCATAAGAATAATAAAGGTACCCCTGGATTTCTTGGAAAAAAATGTAGAATAGCAATTAGCGATCCAGGGGGCCATACGTTTATTGATTACCGGGTCACTCCAATGAGTTTCTTGTAAATAAATTATATCAGGATAGAGGTGATTAAGACGGGTTAGCATTTTTTTACGTTTTACAAGGGAGTTAAGCCCCTCCACATTCCAGGAGATGAGCCGAAAGGAGTTGATAGTATGTACCCCATCCGTGGAAGCGTGTAAGGTAGGAGAATCAGAAGCCATCAGCCCATACTCTCACGGGGAAATAGAACAGTAATTGGTTGTCTCAGGGAGTCCCAACAAGCTCCCATCAAGACAGACTCGGCAAGGCAAAAGCAGATAAGACAAACAGTTTGCCCATAAATTAAACATGACCTCTTAAGTTTTTTCCATAGTTTAACCCAACCCATGATGCGAGAACCCCAATAAAACAAAAAACCTTTAAACAGTAGAACAAAAAACATAGTGGTTTCCAAGAAAGAAGTGAGGTGTAGCAGGCATTACTTGGAAGTATCCAAGATAGAAGGGGGAGAGCGAGGGGAAGGAGGAGCAGGAGAGGGAGACCCGGCGCCTCCCTTTTTGGTATACAACTCCGTACAAACTTGGGAAAACTGCCGTCTCTTTGCAGCCACTGCCGCGGAAAAGTCTTGAAAAAAAAAAAAAGCCACGTGGGTTCCCAGGCCTACCCCACCACTTGTGCCAGTCTCAAGAAGTAGGTGAGGGAGCCAGGAATAGCCGGGCACAGCAAGTCTTGAAGGAGCAGGTCAGTGTTGAAGTGCAGGGCGAGAAGAGGCAGAGCAGTTACCTCCACGTGGCTGAAGATGGAGAAGCCGCACCGTTGGAATCGCTCAAGAACCGCGCCGCAGGAAGACAGCTGGTGACGACTCCCGTCGGTAGCAGCGAGTCTTTAGAGGAGTGAGAGAGGGCCAATGACCGGGTCAGCCACCCCGAAGCATGCCGGTCCCTCGAAGATGCATCTCCATCCGCGACACCTCCAGCCGGATCGGAATAGCAGAGCCGCGGGCACAGTAGAGAGACAATATTGTGCTCCAGTATCGTAGTTAAGAGTAAGAGGCGATGTGGTGTCTCCTGATAGATAAATCGTGTGGGTTCCTACGGTCTCGGGCCTAAAGCCCCAGATAAGGCCTTGACTCCCGGGCCGCAACCACGTTGCGTTAGGAAATGGGCTCCAACAGCCGTAAAAAGAAAAATAGCTGCTGGTCGGTGTAGATGGCAACTTACCAATCGCTCAGAGGGGACCATTAGCTATGGCAGGTTCATCACACCAGCAGATGGGGAGCACAGCTAAAAGCAGCCATCTGTAGGGCCCGCCTCCTGCATCTGTCCCAGAGTGTCCTTTCTTAAAGCAACAGTATACCACAGTGTTAGAGTGTGCATGCGTGCATCTATGTGTGTATGTTTATGTGCATAGTGTTAGAGCGGCTATGTGTATGTAACAATAAGTGTTTGGTGTTGGAGGGATTGCGTGTGTATGTATGCATACGTGTTTTATGTGTGTATGTATATGTAAGTGTAAGATGTGAGAGTGACTGCATGCATAATTGTATATGTATGTTGTAAAAGTGCATGCATGTATGTGTAAGGTGTTAGTGGCTATGTGTTTATGCATGTATGTTTTTACTGTTAGAGTAATCTTATGTATGCATGTGTTAGAGTAGAGCTACCCCTGAAATCAGGAAAATCAGGGGTTATTCCCCAACCACCCCATCATCATATTCCTCTCTACCATCATTTCCATCCTCTATCATTTTTACCCCTTTTGCCCTTAAAACAAATTGTCTGTGCTATCTTTGCTCCCAAACAGCTTGCCTGTGGTGTCATCCTTGCCCTAAGCATCTTCCCGGCGCCACCTTTGCACCCAGACAGCTCCCATGTGCCCATCTGATTTGTGGTTGCAGCGGGAAACCTAGAATGGTAAGAAAATATTTACTTTGTTGTTTTTTTTGGTGTTTAGTTGTTATCCTCTCAAATTCACGGGGCGCACACATTTTTGATTCACCTGTTTAAAATTCACCTTGAAACCAATTTGCACACTCATGATTTCTCATGGAGGTGCATTGCATACCACACATACAGTGTGTGTTCAACAAACATGGGATATTATTTCTTTCTTTCTTTCTTGCTCTAGGTAGTCAAAATTCACCTCAAGTCAGCTCCCAATTAAAAAGCTGGACTGAATGTGTACTTTTCCATCCATAGAGATTGAAAACTTTTCCCAGGAATCACGGTTAAACAGTTTTTGAAAATTGTTGAAAATGTTCAGGCCACCCAATGGGAATTTTTTTTTACCAAACCTTAGACACTCAAAGGGTTAAACTAAGGTGGCTTGACCTTAGAACTTGCATTGGTATTTGAATTAAAAGATAGTTAAAAGATAAGGAGCAGAAAGCTGTTCTAAATTGAATTTTTTCTCACGTAGTTTATTTGCTTTTTATATTTATACATTCTTTACATTCAGTTTAAGTGGCTATTGGTAAAAAAAAAAAAGACAATAGGTTTTGGAGATGTAACCAAATTGTGCGGGGTCAACAATTCAGCTCATTATGTGTTGCAGGATTTTTCCATTAACTTTGGAGAGTGATCAGAAAAATAACAGATGAAATGCAATATTGATAAATGTAACATAATATATTTAGCTAATAAAAACGGGCATCCTAATTATGAGTTAAAGGGGGTCATGTTGAAGGGATTATTATTATTATTATTTATTTATTTATTTAATGCCATCCAGAGCCGGCCTTAGGTGTTCTGGCGCCCTGTGCGGACTACTCCTCTGGCGCCCCCCCATCCCAAAAAAAGAAAGGCATAAAAACTTGTAACAAAACCCCAATCACTATATACTACACCAAACATTGATGTGGTGTAGGCCTACCACTTCATTGTCTGGCTTAGTAGTAGGGATGCACCGAAACGAATTCTGGACTGAAACCGAAAGTGCAGCATTTACCTGGCCAAAATCGAATATGACCCCCCCACACCATAAAGAAATCTAACACTTTTATTTAAAGCAAGTAACACACCAAAATAGGACAAAACAATTAAATAACAATATTATATATATATATATATATATATATATATATATATATATGATTAACAGCAATCACATTCCTATCATGCCCAGGCATACCCAGATTCCAGGATGTACTCGCAGACTTGGCATGATAGGAGTATGATTGCCCTATCTACCCCTTCTCACTCCCTTCTGGCCTATCTACCCCTTCTCACTCCCTTCTCCCTATCTACCCCCTTTCCCCTGCCTCACTCCCTTCTCCCTATCTACCCCCTCCTAACTATCTACCCTTTCCCTCTTTGAAGTTCACTTACCTTTCAGGAGTCCTGCGGTGGGGGTGCAAGGCCTCTGCCTCCCAGCTCTGCCACTGTATGGAACAGTATAGAGTGATGGGAGTTATGATGTACTTTTAGAGCATAATTAGATCATGAAAAAGACATTGGAAATGGTACAGCATAACACCCATCACTCTCACACACTTACCAATCCACACGTATACTAATCCACACATATACCAATCCACACATACACCAATCCACACGTATACCAATCCACACGTATACCAATCCACACGTATACCAATCCACACACATACCAATCCACATGTATGCCAATCCACATGTATACCAATCCACATGTATACCAACCCACACGTATACCAATCCACACGTATACCAACCCACACGTATACCAACCCACACGTATACCAATCCACACGTATACCAATCCACACACATACCAATCCACACATATACACTAATCCACACATATACACTAATCCACACATATATACCAAACCACACACATACCAATCCACACATACTAATCCACACGTATACCAATCCACACGTACACTAATCCACACGTATACCAATCCACACGTACACTAATCCACACATATACCAATCCACACACGTACACTAATCCACACATATACCAATCCACACATATATACCAATCCACACATATATACAAATCCACACATATATACCAATTCACACATATATACCAATCCACACATATATACCAATCCACACACATATATACCAATCCACACATATATACCAATCCACACATATATACCAATCCACACATATATACCAATCCACACACATATACCAATCCACACATATATACCAATCCACACACATATATTCCAATCCACACACATATACCAATCCAGTCCACACATATACACCAATCCACACATATACTCATGCACACATATACTAATCCACACATACCAATCCACTCTCACTCTCACTCTCACTGAATGCTTTCCTACCTTTCCTCTTTTCTCCTTACAGCTTCTTTTCCTCCTCTTCGCTCCTCTTCTTCAGTTCTTCTGTCCTACCTTTCCTCTTTTCTCCTTACAGCTTCTTTTCCTCCTCTTCGCTCCTCTTCTTCAGTTCTTCTGTCCTCTCTGTCTTCTTCCGGGTCAGAGGGCACGGACAGCGGTGGGCGCGGCTTCAGTGCTGTGCGCCGGGATCTGACAACAAACCCTGGCGCACAGCAGCTGTTGCCGCGCGGATCACAAGGGAGCGATATCGGGAGATCCTTGAACCGGCTTAAAATCACTCAAGGGAGCCGGAGGTCTGTTAAAGACCTCCGATACCGCTCCCTTGCGAGCCTGCTCCTCCAGCGGCGGACATTACTGTCCGTCTCTGGAGGGTTGCCGGGTGCCCCCCTGATGAGCGGCACCCGGTGCGGAAAGCCCCCCCCTGCTAGGTACGCTACTGGCAGCAGCGGACCCCGCGGCGGCGCCCCCTGGAGTGTGGCACCCTGTGTGGTTGCACAGGTCTCACACCCCAAAGGCCGGCCCTGATGCCATCAAATTCCAAAGCACTGTACAATCAAATCATCATTTGAAAAAAATGGGTTACTAGTTGACTCTGAGCTCAATAACCTTTTGCAAAGTCAAATACCAGCTGCCATTTGTAACAAATTACTTCGATTTTGGGCACCAATCCACAAGAAAAAATAAAAGAATAAGAAGACGAGCTGCAAAATTATCAAAGGGAATAGGGGATTTTATAGTGAGCATTTAGCTAAATTAGATTTATTTACTCTAGAAAAGAGTTTGACTTCATCACAATATAGAAATACATTTGAGGCCTGCATGAGTCCCCTACAGAGGACATCTTCACTCGGTAGGTAGTGTTAATAACAAGAGGCCAATTCTAACAATTGGAAAACAGGAGAAAAGTATAGTTAAAATGATACCATTTATTGGCTAACTGAGAGTTTGATTGCGAGCTTTCGAGACCAAGTTGTTAGGTCCCTTCCTCAGGCATTAATGAAGCTAACACAGACTTATCTAAATACAAAAGCACAATTCACACATTAACAAAGACATTAGATAAACACAGAGGTATTGGGGAATTTGTTCAGCAGTAAATTAGTTGGACTAGTAGAGATCCAATGGACAGATATGGTTCAATCAAAGCATGTTGGTCAGTTCACTCCCTGGTTAGAGGGGCCATAAAACCATTAGACATATGCCAGATCCATGAAGGTGTCAAATGTTCCCAGGAATAAGTTGTTTGTAGTGAATTCGAATTGTGGGAGGATTAATGGTTGGTGATGTTATAATGGGAGATGAATTCTCTGTCTCTGTTGAGGCCAGTAATTAGGGTATTAAAACGGTATATTAGTTTGATCTCCCATATCTTTCTCTCCCTCTGGGTGCGGAACGATCCCATCAGTACTGACAGCTTCACATCCTGAATGCTGTGTCCAGGCTGACAGAAGTGTTCTCCAACAGGTGTATCTACTTTTTTCTGTTTGATGGTATGTCTGTGGGAATTAAACCGTTTGTGTAATGCTTGGCCTGTTTCCCCCACATACATCGCTGTTGGGCATCTAGCACACATGATGAGGTACACCATGTTAGATGATTTGCACGTAAAGCAGCCATTGGTTTTGTGGTGTAAGTGTGAGCCGGGTATCTGTATTTCATCTGTGGGAAGGATGTGTGCACAGGTCTCACATCTCTTTTGTTGGCAGGGAGAGGTACCATTTGCTGTTCGCCTGTGAAGGGTGCTCCTCACTATACATGTCTTTGTTAATGTGTGAATTGTGCTTTTGTATTTAGATAAGTCTGTGTTAGCTTCATTAATGCCTGAGGAAGGGACCTAACAACTTGGTCTCGAAAGCTCGCAATCAAACTCTCAGTTAGCCAATAAATGGTATCATTTTAACTATACTTTTCTCCTGTTTTCTCAACGGCTAACACGGTACAAAACCTTTTTAACAATTGGAAAAGCCAGAGAAAAGAAAATGTTCTTCAGAGAAAGGACAAAAAGCCCTGGGGTGCACTACTTATTGAGGTGATAGCACAAGAACTGTAGAGGCATTTAAATATAGAATGGGTTGCTATTGATGAGGCATTTGGGGACAGTAATAGTAATTATAATAATAATTTAAAAGGTGTTTATGTGCTATTACCATCAAACACCTTTGGGATGAACTGGAATGGAGATTGCGAGCCAGGTCTCCTCATTCAACATCAGTGCCTGACCTCACAAATGCTCTACTGAGTGAATGGGCAAAAACTCTCTAAGGATCATAGCTGGGGAATTGCAAAAGTAAGTTAGGTCTTGGGGTCAGAAAGTCTCCATGACTGTAATCTGATGTCACCTACATCACTGCAAGTTCTTTGGTCAACTGACCACAAAATCAATGCCCTACCATGACTTGAAGTCCATAGGAACAGTGGGGAACAGAAGATGAGGTTCCTCCAGGGTCAACCTCAAAATTTTACTGTCTCAGCAGTCTCTCTCTATAGCCTCCACCTTGGGTCCTGCATAGTGCGGTAGAGACATGCCTCTATGGATCTGGTGCTTAGTGCCTGCTCTTGTGCTCCCATTTGCAGTGCCTCAGTGCTGTCTTTGAGTCCAGCCCTGTCCAGCCACTGGTAGGATTTCCCAATGTCAGCCGCCTCCTCTATTTGTCGATGGTACATCCCATGCAGGGTCTTGGCTTGCCATTGTACTTCTTCCACTTGACCTTGCATGTCTATTTCTGGTTCAGGCATTCTCTCATGAACTCATATTTGGGTGCCACCTTACTGATGTACTCCCAGATGCTCTTGGCTTAATCCAGGAAAGTGCCTTCTTTCCAGCTGTTGTACAGTCTTTGGGTGTTGAACTTGGAGTGGAAATCTCGGGAATATTGTAAGTAGCTTCCGGATCTTCACATCAGCAGCCTCTATGCCCTCCATTGGCCAGCTCACTATGCCGGCAGGGTATCTGATAACTGGCAGGGCATATGGGTTGATGGCATGGATCTTGTTCTTTCCATTGAGCTGGCTCTTCAGGATCTGCCTTATCCTTTGATGGTACTTGAATGTTGCTGGGTTTCTTGCCTCCTCATCAGGGTTCCCATGTGACTGTTGGATACCAAGGTATTTGTAGCTGGTCTTTATGTCTGCTATATGGCCTGCTGGTAGTTCCACCCCATCAGTCTTAAGTACATTCCTACTCTTTACTACAATCCGGCGGCACTTTGTTAGTCCAAATGATGTCCCAATGTCTTTACTGTAAATCCGTGTCAGGTAAATCAGCGAGTCAATGTCTTGTTCCCTCCTGGCATACAGCTTGATGTCTTCCATGAAAAGAAGCTGGCTGATAGTAGTTCTGCTCTTGAACTTGTACCCGTATCCAGTCCTTGTGATTAGTTGACTGAGGGGGCTCAAGCCTATGCAGAACTGCAGCAGGGACCATCACCTTGGGATATCCCGGACTTGATGATTACTTGTTCTAGCTACCTTGAGTTGGCTTCCAAGGTTGGCTTCCAGACTCCTATTGAGTCCTTAGCATCCTGTTGAATTTGTATAGCTCCAAGCATTTACAGATCCATGTGTGTGACATTGAATCCTAGGCTTTCCTGTAGTCAATGCAGGCTCTGGGCAAGTTGGTCTGTCTAGATGCCGCCTTGGGCGACAGCTCTGTCTATGAGCAACTGGTGCTTGGAGCCTCTGATGTTGTTCCCAATGCCCTTCTGAACTGTGTTCATGTATTGGCCCAGGTGGTCCTGTAGCTTGGTGGCTATAATGCCTGATAGGTCTTTCCATCTTGTGGGGAGACAGGAGTTGGAGGGTGTTGTACCCTTACCAGGGTCTTTCATGATCAACACTGTTCTTCCTTTTGTCTCGGTGGTTCATTTGTGCTGCTAGGTGCTGTTGTACCGCTGTCAGTTTCTTCAGCCACTAGGTGTGGACCATGTCTGGGCCAGGTGCTCTCCAACCCTTTATTGTTATTGACTCACTGTTGGATGTCTGTTGCTGTGATGGTGAGTGGTTCCTGTTCTGGGAGATTGCTGTGGTCAGCTCTCAGGTCCCGCAGCCATTTTACATTGGTGTCATATGTATAACATACATATATATATATTGTGTAAAGGATATTAGGTCAAGTAAAGGTAAATATACAGTGACGAAACATAATCAGCAGAAGGGTGATCCGTGTCTCTCAGTAAGTGGAGAAGATTATTGTACCATCTGTACAGCTGTGTAGGTAGGTATGAAATGTATAATCCCTTTATGCACAGGATAAATTGTCTTCCTAGAAAATTGTTGGGTTTTTTTCATGATTATTGGTATTGAATAATAAGCTTTACCTTTGTAGCATTTTAGCAGCTATTATCTAAGTTCTGTGCTCTAGGATTTGATTTTAGACAGGTCATTGAATCACAAACCATGCGTTATTCACCTCCATTAAAACCAATTACATTTTGGAGGGGTCATTGAATTGGGCACATTGTATCTATCGGTTGGGGAGGGGACTTTAGTCTTAATCCATTTAAAATATAATGGCATTCATCAGGATATACATTGGTATCTGTGTCCCACCAGCTGGCATACCAAGTAAAGAATAAGGGCTGAATACAAAATGAGGTCTGTATATTAAAATTGTTTGGTCAAGGCTCCTTTAATTAGAATTTAAGACATGTCTTACAACTCCCTTCTAGATATAATTGATTCCCATCACAATCTTAGTTGAAAGTTTGTGGAAATATATATATATATATATATATATATATATATATATATATATATATATATATAATGTGTGTGTGTGTGTGTGTGTGTGTGTGTGTGTGTGTAAAAATACTACATCACTGCTCAAAATAAAGATAAATCAACCGTGAAAAATGTGTTGGTCATTTGTGATTCTGCAAGGTACAGCAGTCAACAAGACTGCATACATTTCTTGGTTCTGTCTATTGGACTTATGGAAAGGTACCTGGATATATTATATTGGATAAGAAATAAAGAATTGACAATGTTAGGTTGTTATATAACAATTATGTTGTTCATAGTTGTAAAAAATATTTCAACTGATGAATAATCACGCCAGTCTGTTGTTGTTTTTTTTTTTTTTTTTTACTTGATATGGTTTTAGGCTATGCTAGCAATTAAGAAATTACATCAACAACATAGGTTTAAGGCACAGGAGAATTGCTCCAACATTTGGAGAAAACTGAAAAGTATGTAACAGATGAATATAAAAAAAAGCAATAAAAAAAATACGAGCTTGCGGAAAATTTTACATTCCTGGAAGAAACCTTACTATATCATATGTTCCGAAAATAGCTGGCTCAGTGACTGAGTATTTTTCAATTACAATATGTTAATTCAAATCGGATTTAATTATATAGAAAGGTCAACAATACAATATTTTGTTAACAATTTCTCATCAAATTATACACAAAGAAAATAGATTTAAGCGTACGTAGTTGTTCCATAATTTTTATTTTTGTAGCATAATAAAAAAATTCAGTGGTGGTACAGTATAATTGCAGTATAAAAAACAAAACACAATATTCAGAACAAATATGCAATGCCTTAAAGTAGCCCTCCAAACAAGCAGTCAACATTGTAACTGTTTTTGTGTAGATGTTACCCCTATAGGGTCATGTCATTACACTTCAGTGCCATCATATAGGGTCATGTCATAACACTTCAGTGCCATCATATAGGGTCATAACACTTCAGTGCCATCCTATAGGGTCATGTCATAACACTTCAGTGCCATCATATAGGGTCATGTCATAAATGTCATAACACTTCAGTGCCATCACAAAGAAAGACATGGCAATTTTCCCTGATGCTTTCTTAAAGAAACAGCAAAATGGGTGCATGGGACATGTCACCTACAGCGACACATTTTGCACATTATAAAGCAGGCAAATACCTAATCGGATTATTCATTAACAATTACACTTTTACACTTTTTATACTTCAAAAAAGATCAAATTTACCTATCGATATTAACAAAAATTGTCTTTTCGCACAAATCTTTACATCCCTCCACTACATTTCGCTTCTTTATGTCTTTGTTGGCAGAGTCTTTTTGAAATCCTCTTCTTTAGGTACCTTTTTTGCATGCACATAAGTACAAATTGATGTAGTACTAAAGCTATAGTTGCTGCCAACACATCCATTTAAGTCTACATCAGCAAAACCAAAAGAGAGCATACCTATTTTTAATTCAAATCCAGTCTCCACAGTAATGTAAACAGATAAAGATATTGGAATATAACCCAACAAATGATTTTGAGATAAATTAAGGTGTGTAAAATTTAGTTAACACAATAGATGAACATTTTGACTCCCTATGCCAGTGAGCTAATCCTGCAATATGTGGTGAGCTTTACCTGCATTATGCACAGTTAAATCAGTCATTATGAGTATTTATTATAAAGTGCCAGAGCAACTCTTTTCACAAGAGTTTGATATACTCTACTCTGCTTTATCCTCTTACTTTAGCAAATAGACCTCAATATTTATCATCTTTTTCTAGTAAATGTCCTTATTTATTTCTTCTATTCTCTTATTCTCATGTTTTTGTTTTCTCAACGACCTAAGGATGGGGAGCACTGGATACCTACAACAATGTGAGTTATATTCACTGAAGTGTGAATTTATAGGGGAGTTGAGGTTTCATCTCCTTAACAATACCTTATGAAGAATCTATCATGGCATGTTTCTCCAGCATGGTCGACATCATACATAGATTAACCAGTGTGGAAATTATGCATTACACAGGGACAGTCAGTTTTATAGAGGAGCACATTGGGGTTAGTGCTGTATAACGTATAGTGAAGTGAAGGAGTGGAAACCCCCCAAAACCCTGCTGTGTTTATAGATAAAAAAACAATATATATGAAAAAAACAACTTAAGTGTAAACCATTAGGAAAGGTATCTTTTCTAAAGATCATTCAGACAAATAGCCAAGATGCAAGGCAGCCAGTGTAGGAACCTGGATGGATCAGGGTTGAAATACCAGATGAGCCTAACATCGACTTGAGATTTTGTGAATGTTTTTTAACTTTCTGAAAATACATATTTCAAGTAGTCAGGGCCAGATTAACCAAGTAGAACAATTTCTCCAGAGTGGTAGGGCACCATGATCCCTATCCTGTAGTAAATTTACTTGATTTGTAGTAACCTATGCTGCTCCACTGCTGTCATAAACTGTGCCTCATGTGAGCTCTTGATTAATATGCCTGCAGCCTACTCTACAGAAGGTATGTATATTACTTGATTGTGATTATTTGATCCTGTGCACAGCTAGCTCCTCTCTGCCAGCATCTGCAACCAACTAGGAAGGTTGACAGGGCTTTAGGTGTGTTCAGACTCCTTCTTCTTTCGTTTCTTTCTTCACTGCCTCCCTCTCATTTCCCTCCATTTTACATGGGCTTGCATGCCCAGTCAGAGGTGCTCCTCTTTGTTGTGTGATATATGTAATATTATACTATTATGCACTATACTTTTGCCAACTGCCTTGACATGAATGGGGCAGTCTTGACCCGGAGTTATATGCCATTTGCCAATAGCCCTGTCCAATATCACAAAATATTTGCATGTTATTGACTGCACATGCACAGTGCCTATTTTAAAGTTAAGCATGATTTGCACATGTGCAGTGGCCAGGCCTCAGATACGGTGGGACACAATGTGCTACCAACAATTAATATGTACAGGGTCTGACATCATGACGGAATGTAGAGGAATCTTGAACTTGTGGTTTTATTTAACATTATGTTTTATTCATGTTCAAGTTAGAAAAATTGTTGGGCGGAAAAAAAGAATGGTCTTTTTTTATAGGTGCTCCAGGGGCCCCGGCTCCTTTATCTGGTCTTGCCAGAAGTTACAAATTGTTCAAACACTAAATACAGCACCTTCCACCAATATGAAATGTAAACACATGTTCATAGATATAAGAAAAGCAAGTTTCTCATTAATGTTGACTGGCACTTAAGACCAATGAGAGCCTGTTCTACAGATAATTGAGCAAGACAAGCAGATGGAATACATCACCCTGTATAAGTGTGATTGCTTATATCGTAATTGTTTATTTTCACTGTTTCGTTTACCGGAGACCTCTATCAGTAACCTTGTGAGTAACTCTCCAAACTTAGCCTAAACAGCTTATTATTATGCATGCAGATGAGTAGCTGCATCAGTGTGTATATAATTCTTATTTTAATGGTCTGGCTGATCAGATTTAGCTGTTCCAAAATGTAGATTTGGCCATTCAATCTGTGTTTATGTTGCCCTCTTCCAGCTAAAGAAATGGGCCATCAAATTTGAACTTGATTGTCCTTGTAAATTCACACAGATCAATATTGACAGCTACCCAAATGAAATCAATAATCATCATACTTGAAAAATATACATACCATTTACAGCATAGATTTTATTCTTAATAGAAACATGTTATATGTAAAGAAATATTAAGTGATTTTTAGTTTAGTCTTGTTACATGAAGTGATTGAAAAATAAGTACATGTACAGTATATGTATCCATTTGAATGAAGACAAATAACTTATTTTATTGCATGTTTTACACCAGATTCCCTCTCGAAAAGAGACAGACACACCTGAACTCTATTCACTGAACTGTGAGTGCATGTGAGTTGACTAAAAAAACAAGCCTTTGGTCCCTTTAAATGAAATGATGTGGCCAAAAATCTTTGTTGTTACCCTTTCTTTCTCATGTTTCTTTCTCCTCTTTATCCCTATTTTTTTCTATTTTCCCTGTTCTCCCTCTCTCTCTCTCTCTCTCTCTCTCTCTCTCTCTCTCTCCCTCTCTCTCTCTCTCTCTCTCTCTCTCTCTCATATTCACTCTTTCTCCCTCCACTCCTTTCTTCTCTCTTCTGCTCTCTTCTTTTCTCCCATCTATCTCTTCCTCCCTCCCTTTCCTTACCTATAATGTCCTTAATTACATTATTAATTACTTATTATTAAAAAAAATGAGACCAATGGCAGGGGATTGTAAAATGGCCACTAATTGCATATGAATATGCATACTCCCCTGCACCAGTGGCCCCAAGAATTTAGAGGGTAGATTGCATCCTCCATTTACTTGAATGGACCCCTTACGCTTGAATGGGTGCTTGGATGGAGCTTTCCCCCTTTACTTAGAGATGGGGGTGGGTAGGGCTTCTTAATTTTTATTTCAGGAGAAGGGAGAATGGATAGGGTCTGTGGCTTTCACTTTCTAACAAGTTACATATCATCCAGTGGAATGGTCAGATGAGTAGTGACCATCTAATGGTCGCTATAGCGATGAGATGACTTTTCAACCTTGCAAATCTGAATCACTTTTTGTATATAGTTTGCAGTTTTCCTTAACTTATAGTATTATCAGTTATTTAGATGTTGATTTTTCTTTAAAATATTTGTTGCGATAAGGATTCTTACTGTGTTTATCTTTTCTACCATTAACCGTAACTTATCTTAGCGCTCAATATTACTTAGAATTTAATAAGATAATGGAATCTCAATTAAAAGAGCAAAAAAGATCATCTTGTAATGTGATTACACCAGGTTTAATAGTAAAAAAATAAATATTAAGCTACTTTAAATGTGCTGAAGTAGGTTAGAGTTACATTATATAAACCAATGCTGATTAATGAAACCAGGTGCCGGCCAACCACTGATTCCCGCTGGAATATTAGGATTACCAAAGCATCCTTGCAATGTTTTTTTTGCCTCATAATAGCATTAATTTTAAGAAGTAATATTATAGAACTCTTTTTGATCCTCTTAAGATCAATAACAATTTCATAATCAAAATTATTTTAGGACATATAAAGTACACACTGGTAATTTTTAATTATTGTGTGCTTTTAATGGAGAATGCCAAGAAATGATAAATATAACTTTATTTTTCACATACCGTCAACCTTACTGAGGCTGAATATATTATGTGTGTGCACATGTCCTTCAGCATGTTCATTAATTTTAGATAACATATTACAAAGATTTTGTTTCACAAAGAATAAATTACCTAATGAGGTAATAAATACAAACAAATTCAGGGGCCTAAGGGCAGTGATCCCATATGTCATAAACATGAGGAAAATATGTGACTAGCCAGTTACCGTTTGTGGTATTGATGTGTATACAGTGTTTGTGTAGAGGCTGTATAGTGTTTTCATTGAGTGTGAATAGTTTGTATATATTGTACGAGTTGCTGAAGTATCTGTATTTTACACTCTACTTGACTACTAGATGTGAGATGGCCTGGTGGATTATGGGTAATTGTAATGTTTCCCAACTTTTCCAATACTGCGTATGGGTAATTGCAATGCCGCTCAACTTGTTACAGTTTAAATATTGCATTTATCGGGTAATTATGCTTACATACACTATGTTGCAATTTTCTTACAAAATAGGCCTATTGGAAATTACTCCCACAAATTCCCACAAACTAAGAAAATGACTCGGTAAATATTCTATTTTAGTTTCGAATCCGAATTACGTGAAATTACTTGCATTTTGTAAGAAGCTTTCAGTGTAGCTTCTTAAATGTAATTTCCCATTTACTATAATGACTAGTCAGTTTGTTACAAAACAGAGCAATAACAGGCTTGTTATTACAATGCTAAACAAGGCATTATTAAAATTAGCTAAATCCAGTGCATTTTGCATTCCTACATCATTTTATTGAGATTTTGAAGCAAACATTTATTTAAAATATTGCTTGATAACAACCACTGCACTTATAAAGTATGTCTGGTCTTAATATAATTGCATGACAGGACTGCACAAGCAAAACTTTGTGCTAAATATATTTAAATTAAAACCTTTTATATTTACGTCTGCATGGTTCTTGCTTTTTAAATGCTTAATTTGATGATGAGCTGGTTTAGAAAACCCCTCTGGAGAAGTGTGCTATAGGTAGGTTTATCTCATTAGGCATTTTGACCTTGCAATATGTGGGATTTATAAACTGACAGAAGTGACTCAGTTATACACCCCAACATACTGCGGGGCAGCGCTTTACATGTGCTGAGCAAAATATACAAATTGCATCTGTCCTGGAAAAATGGCTGATTGTGGTGTATTCTGAAGCCCTCTTTCTGATATAAAATAATTTAAAAAAAAAAAAAGAATATTTACACCACAATAGCATGATATACATAATGTATACCTGTTATTGTCTCTTCTGTGGATGTAAACATAAACAATTATAATGCTTATGCACAAGAATATTAGTGTCAGTTAACTGTTAAGTCAGAACCCCCATCTTTAATACACATAGTGACACAGTAGCGTTGTAGTTTAGATAAAAAAGACTAAAGTCTGGAAGTTGCTGTTGATCCATTGCTGTTGATCCAGAAGAAAGGAGAACCCTACATTATGCCCAATAAGTTCCTTCTTTACTCTAATATGGGAGTCTGATTTCTCACTAGATTAACACATTATAAATGATCATGTCCTCATAAGTTCTACACTTGTATGTATCATCACTCCATATTTAGAAGTATCAACTGAATTTGATTTGAGTAGGTAGGTAGTGAATTCTATTTTGTAGGTAGTTTTTATTGTTCTTTACAGAATGCTTTCTGGTGCTTTAGGTAAAAATGTCTTTCTTCGTGTCTGAATGGTTTCCTCTTGTTCTTTGTACAGTCCTGCTAATAAACCGGTCATCAGAGAGTGGCTGGTATGTTTATAGTGATGTAATATCTCCTCTAAGATGCCTTTTTTTAATAAAAACTGTTACAGGGTCACCGTACCCAAGGCTGGGTACCCCTGTTTGAGGGCTGAGGAATCACCAAACAGTCCCTCATACGCATAGCTCCCACTATCCATGGATCTGTCAGACCACCATTTGTGCTGTAAAACAAGAACCACTTTTATTACAAACACATATAACTTATATAGATCCTTAATTCTATCAATGTTCCTTTAACAGATGTTCTCAATACACACAGGACCCAACCCCAAATCCCATCCGCTCAGGGAGTACACCAGCAACGGATAAGGTGAGTGGATTAAGGGATACAATGGGTTTCCCCACCTGTGTTATCCCCCCCTGTAGTGAGGCTGTCGTATGGGCAAACAGGGCTGTGCTGGCCGATTAAGAGCTCCAGCCAGGTTACATGTTGTCCCTTTGAAGGGCTGGAGCTGCAGCCACATTCAGTCCGGCTATAACTTAAACATCCTATAAAATATTATCGGGCCATGGGATCGGAAACAGGCCACAGACGCACTCCATGATCCGGCTAAACTGCACAAGAATCCCCAACAAAGACCTCCAAAACACCCTCACACAACGAAACACTTTGTGCAAACTGCCCCCAGACAACCCGACCCAGAGTTCCAGGAAAATGTCTGTCTCTGCCCGGGGACAGGAGGTCCGAGGCTACTCCAGTTAACCTGGCCTAGTCACAAATACAAACTCAACTTCTCAAGTCTGAGAAAGTTTCATTCCTCTTATTAATTTTGCAGCCTACCTCTGTACTTTTGAAGCTCCATAATGTTCTATAGGTGTACTGCATATTTAAGGCAGGGTCCTACTGTTAAACTGTATGGAAGCAAGATTATATTTCCTGACTTGAGTTGATACCCTTTTTTATACAAGACAATATCTTACTGGACCATGCAACAGCTGATTGATATTGAACACTTTTGCTGAGTATCACCTACCTGAATCGGCAACCGCTGGTACAGAGGAGAGAGAGACCTCCCTCTGGCAGACAGCAGTCTCAGCTGGCCCAACGGAGAAGAGAGAGACCCCTCTCCATCAGCCAGAAGCTGCGGAGGAGAGGGAGACCCCCCTTCGTTAGCCAACAGCCACCGCAGCCATTACGGAGGAGAGGGAGACCTCCCTCTGCCAGCCTACAGCCACAGCAGCCGGCACGGGGAAGAGGAAGACCTCCATCCACCTCTATGCGCCCTCTGGTGGTAAGGCACCTATACTTATAGGCTACGGTCTTGCCAAACTCAAGATGGCCGCCGGATTCCACCAAACGGGAAGTGACTCCTCAGTCTACCTCTGATGCTCCTATGGCTTTGGCTTCTTAACCTAGCTCGTCTGTTCCACAGCTTTGCTGTGGATCCAGGTTTATCAATCTGCTGGACCATGCTTTGCCTACTGGGAGGGGTATAGTCTGTTGCACCCCTTCGCTGTGGGTACCTCACCCTGTACTATGAGAATATTAGCATCTAAATCTTTTGATGTTGAAAATTATGTTAAAGTGATACTGTTTTAAATGGTCTACATGCTACTGAACTACATGTGTCACTGAATGCCACTAAAGTAATCAAGATTAATGGATTAATTTACCAGATGGTTACAATGTTATTAAAATGCAAATGATTGTTTTCTGTTAATTGTTCAACATCAGATACAATTAATCAGGGGACTTATGCATTTTTAACACAATTACTATTCGCTTGAAATGACTAGCATAAAAAAGGCAGAACAAGAGTTCATGATTTCATGAACTCTTGATTTCATGATGTTTAAACAATGTTGTTCATGATATTATGAGGTGGATTATATTATCTTTGCAAATATATTCACTTTTTTCATATAAAATGTTTCAATGGCTATCTCTACAAAATATGGTTATAAATTTAGAATGCATACTCGGATCAATCCTATAAAAAAGATACTCCGAAAAAAGACCAAAGGGAAAGATTTTATTTTATAAAACAGTATAATGCAATAGTACAACGTTATGAGACATTTAATAATAATCTATTACGTTTTATTTCATTTTTGTTAACAATGGCAACTGAGCTTGCAAAATGCTTTTAATTGGTTTTATTATTATTGATATTAGGACACAGAGTATGGGGAGGGTGGAAGACGGTAGTTAATGTGTTCTGCCTTTTCTTCACCAAAATCTCTGAATTGTCATATAGTTAAGGCAGGGGCAGATCAATAGAAGAATAGAATATTTATTATTATTTCAAACTATCAATTGATTATGTAAGGAATTAAACATGGTACAGTAAAGGAAAAATAGCAATTTCTCGCTTCACAGTCCAAACTATGAATCACAGGAGGCACTATTTAAATTAGATTTATTATTTTACCCACAATCCAAACACTCCATCCAGCTAAGATATGTTAATGCATATTTGCACTTTGGCTTTCTGCAAATGGATCTTGCAGCTTCTGTAGTGTAAGCGGTTCTGTTTTTTCTTTCTCACATACTCACCTTCAGGGCCGGCCGAAGACTTAACGCCGCCTGGGGCGAAGTTTAAAACGCCGCCCCCCCCCCGCAGACGTCGGGGGGGGCATTTTAAACTTCGCCGACGCCATAATCTACGATCCCCTCCGGTACTTACCTTTAAACAGTCCTGCGGCGAGTCTCCCTGCTCTGCCACGGTGCCGGCTTGTAATGCTGAGCGTCGGAAATTGACGTCACTTCCGGCGCTCTGCATTACAAGCCGGCACCGGCTTGTATTTTGCTTTTGAAAAGGATGTACAGGCTATGGTAATGTGCATGTCTTTGTATGAAACCAGCAAAATTTAGTGCAAACAAAACACCCAACAGTAAATAAATAACTATAAATTAATTATTACAAATATCATCCCCAACAATAAAGAAATACAAATAATTATTTAACCCCTTAAGGACAATGGGCGGTCCTTAAACCCATTGAAAACAATGCATTTTGAGCCCGTACATGTATGGGCTTTGTCATTAAGGGGTTAAAAAATGGAACCAGGGAACCGACAATCCTCCCTGGTGGGGCAGGATTAAAGCTAAAATCCCCCACATTTTTAAAAACCCTAACAATCCACACCCTAACTTAAGTCCCATGTAGGAATGAGTTACATCCAAGCACACCTTGGATTGCAAAAGGGTGGACAGTGAAAATCACTGTGCACCTCTTGGCAATAAAAGGGTCCAAACCCTTTTAGGGCCCATCCAAGGATTATTTGCAAAGCCATCATTTTTGAGCCCTGGGAACATTTTTAAAAAAAGATGTTTGATGCAAAAGTAACCAACTTCTGCTGAAAGTAATAATAATAATAATAATAATAATAATAATAATAATAATAATGCACTCTGCTCAGCAATTGTAAAATGGCTGCTGCTTCCAGAGGAGGCAAGTAAATATGCTCATGTGCACCAGGGAAATGTCTCTGATGATAGATAGATAGATGGATCGATAGATAGATAGATAGATAGATAGATAGATAGATAGATAGATAGATAGATAGATAGAATGCAAGAAAAAGTAAAGTAAATCAACTCTGAACAAAACTAAGTGACTAAGAGTGAGAGGTTGAAAACTCTATGTAATTTACTTGATAATTACAGTATAATTACAGTAATTTGACATTTTCATGACCACTATATTTTCAGCTGTCTTTAGAAGAAAATTAAATCATGTAATGATTATACCATAGCCTTTTTCCGTGCACACATAAATAAAGTATGCAATAAATCATGTATTGCCATTGATTGTTAATTATGAGGATAGACAGAGAGATGTGTCTCTAATACGATGTTTTCAGACACTTTGGTGGGGGTTGGTTATGTCATTATTACAGTTGACAGATTGGTGAGGAAGGCAATGATTGACTTACATGCCTTGCTACATATTGGTAGCAATCAGTTACTGGTTATTGTTCCTTAAATCAGCAACAAATGATTTAGAAAACTAACCAATGAAACTCAGTGGCTTTTTCTCCAGTCAATAAAGAAACATTTGTTACACTGCTAAACACATATAAAATGTAACTGTGAGCACACATATCATGAACTCTGATTTTGTTTCTTGGGTTTCAGGATTGTTTTCATTACTTAAATTTTGTTCTTTTTCACTTTCTCTATTGAAACCCTCCAGTGCCAGAATGGACTACAGGGGGGCCCTGACAAGTTGCAGAGCATGGATAGGCTAGGGCTGCAAAGGTTGGATTCACAAGATACGTTTTATAGGGCAGTTGTTTAAGGTTGTGTGATGCAAGAGTGAGAAGCCATTTTGTTGCTTCTCTTGTCCTTGGTTGTCTGTGTCCCTGGTGGTCAGCCGCTTTGCATGTGTCTATACCTTGTCTATGCATGTGTCTATACCTTTGTCTCCCTTTTTCTGGTTTGGTGTATCTGTACCACAGTCTGTAGCTGGGCTTCCCCATGGGCTTGTTACATGAGACAGGGTTTCTTGGTGTGCGGGGCATTGTGAGAGGGCAGGTTGGTATCGTGAGAACTGGTGTTTGTTTGCTGTTACGTAATATCAGTTGGGAGTCTTACCATTATTGTTGGTGATTTAGGCTGGGATGCAATGACGAGGGCTAATTGTGAGAATGAGGCAGGATGTGATGTGTTTGTTGGAGTTCCCAGGGTGAGGTTGGTTTTAGTTGGAGATGATTCCGAGGGTTAATTAGCGCCCTGCCAGGTAAATGTGAGGCTATGGAGCATAGCCGGGGTTAATGGTGGATAAGCATATGGCAAGCTTTATCCGTGGGTAGTAAGGGGTAGTGGGCAGGCTGGTGACGTTGTAGGGCTTTTCATCTGGTGCATCTCCCTGAGTTGGGTTTGTATATCTTTAATTTGGCTATTGCTAGGACATGTTTCTTTTGTGGTAAGGCCATCTGGCTTGGGGTGTCAAGGGATGCGTTCTTTGTGGTAGCTTGCCAGGTTAATGCTGTGGCAAAGATCATTGCTGGTAAAAACTGATGGGAGGTTCCTTGTGGGAACCTCAGGTGGGCTAGGTTGGGCATCCAGGTATGTCCTCAAAATTGGTGTGGCATAGTACCTGAATAACTTGGGAAGCTTGTCTGAATATATTTACTGGTTTGTGTAGAGTCATTGTCTCTGATACCTCACTTATGTTTACTATTAGAGGTTTCAAACCCCAATTCAAACTCAAATTCTAGTGGTTGTGTCGTTATTTCTTAATTAACAAGACAAAACCTAACCTGTGATTCAGGGCATTAGAAACCTCATACCTAGTGCTGTTGATAAACCTAAACTCTTTCTAGAAATAATTCTTAAAGTAAGTCAAAAATTGTCCTCATTCAAACTTTTTACAAGAAACACTTGTCAAGCAATGCAAATGCCAGCATTATAAACCCCAAAAATCATCTTCAAAGTTTCTGTTGTTCTTCTGTGTTTAAACCTTCATAAACAATAAACTAAATAAAAATATGTTAGTTTTCCTAACAAAATATTTGTGGCCATGAAGAAAAAACCAATCTGCCATTGTCTTAATATATAACAGATAGGAATCAGAAACTTTTACATCATGTCAGTATGAGTATGTTCAGTTTTATGTGCCTGCCTTGCTGAGATAATACTTTTGACTAATGAGTCATGTACCTTTTTATTATTCGTTCTTTTTTATTGAGTAGACATTGAGCTTTCTCAGAAAATGTAGATTAAGAATGGTTCATTTTTCATGATGTTCTAGTTCATCGACACATTTCTCATTATTGTTACATGTTACGTATATGCAGAAGACAAGTGCCATTTGCTCATAGCTTTGTGTTTTACCGTTTATCTTGTGTCTTTATTAATCATCTATGTCTCATCATTTTTGTGAACTCGTTTTAATAGATTAGAACCTACCTGGACAAATTATGTGATCATCCAGTTTAAACGTAATTGAAATGTAAGGCCATTATTTGTTTTGGCTTCTGAAGATAGGTAATCCATTCAAATAACTTATGAAATTAAAAAATATTTGTTTCTGGAATTAACTTACTTAAATTTTTTATTATTTTTATTAATTTTATATACTTTCATGTGTAGCTTGTGCATCAGTTTGCAAATGTAGTCATTTTTCATAAAGTACTGTCATTTTTCATAAAGTGCATATTCAGTTATAATGTCAAACTTTTACTTATTTTCATACTAGATATATATAATATCAATATGTCCTGTGAGCTAATCTTGTAATAATAATGACGGGAATGTTTTAAACGCTGTATGTGACATATGAATGTGTTGTTTCTCAGGCAGATGGGTAAAGGATGTTGGATTAATTTACTGTAATATCAGGGATCTGATGAACCCAAAGTTTTTAACATATGAGGTACCATAACAATTCTATGCCAAATATCATTATATGAGGAAAGCTTGTGTAAAAGGTGTTTCAGGGGCATTGCTATGGGTGGACTTGGGGGCACAAACACCAAGTGTGTTGGTAGTCAGCCCTGAAGTATACTGCAGTCTTTTGACCTCAGTCCCTTTCTGTTTCCAAGGTGCTCACCAGGGCTACCTAACACACCTTACAGAGTGCGAGCTGCACTAAAGATGGGACTTAGAGAATGTGTATAGTGTTAGTGTAAGCATGGGCATGTGTGTTGCAGTGTATGCGGCAACGCATTTACTTTTTGTAGGACAATGCCCACAGCTGCCCCTCCACAGCCGGCATATTCATGGTATTAAAAAGCATGCAAGCCACATCCCAGCTCAGTCTCCATAGTGTACATGGGCCGGTTGATGAGATCAAAGTCAGAAAATTGATTAGGTATGATAGACTGGCCTTCGTATGCCTCATAAACTGTATCTCAAGAAATTTAGCTTTCTTGAGGTAACTGTAAGCACTAATCAATTTCTTTGACAAAATCCCATAAGCAATAGGTTCTTTTGATAAGTAAATAGACCAAATCCACTCTTAATGATGTTACTAAGTGAAGCTGTAACTGCAACACATGTGTACTAGGGCTAAAATGTTAGGAAGATTACATTAGATAATCTATTCCAGTAAACATTGGTCCAATGACAGAAACTGAAAAAAAACCCTAAACTATTTACAGTAGTCCTTTATTCAGATGATGCCTACACTAATCTTTTTGCTTAATGCAGGAAAGCAATGACTACCACCATTAGTAGTTTCCACATGTTTTTAGTTTGATTCACCCCAGGGCCGGACGAAGACTTAACGCCGCCTGGGGCGAAGTTTAAAACGCCCCGGGGGGGGGCGGCGCGCGAAGTGGGGGGGGCATTTTAAACTTCGCCGACGCCCCCCCGGCACTTACCTTTAAACAGTCCTGCGACGAGTCTCCCTGCTCTGCCACTGTGCCGGCTTGTAATGCTGAGCACCGGAAATTGACGTCACTTCCGGCGCTCTGCATCACAAGCCGGCACCGGGACCGAACAGGGAGACTCGCCGCAGAGGAGAGAGACAGAGGGGCGCCGAGCGGGTAAGCGAAAATCACTCGGTGCCCCTCTCTCTCTCTCTTCTCCGCTTCAAAAAAAAAAAAAAAAAGCGCTTGGGGCGGCAAAGCCCCAGTCTGCCCCAGTCTGCCCCATTATAGGGCCGGCCCTGATTCACCCCCCCAATACAAGCATTATCATTTTAATATTGTAAAATAAGAGCTTAGATGAAATTGGTTACTATATCTGTTTGCACTTGCACTTCTATTTGTTTGACATATATGTTTTTTTTCTTGTTTATGCATATACATCCATCTTGAAAACCTAGCCAAAAGGAGTCTACGCTACATTTCGGGATATTGTGTTGTTTTTCCAGCAGTGATGGGGTTATTTCTTCATCACTTTTGGAAATAAATTAATTACCAACCTTTCAAAAAAGCAGACCCTAGTGTAATTTGATCTCCCGCCGAGTTAATTGAAGCGCTGAGTTTATTTCTGATATTGGAAAAGGAAGTCTCCTAATGTGAAACACTGCTCATATCTTAAAATAGATAAATAAATATAATCGTTTCCAGCAGGAACAAACTAAAACACAAACTCAGAATGTACAGTAAGTTTCTCAACAGACTTGAATAAACTTTATACCTATTTACACTAACAAAACAGAATCCTGAATATTGAAATACCTAGTGTGAATATTACATATTAACCAGTAGGGTATACCAAACCCTGAGTTTAAAGACTTTAGCCTTAGGCTAGGTTTCCACTTGTTTTTTTTTTTTTTTGCTAAAAACGCCCATAAAAACGCCAATTCAGCCACACTGCATTTTTTTAGTGAAAAAATGCTGCAGCCAGATGTTAGCTGTTCTTCAATAGGAAATCGCAGAATGCCATATCCACTTGGCGTTTTTCTGTTTGGCGTTTTTTCAGTCCTCTTTGGCATTTTTCTGCTTTTTGGGCTCTGTGGCAGTTTTTCAGAATCACAGCATGTTGACACTCTGGCGTTTTTTGCAAGGAAATCTTGGCGTTTTTCTCCAATAGAAGTCTATGGGAGAGAAAAAACGCCATGAAAAAGCCATGTGGGTTTTTTGCCTTGGCGTTTTTTATGGCGTTTTTTCCACAGTTACAATGCAGAGGATGGACCCAGTATCTGTGTGTCCTACGAGAAATAGGCTGGAAACAAACCGTTTCACACAAAACAAAGTTCATATTGAATTTTACACCTTTTGGAACAAACATGCCATTACAAACAAACAAACATACCCAACTGGATCCTGCGTGCCAAAAGCAACAGCAAACAATTTGCACCATCATTTGGGGCCAATCTTCCTAGAGGAGCAGACATTCGGTATAAAGCATGCCTTACAAACCACAGAAAAGAGACAAAAGGGTCCGCCGGGGCGTTTAAGTAGAACTCTACCAAGGAAATGCCATCAGGAGAGGGCAGATACTTGCCATTTATCCTAATCCCTTTTAGCTGGGTGAAACTTCTAACTTGTAAAGGCTGGAAAAACTGCCTAAGGTCAAAAAAAAGCAATTTCCACAGAAACGCCAGAAAAAACTCCAGAAAAAACGCCAAAACGCAGGTAAATGCAGTGGCAGTTTTCTTGGCGTTTTTCCTGGCGTTTTTCATCAAGAAAATAACGCAGGACAAAAACCCAAGTGGAAACCTAGCCTTATAGGAACAAAAATAGTTTAAGAAAACTGTACCTTTTTGTCTATTTGCATAAATACCGGTAATTGTGTGCTTTAGCTAGCAACAACGTTGATAACATTAACCCCCTCCTTATCCATTTTCTAAAAATGATATCACATCACATATATTTTTTGCTGGTCTAATTAATATTTTAGAATGGAACACTTTTCCCATGGAATTAGTACCACACCATAAAACCAAAGTTTGGACTTCATGCATTTTATAGCTATGCTAAAATGTCTGTCATCAGTTTATAAGTTCATATCTTCACATTGTCTAAGCTTTAGTCTGTGTTTTCTTTAGCTAATTGAAGGTAATCACTATAAATTATCATAATTGGGTTATTCTTTTCTTTTTAATTTTATCTGAAAAAGTAGCTTGTTATGATACTATATTTTCGCATTCTTTAGATTCAGTAATTCCATCAGGTCAGCAACAAAGTGAAATTTTGATTAATCCTATTTATTTCCATTCCATTGTGATTCAAAGCTGATGTTTGAAAAATTCATGTTTGCCTTAGAGAAAATAACAAGGGCATAAAACATACCCCTTTCATAAAAAGCAAATGTCTTATTTTATCTTTGTCTTATAAAATTATAGTAATTGTTGATCCCTTTCAGCAAAACATCCCTATCATCATCAATCATTTCTTAATTTCATGCAAATGAAAGACATGGTAAACATAAATATGGAAGTAGAGCATCGGAATGTGAATTTATTCAAGAGACCTTCTTATCTAACTTTCAATCCCTTTCAGCAATATTAGAAAAAGTATGTTGAACATATGTTTCATTTTTACTTTGGAAACTAGGTATAAATATTGTCACCATTCCATTGAATCCACATGATTTCAGTCCATATTTGTTTTGCTGAAATCTTTAAGGGCTGGTGTCTACCTTTGTATTATTTTTTTGTACTTAAGATTTTTTAGTAGTTTTCATTTAAACAGATCACAGTACAAAAAAAGAGAACGGACCTAAGAATCATCTTTGCAAATTATAGCATAAGCGGCAGATGAAAGAGAAGTTTCCAGCAATAAAGTGATCTGCTTATATATCGATGAGACATCTTTGTTACAATGCACATTAATAAATGTACAAAAACATGTCACAGATAAATAGTACATACTTTGTGATTTTTTATACTACTTGTTTCTGTTTTCTGACATTATAACAAGCTCAATCAGTCCAAATAGAGTGAACTGTGGGGAAAGGAGAAAGGTGATGAGCTACAAGTTTTATTTATCAAAGGTTAAGATTAGAAGATAGAGCAAGACATGATTCTGTGGTGAGATGCAACACATGCTTCCTCAAGGAAAAAGGGCTTTCCTAGGGGGACCCAGGTAATTCCACTGACCTATAGAGATAAGCTTGTGGGTGATATATAAGCTTTAATTGCTCTGTTTCCACATTGATATAAATATTTTTTGATATAAATATTTTTTCATGTTTCTCCATAGATCCGGATAACCAAAAATACCTTTCCAAAGCTAAATTATATTCAATGATTATGGGGAGCTTGGGTAAGTATATATTGGCATGCTCTAGACTAATACATTGTAGTGACAACATGATCCCTAGCATAAACTGTCCTTGTTCATTTCTATCTCTATTCCAATAATGGTCCTAGAACTATATAAAGACGATGTCTAGATTTTTTAGGGTAGGTTAAGGACTTGATACTAAAGTTCCTGGCCTGAACAAAGCAAGTTTACGTAATGAACTTGAACACTGATATCAAGCCATACATCACTTTGATATTAATCAGATTTGCTCCTTTCTATACAACTCAACAATCTAGACCAGCAATCAATTCCAATATTTGTGAAATTACACTTTGTTCACTAGCATTTACTTTAAATGTGTGTGTAACAGAATAGCATTGTCTTGTCCACTGGCAGAATGAGGTAAGGATGCAATATACACACCTGTTCTTTTTTCGTGGTATCTTGTAGCATTTATTGCTCTACTTGCCTGTTCTAGTATTCCTGGTGATTGAGATTTATCGGCCTCTTCTTTCTCTGTCTGTAATTTATCACATCTCTTAACCAGGTAAAATAGAACCAACAAGACTACATCTGAAGGCTGCAATATTTCAGTCATTGAAAGAATCAATGCAGGTCAAATGTGTTCAGATTGTTGGCGGATTTCCTCCCAAACTTATTACTTCTGGTAGAGCTAGACTTACAAGGATTTCTCTTTAGTAGCAATATGAAGATTTATGAGCAAATCACACTAATGCCTTGAGAATATGAATAATCATATTTGCCAATTGAAGAAAATGGAGTAAAAGATAAATTGACTGACAAAATAAAATAGATTTGTCAGGAATGTATGCACAGGTCAATCCATTACATTTTTATTGTACGTTTGTATCTTGGAATCAAACTATGGCAAGCCGATTTTTTAGCAAGGAGAGTTTCATTAGATTTTTTGCCTTGCTAAAGATATAATATTACTATAAGCACAAAAAAAAATATATGTAAGGTAAACATGTTTATTTTAGGCAGTAGAAAGTACAAGCCCTGGGGATTGTACAAATTGCAAACACTAAAATATCAAGGATTACTTTAGACCTCAAAGCAAAATGTAAGATATAGAAAACAGCTAAAGTTGGGTGAAAAAAAATCACTTGTCTCTAAAAAAAAAAAATAAAAAAAAAAGTATCATGTCCTGTCCTGCCTACTTTTTACCAATGTATACACCACAAACACACCTGGGAACTTCCATCTTCTGGGGAAATGACTTCACAAGGGAGTGGAGCTAGCCATATTCGGGTGCATGGCTAGCTATTCATTAGGGGCAAGACTAGCCTTATAAAGCAACAAGTGGTTTAGGAGTAGGAGTAGAAGTGAGCAGGGAGTGGACAAGTCCAAATACTGCTTCGTTGTCCAGAGAAAGAGGAAAGTGACTGGGCAAACAGCACTTTATGTGGAATCTACAGGTCAAACCTGGACAGTTCCAAGTTATGATCACAAGTGCACCTGCTCTTCCACTCTTCATCTGGGTTTATAAACAATACACCAAAGAGGTTTGTGATACAAACATCAACAAAACATCAGATATCAGCATGTAAGGAACTTTGTTTTTTAATGGTGCTTGGTAGAGCCTGGGGCAGATCATGCAAGCATTTTCTGTGTGTTCCTGAACTGCCACTGGTCCATATCTCTTACGTTAACAGCATTCTTCCTTCCTTGATCAGAGCCTCCACATTGGAATTTAGAAGCAAGGTTTATGTAACAAAGTCCTTCAGTAAGGGACATGGGTGTCTTACTACTCACAGAGTTTTGTTAGGGGGGTTAAAGTGCCACCTTGTATGGAATAATTGCTAGAATTTCTATATTATATATAGCAAGTTTGCATTTAAACATGAGATTTTATGCAAATATATTCTATGTAAATATTGCTCCTATAACATGTACTTTAATTGCAATCAAACCTCTCCTACATTTGTGTCTTATTTTATGTAAAATTTAGTTGCCTGATATTGTTCAGATTTCTCAAGGATAGTTTTAAGTTTGGGTCTGTTTGATAACATCTGAGAGAATTGTGAGTGAATGAAACTATTTGATACGTTAAGGGTTTCATAATTACATTGGTAGTGCTAATTACATTTTACAGCATTTAAATAGAAAGGCCAATATACGTTAGAAAAATAGTTTAATTGTTGGCTCCAGGGTTCAGGCAACACTCCTGGTGGCTGGTGTCACCCAGGGGGCTCTCCCCTGATGAAAGGTATGTCTGGTCACACTAATTTAGATGTGGCACTAAATTTGACGGTGACACCACATTTCTTTATTGTGATTGATTAAGTGATTGGGATTCTTTATATACTTGTTAAATATTCTCTTTTAATTTTAGCTAATTAAGGACATTAATCAGCGACTTCAAAGATTATCTCTTGCTATCCTATGCCGTTTCTTCCATAGCCATACCAATGAACCTGGTAATGATCTTGGAACTGAGCAATTGCTTTAAATTTGGCAAAAATGTAACACTTGTGTCAATGTTAAGAAAATTAATTAAAGAGAGAATGTGGCTGGAGGTTAATAACCTTGACAGCTTTTGATGTCTGCATTAACAATACATGAAAACAGTATTTTTTACTTTTTGCTTCTGAAGGCTAAGGTTTAACTCTTTATGCAGCAGAGGCGTGATCATTGTCATATGCATGTAAGTTATTGCTATTTGTAAAGTACACGTTTATACACAAAAAGACGTTTGGTTTTTCTTCTACAAAAAAGGGATCTAAAAATACTTATGGGCTTAAAAGAATTTCATAACAGAAAATAACCATTTGGTCAATCTAGCCCATTTAGTCCTATTTTTTCCACTCAAACCTTAATCAGTGCAACATCAGAGAGGCCGCCCATTGACATTAGCCGGACCACCCACAACGTCAGTGGGATCACCCACTGACATCAACAGGACCGCCCACCAACATCAGTGGGACCTCTTACCAGCAGACAGCATTGTGTTAGTATGACCTAAAATCACAAAGTACTCAGGGATGTTAATATAGTTGAATGGATGAGGCAATGGCTTAGTCAGGGGAAAGAAAAGGTTGTTGTTAAAGGTGAGTATTCATTGAAGGATCTTCTAGCTGGCAGGGTACATCAGGGATTGATACTAGGATCCATAGTGTTTAATAGTTTTATTAGCAATATTTTAAAAATTAAGGTATGTCTTTTTGCAAGCCATACAAAGGTCTGCAACTGTTGGATAAGCCAAATGGCTAATGATTTAGAGAAAGTAGAAGAATATGGAAGCTGTTTTTATTGTTGAGATGTCATTACTACGTGAAAACAGGGAGTGCCTATACAGCATTTTGCATGTAATATTGTTTTACTCAGTGTTAGGACTGACATACAGTCGTGTGAAGAAAAAAAAAATACATCCTCTTTGAATTCTATGGTTTGACAAGGACATAATAACAATCATCTGTTTGTTAGCAGATCTAAAAATTAGCTAAATACCCAATCAGATGAACAACAAAACCTGACATTTTACACAGTCTCATGACTTATTCAACAAAAATGAAGCCAAAATGGAGAAGCCATTTGTGACAGCACCTCAAGATTTCTGAGGGAAAACGAGCCTTCTGGCTTTGGTGGTTGTAGATTAGTTTTTACTAATTCTTCTGCTACAAACTCTATTAATTCTAGGCAAAGACATGCAGATAGAGAGTATGTTTGTAACTTTTTAATTATTTACCCATGGTTACACGGACACCCTAATTTCAATATGACTTTTGTCTTCTCCATTGCTGTGAGCATTGCACAGGGCTGACACTGCATGGACCTTAGTGTTCTATCTACATACAGATGTTTCTCCTTAGTGCTGGATGGGAACATCTATGATCTATTCAAGGAAACATGGAAATGACAGCAAATCACATATTTATTATGTTTATGGTGAGCAAAAAAAGTAACAAAAGCCCTCAACCCCCCTTTTAGAAATAAAGAAAAGGTGGGTTTAGTTAAAACATACTGCAGAAAAGCATTAGTGAAAAGATCAATATGAATGAGGTATTTTAAAAAATATCATGCTTAAATGTGATCAGTTGTGTTACAATGTTCAAGTGGTATGAAAAAACATTTGATGGCACATTTCCACCCTAGTCAGCTTGTAATCTTATTGATAGGGCTTTTTGAGCTCTAGCCAGGAGAACAGATGACTTTAAGCCCCATCTTTTTTGTCAAAAACCTTTGGGAACTAGGTTATGTAAATAGCTAAACACGGGCACAAACTCATACACTGTGCTCTAGTATAAAAAAAAAAAAGCCAATACAATTCTAATGTTTAGTAGAGGTGTTTTTCTATGTGTATCACATTCTCTGACCTGTTACAGCAAACTTGGTAGCATAGAATATTTTTTTTTACATTTGTTGCAGTGCGATTTATTTATTCTTCTTTAGCATCTATTTTTTTATGTCATTATTTTATCAAGCGTTCATTTGCTTTAACTGCTTGTTACAGAGGTAACTTGATGTGATTAGACTTTATAAATAGACTTTATGAAAATTGCTTGCAACATTTAACTGTTCTTTGGGAAACTTTTTTTAAAAAATGTATTTATTGAATTTTCCATACAACATACACACAATACATACAAACCCAAAATATAAAATGCTTCTGGAAGCTGGGTCCTGAACCGCCTACCCAGCAGACAAAGCCTTCAGGTAAACCGCTTTAAACAGGTAAATTACTTAAGACATATAAAACCCTTCAGCCGCTTGGTACGGACATCACAGAGCCCCTGTGCAGTTCAATGTTTTCATTACTGCTCTATCCTCTAGATCCTTTAAATCTGCAATGCTTTGAGTTTATTCCATGGACCCCATATTTTATCATAAATATCCCATCTGTGAATGGCCCATAATGCCCTTTTTCCATCAGGCTAATTTGAACAATCTGGATCTTTACTTGATTCCAAGAAATTCCTTTCCCTCCAATTATGGGCTATTACTAACTTGACGGCTAGAAACATTTGAATTGCCAAGTTTCTCCCTGAGAAGGGTAGTTTCTCCATATCCAGATGAAGAAGTGCCATCCACGGGCATAGAGAAACATGTTGACATTTACACAAACCACATTACAGGGGAAAAATAAAGAATTTCAACTTGTTTTGAGGTGAAGGGTAGCTTTTCTTTTATATGACAATTAACACAATGGTTAATGTTTCCATATGATAATCTACAAACCAATTTCAAAGTGACTTAAATTATGTTTTATTTAAATCTTAACAATGACATTATCTTTAATAGTATATATATACACATTGTTAATGAGATATGATAACAGGGGTTATGTGAATGGGTGCAAAAAATAATTTTGGGGAAAATCATGGAAGTAAGGCACTCCATAGACATAAGAAAGGGCCTATCCACCAGCAACACTGAGCATCATGAAATGCCCCAACCAAGCTATCATAGGTAATGTATGCCTGTGTCATAATGCATTAGTACACTGTATATCATGCATGAGTCTGTCCAAGGACTGTTCACGGAAATCTTTTCACCTGCTGCCTTCTGTTGCCCTGCAGTACATTAATATATAAATACTGTCAATGGTACTCAGGAAAAGTGTGTGCTTCGTAAAACAAGATTACCAGGAACAGAAATGTGAACAGAGCTGCCAGGACTCTTGTCACATGTATTGTTAAAGTGTACTTGTAATTGAAAATGACAAGGTGCCACGTTGTAGTGGGTGACTTCCCAAGTATAGATTCTGCTTGCTAATTAGTTAACACATGGATGGATGAATTCAAGTTATGTTTAATCTTAAATTCCCCTCCATTATCTCTATGCTGCCACTAAGATGGCAGAGATACAAAAACTACAAACATGGCCACAGAGTGGGTTGCACGTGCATACACGCTCACCCACATTTGTTGCTGGAGAAATGTACAGGCCATTCATTCATTATAGATTTTTTACCCTAATCCTAAAAAAATTACATAAATGAATAGATCCACATCATTCGTTCAACTCATGTCTGAACAAAAAAATGACTGCATAAAAGATTGTGGTCTCTTTTGGTTTGGTAGAAAAATCCCAATGTCAGCAGTTCTTATATGATGCCCCTGAGTAGCAATTATGGTTCATTGAGCATATGCAACATATGCAAATCAATATGGCAAATAAATATGGCAAAGACTGCAATGAACATAACGTGACCATGTGTGGGTCTAGAAAGGACCAGGTACATTAGCAGATGGTCCATGTAGCCATGCCCGGACTGGGACAAAAAATAGGCCCGGGCATTTAAGCCTGAGCAGCCCGGGCCTATTCATTAATACAGTCTCACAAATCATTCAAGCAATTCATCCTCACATGAATTCATTAATTGTCATACGCATTCACACAATTCATCCACACATTTATTCATTCATTCTCATACGCATTCACACTACCCCCTCTCTTCATCTTATCTGCCCCTTCTCACTATGTTCCCCCTTTTCACTATGTAACCCCCTTCCCCACTTCTCAATATGTACTGCCTCTATCTATCCCCTCTCCCCCTTTCTCACTATCTAACCCCCCTCTGCCCCTTCTCACTGCACCCCCCTCCCTCACCCTACTTACCTTGTTGCCGGAGCAAGCAGCAACTGCGACCGCGCCTGTGGCAGGGCAGGATTGACTTAGGGGCTGATGGAGCTGTGGCTCCAGGCCCCCACCTTAAAATAGGCCCTGTCAGGACCAGACTGACTGGTCCTATTTGGCCGCATTAACGCAGAGCCCCTTAAGCCCGCCGCAACTACCCCCTCCTAACTATCTACCCTCTCCCTCTTTGAAGTTCACTTACCTTTCAGGAGTCCTGCGGTGGGGGTGCAAGGCCTCTGCCTCCCAGCTCTGCCACTGTATGGAACAGTATAGAGTGATGGGAGTTATGATGTACTTTTAGAGCATAATTAGATCATGAAAAAGACATTGGAAATGGTACAGCATAACACCCATCACTCTCACGCACTTACCAATGCACACATATACTAATCCACACATATACCAATCCACACACATATACCAATCCACACATATACCAATCCACACACATATACCAATCCACACACATACCAATCCACACATATATACCAATCCACACACATATACCAATCCACACACATATACCAATCCACACACATACCAATCCACACATATATACCAATCCACACACATATACCAATCCACACATATATACCAATCCACACATATATACCAATCCACACATATACCAATCCACACATATATACTAATCCACACATATATACTAATCTACACATATATACTAATCCACACATATACTAATCCACTCTCACTTAATGTTTTCCTACCTTTCCTTTCTTCTTTCAGCTTCTTTTCCTCTTCTTCAGTTCTTCTGTCTTCTTCCGGGTCAGAGGGCACGGACAGCGGTGGGCGCGGCTTCAGTGCTGTGCGCCGGGATCTGGCAACAAACCCTGGCGCACAGCAGCTGTTGCCGCGCGGTTCACAAGGGAGCGGTATCGGAGGTCTTTAACAGACCTCCGGCTCCCTTGAGTGATTTTAAGCCGGGTTGAACCCGGCTTAAAATCACTCAAGGGAACCGGAGGTCTGTTAAAGACCTCCGATACCGCTCCCTTGCGAGCCTGCTCCTCCAGCAGCGGACATTACTGTCCGTCTCTGGAGGGGTGCCGGGTGCTGCAAGTTGGCACCCCCTGATGAGCGGCCGCCCCCTGGAGTGTGGTGCCCTGTGCGGTCGCACACCCCAAAGGTCGGCCCTGCCCTAAGGGGCTGGGAAGCCCCCCCCAGGGCCGGCTTTAGGGGTCTGCGGCCGCTCAGGGTTTAAATTAAAACATCGGGTTTTTTTTTCAACTTTATTTAACATCCTCCATGTTAAATAAAGTTAAAAAAAACCCCGATGTTTTAATTGAAACCCTGTGCGGCCGCAGACCCGTAAGACCGGCCTTGGTGGGGACTTCCCGGTCCCTTAGAGTGCCCCTTATGCCCTGCGTTAATGCGGCCGTAGGTAGGGTAGGGGCCTGGAGCTGCAGCTCCATCAGCCCCTAAGTCACTGCGGCCCTGCCGTGGCCCGGCCCACCGGGCAAATGCCCGGTGTGCCCGATGGCCAGTCCGGGCCTGCATGTAGCTCATTCCACTATTAGTATGACTTATGGGCAGCTTGGCGTTCCCATGTTTGGGACCTCAGCACTTTTAATGGCTAGCAGGCTTAAGACTTAATTTCATCTTATATTATTAAAACAATAATATTAGGCGTGTGCTTAACTACTCTGTCACAGGAGCACTTCTTCAAATCTCCGTTTTATTGATAAGATGTTAACAGTGCGTACAGTCGAGGAAAAGATACATCAGGCGTCATGTAACAATAAACACATCGTACATCAGGTAAGTTACAATCAAGAGAAGGGACAGAGCTAGAGGTTATTCGATACAGCAAGATGTGCCGCACGAGCGGAATAAAGACGCCTACATCGGAATAACATAAGCAATGCCACAGGCGCAACGCACCGAGAACAGCCTGCAGGCAGCATCATCCCGGAGAATGTCAAGTACAGAACAAAAGTAAACAAATAAAACAAAACAAATCAAAACAAAACAAAACAAAGCACGTAATTGCAAATATACCAGTGATTGCATATGTGGATGCCCGGGCGGCTGAAAAGGTGGATGAGAACGAAACGGGCAGGCAGATCGCCGTCTGTAATCGTCCATAAAAAGAGAGGAATGTAGCGGACTGACTATAGGGTCAAAAAAGGAAAACGATGGAGAAGCCCGGAGAAACCTGCGGGGGGGGGCAATACTGCGCAGAGAGGAAGCCCACTTAAGTGATGCCTGGGTCAGGGGGGGCATCGACAAGATCGCCCAGTACAGTGCGAAATGATGGAGAAGCCAGGAACTCCCTCCAAGGCAACCATTTGAGCCCATTTTTATAGCCAAAGCCTCTGGAAGTCATTACCAAATCCTCCATCTGGCAAATAAAGCCCACCTTTTTAAGCCACACAGAGACAGGGGGGGATCTAGCCTGCCTCCAAAAGCAAGGAATGGTAGCCCTTGCCGCGGCGATAAAATGAATGGTGAGTGACCGCTTATAAGAACCCATGCCAAAGGGGATATGGTGCAACAGCATGGACTCAGGGGTGGATCGGAAGTCGGGGTTGTCAACTGCCCTAATCACCGCGGACACAGCCGACCAGAAGGGCTGCACCAGGGGGCAGTGCCACCAAAGGTGCAAATATGTGCCCTCATCAGTCCCACACCGCCAACAGGACGGGGAGACGTGGGGGAGAAAACGGTGCAAGTCGGCGGGCACCCTGTACCACCTGGTGAGGAGCTTGTAAGCCGACTCCTGCAACTTGCTAGATGTGACCCCCCTAAGGGTGAGCAGTATCATTTTGTCCCACTCGTCCTGCTCGATCGTGCGGGACAAGTCCCTTTCCCACAGACTAAGAAAATACGGTTTCCTATGGGTACGGTATGAGAGAAACAATTTATAAAGTGCGGAGAGAAGGTGGGAGTGCCTGGAGGGGTCCGTAAGGAGTAACTCAAACACAGTCAGCGGTCTAGTCAGGTCTGAAGCGGGGGACAGGGAGGACAGGAAATGCCTAATCTGGTGATATAGGAAAGATGCCCCAAAGGGCACAGGCGTTCCAGACACAAAGTCCGACAAGGGGCGGATAGAGTTCACTGCGTAAAGGTGGGAAACACGAAGTACCCGTTCCCGTGCAGGCACAAAAATCTGTATGTCAGCATGAGACTTACCAGGGAGGAAGTCCGGGTTAGACGAGATGGGGGTCAATGGGCCAGGGCAGGACGTTATGGGGTACCGGGCCAGGGTCCTAGAAAACACCCGCAGCGTCGGAATAATAGTCGAATGGCGCAGTAAGGTGGGGAGGCGATGCTTCCGTGAAAGCCAGGGCACAGCAGCAATGTCGGTGGGAAAGAAGGGATTTTCAAGTTGAACCCAGTGCTTATGCGAGTGGGAAGACCATTCTATAACCCCCCGAAGGTGGGAGGCAACCCAGTAACCCTCAATGTCCGGGAGGCCCAAGTCGGCACACTCTTTAGGGCTGGTCAGGTAAGAGAGAGCCAGTCTAGGGGAACGGTTAGACCAAACGTATCTCGTAAAGGTCCTAGACCACCTTTTAAGGAAAGACTGAGTTAAGTACACAGGGAGAGTTTGCAGAAGGTATAAAATGCGAGGTAGGACATTCATTTTCAGAACGCTCACCCTCCCAAACCAGGAGATGTGGCTGAAGGACCATCTCCTCAGGTCTGTGGAGACTGACTCCAGAAGAGGGGCGAAATTCAAGTCCACCAGGGTGGACAGGTCGGCCGGGATACGCACCCCAAGATAGGTCAGGTAAGCATCCGACCAGCGAAAGGGGTAGGCGGTCTGTACCTGCGATTTCATAGGGGGAGGAACATGTATGCCCAGGATCTCGGATTTCTGCAGGTTAATCTTATATTGAGCTAGGTCATGGAACTGCTGCAGCTCAGTGGTAAGGTGTGGGAGGGAAAGCAGAGGGTTAGTAATGAAGCACAGCATATCGTCAGCGTAGATTGATAGCTTGAATTCCTGACCCGCCGCCGAGAGGCCCGAAATAAGGGGGTTGGCCCGGATGGCGTTGGCCAGGGGCTCCAGCACAAGAAGAAATAACAAGGGTGAAAGGGGGCAACCCTGTCTGGTGCCATTGGCCAAAGCAATCCTATCAGAGAGGAAGCCGTTAACGCGCACATAAGCCGAAGGCGAAGAGTACAGCGAGCAAATGTGTTGGAGGAACCTGGGACCCACAGCTAACTTGTTGAGGACTCAGAAGAGGAAGGCCCACGAGACCCTATCGAAGGCCTTCTCTGCATCCATGGACACCAGGAGGAGGGGGGTTTTGCGCGAGTGGGCCAACGCCAGGAGGTTCAAGACCTTAAGGGTATTGTCCCTGGCTTCACGGCCAGGCACAAATCCCGACTGATCACCATGAATGCACTTGGGAAGGAGAGGGTTAAGTCTAAGAGATAAAATTTTGGCCAGAATCTTAAGATCAGTGTTGATCAAAGAAATCGGCCGATAATTGCCACAGATCTCGGGGTCCTTGAGTCGGTTTGTCGGGATCCCTCCCCCCGTTCAGGTTGTATAGTTCAGAGTAATAGGCAGAAAAACAGCGAGCAATGGCCTCCGTTTGATGTTGCAACGTGCCCGACGCATCTCTAATCTTAGGTATGTAGGTGGAAGACCTCTTGGCCCGGAGGGCCCTAGCTAGTAGTTTCCCAGGCTTATCCCCCAACTCGTAAAAATGTTTCCTAGCGAGGAGGAAATTGCGTTTAACCCTAGAGTCGAGGAGGGAGGAGAGGTCGGCGCGCAAAGCCTGGAGCTGTACATGGATGTCGTGGGAGAGAGTAAGCTTATGCCTGAGCTCCAGAGTTGCTATTTGACGCATGAGAGAGATAATGGACAGGTAGTCCAAACGTTTCAGTTTGGCTCCAAGCTGAATAAGACGGCCTCTCATTACCGCCTTATGCGCCTCCCAGACCGTCGGGACCGGGGTACCTCGGGCAGAATTGTCCTCAAAATAGTGTTTGAGGTGATCCTCGAGTTCCGGGAGGAACGAGGGGTCATTTATCAAGTTGGGATTAAGACGCCAACACCAGACCTTAGGAGGGTGAGAAGGGAGCCGGAGGGACATATGGACGGGGGCATGGTCACTGATCGCCTGAGTCCCAATGGAAGCAGAGTGGAGGTAGGAGAGGTGGTGGTGGGACACAAACAAGGCGTCGATACGTGTATATTTATTATGTGGAGGGGAAAAGAAGGTGTAGTCGAGGGTAGTAGGGTGACTGGCCCTCCAGACGTCAACTAGTTGGTTAAGGAGGAGCGACCTTTTAACTTTCTTAATTTTACCGTATGGGAGATGGGACGTACCAGTCGAGCAGTCGAGTCTAGGGTCAAGAACCATATTTAGATCCCCCCCAAAAATCGTCAGACCCTCCTGGAGGTCCGCTAGCTTAGATAAAAAACGCACCAGGAAAGGGATTTGGTCCCTATTGGGGGCGTAGACAGTGGCCAGAGTGATCTTATGGGTACCCAGAAAACCTTTAACAATCAGACTCCTGCCCTCCGTATCCCTCCAGACATCAGTAAGTTGAAATGGGAGGCTCTTGTGCAGTAAAATGGCAACGCCCTTGGTCTTGGTAGTGGCGGAGCTAGAGAAGTACGCCGATTGGAAGTGTCTATGTGTGAGCCTAAATTCATGCGCAGCCAGGAGATGGGTTTCTTGGAGGAAGGCTATATGTGTTCTATAGGAGCGGAGGAGCAGAAACAGTTTTGACCTTTGCTGGGGTTTATTCAAGCCTCTGACATTCAGAGACGTACAGGTAAGGTTACTGGAGGCCATAGGACATTAAGGGCCAAGGCATCGTAATACATAATAACGGCATCCCGCAGCATCCAAGAAAAATGCAATACGACGGCGAAGAAAACAAAGTATCGTACGTGCATAGAAACAAAACCAAAAACCGAAAACGAACTGGGCAACGCGTAGCCCTGATGTAACTACATCGAGTAGTGAGCCGAGTGACCACACTAGTGGTCAAAGACCTAGTACCCAAACCCGAAGGAGAGGGCAGGTAGGCTCTGGTAGGGGTGGTGGTAGAATGCGAACAATGATGTGTCATGTCAAATAGGGAACGGTGGTGGCAAGACAAGGTGCAAGAGCACCCTCTCCGTGTCAAGTGGAGTGATAGTGTAAAATACGATAGCGTGTAGAAGTGTAAGACGATATATGTATAGGGGGAAAAAAAAAAAAAAAAAAAAAAAAGGGAGTAATGTATGACCTGTGGTGTAGTGCATCAAAGGAGCGAAGGTAGGTAATCACATCGTGTAGGGCACATAATCAATGATCGTTGGCATGTAAATCCGCGTCCTTAAGGCAAGAAGCCGTATCAGGACATAGAGAGCCACGGCCGTGGAGGTGAGTAAGTATGTGCAAAAATAGATGGAGCCGTGTGCATGCGGAGGGGAGAGTGACCCCAAACACATCGGGACACAGGGAGAGGAACCCAGCATCCCGACAGGCATGAGTGAAATCCAATGGGAAAGCCCGTGAACGTGTGTGAGGGAAGGAGAGTATAGTGTTGGTGTGTATGCATAAGATCACATAAATGCAGGGGGAGCAAAATGTCAGCAAGGGCCAAAGGAACAAGGACAAAGGCTGGAGCAAGCCGACTGGGTACCCCCCAAGGGGAGTGAACCTAGGACGACCGGAGCCGTGCAACTCAAGTAGTGGCAACAACAGAAAGGGAGCACGGGGGGGGGGAAAGTAAAAAAAAAAAAAAAAAAAAAAAAAAAAAAAAAGAAAGGCAAACCGTAGATCGTACGAAGTCGGCGGTGAGTCCAAAACAGAACCCAGTGCTGCAGAGCGTCCAAACAGAGGATCACTACCGAAGGATAGAAGAAATCAGCTGACAAGTGCAGGAGAAAGCAGTTCAACCGCCGACGTGACTCCGGAACCCGGGGGACACTGGATACAGCAGAGCGTTGAACCGTCAGGAGAAATATCATCAGCAGAAGAGTCAAGACCCAGAGCAGCTGCAATACGGAGCACAGCCAGCGACTCCAGGAAGAGAGGCGAAGTCACACAGGTACAGCCAGAAGAGCGTGGGGAAGCCGATCGGGCGGGCATCAGCAGAGTGTTGACGCACAGTCCATGTCCACGGAAACGGTCGAAAGACGAAAAAAAAAAAAAAAAAAAAAAACGGCCGATGTTAAACCAGAAGGGGAAAGTGCAGCAGAAACTATCGCACACTGCGAGTTCAGGTCGCCGGGAGCTTAGGACGTTTGTGTCTCTGAGGCCTGGGCGACCAGTCCTTAGCAGGATCTCGTAGACGGGTGGGATCAACCAGGGTCGATTCCCAGTCCGGGACAGCAACAGGAGGCAGGTTCAGGCTTTTCATGAAAGAGGGGGCATCCGAGGCTTGTCGAAGGACGACTGTGTCAGATCCTTTGCGAGTGATGAGCGCAAACGGAAACCCCCACTGGTAAGGAATCGAGGCCTCCCGCAGGGCAGCCGTTAACGGTTTAAGAACACGTCTGGCCTGCAAAGTGGTGGGGGACAGATCCGGGTAGATCGTGATGGTATGACCGTTCCAAACGGGGTCACCCCTCGTCCGGCAGGCTCTGAGGATGCTCTCCTTCACGGTATAATAGTGAAGTCGGCAGACGACATCTCTCGGGGGGCTATCAGCATTACCTCTAGGTCGGAGGGCCCTATGCGCTCGATCGAATTCAATGGGTGTATCAGCAGGGCGCTGAAGGAGAGTATTGAAGATAGCCTGAAGTGTCGGAGAGAGCGCGGCGTGTTCTATGTCCTCAGGGAGACCACGAACACGAAGATTGTTGCGCCTACCGCGGTTGTCGAGATCCTCTAGTTTCCGGGCCAAGAGCCGCAGGGTTAGAGAGTGTTCAGACACACGCGTAGAAAGTGCGTCCACAGAGTCGGTGATCTTCGCGGTGTCCGTCTCCACCGCCTCCACACGGTCTCCGAGTTGCTGTACGTCGGCCTTAAGGTCAGTTAGCGCATCGCGGATGCCCTGAGTGGCTTTCTCAATAAGAGGCACCATCTCATCTTTTGTCGGCAGGAGACGGAGAGTGTCCTGAAGCGAGGGATAGTCTCGGAGGTCGGATCAGGAGTCTTCAGGGCCCTCAGCCGTCGAACTGGCGGGAGAAGGCGCCATTTTGTGGAGCGAGTCCCCGGAGTCCTGATCCTGAGATCCTTGGAAATAGGAGCGGACCGAGGTAAGTGGAGGTTTATCCCTACAGCCCTGAGGCTTAGGGGTGCTAGGGGCTTTGTTCGTCTTGCCCATAGTGGTAGAAAAGCACGCTATTTAGTCGAAGACACGGAGAGGGTTAGCAGAGCAGAAGACCTAAGCAGCCATCTTCGTCCGTGGCTAGCCACGCCCCCCACAGGAGCACTTCTATACTTTATGGTAACCCTAATCTCTTTTATCCAGTCTTCAGACCTTAGGGAAAAAGATTTTTCCACTCATTTTCTGCTTCCATCCCTTGTATGAAGCCTTCTTGTTGAAAAGAAGCAGACATGCTAGTAAATCAAACTGGAATGTATATCAGTGGCAAGCATGCAAATGGAGAACCCACGCACTGGTACACCTACTTATATAACGGTTCCTTTATGTACAGTACGTATCCACAATTTTCTTGGAAAGGAACATTTTTTCTAAAACACATATTGCTAGAAACATGTTTGGCGGCTACACTAATGCTACAGTAATGCATTCCACAAATCAAGTATATTTCATGTTTGTGTCCTTGTCCTCAGCTTTCAGACATACCCTGAATTTCTATGTCTTTTATGTGTCATAAAGCAGCCTTCAACTTTAGAAAATATGGGTTCAACTTCTCTTGCCACATAATCACCATTATGTGTGAGAGAATAGATCAGCCAGAGGGATCTTATCATAAAAGATATATTTTATAGTAGACACAAAGTATGCATGAATTAAAAGCAAAGTGCCTTTAGCTTTCTGCTTTGTTGAATTTTTGGATGTGCAAACTTGCAAAAACCTAACAAAACAAAAAAGTGGCAGATGTGCACATAAACAAAATATTCTTGAGTAAAATGCCATTAGATATGACATAAAGAAAACAAACATAGAAGTGACTTGTTGTTGCTGCATAAATTTGTCAGACGGCAGGGATTAATTAAATACACTATGCTTTTTACTTCATATCTATAAAATATGTATAGGCTCCTCTAGATAGAGAAATTCCCCAAGCTTGGCACTAAGTGAATAAACCGCTTCTTGCCGGCCTTATCTTGTACTATGAAAAAGCTGAATTTCAGATTTTGGGAATGATTTGTATTCACTGCACATAGAACTGCAGACTGTACTCTGAGAACACAACACTAGCAATTTAACAATGGGAAAATTCAGCTTTTGAGCTCAGAAAAAAATATGTTAGGAAAGTGGGATGATCTTATGTTAAAGGGTTCAGGATTTTTTTTTGTACAGAATCAAGAAATAGCTTCATCGAGAAACCAAATGATGCATTTAATTTTGCATTTTTATAAGTGTGTGATGCAAAATGTTTTATGGGACATCAACTTACCTGCAACTTACTCACACTTTAGTCGAGTAATACCAAGATATACAGGATTTCCAATTTGAAAGGACAGGTCAAAAAATGCTGTTAAACATTGGGGCCACTGGTACATGGAAGAATATATACCTTCTCCCAATACAAATAGCCACCATTTTTGAATCTGCTGCCATCAGGCTTGGATGGATTACTGTTATATGCATGTTATGTCATCCATCCCTTTGAGTACAGAATGGGATGAGGGAATGCCTTTTGTATGCAATATACCCTTAGGTTAATTTAATTACCCCGTGTCCAATGGGGTGGAGGAAAAGGGGAGTGATTGTTGGTTAATAAGGAGTCTAGGGGGACTTTTGTCCAAATCATGCTCACTTGCTACTAAGATTTTCTGTGAATAGAGCCAAATGTGGCCATCAAAAGGTCTGCTGATACAGAACGCTGCTATATGATTATGCCAAGCAGTGAGCAGTATCTTGTTGTGGAGCAGATACAGAGATCTGTACAAGGCTGGCACCAAACCACCATGACAGAGAGGAAAGAGGACACAAATGGAACAGGTTAAACAATTGAAAATTGGAAAAAGATAGGAGACACTTCTGGAAGGTAAAAATGAAGCAGTGAATTGGTGCTGAAAAAACAAGGATAAAGAACTATTGCAAAAAAGGAAAGGAAAATACAGGAAGATTAAGGGTACATGGGAGGGAGGAGGAATACTAAAGAGAAATTGTCAGTGGAAAAACACTAGGGGATATAAGAAAGGGCAAATGAGATTGTGGTCAGGGCCGGCCCGACAATGGAGCTGAGTGGAGCAACTGCTCCAGGCGGCACTTTTGAAGGGGCGGCACTTTGCCGCTCCAAGCCCTTTTTTTTTTAAAGCGGAAGAGAGAGAGAGAGAGAGAGAGAGAGAGGCGCCGAGTGGTTTTCACCACGGGAGGTGACGTCATTTCCGGCATTACAAGCCAGCACCGAGCCCGAGCATGGAGACTCGCCGCAGGACTGCTGAAAGTTAAGTACAAGGAGGGGGGTAGGGTACATAATAGGGAGGGATGGAGGGAGAGGAAGGGTAGATAAATGGGGGTGGCAGGGTAGATAATGGGGGGGCGGCATTTTAAACTTCGCCCCAGGCATTTTGTCTTGGGCCGGCCCTGATTGTGGTATCAAATATATATATATTTATATATATATATATATATATATATAGATACATATATCTATATATATATATATATATATATATATATATATATATATATACATATTTACAGTTCTGATGTGTGTCTACCATATAAACCTTCTACAGGGTGCATGAGTACTTTTACATTTAATAAATTGATTTTTTTTTTTAAAAAAAAGGTGGCAATACATATTCCTTTCGCAAAGAAAAGTGATTTAAATGTAAAACAGCAAAAAGATCCTACATCAATCCCCCTGCCTCCTCCATAAGCAGTTAGTGCTGCTATTTAAACTGATACAATAATGTTATGTACTGAAAACAACATCAGCTGTTGCAATATATTTACAAGAAATGTCAAATAGCTGCAGGTAGAGAAGGTAATAATGGTCAATTACATTGTTTTTTTATTAAAGTTCAAATACTTTACATAGTTTTTAGAGCATTTAACGTCATTTAGCAGTAAGAACTATGATGTGTCATTTAGTTAATGTTGAGTGACATAGGTGTAGGTGTGATATAATTGCAGCCTTTAAATAGAATGCCAATAACTACAATGATTCAGCCAAATAACACATCAATGTGTCAAAATAAATTCTAGTTATTTTAAGCATTAAAATGCTTTTGTAGTCTGTTTCAGCGCAAAAACCGCTCGGAAAACTGTACTTATTAGAATTTACGGGGTAAGGGGTGCTATTTATGTGTAGTCCTCAGACTTTTTTCGGGGAGGGGGTTGCCACAAAGAAATTTAACCAGCTTGATTACCTACAATATGATTTTAAAACAACATAAGGTCTCATTAGGTCAACATATTGTCCCTTGTGTAACATAAACTTAAAGGATATATGTATTTATAGAAAAGGAAATGTCCTTATTATGCAAATATGCCAGTATCATCTTATAGCTAGGCAGGAGGTTGACCTCCTTGATTTGGAAGCATAGCAGTTTGGGGTCTGGGGGGATCCAGCATGACTGTCCCAGTGCACAAAGTAAGGTCCATTAAGATACAGTTGGATGAGTTTTGTGTGGAAGAACCTGACTGGCCCACACAGAGCCCTGACCTTAACACCATCGAACACCTTTTAAAGTGGTCATGATTTAAACCTAATGAATGGGTAGTTGCCAGACCCTCTGAGAAGTACCTGGATGTAACGGGGCACACGTCGAAAGGTTGGCTGAAGCCCAATAGCAATAGGGACAAACAAAACAAAAAAAATCCAAGAGCATCAAATCTAAAGGGAGTGAGAAAAGCTGTAGTCAGACAGTCTGAGTTTGGGGCAGCCAGCTGAGTAGCAGAGGTCCAGACAACAAGCCAAGGGTCAATAAGTTAGAAGTCCAAAATGGGGTACAGGAGCAAAGGAACAGGGATGCAGAAGCAAATGCTGGATCTCTGGAAGCTGGACTTCAGAATAACCTGGCACTAAGCTGCAGGTATTCTAGGGGTTTATAACTCCAGGTGAGCAAGAACACAACTGTTACTGGGGCAACAAATGAGGGGTCTCCCCAGCCCCAGCAGTGTAATCCGAATCCATGGGTGTAGCCTTCTGGTCCACGCCTGGCTTGCGTGTCAGGGAGGTAGTGTGCCCCCCAACCCAAATGTGTCCACCAGCTCACACAATCATGGCGTCATGGAGCAAGTGGCTTCACCCTTGCCACCATGCTGCCCACGGCAGGACACCAAGGAGGTGTCCGGGACACAGCCCTCTGAGGTGAGATAAGGTGCATCCCCGGACCATTCAGCCATGCCTTTGAACCTGATTACAAGGCCCCACAATCACAGTGTTTAATCCCCAGTTGAGGGGCAGTCATTCTGCCCTGGTTCCACTTACTCCTCTGACCTTTTAAGCATAGTGTTGTCTCCTTTGTTCCTTATAAAGAGCTGGAGACATAGCTCCAGGAGGCCAGACCTAGAAAGTTTGCAGGAACATGTATCTTTATTTTTGCAAGGTATGGCATTGGAGTAGTCTATTGATGACTTCATTCACTGCTCCATTCACTTACTGTATTCGTGATTCTCTCCAACGTTAGCCTCTAATGTACTTCTAAGCCTCTATCCACAGAGAGAAGGACAAATATATTACTTCCTGTAAGTATTTTTTAGTCATCTGCCTGGAAATGTCGGAGGCAGCTCTGTTTCACAGCTCTTCTATTCGTGTATGCTAGCAGAACTAATGATGTCATCAGAATGTGGCTGCTCCCACGGGCTTCAGGATGATGTATTTTCTGACCTAATGAAGATGTCAACATTAGTAGAAAAAAGTGAACTTTTAGAACCCTAGAAAAAAAACACATTAATACATAATTTGCTTTATTCTCAGATCTGTGAAAGGTTGTCAGTTTCCTGATCCTGAGATGATAATATAAACTGGAAACAATTTCTTTAAACTGTGTATGCTTTAAAAAAAATAATTCAAAGCTTCAGGATTGTATTTTAAATGTTTCTGATTATCTAAAGTGATGTTTTAATTCCCCCCTGATGTTTTACCTAAATGAAAGCGTAACATTTTTGCTTTCAAACTTTATTTCAATGAACAGCACATCTGAAATTCAAGGCAACAAAGTTAAATGTAACAAATAGAATGATCTTGAAAGAGCATTGCAATATCCATAGAATAATATTGATTTGATTTCTTGATAAGTTTATAAATAGGTGCTTTGAGAAAGCACTTAGAAGCCATTTTTCTAGTTAGAATGATTTAGATTACCCAGCTACCAGGAAATAACTGAGAGTTTTTCAAATGCATGAACACACTTTATAGCAATTTCATATTAATAGGAATATAACTTTCTGGTAAAGCCAAGCTCCCGGGACATTGTTGACCTCTCTGCATGAAAGAACCAGGTTTCCACGCTTCCAAGTTCTGTCTCATTACACTGCTCGTTGGTAGTGCTCCAGAGAAGGACAATAGGTCAAATTTAAAACATCAATAACTTTGTAAAGGTATTTCTGAGTGATTTATACCTTGTTATAATGTAATGTATAACAGAGATAGATCAACAGGAATGCAACATGTTATTTGTGTATAGTTATGTATGTTATTTATGTATTTATATACATGGTGGGGGGAACGATTTGCCCAATCTTATGAGAAATCTGTGGCTCTTGCCTAAATAAACTTTTAGACATAGACAGAGCATACGAACCATTTACCCAATCTGTTATGCCCATTTTTCTTAAAATAAGGATTAATTTCTTAATCAGTTCTAGTCTTAGCTGTCAGGCTATTGCATTTACCCACCACCCTCTCAGTAAAGTGTTTCTAATTTCCTTTTATTTACCAACCTGCCCCCAGTTATGCACATCTGCCCCCAGTTATGCACATCTGCCCCCAGGCATGCCTTATACCCTCCTATATGCCACTCTGCCCCTTGTTATGCCTTTTAACCCCCTATATGCCACTCTGGCATATAGGGGGTTAAAAGGCATATAATGGGACAGAGTGGAATATAGGGGGACACTTACATACCCAGACACTAATATACCCACCCAGACACTTACCTACCCACAGAGACACTTACCTACCCACCCAGACACTTACCTACCCACTCTGACACTTACCTACCCACTCTGACACTTAGATACCCAGACACTAATATACCCACTCAAGCACTTCACTCACCACGATGCCTCAGCAGGATCTTAGTCTAATAGTCAGACCTCATTTGAGGTCTGATTAGAAGACGACGCCGATTACAAGACGAGGGGTATTTTTCAGAGCATTTGCTCTGAAAAAAACTCGTCTTATAATGGAGCAATCGATGCTGCAGGCTGGGAGTAGGGAGGCTAAGCAGAGTAACACTGAAACATAACAAGCATGGGGGACAGCGCGTGCAAGGGACAGAGAGACCAAGCAAGTAACATAGCCAGAGACATACATGTACATGACATATCAAAGGACAGGGAACAAGGCAAGGAACACAGGGGATGGAGTGAGGAGCCGAGATCCTCAGACACTTCTCCTATAAGCAAGGATAGGACATCTCAACTGGGACATGGGGAGAGGAGAGAGGAACCGAAATCCTCAGATGATTTAGGGAAAAGAGGGCCAAGAGACAGCCTAGGACTATGTGACAACAATTGGAGATTTAGTCACATCATATGGCCATAGTATGCTTAGCCCACCACTACGCCAAAGTACTCCAATATTCGGTAGGTCCTAGCACTAAACCCTGCCTACTGAATTTTCCCCATCCCTTTTTCCTTCTAATTTTCTCCCCCTTCTCAGTATCTCCAGGTTTTATCCCCCCCCCTCTAGCTCTCCGCCTCACCATCGCTTCCCTATCTATTTCTTTTTAGCTCTCCTTTTTTTCTATCTATTCTATACTCTCTCTCCTCATCACTTACCTTTCTCCTTTTTGAAGTCCTTCTGGCAGGCCTCCATCACGGTGGGCCAACCTCACTGCATAGCACCTGGAGCATGCCTGCGTAGAAACAAAAGATCTACCAAAATTGGTGAAATTCTAGAAGTTATTGCAATGCTTTTGACATTAAAGAATGTGTGCAACCTGTTATACATGCTCCAATTAAAATATCTTTAGCTCTACTGAATAACGTGAAGCTGGAACTGAAAAGAATAGGAAAGTGGTCAAAATAGTCACTGAGCCAATAGAATGGTTAAGCACTTTGGTGGTAGTGGAAAATAAAAGTGCAGGTGCAATGAGATTATGCATTGATCCACGGAATCTGAACAAGGTAAATGAGCGAACACTATAGGCTGCCTACCCTAGAGGATATTTCACATAAATTAGTAGAGGCTTCTGTGCTTAGTGTACTAGATGCACAATCTGGGTACAGGCAACTGCTTTTTGATGAAGTCAAAGAAAATCATATGAGCTGATTACAGAAAATCATATGAGCTGATTACAGAATCTTACTAGCTCTGATAAATCGACGCTGTGAGAAAAATCAGAAACTTATGTATGTTTTGGAAGTAAATTACATTTGGCCATCTTATTACAAATGAGGGCTTGAGGCCAGATCCACAGAAAATAATAATTCAACTTGAAAACACCACCCTGCAGAAAAGAATTTGAAATAATACATGTTAAGGAACAAATAAGGCAGTTGGGAAAATCAAGTACACTGGCTGGCCAGAATAAAGAAAGAACCCAACACCGGAACTACAAGTAAATCAGCTCATGCAAAATGAGCAGTCACTTACTTCAGATGTCACAGCACTACTTAAAACACACTACTTAAAGGTGGGAGATTACTACAGCATTTACAGCATTTATTTTGAACTGGTACAGATGCAGGATTTCCAGTTGACTACTGTCATAGAGGCCTTCTAATCTTTCAAGTCATGGTATATGTGAAGAATTTGTCCTAGGTAATGGTGTATCATACACAAACCAGTGAAACCATATTTACCATAGGCAAATGGACTAACTAAAATGCATCTCACAGTGAAAATCACAGTGCTGATTGCTTCACAAAAGCTACAGCCACAAAGAATTGCGCATAAACAAGTGGTGGCACAGAGAGCCAAAAAGCAATAGTATGACAAAACAGCTAAGCCTCAAAAGTGGTAAGGCACAGAGTCACTGGAAACAAATAGGAGTGTGCTCAGATTATGGCTCTCCAAGATCTTATGTGATTGAAGGTCGGCATGCGATAAATATTACTCTACCATCTCTACAATGCACATGAATTCAAACAGTTATCTAGCACAACAACTGGAGTTGACTGAAGAGCACAGCAAAGATTCAGCAATTGATTAGAATCAAAGTACGTCTTCAGAATACAGCAAAATTAGTAGGAGCTACTACTGTCAGGGTAAGCATTCTGCATACTCTGGCCTGGATTAATGCTTACCATCATGGGAATCTTAAACTGCCTGCCAGCAAACATCTCTGTCTCTGTAGGCTTCTATCAATTATTTTTAGCATTCAAAATATCAAATTCTGGTGCACTGGTGTGGGGTGATAATGGCCTATATAAACAACCAGTTTATAGCTGGCAGCTCATAAAGCTCTTGCTTTTGAAGAAGACTAGGAAAGAAAATTTAGGAGAGTGACATATTTATAGAGGGGGAGGTTGATGACTCTAGTTCCATCCCAGAAACAAGAGTCAGGCTCAATATTTGTAGTAGTGATGGTGGTGGTGACAGGCTGGCAGCAGCATACATTTACTATGAATAAAAGTATTTTACTATTGAGGTTGACATTTTCCAATAGCTCCTCATCAGTTTTCAGACTTTTGCAACAGCTGACTTATTGACAATCCTATACACTGCTTTCACTTTATTAGGAAAAGTATATAAAAGTTCATGAAAAGCTAGTTCAGGGTAAACCGTAAATCCCATCACAAAATGTAGTGGTTAAAATATGAGAAATAATATTTCCCAAAAAATTCCAATTCAATTATTCATTTTCTTACACTAGATATGGTTGTAACTACACTATGGAGATCACACATAGATTGCACACACATCCCATGATGGTCATAGTGTAGGTTAGGCTCGTATAGGACGGGGTCAAATTCTGTAAACCTGCTAAACTCCATCTCAAAATCTGACACATTGGGTCTTTTTTTTTTATTACATTTTTTATTAGGTGGAACAGGTTTTGGGGAGGGGGCACTTAAAAAGTCATGATCTCTGATCCCTGCATTTAGAATAGGTCAGCAACTGCATTTTGTAGTGGCTTTGTTCAGTGTCTTGGTTTTGTGGGACACTGATGGACAGTGCCGTGCATTTTTTGAACTGCTTTTTTTAGCTTGGGCATATTCATACGTTGACATCCAGTGACCATATGATTGATATGTTTAAGTATTCAGACACCATCTAGTTGTTGTTTAAATTCTTGCAATTTCCAACTAAATCTTTAATAGGTCATTTTGTGAGAAAGGCCATTTCACACTGTATTATGTTTTAGTGCCCACTGCTCAGAGCCTAGTAGCTGCTTCCAGCCTTGTCCACTACCCTTGCTCCTGAATGCATATGACATCATATGCCAGTGCTCTCCCTCCTAATGACATGCAGCCCCGGGAAAAGTGCTATGGAGGCTGTGCAGATTTCATACATACGCACTGATACATTTCAGGCCATTCTAATAAAAAAAGATATATGTATGCATGGAAAATTGTGTCCTCCACCCAGGTAACAATGGTACAGCATTTTGTGTTACCCAACACTGATACTCACAGGATTTAAAATAACATTTTTAAGGCATTGCTAATAATACAGCTTTCATTATATTTATTGTTGCAGTTTTTTTTCTTTATTACCTGCCCTGCACTACATGCAAACAGAGCAACTATTGTCATCCCTTCTAACCACAGGTGAAATGTGAAGATTCAGAGAATAGGAAAGTTCTAGATTTTTTTTACATCCGATACAAACTCTATTACATAGCAATAAACATAATTTTAGTTTGACGATACACAGAAGAGCAGAGCAAGGGAATTCATATGTGCAGACATCAAAATCAGGTAAGTCACCAGTCTTTCACATTGCTAATTAATTAGCCAGAGGCTATTGCATATAATTGTTCTTGTACAAACGTTTTTATTAGATATTGTGACAAGTAATTACACTTCAGAGTTTGAAAGCATTTGATACACTGACAGCACAACTGCACCATATGTTCCTTCTTGCATTATTGCTGTACAAATGTGCAAGACAAGAGTTTTTCCCCTTGTATTTTTCATTTTTAAATGATGTCTGTCATAACATTTGTTAATATAATAGGTATTTGGATCACATCAGTTCCTTATTAAAGCAAATCTGTTATCATAACTTTGAATAAATCATATTTAACTCTAAGCGTGTTTGTAGGCAATATGCACTAATATACAAAAGTATTGTGATACCTGACCAATACACCAAAAGGGACTTATATGACATTGCATTTTAACATAGACATTTTTACCGTACTCGCAAGCTCCATTTCAGTTCATCCCAAAGGTGTTCGATGGGGTTAAGGTCAGGGCTATGTACAGGCCAGTCAAGTTCTTCCACACCAAACTTATCAACCATGTCTTTATGGACCTTGCTTTGTGCACTGGGGCACAGTCATGCGGGAATAGAAAAGGTGCCTACCCCAAAGAGTCCCCACAAAGTTGTAATGGCAAAAATGTCCAAAATGTCTTGTAATGTCCCTTTCAGCAGACCATACATTTTTATCAGGGCACCTCACATTCCATTGTATGTAACATCTCCATCCATAGTGGGTCCCAAGTCAAAAATTGAGAGTCAGATGCAAACTCTGACTACAATCCCAAAAAAATAAATTACTAATGGTAAGCATAAGCAATTCAAGACTGAAATAGGCATTGCTGGTCAATTTGCCTGTAATGGGTATTTGTTGCTGTCTGCCCAGGTCTCCAAGCAGGTGGCTGTACCAATCCCACAATGACCACAAGCATTGTGTCTGACAAGTATACTCATGGAGAAAAGTGCAGAACAATTATATAGAATTGAAAGAGAAAAAGAAACTTTTGCATTAGATTATAAATTTATGATGTGCAGTATATTTTCTCTCCGGAGGAACTCTTTCAGTCGTAAAAACTTTGTGACCATAAAGAGGGGAAAAAGAGGTCATTATAAACGTGAAATAAATATTGTAAAAGAGTCTTCGCATTGAGTTTAAATTGTGATCATTTTATGTGCAGCTGCCAGTAAGTCAGGTCAAATATATAGATGGTTTATGTCTCTCTTCCTCTTGATAGATGAATGTGAATTAATTTGTACATTTAGCTTGTTTTATTATGTTTCAATCCTTTATTTCACCGTCAGGTATTTGTTTGCATTTTAAGTGTCCTAGAAATAGAAAATTAATCTTTTAATGTGGTGTAGAAGGCTAGATAAATATTTAAGACTCATTCTTGGTTTTATCGTGTGCTTATATACATTATGTTGTCATTTCTTTAGGTTCTACATGACAATGTTTCTTATTTCAACTAGGCATCCATAGCACCTAATTTTCTCTAATCAATGAATTTTCAGGTATCCTGTTTATAACTGCTTCCTGTTTAATTCCATTTAAAAGTCTGGAATTATTCAGGTTTTGCCAAGAGTTACATATATTGTGTCATGTGGTGTAAAATAATGACACAGCAAGCTGTTGGAAAATAATGAACTAGCAATGCCCACGGGAAACAAGAAGTAACAATGTAGAAACAATAAATACAAGAGGCAATAAAACTAAATGCTAACATCCATAATATCCCCTGTTCTTAATAAAATAGAAAGAAAGTCCAGATCCCCTTATGTGTAATTAATGTTTGTCATCTTCTAAAGGTTAAACATCTGAGAGCATTACTCAGTCACTGCAAGTGTAGATCAGGCCTGGTTGTGTAAAGATGGGACACACTTTTAGGAGATTGGTTTCTTACTACTTAGGACCAAGTAAGCAGAATTACAGGGGAGCCTCAATGCCTAGGCTGTCTGTTTATTAATGCATACCCTGTGTAGTTTTCTAATAAATGAGCAAAAGGTGTGTTTGTTTTATATACGGTATTAGGAATTATTTTACTGTATGGCAAAGTTGACATTAGTGTCATATGATGTCATGTGGTGAGACACTTTCAGAAATACATGCTTTCCTGGCTACCCAGAGCCCTCCTTGCAGGGTGCAGCTAGAAAGTACAGCTAGCATCGGTGGGCGATCCTGCTGATGTTGTGGGCAGTCCCGCCCACATCAGAGGCGTTCCCGCAAAATCATGGGCAGTCCTGCCGCCTTTGCGGCAAATACGCCTTCCTTGGGGGGATAGTGGGAGGGGAGTAGGGTACAATACTGCCCCGATGACCCAGAGTTTACCCTCAGTGACCTAGAGACCTGGAGAAGCAGAACTTTACCTGGAGTCTCAAGGCAAAACCCGGATACATTTTTAGCAGGTCTAAAAATTAGGTAAATACAGCCTCAGATTATATCATACCTCCAGCACACCAGCATTCTGTCTTCCCATTGGTGCTCCGTCACCCACTGTGTACACGGAGACCTATCATGTCAGAATCCAAGATGGCTGCATGTCTCACAACGTATCTAACTTAACTATGTCTTCTCGTTAAAGATGGGGACTACATATACTGTAATCATAACACAGCCCTAAACAAAGATGGTGGCAAAGTTCCCTCGTAGTCATTAGACAAGGTCCGTTGAGGATGCATGGCCTAATAAGGAAGTATCAGTGAATCACCAATGTGACTAGCCACCAATGCAAGACATCCGAGGGCCCCTTCAATTAACTAATACTAATAATCCTATTTATAGCAGGCTGTGTCATTAGTTCATTGCCTCTTCAATGTGGAGCTATCACGCAGTCAATGTTACCTACTGTGTGGTTTCCCTTCTCCTGTGTTACGTGCCTCTTTGTGTACCAAGGCCTTTTGCCTGTGACCCCGGCCACAAATCTACGCCGCCTGCCTTTGACCCTTTGCTTCAGTCTGGCCCCGTCTCTGGATTTCCCTCCTGTACTTCGCTTCTGGACTATTTGTTTCCCTTGTGCACAGATTCACCTTCTCAGCTGGTGTTTCTATCATCACCCAACTGATTAAGTGTTTACATTTGTACGGGTGTGTGGCGTCTCTTCCTGCATTTGGACTCCTCATCTGAGATAAAGACTCCTTACCATTACAAAACTAAGTACACCTTATGATTCAATAGCTTGTAGAATCACCTTTAGCAGCAATAACTTCCTGCCACAGCATTTCAAATCCTCACCATTCCACCACTGTATTTGACAGTTGGTATGAGGTATTTTTGCTGACTTTAACATTTAACATGCTAACTGAGGCCTGTACAGTGAAGGAAAAAAATAATTTATAACTTATTTGAAATGCGTTATTTTTGTTGTTATTCTGTTCAAATAAACCTACCATTAAAATTAGACTGATCATGTCTTTGTCGGTGGGCAAACGTACAAAATCAGCAGGAGATCAAATAATCTTTTCCTTAACTGTATTTCAAGCTGCCAATCAGTGGTGCAAAAAGTTGGGACAAGGAGGGAGGTGGTGGACTCCTTGTCTATTCTTTTTTTTTTACGCAATGCATATGACAGTACTTAAATTGTATTTTTATATACTGTGTTTGTTTAGCGGCCTCCCTGGGACTCCCTCAGGAAACTACTTAATTTCTTTGTTGGGTCTATTGTGAACTCTTTTTTCTTATTGAGATTATTGTTTTATGAGTTTTTCTTTTTCTATTTGTGAAGATGTTAGAGACACCTCCAAGGTGTTCTTATAGCACAAAAGAACAATAGTGTTTTGTGCGCTCAGTAAAACCCCAAAAAATAAATAAAATATATATAATTACCATATGCAGTCAAAATTCCAAAGTTGAAGTATACATAAAAAGGAAAAATAGAAAAGATAGTGTAATATTGCAATGATATAAAGTTTGGTGCTATTTGGCAGTGCACTCACATATACATGAAGAAAAAAAGGCTTTTCAAAAGTGATGATTTTTGGTGTAGCCTATGTTGGAGTTGTAGAAATGGAAAATTGATTAATAGAGAAATAAAAAAATATAATAATAAAAATAATATGATAATGTATTACTTTATAATGCACTCAAATAATGATGGAAATAGGGAAGCTCCTCAAACCCAAAGATGATGATCTTCTTCTCTCCCAGATTCAATAGGGGTCTGTAGAATGAACAGACTGGGGACCAATAGCACAGTAACGAAGGGTAACCTGAATTGGTAACAAAGTACATAGCCCAAGAGGTCAGAGTACAGATGATCGGAATAAATCACAGGCATACCAGGTTCAATGTCAAAGTCCACACCAAGGGTTGAAATCCAGAAAATAAGCAGCAATACAGAAGCAGCTTGCCCCTTTTTGGGAGTGTCGACAAGGCTGCTGTTTGCCTTACGGATTTCATGAGTTTGTAACAGTCTACAATCAGGTTCTGGGTTAGTGTGATGAGCTGCAGACAGCACCAGTCTGCAGACTGTGCTTGGGTACCAGTGCATCAGCTCCAGAAGGTGCATAGGACTGAAGGTCTACATCAGGAGAGTCAGAGGAGATGCATGCCAAGCTAGAGGTTAGTGGCCTGTTCATGCTGTCATGCGAATTGTCTTTTTGGGAGCTGAATGTCTGCTCTCATTGGGGTCAGGAGGAACATGTTGGGGACCTCTGTAGAATGAGCAGACTGGGAAACAATAGCATAGGTAATCAGAAAAGGGATCACCTGGCCCCATGCTTAGCCCCATTACTATGTCTCCACTATTGTCATTCCTCTTGCCACTAACACTTAATAAGGCACACATTCATACTCAACCACACTAATGCAAGCCTAGGCACTAATATACATTTTACGAAGTAAAGGTTTCATAGATACTGCTGTTGCATGACGAGAGCTTTGCAGCATTGAAGGGGTTACACACAAACACACCCACACACAAACTCTGGAGTTTTGGACTCAAGTCTTGAAGGGTTTACAAATACTTGCCACTTTGCTGCCCTCCCTTGCATGCTTTTTTTGGGTCATGCAAACCTTGTGACCATCAATGCACCTGTGTGCAGGTTGCTTTCCTTGCATGTGGGCAGGGCCGGCCCTGCCATGGAGCAGAGTGGGACAATTGCTCCAGGTGGCACTTTTGAAGAGTGCCGAGTCGTTTTTGCTTATCAAATTGTCAGTACCCACTCAGCGCCCCTCCCCTCTGCGAGCCCCCTAGCTCGGTCTCGGTGCCGGCTTGTAATGCTGAGCACCGGAATATGACATCATTTCCGGCGCTCAACAGTGAAGAGTAGATAATGAGAAGGTACGGAGAGGAAGGGTAGATAATGAGCAGTGGTGTCGGTAGGGGGGGGATGCGGCATTTCAAACTTCACCCCAGGTGGCACTTTTTGGGCCGGCCCTGCATGTGGGTGTGCCTATACTTTGTGTGGACTGTCTGGGCCCTAGTTACACCAAATGTCATGGACTCATACACGTAGAAACATGATTTAAAAAGCTGTGTGTTCAACAAAAGGCACATAGAAGAGCATCCTCATCAACAGAAAATGTTGTTTTATTAGTTAGGATTGAACATCTCTTAGATATAGATCAAACAGTTTTCATCTGTATTAAATTCGCTCTGACAATATATATGCTATTACTAGAATAGAAAGTGAATCTAAAAACTTTAAAGAACCATTTTTTCTGATTTTGGAGATGGAAAGCAATGTAGTTTTTATACTTCCACATAAAACATTCTCATAAGCTGGTGGAGTAACTTACTGTTATCTGTAGAGCTCTTATAAACAATAAAATGTGACATTTTTATATATTGTTTTCTATCTATCCATTTTGGATTCACAGAACATCACCAAAGCTGGTAGCTTATCAAAAGACATATGTAATAAACACATTTAAGATTTTAATTTTTCTGGGTATTAATATGTTGCAGTCAGTGTTGTTGCTGAAGCAACCAGTCTCCAGGCCAGCATGCAGCACATGCCATACTGACAACAAATGGATCAAACTGCCCACAGGGCACAAAGCAACCACATATAACCCAAATGGATCACCCCGCTACCCAAAACCTTTGCTGCAACCACCATGTTATGTTTTAGACATACTACAGAAAAACTATACCATAACAATACAAAAACCTTGTTTAGGTGTACTTTAACTGCTTTAAGCAAAACAATGATAAAGTGCTACCCCCAAAAGCTACAAGTTCAATGTACAGTACAACATGGTTAACAACATGGTAAAAATGACAAGGCATACAAATATAAGAACAAGAAAGTTTAAAAACAAAAGAAAACAAGAAGTAAAATATAGAAACCAGAATATATATATATAATAAAATTCCAGATTTTTTGTCAAAAATCTCCTGTTTGTTGTCACTTGGGGGGAGAGAGACACACTAAACCATTTTCATAAACTCTGACTTACAACATTTGGTGTAGCTTTGTTATGGTATATCAGGTATTTCTCGACAAAACATGTCGATGTTATATGTCTAAAAAAGAACCCTATGCATACATTGTAATATAGTATAGTGCATCAAATTAATTTTGCATATGAATATTTAGTAGACTTGGGCACCGGCCAACTCTTTGTGTAATAAATCTTCATATTCCATGAATATTTGTCCATTCCTGTGTTCGGACTGGGACTGGCAGGTTGGGACTGGGAATGAAAAGCAGCACCAGGTCAGGCTCTGCCACACCGACAACCAGACACACAAACCAGGACATGCTCTGCTAAACCGACACCCAGACACGCACATCAGGACAGGCTCTGCCACACTGACTCCCAAACACACATACACACCAGGACAGCAGTGGCGTCTCCAGCTTTCATATTTAGGGGGGGCACATGGGGGGCCAGGGACCAAAGTAGGGGGGCCAATTATAAAACGGTACATATAATATATATATATATATATATATGCGTTAGACGTGCATTTTTAACTACTTCATATGTAGGTATCTCTTTGAAGTGATTGAAATATGATTTTAAAATAACAGCTGAACTGGCAGTTATTTTTCATTTTTTAATATTAGACCCTGCTGCCGATATATAGAAATATTACACCCTGCTTCCAATATATATTAATATTAGCCCCTGCTGCAGATATATACTTATATTATACCCTGCTGCCGATATATATTAATATTAGACCCTGCTGCCAATATATATAAATATTAAACCCTGCTGCCAATATATATAAATATTAGCCCCTGCTGCCAAAACATTTATAAATATTTGCCCCTGCTGCCAATATATATATATAAATATTTACCCCTGCTGCCAATAAAAATATAAATATTTGCCCCTGCTGCCAATATATATATATATATATATATATATATATATATATATATATATATATAAATATTAGACCCTGTCGCCAATATATTTTATAGTGAAAAAATTGGACCCTACCCAAGCATTTTCTTGGGCCTCGCTCAATGCTCCCTTGCATGCAATCACTCCCTCCGCTACCACACCAAAAAAATATATTTGCCACACTGAGTCAGTCCTTCTGACTGCACCATGACATTCAGAGGTCCTCTCCCCTGTAATCATCCCTTTGTCCCCTCATTCACTAAACCATACCGCTCTTTTACTTACACCCTGTAGTTCAGGTATAGATCAAATAAACAACACATGGAAACAGCACGTGCATGTATAGATCAACTGAATAAGAAATACAAACTCTGTATTTGCAGGTATACATAATGGAAGCATAGCATAGCAGATACAGATCAACAGAATAAAACACAAACCCAGCTGTGCAGGTACAGATCAACTGGAAATCACATAACAACTAAGCATTAACGGTATAGATAAAACCCCCTAAATTACAGGCATAGCTCACAGGATGCAGCTCACCAGCCCTGGTGTCCACACTGCCCACATAGAATCCGACCAGCACCAAGATAACATTAACAAATTACAGTCGAGAGTGAGCCAACTTTGTCCCCAAACAGCCCAGCGTGAGCCAATTTTGTCCCTAAACAGCCCGCCCTGACACCAGTATAGGCTCTGCAACACCAACACCCAAACACACATACGAGGACAGGCTCTGCCACACAGACACCCAAACAGACACACCAGGACAGGCTCTGCCACACAGATACCAGGACAGGTTCTGCCACACTGACACTCAGACACACACACCAGGACAGGCTCTGCCACACCGACACCCAAACACACACACACCAGGACAGGCTCTGCCACACCGACACCCAGACATACACCAGTACAGGCTCTGCAACACCGACACCCAAACACACACACATGGACAGGCTCTGCCACACAGACACCCAAACAGACACACCAGGACAGGCTCTGCCACACAGATACCAGGACAGGCTCTGCCACACTGACACTCAAACACACAGACACCAGGACAGGCTCTGCCACACCGACACCCAGACACACACACCAGTACAGGCTCTGCCACACCGACACCCAAACACACACACACACACACCAGGACAGGCCCTGCCACACAGACAGTCAAACACACACACCAGAACAGGCTCTGCCACACCGACACCCAGACACACACACCAGTACAGGCTCTGCCACACCGACACCCAAACACACACACACACACACACACCAGGACAGGCCCTGCCACACAGACAGTCAAACACACACACCAGAACAGGCCCTGCCACATCAACACACACACACACACACCAGGACAGGCTCTGCCACACCGACACCCAAACACACACACACACACACCAGGACAGGCTCTGCCACACAGACAGCCAAACACACACACACCAGGACAGGCTCTGCCACACCTACCTCCAAACACACACACTCCAGGACAGGCTCTGCCACACTGACACCCACATCCAAAATGCTTTCCACAATGGTTTGCTGTTTGTTTGTTTTCCCCCTTGTGTATTGATGCCCCCGCCAGCCCCCCTTTGGTTTTAATTTATTTCCCCCCACACCCTTGTGTATTGCCCCATGTGGATTTGTGCCCCCCAGCCAGCCCCCTTTGTACATTATGCCCCTTGTGTATTGCCCCATGTGGATTTGTGCCACCAACACCCAAACACCAGGACAGGCTCTGCAATACCGACACACCAAACACAACAGGACAAGCTCTGTCACACGAACACCCAATTACAAACACAACAGGACAGGCTCTGCCACACACCGACTCCCAAATACACACACCAGGACACCCCATCTAGCCTACCTTATCTACGCAGTATCTCAGGGGTTAACGGGAGCAGAAATCCGTAGGTTCTTGCGAGGAGTTAAAAGTCTGTATGAGCTACTCTATTGGTCACCGGCAGGAGCCTCCTCTGCCATCAACCAATGAAGTGCAGCTGCTCTTCACTGGTTGATGTCAGGCGAGCCCCCTGTAGCTCATACAGACTTTTAATTCCTCGCAAGAACCTACGGATTTCTGCTCCCGTTAACCCCTGAGATCACTGCGTAAATAAGGTAGGCTAGATGGGGAAGGGACCAGGGATTACTTGGAGATATTAATGAAGAAGAACACGAAGATTGTGTCTTCGTGTATTCCGCCGCCATGTATGCCGCCGCCATGTTCGTTTCTTCGGTATTCCAGCTGAACAACAAAAACACGTTTTCATGTTTGCCAGAATGCACAAGTCTAGTTTGTTTTTTCTGCACGTGTACATTGAATTGTCAAAATGTATCTATCAACTTCCCCAAAAAGTTAATATTTACTGGGGCTGCAAGGGCTTATGTTTCATCATTGGTTGCAGGGGCCTAGACGTTCTGTAAGGTTATTTTGCCAAAATTATTCTTTATTTCCTTTTGCATATTGTCCCACATATTTCATATATTTCCTTGTACCTCATTGGTTTTGAGTATAAAGTTCATTTAGGTTCCGGACAGATCAATTTCAATCCTAATTGCATATTCCTTGTGTTAACTTCATTGCAGTTCTACTGGCCTACTATATGCCAATCACAGCATGTTTTTTTCCTGTGTACGAAAATGGAAATGCAACGCAGACAGACGTAAATTGATTGATAAATAGATAAACATAGATTTAATACTGTATGCATGCGTATAATAAAACCATTCCGCTTTTAGAGTTCTGCAGTTTCTACATATCCTGTTATCGATGTTCAATTTCTGTGTTATGGTGTGAAAATAAACCGAATAGCCACTTGCACAGTAGATAGAGTTGGATACTAAGCAATTTAAAGAGAGCTATGCAGCATGGAATAAAATATGAGATGGCAGACAGGAAACTGACATCCATAAAGCTCAGGCCATTCTTTTCTTAGCAGAGATTTCACCATGAGTGTTTTATGTCAAACATTAAAACAACTTGCCTGGCTTCAGCAACATTAATACCAATTGGGTCACATAATGAAATTGCAAAACTGCAAAATTGCAAAACCAGTACACTAAGAACAATAAACTTTTCTTTTAATGTAGTCATCTGGAAAATAAAGGTATAAATGTTTAGATGTGTGTATATATATTTATATATATATATATCGTATTTGCTCGATTATAAGACGACCCTGATTATAAGAGGACCCCCCAAAATCTGAATATTAATTTATGAAAAAAGAAAAAGCCTGAATATAAGATGACCCTATAGGAAAAAAGTTTTACCAGTAAATGTTAATTAATGTAAACTATGTGAACTTTTTTTTTTAATAAAAGCTATGATTGAGAAAAATATTTTGTTTTTATTTCCTTTTTTTTCAACCTGCCCCCCCAGTCATGCACATCTGCCCCCAGGCTTGCCACTCTGCCCCAGAAATGCCTTATACCCCCTATATGCCACTGTGCCCCATGATATGCCTTTTAACCCTCTATGTGCCACTCTACCTCCAGAATTGCCTTATACCCCTATATGCCACTCTGGCATTTAGGGGGTTTAAAGGCATATTATGGGGCAGAGTGGCATATAGGTAGGTATAAGGCATTTCAGGAGGCAGAGTGGCGTATAGAGGGTTAAAAGGCATTTCTGGAGGCAGAGTGGCATTAAGGGGGTTAAAAGGCATTTCACAGAGCACTCTGCCTCCAGAAATGCCTTATGCCCCCCCATTTAACACTTCCTCCCCCTCCCTACTCCAAATTTACCGGAGCTTCTGAGTCTCCGGTGTGTAATCCGGGCAGCGTGTAGAGCTCTACGCGATTTGGGTACACAACTTCCGCTGCAGCCGGGAGGAGGTGCGACTAGCAGCGGGTGTTGTCAGAGATTACGGGGAACTCTGATCTCTGACAGCCGGGGAAGGTCTGCACGATGAACGCAGACAACCCCCGCTGCTAACCGCACCTCCTGCCGGCTGCAGCAGAAGTTGTGTACGCAAATCGCGTAGAGCTCTACACGCTGCCCGGACTAAGCACCGGGGACTCGGAAGTACCGGTAAGTTGGGGGGGGGGCAGGAGGATCCAGGTCCCCTGGATCGCTGCGGGGAATCTGGATCTTAGTCTCATAGTCAGACCTAGTTGAGGTCTGATTATAGGAGGACCCCGATTATAAGACGAGGGGTATTTTTCAGAGCATTTGCTCTGGAAAAAACCTTGTCTTATAATCGAGCAAATAGTGTATATATATATATATATATATATATGATACTTTATTCTTAAGGTACAAAAAAATAAGCATTAGTTGAAAGAAAATACAGCATAATTGATATTTTTTGATATTTTTGTAACATTTTATCCTTTGATCTAAAAACAAATCAGTTTTGCTATTAAATAACAGGAAAGCAGTAGGTAATATAATTCTCTGCAGTCAGAAAAAGATGGCTTAACAGGAAAATGAATGAACCCTTTGTTGAAAGGTATTATGTTACAAAGAATCTGTGTCACTTTGTTACATTGAAGATCCCAGTTTTCTCACTTTTATGAAAGCCCTTTATCATATGAAACAAGATTTGAAGATCGGTAATTAGCAATGAACACAGCACCAGAATATTGGCTATTTTTTTTTTTTGCTATGCAGGTTTCTGTCTACCCTGATGGCTCATGTAAAGCAAAAAATATATATCAGTTGCCTGATTTTTGGGTAAACAAACATAAATTACAAAATGATTTAATTATAAAGCTGTTATTGATTTGGAACCTATGAAAGAAATAATAAACCCCCAAAAAATCGCTCCACATGGAATGCTTTCAACATATTATTTTAGCTAGTTTATTATGGTCCAAGGATGGATTGCATGCTGTCCACTATCCACTTAGATTTAACGTTTGTGATGTGAGCGTCACAGTATCATATTTATCTCAATTCTATCTGTCAAAGCACCTTTTAACTCTATTTCGAATCGGAACACTTTCAAAGAGACCTTTTTAGCATAGTGGTCAAACATATTAATGTTTATCAACAAAAACATGGTGTATATATATTCCAAACCTTCTGTGAAACAGAAAATTACTGCTTTTCAGTAGCCAAAGGCAAATGTACCATGGAAATTGCATATATCATTAGCTTTAAACTAAAAATAATACCTGCAAGCTTATATACTGATCTCTGTGTTTATATTAGAAGTATATATTTGCCCTTTCTGTGAATGGTTTAGGGGATACATTTAATTTTATTGCACAATTTTACTGAAAGGAAATGCAAAGTATTAAAAAAAATCCTTTAGTGTTTTGTTTCTACCTAGAGTTTTTTTTTAAAAAAAAAAAAAGATGCCAAAGGAATTCCAAAGTGGCCCTTCAAAGTTGTGTTGGCAGTGAGTGTTTTTGTGAGTTGGTGGAGTGAACCATTTACAGGGGAGGGCCCCCTAAGGCCTGGGGGCAAGTCTAGTCAAGTGGCCCATTGTGCCACCAAAGCGGCTGCGATGGACATTGAAAGCGGCCGTCGTGCGGCAGTCACTCTACCGGCGCCTAATGAAATTAAAGCAGCCGGCGTGCATGCACCACGCCCCCCAATAGCCGTTCCTAAGCTATTTATCCAACCCCTTTTAAGACGTGGGATGAAGAGCTGAGGAATGGTCATTGGGCCTGACTGCCGCACGACGCAAGGGCGTACCTAGAGTATTTGGCACCTGTGGCAGATCCTGTATGTGGCACCCCCCACACACACACTTTAAAACTGCATAGTTTCTATGGCTAGGCAAACATTGACAGGGGTACAGCATAATTGTTATCACTATATACTGAGGCACACATTGACGGTGGTACAGCGTAACTGCTATCATTATATACTTATGGATTATGCTGTACATCTGTCAATGTGTGTCTATACATTGAGCCAGACACTGACAATACAACCCCTACAATCACTATATACTAAGCCAAACATTAATGTGGTGTAGGCCTAACACTTCAGTGACTGGCTTAGTACATAGTAGGGATGCACCAAAATGAAAATTCTGGACTGAAACTAAAAATTCAGCATTCATTTGGCCAAAACCCCCTCAAAAAAACCTTTAAAATACTTTAATAAAAGTAACACACCAAAATTAGACAAAAAAATCATTAACAATATTAATATATATATATATATATATATATATATATATATATATAATTAACAGCAATCACAATCCTATCATGCCCAGGTTCTAGCATGTGCTGGCTGACTTAGCATGATAGGAGTGTGATTGCTGTTTGCAATCATATATATATATATATATATATATATATATATATATATATATTAATATTGTTATTGAATTTTTCTGTCCAATTTTGGTACGTAATTTACTTTTAATAAAAGTGTTGTTAACACACCACAGTTGGACAAAAAAAAAATGATAACAGCAATCACACTCCTATCATGCCTAGACAGCCTCCCTATGCCATGCTATCCCCCCACACTTCCACGCAATCTGAAACCCTCATTCACAAACATTCATCATAAACTACAGCATAACATCCATCACTCTCACACATATTTTCGTACCTTTCCTCTGGCACTGTCACTTATCCTCCTCCTCTTCAATCTTCCTCTTCTTCTTCCTCTTCTGTGTCCCGTCCTTCCGGTGCAGAGAACACGGAAGACGGTGGGCGTGGCTTCAGTGTTGTGCGCTGGGATCTGACATCAAGTCCCAACGCACAGCCTCAGTTGCTGCGCGCATCGTTTTTGGATATATATATATATATATATATATATATATATTAATATTGTTATTTAATTTTTTGTCCTATTTTGGTGTGTTACTTACTTTAAATAAAAATGTTAGATTTTTTTATGGTGGGGGGCCAGATAAATGCTGCATTTTCGGTTTCAGTCTAGAATTTGTTTCGGTGCATCCCTACTACTAAGCCAGACAATGAAGTGGTAGGCCTACACCACATCAATGTTTGGCTTAGTATATAGTGATAGAAGTAATGCTGCACTATTGTCAATGTCTGGCTCAATGTATAGTGATAGGGATTACACTGTACCACCGTCAATGCGTGCCTCAGTATATAGTGATAGGTGTTATGCTGTACTACCGTCATTGTCTGCCTCAGTATATAGTGGTAGGTGTTATGCTGTACAACTGTCAATGTCTGCCTCAGTATATACACAAAAAGAGAGGTTGGAATGCAGCACTCAGCAGTGAAATGGTGCACGAGCCAGGGTACCACCAAGTCCCTCAATAAATCCAAAATAAAGAAGCAGAGGCTCAGCACTTCAAATGATAAGGTGAGTTTATTTCACACAGGCCTGTGTGAAATAAACTCACCTTATCATTTGAAGTGCTGAGCCTCTGCTTCTTTATTTTGCCTCAGTATATAGTGATAGGTGTTATGCTGTACCACCGTCAATTTCTGCCTCAGTATATAGTGATAAGTGTTATGCTGTTCTACTGTCAATGTCTGCCTCAGTAGATAATGATAACAGTAATTCTGTATCACCTTCAGTGTCTGCGCCAGTATATACGATAGAAGCTATGCAGTTTTAAAGTGTGTGTGTGGGGAGGGGGAGGGTGCCAAATACAGGATCCGCCCCAGGTGCCAAATACTATAGGTACGCCCCTGCATGGCATATAAGCATAAGTATTCATTGAGTAAATATGTATTCATTCTACATCATGAAACCGTGAGGCTCTGAGTTTGGTAAATTATAAATGAGTTTGGTAAGTTAAATTGCCCATCTAGCATTTATATTATAAAACATATAGTAATAAATGTGATCATTATCATAGATTACTTGGAATTATTGTAGTTGCTATTTTGTTTACTTATAATGCGGTAGCATAGTAACAGAGGCAGGGTCAATTACTGATTGCACACTGAAAAAAAGGTGTCCTGGCAACACAAATGAACTAAAGTAATGTAACAAAAATAGTTCTACATTAAACTGCTTAGCAGAGGGGAGCAATAGCCTCCATTAACAAGAAACTGCACTCATGACAAAATCAGCAAATTCTCTGCTACATAGCCAATATATAAATGAACAAATAAATCATGCTCCTATTCATTTGGATATATATACAGTATATATATATATATAAGCATGGATATGTACATGTGTGTATGTATGTAAGCATGGATGTGTACCTGTGTGTGTATGTGAGCATGGGTGTGTTCTTGTGTGTGTGTGAGCATGGATGTGTGTGAGCATGGATGTGTGTGTGAGCATGGATGAGTAATTGTGTGTGTGTGAGCATGGATGTGTGTATGTGTGAGCATGGATGTGTTCTTTTGTGTGTGTGAGCATAGATGTGCATTTGTGTGTGTGAGGATGGATGTGTGTGTGAGGATGGATGTGTGTGTGAGAGCATAGATGTGTACTTATACTTGTGTGTCTGAGCATGTGTACTTGTGTGTATGCATGTAAGCATGGATGTTTACCTGTGTGTGTGTGTGTGTGTGTGAGCATGGATGTGTACTTGTGTGTGTGTTGCAGCATGGATGTGTGCTTGTGTTTATGTGTGAGCATGGGTGTATACTTGTGTTTATGTGTGAGTATGGATGTGTACTTGTGTGTTAGCATGTATGTGTACTTTTATGTGTGTGTGTGTGAGCGGGGTGAGATGGAGTGTGTGTTATTAGTATGAGTAAGTGTGTGTAATTTGTGTATTTACATATGTTGTATGTTGGGGCAAGGGGCAAAGAAGGCACAGATCAGTTGTGTGGGGGCAGTGATGGCACAGACTAGCTGTTGAAGTGTGGGGGGGCCTGGGTAATTTTCGCACACCAAGGCCCAGTGGTTTCTAGTTACGCCCCTGGTAAGAGGCAAGGTTTGGAGCATGTTAAGAGCCAGGTCTGGGCCAGGAACAAAAAAAAAACTAATTCAAACTTTATTGTTCACATTTTCCTTGTAACCTATTCAAGAAGAGTGCCAGGATATGAATTCATATTCCAGTACTCTGCTTCAACAATGCATTATGGTCATGGCCAGCTAGGCCTACAGCAGAGATCCATGGAGTGGTAGTCTCTCTGCCACAAAACTGGAGCAATCAGGCCCCCACTGGTGTGCCACTGCTCAATGAGCCAGTTACAAGGGAGATCTTTGATGTTGCAAAATCTTCCAACGGGCTACACTCCAATGCTCCTCTGATGTCCCCAAAAATCTTCGTGTTCGTCTTCGTCTAATAATCTCCCTGGTCCCTTCCCCATCTTGCCTACCTTATCTACGCAGCATCGCAGGTGTTAACGGAAGCGGAAATCTGTAGGTTTGTCGTCAGGGCTTAAAGGTCCGTGTGAACGACTCTATTGCTCGCCTGCAAGGGCCTCGTTTGGCATTAACCAATTGGTTGATGCCAGAGGAGGCCCCTGCAGACGACCAATAGGCTCACTCACACAGCCTTTTTAACTCCTGACGGCTAACCTACGGATTTCCGTTCCCGTTAACCCCTGCAATGCTGCAGGGAGACAGGCCAAGTTCCCCATCAGAAGTTAAAGGGCCATGCAAGCGACTCTATTGGTCGCCTGCAGGGGCCTCCTCTGGCATCAACCAATGAAGTACAGGTGAAGTTCATGGTGACCAATAGAGTTGCTCGTACGGACATTTAAAATCCTGGCGCCAAAGCTGCTGCGTAGTCCCTACCGCGTTAACCCCGTATTAACCCCTTATACAAAAAACAGCAAAAAACAAACCCGAAGAATGTGCATGTATATTCGCCCGAACCGAACACAGGAAGCGGCGAATATTCGTGGAGTATGAAGATTTTTTCCCCCACGAGGAGGAACACGAAGAGTTGGCCCGGCGCCCAAGTCTAATTAATACAGCCTCCACTGTTCTGGAAAAAAATTCCAAAAGACTGTGGAGTATTTCTGTGTGTCTTTCAGCCTAAAGAGCATTTGTGAGGTCAGGCACTGATGTTGGACGAGAAGACCTGGCTCACAACCAGCAATTCATCCCAAATGTGTTTAGTGGGGTTAAGGTCTGGGCTCTATCAGGCCACTCAAGTTCCTCCATACCAAACTATGTCTTTAAGGACCTTGTTTTTTGGACAAAGAGACAGGCATATAATTTCTAAAATGTATATTACGCTGTTGCATTAACATCATTCTTCCCTGGAACTAAGGGCCTAGCCCCAACTCTAAAAAACAGTGCCAGACCGCTATCCCTCCTCCACCAAACATTGCAGTATGCACTATGCATTTTAGTAGGTGGTGTTCTTCTGGTATTCACCAAACCCAGATTTGTCCATCAAACTTTCAGGTTTGTGATTCATCACTTCAGAGAACACATTTTCACTGCTCCAGATTCCTGCTTCACACAACTCCAGCCAACTCATGGCATTGTACAGTTATATTGGGCTTGTGTGCAGCTGCTCGGCCATGGAAACATATTTCATGCACAGTGCTTCTACTTATGTTGCTTCCAGAGGCAGTTTGGAACTCTATAGTGAGTGATGCTACAGAGGACAGGCCATTTTTATACTCAATCAGCATCCCTGCAATGGACTGGAATAGACCCTGGAGGAAAGGAATTTCACAAACTGGTTTGTTACAAAGGTGACATCACATGGCAGTGCCATATTTAAAGTCAGTATGCTTTTCTGCACAACCCATACTCAGGACAATGTTTGTCTATGTTAGACAACACGTTAGCAATGGGTGTGGCTGAAACACCACAACTCAGTAATTAGGAGGGATGTCCACATACTTTATGTAACATAGTGTACTTCCTAGGATAAGTTATATTTCATAAATGACATTTATCATAAAATATTCGACTTACTTATTAATTTGGATTACATGTAAATGTGCCCAATATCTGGTAATAGTTATATGTATCATGTTTCTGATCATCCAATGAAATCTTAATAAAAAGGATTTTGAGAACCATTGTAAACACTGAATCATGTCTAAATCAGATAGAAAGAAATCTGGTTGTGCTTACGATTACTGATCTTCAAAATATACATATTCAATTTACCTGATTTATCTAATTTATTTATGTGTTTATTTTCTTTCATCTTGCTGCATTATGTTCTGGAGAAGTAGTGGTCACCATATGCCATCTAGTGGCACAGTAATGGACCATTGTTAAGATGTTAGAAACTGTATACAATATACTGTACATTGTATTTGTGTGTATGTATTTTTCTCTGTGTGTATGTATGCAGAGATGTGTGTTCATGCAAGATGAAGACTGACAACATTAAAGAGAAAGTTTAATGTCTCTAATAGCCCTAGTAATGAAGAACGCATATGAAAGTACTTTATGACTACTTAAAGATGCATTCTTTAAAAAAGTAGAAATTAAATATAGCACTTACTTAATAGAAGCTTCAACTACACAGCTGCAGCAACCTTCTCCCTTGTGTGGTCTGACAATTCTTGCCACTGATTGGCTGTTTCAAGTGTCAGGAAAGTGCTCCCATTAAAATCATTTCGAGTCTTCTATGTGCATGTGCACGGGATTCTGAAGAGATCCCCACCCACAGCGTTTGCGAAGCCCACGTACAAGGAGATGTAGCCCCTTTATTGCACACATATTTTAATATTTGGATGTTAGCAGGTTAAAAATGCAGGTTACCCTTAAGGCACTCAATGGTTACAGACAATATGGTCAGTTGGTGACAGCAATCATACAATTTACATTTAGATTAGGCAAAAAAAATCAGTTTACTTTATCCCTCAAAATCCAGTTACGTCAGATTTATGTAACCCGCTATAGCACTATCCCATGTGGGGTGGCAGTGGAGACAAGCCAGAGCTGAAACTATTAGTATTTCCCATTCTTTTTACATACTACATTGACATTATTTTTGTTGACTCTACATGTGTTCACAATAATTTAGATAATGTTAAAATGAGGTTGTCAGTATGATATTTTCCACTCTGATCCAACATACCATTTCTTCTTAGTTTGTGTCAGCCCAAGCTCCCATTGAGCCTTGGAACAGTTTACTATGGCACATTACAGACAAGCGTGAGTGTTGTATAATCAGTATTTATTATAAATCATTAGGGGGAAAAATACTTTTGGCGAGGAAGAACCAAATTTAACAGCTTATGTTTTCCTAAAGATACATTCAATTAAAATGGATAAACAAAAGCAGAGGCAGTTTGCATTACAAAACTAAAGGCTGAACTAATGAGTGCTAATCTGAGAATTACAATACTGCCTGTCTTAAAGCAGGACTGTATTAATCACCTAAGCAGCTACACACAAATAACAATGGTTATAAAAACAGTAAATGTACTAGTGTTGTTTTGTCTACTGTAACTTTTCCTTTGAAGTCAGTGTTTTTTTTTTTTTAATCAAATACATTGTGTCTCAAAGTTGCCTTTAGCTCAATCATCCAAGAAATGTTTACTCTCCAAAATGTGTGTTTTTCTATAAGAATGTCAAGATAATGTGAGCATTTAGATTTTCATTCAAGTACATTTTTATTTAGAATGCAATTTGTATGCAAGTGTATACTGATAATGGTGTATTGTATTTAAGAGGTTTTTTTTCTGGTAAGGTTGCACTTATGAAGTGCAAATGTGTGATATCATGCAGTAAGTGTGAAGTACAGGTGTAAGTATGATATACTGTATGATGTATTAGATGTGACATAGCGGAGAAAAGTTTAAAGCACTGCGTTAAGTGTGAAATACAGGTGTAGGTGTGAAGCTAATTACTAACACTATCCTGTGCATAGTGGTAATAAGTGACTCAAAACTATTCTGTGACCAAATCTGCAATATTTTTATTAAGCAGAGCTGCGGAAAAGGTGACGGGGACACAGAAGGGAAACATTGAGATAGAGCGTGAGAGAAAGCGTGAGAGTGTGTGAGAGAGTGAGAGTGAATGACAAGAAATTTCGTTTCCGAATAAAAAAGCCCTCCGAATTTATGTCCGAACCAAAAGGGCAGGAATCCAAACGTATTGTCCAAAAATGAATGGACCAAAAATGATATGAAAAACTAGTCTGAATTGTTTTGTTCTATGTGTACAAGTCTAATAGACATATGTGAAGGGTTAACAGTTTGCAACAAAACTTGATTCTGTTCTTCTAAAACCATTTCATTTTATGACCTTTAGGGAAACAATCCATTTGCAATTTGAAAAGCCACTTTCTTCATTCTACACAGCATTTTTCACAATATTTTCTGGTAATTGCACATTAATAGTTTCTTCCAGGTAGGTTGCATTCCTTGGCAATTCTAGATAACGTGGTCGTTCCTATTTACAGCTTTCTGGTAATTACCTTGACATTTCCACATATGTAAGCTGCCTTGTCAAGTCCTGTAAATCTTGCTTCTGCATACCAGAGTTCTGGAAAATTTCAAAGATTGACATTTTATTTTCAAATATGAAAAATAATATATTGAAGCAATGTATCGTCTAAGCAATCCACAGATGTACCTAATGTCTGACATCTATATCAGCATAACCTTTGGAGCTTGAGACGTTAAATTTGACTACCTCATTCCTCCTGGGCCCTTTGATAACACTTTATATCTTATTCAAAATTTTAACAAATGGTTTTCTATGTTGGCCGGGTTAGATGCTACATGTGTATGTAACATTTTTTGCATAGATATAGACTCACACGTCAACCAATGAACATAAGGGTAGTTTAATTGTTTTTACTTTGTTGTTTGGTATCATTTTTATGTGAGATGTTTTCATAGAAAAACATCCGATGAGGGTATAAAAGTTGTGCATTGTTATGTATCTTTTTTAAAGTGCACTTGGGAGAACAAAATGTTAAAGAAAAATTCTTACCAGAGTTACTGTGAAAATATCTCAAGATTGAGGACTCCATCCTGTCATAAGCAGGGTGTTAGAACACTCGAACAATGTTTTTCAGAGGTTTCTGAATTATCTGAATTATTAGTCTTTTGCCCCACAGCATTTCCATCTGTTGGTATCCTAGTCGGCACCAGGAAGGTACTTTTAATGTAGGAAATATTAGAACATTTCAAATGGCCTCTTCAGCCCCCTCTGAATGTGCCCTAAAAATAATAACAGAATACAGACCAAGCTTGGTTGGAAATTCCAGGAAGTTGAGAGAATTGGAACAAGTTCAATGACAGGTGCGTTCTTGGAGACCCACAGCCAAAGAGACAAATCTTTCACATACGGACGCCCATCCCCTTCTTCTCTTTGTGTCCCACAACATATGTTTATGCCAAACATCTGAGATGTGGTTGAGATGTGCCACTATCAGATGCTAACTCATAGTACATTAATACAAGCAAACAGCCCTCATATTTTCCTATAGTCTTAATTACTATTGGAAAAGGAGGTAAATATTCAAGACGCCTTCAGAAAAGCTGGAGGGCATCTTAGACTGGCTGGGCACAAGGCACAGAGACACATATGCTGAACTATTATTATTCCTGAAGAGAAGACGAACCTGCCAGAAGGTGCACAGCAATCCATTTACCTTCTGCATTCCCTCTTTGTCGGAGTCTGCACTGCATTAAAAGGCATGCCGTTCCTTTAAGACACGGAGAGCCTGGATATGAAGTAAGACACAGTGCCTTCTAATGCAGACTGTGGGGGCTGTGCTGAGCCGGCACATTCCCCATAGTGTAAATGGGAAGGTTGAGGAGATCAAAGACCTTCTATGTAACTGACCCATTGAGCAACTGGATACTGGGGGGGCCTGATTGCCCTCTTGACAGTAGGCCTGGGCCTTCTGCCCTAACCTAGGCCAGAATACATCATTGCAGATGTTTCAGTTCATCCCAAAGGTGTTTGATGGGGTTGATGTCAGGGCTCTGTGCGGGTCAGTCAAGTTCTTCAACATCAAACTCATCCAACCATGTCTTTATGGAGCTTGCTTTGGGCACTGGGGCACAGTCCTACTGGTATAGTGAGGGGAGAGGTAAAGGTTACGTCTATGTTTCTATGTTTTACAACATGAGTGTTTTTGGATCCATACTGTAACAAAACTGTAGCACCATGAGGCCTTAATGTGTATTCATCTATGTCTCCATTTCTCTTTACAAGGAGGTAATAGTGTACAGTGCTTATCCTGTATTATCTACATTTGATATGCAGTCTTTAGATATGGTCTGCTGATCCACACTGTGCACAAACTGTTTTGATATGATTATTATACAGACTTTTGTTCTTGCCCTGCAGCTATTTTTTTTTTACTTTTGCTCTGGTTGCTTGGGTAAAATCCTGGTATGCAGCAATGTGTTTTGATCAGTGTGATCTCCTGTAGGTTAAACACTTCCTGTGGTGTGTGTGTTGATTTCACAGGTGTGGGTGTCTTATTTATTGGGTTGGTTGCATAAAAAGGGTTAATTTATGTCCAAGGTCTTGGTTAGAGTCTAAAACATTGATGTAATAAAGATTGTATATATATATATCAGTCATAACATTATAACCACCAACCTAATATTATGTAGGTCCCCTTTTGCCTCCAGAACAGCGCTGACTTGTCAACTTCTGAAGGTGTGCTGTGGTATCTGGCACCAGGATGTTAGCCGCAGATCCTTTAAGTCCTGTAGGTTGCGAGGTGGGGCCTCCATGGATGCATCCTGTTGTCATGTGTTCTCCAGGTAAGCCACGCACCTGGCCATCCACGTGATATAAAAGAAAACATGGTTCATCAGACCAGGCCACCTTCTTCCATTGCTCTGTGGTCAAAGTCTTTTGCTCACGTGCCCTTTGTAGGCACTTTCGGCAGTGGACAGGGGTCAGTATGGTAACGCTGACTGGTCTGCGGCTATGCAGCCCCACATGCAACAAACTGCGATGCACTGTGTGTTCTGAAACATTTCTATCAGAACCAGTATTAACATTTTCAGCAATTTGAGCTACAGTAGCTCATCTGTTGGATTTGACCACACAGGCCAGCCTTCAGCCTCCACGTGCATCAATAAGCCTTGGCCTCCCATGACCCTGTCGCCGGTTCACTGCTTTTCCTTCCTTGGACCACTTTTGAGAGGTACTGATCACTGAAGACATGGAACACCCCACAAGAGCTGAGGTTTTGGAGATGCTCTGACCCAGTCTTCTAGCCATCACAATTTAGCCCTTGCCAAAGTCGCTCAGATCCTTACTCCTGCCCATTTTTACCTGCTTCTAACACATCAACTTTGAGGATGAAATGCTCGCTTACTGTTTAATATATCCCACCCACTGACAGGTGCAATAATAAGATTATCAGTGCTATTCACTTCACCTGTCAGTGGTCATAATGTTAAGGCTGATCGGTGTGTGTGTGAATATATATATATATATATATATATATATATATATATATATATATATATATATTACTCTATTGAAGCAATAGATCCCGATGGAATGAGGGGAGGGAACTAAACATCGGTATGCCTGTTAAGGGCCAATCTACTCATGTCAAACAAAGCCATTGATCATCATTTTCAGCCAAGGAAAAGAGATCTTTCAGCAAATGAAAAGAAAAGTCTGATGAAAACTAAAAAGAAAACCTTGCAGAAAAAAATTGGACCAATGTCTTATTATTATGAAAATAAGTTCAGTTAAAGCTATTACACCATTTTCCTTGCCTGGCGACCTTTGTGAATTTGTTTCCGTTGTGATTCTGAACTTGTTTTAGTTTCTGTTGAGTTTTCCATAAATATTATATCTACAATTTCATATATTTTATTATATCATACAAGCAAAAGTATTGCTCTCATGCCCGCTTTTTATATTTGATTCAGATTAGTTTTAGGTCCTGTTTTGTTTCTTGACATGTTATTTTACCAATCTCACATCCACTACCAGAACATTTGTAATTATAGTATGCAGTTTAAGATAAATGCATAGGATTTGACTACATATAAAGACCCATATAGTCTTCATATTTGTTACTCAGGGGTAAGCCTAGGATAAGACAGTATTTCTTCACCAACCTAACTAACATGCAACCTTGCTTTAACAGATTCACTTTAGCACCATGCACTCATATTTATACACCTTATCTCCCTCTTCTACCTCGGTTTACTAATCATAGGCTCAACCCTGGCATTTACAACATACATTGACACACACAGTAACAGTACACACTAACACACACACATGCTTAAATTTAACCCCTTCATTCCCCTATAGACGTACCGGGACGTCCAAAAATCGCCCACAAAGAAACCCCTATGGACGTCCCGGTACGTCCAGCCCTTCGTGCAGCGTCAGGGACACATCCCTGCCGCTGCACGGGAGACGAGGCTGTCGTTTGACAGCCTGGACTCCCCCCTGGCAGCAGAAGCCGGCATCGCTGGCTTTCTGCTGCCTGATCTCCCGTAACAGCTTCCGGCATGAAAGCCGGTAACCTGCTACAGTTGAAAGTGCCCGATCGCGCGATCGCGCAGTTACAAACGCGCGATTGGGCATTCCCTTCCGGGTTGCGTCACTGCTGACGTAACCCGGAAAGTCATCGGAGGACAGGATATCCGATGAGGCACAGAGTAGCTGCAAAGTGGGGGCAAAGTCTATATTAATGCCCATGGCTTTCGTAAGGGATGTCCAACAAACTCATATAGGTATGGTCAGGTGTCCGCATCTGTCATTGCAATGTTCTTTCCTATTTGGTACTCGACTTTAAGTTGCTTGCATAAATCATATTTTGTAAACACAGTAGCACTGAGGCTTAATGTTTTGAGCATTGTGTAGTTTAATGATTTCACACACCACCCAAGTATTGTTTTTCACAGGTCACTATTTTCAAGCACTCTCCCACCAAGCAACCCCACTGTCAGCACAAACCTCCATTGCAGCTCTCCCATGTACTATTTGCAATGCTGTGAAGCAGAGTGCTTCTAGTGGCTCTTCAGGTAAGGTGGGTGAGTGCTCCTGCCCCTAGCCCTTCAGTTCCACCTATTCCCACCTTTAGCCGCTCAACCAACACAGGCGTCCTGATTTAGACTCCTGAAATGTTGGGGGTTTGGTACTGGTTAGCTTTCACCCATACTGAATGGTATGTATTTGTGATTTTTGCATCAATGTTCCCAGCATTTTTTTTCTATTTGTGGATTATTGGTTTTAGCTCCTGTTAGGACACTTCAAGCATATCCGATTGTCTGACCCTGTTGTGTCAGTACAGATCCTAGTGCAGACTAAGGTACATCTACTCACAATAAGAAAAACACCTGATGGTCAGTGAACAGCATGGGGAGTTAACGGGTTATTGCTTTAACACTGTGGAAAAGCTTTTCTATATCTCCATCATATAACTAACATACATTACAGGAGAGCATATAATGAACCTAATCCCTTAAATAATTTTCAAAGGTAGTTAAAACGTTTAACTTCATGTTTCATTCCTAGATTGTAAGCTTGTTTGAGCAGGGCCCTCCTCACCTGTTGTTTCTGTTTAGTCAATTTGTTATGTTACATGCTACTTGTTATGTCCTGTCTACCCATTGTACAGCACTGCGGAATTTGATGACGCTATATAAAACAATAAATATAATAATAATTCCTTTCTAGAGGTTGGTGCATGCATAATGATAAATGTGTTTGAGAAGTAAGTGGCTTAGGTCAAATCCTCAATAAGAATTTGCCGTTTTTAGAGTAGTTTGAGATTTGTCATCAAACTAGATTCCTGTTATGTTCGGCACAGTCTTCTTTGTAGACCAGTAGGACATACATTATCGTTCCTGGATGATTTCTTAAGATGATTCTATGCCAAAATGTGCTGTTGAAGAAATGGCATTTCCCGATGGTTATGTGTTTCTCTACATAACCTAGACACAACTGTCAGTATCTGGGCTGAGCAACCACAGATGCTCCTGGTGTTTGTGTGCTACAGATATACAGCAACTTGCTGTTGCTTATTTTCCTTTTTGCAAATCATGCAAATCAATGTAAGCTGTTATTTATTAAAATGCATAGCACCCTAGAAAAGAGGTGAGTTTAGAAGAGCTATACTTGTATACATCTTCAGGAAGGTCTGTATCATATTTTCATTACTGTCTTGAATAGATCAAGAGGGCCAAAACATATTCTGATTGTACCTATATTATATTTTTTCTGTCTGCATCCACCATAGACATGACCCACTCAGGGTAAGTTAGCCCTTCTGATTACATGTGGCTTCATCACAAAAGTTCAGCTTCCTCTGAGACTAACCTGAAGAGGCTGGGTGATGATCCCAACGAAATGTGTTGTCTGAAGATTATCTGTGTGGAGACCACGAAGGCACCAGTTGCATGCTGCTGGTGCTGAGCTGTACAATTTATATATATATATATATGCTTTGTTTATTCATTTTATCTTGTTAGTGTCTGTCTTCCTTTGTATAAGGATATACTAGGATCAGAAAATACATTTTTGTTTTTTAATAAATTACTGACAGCTTGTCAGTGTGTATCTTACTATTGCATGTTAGACATCTTGTCTTAAATATTACACTATACTTCTTTTCATTGTCTTATTTTCTATGTTGGCTTGAACCTCCCTTGCACCCTGGGGTTGAATATCTGTAAGCTTCTTCATTCTTACTAATTCCTTGAATATGGCCTCAAAAATGAACATATTCCCCATGAAGCACATATAGCAGGATGTATACTTTCTATTATTGCAAGGGCAGTCTGCAGCACCCAATCTGCCACTGAAGGCATGCCCTTGCAAGCTTACAAGGTGCAACATATATTTCAAAACTTGTTTGTTTTGGATGAGTTATCAGAAGGCATATTTACCTTTGCTGCTGCTCTAGGCCTCACTCAGTGTTGCCAACTGTCCCCTCAATGACTGCCATCCTCTTAACCCCTTAAGGACGCAGGCATTTTATGCATTTTTCCCCATAATGTTGGGATATTTATGGGACATTAAGAAACCCTGGAGTCATAGGCGTAAGGGGAACATGACCCTGCCAGCACTACAGGACGGTGCACATGGTATTAGGGCAGGAAAGGGTTAACTCAGCAAGGGTTAGCACGAGGTGAGAATGCACAGGGAACGAGGGGGAAGTCACAAGGAACGTGACTGTAGGGGGAAGGGGACAGGGCTATAAAGCCCCTCTAAGCACACGTGCAAGGGGCAATTACTGAACACCACAGGAGCAGTTTAGCAGTTTCCAGTCTCTTGTCTCCTGTCTCCCTCTGTGTGTGTTCGTTTTGTTTTCTTACCTTGCAGGTCTTCATGGAGGAGCTGCTGTCAGCCATCAGGGAAGAGGCTAGGACCCGTGGGATGGAGTGGCTCCGTGACCGCTTTGCTGATCTGGTTCCTCCTCCTCCTCCTGCTGCTGCTGTGGCTGCTGCTGCTGCACCTCCGGTGGTTCCTGTGGAGCGTGGGCGGACGAGTTCCAGGGCCCGTCGGCCTCCTGTGCGCCTCAGCCCTGATGCAGATGTCGTCCCCAGTTCCCAGCCTGCACGCCGGTCCCGGGATGCTGCCCGGTCGCGTAAACGGCCGGCTTCACGGGAGCGTGGTGGCCCCGCACGGGCCCGAGGTTCGCATTCCGGGCCTCGGTCTGCCCCCTCCCCATCTCCTGCTGCCAGTGTGATGTCCGTGGCAGCTTCCTGGAGCGCTCTGGATGAGCCTGACTTGGAGGATTCCCCCCCTCCCCCTGCAGCTCGTGGTGAGCAGCTGGCTCCAGCTGCTTCTTCTCGTCCTCTCATGTCTCGTGACTCAGCGTCTCCTGCTCCTGTTCGTGTCGGCAGGACGCCCTCTGGTGGCCGATCTCGGTACCAGTGTTCTTCTACAGCGGGTCCTGGCTCCCTGCCCGCTCGAGGACGTCAGGATGATGATGCTGTTGCTGGTCCCAGCTCTGCAGCTGGTGCTCCTGGACGTGTGACCCCGGCAGGACCCGTGGCAGGCAGTGGCACAGCCCCCCAGCCTGGTGAGTCTTTGGGGTTTCCTGTTTTCTCCCCCTCTCTTTTTCCTCTTTCTTCACAAGCTGTTTCGGGGTTGACAGTGGGTGCTGGTTCTGTAGTGGGGTTGGCTGGGAGTGATAGGAGTGAGGTTCGGTTGGATGTGTTGGAGGGTTTGCGACAGTTTCTTAGGTTGTTTGAGGGTGGGTCTGGTCGGGCTACTGGGGCTGTTGGTCCTCAGTTGCCGTCTCAGGTTTGGGATGCGTCGGCGGGTTCGGGGCCGCCCGTGGCGGCTGCCCCCGTTCCAGTTGCGTGTTCTGTGGCGTCTGTGGGGGATACGTCCGCTGTTGCTGCTCCCGTGGTTCCGGTTGAGTCGGCGGCTAAGGATTCAGAGGTGGAGCGTTTGTCGGATTTTGCGAAGGGCGAGGTGTATGTCTGTTATGAAGGGCCGCTGGGGGCCCATCTGAAGAGTGATGTGAGGGAAAAGATCTGGAAAGGTGAATACGTTGAGATTTTCTCCTTGCTTCCTTTAGAGCGTTTTAATTTGGATAAGCCGTTGAAGGGTGAGGATGCTAAGAAGATTGAGAAGGAGGAAAAGCGTAGACACCGGCTTATCCCGCGTACTTTTAGTAATTGGTTGCAGGCTTTTGCGATATTGGCTAGCGTCATTGGTGAAAAGGCGCCGGAAAATTGTTCGGCTTTGTTTTGTTATCAGGACAGTATTGGTGAGGCTTACAGGACGTATGGGGGTGTTGGTTGGTTACGCTATGATGAGCAATTCCGTCAGAGGAAGGCTGTTCGTCCATCTTTGCGTTGGGATCAGAAGGAGATAGCTTTGTGGTTGAAGGTGATGACTCCCTCTAGGTCTGGTTCCCAGCCCTTTCGGAGTGGCGCCTCCGCGTCGGGGGCTGTCGCTGCCAAAAAGGGCATTTGTTGGCAATTTAATGACGGGCAATGCTTGTGGGGTAATGCGTGCAAATTCCGGCACGAGTGTAACGGATGCAGCGGCAGCCACCCTTACTCGAAGTGCTATAAGAAGGATAGGCAGCCCAAGTCGGGATCTGCTGGTAAAGGGGGTGTCCCCGGTGATCGTGGACGCGATGCTTCCTTGGCTTCGTGAATACCCAGATAGAGATGCGGCCGTTTTGCTTGAGCAGGGTTTTTCGTTTGGTTTTAGGATCCCTTTTTCTGGTGATTCTCGGGGTTTTGTTGCTAGGAATTTGAAGTCTGCACTTTTGCATCCTCAGGTTGTCACGGATAAGATTGCTAAGGAGGTGGAATTGGGGCGACTGGCGGGCCCCTTTTCTGAATTGCCGCTGGCTGACTTGATGGTTTCCCCACTGGGTGTGGTGCCCAAGAAGGAGGAGGGTAAATTCCGTTTGATTCATCACCTATCTTACCCTAAAGGCAGGTCGGTGAATGACGGCATTGACAGGGAACTTTGTAGAGTTTCGTACACTTCTTTTGATGCTGCCATACGTTTGGTTCGGGAGGCTGGGCCGGGTGCCTTGATGGCCAAGGCTGATGTGGAATCTGCCTTTCGACTCTTACCTGTTCATCCTGAGTGTTTTCGGTTGCTTGGTTGCCATTGGGCAGGTTGTTTTTATGTGGACCGTTGTTTGCCCATGGGTTGCGCGATTTCCTGTGCGCATTTTGAGACGTTTAGTTGTTTCCTGGAGTGGGTTATCAAGCGGATTGCGGGTGTCCATTCACTTGTTCACTATTTGGATGATTTTTTGTGTGTAGGTCCAAGGGGTACGTCAGTTTGTTTGGTGTTGTTGGAAACTCTGCGTTTCGTTATGCGGCGTTTTGGTGTGCCGCTAGCCGAAGACAAGACTGAGGGTCCGTGTTCTGTGATACGTTTTTTGGGGATTGAGATTGATGCCGAGCAGCTTTTATGCAGGATTCCTTTAGATAAGGTTATGGATTTGCGGGCTCATGTCTCCCGAGCGCGTGCTGCCACTAGGATTACGTTGGTGCAGTTGCAGTCTCTGTTAGGCAAACTGAATTTTGCTTGTCGGATTATGCCCATGGGTAGGGTGTTTTGCAGGCGGTTGTTTATGTCGACCTCCGGGGTGCGGTCGCCCCATCACTTCATTCGATTGACGCGGGAACTTAAGGAGGATCTCCGGGTTTGGGATATGTTTCTCTCTCATTACAATGGTAGGTCTTATTGGATGGCGGATGCTGTCTTTAATGATGACATGTCTTTGTGGACTGATGCTTCCGGCTCTGTGGGCTTTGGTGGTTTCTTTCGTGGGGCTTGGTTTGCTGGTACGTGGCCGGGTGGCTGGTTTGAGTTGGGCTTCACTAGGAATTTGACGTTGTTAGAGTTGTTCCCTATTGTGGTGGGTGTCGAGGTTTGGGGTGACAGGTTTCGCAATGAGTGTATCACTTTTCGGTGTGATAATTTGAGTGTGGTCTTTGCAGTTAATAATCTGTCCTCTTCCTCTCCTCCGGTGATTCGGTTGTTGCGCCATTTGGTCTTACGGTGTCTGCAATTGAATTTGTGGGTCAGGGCGGTGCATGTCGCCGGTGCTTGTAACAGTGTCGCTGATGCTTTGTCTCGACAGCTTTGGGACCGTTTTCGGGATTTGGCGCCGGCCGCGGATCCAGTGGGGGTGGAGGTTCCAGCCTGGATTTGGAGCGTGGTCGAGGATGGGTCTTGAGTCAGGTGGCTCGGTCGCTGGCTCCGTCCACCTTGTCGGCATACACCAGGTACTGGCAGGACTGGGAGGCGTCCTTGCGGGAAGTTGGTGGTCCTGCTTCGCGGGAAGGCAGACTGTCCGTTTTGCTGTTCGTGGTGGGCACGGAATTTTCTCGCGGGGTTTCTGTGGCGAGCATTACTAAGCGCCTGGCGGCTCTTGCTTTTTATTTTAAGATGCATGGGGAGGTGGATTTGACTAAGGAGTTCTTGGTTTCCCAGGCTATGAAGGGCTATCGGCGTGGTTGTAGACGGGTGGATAGTCGGCGTCCTGTCACTTTTGATTTGCTGGGGCGTTTGTGTGTTTGTTTGCCTGGGGTTTGCTTTTCTGAGTTTGAGGTTTGTCTTTTTCGTTTGAGTTTTGTTTTGGCCTTTTTTGGTGCTTTTCGCGTTAGTGAGCTGGTTAGTCCGAGCACCACTACGGTTGGGGGGTTGCTGTTTTCTGATGTTTTGCTTAGGGATCGGTCTGTTTCTCTTTTGGTTCGTCGTTCTAAGACTGATCAGTTGGGACGGGGATTTCGCGTCTGTTTGTTTGGGTTGGAGGGGTCTGACCTTTGCCCAGTCCGTTGTTTGCGTTCCTTTTTGGCTGTGCGGCCGCCTGGGGATGGTCCCTTGCTGGTGCATGTGAATGGAAGTTCTCTGTCTCGCTTTCAGTTTTTGGCGGTTTTCCGCAAATGCTTGTTGGCGTGTGCCTTGAACCCGGGGGAGTTTGGGACCCATTCTTTTCGGATAGGCGCGGCCACCCAGGCGGCTAGGTGGGGTCTGGGTGAGGATGTTATCAGACGGATTGGGAGGTGGGAGTCTGGGCGTTTTCAGACTTACGTGCGTTCGCACCTTGTGTGACTTGTTGGTCATTTTCTTTCCTGTTTGTCCTGTGTTTTTTCGTTTTAGGTTTCTCGGGATGCCTGATCTGGATTCTGGGCCATTCATATGTTTACTGGGCGGCGCGTAGGGCCAGTGTTCGTCCTCGCGGTCGGCTTTTGGGCCTGGATCCGGACCTGGTACAGGTCAGATGGCTTGGTTTTCGGGGCTTGCGGTGGGAAGGTGTGCGTTCTGAGGTGGATTTTCAGGTGCATCGGCACGGTGCCCCGCACATTTTGGTTCTTCATGCTGGTGGTAACGACCTTTGTACCAGGCCGGCCAGGAAGCTGATTAAGGACATTAAATGTGATTTGTTACGTTTGTGGGACAGTTTTCCGGGGATGCTCTTGGTGTGGTCTGAGATTACCCCTCGGTTGTTTTGGCGGGGAGCGAGATCTGTTGTGGGTATCAATAGGGCCCGTAGGAGGGTTAATCGGGCTGTTTCTCATTTTGTGGCACAGCATGGTGGCCTGGTGGTGTCGCATTCTGATATCGAATCTGACCCGGCTGGTTTGTTTGCCCGGGATGGGGTTCATTTGAATGCGGTTGGTATGGATTTGTGGTGTCTTGAGGTTGGGGCAGGATTGGAGAGGGCGTTTGCTGTGTGGCGGGGGCAAAGAGCTAGTAGGGATACAAGCTCATTGCCTGTGGCGGAGGAGTTCCCTGGAGAAGTTTGAATGATAATGGGAGTGGCAAGTTGATGGTTTTGGTTAGAGGTTAGAGTTAATGCCCTCCCTGTACAGGATTAACCAAAGCGTTAAGGTGGAGCTCCCCTATCCGACCCGCGGTCGCTTGGGCGATTGTGGTATCCGGCGGAAGGGGTAGTTGAAGCCATTGTTTTGTGTTTAGGTTGGGAACCCTCAGCTGTTTGTACACAGGTGTACAGAAGACTGTATAGTATTTATACAGAAGTTATTATTAAAGTGTTTTTACAATAATTTATAAGATGTTAAATAAAGTTATGTCGAGACATTTGTTAAATAAATGTCTCGGCCTTTTCTAAATCCAATCCTGCTGGTGTCTGTCTCTTATTTCGGGTTTGAGAAATGGGGAACCGCCTGGGTATGGGCAGTGCAAGGGTCAAGAAACCCTGGAGTCATAGGCGTAAGGGGAACATGACCCTGCCAGCACTACAGGACGGTGCACATGGTATTAGGGCAGGAAAGGGTTAACTCAGCAAGGGTTAGCACGAGGTGAGAATGCACAGGGAACGAGGGGGAAGTCACAAGGAACGTGACTGTAGGGGGAAGGGGACAGGGCTATAAAGCCCCTCTAAGCACACGTGCAAGGGGCAATTACTGAACACCACAGGAGCAGTTTCCCGCCCTCCCTCTTTTTGTCTTTTGCTTTGTGTTTTTGTTTTGGCTTTGTGTGTTTTTTCTTTCCCCCTTTCCCTCTTTCTTTTTGCAGGATCCGTTTTCTTTGCTGTGGCGGAGGAGTTCCCTGGAGAAGTTTGAATGATAATGGGAGTGGCAAGTTGATGGTTTTGGTTAGAGGTTAGAGTTAATGCCCTCCCTGTACAGGATTAACCAAAGCGTTAAGGTGGAGCTCCCCTATCCGACCCGCGGTCGCTTGGGCGATTGTGGTATCCGGCGGAAGGGGTAGTTGAAGCCATTGTTTTGTGTTTAGGTTGGGAACCCTCAGCTGTTTGTACACAGGTGTACAGAAGACTGTATAGTATTTATACAGAAGTTATTATTAAAGTGTTTTTACAATAATTTATAAGATGTTAAATAAAGTTATGTCGAGACATTTGTTAAATAAATGTCTCGGCCTTTTCTAAATCCAATCCTGCTGGTGTCTGTCTCTTATTTCGGGTTTGAGAAATGGGGAACCGCCTGGGTATGGGCAGTGCAAGGGTCATGAGATATACATTGGAACATGAATCTATTTTCCAGCTTAGAACTTATAGCAGGTACTTTTTATTCACAAAATGTTGGGAGAGGATATAAAAGTTAAGCACATTTTATTTGAAAATAATTAACAAAGGGGTGTATGTTATAAAGGCTGTTATTCTGATGGTCTTCCTTGGACGAGCACCTGCCACCCATGTAATAGCCCGCCCACCTAATCAGCAACCCACCAAACATTTGTGATCAATAAAATAAAATCTCCCACTTCCCCAAAAAAGCCAATAACACTTACCTTACTAAACATACTAAACTAACATATTTCCTAATAAATAAATAAATATGTTTTGGGGTTTTTTTCTTTATTTTGTTTTTTAAGCACTGGTGAAAACACAAAAATCACAGCTAAACCCTTACTAACTTTGGGATGGGTGTGGCGGTCCCGTCTAAGGGTATGGCTGTAAGGGTCTTCCAATATAACCAGGGGATGGAGATATGGAAACTGAAGAAAAATGAGAAATAGTGCAGTATGTCTTATGGAGCCAATGTGAATAATACCAGGAAACACTATGTAGAGCTAAATATAGCTCTATTGTAACAGCATGGGCAGTATAATACCCACCTGTGGATGTTCTTGCGGGTGTGGCTTCTTCTGATGATATACTTAGGTTTTCTCTGATACACAGGTTTTCAGAGTGGATATGTTGAGACATAAATGATACAAGACCTAGTGTACACTGTGGTAATATTGAAAAAGCTATTTTTTGGGCGAAACGCTTGTGTTTTATCCACTTTTTGCTTTTATTATTTAATAAAGCTTTGGAGTATTCTTATTTTTGGACCTCTATTTTCATTTTTGTCCTGTTTTTTTATTCTGATTTTTATCACACTGGAGCTATTTTCTTGGTGTAGAAAATACCACCCATGCTGATGAGGATTGAGCAACCTTTATTATACTGCCCATGCTGTTACAATAGAGCTATATTTAGCTCTATATAGGGTAAGTGTTTCCTGTTATTATTCACCTTGGCTCCATAAGACATACTGCACTATTTCTCGTTTTTTTCAAAATTTAACATATCTCCATTCCCCGTTTATACTGGAAGACCCTCACAGCCATCATACCCTTAGGCGCGACCACCACACCCATCCCAAAGATTCTACCTTCAAGCCAGATAGTAGAGATTCCTGGCACGGTTTGTGTTGCTGCCTACACCTCCGTTCAAAGACTGCTCCCAGTGCTTAACCATTTTTCTGTATTTGTAAACCCTTACTAACTACCCACCTACCTACCAAATAGTCTTAATTAAAAAAACACTAATTTTAAAATTCCCCTCTTAATAACCCTAACCAACACTAAAATTCTCTTCTCAGTAACTCTAACACTAAAATTCAATAATAAGTAATGCTTACAATGAAATTCTCTTGGTAACCCTAACACCACAATTCCCTGCTAAATAACCGTTTTCCCAAATAATAAAAAAACTAAATAAATTTGAAAAACTTAAATGTCTTTGTCTATGGAAGGTTTTCCATGCATGTGATTGGTTGAAAATTATCACTTGCATGGAAGTACTTTGGATGGCTGAGGCTGGTCTGCCCGGAGGCACCCAGTATCAGCGGATTCTTATGAAGAGCTACCTCAAAGGCAGGGAACTGCTGAATGTAATAGTATGTCATGCATCGGGAAGGGGTTAAAGGTGCAAGGCACCTTTCAAAGAAGTCTATGGAGGCTGTGCTGGCTCATTCCTCCATAGTGTAAACAGGTTGGTTGGGGAGATCCAAGATCTCCCCTGTAACTGGCCCATTGAGCAGCAGCACAGCTCCCTGTTTGGCGGTTGGGGGACTTGCTGTCCTAGTTGGCCTAGGCAAGAATGCATGAATAAGAATTATGTCAGAGAACAAATAGTGACCTGGAAAATAAAGGTATCAGATCTTCTTTCAACATTTAAATAAACAATCTACACGTCCTGGTCTGTGCATCAAATCTCCAGGAGATGGCAGTCTTGTAAAACTTTTGTTTTGTTTAAAAAAAAATACATACGCTCAAGTATATTATCGAATGCAAAATAGGTTTACCCTTTTATATAATATAGCACCTGATGTAAAGCCTCAATGTCCTTTCTTAGGTCACTAACAACATTCACTGGTCAGCTCTGGGCAGCTCCTCTTATTTTAATACTGATTTTGGGCTGTGAGTGTTGAGACTGTCTGTATAGAAAAAAAAATCTTGCTCACCAAAACCAGAAATCTTCTGTACACAAAATATTAGCCATCAGGCATCGTCATATCCTGTTACTGTTCTACCTGGTTTTCCATGTATAGGTATGGGATGCAGCAGGGAACCCAGAAACAAAGGAGTGAAATCATGTAGTGCTGGCTCTATAGTGTCCCGTACAGTCAAAAATAAAAATGGAATGCATGTTGGAATTTATGTACAATTACATATAATCTATTTTTTCATAAGAAATTGGTTGTATAAGGGTACAGAGAAAAACACATGTATACTATTGCTTAAAAATGTAGCTATCCATGCAAAGGCTTTAACATGTTAATAGTAATACAAAAAGAAAATTAATTGATTATTTCCTTATTTCATAAGGACAGTCCTGATTTGGGATTCCACCCACTTGGTCATCACAAAGAAAACCCTTAACTGACAGTTTAAGACCTGTCAGTTTAAGACTAATACCAATCAAGTATGCAAGGGACTCTTATTTACTAAATATGCTTTCTGTTCGCCAAAGATTAAAATATTAGGGTTAGCGGTATTAGGTATTATTATACTGGGTAACATGTCTGATTCGATGGTAGCTGACAGTTAAATTTGTCCTAGTGTAGCAGTAAGACATAGTCAATAACTTTTGGTTATCATCATGATAAAACACTATGCCTAGGCCAATGAGATCGAGGATTCTTTCTAGGTGCAGATGTTTTCTAGTAATTATGAAACCAATAAAGGCCACTAAAATTAAGGCATCTGGTCATACAGTTATCAATTAAACAGGTGACCATATTTTAAAGTTGTACAATACCGCCATAATACCACAAGATGGAGGTCTAAGAAAAGATTTGTTGTAATGTTTCTCTTACAGAATTCATTTTTCTGCAGATGAGGTCTTTTGTTATATGCATTTTATTATTGAAATAATGTGGTTGCCGATACCATCAACATGTTTCACACCAAATCAGTTTGTTTTCTTTTTGCATATGAAAAAAGTAGACAGGACTCTGATTTAAAGAAATAAAACACTGCAACTAAAAAATTGGGATCAAAACAAAAATCTTTTATTATACCAGAAAAATTTAATAAAAACAACTAAGTAAATAAATAGTTCATATAAAAATACATAGTTGTATTGGCAGAAAACGAATAGTACTTTTGCCAATACTTTTGAAAATGCAATAGGCTTCTCTTTTGGTATCCTATTTTCATGGTAAGAGCCACAAAACACAATCCCATGTGTGTTCTTAAAACCCCACACTAGAGCTGTCACCAAAGCGTAGTCTGAGTGCCAGGATATCACATCATTTCTCCGGTTATCCGACATAAGCAGCATGTGTGAACTGAGAAGGCGCAGTAATACAGACCTTTACCAAGGATGTGTAAGGGTTTACACATGTGTGTGCATGTCAGAGTGTGTATGTATATGTTTGAGTAAGATAATCTAAAATCATCTAAACAATTTCAAAGGAAAGTGTATCAGAAAATAGCAAAGAGCACAATAGGCTAGAAGGATGCCCAACTGGTCATTCTGTCTTCAAGGCCGGGGACCGCCAACACTTCTCAGTAGCCTACTAAGTGTCATTCTAATGCTGATGTCCATTGTTTGACCATGTTGGCTATCAGTGTTTTACAAAAAAAAAAAAATTCACAATGATGTGTACTGAAAATACCTTATGTAAATTCTTCAGTCCCCTTTAACAGGTTAATGACAGCACTAAAGAGAAGAAAAAGTGCAGCATAGATTTATTGCATAGATGAAATCATGTAAAACAGTATTGCCATCATTGATGATCATAATGGAGTATGTCTCTGCAAGTACCCCTGCAAAAGGAAAGGGGAGCCATACACCAAGTGGGTCTCCATCTGGCCTTCAACATCACCCAGCATAACAAGTACTGTATTCAAGCTTTGCAGTGCTGTCGAATACATACATTGCACTGCAGCAATTAGGGCCCCTTGCTCCAAAGGCCCTACGGGAAATGCCCCATTTGCCCTATTGTAAATCCACCCCTTACAATAGTAAGTACTGCAAGCAGTCCAAGAGTAGTGCAACCTCCCATTATACAGTCATTATCTCATGCTTTCTGATGGTCTCTCATACTCTCATTCACTCTCTCACAAACTCCCATTCACTCATGCTTTCTCTTAACGTCTCTATCTTCCCAAGCAACTTTTCCCATGTCCTTGTCTTCTTTTCCGCATCTCTGCTTCTTCTACTGCCTCTTCTTGTCCTCATGTCTTCTTTCTTTGTCCCCTTTTCTCCAGTATCAGCTCCGTTATCTAGGCCTCACGCAAGAGGTCAGCGGAGTAGGTAGGGGGACATTGACAGAGTGTGAGAGGGAGTAAGAATGTAAGAAAGAGTTAAAGGGAGTGTGGGAGCAATGAAATGCAAATGAACATTCTAAACTTTCTGTTTCATTTTCATTTGTTTCATTGGGGCCCTCCTAGTTTTTGGACAATTTTACAAATAATCGAAATTGTACTTGCATTCTGGCTCCAGGGCTCCAAACAACGCCTATGCAAACAGGCACTGTCAGAACAAGTGGCAATGTCTATATCTGCACATATGTCTGGCATTCATAATATGCAGCTGTCAGAGCCCGGGTGATCAGGTTCGGTAGGAGCCTCATTACAGGGGATACATGGGGTTCTGTCTGCACACGGCGATGCATAGTAAACGAAGGATAAGTCAGACAGGCACAAAGGAATACACCATAGGCAGAATTCCAGGTAATGATATGTATTGTATAATATGGCAGGAGAAACAAATACAGGTTAAAAAGTCTCATAGAAAGAAAAACGTACGAATGGCAGGAATCCCACTGGACAGGACACAAGGCAGGAAGCCCACTGGACAGGGCACAAGGCAGGAACACAGGGGATGGAATGAGGAGCTGAAATCCCCAGACTCTTCTCTTTTAATCAAGGATAGGATATCTTAACCTGGAGGAACTTCTTAAAGCCACCTTAAAGAGCGACCGCTGGTGACCAGCACTACCGCTTTGCTGACTGGATTCACCGCGTACGGATTCCCTGGACTAGGTGCAGGTTCACTCAATAGCTGGGGCTGGAGAACAGGAACACAGCTGGCGGGGCTGAAGGTAGGATCAGGTACGAAGCAGGATCAAGTACAAAGCAGGATCAGGTACAAAGCAGGATCAGGTACAAAACAGGATCAGGTACAGGACCAGAGCAACACGGTCCCATTACTTCAATGCAAAGGTCCTGACTGACGGGCAGAGCAGGATGAAATAGGCAGGCTCAGTCCAGTCAACGAGGCTCACCTGGTTGACAAAGGTGAATATGGGATGTGGACTTCGTGTAAGATAGGGTAAATGAGGGAGCTGAAGAGGGGAGTAGGCCAGGAGAAGAATGAGACTAGTCCTCCTCAGCTAAACTATCCACGAGAGTAGTCCTAGCACGTGGTGGATGAGCCTGCAGCAGTTTTGAACTGAATCCTGCACCCCCCCCCCAAATACCAGGCGGTTCCATGCTAAACATAAAGCTTCCTTTACATAGCACCTTAGGTGCCAACCATCATCAATGGCACCCTCTGTTTGGAGAGAGAACTAGAAGATCCACCCCTTTACCAAGGGGGTGAATGGGGCTGTATATCCCCCATGGGTAGTGCAGCCTCAAAATATGAAGACCAGGAATGTTGTTTCCACTGTGGTTCTACCACTTTGGAGCATGACCTCTTCTTTAAAACAAATACATATAAAATACATAAATTGAAATAATCTATTCGTAGGTGGGATTGATAACAGTTCTTCCCAATTCCATTACTTGGCAATTAGTATGCGTATACTGAATTGATCAGACATGTTGACCCTGAACATTTATCACCCACCTTCTGGGATGATATGGTGTATGGTGATATGGAAGCAGGTTTGTCCAGTAGCTACAGCTAAGCAAGATATGAGTATTGTCAGCTGCATAATGTCTTATGTTAGTAAGGGGCCGATTTATTAGTATGTAAAAAGATTACCAAAATGTGAGCAAACATTTACCGAAATGTGACCATAGTATAATATTTATTAAAACATATTCATGTAATCTTTGCACCATTTCAAACCTTCAAGAAAGACAGCATGCAGATAATATAATTACACCATGGAACACTGAGCCTGTTTGAGCATGAACTTTGGATTTGTGTTGACATTTTGCACAAGGTCAATGCAGAAAGGTTATATCCACATTAGTTTCACTATATAAACAATGAAGATATTTGTACTAATGTTTACATATGTCTAAGAACTTTATAGTTTATATAAAAAAAACTCAGTGGAGCTATTAAATATAAATTGCACTTAAGTATCTAGTTTTTGTAGCTTTTGGCAGAAAAAAACACATAGCGAAGATGAACAGCATTGGAAGTAGTGCTAGCAATTCATGAGACTAGCCACCCATAAGAGTGCGGATAACCCCAGAAAGCATCGAATGACTTGAAAATTAAAGGGGAAATAGATGGGGAGCGTGTATGGGCCCTGCCTGAAATGACACAGAGAAATAAGGAAGGGGTGTTTAAAAATGCAATTGAATTTGAAGGCTTTGGGGCACCACTAAACGACTATCAGAGCATGATTGATGAGAACATATTGCATCTTCATAGGAGTTGCTGTACTGGATTTAAAACAAGACATAAAATCATCCAGGAAGTCAAAGGATCCACCCATTGCACTCTTAAAGTGCGTTTTTCATCACCTCATCATTAGATACTTAGGAAAGCAAAAGGTTCATGGGAGAGTAGCAAGGCAGAAACCACTACTATAATTACCGTAATTAAAAGCCATCTATAATGCTTTTTTAATCAGAAAAATCTAGCCCCAGCCTAGGTGAGGGTGTTATGTGTGAGTGTGAGGGTAGGGTGTGATTGATAGAATGGGGTGTGATGGAGTGAGTATGTTTTAGTGTGTGTGAGAGGGTTTGTGTATGTGTTAGTGTGTGTACATTTTTTTCAATTTCCATCCATCTTTTATATTTTAGCCATAACACATATTCTGTGATATGTGTAAATATGGTTTAAGACAAAAACCCTAATGAAAAAAAAAATATATATATATATATATATAAGTTGTGTGGGTACGCTAAATGAAAAGGAAGACAATTAGAGTCTAACAATGATATAGCAAAACATGAATATTGATCTGGTTCTGTAGTATAAAACAGCCCTGGTCCTTTTGTGTTAAGGTTTAATTACCTTCCACAGAATTAGTTTTCTTAAGATTAGTTTTTCTTCTTCCTCAGTTTATAGGTGTTTCTATATATAAGTTTCTCTGACCTTGGCTGAACATCATTGTCTTTATTCGACAGATACCTAGAGGTGAGATAAAAGCTTGCTACCAATGACAAGAATCAAAGAGGACACTTTTAGCTCTGAAAGCCAGTGAAAATATACACCAGTACCTTAGTGATGGAACATCAACATACAAGTTGCTCTTTTGCAATGGACAAAAATCCCCAGTGTGCAAGACTGTGGTCATAAGGGAAAACCTAGTATACCCAGCTTGCTCAGCTGGAAAAAATGTAAATTTCATGGAGAAATTCAATTTCTCATTTATATAAATAAAAAGCATCCAACAACCGATGCAAGATTTAAGTTTTCTGTCTACTCTGTCCTTATCCAACAACTTTGTTTGATTAACACTTTTTAAAGTCAGCATTAATGTATGAATTTCAAACAACATTCCAATTATTTTCAATACAATAAAGGAAATGCCGACCTACATAAATACCTTTCTGTTTAATTTATGATTTCATAAACATTTAAACATATACAGCTGGGGCTTAAAATATGTCTGTCCCCCGAAAAGCCTACAGGCTAAAGCTTTCAGTTTGAATTTAAGCGTCATATAGTGAAAGCAATTTATTCTATCATTCTGACTGTTCTTTTGGCCACATAGTACATTCAACCAAAGTTACAAATTGATGCATCCAGATGGCTAATGAATAAAATACTGGAAAATGAATGTATTTTGGCTATAAGGAGAACGTCATTGCCCGTCTAGAAGAGCTTTAAATCAGACATGAAATATCAAGTAACTACTTCAAGGATAGCAGCTTTGTTTTGACACTTGTAAAATTGAATGAATATCACAACTTTTGTCTGTTAAGAAAAAAATGACAGATTTTATTTTAGCATTATTCAAAAAATGAGAAATGTTATGCTTGTGCACAAACCACAATGTAAGTAATAGGAACATAACATAATATGAAAAATATGTCTATAGGGGTGTTTTTCTCTTTTGCATTAAGGTTTTTATTTATTTATTCTTGGATGGCCCTTTTACTTGGGAAGAAAATACAAATTAAAGTCCTATGGATCATAAGAACTCTGAAAAGGTGATCACCCTTTTCCCCCCACAGTTGTTCACCCTTTGAGTAACAAAGGAAGCGGACAGTAATTTTATTCTTTGGATCAACCTCCTCACCCCCTATAAGTTAGGCAGATGGGGTTTATTGTAGATCTTAATTTATTTAATGTTATCCATGTCATTCCACAGGGTAAACATAGGTGGAGGGAGAGAGGAACTGTGCCTCTGTAATGGGATTGGACCTTTTAACCAACTCAGGAAGAGGCAAGCCTTCCCACAAAAGATTATTCACCAGAAGTCGGATGGGGATGATATTTGGTCAATAAACCTGTTGCTGACACTGAACAAAGCAATAATTCAGCGCACGCCCAGTGAACAACATTTAAAAACACCTTTTGAAGGCATAAATAATGGAGACTCCGTCACACTAAATGGCCATATATTGCTGGGCCTGCCGCTATGTCAAAATACCCAAGTTTGGCGAGTCCGATTTCATTTTTCATGGCTATATTGCTTACCAAGAAGCTGAACCAATGGGACTGCTTTGCATTTAAACCCAAAGTGGACACCATTAATGAGGCACCTGTGTGGCAGGAGTCAAAAATTAACAATTGGTAAGCAGTATAGCCATGAAAAATGAGATAGGACTCACCAAACTTGGCATACTTTGATGTAGTAGTGGGCTAAGCAATAAATGGCCATATAGTGTGATGGAATACTCCCCATGGTACATTAGAGACTCAGACGGTAACTGTCAGGAGGTTTTAGGATCTTTGGTTGTTACAGATACCCTAGACAGATACCCTAGACATATGGAAAAAGACTAGGAAGAAGTTAACCATAAATAAGTCCATAGCGGATTTTCTCCCATTGGAACTTCTAGAGTCCTGTATGGAGACTATTAGTTTACAAACATGGAAACAGGCGGGCATCCGGACTATTTATGATCTCTGTCTCAATGAGAAAGTAAAACCCTTCTCTCAGATACAACAGGAATATTTACTTTCCTCTAAAGAAGTTTTTCCTTATCTTAGAGTTAAAGGGTTTCTTTTGAAATATGGTATCTTAAACAGTGGACAAAAATGGGCTCTTCTTAATGTTTTATACAATATGATAAATACCAAGGGAATGATAACTAAATGTTTAACTCTTATTAAAATTGATAATAAAAATAACCCAGTAAAGGTAATTAAGACGTGGGAGAGAGAATTGAATAGGATTATCTCTTGGGACAGTTGGAAATCTACAATCCAACTGGTTAATAGTGAGTTTCATTGTCTAAATATAAGAGAGAATTTTTATAAGATTTATCACAGATGGTATCTTGTTCCAACAAAGTTAGCAAAAATGTACCCACAGGTTAAAGATACCTGTTGGAGATGTGAGAAAGACACTGGGAATTTCATGCATATCTGGTGGACCTGTCAACATATAGAGGTTCTTTGGAACGAGGTTTATAATCGAATTGAACAATTAACGGGTGTATATTTACCTTTCACACCAGACTGCTTTCTCTTACACTTAGATTGGCCTAAAACTACTAATCTTTATAGAAGTTTAATAATCCATATCCTTGCATCTACTAAAATACTTATAGCAAGAAATTGGAAAAATAAAAGACTCCCCAATTGGGAAGAGATTAAAACAATTACAATTTATCATTGTAAAATGGAATTGGGTATAACCAAATTAAATGGATTTAATCTTATGAAAATTAAAAAATGGGAAAAACTCCTAAATATATTAGAAACTTAAATAAGAGTGATTTCGGGTTCGTTCTTCCCTACCTCATCTCAAAGCAAAGTATTTTATACATTCTATGTTTGTATTGTTTTGTTGTTCTGATTATGGACTAAATGAAAAGCATACCTATGCTGTGTCCATAAACTTGTCGTTTATTGTTAAAATCAAATAAAAATTAATAATAAAAAAAAACAAAGCAAGAATTCAGCCCATACCCAGTGAATTCAAAATTCCATTTAATGCATAAATATTGGCAATGCCATCACACTACATGGCCATACGGCAAACAGCTTGGCCCACCACTACATGAAAGTACCCCAAGTTTGGCAAGTCCTATAGAATTTCTAATCGCTATATTGCTTACCAAGGAGCTGAATTAGTGGGACTGCACTAGGTTTTAACCCAAAAGAAATGGGTGCCTCATTAGTGGTGTCCAGAGAAGGTTTTAAATTCCTTGAAGGTCTTTTGGGTTCAAATTTGGGGTACTTTGACATAGTGGCAGGCTAAGCAATATATGGCCATATAGTGTGACGGAATCGCCAATATTTATGCCTTAGATAGGTGTTTTTTGAATGACATTCCTGAGTATGTGCTGAATTATTGCTTTGTTGTTTGTTATGTAGACACAGTCACTGAGATTGTATTTCAGAGATAGGAATATAAAATATGCCTTTAAAAGAGCAAATACAAGAATTAGGCTATGCATTTACTATACAACTATACATTTTCTAGTAAGGAGTTATACGCTGCATTTACACATAGCATTATACTAGACTCATTGAAGCAGAAGAGCACAATATTTATTGTGGCTGCCTGAAGCAAAGGTTTCTTTCTGTGGGAGCTGTTGTATTATCTAATGTGTTGCTTTGGAAACAAGTCCATTCCCCTCTGGCCGCAAAATATATACACACGAAGAAGGAAACATAGCTTCTTTTGACTATATATCAGACTGGAGGTTATAAACACACTATATGACCAAAAGTATGTGGACGACCCTCCTAATGATTGAGTTTAGGTGTTTCAGTCACACCCATTGCTAAAAGGTTTATAAAATCAAGCAAATAGGCAGCCATCACCATAGACAAACATTGGCAGTAGAATGGGCCATACTGAAGAGCTTAGTGACTTGAAATGAAGCACTCTCATAGGATGCTACCTTTGCCACAAATCAGTTCTTAATGTCTTACTAGATGTAGCCCAGTCTAGGCTACCGAAAGGTTTATTATATTATCTTATCAGCTCCATTGGTTGATAGGATACCCCTCATTTTATTTGGTTTAAAACAAAACAAATCCTAGCGGCAGGTGAGGACACACAAGTTTTACATCTCCCTGGACCAATCGTGGACATCAGAGGTTCTTCTCAACGGGCCCATACTCCCCACTACCCTCAAAAGCTGGGGCAGCTACCAAGGACAGTGTTGCTGCTTGTGAGTTCATCATGTGTGGACTAAGACAATTTCATCACGCACCATGGACGTGATGGATACAGTACCAAATGATATCTGTCACACACAAAATAAAGCCAGTCCCTGGTATTAAGTACATGTGAAAAACTATTGTTTCAATGTGAATAGAAACTTATTGGGGTTCTTGTGGGCCTTCATCCATATACTAGGCTCATGTGCACTCCCTCGACATGTTTTTTTCCTATTCTTTGAAATTCTTTTACATGCTGTAAAAAGGAAATCAGCCATATGAATTATTCTACATACTATACAGACAATGATTCAAATTCCAGCACTACCAGCAATACCTGCGAGATGTTAATGACTTATGTACAGTTTAATCATATTTAATAGCAAAGATATACGTGGTAGCATCATGCCACTTCTTGACAAATATGGTCTGCATGATACAGATTTGCAGGATCACTTCCTTAGCAACAGTGGTTGTTTCCATAGCAATCATAAGGCGAACAAATATCAGAACTTCTTTTTCAAATCACACCTGCTGCATTGATATTTCAAAGACATGCCGCTGATTATACATCTGTGTGCTAGAAAAGCATAATGTTTAAAGAGTTAAAACTTAAATAGATTCACACAACAAGCAATTTAGGAGTATAGTTTAAGGATCTTTGTTTCTTCCCTTTTTTTATCTTTAATCTTAATTATGAAACAGCTTTCTGACTTTCTAATATTGCATGTCAATGTCTGCACATGTATTTCACTTTTAATTGCCAATATCACCTTGTGTGTGTTGAAGCATAATGGGGAAGAAAGCAATTCAAAATTAAACCTGGACTTTCAGTAGTTGCCATAGCAACTGGCAGTACATTGCATTTGTTCAGAAATTATCAGAGTATAGCTGGGAAGTCGTTGCTCCCAATTGCTAAAATACACTATTGCACCACACAATATGGCAATAGAAGTGTAACAAATATTTTTATTTGAACTCAAATTAAATTTAAATATGGGTCTCATTCTTTTGTTCTCTTGTACAATATTGGTTTTTGTCTACTTGCGTTATCTTAAATGATGACAAATCAATTAGTAACATGTCCGTTTTTTAAATACTTCTTTCCAACATTTTTTCCACACCTTCGGAAAACAACGATCCGATTGTATGTTAGGAAATTATTTTGAACAGTGATTTTTCTACGTTTCCGGGTTAGAAAAAGGAACCCCGGCACTCCATGAAGACAGAATTAATCAAATAAACGTATAATACATACATACACTCACTGGCCACTGGCCATATATACACTCACTGGCCACTTTATTAGGTACACCTGTTCAATTGCTTGTTAACACAAATAGCTTATCAGCCAATCACATGGCAGCAACTCAATGCATTTAGGCATGAAGACGCGGTCAAGACAACTTGCTGAAAATTCAAACCGAGCATCAGAATGGGGAAGAAAGGACATTCAAGTGACTTTGAACGAGGCATAGTTGTTGGTGCCAAAAGGGCTGGTGTGAGTATTTCAGAAACTGCTGATCTACTGTGATTTTCATGCACAACCCCTCTAGGGTTTACAGAGAATAGTCCAAGAAAGAGAAAATATCCAGTGGGTGGCAATTGTGTGGACAAAAATGCCTTGGTGATGTCAAAGGTTGGAGGAGAATGGATAGACTGGTTCGAGATGACTGAAATAACCACTCGTTACAACCAAGGTATGCAGAATACCATCTCTGAACGCACAACACATTAAACCTTGAAGCAGATGGGCTTCAGCAGCAGAATACCACTCTGGGTGCCACTCCTGTCAGCTAGTGGCTAGTGTTGCATCATGGATGTGTAGCCGACAAATCTGCAGCAACTGCATGATGCCATCATGTCCATATGGACCAAAATCTCTGAGGAATGTTTCTAGCACCTTGTAGAAAGTGCTGTCTGACACCTTCCCCGGGGAATTCTCTCTGACAGTCGGAGAGTGTATGCGCGATGGACGCAGACAACCCCCGCTGCTAACTGCACCTCCTTCCGGCTGCAGCGGAAGTTGCCTACGCAAATCGCGTAGACGTCTACCCGCTGCCCGGGCAAAACACCCCGGTGAGTCAGAAGCACCGGTAAGTTTGGGGGGGTTAAGTGGGGAGTATGCTCTATGAAATGCCTTTTAAACCCCTTAATGCCACTCTGCTACAGAAATGACCTCTAACCCACTATACGCCACTCTGCCTCCTGAAATGTCCCATGATATGCCCTTTGACCCCCTATATGCCACACTACCCCATAATATGCCTTTTAACCCCCTAAATGCCAGAGTGGCATATAGGGGTATAAAGCATTTCTGGAGGCAGAGTGGCACATAGGGGGTCAAAAGGCATATCATGGGGCACAGTGGCATTTAAAGGGTTAAAAGGCATATCACAGGGCACAGTGGCCTATGGAGCATATAAGGCATTTCTGGGGCAGAGTGGCAAGCCTGGGGGCTGATGTGCATAACTGGGGGGGGTGGCAAATAAAAGGAAATAAAAACAAAAAAATATTTTTCTCAATCATAGCTTTTATTAAAAAAAATATATAGTTTACATAGTTTACTTGAATTAACTTTTACTAGTAAAACTTTGTTCCTATAGGGTCGTCTTATATTCAGGCGTTTTCTTTTTTTCCTAACTAAATATTCAGCTTTTGGGGGGTCGTCTTATAATCAGGGTCATTTTATAATCCAGCAAATATGATATATATATATATATATATATATATATATGTATTAGACAAATGGAACAAAAACAAGTCAGATTAATTTTGTGGTTCATTTTTGGTCCATTCCTTTTCGGGCAACAAATTTAATTCCCTGCCCATTTAGGCATCTTAATTCGGGAACGAAATTTGTTAACCGGTGACCACATTGACGCTCTCACACTCTTTCACTCAGTCTCTCACACTGTCATTCTTTTTCCCCTTTTTTTATCTTCTCTTCTTTCTTCAGCATCTCCGCGAACATAAGCCGACCGGAACTGCTGCCAAAATGGTGGTGCTTGTGGTGACAGCCTTTCCTCGATCCTCCAAACTGGGGAGAGGAAATCACCGAAAGCGTTGCCATATTGCCCTGAGTTCAAGTTAGGGCAGCATGAGTGTGGGGAGGACAGGTGAAGATAGCATTAAAGGGGTTGCTAGTGTAGGTTCGGGGCAGGACATAGCTTTGGGAAGTTGTGAAAGGACTGGTGGGATCAGCATAGATATAGAAATAGCCAAAACATATCCGGAACAGTCCGCCGCCATACAGTGTAGGGGACATGATGCCAATCTCGGTGTTGCTGAATGTCTCGACATCGAGGCATTACAGCAACACAGTTTTAGCTTGTTTAATGAAATGACGTGTCGTCACCGTGACGTTTTTTGCTTTACGTGCCAGACACGTCAATGGACTTTAAGGGGTTAAAGAATCCTATCAGCAGTCACCATAAAAACTATACTCCACCACTGGATAGAAACCATGCCACTGCCTCTTTTACTTTTCTATTCTAAATTATCCCACTTCTTCCACATTAATGGGGTTAATGGCACAACGTACAAAAGAAACTGCCACCGCAGAGAGTAAGTCCATAGACTTGATGATGTAGTTGCTTGCTCTCCTCCCAGATGTCTCCACAATTCCTGCAATTGTCTTCAAAGTATATGGAGCTGAACTCCCCCTTACAGCAAAAAAGGATAAAGAACTCTGTTCTTGCCAAAGACCTGTTACTTTGCTTGTCTAAGACAGCATACATTCTGTACATTCTGACTGTCTTCTCTCTGTAGCCTGCAGGATACAATTTGACTAACCATATCTTGGAGCATGATGTTGAGCTACCTGAACCTGCATAGATCTCAGTGCACTTTGAAGGTACCGCATGTCTTGCACTCTGCTATTGCTCCCCACCATGCTCTTCCCTGGTTGCCACAGCAGTCCTCCAGCCTCTGCCATACTATGGTAAGTCCTGCTATTCCACTATGTACATGTACTGAACTGATTCTCTTGGCCTGCTCAGACGACTCAGGCCCAAGCCATTTGTGGAGTAGATCTAGCCTATCTGGCAGTCAGGCTTAAGTCTAGAGTGCTGCAAAGAAAATATGCCCAGTAGTTTTCTGATCAGATCTCACCATTTCATGATGTATGAAGTACATCTGTAGCTCCTGCTGTATCACGTTAGTATTCTATAGGGGCAGATACAGGGTATGGCTGTGGCTAACGGGATATCAGAGGTGCTTGACTAAACCCTCTGTAGCCTTGGAATGTGTTCAGATGAGGGGGATTATGTTGCCATTCTGCGTAGGTTTCAGTGTTCATGACCACTTAGCTTGTCATATTGGAGGTCTGGTTCAGTTTTATAGGATCTAGCTGTATCAGAGTTGACCATTGCCAACAGCACCTTTGATAGTTTTAAAGGCTTCAGTGTATGTGGTTGAGTGTGATTGTACATATTCAGGGATGTATTCAGTTGCACTGAGAGGTGTTATCTGGGTTTATATCAAAAGGCACAGCTCACTGTTCTCATCTTCATAAGAACTAGCTGATGACAGGTTAGAGCGGCTTGAATTTTCACAACTAATGCATTTACATCTGGCAGTTCAGCATTAGATGACATCAGATCAGATAGATAACACTAGAGCTTGTGAGCCATGACCTCGTCCTCAGCATGTTACATATGTTTCTTCTGCATCTAGATGCTGCGGGATTACTAGTGAGTCACCTTGACCCTCTGATTGCTCCTTGATGAGACAGGTTATCTTTCTTAAATTTCTGATAGCTGAAGAGGTTAGATGGTAATGTGTATAATGAATACACTCCTCCTCTGGCTTTTTACTGTTAGTTATCTTTCCAATGCCTGTATGTAAGAAAAAGGGAGAGCTCATCTCCGTTACTACTCTTTAGACTGGCTTACATTGGTATGATCTGGAACAGGGAGTTAACGGAAACATACTACAATACCTATGTTCACCACTAGATGGTAGTGTAAGGCATCAACCTAATATAATTCTAAATACAAACACATATATAGATATCAAAACCACTTGCAGACATATTTAAGCACTGGCTATTTACAGGAGTAGTTCCAGAAGACTATGGGTTGGCAATTGTAGTATCACTTCATCAAACAAGGTACCAGGGAAGATTCAGCAAACTAACAATCAACAAGTCTGTTGTTGTTAGTTGAGAAACTAATGGAAACCATGCTAAAGGATTGTGAAATATCTGGATGTAAACTAACTTAGTATATATTTTTGGACTGGATAACTAAAATAATAGACCTTGGAGGAGCAAGTGATATAGCCTTTCAAGATTTCAGTTAGGCATTTGACGCTGTCCCCCATCAAGAACTTCTATTGCAATCTTTGGTCTTAGATTTTAAATTAGTTGCATTGATAATGCAATTATTGAGCAAAAGGAGATTGGTTAATGGTATATATTCGAGGAAGGTCTTGTTACTAGTTCTGGTACCTCAGGGATCGGTATTGGGACCATTACTTTTTAATATTTTTATTTGTAACATTACAAAGAGAGAGGGGTGATCGAATAGAAACATTTAAGTACTTAAATGGATTTTACAAAGTACAAGAGGGGAAGCTAATTGAAAGGAGGACACATGTTAATAATAATAGGTCATAGTCTAAGCCAGAGGCTTAGATGCAATTTAAAGAAATTCGACTTTATTGAGAGGGAGGTAGATAAATGGAACAGTCTCCCAGCAGAAGTGGAGGAGGTTAATGTAGTGATTTTAAAACATGCATGGGATAGGCATAAAGCTATTCTGACTATGTGACAGGATTAAGGACTGATTGGGGGGAGTCCTTACATCATGAACATAGAAAGACTAGATGGGCTAAATGGTGTGCCATCAAATTTTAAGTTTAATATTTATTGTATTGCCTGCTAACGTTTAAATCCTCAAAAATAATTACACTTAAGTCCCTCTCTTTTGATGTCACTGACATAACAGTCTCACCAAAGCTATTTATTTCTATGTATTATTTTTTGTATTTATGTTCTTTTTTATTATTATTTGCCAAAACAAACTAGATCATCCTTAGGGTCGCTCCGCAAATAAACAACACCACTGAGTTACACAAAATAAATAATGTATAGTTATAATACTCAGTGTTTTGTTGTCTAGGCAACTCAATTTAAAGAATCAGCCAAAGAAAATTATGCAAGTACTCTAGTTACTATGGGAACTGACTTCAAATTATATTGTTTATTTTTACATGTTTTGATGTTTTGTTACCATTATTGACAAAACTGGATGTATTATTGATTGTCAGGAAGATTTGAAGTGGAATCCAATATATTATTTTAATAAATGAACTTTGTTTATATATTGATAAAGGAATGTGGTTAACTGTGTATTGGACCCTATGTATCACAACATATTAACAGGGCGGACACATGTCCCATATGATAAACCCCTACAGAACTCACAAATGCTTCTTACTAGACCTGTGCATTCGTATTCGGAAGAACATGACAACAAACATGAATGTTGCGTTTTTGCTTTCCAAACCGGATAAGGAACAAACCAATATGGCGAAGACAAAGACGCACAATGCGAAGAATCTTTGTGTTTCCGTGTTCATACATATACTAGGCTAGCCTTTTAGGACAAAATCCCTAAATATCTCATAGCTAATCTCCCTGGTCCCTTCCCCCATACAAATCACTGCATCTAGCCTATCTTTACTCTTCCGTAGTATAGCAGGGGTTTATACGGAAATTTTTAGGACTGCGCCAGGATTTGAAGGTCTGTAAGAGCAGCTGTCCTTTCCCATTCATTCTTTAGTGTGAAGGTGTGACACTTGACTCTGCTCTCTCTTTTATCCTTCACATGCAGTCCCTCACCATATCCTGTTGCCTTCACCTGAAGAACTGGTCTACTGAATGTGACCATCCGTCACACAAGAAACCACCAAAATACTAATCCAATTCCTTGTGATATCCCGTCTGGATTATTGCAACTCCCTACTAACTGGTTTTCCCCTTTCCCGCCTCTCACCACTTTAATCTCTTCTCAACACTTCAGCTAGACTAATCTTTCTCTGTCACCTTTCCTCAGCTGCCATTCCACTGTGCCAATCTCTCCACTGGACTCCCCATACCTTTCAGAGTCTTAACTTTTGACCCTGATTACAGAGCCTTAACAACCACCAACTTTGTTCTTCTCATGACCTGTGTCTCTCGTCTATCATCATTACCTCGTCCCCCTCCTTCATTTAGGATTTCACTCATGATTTACTGTTTCTCTGGGATTCCCTTCCTGGTTCTGTCAGATTTTCTCCCTTGTACGCAACTTTCAAAAGCTTTCTGAAAACCCACCACTTTTGAAAAGTTTACAACCTTTCCTTATAACACTCTTAGCCAGCATCCTGCCTAAGCCATCTGAATGACCAACAATCTCTACAGCTCAGATAACATTTAGGGTATAAAAAGGAAGATCCTTCAGCAAAACATATATAAGGGAAATTGTGAAAGAGAAATTAATTAAGATATTCTAACATTAAATAGAGACAATAAAAGCTATCTCAACCCGGCCATTAAGCTTCCATTAAGAATATGTAATCTATTTACCACCATACAGCAGTTCTACCTGAATGACCATGAGTATATTTTGTTTCTAAGGCATGGATCTTTATTCTGTTTACCTGGCTGAAAAACTCAATGGTCGCTAGTAAGGCAGTAAGATTTCATTCAAAGTCCCATGGACACCCATGAATCTCACAAGACGTTTTACAGACACCGGTGTTACTGTAAGGACAATTTTCTCACCCCATGATGAGTATAGTTTACAAAGTAATCGTTTATCCAACAAGACTTCAGAGCAGGTGAACTACAATTATAAAACCCCAGGTGTATAAATTATATAAAATTACTATAAACAAGCATACATAAAATATTATTGTTATTGCCAGTTAACTGTTTATACATATGTATTGTTAACAACTGACATATTTGTTCACAAATGTTTTTCTTAAATGTTTACACTTTTTTTTCATATATATGTCCTTGCCATAATAAATGTTACTTACAATGCATTTTGAGTATAACCGTAGTAGTTATTTAAATAATTTCCCAGTAAATAACTTGATGTTAAGTATTAATATCCCACAGGACATGAAAAAAATGTACGTTGTATTTGTGCTTGGAGAATCTCTGATGAGCTGTAAAGAACTGTGTAAATCATAAAGCCGAGAGAAAATGGTTGTCATGGTAACAAGATAGACCAATCAGCGGAAGATGCTCCCGAGAGACATCTAATTTATGCAGCAGATAGAGCAGGTGGTTACATTAGAGCATGCCAGGCTGCATAGAAAAAAATCTCATCTTACACATATATTTCTATAACCTCTGCACATCTTTGTATTATCATGTTTATTTTATTGATTATAAAACATAAGAAAAACATGGCAGCAGAGTAAAAATATGTTTAAAAACTGCATCCTCAAATCGTGTTCTCAAAAATATAATATTATAGAATGTTCTCTGTATACATAGAAATCAGTTTTTTTACTGCTACCAATATGCAATTAAAATCACAGAGCAGTGGTACAATTTCCTATAGTGTATGAAGTGTGTCTCTCCCTAGCTTTATAGAAGTACTGTTCTACGTTCTGCATAAATATAATTTTTATAACTAACTGCATAATTAGAAATATCCTTAGCATCACTGAATGCAGAAACCTACCCCAGAAAACACAATCTTTAATCATAACATTTTGCTTTGTTAATATTTTTTTTTCACAAAACTAGCTACTTGTAAGTTGTTGCCATGGAAACGCGAAATGTTTCTTATAGTTTTCAATTGATTTAACCCTATGAGGAAACATAAAATAACACAATCTCTTTAGGTTGGTTTGCCTGTCTGAGAGAATGTTGAACCAACGTTGTGTCTAAATTAGGGCTTGACAAATCCAGGTAGCCATGGCTCCTAGATTATTAAATTGGATCCTATCTTTTTGTGCTATTTTACATTGAGTTGCTAAAAATATCACTCATTTTTAGGTTTGTAAATCTGGCTCCTAACTTCTACACACTTTTCACACAAAAAGTCCAGCCCTGGTCTAAGTCAACAGTACATTTGTAAAAATGGAGAACCAGTCTTTATTTGGCAACCACCAGGGTGTCCGTCCGGTAGATAATAGAGCTAGAACGAATAGAAATGGCTACGATGCTGCTGTCTGGAAACATATAGTATGCTAGTTTTTAAAAAAGAAACATTTGTGGAAACATTTTTGCTGATGCTGGTAACAAAAAAGTAATTTTAGACCAAATTAAGATAATTAAACTAAATTTCCACTGAGCAAAATAATTAATAAAGCAAGTTAAATTGGCTTGTTGTTTGTACTAGAACATTACCTGCTGCATTTATGATAATTAAGGCCAGAGAGATATATTAATTAATATTGACCATGTTTTTTATTCTACCAACCCCTAATTAAACATGACAAAATATTTAGAAGTTTTATAGACATGAAGTCAATAAAAAGGCTACTCTTGTGTAATAAACACATTTTATTATTTTTTTTTCAAAACAATTTATTCAAAGAGGATATTGCACATGTAAAGTAGAGAACACAAAGGGAAACAAGGGCAAACCAAATTAAAGCATATAAATATGTATTAGTATCATAGGAGTATCATAAACACATTTTAAATTATAAATTGAATAGAATTTGTATCTGTATAATAGGATTGCCTCCTAGTTGACATCAAATTTCTCCTGGAACCACAGTACACAGAATAAAAGTATTACATTCCCAACATAATGTTTTAGCAAATACATTTTTTCCTGAAAAATGCCTTTGTGACAGTTCCTAGAGTCACCCTACCCCTCCACTATTGTTGCCCTGACAGGCTCCGGGGGCATTCATGAGTGAGACCCGGACATTTCACTCACATCGCTTTCCTTTTCTCCTACTGGGATCAGGTCGCTATTTTCACTGTATCATCTTTACATCCCTGGGAGTCTATCCTGGAATTAGCGGAGCGTAAGAGTAAGTTAACTCTGAAGGCCAGCGGTACCTAGGACTGCTTCCTATGGAACTGTTTGCGGCTACCACCTCGTGTGCGATCCGCTGGTTCTTCCACTCGGTGGTCCCCGGACTTTGCTGGACTCTAGGACGTCTCTATTTTCACGGATTGTGCCCCTCAGTTAATGTTATCCAGTGACATGAAGCTCTTTATTGTGTTATTAATAAAAAATGTGTTGCCTTATTTTGTAATAGTTTGCACACGGCACACAAGGTCTGGGAGATAATCTAATAAATATAATGTGTGCTCCTTATTTTAGTGGCACCTGTGTCCTTTTGTATTGTCTCCCCCTGTGGTGTCCCTTCCTATAAAAGGCGACACTTCTCCCATAATAAACAGATTCCTTTTGTTGTACCTAAAGACTAGTCTCGTCTGGTTATTTGGGTACTGGATAGCGATATCCCTTTACTTTGCTTGGGGATATTGCCTATGGATTGCGGTGGATTATCATCCTGAAGGGAGAAGATCCCTGGTCGGTCCGTCACAGCCTTGTTCTAAATGTTTTCTAAATCTTTGATGTATTTCCCCTTCTTGTCCAGTGACGTACGGTACTCATTGGTTCTGTGACGTACTTGGTACTTTATGCAAAAAAAATCCCCCACATCGCCACAATCGTGGTGATCGCAGGGGCACTTCTACATGGGCGTAGGAACCCGGGGGGAACGGAGGGGACAGATCCCCCCCAGTAACTCATGCGGGGGGGGCGATAATGAAGAAATTCCCCCCAGGACCCCAATAGAAACGCCGCCAGGGCAACCGATCTTACGCGGTCCGCACCTCGAGCCCTGCTACTTACCTGTGGGAGGGTCTTCTGTACTGCACAGAGGAAGCGGAACCCAACAGAGTTCACGTGACATCACATCACATCCTGCTTCCTCTGGCAGTACCAGAGAACGCAGAGGGAGGCCGCGCCCCCTGCTGAAGTCTGTGAGCGGCATCGAGGAGCTGCAGTGCAGGTAAGGGGGTGGGGAGGGTGTTTGAATGAGTATGCGTGATTGAGGGAATGAATCTGTGAATGAAGGAGTATATGAATGAATGAGTGTGTGTGTGTGATAGCATGGATGTGTAAGTTCTGGAACCTAGGCATGATGGGACTGTGATTGCTGTTAGCAATCACACTCCTAGCATGCCAAGTCAGCCAGTACATGCTGAAACCTAGCTAGCTGCCCCCCCCCTTGTGTATTGATGCTGCCAGCAGTATGGGGTCTGCACATCACTTACAGCCACCCTGTACCAGCATGTACTGGCTGACTTGGCATGATAGGAGTGTGATTGCTAACAGCAATCACAGTCCCATCATGTCTAGGTTCCAGCATTTACTGGTTGGATGTGTAAGTGCTGGAACCTAGGCATGATGGGACTGTGATTGCTGTTAGCAATCACACTCCTATCATGCCAAGTCAGCCAGTACATGCTGAAACCTAGCTAGCTGCCCCCCTTGTGTATTGATGCTGCCAGCAATATGGGGTCTGCACATCACTTACAGCCACCCTGTACCAGAATGTACTGGCTGCCTGGGTATGATAGGAGTGGGATTGCTGTTAGCAATCACACTCCTATCATGCCAAGTCATATTGCTATTTTTTTTGTCCAATTGTGGTGTGTTACCTACAAAAAATGTGAGTTTTTATTATTATTTTTAAAGGTGGGGGGTCATTTTTGGTTTTGGCTAAGTGAACTGTGAATGTTTGGTCCAGAATTTTCATTTAATTATCCTGAGTCCTGAATTTGTAGTCACAAAACTTTCTAGGCCCAGAAATCAGTGAGAGGAAAAGCAAAGGTTTTGTGTCATTTACTTTATTTTAATCTGCATATTTTATTAAAGGCCATATTTTCTCACAGTGAAAAATGAGTGTGGCCCGCGCATGTATACAATTCTGATGAAGTGGCCCACTGCAGAAAAAACTTGGACACCCCTGGGGTAGACAGTGAGAAGGGGTGGTGCGTAGGGAGAGGGTAGCTAGTGAGAAGGGGGGTAGGGAGAGGGTAGCTAGTGAGAAGGAGGGGTAGAGAGAGGGTAGCTGATGAGAAGGGGGTAGGGAGAGGGTAGCTAGTCTGAAGGGGGCGGTAGGGAGAGGGTAGCTAGTGAGAAGGGGACGATAGGGAGAGGGTAGCTGGTGAGAAGGGAGGGTAGGGCGAGGGCAGCTAGTGAGAAGGGGGTAGGGAGAGGGTAGATAGTGTGAGAAGGGAGGGTAGAGAGGGGGTAGATAGTGTGAGAAGGGAGGGTGGGGGGGGTAGATAGTAAGAAAGTATGAGAGGGGATAGATAGTGTGAGAAGGGGGAGAGGGGGTAGATAGTGTGAGAGATAGGGAGAAAGTGGGGATCTGATGGGGGAAAATGCTGTCCCCCCCAGATTTTTAGGGGTTCCTACGCCCATGCACTTCTACTGTTTGTTGCTTGGGTCCCCACACATCAGTTTCCCTTAATGTTAATGGTGCAATCATCATTCCGTCCCCTCGTCCTCGCTGCCTTAAGTCACCCTTGACTCTGATAGATAACATTTAAATGGTTAAATAAAAAGTGTTAAAATGCCTCTAGTAAAATAATTTGGGATCCTAACTTTCAAAAAGTATATACCGTATTTGCTCGATTATAAGACGAGGTTTTTTCCAGAGCAAATGCTCTGAAAAATACCCCTCGTCTTATAATCGAGGTCGTCTTCTAATCAGACCTCATTCTGCTTCGGCCGTGCTGCTTACCGGGCTTTGATCGTGAGCAGCGTCTCTGCTATTAGAAGCAGGAAACAGGAAGCTAGCACAGTCCTCACATAACTCTACCTCCCCCCTCCTTCCTCTGGGGGCGGGGCCAGAGAAGTTGCTCGCACAGCCGGGCCCCTGCAGAAGTCTGCGAGTGGGAGATCTGCAGTTCAGGTAAGGGGGTGGGGGGTTTGAGCGTGTGTGTGTATGTGTGATTAATGGAATGAATGAGTATTTAAATGTTTGTGAATGAGTGTGTGTGTGATAGCATGGATGTGTAAGGGGGGTGGGGGTGGTAGCATGGCATAGGGAGGCTATAATCACACTTCTAACATCCCCAGGTTCCAGCATGTACTGGCTGCCTTGGTTTGATAGGAGTGTGATTGCTGTTAGCAGTATATATATATCCAGAAATGCATTTTAACCCCCTATATGCCACTCAGCCCCATGATATGCCTTTTAACCCCCCTATATGCCAGAGTGGCATATAGGGGTATAAGGCATATCACGGGGCAGAGGGGCATATAGGGGGTTAAAAGGCATATCATGGGGCACAGTGGCATATAGGAGGGTATAAGACATTTCTGGAGGCAGAGTGGCATATAGAGGGTTGAAAGGCACATCATGGGGCAGAGTGGCAAATAGGGAGGTATAAGGCATTTCTGGGGGCAGAGTGGCAAGCCTGGGGGCAGATGTGCATAACTGGGGGGGGCAAATAAAAGGAAATAAAAAATATATTTTTCTCAATCATAGCTTTTATTAAATATGAAAATAATTTACATTAATTAATATTTACTGGTAAAACTTTTTTCGTATAGGGTAGTCTTATATTCAGGCTTTTTGTTTTTTTCCTAAATTAATATTTAGATTTTGGGGGGTCGTCTTATAATCAGGGTCGTCTTATAATTGAGCAAATACGGTACTTTAAAGATACAAATCTTTAAAAAATCTTGTTTAGAAACAGCGACGCATATCATTCATATTGCCAAAATAAATGAAAATACCAGGCATATGTGGTGTTTCCAAAAACAGGGCAAATACCTAAATACATTTTTGGAGGGTTTTTTTTCCCATTTGCACTGGTTATATATAGTTTTTATAGGTGAAACTGAAAATGTTGCCTTTTTTTCCTAATTTTCCCCACATTTTAGATATTTGTCATACTAAATGATGGTTTAAATATATAATTATTATTTCAAAAGAAAGCCCTACTTGTCCGGAAAAAAACAATATATAATGTGTGTGGGTGCACTAAATGAGTTAGTGGGCAATCACAGTTGAATACAGATGCATCTGTATCTACCCGAATGCATGTTTCATAAAACTCAATCTTTTCAAAACAGAACTTCTCCTCTTCGCTCCCTCCAATGCTAATACTCCCTCATCAGTTTCCCTTAATGTTAATGGTGCAATCATCATTCCGTCCCCTCGTGCTCGCTGTCTTAAGTCACCGTTGACTCTGATAGATAACATTTTGTGTTATTTTTGTGTTCACTAAACTATATGACCAGAAGTATGTAGATACTAGAGTTGTGCAGTGGGATTCATAAAAAGTTGTCATTTAACGAAAATAATTTTTGTGCATGCGTACAAGTCTCTGACGATGAGAAGCGACCTCGAAGGAAACAAATGAAAACAAATGGCAAAACCAGTTCATTGAGAGTCATCTCTCCTTCATACACATTTTCTGGGAGGTTACCAGTAATTACAAAAGGTTACTTTTTCTGTGGTCAGCCATGCTTAAACAAGTTATGATTAGCATTTTTGGCAGCATTCTCAGAAAATGTTAAGATTCAAAGTGGATACAAGTTTTAAGCATTCAGGAGTCCAATAAATTTAACAGGTGCTGCTTATTAAGTATTAGCAAATGCAATCTTCCTAGGAAACAAGGAACGAGGTTACATACAGCAAAAGGAAAAAAGGCTACAGTTAACCATTGTAATGCCAGAGATATATATCAAAAAAATCATACCTTCCTTTTAATAAAGTTGTTAACAATCTCAACAAAAACAACAACTTGAAATACAGAAGTACAAAGATGGGGGAACGTATAAAAATCTCAGGGCCTCAAGCATTCTTCTGCTGCGACGCTGTTCCAGATATCAACCACCCTCTCGGTAAAGTAAATATTCCTTACTTTAAGTAAAACTTTATTACAGTAAATAAAAGTAAAGATCTCAGGGGCACAACTGATATGGAAATGACAATGAACCCGTTTATTGCCTGTAAGGAATGCTGCATTAGTTTACCTCTACAGGGATCAGAGGAGGCCAGAAAACATTTGGAAAATGTAAATAAGAGGGTGGGGGCAGATACAAGGCAGGGAGAAGTGTTTTTTGGGGGCAACTCATTTTATTTCCAAATAATAAAAGCCCCCCTGAATTTTGTCTGAATCTAAAGGGCAGGAAACATAATTAATTGTCCAGAAACAAATGGGCCAAAAACAAAAGAAAAACAATGTCCAAAATATTTGACAAGTATAGTATATACCCATCCTAATTATAAAGCTTAGGTGTTTTAGCCACAGCCATTGCTAACAGGTGTATAAAGTCAAGGACATAGGCATGCCATCTTCATAGACAAACATCGGAAGTAGAATGGGTCATATTAAAGAGCTCAGTGACTTTAAACTTGAAATTTCGGCCCTGCTAGATCTACTCAAAGTGCTATTATTGTGAAGTGGAAGGATCTAGGATTAACAGCTCAGCCAAAAAGCACTAGGTCACGCACACTAACAGAGTGGGGCTGTCGAGTGCTGAAGCCCATAGTGCTTAAAAACCATCTTTCCTTTAGCATAACTCGATACAGAGTTCTAAACTGCCTCTAGAAGTACCATCAGCAGTACTGTGCATCAGGAGCTTCACAAAATGTTTTTCCATGGCAGACCAGCTGCACACAAGCCAAAGATCACCGCAACTGGGTTCCTGAGCAGTAGAACCATATTCTCTGGAGTGATGAATCATGTTTCGCTATCTGGAAGTCTGATGGACAAATCTAGGATTGGTGGATGCCAGAGAAACAATACCTACATAGTGCCTACTGAAAAGTTTGATGGAAGGGGATAATTATCTGGGGCTGTTTTTTATAGTCTGGGCTAAGCACTTTAGTTTCATTAAAGGGTGATGTTAATGCCACAGCATATAAATACATTTTAGATTATTGGATGCTTCCAACTTTGTGGCATCAGTTTGGGGAAGGCCCTTTCCTGTTCCAGCATTACTGTGCCCCTGTTCATAAAGCAAGATACATAAAGACAAGGTTTGACACAAGTGGCCTTCTCAGTCCTGACCCCACTGAACTCACTTGGTATGAATTGGAACACCAATTGTGAACCAGGCTTTCTCTTCCGAGATCAGTACCTGACCTCACAAATGCTCTTTTGGCTGAATGGGCACAATTGTGGACATGCCAAAATTTTGTGAAAAGCCTTCTCAGGTCAGTGGACACTGTTATAGGCACTAACTCCATATTAATAGCCATAGTTTTGGAATGGTTGTCCAACAAGCTCATATAGGTGTGCTGATCAAGCATCCACATCCTTTTGGTTATATAATGTATGTATTGTTATAAATAGTTCTTTCAGTTGGAGTGGGGCAAATTTGGACAATCACAAAATTGTAAAAATATTTTGCCTCTGAGCTCTCAATGATAAAGGGTAAATATTCATAAAAATGGGTTTCATTTCGACATGTACTAAACAGTTCTCTGTTCACAAAATGTAAGGAAATTGTAAAGGATTTAATAGAAGGTAAAAAATAAGATTACGAAAGATGAGGATGAGAGAATATGCATGGTGAAAGTTATCACAATGGGGTATTGAGTATTATAACCTAATTGGGTATTACTATATAACCTATTTTTTTTTAAGAGAGACATTAGAGCTTTATATTGGGGTTTTGTATGAATCTCTAATATACCCATTAGTAAAAACCTTTCAACATGTATTTATAACTGCGAAATATTGTAATGCACTGTTTTGCTGTAGCTCTGAGCACTTGTAAAGGGACCAAAGTATCTATTTTTGTGTTTTATATTTAAAAAAAACCTTGCAATAAACAATTTAATTTAAAATATTTTTTTTCTGTCTAATGGGAGAGTTGACTGGAGGGTATGCAGGAGAGTTGTCATTTGAATTGATTCATTTCACTATACATTATTTATTCCCAACACAAAGGAACTTCTTATTCATGGAGAGCTTGGTGAATATTCATAAAATATGCATTGTATTATTGTACAACAAAACTATAATGCATTAATAAAGTAGTGAGATTTATTCAGTTTCCTCCGGAATTGGTCTATTCATTATATAGGGCTAGCTCAACCTTGCTGGAGGCTCTTGCCACACCTTTGTAATAAATAGTGAATGAAGAAGTTGAAATCACAACACTCCTGGCCAAATCTCCCTTTAGTGAATAAACCCCAACATTAAATGATTGTCATATTCACTAATAATAGAGTAGACATTAAACCCAACAACCCAGTGGCCTGATAATCAACTCCGATTTCCAGAGAAATTTAGAGCGTTTCCAGGCAGTGGTGCATTGTGGCCTAGGCTGACTAGAAACATAGAAACATAGAAAGTGACGGCAGATAAGAGCCAGAAGGCCCATCCAGTCTGCCCAACCTCTGAGTACTCTCCTTTAGTACTTGCCCTTATCCTATATCTAGCTTGGCATTATGCCTATCCCATGCTTGCTTAAATGACCTCACTGTATTAACATCTACCACTTCCACTGGGAGGCTATTCCATGCGTCCACTACCCTTTCCGTAAAGTAATATTTTCTGATGTTACCATTAAACCTTTGCCCCTCTAGTTTATGCTTGTGTCCTCTTGTTGCGGTTTTATTTCTTCTTTTAAATAAACTTTCTTCCTTTACTTTGTTGATTCCCTTTAAGTATTTAAATGTTTCTATCATATCCCCCCTGTCCCGTCTTTTTTCCAGGCTATATAGGTTAAGATCCTTTAACCTGTCCTGGTAAGGTTTATTTTGTAATCCATAAACCATTTTAGTAGCCCTTCTCTGCACTTTCTCCAACATATCTATATCCTTCTGGAGATATGGTCTCCAGTACTGTACACAATACTCCAAGTGAGGTCTCACCAGTGATCTGTACAGCGGCATGAGCACTTCCCTCTTCCTACTGCTAATACCTCTCCCTATACAACCAAGCATTCTGCTAGCATTACCTGCTGCTCTACTGCATTGTCTACCTACCTTTAAATCCTCAGAAATAATTACCCCTAAATCCCTTTCCTCACACGTTGAGGTTAGGACAGTACCAAATAGTCTATACTCTGCCCTTGGGTTTTTATGCCCCAGGTGCATTACTTTGCATAGACTAGGCCTAGGGTGGCAGGTGGGGAGGGGTTGCTGCATACAAGACAGACAATCACAAGCATTACTACTCAATGGGCCATTTAAACATTAGATCATTGATCTCTCCATTAAACCCATATGCACTATGAAGGGCTGTGCTCGGCACCACATGACCTTAAAAGACAAATACCAGCATGAAGGGGACGGCCGGGGGCCTTTCCCATGGGTTAGTTCTATGGCAATGTTGAAGACAAATATGGCACTGTTTCCAGGTATGTGCTTCACACATTTACTTTTTGTTTTTTAAACTGATCCCTCTATTGACACCACAGGAAAGGAGTGCCTAAACATCTGTTAAAACTTGAAATCCCTTGCAATGAAACATCACTTGATTTGAATACTAGTAGTTCCTGCTGATTAGGGGGTGACTGTTCTGTCTACTGACCCAATGCATAATACTTGAGGATGTAATGTTCTGTCCTCAAGCGTTAATGGGTTAAGTTGACAATATGTAAATCATGTTGCTTTGTAATTCCCAGAGCAAATCTAAAAACAGAAATGTCAGTTTCCTAATTACATTTTTTTCCTGGGTTTATTTTATAGAATGTATAGATTAGAATTAGAGCTAATCAGTGAGAAGGTGGGAGTGTGTCCTTGAATCACTTAGTAAAAAGGTCACTTATACTCACAAAAACAACTAAATGAATTAAATAATTTTCTAAGCACTTTATTTAACTACTTCAGCTGTCCATGGATATACACCTCTTCTTGTAATGGTGCATAATTTAAGTCCCTTCGGCCCCTGCTATAGAGAAGGAAGTCAAATCTTAGGTGGCACCTAACAGGATCTAAAATGACATCTGCTGCTAATGATGTATTACCAGGTACGAGCTATGCATTCTTGTATCATTCTGTTAAAGAAGATACTGTACTGTAATAAAAAAAGTACTAAAAGTATACACCAATGTGTTTATAATACATAGAGAATATATATGAGTATATAGAGACAATAGACTAGTCCGTCTCATATTCTGTAGCTTTGAAGATGCCTCTGTTTTTGTACTAAAAGTATATTTTAAAAAAATCTGTATCATATATTTAGATGCCAGTAAGATATGTTTAATTAATTCCAATACCAATTACAGATGCTTCTAGGGTATTTTGTCATTCATATTTTAGCCAAACAATTATATTCACATTATATAAGCTAGGTTTAGATAAAGACACAAAATTGCAATAAAAAATTAAAAGACTAGAAAATTGTTTGGCACGTTGACTGCAGCCAATAATTTGTATCTACCGAGACCGAATGAGAAGAGAATTGCAATCTCACCATACATCATGCCCTCTGTGAAATCATGAAGGTTATGTAGAATTAGACAATTATCCAGTTTGCTAATCACAGTTCATTAGCTGATCTTCTGCTATTAGCGATAGACAGAGCATATGGTCTAATTTAATAAGGGTTTTAAAAGAGACAAAAATTGTCCATCATCATTTTTCATGAATAATCTTCTTTAACCATCTCAAGTGCTACCACAAGACCCTTGCATTTGAAATAGTTTAATAAGTTTATATGAGCTGTTGAGCTTTGAAGATCATTCACAAGGAGTACAGTAAAATTGGTGTCCATGTTTAACTTACAAACATCAATTTGTTGTCACTGGGTACACCTAATTAGATACAGGTTGCATTTTTACAGTAAAGTATTGCAAAACAAACATTAAGCTACATAGAAATGGCTGCAAATAAAAACAGAGTTGGCATTACCCAAATCCCAGTTAACCATGCATCAAACTATACTGAACTCACATCAACCCGACTGCAGCACACCAACCTACAACACCCATGAGCAAATTATGAACCACTCTTTCCATTCACCTTGCGGAAGAGAACTCTTCCTTCTTGGTTTAGCAGCACGATGAGCACGACCTGTCGCCTTAGGCCTAGTATTTACACATTATTTTTATTTAACAATCATTCATTCAATAACATCTCTCTGATTTAACCACTGAATAATATTATTTCCGTTTGAGAGGGCAGTTTTTGTATGATTGATATGGCAAAAGTAACTATTTAAAAGGCTTATGGAATGTTTTGACTTTTGTCAACTATAGTTGACAATAACTATAGTTATTGGCTCACAGAAACTCAAATTTCAACAAAAATATCTAGTATTTTGAAATTCAATATTTAATTTTGTATTTTATTTAGTTGTGGTAGGGGCAAATTAATAGGATTAGTGGAATGGAGAAATATAGATAAAGGGTCCATTTAGTCTGAGGTATCCCAAAACCAATGTATCAGGTAGTCCTAGAAGAGGGCCACCCCGTGTTAAATAAATGAAATACAGGTCAGAGAAAGGAAGAGAAGAGCAATTAAAGAAGGGGGACAAGGGAGGGCAAACACAAGACGCTGCAACGTAGCTGTGGGAGGACCAGGAGTTTAAATAACCACAGCCCCTCCCACAACTACAGGCTAATTTGTGATAGGGGCAAATTAATAGGATTAGTGGAACAGAGAAATATAGATATAAAGGGTCCATTCGGTCTGAGGTATGCCAAAACCGACGTACAGGTAGCCCTAGAAGAGGGCAAAAATGAAGAGGGTAAAAAATGAAGACACAAAAATAGTCAGACGATAACTTGTAATAATGAATAAACATAACAATATGTACCAATATAACTACAGTGCAAGTGACATGAAAGCGTTGCAAATTTCAGATGTTGGTTTGGGAATATATAGCGAAAAACAGGAGGGCTTCCATCTGCCTAGCTTCTTGATGATGATATGGGCTGGAACTTTATATTTAGAAGCCACCGAGGCTGCTCCGATTCTTAACGAGTGCCCTGAATATACGAGCGGGTTAAGGTGTATCCTGCCTTCAGCCCTGTCCAGTGGGCTTCCTGCCTTCAGCCCTGTCCAGTGGGCTTCCTGCCGTGCGCCCCTCCAGAGGCCTTCCTAACGTCTGCCCTGCCAATGGGCTTCCTGCCATACGTACGTTTTCTGGCTAAGAGACTGTTTAACCTGTATTTGCTTGTCCTGCCATAATATACAATACATAGTATTACCTGGAGTTCTGCCTGTGGTGTATTCCTTTGTGCCTGTCTGTCTTATCCTTTGGTTACCATGCATCGCTGTGTGCAGACAGAACCTCAGGTATCCCCTGCAATGAGGCTCCTACCCAACCTGATTACCCGAGCCCTGACAGGCAACCCATATGCCCCTAGTAACCAAACATACCACCAGGATACACATAAGAGAGGTAACCCCAGTTTGGAAGAACCTAGTTGGGGCAAAACACAGTTTTAGCATAATAAAAAACAATTAACTATCTGCATATTGGCCAGTGTATATGTGTAGATAAGGAACCACATGATCACATAGCAGGGAAAGTGTTTGTACAGAAACCAGCAGTGAAAAGAGTTTGTTAGCCAGTAAACAGTGATGAAGAGGTTAAATTAAAATCCGCAGATGTTTCAATGCTTTATAAGATTGCAAAAAGATACAGTTCAATACTTATATATGAAGTTTCTGAGGTCCTCTCTGTCACGGTCAGGACTACTTGCCAAGCCGTGACTGTGTGGAGGGCGTGGGCATGAAGGGGTTAATAGCACCAAGCCTCTGGATTTACTAACTTGACCCCTTAACAAGGCATAAGCTATACCAAATTAACCCCCAAATCCTGCCTGTATCCCCCCAGGTAGTCTGCCACCACTCACGATTTGGATACCGGATTCGTGAGAAATCCGAATTAGAACATCTATCGCTATATATATATCAACCCACCCCGGGCAAACAACATATATATATATCCAGTAGAACTCAATAACAATATGGTAACGTGTTATCCTCTCTTCGGGTTTTTGGATATCGATACTAGAGCCCAAAGACAGACTTGGATTATGAATATTTTAATAACAAAAATACAAAGATTACACAGTGCCAGAATTACAAAAAACAAGACATACAAAAGAAAAATAAAACAGCAAACAGTTCTTAAAAACAAAGGGACTTAAACACAGGACCCTCACTCACGAGTTTCTCCAATAAGTAGGCCTGTGGGAACTCCTTAAGTCCAGACGGTTCTTACGATGTTGTTCCGATCATAGTATATCATGGAGTTCTGCTTTTCGGTCCCTGCATTGTCCCTAAAATCAGATTCTGTCTCAAGAAAACACCCCTCTGACCACATGACCGATTATATGACACCTTCCCCAAGAATTGGGTCCCATCTTTGATGTGCCAATAAGTTATGGTGGGGTAAAGGTGATGGAAACCCCTCCACTTAAGATAGGAATGGAATTCCTATAACTAAGGATCCTTATCAGTTAGGCCATGAATCACCACAGGGGTCCTTTGGGAAGATGACACCTCTAGCCAGAACAGATACAGAGGGCATTCACAAAGAAACACATTAAATCAACCTCAGATTAACTCATTGAATGCTTAAACAAAGAAACTAAACCACCTCTGCTGGGTTACCCTTCCATGCATCCACTACATTATATGAGTTAATCATGACACTCTCGTCCTCTCACCTGACCACCTGCCCCCTCAACCCTGTATGCACACACCTCCTACCAACCCTATCCAATATCCTTAATATTAATCTTTCCTCTAGTGTATTGCCATCCTTATGACATCCCATCATCTATCCCATTTTAATGAAACCTTGCCTTGATCCCACATCCCCATCAAACATCCATCCAGTTTCCCTTCTCCACCTGGCATCCAAACTGCTGCATTGATTACAATCAACTAACTAAATTTCTCTCTACACACTCACTGGTTGAGCCCCTACAACCTGGTTTCCTTCTACAGGATTTCATCAAGACCACACACTAAAATTACTAACTACCTCCTCACCGCTATAAACAAAAGGCCACTTTTTACTACTTACACTCTGTGACCTCTCTGCAGCCTTAGTTGACTACACTCTCCTTCTACAAACCCTTTATGACCATGGCTTCTGTGACACAGCTCTCTTTCACCGGAACCTACTGCTTTCTGTTGGTGTTCCCCAGGGCTCAGTTTGTGAGCCTCTACTCTTCACCATCTACACCTCTTCCCTTGGACAACTCATCTCTTTCTTTTGGATTCCAATACCACATATATATGCAGACGACACCTTAATCTACATTTCCTCTCCTGACCTTTCCGGAATTGTATTGTGTATGACATTTTGTTTTTTCTGCAGCTTGACATCTCAAAGAGTTTGTGGTTATCCCACCATCCCTCTGTCCATCTCTATTACTGTTTACAACTCCAACAGACCAAATTTGCTGCCTTGCTCTCACCTTTTTCCCTAACAAAATACATTTCCCTGATTTGCCTATTCCTCACACAAGAAACAATCAAAATATGAATCCACTTCCTTGTGGGATATCCTGTCTGAATTAATACAACTCCCTACTAACTGGTCTCCCCCTCTCTCGCCTTTTATCGCTTCAACCCCTCCTCAACACTGCAGCTAGATTCATCTTTCTCTGTCACCGTTCCTCATCGGCTGCTATACTGTACCATTCACTCTATTGGCTCCCCATACCCTCCAGAATCAAATTCCTGACCTACAGAGCCTTTAACAACTCTGTACCCCCTACATCTCTACCATCTTATACAAATACACCCCTAACTGCCATCTTCGTTCCTCTCATGACCTGTGTCTCTCTTCTACCATCATTACCTCTTCCCACTCCCGTATTCAGGATTTCACACATGCAGTACCCATTTTCTGGAATTTACTAATTTGTTCCATCAGACTTAACCATGCATCAAACTATAACCATGCATCAAACTATACTGAACTCACATCAACCCGACTGCAGCATGATGCAGTTCCATCATTGCACGCCAATTTCAAAAGCTTTCGAAAAGTCTTTTCGAAAAGCATACAACCTTTCTTGCCAACACTCAGCCAGTATCCTAATCAAGCCGTCTAAATGACTAACAACCTCTACAGATCACCCTGACTCAATCAACTCATCCCCATACCTTCCTTCCCTACTTCCACTAACTGCTTAACCATCAACTAGATTGTAAGCTCACAAGAGAAGGTCCCTCTTCTCCTTTTGTACCATTTTGTTATTGTGTGTGATTTTAAATTATTTTGCTGACTCTGTTGTAGCAGGGCTACAGAATCTGCTGGTGCTATATAAATAAATGTGATGTAATGTATCAAGAGCACTTGGCACAGGGCAAGCAATCATATTGACATGTTGACCAATAAATGCAGTAAATCAACAAGTCTTAACATTGTTTAGCCTTCCATTTGTTTCACCCTTACATTGTATATACATATATGTATATATGAAATCAATTTTGCAAGAGTAACAAGATCATCGATCAAGTACGAGATTCCAGACATCCCATGGACATAAATCTATGTTATTCTCATAAGACCAGAAACATAAAATGTTTAGCTACTCTCACCCCAAGGTACATGTTCCTCTCTGTAGGTTCCAGGATTAACTCAAATCCCATTGGATTTCACTTTGATTTTATAGAAAATAGTTATTATAGGGGGAACTTACTAAATAAAAGTTGTACATTAGTTGTACATTAGCTATACTTGATTGATGTATCATCATACACTACTTTTGCTGAAGTGTCGGTTGTGTTATCACAACAGTTTCCACCAGCTTTTTGAAGGCATTCTTGTTTTTGTAAGAGTTACTAGTTACTAGTTGAGACCAGGTGCAACATGCTCAAAATATTAAATGTATTATATATATATCTGTTGGTATTTTGTGGTTTGTGTTCAGCATGTTCTTTCAATATATCAAAAAACATACTGATTAAAAAACCAATTGTTTGAAAAGCTACACAATTTACCAAAATATTTTGCATTCAAATATGCTTTGTTGAAACACTTGAAAAACGAAAACAATTCTTTAAATCTTTCCGAAAATGTTGACTAACATTACTATTACAGTCAACAATAGATTAAGTGACTCCTCAACCACCTGGTGCCCACTGGGCCTGGAGTGTATCATTAAAGTAAGAACATTTGTACTTTTCTGAGAGGGTGGTAGAACATCCTTCCAGTGGAGGTGTTAGAGGTAAATGCAGTGAGAGAATTTAAACATGCATGTTACCAACCATTTTTTTGTTTATATGTATTTGTATTTATCGCGCTGGCCACAGGAAGGAGGGCAAGGATGGGGGGCACGGATTGACTCTGTGCCTCTCATACATTATATTTATTTATATAGGGCCAGCAGATTCTGTAGTGCTGTAACAATCAGAATTATTTATATCTATTTTAAACCCTCTGTCTCATTGGGTAAGGGGTGATTGTACTTGTTGCCCCCCTTCTTTAGTTAAGAGGAGTCTAGAGGACTTCATATAAATATTTGCTTGGAAGGAAATTATGGGAGGTCAGATCTCTTTGGCTTAATCTGGCACTAGGATCTGTTTCCAGTACCCTTTTTTCACTTCGGGTCAAGATAACCAGCACTGGAGGGAGGGTCCCTGAGAGCCGGCATCAGTGTGGAACTTAGCTGTCCAAGGTATGGCTTATTAAGGTGGTACTACCACACGTAGCTAAGTGCACAACTTACCATGGGCTGTATCCCTGGGGAGTGGCAAGCAGCATGTCTTAGAGACCCCAGTCATTCCTCAAAGTCATATGAGCAACTTTAAGATAACAGGTTTGATTATTTATGTTATTTTATTACAGTTTGCTTTAAAATAGTCTTAGTGTTCAATAATACAGTGAACTTTTATGTCTGTGTCTTAATTTTAATATAATTTAATGGTCATATTGACATTGTACACAGACACTGCTGAGACCTTTGATGATTCTCTGCAGCCTAATCTCACGTACTGAAATAATCAATTTAGAGCTATAGAGCTAAAAAGTGAGGGGGATAATTACATGAAAAAAAAGAAAGGTCCCAAAACACCTTGCACCTCTACTAAGGGAAGCAGTGGCAATTTTGGGGGGGGGTAGTCCACACAAGGGGACACTGGCACAGACCTCCAGCAAGGGGTGTAGCAATCATGGTCACAAGGGGACATCTCATGAATCTAGCAATTATTCTACATATTGTGGGGGGATGTTGCTGAATAAATCAGAGTTTTTTTTTTATCAATGACTATATTCCTGATAATAAATTATATATATATATATATATATATATATATATATATATATATATAAATGCTCGCAAAGAAATAAATTGTGTGGGTACAGTAAACATAGTTATAATGGCAAAAAAGTTTCAGTCACTATATTGAGAAAACACCAGGTTACAAATGGGTTTTACATGAGCAAAGATTCTCATTTAAATTAGCACAACAAATTAAAGGAATTACATTTTTTAAAAAAGTCTTGTATGGTTTGTACCAAATGTATTTATTGACATTTAATATGAAGTTTCTTTAAAAGACTTATTGCATGTCAGCTTATGATACTGCATTTAAATCTAGGTCAAAGCACATAATTCTCTTTCTTATACACAAATCACTTCATTTCTTTGAAACAGAATGTCACATGAAGCATCTCACGGACTGAGATAATATATAACTAGGCACCATGGATCAAATATTCAGTTCTGTCCTTCAAAAAGAAATACAAAGCTACATTTCTGTGGACACATTTTAAACATATACAAGAAAATATGATTTATTTTATGTATGATTAAACATATTTACTATACCAGTATTTCATCCATTTTGCCGGTTTTAGAAAATATCCTCTAGTTGATACTAGGGGTTTTGTAAATGTCAGTGTTCAAAACACAAGGACCACTGAGGCCTCCAAAAATGGTAATACAATCTTGATTGCCTAACTTTATGACCGTTTAATGTGCATATTAATTGATGTATAATTTGCAGCTAAGAAGTCAAACTGAGACACAAGTCAAGCAAACATATTCGTGAAAACATCTGGATTCAAATTCTGCTTGTCCAAATTTGGTTTCAAAGGTTTTTGACAATTTTTATATATTTTTTTATTACATATTTTTAAATAGCTATACAATTGGGTTTTGGGTACCAATTTTGATACAAAGTGATAAAACAGTTTAGTTACCATAACATTTAATGGTATATATCTGCAAAAAAGTCAACTTTTACTACTTTGGTTGCTTTGTCAAACCTTTGAGACAATTGGGAAGAAATGCTAGCTAGACATTTGTCACATCCTTCATAGCCACACCAATGTCTCACAAGATAAATTAAGGTACATTCTGGGTTCTATATCCATGGGTTTTTCTGATATTGTCAGAGTTTCTTACATTACACCCCATTATACAACTATTAATGAAAAAAGGGTCACCTGAGCCATCAACCAGGGGGCAGTTGATGATTGCCCCCACTTTCCCCAACCTGTGTATGGTGGGGAGAAGGGTGATAAAATAGACCAATAGGTATATTGCCAAGGCTTATTACAGCTCTCCTTGGTTAAAGCTCTTCAGTGATCTGTTCATTAACAGAAATATACAAAGAACAAGAGGTCACCCTCTAAAACCGGAAGAGTGGAGATTTCATAGACAACCAAGGAAGGGATTCTTTACAGTAAGGACAATACAGGTATGGAATTCACTGCCAAAGGAGGTGGTTTTATCAAATTTATTATTTGCCTTCAAAAGGGGTCTGGATATTTTTTTAGAAAGGCATGAAATACAAGGAGAAATCTGATTGCCTCTTGGAGTCAAGAAGGGATTTTTCCCCGGATGGCAGAATTTGAAGTAGCTTAATTTGGGTTTTTTGCCTTCTTTTGGATCTAGAATAGGAAGGTTAGGTAGAAGGGTTGAACTTGATGGACTTAGGTCTTTTTTCAACCTTATGTACTATGTAACTATGTAACTATCTTAGTTCTCATCAGGCCCGGACTTGGGACAAAAAATAGGCCCGGGCATTTAAGACCGAGCAGCCCATTTTTATTTATTTTTTGTTAAATCAAATTCTGACAAATTTCATATACCGTTTCTTGTTGTCTATTAGTTATATTTCAAGAATCACTGTAATCAATTAGCATTACATAAATATATAATAAATGAATCATAACGTCATTCATTTTATAAAGTGCTATATCTTTAATGAAAGATTCAAAACAGTAACTAATCTTTGACCATTTAGTTGGTTCTTAGAAAAAAAAACTAGTGGCAGTGTGGCACTCCTTCGGCCTTGGCTGGTCAGATCACCCTCACGACGAGTGAGTCTGTCAGTCACAGACTCACAGCACAGCACAGCAGGGAAAAAACTCAGACCACCCCAACTAAATTGCGGCGCTCAGCCAATCCTCTAGGTGGAGCAATGTGACTAAAAAAAAGTAATCATACACGGGACCCCTGAAGCCACAATTTAGTGCCACTAATCCTTTTTAATAAGATACGCAGGTTGAAATAGAGTAAATAACACAATACCTTTACTTTTGCTCTCACTGATTTCTGGGCCTAGAATGTTTTGTCCTCTGAAGTGACTACAAAGTCAGGAGGGTGTTTTATCTCTGGATAAGTAAAAAAGAAGTAGTTCAATTTATTCCTACAGAAAGTAAAGGGCCAGAAAACAGATTACTAAATACACACCAGGACCGGCTCTGCCACCCAGACACACACAAGGACCCTGCAGAGTCTGCCACACTGACACCCACATCCGGAGGGTTTCCACGGATAGTTTCCCCCTTTGGTATTGATTTATGTGATGGCCGCAGCTGGCCCTCTTGTGTACTGATGCCGCCAGCCCCCACGTGTATTCGTGCACTCCAGAGAGCCCCACATTGTATGTTTATCCCACCAGACAGCCCCACTTTAGTATTGATTTATGTGATGCACCAGCCAGCACCCGCTTGTGAATTAATGCCCCCACACCCTTGCGTATTGCCCCCAGCCAGCCCCACATTGTGTATTTATGCCAGCCACCACCCCTTTAGTATCAAATCAGATCTGGCACCGAGACCTGCCTAGGACCCAGATTGGAAGAATAGGACTTGCCATCTTTGCCCCCAAAACAGCTTGCCTGTGGCATCTTTGCCACCAAAACAGCTTGCCTGTGGCATATTTGCCCCCCATTACACATCCATGCTATCACACACACATATTCATTCACTCGTTCAAAAATATTGATTCACTAATTCACAGATAATCATTCACTCATTCAGATATTCATTCATTCATTGATACTCATTAATTCCCTCATTCAGATACTCATTTACATATACTCATTCACAAACATTCACTCCTTCACAGATACTCATTAATTCACTCACTCAATCTCACATACCCCTTCATACAGCCTCCCTTACTGAACTGAAGATGTACATGCCGCTCGCAGACTTCCGCCAACAACCTGTTCTACTGCACAGGGGAAGCAGATGCGCAGCAGGGTCATGTGACGTACGTGACTTATGTAACGTGACTCCGTTGGATTCCTGCATCCCCCTGGCGATAGAAGAGACAGCTAAGTATAATTGATTGTTGGGGCTGCCCGGGCCCCCTAGAGTACAGGCCCGGTCGCAGTTGCTGCGGGCTTAAGGGGCAGGCCTCACGCTCCCTTAATGGTGGGCTGGTTCGAGGTAGATCTATGATCTACCCAACTAGCCCTGCTTCTCCAGTGGTGCTGGAAGGCTACGTGGGGGGGCAATATTATGTAGGGAGGCCGTGGCCACCTATAGCCCCCCTTTCCACACCACTGTTTTGTTTATGAAGTATCCCTAATTAAAATAGTTTACTTTCAAATGCTATTCATTTCAAATGGAAAATGACACTATCATAGTTTTTCTTAAAAAACGTTTGTTAAAGCTGCCTATAGGGTGTGCTTCTTGATTGATAATGTAAAAGTAAAATGCTATTTTACCCCAGTGAAGCTGATGTATGTGTTAAACGATGGTAGAATTATGAGTAATTAAACATTTTCAAAATGGTAACATAGTGAAAGTAATTGAGATATTTAAAGCCAATGTATACTGTAAAACTGTATTTTTTGGTCATAAAAGAAATTAGGATATAAAACTGATTTTCCAGATGAAAACATTTATGATTACACTAAATGAATCACACAAAATCATTTAACTGGTCTTCCCAGAAATAATATGAATCGCACCACATTCAGCATGATTTGATCTATCTTTCATAACACAGTTATATCATTCAAATTATTCTGGATAGTGGATATAACTCAGACCCCTGGGTACTTAAAATTCTTTAAAAAGACACAACATGTTAAATATTCTGTGCAATCCGAACAATTCAAAATCTTAAAGGGGGAATGGATCTGTTGTCAATTTGGGAAATAGCAGTTCCTGAAACTTCGTCTGATCGTGGTAATTTCAACACCCCTCTTCCAGCCCCAAAAAAGCAACGAAAAGAATGGCAGAAAGTTCTCTCTCTGAATAACTCTAAAAAAAAAAAACATCCATCAAAATGTTGTTGACCATAAGGAGTCCGCTGGGATACCGATTTACTCAGAGGCATACTTAATGATGAAAGTTATATAATATAAAATTGTATAATTCCTTTTGGGTTGTTACAAACATATGCATAAACTAAATAACAAAAGTTGGATACTTTTTGTTCGCCTTTTACTAGTACTTAAAAGTAACTATGCGGGCTAGATTACACCCACTTAAAATGATACTTTACTTTCCTGCCTCCAGGAGGATGAAGGGGTTGTCTCTCACTCCAGTCACTGAAATTACAAGCGCTGGAAATTTTATACCCCTGTTTGTACCTTACATCCGTTTATTCATTCTTTTTTTTTCTTTCATATTCATTTTGTTTCATCACTACATTTTCTTACTTTAATTTTACAACCAAATGTCTAGAAGATCCTAGAATAGACTGTCATTTACATCACTTGTATGGATTTGATGATATAATGATGCTTAATACGGAAATTTTACTTATTAACCAAACTATAAATGTTAAGAAGCAAGCCTACAGCACACCAATACCCTTTTACAAATGTATAACATAATTTCCCTTAATGTCAGAGGGTTGAGCTCACCCTGCAAACATAACACATTCTGGTCAGAAATGCAGCGTTTAAAAGCAGACATAATCTGTATTCAAGAATCGCACTTAACGGAGGAAACGTCACACTATTTAAGACACCAAAACTATACAAATATTTACCACTCTTTTTTCACCAAAAGAAAAAGAGGATGTTTGATTATTTTAAGGAACTTATTAAATTGTGAGATATATGAGGTAATTGGTGTCAGGGTACCAGTGAATCAAGACGGAGGCAAAAAGGTACCGGTCAAAATGTTTATTAAAATAAAATAATAACAAGAATCCAAAACATAAGACAAGCGGGTGGTCATAGAACAAGCCAAGGTCAGGAGCCAGAACGGGTAGTCATACGAGCCAAGGTCAGGAGTCCAGAAATCCACGTAGTCCAAAAGCAGGCAGGAGTCAGCAGCAGAATGGGAGTCATACAGGCCGGGTCATACACAAGAATCAAACACCGGAGGCACGCACTCACAGTTCCAGAACCACGAAAGGGCAACCAGCAACTGAACTAGCTGGTTAATATAGTCAGAGCCTGCAGCAAGAGGAGGGGTTAACTTGGACATAAAAGTTGTAAGATGAAGGGAGTGTGGCCTAACAAACAGAGAGTCATGAGGAGGAAAGCCAGTACAGGTAGGCCGAAACCCTGACAATTGGTGAACAACAGGGTCGCTTCAACATAATAGATTGTTCAATAAATGGCAAAACATTGGTCCTCGCAAACACTTATTTACACTTCACACAATTTTCCACTTTAAAACATATGCTAGAAGTACTCACAAAATCCCCCCTAATGCAACAACAATAGTACGTGGCGATCTAAATACCTTATTTTGTCCAGAATGAGTTTCATCCGACAGAGTTATAACTGAAGACCTAATACAAACTGGCAAAGAATTCATGACACTAATACAAGAGTATAAATTGTTTGACTGCAGAACCCAAGAGACTATTCATGTTTTTCTCAAAGTCATGGTACATACAGCAGAATAGACCACTTTTTCAAATAATATTTTCAAAGTAATTTAGATGAAGGCATCTCAAAGTCAACAATTTGGCTGGCACATATAAGGGGGATTTCAATAAAATATGGAAAAAAAAATGATAATTAAAATAAATAAATAACACATTCATAAAATCATTTAATTATCCCTAGCTATACTTCATTAAATATCATTAACTTGAGGGTTAGAATAAAGATGACACATATAGATAAATAAACCACCTCATATCGCAGCAATGACTACACTCCTTGGAAATATAATTTATCCATGCCTGTGTTCAGGATCAATCCTTAAATATCTGAAAGCATACATAACTTTCACCATAATGGTTGTTTGTCAGGTCCCCACCGCGGTACTCACCTTCTTCCCACGCCGCGTCCTCCTTCTGACCCGCGCCGTCGATATGGCCGCTCACTCCCCGGCATTGACGGTGCCGCTATCTTCCTCCTTCCTATAAATCTGTGTCCTTTGGTATACTCAGTGCTCAGATATACTGTGCTCTCTGCCTATACACGCCAGTGCTTCCTTATCATTGTTTCATTGGATATTGACCCTTCGCTTGCCTTATCGTGTATGAACCTTCGCTGCCTGAACCAACCTCTGCTAATCCTGACTTCGTCTACGTCTCATCCCTATCGGTACCTCGCTTCTGATTCACCCACGTCTCCAGCCTTGCATACTGGGCTCCGGCTACTAAACCCAACATTGTTTTTGTTATACTTTAATTTTTCCTTTGGTTTTCTTTTACAGTTTCTTACAATTTTATTCCTTTTATCGTCGCAACTGATTATCTTGAAATATTCAAACTCTGTAAACGGAGTATCGAGGTCACAAATGAAATGATCTCGGTGTTGCCTTGTAATATCTTTGTCATTAACCAACACATTTCTTTATTCTAAAACAGCGTTTGATATACATGCAAAAAAATTTTTTTATCAAAACTTTTCAATAAAATCTTATTATATACAAAAAATCAGAGTGGCTCCCCTGCAGGTCTTGAAGAGGGTGTGCCAAGAAATCCAAACTCTACATAATTTAATTAATAGAGGCAAGGGTCTGGGCCATTCATGTAGAGTCAATATTGTGCCTTATTTGTAAAGTCGAGTTTTGTCCTTTAGCTGACAATGAGGTTGTCAAAATATTAGGATCCTGTTGAAAATGAACATGGGCTGTGCCTTTGTTCTAACAAAGCAACTGATTGCTTTTAATTCATTCTTACATATAAAAAGTCAGTTATGATGATCTTTAAAGCTCTAACAAAACAACTGATTGCTTTTGATTTTATCCTCACATATAAAAAGTCAGTTATGATGATGTAAAGCTTTACATAATTCATACACATACACGTTTGCACATATACACAGTAAGTTATTTAAGGTTCAATATATACAGCATTACAGCACTCACAAACTCACTGCTCCTGGATTTGCCACTTCTCGGGGTTAGAAAAGTCTCCCATTTTCTCATCAATCTAGCACTGTAAATAGAGATTGAACGAAAATGGGTTGTTTTGACACAGATTGAAACTGTCAGTTTACACTAAGGTTTGGCAGCGCTCCAAGCAATTGTTGTTCAGAGCTCTAAAACACTGTGCTAGGCAACTGAAAAGGATAAATTCACTGTATTTTATAACAGTGGATTTGTTTTAGTAACCCTGCATTGATCTGACATATTACATTTTGTGCACCATTTTTTGTATTACTATTCGGTTTAACTAATGAAGACATACTACCCTACTAGACTTGGTCTTTCTGTATGTTAATAATGGCAGGAAAGACAGATTGCAAAGTAGTTTAATGCAGAAATTCATAGATTATTGAGCCCGGGAGCAAATTTGTAAAATGAATTAGACCCCAGGACCTACTTTCCTGTTTTGTTCAGGGTGACCTTTTAGAAGGTTTGTTCTGTAAAACGTGCTGTTATTTGTTTAACTCTGTAATGTAAAGACCATCTCCTAAAAATTCTGTTGTTTCTATGTATAAATGCCTATACATTGGCTAAGTCATAGACTTACTTACATGTTTTACAGGAACAAATGCAAGCACTACTTGAGACACTGCTAATAATCTAGAAAGTGGCATCTCCGTATTCTTCATTGCACTCTGCTGGCATCTTATTACTTAATGGACCATCTGCCTAAGAAATCAAGCACTGTGTAATGTGCGGAATAAATCCTATCCCATCAGATGTTTTACCTAAGAAAATAAAGTAATAATTGTCTTTGGTTGGTTTAGTATATTGCTTTTGATAAACTTTCACTGAGTTGATCTTTCTATCCATGGTTTGCAAACCTTTTTTTTTTTACAGATAACCATAATATATTTAATTAGTAGTACCCTTTCATTCTCTTAAAATATTTTACTTGTTTATAAAATCAAATACAGACAACAGATACCACAATGATACGATGCGGATTCTCTCATATTAAGAATAGCTTGGAGAACATTTTAAATTACACATTTATACGTAGATACAAATCAAATAAACATTTGGGTATTGTTCCATCTTTTCAATTATTTGTAACTGGTAACAGATCAGATTTTTGTGATGTGGCCCACTTTTGCAATGTGGAATGTCGACTAAGTGGCGGTTGATAGAAGGTTCTAGGAGTTGTGGATTGCTAGAGTGAAAATATATTGCAAGCAACATCCCACATTTGTTTTAATCATATATTTTGTGTATGCTCAACTTGCATGGCCATACGCTGATTCCGCCAGTCGAAAACAATCCAATGGTAACAAAAAGGGGGTCCACTGCAATTAGCCTGTATAATGCATCAGGTGGAGTTGAGACTGTAGCTTGTCTAAAATTGCCAGCATAGCTTACATGATGTCTTCTGCTGTCTTCCAGCAACCTGGTTGTTAGGATATGTGTTTCTATGAATAATTTATATCTTCTTATCTGCTCCTTCTCCACAGGCCAATAAACTTTTTTCAGGTTACTGTATATAATGTATATTTACAGTTTTCCATTGCATGAAACTTTCACTCAGAAATTACTTAATTTCACATACTAAAGTACATGTTTCTTTTTGTTGTGCTAGGTTATTAATTGTAGGGGTGAAAATGCCTTCAGCTAGTAACACTTTATGGAAACTGCACCTATTGAAAATGTCATAATGTTCAGAGCCAACTGAATACATGTGTGTGTGTGTGGTATGTGTATCTGTGTCTGCGTATTGGCTTGCATGAATATAGTATCAACATGAAGTTCTATTGATGTTAACAAATGGATTCACAAAATCAACACTTTTCAAAGTTCCAGGAGGCATGTCTGGTGGCAGCTATGCTTAGACCATTTTTTTTCAATATATGATAACCTTATTTCCTTTCTAGAACCTTTGATAAAGCTCACATTAGGTAGAGTATCGACCAGCGATTTGCCCAGCTGAAACTTCAATCATTCCTTCATCCCTTAGACATTTCATTAACCTCCACTTCAACCAGTCTATCAATGTCTTTTCAAACACATTTAGTGTTTAGTGTTTTGTATTCAAGAGTTCTGCTAATATAAAATACAATTATACAGGGTATATGTACAGCAGTTCATTCCCCTTTTGTATTTCTGCATCAACATCTGAGGCTGCCATCTAGTACCTATATATGAATAATTCATTACTTAATCTTCAAAAACACAAAATAAACTCCATTTGATGCTATTTTCTCTGTCACTTTTACATACTTTTTTGTATTCTTCAGTAGATGTCAACTCTGCACTGGTTGGCATTATTTATGAGATAAATAATTTTAATATAAGTGCAAACGATATGTGAATAGAAGAGGGATAACAACAGCCCAATCTAATTTTTTCATTGTATATTTATTTTTCAAAATATGTTTCAAAAAATTTTCAAAAATTTGATGCACTTCAAAAAAAGATTAGAAACATTCTTTATCACAAATAGATTGCAATAATTATGATTCTATATAAGTGAGCGCTATCATTTTTATGGGATTAGTATATTATATTGCACTAGATTGTTTTTTTTTTCTCGAGAGTCCAACGCATTAAATGAAGCTATTCAATGGTCAAATGGAGGCTAACAACATCTATGTTAATGCCTATAAAACTGGAACCACTTAGACCTAGTTTCCTTGTGCTGAGTCTAATCTTAGAAGAACTTGTGGGCATTCTTGGGGAACCTTGTTTTAGTGATCTACATTGCTTTCTATGTTACTCTTTCTAGTGAATGTATCTTTCATCCCTAATATGGTTTTTCTACTACTGTTGTTCTCTACTTTCTGTTGTCTTATATTTCCTCCAGGTGTCTCTCTACTCCATCTAGAGATATTTTACTAATGTTTTACATTTCACATTTTTCTGGAGTGTTTCACATTGCCACAATAGATAAACTGCATTTGAACATGATACATAATTTTAGCATGATAAAGAATGTTTAGTCATTAATGCAAGACTTGAGGCATTATTATTTTGACAAGAAAACGTGATTTAATACAAACAGAAAACATGAATGTTGGCACTGGCCTCTTAAACCCGAGCTGTTCATCAAATTATTTTTAGCAGAGTGATAACAATGTTGATGCTTTCCTCCTTATTTATTTACTGTATAACTAGAACGTCCTTGAAATTCCAGATTTAAGCAACATTTTAAACAAAATTTCTGGGAGCAAAAAACTTTCATCAAAAATATTCTGTAATTGTGACAAAACATACATTACATACAGCTGTTTTTCTAAAATGTGAAGAATCTCAGATCTAAAACTGTACAAAATATAAATTAAAAGGAAGAGAAAAAGGCCCATGAGAACCGCTATAGTAATGATGGTTGAAGCACAGACATAACACATAATGTTTCAGCCTCTCACAAGCTGTGTCGAGCCTAACCCTCTTTATGGTGGGCCTTCCTTTCCTTGTATGTCTCATATTGTGGATTCGAATGCCTTTGTTTGAATATACAGCATATGGACAAAAGTATTAGGATACCTGACCAATAGGGATTTTTGTTGACATTACATTCTAAACAGATAGACATTAATATGTGGTTGATCCCCCCTGTGCAAGATTTTGGAGTGTTTCTGTGGGATCTTTTCCCATTCATCCAGTAGCATATTTGTGAGGTCAGGCACTGATGTTGGACAAGATGGCCTGTGCGTGCCAGTAAATTTCTTCCACACCAAACTCATCCAACCATGTCTTTATGGACCTTGCTTTGTGTGGGAATAGAAAAGAGCCTTCATCAAACTGTTCCCACAAAGATGGAGGCATAGCATTGTCCAAAATGTCATGGTCTGAAGGGGACACTGTCCATGGAAGATTACATGTTGGTATTCTCCTAGACCTTTACAAGTAAAACATACACATGCACATCCCCAAGGACTACCGTATTTGCCTGAATATTAGACAAGGTTTTTTTTTAGAGCAAATGGCGAAGTGACAGGGCTTCTATGGCGGAGCACGGGCGTGACATGACCTTCCAGCCCTGGCGGAAGTGCTGGGCAGCAGCAGAGGTTGTCTACACGCATCGTGCAGACATCCACCAGCTGCTAGACATTGGTAAGTTGGGGGACACGGTGACAAGTTTTTTTTCAGAGCAAATGGCGAAGTGACAGGGCTTCTATGACGGAGCGGGGGCGTGACATGACCTTCCAGCCCTGGCGGAAGTGCTGGGCAGCAGCAGAGGTTGTCTACACGCATCGTGCAGACATCCACCAGCTGCTAGACATTGGTAAGTCGGGGGGCAGGTGGCGTATCAGGGGGGCAGAGTGGCATATCAGGGGGACAGAGAGGCATATAGGGGGGGATGGCATATATGGGGTCAGATGTGCATAACTAGGGGGCAGGTTGGCAACTAAAAGGAAATAAAAACAAGAAATGCATTTTTCTCAATCGTAGTTTTTATTAAATATATTATTACATGTGAATTATTATTTACTAGTAAAACTTTTTTCTTATAGGGTAGTCTTATATTCAGGCTCAAATTTGGGGGGGTCATCTTATAATCAGGGTCGTCCTATAGCAAATACGGTATTTAAGATATAGTTATTAAGCATATTAAGTGCAAATCACACGGTAGCTTCCTGGGAATTATGCAGTTTATTAATATATTTAATTCCTTGACGTAAGTATATAATGTGTTAAATTGCAATCAAGTTCCTTTGCCTCGGGGTAAAGGGGGAACTTGGGTAATGATCATAACCTACGCAACATGTGTAATTTGTGGAGTTTATTAAATTAAGTAATGTATATATATAAAGAGGAAAATGACCTGTGCTGCAATAGTGCTGCCAGTAAAGTGCACATCCTTACTCCTGACATAGCAATCTTCTTTCTCAAGAATTGTCTACCTTAATTGACATACTAGCAGCATATACACGGCATGCACATAGGAACATTAAAATACACTCATCTAACCTGCGTTTCCATTATTTGTATGTTAAAATTCAGTCCTATAATTACTACAAACTTATATGCAATGACTGGTAACCATACCTGGGAACTCTCCGGGTTTGACCCGGAGATTGCCGGGTGAGCGCTGCTCCTCCGGTTCTCCGGGTCAAAACCCGAATCCTCCGGGTCGCGGGAGCAGGGTCTTGACATGCCCCACTCCCCGCCCATTTTCCCGTTAAATGGGGTGTTTCCTGCTGCCGTCATAGAATAAGAACTGGCCCATCTAGTCAGCACATTTTAAAAACGTAATCAGTTCTTAGTCTTGTCTCAGATTTATGACCATATGTTTACCCCATGCATGTTTAAATTCCATCACTGTATTAGAATAAGAATTACTGGGTCGGCCATTGTCTAAAAATCCTGGTGACCATATGTGAAATAGTAAGTTATTTTCTTTAATGTAAATCTTGCTCAAAAATAAAAATAAAAAAGACAGAAAGAATGACCTTCTAGTAGCATCAGAAAATCTTCAGTCAGAAATGGTGAGGAGCACTTGCCTGTGTGTTACTTTTCCAAGATCTCTTTTGTACTCAACAGTGCTACATGAATACAGTATATTAAACACAGCGGCAGATGTAATGACTGTGACATAGCAAGCACCAGGGGTGCCTGAATATATAGCCTGAATATATAATTATATGCAGGTGCTCTGAAAATACGACATGTACTAAGAATGAAATTAGAACAGAAGGCACAAACTAATACGTCTTATGTCTGGCTAATAACCATATAAAATGCGCAAATACTTCTAAAAAGAGCTGTTAGTTAAATTAATAGTCTCTGCTCTTAAAAACAGAACTGCATATTAGCCTACATAAGTAACCTTTTAAAGTGGCATTATATCACATTGAAAATTCATTTTAGATAGCTATACAAATTGGGGTTTAATCGCTAGGGGAGACAACTGGTTGGAGAATTTGCAGTTGAGTTGTAGTTTCGCCTGACTGACTTTACATTCCATTAAGAAAAAGGCCAGCCTCTCGCGGCTCTGTATAAAGCATATTTAAATCTGTGAGAGTTTTTCAAAGTCACCTCATTGTTTGACAACGATAGCCCTTTTACAAAGCATGGTAAGTTCAGAGAGTTAAGGCCACAACTCTCCCGCCAACTCTCCCGCCAAGTCCCACTGTAAGGATATTCATTCCTCAGTCCTTATCATGCGAACCTTTCTCCATTTTATGAATGATTCACACACAAGAAATTCCTAAATGAACAAAATGTAAATGGCATATTTTAGAAGACTTAATCAAGTTTAAGACTACCTACGCCTGGCAGGAATTAATCTAGGGTGTGTGCCACCATGGAAATAAGCACGGCTTAACAATGATACGACAATGTCATATTGCATTTGAAGGGAATCGACAGCATAACACGTAAATAAAATATTAATTTTCTATTAATTTTCTAGGATAGCTCATCAAAGCTGCTAGACTCTAAACAGATTAAGAACTATTTACAAAACACTTAACATAATACCATAAAATACGCGTTAATATTTTTTAACACAGATTTTAAGCTATATGTATAGAAAAAATCAACCAGTTTGTTGTAAGATTGTGTGATCTACTGACATGTATCAAACCCTGCTTCTACCGGTATTTCCTATTTTCTGCATCAGTGCTAAAGCATTACAAAATCTAGGAAAAAAACATATTAAAGAAGCAATCCATCAGGAATGGGGACATTAGTTGGATTCTATGATATACCATCTTCTCGGCAGAAGAGAAATGAAATTAAAGTGTAAATATTTTATTACAAATACATTAAAAAAAACTGCCATATGGTTTGGAAAAATAGTAACTCAATATGTAGGCTTTTTTATTTTGTGTTAATTAATGTCTAGTTTTTAGCAGAGGAGCTTAAATTTATTCAGCATCACCCATTTATGGCAGTTGGAGAATTGGAGAAAATGTAATATGTAGGAGAGATATTATTTTTGGATGTACACACAACCAGATTTTTTCTGTTGTGACATACATAGTACAGTTCATATATTATTAAATTTAGATAGTTTCCCTGCATCTGTTTCTCTTCAAGTTTAACGACCCAGAGGTTGAGCACAATCCTTTTAAAATTTATGTTTTCAAATAATGTTCTTTTAACAGTAGTAGATTTATAAACAAATATTTGATCTGTGCGTGTTTTCTGTTTCCCACACAACTGCCTAAAATTATCTCTTCTAAAGAAAATGTGACAATGGAATGTTCGCTACGCTTACAAGCACTTCTCCATATTGCATGTGTTATTTATTTAAAAAAATATTATATATATATATTTATAAATATGTTATATATATTTATAAATATATTAAACATATAATATATTATGTATATAAATATATATATATATATAATACTTATAAAGCATGTTCTTCAGCTAAAAAAAGAAATACTAACGGGATATATACTCGGGAAATGGGAAAAATACTAAAACTACTTCATATACTGTACATTCAAGTGATTTTTGTATTATATACAGCGTATATATATATATATATATATATATATACATATACACATATGCACCCTCATGTGATTAAGTGCCAAGTAGGTAAGAATTATTGGTAGGCACTTTTTAAATGTAATTTATTGTTTTTTTTATTTGCATAAAGCTATATTTAAGAGTATACATCATATGCATTGCCCCCCCCCCCCCGCTATTTGCCATGCAGTAAATGCAAACACATCTCTCTCCATGCACGAGCAAAGATGCAGTTTCTACCTTAGGTAAGTGCTTTATTTTATTTTGAAGAATGCACATTAAAGTACTCACAGAGTACTTTATTATGCAGATTCTTTTAGTGGGTCTGTCAGGGACGACAAACTGGCCCTTTAACTAAAAAAGCCTCTGAAAACATAAAAGTCCTGCTGATGATATATATATATATATATATATATATATATATACTTGGACTTAGTTTTAAAAAGAAATAAGTTGCACTTAAATGTCTTTCATCTGGAGGCCAGCATGGTATGTTTGTGCTTCGATTGTATTCTGTGACAGTTTCTTCTTTGGCTTTATCCCAAGTCAGTAGATGCCAGGTTTCTGTTTACTGTAGAGATGTATCTCGCCTTTTCTTTTTTCTTCTGCTCTTTTGTGTCTTTTATTTTTACAGATTTCTTTTTTAACTATTTCAACGCTGGCAGATTGTGTATAATACATACATTGCATCAGCTCATATGGCAACATGTAACACAGAACAGTAGCCAAAGTATGCCTTAAAAATATAAACAATCTGATTTTTTTTCACTCAGTAGCGAAAGTAGGAGGAAGTAAGTGCAATCATGCTGTTATATTTTCTAGGACTGACGTGGCCAAATAAACGTTTTGTGTTAGGCTGACCCCATTAACACAGGTCTCACACTTGAAATGTATGAGGTTATTGTGTGCTTGTAGGTGCGTGTGTGTAGAGTGTGTTTATGTTATAGAGTGTATGGAAGGAAGCTTAAACAAAGTAGGGTGTCGGAGGGCCTAAAGGCTGTACTTGGCACCTTGGCCCAAAAGGTGTCTACCCTGCCTTGTTTATCCCCTTAATGACAAAGCCCGTACAATGGGTTTAGGCACCGCCCATTGTCCTTAAGGGGTTAAATAACACAAATGATTGAGAGGGCGAGAGCATTAGGGCTTTGTACAAGGTCACCTATAACTGTTTTTTTTTAATACTTAATACACCAAATAAATTTACATTACAAGCTTCAGCTTTTTACTGAGACTTTTTAATTCTAGCAAATTGATTTTGGATTACAGTTAGAACTGCCCGTGCAGCATTTAACAGTTTGGAGAGTTTGGAGACGACTACTGTAGGGATTTATCTGAATCTTTCATTTAAGCACTACAGTCAATATCACGTTTCAGTTGTTTTCCATTTCCTGTCTCAGAGGAGTGCAAGGCAGTGTTATTTTTTTTTCTATTAAATATACTGTGCTGAAATAGATAATTTAGGAGTTAGATTTAATGCTGTCTAATCTGTATACAGTATACCTATTAAGGTGCATGTCCTAAACAAAAAGATCTAGCAAGCATGGCTCTCCATACCTTCCCCCACTGTGTGAATCTCTTCTTGACATTGATGTTTACATTATCTACGGCAATAAATATTTATATTATATAATATCTATGTATTTTGATAATGGTAGTAGAATGGTTTTGAGGGGAGGCATGTTAGACCTAGAATTCTGCATAGAGTGTGTGAATGAATCCGTTTGAGGATGCCCAACAGCTGCTCAATAGGGTTTAGGTCTGGAGACCTTTACCCTCAGCTTCTTTAGCAAGGCAGCGGTCGTCTTGGAGGTGTGTTTGGGGTTGTTATCATGTTGGAATACTGCCCTGCGTCCCAGTCTCCGAAGGGAGGAGATCATGCTCTGCTTCAGCTCCCCAGTCCCGGCAGCACTCATGCAGGCCCAGACCATGACACTCCCACCACCATGCTTGACTGTAGACAAGACACACTTGTCTTTGTAGTCCTCGCCTGGTTGCCGCCACTCAGGCTTTACACCATCTGAACCAAATAAGTTTATCTCATTGGACCACAGGACATGGTTCCAGTAATCCATGTCCTTAGTCTGCTTGTCTTCAGCAAACTGTTTGTGGGCTTTCTTGTGCATAATCTTTAGAAGAGGCTTCCTTCTGGGACGACAGCCATGCAGACCAGTTTGATGCAGTGTGCAGCGTATGGTCTGAGTACTGATAGGCTGACCCCCCCACTCCTTCAACCTCTGCAGCAATGCTGGCAGCACTCATACGTCTATTTCCCAAAGACAATCTCTGGATATGACGGTGAGCACATGCACTCAACTTCTTTGGTCGACCATGGCAAGGCCTGTTCTGAGTAGAACCTGTCCTGTAAAACCGCTGTATGGTCTTGCCCACCGTGCTGCAGCTCAGTTTCAGGGTCTTGGCAATCTTCTTATAGCCTAGGCCATCTTTATGTAGAGCAACAATTCTTTTTTTCAGATCCTCAGAGAGTTCTTTGCCATGAGGTGCCATGTTGAACTTCCAGTGACCAGTATGAGAGAGTGTGAGAGCGATAACACCAAATTTAACACACCTGCTCCCCATTCAAACCTGAGACCTTGTAACACTAATGAGTCATGTGACAACGGGGAGGGAAAATGGCTAATTGGGCCTAGTTTGGACATTTCCACTTAGGGGTGTACTCACTTTTGTTGCCAAGGAAATTAATGCCTTTGTGTTGAGTTATTTTGAGGGGACAGCAAATTGACACTGTTATACAGGCTGTACACTCACTACTATATTGTAGCAGAGTGTAATTTCTTCAGTGTTGTTATATGAAAAGATATAATAAAATACATAATTGTGAGGGGTGTACACACTTGTGAGATACTGTAAGTGTATACGAGTGTGAATTTCTATGTATAACTATATGTGAGAATGGATGTGTATGTATAAGTGTATGTTAGAATGGATGTGTATGTATAAGTGTATGTGTCACAAACTGGGCGAACAGGTCTGATAGGAGCCCAGGTGCAGGGGATACAAGCCCACCGTCTGTACCCAGAGCCGGCCTTAGGTGTTCTGGCGCCCTGTGCGGACTACTCCTCTGCGGCCCCCCATCCCAAAAAAAGAAAGAAAAAAATATTGTAACAAAACTCCCCTTTCTCACTATCTATCCCCCTTTATCACTATCTACCACCTCTTCCCCTTCTCACTGCCTCCCCCCCTCTGCCCCTTCTCACTATCTACCACATCTGCCCCTTCTCACTATCTACCACCTCTGCCCCTTCTCACTGCCCCCCTCTGCCCCCTCTCACTGCCTCCCCCCCTTCTCACTATCTATGCCCTCTCCCTACTTCTCATTATCCTTACTTACCTTGTTGAGTCCTGCGGTGTGAGCGGGAGGCATCTGTCTTCCCGTGGTGCACGCTTCACAGCTGAGGGCCGGAATATTCTGGCGCTCAGCATGAAACGCCGGCACCGCGACGGAGTCACGGAGAGTGTGGAGCACCGAGCTGTTGCTGAAAACTTCACGAGCGACCGCTCGGCGCCCCTGCCCGGGACATAAATTGGATGGGGCGCACATGGCAGGTAGCCCTCTGGATGGGGCGCACACGGCAGGCAGCCCTCTGGATGGGGCGCATACGGCAGGTAGCCCTCTGGATGGGGCGCACAAGGCAGGTAGCCCTCTGGATGGGGTGCACACGGCAGGTAGCCCTCTGGATGGGGTGCACACGGCAGGTACCCCTCTGGATGGGGCGCACACGACAGGTTGCCCTCTGGATGGGGCACACATGACAGGTAGCCCTCTGGATGGGGCGCACAAGACAGGCAGCCCTCTGGGTGGGGCGCACAAGACAGGTAGCCCTCTGGATGGGGCGTACACGACAGGTTAGCCCACTTGCAGGGCACTCAGCTTTGGAGTCCACTTACAGGGAACTCAGCATGGGAGTCCACTTGGAATATGAAGTCATATACCGTGCTCAGCAGTGAAGCAGCACGCGCCGCAGCAAAGCAAGAAGACAGATGCCTCGTGCTCCCACCGCAGGACTTAAAGGTGAGTGAACTACAGAGGGGGAGATGGTAGATAGTGGGTAGGGGAGGGGGAGAGGGAAGATAGTGGGTAGGGTAGATAGTGGGGAGGGGAGAGGGTAGATAGTGGGTGGGGGAGAGGGTAGATAGTGGGTAGGGGAGGGAGAGGGGCTGGATAGTGAGAAAGAGGGTAGTTAGTATATTGAAATAAGTGTGAATGAGTGAGTATGAATTAATGTGTGGATGAATTTTCTGAATGAGGGAGAGACTTAATGAATTAATGTGTGGATGAATTGTCTGAATGAGGGAGAGAATTAATGAATTTGTCAGAATGTATTAATGAATATGTGTAAATGATTTGTGTGAATGTGTGAGAGAATAAATTATTGTGTGAATGAATTATGTGAATGAAAGTGTGAATTAGTGAGTGACTGTAAAAGTGTTTGTGTGTATCAGGTGTATCATTGTGGAAAGGCAAAAATGGCACAAGCAGGGTGTTGGAGCCATGGGGACCAAGATGGCACAGGCAGGGTGTTTATGGGACAAAGATGGCACTGGCCGGGCTGTTTGGGGACAAAGTTGACTCGTGCTGGGCTGTTTGGGGCAAGTCCTATATGTATAATGTAGGTTGGCTTTGGGGTGTGCAGCCTGTGATCTATGCCTGTAATTTAGGGTTTTTATCTATACCTTTAATGCTGAGTTTTTATGTGAATTCGGCGGCAGGGGCTAATATTAATATTTATGGGCAGCAGGGTCTAATATTTATATATATATATATATATATATATATATCGGCATTAGGGTCTAATATTAACCCCTTAAGGACAATGGGCGGTCCGCAAACCCATTAAAAACAATGCATTTTGAGCCAGTACATGTACAGGCTTTGTCACTAAGGGATTAAAGGAACTCCCAGTTCAGCTGTTATTTTATCATATTTCAAGAGATAAATACTTATTATGTAGTTAAAAATGCATGTCTAATGCGTATATGTGATGGGGCCATCACATAAATCAATAATAAAGGGAGGGGCTTGCTGGGGACATTAATACAAATAGTGCTCCCTGAAAGCGATCATACAAGGGTCTGGGGGCACCACATTAATCTATACTAAAAAGGTGCTGGCTGAGGCATCCTAGTGAAGATGTCTGTGTCATAGATGGTGTCCTGCTGTTTGTGTGTTTTTGGTTATCAGTATAGCAGAGCCTGTCCTGGTGTGTGTGTTTGGGTGTCGGTGTGGCAGAGCCTGTCCTGGTGTGTGTGTCTGGGTGTCGGTGTGGAAACGCCTGTCCTGGTGTGTGTGTTTGGTTATCTGTTTCCTGGCACTTAATTTACGGTAGGAACACCCTCCTGAAGTTGTAGTGACTTGTTATTATGTGTGCATATGTATATATATGTTTTTTCATAAAAATGGGCTACTCAGTCTTAAATGCCCGGGCCTATTTTTTGTCCCAGTCCGGGCCTGGTCCACATTGGTTTACATACCTGATGCCTATACAGCAATGGATATATTTGGACATAATGGACTTAAATCATATTAGTTATTTTTTTACAATTGTATGAGCCTGGTGTAATAATTCTTTGATGGTGCATTTATATCTGACATATCCCGATAGAAGCAAGCTTAAGTGTAATGAACTTCTAAGGGCTAATTCTTCCACTGCTAAGGACCAAAGTAAAATATGAGGTCCTACAGTAGGGAGTAAAATTGGGCAGACTAGATGGGTCCAATGCTCTTATCTGCTCTCCAATGTTTTTTGTAGCTGAAATGCACAGTGAAAGCAAGATGGTGACCTATGCTAAAAGAGACAGTGATAAAATTAGGCTAGTGTAGGCTATTATACATAGAGGATTTGGAGGTTATTATAACGGAGGGACATCATTATCCCTTTTTAATCCTGTCTAGATGACACTGGAATTCCACAATAGCACTATGAAAGGCAGCTACTTACACTATAAATGTCATTAGTGAGTAGTTTCTCAACTTAATAGACATATTTTCCATTCCAAGCCTAATTTTAAGTATATATTCTTTTTTCTTTGTTTGATTTACTCTGTGCTTAATGTTTTGAGTGTGATAAACATATAAATAATATGACATCAAGTAAAAAATACTGGCAATAGATGCTTTCGGTATGACAAATGTTTTCTTCTAGAGCTCTGTCCTGATCTTAAGGGGCAGTAATGCTTTTTTTTGTCGGATAACTAATTCCATGTTTTGCAGTAAAATGTTTGTTCCTTATTCAAGAAAATGCACTTGTTTACTTTGGCAGTGACTCTTGCTTTTTTTTTCAGCACACCAAGAATATGTAGAGAACCGTGGAGTCCCTAAGCAGAAGGGGTTAGATAACCATGCATGTCCTAGAGGAAATGTCCCGCTCTTTTTTTCTTTCCCTTTTCTACTATGTGGAGGGGAATCTCTGGTTGGGCCTTAGGATAGGGATGATGTTTCTCGCAAAAATGGATTGGATGTGGTATGAAAGTTAGGGCGCAAAGTAATCCCCCCCCTTTGATTACTTACCTGTCAGAAGTAGATTCAGTAATGGACAATGAGGGTGCTGCTGGGGGCCTTCCGGTGATATTGCCCGATGTCGATAAGGGTAAGTAACAGGATAAGGCATCCCTCATCCTGCATCAGCCCTGATGGAGAGCTGATTTTCTAAGCCCCGGTGGCTGGCATCAGTGGCAGCCCCTGGCGAGGTAGAAGACTTTGGGGTTGGAGGAGTAGCAGGATGAGGACTTCTGAGGCAATGCAGCTTTTCCACGGGGTTGTCTCATAAGAGAATAGTCCCCTTCCCCCCTCACTGTGTGCTTTCTATTTTTCTATTTCAGTTTCTGGGGACGTAGACAGGTGGTCATAATATTATGGCTGATTGGTCTAAATATATATATATATATATATATATATATATATATATATATATATATATTTATATCTATATATATATATATATATATATATATATATTTGTAGGTCTTTTTGGTTGGACAAAATGGCATGTGATGGTGGATGGGTGATAGATGGATAAATGGATGCATCTGGGGCCATAGGTTACAGAGGCATTTAATGGGGTTTGTGGTTTGCGGCCTAGGGATTGGGCAGGTTTGGGTCTGACGAAGAATATGATACTCCTTGAATTGTTTCCCATAGTTGATAACCTCAGTGTGGTCCACGCCATCAACCACTTGTCTTTTTCTTCTTGTTATTCGCTTGCCGTGGCACTTGGTGTTCCATTCCTTACAGCTGGATATTTCGGTGCAGGCAGTTCATCTTCCTACAGTTGACAATGGAATTGCTGATGCTTTGTCTCAGCAGGAATGGAAGCAGTTCCACACCTGAGCCAGCAGCAGATCCCATTGTGGTGGACATAAGGGATCAGGAACCTATGAGCCTATTAAAGGTTTTATTGTGGTTCCTGAGCATGGAGCTTCATCGTGGTAAATCAGTGTCGACAATTTAGAAATTAACTGCACTGGCTTTTGATTTTAAGGTCCATGGCTGGTATAGACAGAGCAAGTCAAAAGGTGAATAGATTTATTTCCCAGTTTTATTACACACAAAAGGGCATGTGGTTATTAAGAACAGGGTAATAGAGGTTGACCCATCTGGGATTTTCAGTCGGGACAGGGTTCATCTTAAATCTGGCAGCACTGATCTCTGGTGTTTAGCGTTGGAGCAGGATTGGAGAGGGTAGTGAGGGGCAACATGCTAAAGTTGTGGTTCACGCATGTTGGCGTGTGGCAGAAGGTTCCCTGTTTAAAAGTTAAGTGTGTGGCGAGCCTGATATAGAAAAAGCACATCTTTCTTCAGGGCCGGGCTGGGAATTAAAACCAGCCCTGGAAATATTTGGGCACCAGCCCTGTATATTTTATTGCATGGTCGAGCTCATGTGCCCACACGCCACGGTAGGAGTATAACTAGAAACCTCAGGGTCGCAGGGCACCACAACTTCACAAGCAACATGTCCCACCATGCAACCTTTGCTCTTGGGCTTGTCTGCGCCATCTGTTTACCCAAGCAGCCTGTCTGTGCCATCTCTGCCCCGTAATCTCTGCCCCTAAACAGCTTGCAAGTGTCACATTTGCCCCTGAAACAGCCTACCTGTGCCATATTTGCCCCAAAGCAGCTTGTCAGTGCCCCCAACCAGCTTGTCTGTGCCGCCTCTGCCTCTTAAACTGCCTGCATGTGCCACTTCATCCCCTCCTAACATCCTGCCTGCCATATTTCTTCCCCTAAACACTTCATTCACCCATTTACCCTCCCAGACCCCCTTACCTCACCTACAGAGTCCCCTGGTCACAGAGGAGGCCGAGGAGCTGCATTGAGAGAATGAGAGAGAAAAGGGGGTGCGGTACTATTAAATACTGCTAACCTGACTCATGTTAATGAGGTACGACCGATGCCATGCAACAGGAACCGAATTACCGCATCCCCAGGTTAAGACTTTTAGTGCGGTTTAAGCGGAGACACCAAAAAATGCCGGGTTATAGATGTTATCTGTATGAGAATGTTGGATAATTATGTTAATGTGTTGGTGCATAAGCACCTGGTTATTAATAAAGAAATGTTGCAGCATGTGGTAAATAAATCGGCCAATCCAGTTTGCCTCAAGTCTTTACTTATGGTTGGTCTGTTATTTTATGCATGGGCATGACAAAAGGGGTCACTTGCTCTGGAATGGGCTGCGCATGGGTCATGTGTAGGCCCTGCAACAGTTTTTTTTTTACTGGACTTGACCCTCAGGCTAATGTTGCAAGCCACAAATATTACATGGGATATTAAGAAGCCCATTATGATTGCATTCACAGCTGTAACATTTCATTGACTCTGTTTTTTTTTAAAGTTGATGTTTAAATACACAGTGTCCCTTGTACTGAGGCTGCAGTATATACAATGTTTAGATGTGGGGTAGATATAATAGAGCTGTCCTTGTTTATGAGACCATATCATTTTCCTACTGTGCAAGAAGTTCATTTTTTGATACTGATTTGTCTTTATTGTGTCATTCACATAACATGGATAAACCGAAGGTAATTAATTTTAAGACTTTCATCTAGACATACTGTGGAGATCCACTCTATTTTATGTGGAAACAATTTAAAATTAATTATATACATTCTTGGCTTTGTTTGAAGTAAAGGAGAGGTTTAGCATGCTTAAAACATTCCACATAGCTTAAATTTGTAACATTTTATTAAGCTTTATTAAAAAAAATAAGGGAACAAATGGTGGCGGGGCAAGTGGGGCTCCAGTTCCAGGACCTGCATATAGGAGGACCCAACAGTGTTTCCGTGGCCATGTGGTCTCTGCTAAGTGACATAGTGACAAGTGTCATATGCCCAAGATCCACTTCATTCAGACATGCAGAAATCATGAATGTGAGAGGTGCACTCCCTTGTGGTAGTAGGCTACAAGCAGTGACGAGTACTGCAGTGAAGTAAGATAAGAGGGAGGGTGCTGGCAAACTGCACTGATGATGGGAGAAGGAGAAAGTGAGTGTGTATATATGTATTTACCTAAATGTAAATATATGGTGCAGTGATATACTTACCTGTTGATAGTACTTGTCCCCAGTCTATATATATACATAGTGAGAAGGGGGAGGGGAAGGCAGTGAGAAGGGGGAGAGGGTGTACATAGTGATGAGGGGGGACATAGTGAGAAGGGGCAGATAATAAGAAGGGGGGTAGATGGGGAGGGAGTAGTGTGAATGCATACGAGAATGAATTAATTAATGTATGGATGAATTGTGTGAATGCGTACGAGAATGAATGAATAAATGTGTGGATGAATTGTGTGAATGCGTACGAAAATGAATGAATGAATGTGTGGATGAATTGCTTGAATGATTTGTGAGACTGCATTAATGAATATGTGTAAATGATTCATGTGAATGAGTGAGTAACTGTAAGTGTTTGTGTCTATCATGAATGTTTAAGTGATTTGGGAAAATGCAAAGATGGCACATGGAGGGTGGGCTGTTTGCTGATAAAGATGTCTTACACTGGGCTGTTTGGTGACAAAGTTGGCTCAGGCTGGGCTGTAATATGTGTGTAATCTGGGTGCTGATCAGGTTCTATGTGGGCAATGTGGACACCAGGGCTGGCTTTGGGGTGTGCAGTCTGTGATCTATGCCTGTAATTTAGGGAGTTATCCATACCTTTAATGCTGAGTTTATATGTGAATTCCAATTGATTTAAACCTGCAAAGCTGGGTGTGTGTTATTCTGTTGATCTGTATCTGGTACGCTCTGTTTGCATACATTATTATTGTATACCTACAAATAGAGGGTTTGTATGTCTGATTCTGTTGATTTGATCTATGCCTTCAACGCTGAGTTAACATGTGATTTTCATTTGATCTATACATGCAAAGCTTGGTTTTTATGTTGATTCTGTTGATCTATACCTGCTATGCTATGTTTCCATACATCATTTATGCATACCTGCAAATATAGGGTTTGTATGTGATCTATACATACAAGTGCTGTTTATATGTGTTTGATCTATAGTTCACAGGGAGGAAGGAGAGGTATGGCTTAGTGAATGAGGGACAAAGGGACTGGGAATGATTTCAGGGAGAGGACCCCTCAAAGTCATGGTAAGGGTGAGAAGGAGGAAAGACTGCACTGACTATCACAGTCTTCCCCTAATCTGCAGTCAGTGTGGCAATTTTTTTTTTGTTGTGGTAGAGGAGGGAGTGATTGCATGCTAGGGAGCGTGGAGCAGCTTTAATGAAAGCTAGTTGTTTGTTACAAGATTTTTTTTGGAGGGGGGGCGTCAGAGGAGTAGTCTGCACAGGGCGCCAGAACACTTAGGGCTGGCTCTTAGTTCAGAGACCTCCCCTGTTGCTCTCACACTGTCACTCTCTCTCATGTTCTCTCACACAGTCCTATTCTCTCTCACACTCTCTCATGCTGTCTCTCGATGTCTCCCTGCCTTCTAAACCGACCGCTTCCAACAATTTCCATGACTCGTTTTCCGCAGCTTTGCTTCTTCTCTTGCCTCTTTTTGTTCTGTCTTAATTCTTCTTCTGCTTCTCCACGGTATCAGCTACGTTTTCTTTTCTATGTTTTACTTTTTTTTTTTAATTAAGATCAAATTTTGGTGTTCATCTTTTAATCAGGGACATCTTATTATTGAGCATTCTGCAGCAGTTCAAACTGCTGATGGTCAAAAACTCTCCTATGGTTCAGGAGTGATCTGATCATTATGACAACCACTGGATGACCCCTCCCATCAGTGACACCTGTCAGAGAGAGAGGGAGAGAGAGGGCTCATTCAAGTCATAAAAAAGTGTAAAAATAAAACACAAATAATATTATCAGATAATCATACCTGGGAACTCTCCGGGTTTGAGTCGAATCCTCTGGGTCGCGGGAGCGGGGTCCTGACACGTCTAGCTCCCCGTCCATTTTTTCCTTTACATTGGGGTGTTCCCCCTGAACGCCCACCGACGTCAGCGGGAACGCCCACCGACAGCAGTGTGCTGACGTCAGTGTGCAGTCCTGGCGGCGTCCCGCAAGGGAAGGCTCCGGGCAGCCGGAGCCAAGAAGTTCCCAGGTATGCAGATAAAATGGTTGTAGGTGGTAAAAGTTATACTTTATAGTTATTCCAATTTATTTTATGCAAGCATCACAGAAATGCAATTGGGCCTCTTAAGATTGCATTGTACTATTGAACATCTGTTTCATTGGCACTAAAGAGAGATGGGGGAATATTGGCCTGGAATAATTACTGCTGGCCTAGTACAAGTGCACTTGATCTCTGATCTTACCAGTGACATATTAGTAATATCAGTGTATGTGGCTGGTTGTTCACTGAAGATGACTACTGTTTGTTGTTGATCTATTTTTGAGAGTGATTTCAGTCACCCAGAATATCTACATAAAAACTCAATACAGGGTTGTAGAGGTTTGAATATGAGCCGAGTACAGTCAGCAGAAGCAGGATCCAAGTTGCCACTCAGCAAATACACAGAGCACCAAGCTGGCTGTGGTCAGGCTAATCATTCAATTAATCAGGTAATGTTTAAATCTGCTATTTGAAGCAAACAAACATGCTTTCAACTTGTCTGGATAGATTATGTTTGATACCAAAAGTTCATTTGTTCTAAATTTGCTCCCTTGATGGTGGTAAAATTAATTATCAATGTCAACTAAAGTAAACTAAGTTTCATTCCCACTTCTTTGCAAAACTTAAAGTCGGTAGGTAAACAGACAGAAGGCAGTGTTAAAAGTGCTGCTCCACGTAGACAAAATCTTAATTGGGCTCACTTGAATGTTAAGGAAATAATCCTTAGCAGATTTGTCATTGTATTCTTTCCTCTGAAGGTTTAATCACATGAAAAGCACACAGAAACTTTTAAGAAACTTTTTCTTCAGTTTCTATGGCCACCTTTCTGTGCATGTGAATACATGACAAGTGTTAAATTATGTTTAATGCTTAATTATTCAAAAGTACTATTAATATCATTTCTAATGTTGCATTCAGTTACCAAGTTTATAAATTCAGCAGAGTAAGCGGAACAGCACCTTTAAAGAAAGGGAAACTAAATCCCAGAGGATGGATGTATGTGTTGTATGTGGATCATTACAATAGGCAAATGGAGTGTTAGTTGTGGGCATTCAGTTTGAACATGCAGATTTCCTTGGTGGACTTGTTATTTGATAGCTGTCTACTATTGTTCATCCATTTTAGGGAAATTATTCTGCAGGCCCAAAAACCAAATGCAAAATTCAATACATTTACATGAAAAATAGATTTGCATATCCTAAGCTATAAAACCCAGTGTAGCAACATACATATTTGATCATCTGACACTAAAAGAAGAATATATTATAGCATATATTTTGGTTTTCATATCTGATTATATATTTATAAGGATCAATAGATGTGCCGCAATGGCTTCATAAAAACTTAAAATTTAATTTCAAGCACGCTTCTCAAACATCGTTAAATGGTGTAATGAAATGAAATTTTACAATTATGTAAAAGAGAGATTGATAAGTCTGTGATATGTTGAGTATGGAAAGTTTTTATTTTAAAAAACACCTACTCGGCCAAAAGGAATAATTTATTGCACTGTGGGATTCTAGGGATAGATGGACAATTAAGTAATAACAATGATCAGCACAAATTCATGGGGATGAGCGGTGGTAAGTGCTAGCATCACACTTCACCACTTATAAATAGCTAATGAGGCAGTTCATAAACTACATAAAACTTGCATAATTGGCTCATCATTTTTTTATGCAAGTATATATATAGCTTTCATTAACTAAGCATGAACTTGAAGTATTTGAGCAAGGGTAATTGATCCTATAGTACCCTAATGTTGGATTCTCTAACTCTGTTCTATAAGCTAAGTTAGAACTGCAAAGATGGTACAGGCTATGGAACATAGATCTATTAACCCCTTCAGGATCCGGCGTTTGCGTACTGCGTCTTCCCTTGAAGACCGCAGTTTTTTTTTAATATTTTAATTCCGTGCTCGTGATTCGCTTCAAAGCGATCACGTGCACGGAATTGAGAGGGAGTGGCTGCTACGGATCGCTGGGGACATCCCAGTCTGGCGGTGACCTTTGACCAGGAAGTACCAGGTACGTCCCGGTCTTGAAGGAGTTAACATAGGTAACTATCCATAAAGATGTGCTCCCAAACCATATAAACAGAAGCTGGATATTAGATATTGCAGCATAACAAAATAATAAAGACGAATATGAAAAAAAATAATAAGGAAATTAAATCTCATATGAAGACACTGAGTACAGCTTCACTGACATGCCTTCTTCCCATAAATGTCTTTAAATTCAGTAAGCTAGTCACCTCCTTCCCACCATTAAATGATGGTGCAGGAAGTCTCCACACTTCTTGATTTAGTGGAAGAGATTAACAGAGAGTGCGTTAGTAGTGGAGGCTTAGTTAAATTTTACAAACTTTATTTGCAAGACATTATGAGGAAAGATTTCATAAAGTAATACCATAGATACATTTATAGATTGGATAGCAATGGTCTGTGACTTCTCGATCAACATCAGCAAGATGGTTAATATTGTCTTATGGAGACATTTCGGGAGATAGTCATGAATGTGCTTTAAGTAATATATGTGGGCCCAAACCTTATCAGATAAATTTCCTGAAAACAGTGCTGGAATGGTCCGGTGTGATGGGCATGCCTTGTACCCCGGCTGGGTACCCCCGTCAGTTCTGCGATGCTTCCTTCTGGGACTGAAAGGGTTAACCGCTACCAGCTGTAGTGAGCCAGCGTTCAGGAACTGGCCCGGTGTTCTCCCGAATATAGCACTGCAGCTCGCTGAAAACAATAGGTGATAGCAGGTCCCTGAAGCATTAGACGAGACTAATGTCTAGGGAAAGAAGAACACTTTATTAGGGTAACACACAGGCTTATATACAGGTTAGGTATATAAGAATCCCTGCACCCTCAACGGTTAATGAAGGACAAAGCTGTTTATCAAGGGACTAATCACGGGCACACAGGACTGAGGCCCTAGTGAGCAACACTACAAACAAGATACAGGACATGTAGCCCAGAATATAGACACGCATATGCATATTTTATCTGCTTCAATTTCGGAGAACGTTTTTAGCAGCATGAGAATTTTAAATATCTTTTCCCACTAACTCCTCTGGCTGAATGCCCTCAACGTATTGATTTGAAACTGCATTATGCAGTTTGTACCAAAAGTGTTGAGAAGCCAAGTGATGCAAAAGGGCATGCATTTTAGAAGAACAACTTTAAAGCTGCAAATAATGGAATCCTGAATCGATTCTACCCTTGAGCTTTATGTGTTGTAGCCACACTGAACTAAAATGTTATTTAGGAATTTTGTGAAAAATTGCATAAATTGTAAAAAAAAATTACAACTGTTTAAAGGTTGCTTAATACCACAAGCAGCCTACCCCACAAACCAATATGTACAAAAATACCTTCTTAGACAAAAACATTTCAACACTGACTTTTTCATTGCAAAACTAGGTCACTATGTCATTAGAACAATGGTGCAAATCACTAGGCATGGTGAGGTCAATGTCCAAATGCAATGAGGGTGACACTTTACCCTTCCCATGTTTACATAGGAGTGAGCAATTCTTTCAATACAATTAAGCTTAAAATGGCATATTGTTCATATTAATATTAATAGAGTCCAGCGGTAAAGGGCAGTTAATTGCCCCAGTGTTTGATTCCAGATTCAAACTCTTGCTACACATGCCTTAGTTATACTAATAGGCAATAATGTGTTTTTTAACACGTTTAACGTCTAGCTTATAAATTCAGATATATAATGTGCAGAAATGGCACAGGGGTGCTCATACCATCCAAAATCTAAAATAGCACAGGGGCATTGTGATTCAGCAGTGGTTATTAGAGGTGTGACTATGGAGCAAGGGTTTGCCAAGACACTGTGTGTGATTTTATGACCTTTTGTGACATTTAGTGAATGTGTATTCTATTGACAAATGTTATTTCTGCATATATTTTCTGCTCTGTTTATACAACTATTCTTGAAATGTTTAGTGCTGTACAATAGAATTATACCCATCAAATTCTAAGCTGCAAGGTGAAAGAGAAACTGTCTTTCATATAGAGGGACACATGGGTTGGATGTATGTGTGTATGTACTATGACATTCTCTGGCTTTCTCTTACTGTAAATATTACAGGGAGGATGCAAGAGGTATTATGGAGATGCTGGCCCAAGTTTTCCAAATCAGAATAGCACATGAAACAAGTGACCCCTGTTCACTTTATATTCTTGATTCTAGTCCAACCACATATTTCTCACATTGACAATAGATAAACAAATAATATAAAGTGGGAAGGATGAACTTGACAAAATTGCCTTTTTAAAGCTGCCAACTATGCAGCTTTAATCTCAAGATATAATTTGTTTTTCTTCATAGTGAGATATTCAAAGATCCAGACAAAATAAAATGACTTGTAATATCCTCAGACTTCCAGAGCATGTGAGTTAGGGCTGACCTTGAGTCATCTTTGTTCGACCTTGTCTGTATTCCCGCAATTCAGTTTCCATTTCTGCAAAAGTGTTATGAGCAGCTTCCTTTGTTTGCTGCCTCTGAATGAGACAGTGGTAGATGCTTTACCAGTTTTAGATATTGCAAAAACTGGTATAGACATTGCTTGGAAAATATATTCATATTTGAAGTCTGCAGTATCTTAGCACAGTTATTAAATATTCCGACGGCAGTACATGTGTTGAATAGGTAAATATTTTTAAACAAGATGTCAGTGCTGATGTGATGTTTTATATTTGCTTTTTTAAATGTACTGTTCCACCTAATCTGCATAATTTAACACTGTTATAAAGTGCAGAATTAGAAACATACTTTCTTTTATTGTCCAGCCCTTGACAGAAATAATTCTTTTATCATGCAAATTTTGTTTAATTTATGTTTAATTATATATAATATATTCATTTTTATTTTATTATATGAACCAAAACTAAAAAAATGCTGTTAAAATGTTTTATACTGTACTTATGTGATTTGACTTTCAGAGAAAAGAAGAAAAAAACAGCTTCTAATGTGAATTTGCTTAACATACTAGAGAGTCTAATGTTTTATGTAAGTGGAACCGTATCTTTAATACAGGAGACAGTTCACTGAAGGTTTTTCCCTGGATAGACTTCCGCTAATATGACATTCCTTAGAACCTTAAAAATGCACAAAGTTTGTTTCGTAAAAATGTGTTAAAAACATACAAAATAAGTTATTGCATAAAATAAGTAAAAATAAGACATCAGGTGCAAGTGTATGTTAGGAACCACAGGATTTGATCCAATGACCCTGAGCATGGCAGACTGTGCACCTACTACTGGTCTCACCACCAGGAAGCTTTGGATTCCCCATCTACCTGCGTTTGTCGCTGGTTCCTGCCACAACTGGTACCCCATTTGTATTATTGGTTATTTGACCTTGGACAGTTCTCAGTCCATGCCTCCTTCTCATGCCAGTGTACCACAATTTGACCCAACGGTTAGGTCCGTCTTTCTGTTCCTCAGTCCGTCTCTTGCAAGTTTTCCTAGGAAGAAGCTTAAAGCTGCATCTGCTCAACCTTTGAGGCTTCCTTTTGGAGGAAAGGCTTGGAGTGAAGAATTGCTGTAAACTATGTGTTCTCATATATCGGCCCTTGCAGATTGAATTCCTCTTATCCTACTGCAATAACATTATAGATTTATTTATAGTTTTATTCTAACTGAACATTTTCTTTAAAAAAATAGAATTACATTAGCAGGACACATGCAAAGTCCAGGAAATTAGAATATTTAAAAATCATAATGAGTTTTAGCAGTATAAATTAGAAAACTGTGGGGACATTTTTGAAATTAATCCCCAATGACATCATTTTACCGATGTGAACAATATTTTAATAATATTAATATTTACTTTTTACATGCTTCAGATTTCAAGACATACTGAAATTGTTTTGTTTTAAAAATAGAATAGTTCCAGCCATCTATCACACGAAGAGGGCAAATATAATTTTAGTAGATAATAAGCTACCTCCTATTTTCCTCGCAGTTTTAAATGTTTACTTTTACAGTACCTCTTCAAGAATGTTTGACTTCCAAACTTTAAAAAAGCTGTATTAAAGGGGGACTGTTACTGTCACAGCTCTTATCACTGAAGGGCTAGCATCATCTCTCCAGGAAAAAAACACATGCGATAATGTGATAATGTGGATTTAGTCGTGGTTACAGAGACCTGGTACAATGAGCAAAATGACTGATGTTGCCATGCCAGGATACATGTTATATAGAAAGGATAGAGATGGCAGAAAGGGAGGGGATTGCCCTTTATGTAAAAGTAGCTTAAAGGTAACTCCCATTCAAAGATTATAAGGAGAACCTAGAAACCATTTGGGTAACTTTAGAAAATGTCCTGCTAAAGGCAGCAGAGCACTGCATTAAACTTGTTAGCAAGAGTAAAATAAAAAGGAAGCCACTGTAGTACTCTAGCAAACATATTAAATGAGAAGCAACCTTTTAAGAAATGTAAACAGACACAAATGAGAAAGAAGTGAACAAATATAAAACTAAGCTTATGGAGGCAAAGCGCATTATTAGATGCGGAAAAGCACAAACTGAAGAGAAAATTGCCAGGTTAACAAAAAAGGGCAATAAAACCTTTTTTAGAAATATAAGAGAGAGAAGGAAACACACATCAGGAATAATTAAACTAAAGACAAATGAAGGGAATTGTAAAACAAAAAAAATGAGAATAAAGATCAAGCCGACTGCCTAAATAAATATTTCTGTTCTGATTTTACTGAGGAAAATGAAGGTGAGGGACCCTTGTTAGATCAAGAGCAATAGGGTGACAAGTGACAAAGCTGTGTTTACAGAGGAAGAAGTTCTACCTAAATACTCCAAAGTATAAACAGGCAAATCTATGAGACCTGATGGGATACACCCAACATAATTCGACATCTCTTGGCAAAAGCACTAGCAGATCTATTTAACCATTCACTAACCGTAGTACCACTGCACAAAAAAAAAGGTAGTAGGGAAGACTCGGCCAACTATAGACCAGTAAGCCTTACGTCAGTACTTGAGAACCTAATGGAAACCATACTAAAGGATAGGACTATTAAATATCTGGAATTAAAAGGTTTGCATGATGAAACGGCACAGATTTACTACAGGAAGATCCTGTCAAACAAACTTAATTTTTTTTTTTACATTCTTTCTAGATTTTATTAAGGCGTTTGACATTTTATTTCTAACATAACATCATGTAACACAATGGATTGCTTACATCAAAATGCCATTTAAACCTTATGTCATGCTTTCTGTCAGAGAGCGCTTTCTACATTACATACTTACCAAAATATCTTAAAAGAGAGTGACATGATTGTAACAGACTTAACTCTGTCATTTATGTTATAATTTGTTGTATTCATGTTCTCATAGTTTTTGCAAGTTTTAAATGTGGATAGGGTTTACACTGTCCATGTTGCAGGGGGAATGTGTTTGGGGTAGGACTGTTACTCAGAAGAAAATGGTCTTGGGATATACTGGTCATAACAGTCATACTGGTCATAACTGTAATACAAGAGAGCCAGCATATCAACAAGAGTTATCAGAGTCCATCCTCATATACAAGGTTGTTTAGCAAACCCCTGAAAAGGCATAAGCTCTTACGGTTAATTTTTGGAGTTAAAGGAAAGTTTACAATAAAGCTTTTAAAAATCATCAGTAAAGTTTTAGCCATCATTCAGACGGGGTCTGCTACAGTAAGAGCTTCACCTTCGTTGGTTCAAATACCTGCTGCACATGGTTGCTTAAGGTGGCAATATTTAAGGGACTGCAGCATATTGGAATCAGCATGATGGTCTAAGGTGCTAGGACATTGTAAAAGAGTTCACTATGGAGATGGACACTGAATATCAAGAATATGAAAGCCTGTCTCATACAGAAATAGAAGGTAAAAGGGAAAATAATATGAAGGGAGCAGTGAAACTTAAAGATAAAAATATATCTGAACTACAGTGTTATGTACAAGAAAGGGAAGAACTACCTAGACGGTCAGAACGTCCACATATTATTACAGAAAAAATGCTTGCTTACCAGAAAGATGAATGTTGTAAGAAAGAAAAAAGGCTAAATACTTTGTATGAACAATGGAAAATAGATGTTCGTAAGGCGAGACATGAGTTAAAATCAAACATATCTGATAAGCAGCTCACTGAAATTGCTGATTCTCTGGAAAATAAAATGAACTGTATTATGAAAATCTTTAGTGAAATAAGGGAACATATAACACCTGTGTCTGATTTAAGACGTAAAGTTGATGCATGTGAAGCTGTGACCAATGACATTGTCAAAATTGTGTTAGAAAGATTAACCATGGCAGATGATGAGTTTGATGCAGAAAGGGAAAGGAGCCGTCTACGTGAACTTTCAGCTCATAGCTATGTTCGCTCTATATACAATTCTAATGCTTCACAAGCAAGTGTCAGCAGCTATTCTAAATCTTCTGGTGCAACAAGCAAACAAGCAGATGCTGTGGCAGAGCTTGCTGCAAAAGAGGCTGCATACAAGATGATGCATTCAGAAAGACAGCAAAGGGAGAAAATAAAAACTCTAGAAGAGCAACTCAAAAAAGAGCTAGAAATTCAAAAGTTTGAATTAGAACGGCTGCAGTTAGAAAAGGACTTAGAAGTTGCACGTGCCAGAGTAAAATCCTATGATGAAGTAATAAAACAAGAAGCGAAAGGTCAATTGAACTTGATACAAAATGAACATGAAAGTGAGAGAAACGAAATCTCTTCTACAACACATCCACAATACAATGTTGTTCAGTCAACAAATCTCAGTGAAGTGGCTCTCCTTGCTCAAGCAGTTCAGGACAGCATTGCCATCAACAGGTTACCCACACCTGAACCTACAGTCTTCAACGGAGACCCAATTCAGTTTGTGAACTGGAAAGCCTCATTTATGTCACTTATAGATAGAAAGGGCATCTCTGCAGCTGACAAACTTTATTATTTGAAAAGGTACGTGAGTGGCTCAGCACACAGATGTCTTGAAGGCACCTTTTATCGAAATGATGAGGAATCCTACAAAGATGCTTGGAACAAGCTTAACCAAAGATACGGGCAGCCCTTTATCATTCAAAGAGCATTCCGGGAGAAGCTATCAAAGTGGCCTAGAATACAGTCCAAAGATGCAGAAGGTCTGAGAGCATTTTCAGACTTCTTAAATGCCTGTCTGCAAGCCATACCTCATGTTAAAGGCCTGGAAATATTAAATGACTGTGAAGAGAACCAAAAGCTGGTACAGAAACTTCCTGACTGGGCAGCCTCCAGGTGGAACCGCCAGGTCACAATATCCCTTATGGATAGCAAAGAATTTCCAATCTTTAAAGACTTTGTAAAATTCATGTCAACGGAAGCAGAGATTATGTGTAATCCTATTACTTCCTTTCAAGCTCTGCATTTACGTGAGTCTCAAAAGGAAACCAAAAGAAACAAAGCAACTGTCTTTAAAACTCAAACAGCTTTAAACAATGATAAACAGACAAAAGCAAAGGGACAGTTAAAAACACCATGCATGTTGTGTCAAGATGACAATCATCCACTTTGTAAGTGCCCAGAATTCATGCAAAAGTCTCTGAAAGACAGAAGAGCATATGTCAAAGATAATAAACTTTGTTATGGTTGTATAAAACCAGGTCACTGCGCCAAAGAATGTCGTCGTCGCCACACATGTGACGTATGCAAGTTACGTCATCCCACATGTCTTCACGATTACAGCTATGAGGCTAACGAAGATAGGAAACAATCACTGTCCATGGTAAGCAATGCGCATGTACAGAATGGTGAAACAACTAATGCCATGTCACTTAACATCACAAGCACAAGTCATTCAGTCATGACATCTATGATAGTACCTGTATGGGTGTCGTCTGTTAAAAATCCATCCGATGAAAAGCTTGTCTATGCTTTGTTAGACACTCAGAGTGACAGTACTTTTATTGACGAAGAAATAAGTAACGTACTTCAAGTAGATACTCACCCAATAAAACTTAACCTCACCACCATGATAGGAGACAATATGGTCATCGAAAGTAAAAGAGTGTCTAATCTTCGTGTAAGAGGGTACAATTCCTCAGTATATATCAATCTTCCGCCGGTATACACAAAGGAGTGTATTCCTATTAATAATGATCGCATACCAACGCAAGAAACAGCAAATAACTGGGCTCACTTGAAGGTAATTACAAACGAAATGCCACCTCTTCTCAGTTGTAAAGTAGGTTTACTGATCGGCTACAACTGCCCTAGAGTGCTAGCTCCCAGACAAGTCATACTAGGTAAAGAAGATGAACCTTATGCTATTCTGACAGACTTAGGATGGAGTATTGTGGGCTGCTCCACACCACGCATCAACGTATCATCAGCAGTCAGTCTTTGTCACAGATTAACCACAAAGGAGATACCAGCTTTGACACCTGTGGATGCAATCCGTATACTAGAGTCCGACTTTAAGGACGTCACAGCAGATGACCAGACAATCTCGCAAGATGTTATTGCGTTCCTAGACAAACTGAAGGGCAACATAAAGAAAAATGCTGAAGGACATGAAATGCCCGTTCCGTTTGAACAACGTCCATACTTACCTCACAACAGAGAACTTGTTAAAGTCAGACTTAATCAGTTGCACAAGAAGTTCTGTAAAAATGAAAAATACAAGACGGACTATATTGCTTACATGAAGGACATAATTGAAAGAGGTGATGTAGAAACAGCAAATGAGGATGAAAACCCAGCAGACAATGCTTCTAGAGGAAGAATAACAAATGAGTTACTCTCATCTAACTGGTTCTCTGGTCCCTCATTCTTATGGAAAAAGGAAATACCAACCTCAAATGTTGTATTGGAACTTACAGTAGGAGACCCAGAAGTAAGAAAAATTCAGACATTACAAACAAAGACCATAGAAAGTAAAGATCTTGTAGACCATTTGTCCAAATTTTCATCTTGGTCTAAGGCTGTCAAGGCCATTGCACGCCTTCAGAGACGGATTAAGAAAGATAAAACCCATTCACCTGCATCCGTAAGTGAGCAAGATGATGCAAAACGCTTGATTTTGAAGGGTGTGCAGAAACAAATATATCAGAAAGAAATAGATGTTCTGAGTCAAGGAAAACAACTTCCAGGTCATAATAAACTTCATCACCTGGACTCCTTCTTAGATACAGATGGTATAATCAAGGTGGGAGGGAGATTAAACCACTCGTTGTGCATTCACTCATTCAAGCACCCACTGATTCTTCCTAAAGATCATCATATAACAAGGTTAATAATTGCACACTATCACGAAAGTGTAAAGCATCAAGGAAAAGGATTCACAATGAATGAAATCAGATCTAGCGGATATTGGATACCTGGAATAAACAGAGCTGTCAGATCTTACATTCGCAACTGTGTAACCTGTAGAAGACGGAGAAAATCTGTTGAAGGCCAGAGGATGAGTGATCTCCCCAAAGAACGTGTGGAGCCTTCTCCACCGTTTGTGTATTGCGGTATGGATTGCTTTGGTCCTTTCATGATTAAAGAAGGAAGGAAACAGCACAAAACTCATGCAGGTGGTGAATGGGAGCATCAAATTAAAACCGTAGGGAGTGTTCTTATTACTACAGTTTCCCTCTCATCAGGCAGACTCAATGATGCTTCACTACGCACTTTGTTTAATGAAGCCATGGCTATAGTCAATAGTCGCCCCCTTACAGTGGACAACCTAAATGACCCCAAGATCTTAGAACCACTTACACCTAACCATCTGATTACCATGACATCCACCACAGCCCTTCCACCACCAGGAGAATTCACAAGAGAAGATTTATATGGGAAAAAGAGATGGAGACGAGTACAGTATCTTACTGAACAGTTTTGGAGCAGATGGAAAAAGGAGTATCTTCTCAACATCGCTACTAGGCAGTGTTGGCATGCTTCCAAGAGGAATTTTCAAATTGGTGATGTGGTCATGGATGCAGATGATAATTTGCCAAGAAATGAATGGAGACTTGGACGGATTATAGACACCATAATCAGCCCAGATGGACTAGTAAGGACGGCCACAATAGCACTTGGTGATAAAACACTAAGCAAGAAAGGAGAACGGATAAACAAGATCTCAGCAGTAGAGAGACCAGCACAGAAGTTGATCTTATTATTGGAAGCTGAATGACTGAATGTTCTAAAGGATTTCACTATAATTTATTATAGTTATTAATGTGTTATTAAGTGGAAATTACTCATGTTTGGAAAACATGTATAATTTGGTGGGAGTGTAACAGACTTAACTCTGTCATTTATGTTATAATTTGTTGTATTCATGTTCTCATAGTTTTTGCAAGTTTTAAATGTGGATAGGGTTTACACTGTCCATGTTGCAGGGGGAATGTGTTTGGGGTAGGACTGTTACTCAGAAGAAAATGGTCTTGGGATATACTGGTCATAACAGTCATACTGGTCATAACTGTAATACAAGAGAGCCAGCATATCAACAAGAGTTATCAGAGTCCATCCTCATATACAAGGTTGTTTAGCAAACCCCTGAAAAGGCATAAGCTCTTACGGTTAATTTTTGGAGTTAAAGGAAAGTTTACAATAAAGCTTTTAAAAATCATCAGTAAAGTTTTAGCCATCATTCAGACGGGGTCTGCTACAATGATGAAAGGTATACACAGAGGCATGAACTTTGGAGTTACCTTAGGAAAACCCCTTTCCAGTTGATTTCCTTGATGTTAAGAGCTAGAATATGACATCATATCCTGCCACCCCACCAATTAAGAATGTGCTGCACCTGAGAACAGTGTGCTATGGAGCTTGTAAAGAAAAGACAAGGATTATTCTGTTACTTATTTTAATGTTTACTTTTTTTAAAACAAAATGTGCCCATTGTCAGCCATTTCTGTCTTTTTGCAGATATCTGCAGGTGTCAATGGACATAGAGTTAATGTTTTTGCTTTTCAAAACATAAATACTGTAAATTCAGATTTCCAAATAGAGCATTACCTTATAGGAGAAAATAGTGCACTGGTGTAACTACAGTGGTCCCCTTTTTCCTGTCTCCCCATGCCGGTTCAAAATAGTTTAAAATGGGTCCTTCCGAACCTGGACCACAACACTCCAGGTCGGGAGGGCTCTTTCTAAACTATTTTGATTCAGCATCGGGAGGTAGGAGCGTATCGATGTCACATTACGTCACGTGACCCTGCAGTGAAACTGAAGCTGCTCGCACAGTGTGTGAACAGCCGGAAAGCAAGATACAGGAGCGGTGAGAGGTAAGCGGGAACGGGTGGCTTCTATGTACAGTATATGTGTTTGCTTTTATGTATATATGTGAGCATGGATGTGTAATTGTGTATGTGTATGAGCATGGATGTGTAACCGTGTGTGTGTGAGTGTGCATGGATGTGTAAGTGGGGTGAGATTGAGTGTTTGTTTTAGTATGAGTAAGTGTGTGTAATTTGTGTAAGTGTGTTCACATTGTACAGCGCTACGGAATTTGATGGCGCTATATAAAACAATAAATAATAATATGTTGGACACTGACACGTTGTTTGGGGGCAATGATGGCACAGACCAGCTGTTGAAGTTGGGGGGCCCGGGCTGACTTCGGCACCAGGGCCCCATGGTTTCTAGTTATGCCCCTGAATTTGTGCTATAAGTCCCACCATACTGGCAGGTGTTCTTGTATGTTGAAACGAAAAAGCTTTCTTCAATATTTACTTGCATGAAAGCTTAACAATGCTAGACTGTGCTTTCTTTTTTGAGGTTTTTGCCCCAGCCTAAGCTGTTTATTGACTGGGTGCCATCATTGCACAGAGGCTGGGCACATAGTCTTCTTTCAGTGATATGTTGCAGACATGTGTCAATACCATGGAAAAGTCATGATATGGTCAGCAGTTTGACCCTTCTCACAGGAAGACTTGTCAAAGTCATTTCCTACCACAGACACTGTGAATCCAAGTTCACTGTGAGTTACACAATTGCATTCACAACTCACATGTGCTTAAAGTGCTCACCTCCTCTAGCCACTTACAATGTCTCATCTGTTCTATTAACATACCTTTAGCAAAGCTTTGTTTTGGGAATACACCCTTATGTGTTTTCAATTAAGCTGCATGACTATCTGACTTCACATTTGGTCATGAAGATACATTTTTAATCTTTAAATATGCCTTTAACTTATTTTTAAAATAAAAAGAGGAAGCTGGGAAATGTGAAAAATCATGCATACCTGATCAATTTTCTGTCTTGAATGTCTTCCTTCTAACCCTTTTCTATCTTACCCTTTCTAAATCTGCCTAAACTGCTCACCAACAATCAGCAATTTATCAATAGATGAGAAACCAATCAATGATGCACTTTGGTCCCTGATTTAATCAACAGATGAATTTCCACAAGAACAAATGTCCTCTGTTGGCCTTCCTGTTCTACTGCTGCCCACCAACTCCCTTCTACCTCTCCCCATCCCCTCCAGCTTCTGTCTGATCTTTTCCAGCCCCTTCCTGTCGCCTAAGCTCATCTCCCTCCAGGGTCTCTCTACTCTGACTTTTCTGCGGAATGGGGGGAAACTGGCAGTGTGTATAACTCCAATAAATATAATATAACAAAGGTAAATTGACTGCAAATGTTACTGTTGGGTCACATACAAGAAAACCTGGGACAGGTTCCAAGTGATTAAGTTAAGGAGAGGAACGGTAAGGATATTAGAGGTGAATTGAAGAGGAGACGAGGAGGGGAGGGAGAGAGAGATTGAAAGGCGAGAGAATTATTAGACTTGTGCATTCGTATTCGGGCAAACATGAAAACGAACACGAAGGGTGTGTTTTCGTTGTTCAACTCGGATACCGAAGAAACTAACATGGCGGCCGCAAAAGTACATGAAGACACACAACACGAAGAATTTTCCTGTTCATCTTCTTTAATCTACTAATCTCCCTGATCCCTTCCCCATCTAGCCTACCTTATCTATGCAGCATCACAGGGGTTAAAGGCAGCGGAAATCCGTAGGTTCGCACGAGGAGTCCGTGCGAGTGACTCTTTTGGTCGCCTGCAGGGGCCTCCTCTGGCATCAACCAATTGGCGACCAATAGAGTCGCTCTTCTAGGCCTTTAACTTGTGACGGCGAAACACAGGCCTAGTTTTGGAGTCTGGATTTAATGGTCGCTCGTACGGACTTTTACCTCCTGGAGCAGATTGATCTCCCCAGGCAGAGTTACACCGTCGGGAGTTAAAGGTCTGTACGAGCGACTCTATTGGTCGCCGGCAAGGAACTCCCCTGCAAGAGTTGGCCGGCACCCAAGTCTAGTATGTTTGTTACAGCTGTAGAATATACATTTCCATTATTATCCATTTTTAAAAGAGACACTCCAGTGTCCCATGCCGCCTCACCAAAAAATAAGTCGTTTAATACGCATTCTCCAACCTGTTAGTAAAACATCACAATGATGCTTTGATATTATGGGAGCTTTGCTAAAGCTTGACAACACACACACTCCTCTATATCAGCAATATTCTGCAAACTTCTCCTTTATGTAAGACTTTAAACATTCCCATCCAAATTACCAGTGTAGCAATTGACTAGAAATACATATATGGCTAACCCTTGGTGTGTTACAGAAGTATTCCTGTTTAATGTAAATTTACCATAACGGGATGCAAACAACAAACCTCATAAACACTTAAATTACGCTGCAGTCTTTCTGACTTTTTATATCTAGGCAGCTATAAAAAAATCATTTTATTTTTTTATTATATTGAAGTGACGTTTGACACATGCCTGCACTTCCTGTATCCTCTGACACGACTGTGGTTGATGTGGAATTCAGAGGCCCAGCTATGCAATATCCTGACCAACCGATATATATATATATATTGCTGCATTTCCTAATATTGTTACTTCATGGCTGCAAATAATAATAAAAAAAATTAGATAACGTTATATTTACAGACAAATAAAAAACGTTCATTCTCAGATAAAGGTTTTCAGGGCCGAATGAGTTAAGTGTGGAGAAAAACAGCATGAGTCAAATACTAGATTTTCCATCTATATTTAGCCTCTTTTGTTAATAATTAGGGGCTGTATGAGTAGCAGCATTTCATTTTATGTTAGAAGGAGTCAGGGGAAAGTAATTTGCAATTTTTGCACTCAGCGAAAAACATTCCAGGGTTATTTTCTATTAAAAAAAAGCAGTTTTGGAGCAAACTAATAAAAATGGGGCAATTACCATAGCAACCAATTAAATATTTTGTTCCTAATTATTCTACTCAAAAGCCCAACGTGGGAGTTATAGAGGTTATGATGACAATGAAGCGAGACCTTAATTGTGATTTAATATGTTTATTATCAAAGTGATAGCATGTGTATTCGTATGAAGTGTAGCATTTTAACTGCAATCTAATTCCTGTGCAGTTGTGTTAAACTGCTTATGCAGAGGACAGCTGATTGTAAAAAAAAATGAATCCTCAGAAGGTAGCTATGTTAGATGCACTATAGATAAAGTGTACTATGTTGGAATGCAGCTATACCATATATGTAATGCTATGCTATTTATCATCCATACTCATATGTTAACATTCAGTTACCTATGTTAAAGAAACATTTCCTTTCATTTTATATGGAGATTTAAGGAAATAAAGCCAATAATAAATATACACCAGACAATTGAATTCATACTAGATTATGTGGCCCAGAGTCTTAAAAAAATCAGGGGAGATCATTCAATCAGCTGTTTCCCAAGATGGCCCTGTATATGTTCCTTTTTACTTGTGGCCTCTCCATGATGTCCAAGGAATATTGGAGATCTATGTTTTTTAGTCTGTGCAGAGTTTTCAGTTCTGTAACATATTTCTATCTTATATATATATATATATATATATATATATATATATATATATATATATATATATATATATATATCTTAATTTAAACCAGAATTACATCTGAAGAAGTGACCTCTTAGGTCTTATTAAGGTCATCTTAGGTCTTAAGCTTATTCAACTGTACTTCTCATTCTATGAATAGAGGTCCTCTAAAAAGAACGTTCATTGGAACTCTCAGAGTTTGAACTGTCTTCTTTAGTTGAAGCACTGCTTCCTTGGGTAACAAGGTCAGTTTTTCTTCCTCAGGTAGGGGTACTACCCACCAACTTTCCTCCATTGAAAACTCTGGGGCTTGCCCAGCCCTATATGCAGTTAGCCTCTTACATACAGTTAGCCAGGGGAGGGCTGGCAGCCTACAGCCTGGGGGCAAGTCTAGTCAAGTGGCCCATTACGCAACCGAATCAGCCCACCATCCATGCCCATCTTTTCCTGATTTTTTAACACATATTGATGCAATTTGATGGGATTGGGAGTACATCAGTACACTAAAAAAGTCATCATGCATGGGATGCCTGAAGCCACAATTTAGTGCCACTAATCCTTTTTTAATAAGATATGCAGAATGAAATAGAGTAAATAAAACAAAACCTTTACTTTTCCTCTCACTGATTTCTGGGCGTAGAAAGTTTTGTCCTTTGAAGTGACTACATATTCAGGAGGGCATTTTATCTCTGAATAAGTAAAAAAGCTCCACATTGTATATTTGTCCCACCACCTAGCCCCCCTTTAGTATTGATTTATGTGATGCCCCCAGCCAGCACCCCCTTGTGAATTAATGCCCCCAGCACCCACTTGTGAATTAATGCCCTCCCCTTTAGTATCATGTCAGTCCTGGTGCCCTGATTGCATTCACAGGATATACCCAACACCTAGATTGGAAGCATAGGACTTGCCACCTTTGCCCCACACAACCTGCCTGTGGCATCATAGCCTCAAACAGCCTCCCTGTTCAATGCTTTCCCCCCACTTACACATCCATGCAAACACACACATATTCATTTGTTCTTTTACTCATTCACAAACATTCATTTACTCATATATTCATTCACATATACTTTTCAATCATGCATACTAATTCATACACCCTCCCCCACCCCATTACCTGAACTGCAGATCTCTCGCTCACCTTCTTCCACAGGGGGCGCTGTTGCCCTCTGCACAACTTCTCTTGTACTGCCAGGGAAAGCAGGAACGAAGTGTCCTGAAGGAGTCCTGAGTTCCTGCTTGTTCTGGGCGGAACAAGAGCACAGGTAAGCAGCAGGGCCCCTGTGGAAGCAACCCCCACGGTTGCAGCAGGCTTTTCTCCTGCACTAAAGATGGCCCTGGTGGCCAGTTGTTTAATTTAGATTTAGGGTGGCCTGGGGGGCAATTGCCCCTCGGCCCAGCTCGCCCCTGGCCACGCTCCAACGTGTGGCTAGTCGCACTTCTTCAGAGTGCATGTACATTGAAGCAAATAATCATTGAAATGGCCTGAATGGCAGAAAAAGTATACAACTACAGTTTTGGACAAAGGCAGAGCAGAGCAGTGAAATCATAAAGAAGAGCTCCACTTCAGAAAACCAACGTCCAAAGAAGGCCTCAGTTCAAAAGCTTACAGTCTAGCTGCAGTTCGCTGCTTCTGGTACCAAACAGATATGTCCAAGATATATTCCTTTTAGATTAAGAGAAATACAACCTGCGCCATGATTGGGTGTCCATTCTCCTTTTAATTACCTTGCTTCAGTGCCCTCCATTTCCTTTCCCTCCATGTTACATGTTAGCAGATTTTTCTTCAATCCTTGGATTTTTAATCCATCCCTGGTTAAATCCTTACTGTGCATAGGAGAAACAGCAAAATAGATCTGATTGTCCCAAAACCTGAATTCAATGTTCAGGTATGCACAATTTATGAGCAACAGACTCCAGAAATGTCATGGGTATTACTCTGGGAGAATGGATATTAGGATCTAAATGTCTCAGCAAAAAAATAGGCCAAATTTGGCTGTGAAAAATAAGAAGTGACAAATAGATGCAGTGCAATTATATCTGTTTAACTGCTTAAATCTCTGCTTAAATTAAACTGCTTGTTGCATTTTTATATTTAAAATCAGAATTGCAAAACTTTTACATTCTTTTAACATCTAGTGTTACTTGCAGTTCTATTGACCACATGTCTGGATACAATCCATCTCTTTAAATGATTTACTGCTTCCTTTGGCACTTAAACTCTTATTGTTAAATAATAGAAAATTCCAAGATTCGCATTTCTTTTGAGAATTCTGGGTTATGATTAAAAAAAACATCTCATATATCGCAATTCTGGCTGGAGCCTGACTGTAGTATATTTCCAAGGATTTCATTTGAAAATATACAGAATTGGCAGCAAATTAAATAAAACACACAGGATTCCAGTTAAAGAGATGCACCACATTTGCTTATGTGCAAAATATTGCCACCTCAAACACATACCTCCCGAGAAATGGCCAAAGACCAAAACTTCTTTTTGGTGGTGTGGTTAGTAGAGTGGCATGAGAACCGAGCTTTCCACATTTCTTATAATCAATTGATAGATGTTTGTGTAACTAAGACATTTAAAATACTCTTCACACACATAGTGACTTTAAGGATGCAGAAACATTATGTGCTCCTACAAAAGAGGGTTGTCTTCCAAATCAGAACACCTTTGTGGAAGTATGTGGCAAGGGGCAAGAGTAGTGGGGCAACTTCCAGAAGTGGATTGGGCTAGAGGCATGCATGGTCATTACCCACCTTACCCAAGGAGTCACCTTGCCATGCTCTGTACAACAGCCCAGACATATTTTGCCTTTACATCTCTTTTGATTTGTTTATATTAAAAAAAAACTGGTTTTATATGATTTTGTTTCAATAAACATATTTTATCTTCAAATCTAGAGACTGTCATTGAAGCCAGGAATGTGATATTTTGGAAGACTTTTCATGCATCAGGCACAGGTGCTGGGCATTAAAAACCCCTGGAGCCTGATATTCAGAGAGACTGTTGGGGGAAGAGGAAGTTTCCCTGAGCTCCCAGGGCAAGGAGAGGCCCTGAAGAAGACAATCCCTGAGCCAAGTGAGGCAATACCTGCCTGGATATTTTGTGTGCTGTCTGGGGGAGGTTTTCCAGAGCCTGGCGTAGCTGGGTCTGGTTGGGAGGTTGAGGTAGTGGGTGATTAGGCTGGTCAGTTGGGCCAGCATAGTTTAGTTAGAGAGGGCTCCAATTGGGAGCTAGATTTTGTTTTTATGATTTGGTTTTGGGGTTTGGCGATTAAAAATAAAGCACTGTTTTGCTACAACTGGTGTTCCTGACTCTGATTGCCCTAGAGGGCTGTGCTTAAGACCCCTTACTGTGATGTTTATGGCCCTCGTGCTACAGGGTTTGTCACAATATATATATACATATATATATATATATATATATATATATATATATATATATATATATATACATTAAGTTCTCTTTAATCTGTAAACACCATTACATTTATTTATTTAGTCTACGGAATTTGAAAGGTATGATTGATAACCCAATGTGGATACAACTTGTGATTTAATAATGGTTAACGCAATTATACCCAAATTATTTGTAAATAATAATTATGCAAGAGTGTTCTGTGTATTTTTTAATACATATTCTGTGGGTTAAATTGAGTACTTTTTTATTTATCAAACACATGGAGAAATAAACTGTAAAGTAATGAATAGTATCTCCAGATGTTTTTTACATTTAAAACAATGTCACAAAACACTCAAAACTTTTCTCAAAATCCATTCAAAGGCACCTTACAGGAGATGATGCAAGGCTTGTAAATGAAACCAGTCTAAAATCATAGCACGTATGATATATTAATGTTTAATAGTGAAAAGAAAATATTGGCTTTATATTTTTATGACATGGTTTATATGACAGTACTAGTCCCCTGAGCAGACCTTGTGTGATCCAACTGTCCAAATATTTATACTGTACTCTTTATTGATATTTATAATAAAATAATGCTAGGTCAATAGAACACATTTAAGATGCCCTTCTAGGTTTTATGGTTAATGAAATTCCTCGATAGCCATACTTCCCAGCTGAGATGCCCTCTCCAAGTCCCTCTGACATAAGAATTAGGTTGCTATGGAAACACCAAGAATGATGATTAAACAACTGCACACTGTACTTGCAATAAGCTGTAATCAAGCAGAAACCATAGATTTGAAGCAGCATTTTGATTTACTTTAGTTACTCTGACAATTAAAAAGGGTCACGGAGGAATCAGAATTGCTTGGCTAACTCCAGTTCTCAGGATGATAGTGTGCGATTTCTATATACATCAGTCTTTATAAAAGAAAAGAGTTGTGTTCCTCTTAACATGCACTTATATGACACAAAAGGAAACTAATACCTGCCAGCTTTCCAAGGAACAGGCTGTTATTGCCTAGAATCTGAAGGAGCTTGCTGTGTCTGCTTCACAAAATGTGTTTATTATCTCTTTTTTTTTTGAGAAGGAGGGAGGGCCACAAGTGAGCTGCATGAATTATCAGAGAAAATGAATGTTAGTATGTGGTTATATGTGTATGTGAGTGTATCGTTTTAGATGTGTGTGTGCATGTTTGTTTAATTGTATGGTGTTAGAGTGTGTGTGCATGTAGGCATGTATGTTTATATATCATGGTGTTAGGGTGGCTATGTGTATGTATGTATAAGTGTATGGTGTTGGAGGGGGTGTGTTTGTATGTATGCATAATTGTATGTGTATGTTGTAAAGAGGTAGTGGGTATGTGAATATCATTATGTATGTTTATGGTATTAGAGTGGCTGCATGTATGTATTAGTGCAGACCTGCCCCTGACCATCATCATACCCCCAGCATCTTAATCCATTCTAATACCCAACCATAATCAGTATTCCCCAACAACCATATTCATACCCGAAACTAAAGTATGATATTTACCTGACTTTGATGAATCCTGGTGATATTGATGAAACTTCTGCTTTGGGATTCAGAAAACTTCACTAAAAATCACTGAAAAGGATAAGCTTCACTTTGTACTTTTGCTAGTCAACTATGCATCCTGTTGCAAATAATAGCCATTAATCTGCAATGTCAAAAAAAACCAACCAAAAATGTGTCTGTGCACCTAAATAAATAAATAAATAATAAATAAATGTATCAAACAAGTAAAATAATATATAATATCCCTTCCAGTGGGAATATGCACAGAAGATATCCAATAGGCTCATAAAAAGGAAAAAAAGATAAACAACATATAGTATGTTAAATAAATCCCATGGATCACTATAAACCAAGACAGACAATAAAGAGGCCATTGATATGCCCATATGTAAAGTAGTATGCTCTCCTGCGATCCTAACGCATCCCTCTAATGTCATCACGTTTCGCTTACCGCTTCATCTGGTGCTTGGTTACAACGAGAAGTCCAGCTGGTAGTGTCAATAGTCCAACTTATTTGTGAATCTTTACTAAGATTAGTTATATCAGACAATATATAAATAAAATATATACATGTGTAAAACATCACCTTATAAGTATATCACCTATAAATATAGAAAAAAAATAAAAATCATTCATAAATACTCATATTCATATATGAATAGATAAATACGCATAAAAATATAAAATATTAAAAAATATAGCACTGTTCAGCCCATTAGGAATTAAGGTCTTAAGTCCAAAACTCTATTCCATCTGCTGTTGTGCCAATTTTCTAATAAAAGTATCTCCTCTTTATTTATTTTATTTACAATTCCACGAATACACTTACTTTACAAAATTCCTATAACTATCAGCATTAATCAGGATGGCATGTTGTATTGACCTCAAAATGAATAAGTAAGCCATTATTTTTATACCGTCAATACTATTTATTGTTTCAATGTGATACATTCTTTAGTTCAAATATTTCACATTTTTATGTGTACACGAGTAACACATATTGTTGAATTGTGTTTTACTTTAAAAAAAAAAAAAAACTAGATAAAAATGAAAGTAACAGATGCAGCAGGATATAAAGGCTATTGTTCCATTGTAGAAAGAGAACAGATAATACTGTTTAACTATAATCTATCCATTGTCCCATAATACTTCATGGGTTTTGTCAAGACAGCTCAATTAAACACAACATTCCCAGTGTTTCAATGCAATCTAAATCTTAACTGCCATCTTCAAAAGAAAACACTCAGCAGCAAGGTATGAACCAGACTGTTTTTAAGTTGAGTATCTGGAGAGCTTTCATCCTGAATATTAAACTAAACATATTGTATAATGTAAATGTAAGTCACAAAGAGGTGTGGAAATGTTTTCACTTTTTTGATGTTCCCATTCCATTGACCCAATAGAAGATCAAAATGATAAAATCATTTTGAGGTCTTGCATCCCTAACTACATCCTTAAATCTTGCGTGTGTGCGAGTGTTATAACCAGAATGCAGAATTTGAACGTTTTAATACTAATAATCTATTCCTTAAGGGTGTTTGAAACAAGCTGCAGTGGATTTCATCAACATTTTTATGGATCCACATATTTTGTGTATAAGAGTGCTCCATTTTCAACCATGCCACTTATTTTATGAAAATATTTTCCCAATTTGGGAGGTATGATTTCCTAAAACCAAATTTTGAGCTGTGCCATAGTATTCTTTAAGGCTTAAGTCCTTTATTCCATTGCTGATGTCCTATGTGGAATAATATCTGATACATGCTGTGCAGAAACTATGAACCCCCCCCCCCCAGTTAGCTGCAGAGAAAGACAATTTATGTGGCTGTATTAAATTATAACCTGTCATAGTCTTCATTTGAGACATTTGCTATGAAACAATACAGTGTTATTCCAATAAGCATGATTCACAGAAGGTTCACAGAAATGGGCACAGACCACAGTGAATAATAGCTTACTCAGAACAGTAAGCTATAAAGGTGAATTACAGTAAATATGGCCATTGGTTATTTGAAAGCTAGTCACTGACAGAATGTTATGCATTGCTCATATGATCCCTTTGTCTGTTTTTGGCAACATACTTTAGCTTTTGTTTAATTCTGTACTAGTTTAATTCATTATTTTTTAAACTTTTAAGTAATAATGAATTTACTCAGATAGCTAAGCATTGATCATTCCATATAATGAAAATGAAATCATAATCATAATAGTTTTTAGTTAATTTCAAAAGGAATCTTTTTGTTTGTAATGCTCAAGACTTTATACTCAAGAATTATACTATCATTTTGCTACTTTGCCATTCTTCAGTCTTGTACATGATCTGGATATGTTTTCATAAGCATGTACCACAAAATGTCAAACAAGAAACACGAGATCTGTGATTAGGAAATAAAATACCACCAAAAATCTCTCTGGGGATATTTACCACCAAAATATGCTGTAATTTACAATAAATTGTGCAAGACCTTTGACTACAGTATATGTCCTACATAATCTAGATTGTTTACAGCTTGTTAGTGTCTCATATGACAACTAAATAAATGATCAGTTTCACCCTATAGCATGTGCCATTTCTGTGGTCTAGGTTGTTGTAAGCCACTGCACATTTTGCAGTGCAGAATCAGATAGATGACGTTTGGCATAGGGAAGAACACTGGGCATGCTCCAGCAGACATGTTGACAATCAGATCCTGCTGTGGTGCATGGCCCACCCCTCTCCTCTCATTTCTGTTGGCTGTCTTATTTTCATTCTCTCCTTTCTCTCTCATCTTGTTTCGCGCTCATCTTTTTTCTCTTTCTTGTTCTTTTGCCTCCTCTTGTCTCTCTCTTCTCTCTTTCTATTATACCCTTCTAATCACCCGGTCTGGTGACCTCCTCAACCCGCCGCAAATCTTCTGAGGCAGTGGTACCATCTCCCAACCTGCTACCTCGCTGACCTCAAGGCTTCTTTTGGTTCTGACCCGGCTCGCTTGACCACGTTTCCTTCGGTTCTCCTGTCTTCAGTTTACGCTGTATTGTTGACTGAGGCCTGGCCTATCCTGCTTAACGGGATCCTCTTCTACAGACATTACAGATACATGAAAGGCAAAAACTTAAGGAAGAAGTTAAGATACATCACTACTCTTGTTGGATTAATGTTACACTACTTTAGCATCAACAGCAGCCTTATTTTCTCCCCAACATGAGCTAGATGAACAGTATCTCTCATATGTTCTGTTAGAAATAGTGGGTGCAATATCACTGGTATTCTAGAATCCTCTTGGTGCTTAATTTATTCATCTGGTACTAGCATGAGAACATCTACAAAGACATATAAATAGGAATCTTTATATCCTGTCTCAGGAGAGGACTGGCAGGGGGGGAGGAGGCAATTGAAGACTTTAAGCCACAGCCAAAAGCCTTTTCTGTTTGGTTTACTTACAGTTACACATATAACCACAAGGGTCTCTAGGCTCCTGGCCTGGCTAGCAGTTGTGCCCCCAACTAAAACACTGTCAGGGATGCTGGATAAGTAGGGCCAGCTGATGAGATCAAAGACCGAAGAGGAACGAGGTCTGTTTATATAGGGAGACGGTGGTTTGCATGAACAGGTAGCACACACTGAATGGAGCAGGGAGACAGCAGCCTCCATGAACAGACATGGCTCTCACACTACAACAAAAAATAAGCTAGTGAAGGAGAGAGCTAGATGAGGTGTAAGGAGAAAGGGGACAGTTGGAGAGATGGTGAGAATGGGGAGAGATAATGAGAAATAAGATAGATGGAATTAAAAGAGAGAAAGCTAAAAGATTCGGAAAAGGTTGAGATATAACCAGAAATGGGAGAGATAATGAATACGAGGAAATATAGGGAGAGATGGGGACAAAGGGGAGAGATAAAGAGAAAGAAGAGAGATGGAGACAAAGAGGACAGATAAGATGAGAGAAAAGAGGAGAGATGAGGGATTAAAGAGAATGAGAGATAAAGAGAAAGGGGTGGGCTAAGGAGAAATAAGAGAGATAGAGAAAAAGGGGGGGAGATAAAAGATGGTATAAGAGACATTGGAGAGATAATAGAAAAGATAATGATCAAAGAGAGGGAAGAGATAAAGAGAACCAGAGGGAAAGGGATGAAGAGATAAAGAGAAAGAATAAAGAAAAATAAAGAAAAAAATGGAAGCGAGATAAAGTGAAAAGAGAGTGCTGGCATAAAGCGAAATGGGAGAGATGATAAGAAATAGGAGGATCAAAGAGAAAGGGAGAGATAAATAGAAAGGGGTAAGGAGAAAGAGGAGAGAGATAATGAGATAGGGGAGAGGAGGAGAGGAAGAGGAGTTAGAGTGTGTGTGTTTTGAAAGTGTTTGTATGTTAGAGCAAGTATATTTAAGGGCAAGCAACTGTGTGGATGCAAGACCAAGTATAAGGCAGGATGTTTGTCAAGTGTGAATGTGCATTTGTATGTATGTGTATATGAGCAGGTGTTTGTGTGTTTATGGGCAGGCATTTGTAAGGGTAGAGTATATGTGTGTATTCTGGCATTACATTGTAGTTACTGCTTTGGGGCTTAGAGGCATGAACCAATAAAGGCTGAATGTGAGCCACACCAAGAGAAGCCTTAACTGAGAGGAGGCCATTGTGTGTCAGGACTGGGTTGGGACCTTTCAGGCAGAAGGTGTAGACACCCAGAAGCAGACGGTCCAAAAGCAGCAGTCAATTATCAATCCAAAAGGTCAAAGGCAGGCAGCACAGGATCGTAAAGGGTAAACAAGTCGAGGTTGTGGAGCAGGAGATAATCAGGATAATTGTATAACAAGCCAAAGGTAAAAAAAAGTTGGGAGGTCAAACGAGGTCAAATGGGTTAATGAGCTGTTGCAAGAACAAGGAGCTGGTAACTGCACATGGACAGGTACAACAGCAAAGTAGTGAGGGTGAGCACGGTTTAAGTAAGGCTGCAGGTAACTGTATCCTCCCAGTCATTAGAGTTGATTGTCTGCTACAGGCCTGGTATGTCCATCTGAACTATCCACAAATGAGAGCTAGTTGGACACACCCCTCTGCAACTGCAACCTTTTCACTCCATGTGGATATTAATGATCTCTAGGTCGAGAATGCGGCCTATACTGCCTCCGTGTCAATGGATGTGGTGCACCTTCTACTTGAGGCTGGAGATGCGGTATGTTTTGTGTCCGGGGGTGCGGCCTACTCTGCAACTGCCTGGACGGAGCATCAAGAGGCAGGGTGCTGAGAATGCAATCTGGGCATTTTCTGGGTCTTTGTGTAATCTCAGTGCTGGACCAAGTCCATGTGTACATATTATATAAAGTTAAATGGGATATCTAAATCAGATAGATTGACTGCATATTTCACAAAGGTTGTTAATTTATAAATTTGTATGTGCGGTGTGTTTAATTTAACGCTTTTGTAGCCAAATGCTGCATTAGAAATATAATTTCTTTAATTATTCAAACTTTTGCTAGGTTGATAATTTTTACAGGGAACGATTAACTCCTTAAGGACCAGGCTAGTTTTTGTACCGTTCGTGACCAAGGCTGTTTTAACACTTTTGAGGTGCTCATGTTTAGCTGTAAATTTCTCCTCTCTCATTTAGTGTACCCACACAAGTTATCTATTGTTTTTCCAAGACAAGAAGGACTTACCATTTTTTGATCATATATATATATATATATATATATATATATATATATATATATATATATATATATATGTATATATATATATATATATAATGACAAATTGAAAAAAAGCACCTTTTCTCACTTTTATTAGAAAAATCTTTCGCCCATCTTTAAAAGCTAATGAAAAAACCTGCTAAATAGATTCCACTATTTGTCCTGAGTTTAGAAATACTCAATGTTTTTATGTTTTTGGGGTTTTTTTGCAAGTTATAGGGCAATAAGTGCAAGTAGCGTTTTGCTATTTCAAACCCATTTTTTTTCTAAATCTGGTCATCCTGCCCCATGTGCTATTTGGGACATCTTTGAAGCTGGCCAATTAAATTTAGCCCATCAAACCTTATATTTTTGAAAACTAGACACCCCAAGGTATTTCAAATGCTTGTATTTTAACCGATTCCATGCACTAATTCTACTACTTTGTGGTAGTAATTTATTTTGTGTGTTTTCATCACACAAATTGTACTTCAGGTATGAATTTATAGCTGGTATATGGCACTGTCAAACAACATCCCAATATGTGTTGAGTAACATCTCCCGAGTAGAGGGATACCAACCATGCATTGGTTTGTTGGGTTGCTTGGAAGCCCTCTGGCAGGGCACACGGCTTGGAAGCCCTCTGGCAGGGCACACGGCTTGGAAGGTAGGTAAGTCTGGGACACACCTGGTCTGGTACACAAATCAGGATTGAGAACATAGCCAAGGTCATACACAGAACAAGTAAACGGATCTTTAGCTGCAAGCATACTAACTGGGACCCAAGCGAAACAATGCAAAGTCCCGTAACTGAAGGGCAGAACAGGTATAGAAAGGGCAGGGCTAAACTCAGTTAACGAGGCTCAGCTGTCCCAAGTAATTGGATATAGGTGCTCCTGAGAGGGAAGGGTGACCAAGAGTAGCTGCAGGTAGACAAGAGTTAAAATAATTAATGCATTGTTCATTCTGCATGTTCTATTTGGGACATCTATGAAGCCGGTCAGCTCAATTTACCCCATCAAATCATATATTTTTGAAAACTAGACACCTCAGGGTATTTCAAATGGTGGTATTTTAACCCTTTCCATGCACTAATTTAACCACCACAAAAGGTGTCAAAAGATAAAGCTGACTGTAGAGAATATAGATCAGACACGTCTTATTCCCTAGTGAACCTTACAAACAAAGTCCATGCCCTGCCACAAATCTGTCTGGTACTATGCGACAATGATTTATTGATTGATCTAATAACCTACTGCTGTTAGCTAAGACTGAAGTTAGTCAAAGATGAGCTGATGGAAAGGAGGTGGTAGTGGAGGGGGTTAATTGGTCCTAATGGCAGATAATTTACCATCAGGGTTCTTGCTAAGCTAGCTGGGAGCCTCTAGGGAAGGGCATATATTGGCCATATGTGCCATTGACTGTCAAATTGAGCTTGTCGGGATTTTAAATCATGCAAAATGGCAACAGAATATTTTGTTTCCTTGACCAAAAAGGATCTACGGTGCCCCCATATTTATAGTTAGCTCAACGCTTTTATATAGATACAAATCCAGCTCCTCTCTACAGTGCGGATGGACCAGGTATATGACAACCTATATAGTCTTAATGCTAACACAAACTCATGAATTGACTGTCTCTGGATTTAATGACCACTATTTTCTACTAATTCGTGGGATGCAATCAGAAAGGAGACCAAACTAACATCTTTCCCCTCTAAGGTGTCTTTCCTCAAGTTGGCCAGAATAAAGTGCGCAGGCATGATGATTGGAGGGTTGACTGTGACCATACCTTGAGCAGCAGGCCCTGGGGCTGCCTCTACATTTAAGGGCCTGTGCCAAAGGGGAGGACCAAGCCTCTAGGGATGCCTGTATGTCCTGAACAAATTTCACCATAGTCTGCATCTAGGAAAGATGAGTCCTCTTGAGTTTCAGAAGTGGACACTCGAAATGGTGAGGCAGGAAAAGCAGTTCAAATAGCTGCTGGATACGGAATGTCCTTGTGTGTCAGCTCCGTCATTGGTTGAGGAATTGTCTGTGATCTGATCGTGACCAGGAGTTAGACCTGTCATACCCTGTGGGTGGTGAGTAGGGGTACTGGGAATTTTCAACTAATCTGACTGGACCGACACCTCATCATCTATCAACACCAAGGAGAAGTAAAACAAATGATTATGTGAGATAACCTAGGGGTTACCTCCCCTTTTTTTGTACGCACATTCCTAATCACGGAATTCTCGTGACTGCCATTCTTGGGCCGTGGGAAGGATGGCCTGTAATAAAGTACCATTTACACCTAAATGTACCTGAGCCCCCCACCTGACACTACTGAATAGGGTTGATTATAACTATAATGTTACCCCAAAATCCCCTATGCATTGTATGGTCACATGATCCTCTATCTAGCCAACGAGTAATGGAACACCCCCGACAGATGAGCCATTGAAACTTCTCGAAAGTCACAAGAAGCAGTGCCTCAAGGGATGATATTCTGAGGGGGGACTATAAATACCCATGTGACTCTCACAAATATAGGATGCAAAGAGTCTTTAAATTAGCACACTGGAGAATTAAATATATGTGTATATATATAGACATACAGTATATATGTATGTACATCAATCAGCCATACCATTATGACCACTGACAGGTGAAGTGAATAACAATATAATTCTTGTTATCTTGGCACCGCAGTGAGTGGAATATTTTAGGCAGCAAGTGAACATTTCGTCCTCAAAGTGGATGTGTTCTGGAGTGTGTTCTGTACCAAAAGCGGTCCAAGGAAGGAAAAGCAGTGAACAGGCCACAAGGTCATGGGAGGCCAAGGCTTACTGATGCACGTGGAGGCTGAAGGCTGGCCCGTGTGGTCAAATCCAACAGATGAGCTGCTGTAGCTCAAATTGCTGAAAAAGGTTAATGCTGGTTCCGATAAAAAGGGTGCCAGAAAACACAGTGCATGGTTGTTTGTTGCGTGTGGGGCTGCGTAGCCAAAGACCAGCAGGATGTCCATGCTGACTCCTGTCTACTGCCGAAAGCACCTACAATGAGCAAGTAAGCATAAAAACTGGACCACGGAGAAATGGAAGAAGGTGGCCTGGTCTGATGAATCATGTTTTCTTTTACATCACGTGGATGGCTGGGTGCGTGTGCGTCGCTTACCTGGAGAACACATGGCACCAGGATGCATGCATGGATGCCCCACCTCGCAACTTATAGGACTTACAGGACTAGTGGTGTCCATGCCTCGACGGATGAAGGCTGTTTTGGCGACAAAAGGGGGACATACACAATATTAGGCAGGTGGTCATAATGTTATGGCTGATCGCTGTATAAAATAAGGTATAGGTAGAACACCACTAAGCTCCAGAGAGGCGTCCATATAACAACTTTTGCAAACCAAAAAAGAAATGTTTCTTTACTTTTCAAAGCCAAACTATTACATATAAATTTGGTATTTTTTTAGGACTAATTTATGTAGTTGGGTGTGCACAGTAATATAATAAGAACAGTAGGATATGTACATTTTGATGAGGGTACAATAGGCATAGCCAGAGTCTGCGGTGAAATGCAGCTTCCCAGGGTCTCTTTTCCGGGCAGTGTTTGGTCATGCCAACTTCCTGCCTATATCCCTTCTTGAAGAATTTTATTAATAGATTTCATGGACACTAATAGCTAATTTGATAATAATGCAAAAGCACAATGAACACAACCAATGGGTGGAATTCCAAGTGAGCATTCTGAATTATAGTTGTGTAGTGTACTGTGGAGCATATGCTTCCTGGGGCCATTGTGTGAATGTAAATTCAGCACTATATAGCACTGCTGTGTTCTAAGGAATCTCTTGGTGAGCACTGTGCTATCAGCTGAAGCATCTGGAGTTTCTAACTATCAACATAGCTTTGTTTAACTAATCTGAAGTCGCAGAGCAAGAAAACCTAAATGAGGACATTCTTCACAATAAGAAACCAGGACGGTATTCAATCCTGAAACTATATTTAGGGCTTCAGTTGAAAATAATGAAAACAATGTGAGTTTCATGGTAGTTGCAATGGAGACAACAGAATAGTCATGAACAGTTTATATAATGCCATTGGATTACCATACTATGTGAGTTGCATTTATATATTATGAACTGTTTCCTTGTGATCTTATGTTGCTTACAAATGTATTTCGCATATAAAACAGGATTGATAATGAACTTACAAAATATTCATTGGGTATAATGAACTTGGACACAAAGCCAAATTCTATTTTCAAAGACCTGTCCATGGTAAAGGACTGTGGGTTGTGATAAATGCACTACTCATGTTAAAACATCCATTTAAAGTATATGGTGCCAGTGTTAGAGTAGATTGGATAAAAACACATGCTCTTTAAAGATTGATCATACAGCAAAAGTAACTATACTTGACAATTCCCCAGGGTTGGCTGCCCAGAGTGCCCCCTCTTCTGAAGATGTTGTTGCTACCAGGAGACGAGGCTTGACACAGTTAGACTTTTAATGGACACAATATAGCCAGAGACTATGACAAGGAATTGGCATGAACAAAGATTTCTCCCAACCTGTAGACTAATCCATCCCAGAGTCTATGGGTAAAACCATACAAGTTCCTAGGTATGCAAATAACCCATTTCAATTTATTAGCATAGCAGGGTAATAAACTCCAACATTAGACAATTCTTGCAGCTTGGCATTTTTATTCAGAGGAAGTAAGGTCTATGGTGGCTCCTGGTGTGTATTGTTAGATGGCAGTAGACTATCAGTCCAAGTTATGAAGGTATGCAGAACAACTGCTTGGTATGGCTTTCAAAGTAAAACTATTTGTCTAGATGTGGCATAGCGCTGCTCTCAACAAGGAATAAAGTGTATACATGAAGAATAAATGTTGTATTACTTAACTATGAGCCATAATGTCTACTCATTTTTAGGATTGTATGTCATGTGGCATTCTAGTATCCATTTCTGTTAAGCTCAAAAGCTTAGATCCCATCAAAACCATTGTATACTAATCAAGTTGGTCTTTCGCCAAAAATCAAATAATATTAATGAAAAAACATAAAAATGCCTATGCATATTTTAGATTAAGATTTGTAGCTCGTAGTGAAAACATAGTAGAATTCATGATTTCCCCCCATATTTCCTGCTGTCTACATCAAAAATGTTACAAAGATTTAGCAAACTATTAAATGAGCAGCCAATCAAGGAGAAGATAAGGTACACGGGGAGACAGAACAAGAGACAAGATATTACTAGTGTCTATGTGCATGTCCCTAATCTAAGATCTGTAGATTTTTATTTTAACCATAATCGTGTAGATATCGCATGCTGTACTGGAATATTTAAGCCTTCAAATAGGCCGTGATGTTTTGGAATTCCTATGACTGAATATACGTGACACACAAAACGAAACCATCGCTGTTTGATTTTTAAGAGGCTTTTTAGTCCTCATTTCAAGACCTTCCTGAAGAAAAATGAAAAATACAGACATTGTTTTGCATTACTGATTAAAGGAGAACAACACACACATCAGCAGGGATCCCATTTCCTGAGCCTTGCGTTGGACTTATTTGTAACAGTCTTCTTCCTATGTAGGTCAGTAAGCAGCATCTGTTTAACCACTGAACTGCTACACAGACCAGTAGAGCATTCCTGAAAAAGAAGCACAATATCCACATTGACAGCAACCTCAGTATCCAGTATGCTCTCTCAGGATTGTGTAGTATAAACAGCACATACAACTGATATTCTAATCAATAAAAATATATGGAATGCCACCAGCCTACCTTGGGGACTACGATCAACTTTTTGTAACTCATGGGGATAGTAAATAAGTAAATACGTCTCATGATTTTATTGGACTGCCCTTTAATGAGTCAACATTATCCGATGTCAGTATTAGTTTTTCATTTTCATTTTATGTTGACTGTTTCTCCGGCTTTGGATTCTCGAAACAAACAATCCCCTGATGGCAGCCACTTCTAGGGGATTACCAGTGAGTCATGCTGTGGGATCTGATAACGCTGCATAAATTCCTTTACACACTGCAAATAAACAAAAGGGAATCAATGATAACAGAGATAAAAGTGTGTTTTAACCCTTTAGGCCCGAATCAGAAACACAGACTTTACATTCCAAAGTATCCAGTAAAAGACAATGCAGAATGAAAACATGATTTTTGGCTGATCTTGAAAATAAAAAAATCTATATTTCATGGGCTTCTTCTGGGCACACAATGTAAATTAAGTCATATTAACATAGGTGTGTAGGAAATAACGTATAGGTACATAACTAAGTGGCGGTAGCCCAATGCTCTAAATATTTTGAAGACCCCTCTACGCTACTCATCTCTTCCACTTTATCTCCATTTACAAAGGGTGTCCAGGGCCCATAGTGTTGGTGGGCTAGTGGGGGAAATAAGGAGATCTGTACCTCTTTCTACACCAATCCCTCTACTCCTGCCAACTGCAAGAGTAACAGATAAGAACATGGGACCATAGCAACACATTTACTGGTGATTAAGAGAACAAGAAAGATCTGTACTGACATGTTACATAAGTCCGAAAGCACACACTGTGGAGAGCCCTGAGACTCAAGACTGGCAGAACTGTACAAATCCACATTAATACTGTGGGATTGTGCAAGTCTGCAGGCAGGGGGCACAGTGGGGACTTGTTCCTCCATGATGTTATGGCCAGCGAACCTCAGTCAATTTCATGATATGGGGAAGCAACTATGGCCCATTATAAAGAGGGAATATTAAGACTATTTGGTGCCATGTGATAAAGGTTAACAGGAGAAAGAACTTGTTTAAGTAAAATAAGGTATGGAAATGAGAGAATAAGACATAGCGTTGGGACTTGATAAGGAGAATGAATATTTTACACAATCCAAAATATATTCAGATATACCTAATGTCCCAAAAATTGTGGAACTACCATCCATGCATTAAAGTACAGTATGTCATGTCAATTTTCCATTAATGTAATGTAGAAAGTTGAAGATAATAGCCTGGGCCTTGCATATTGTTTTTTTATGTATGTATGAACATATGTGGGGACTTGACTCTTTGTTTTGTTAATAGCCATGAAAGAAATCACTATAGGTTGAGTATATATTATACATGTTATATGTGATCATGCATGTCTATGTATAAGTGTGTGTGTGACCATGGATGTGGATATTTAAGTGTGTTTACATATGTGTGCCATGGTGTGAGTATGAGTAGTGGGACAAGGGGCGCTGATGACACAGACAAGCTTTTTGGTGGCACAGATTAGCTGTTTGGGGCACTGACAAGCTAGAGCAAAGAAGGCACAGGCAGGCTGTCTGAGGGAACTGATAAGCTGCTTGAGGAAAAGGTGGCGCTCACAAGCTGTTTGAGGGCAAAGATGGAACTGTGGGACATGTTGTTCCCATCTTGTGCATCCCTGGCATTAGCACGGCTGCATCCAGAAATCTCACTGCCACCAAAACTAACAACGATCTTTAGAAAAAGATAAAGTTAGATATATAGACATATAGAAAATGGATAGATTTACAAAGTTTACAACTTTAACTGTAGTCCCACCAAATGAAGGGAACTTGTGGGGCTCTCAAATGGTGGGATATGTTTCACTCAGGACTAAATTGGACCTTCAGACATTTTTGTGAGTAAAGTGAGATAAAAACTAGGTGTTTCTTCGATATGACACATGGATATTAATCTGTTCTGTCCATTCAAGATCAAATTGCCCCAAAATAGTTCTAAAATGTGACACTGCATTGCAGTCTATTTCAATCTTGTTTGAGCAGGGCCCTCCCTTCCTTTTGTTTCTGTAAGTGAAAATTATATGCTATACACTATTTGTTATGTCCTATTTACCTAGTCTACAACACTATGTGAAATGATGGTGCTTTATAAATTATTAATATTACTAATTTCACTCGTAACTGCATAGGCAACATCACAATGGATATTCAGAAAATTCCAGTTGTTCCCCAGCTGCATTTAGCAGAAACCCTTAAAACCTAGTAAGAAAATAGTGAACTTTGTAAACTGGGGGCAAAGAACTCCTTGGCTTGGAATAGCTCCGTAGATACAATAATTAGCTTTTGGCTATAGTCATCCAAGACTGGTAAACTTATAACATCTAAAAAAAAAAAAACAGATTCATGTTTACATCATTCCTCTAAAGATTCCAACAGTGGCGTAAATATAGAGTCACAAGATGCCAGCTGGAATTCAGTTTGCAATTGATCTACTGCAGCATACTCATAACAATTTAATAGAACACGGTTGTATGTCCAAACTTCTCCAGGATGCTCCTCTTAAGAAGCTGACATAAACCAGCACAGAAATAGCTCTATACTTCATTAGCACTGCCACAAGCCCTTTAGAATTAGCAGCTCTGACAATGAACATCCATTCCTCATAGGGAATCCAGTATTAAATAGCTACATGGGCAAGAATACTAAGGAAAATGATGTGCACTGCATATACTTCCATGTTCCCACTGAATGGTGGGCTATGGACTTAACTTGCATGAAGGGTACCTTGAAGAAGCTAATGTGCTGTGTTAAGAATGCTTTAAGATTTTAACTGTTTTATGTTTTTTGTATCATGACTACCGTTTCTTCTTTCAATGTTCAATTTTGAATTTAGTGTATAAGCAATATTTTTTGTTAAGCTGTTAATGTTGCGTTCTAAGCCACTTCTCAGTTTGCTGTGTATATGATATGTATGTTCTGACTTGGATTAAACCCAATCGAGCCACTCTGTAAGGTGTCTGTAGTATCTCGGAGAAAATACCTGCATGCTCAGGTCTTCAAAGGCAAAGATCTGGTTTAGCATCTTGTTCTCTGAGTTTATTCCCATTTAAGCCACTTTTTAAAGCATACATTTGTCCTGGCTTTGTGCACAGATTGCTGCTGGTAGTCCCCTCCCTGTCCTTCTGCCTTCAAAGTACCCTTTTATTTATCAACCTGCCCCAAGTTATGCACATCTGCCCCCCAGAAATGCCTTATACCCCGTATATGCCACTCTCCCTCCCTAATAAGCCACTCTGCCTCCGGATATGCCTTTTAACCCCCTATTTGCCACCCTGCCTCCCAGATATGCCTTATATACCCATATATGCCACTCTGCTTCCCTGACATGCATTTTAACCTCCTATATGCCAATCCCCCCCAGGTATGCCTTATACCCCCTATATGCCACTGCCTCCAGAAAACCATTGAACCCCCCACATGCCACTGTTAACCTCCCTGCGACTTACCAATGCATCCCTTTACTTGTGACCCATGCTTCAGACTCCCTGGTGTCTAGTGGGGTAGCCGGTGTAGGTCTCCGTTGCTGGTGGACAGTACCGGAAGGTCATGTAATGCCGGCTTTCCATCATAGAAGCCCCCAGAGGAAGTGCCGGCAGCAGTAGAGGCTGCCAGAGAGAAGGATTCGGATCCTCTGCAGTGCTGCGGGGGATCTGGATCTTAGTCTCATAGTCAGACCTCTATTTGAGGTCTGATTAGAAGACGTCCTCGAATAAACCTTGTCTTATAATAAATTACGGTAATTCACATGTAAACTATTTTTTTCATATTTAATAAAAACTATGACTGAGAAAAATGAATTTTTTGCTTTTTATTTCCTTTTATTTGTTAACCTGCCCCCCGCCAGTTATGCACATCTGCCCCACAGCTTGCGACTCTGCCCCCAGATATGCCTTGTTCCCCCTATTTACCACTCTCCCCCCCTGATATGCCTTATTCCCCCCTTTATGCCCCATACCTACCGATGCATCCTGAGGTTTGTCCCCCGTGCTCCAGACTCCCTGGGGTCAAGTGGGGGCAGCTGGTGGACGTCTGCACAATGCATCCCGGACTTCCGCTGGGGCTTCTATGACTGAGCCCCGGAAGGTCACACCGGTGGTCCGTCACAGAAGCTCCGGCAGAAGTGTCGGGTAGTAGTGGAGGTTGTACAATGTATACAAAAAACAAAAACTGTCTGCGCTTCTTACCTTAATAAAGTTGCAACAAATATATAAACATAATACAAATGAGAGGTTTTGGTTATATGAATAGGCCAAAGCATAATTAAGCTCACCCGCCACGTCAAGGCACACTCTCAATAGGGTGAGAACCTACTCTCACCTCCTACATAGTGGGCACACAAAGCAGTTTATACTGCTACCAAAACCTTATTAATGTGTTGGGGAGGTGTAATTAAACCTCCTCCCCACTAACCCCTGGACAGCAAGCTGCAGCCAGACTGATGAGGAGCCAACAACCTCAACTATGTGCAAACAGGGAAAAGAAAACATTTTGGTGCGCTAGTCTCAGGCTCAAATAAGTAGTGGAGGTTGTCTGCACGCATCGCACAGACGTTCACCAGCTGCCAGAGAGGAGGATCCAGGTCCCCTGCAGCGCTGCGGGGGAATTTGAATCTTAGTCTTGTAGCCAGACCTATATTTGATTATAAGATGACCTCGAATATAAGACATTTACTCTGAAAAAAAACTAATCTTATAATTGAGCAAATACGGAACATCATAAAAAGCAAAACATAGATAACAGCAAACTAAAAGTATTCTCACTTTTATGTCATATCCATCTTCCACAAAATATGACAAAATACTGTGTTAACAAAGCACAATTTCAATTAATGAAAATGTGTTCTCATTTATGCCCACAGCCTTTGAAATTAAAGTTAGAATATTTTATGGTTCAAACTTGTTTGGATGTTGAGTTTCCTGAGAATTGCAGATCTGGGAGGAAAAGCAAAAATTCACTTCCTCAGAATTATCATTTTTTTCACTGCCCTGCATAATCAAAATCGACCATTGTCAGTGTTTCCTACTTTATGTCCTTTACATTTCTTTCAAAGCCATGATTAAATATCTTGTTACAGTGTACAGAATAAAAGTCTTCCATTCTAGTCAAGTCCTAAAATAAATCCTTAAAGAGGAACTCCTACATTTGTTTTTGTTTGTTTATGGAGGTTTCCTTATTATAAAATAGTTCTAGTTTTTTCATAATATAATATTTTTAAACAGCTGCATTTTAGTCATTTGTATGTGTTATATCTCTGTTACCTAAGACCAATCTACTAAACAAACTCCTTGGCCAAGGCAGGATTAACCAAGAGGCATATGGAGGAATTGCTTTGGGGCCTCAGAGTGGTAGGGCATCCTAAACTCCTTATGATATAGTAAAATTCCTCGACTTGTAGTCAGGGTTGTCTTTAATATTGATTGGATCCTGAGCAAGCATTATCTGGACCCCACCCTCCATAGCATGGAATTATGCAAGTGACCTGAAATTGACCTGCAAGTCGTGATCAGAGCCGGCCTTAAATGTGCCCCCCCCAACATCCTCAGGGCCCCTTTGTCCCTCTTTCACTGTGCTACACCTCTCTTGGAAACACAGCATTGCAGGTATTTATCCAGCTGAGCACCATTAAATCCATTATTCAATTATTAAGAAATGGAAAGAATATGGCACCACAACAAACAAGCCAAGACAGGGCTGCCCACCAAAGCTCACGGAACAGGCAAGGAGGGCATTAATCAGACCATAGATAACTATGAAGGAGCTGCAAAGCTCCGCTAAGGAGATTGAGTACTTGTCCATAGGACCACTTTGAACTGTACATTTTGCAGAGGTGGTCTTTACGGAAGAGTGGCCAGAAAAAAACATTGCTTAAAGAAAAATAAGCACCTTTGCCGTTCACCAAAAGGCATGTGGGAGACTCAAACATATTAAGAAGGTACTCTGGCAAGATGAGACTAAAAACACTGTGTCTGGCCCAAACACCTCTCATCATCCTAAGAACACCATCCCACCACTCACAGTGAAGCATGGTGGTGGCATCATCATGCTGTGAGGATGCTTTTCATTGGCAGGGACTAGGACACTGGTCAGGATTGAAGGAATGATGCTATCCATCATTCCTTCAATCCTGACCAGTGTCCTAGTCCCTGCCAATGAAAAGCATTAAATACAGAGAAACTCTTGAAGGACTGGAATGTTGAGGGAGGTTCACCTTCCAGCAGGACCGTGATCCTGAGCATGCTGCTAAAGCAACACTTGAGGGGTTCTGAGAATCTGTGGTATGACTTAAAGATTGCCGTACACCAGCGGAACCCATCCAACTTGAAGGAGCTAGTGTAGTTTTGCCTTGAAGAATAGGCAAAAATCCCAGTGGCTAGATATGCCAAGCTTATAGAGACATACCCCCAAGAGACTTGCAGTTGTAATTGCAGCAAAAGGTGTATCTACAAAGTATTGACTTTGGGGGAGGGTGTGAATAGTTATGCACACTCAAGTTTTCTGTTTATTTGGCTTATTGCTTGTTTGTCTCACAATAAACATTTTGCATCTTCAAAGTGATTGGCATGCTGTGTAAATCAAATTATATAAACTCCCAACAAATCCATTTTAATTTCAGTTTGTAATGCAACAAAATAGGAAAATGCCAAGGGGATGATACTTTTGCAAGACACTGTATTTGAACTTCCCTATCATACATCCACCCTCTATATCAGGGGCGTCCAACATGCGGCCCGCGGGACCTCGAGGTGCGGCCCGCGTGAGATCGGCAGCCAGGATCGCAAGAGCCCTGCTGCTTACTTGTGGGAGGGTCTATGCTCTGCTTCAGTCCTGCCTCCTCTGTGGGGAGAACGAGGGAGGCCGCGCCCCCTGCTGAAGTCAGTGATCAGCATTGAGAGAGCTGTAATGCAGGTAAGGGGGTGGGGGAGTGTGTTTGAATGAATATGCCTGATTGAGGGAATGAATCTGTGAATGAATGGATTTGTGTGTGTGATAGCATGGATGTGTAAAAGCTGGAACATAGGCATGATGGGACTGTGATTGCTGTTAACAATCCCACTCCTATCATGCCATGTCAGCCAGTACATGCTGAAACCTGGCTAGCTGCCCCCTTGTGTATTGATGCTGCCAGCAGTATGGGGTCTGCACTGTACTGGCTGACTTGGGATGATAGGAGTGTGATTGCTAACAGCTAACAGCAATCTGCTAACAGCAATCACAGTCCCATCATGCCTAGGTTCCAGCATTTACTGGTTGCCTGGGTATAAAAAGAGTGTGTTTGCTGTTAGCAATCACACTCCTATCATGCCAAGTCATATTGTTGATTTTTTTTGTCCAATTGTGGTGTGTTACTTTTAATAAAAGCATGGTTACACACTAAAATTGGACAAAAAATACCGGTACAATGCCCAGCCAACCAGTACATGCTGGAATCTGGGTATGCCCAAGATTGCTGTTAACAATCATAATATATAATTTTTTGTACAATTTCGGTTTGTAACTCACTTTTATTAAAAGTGTGTGGGGGTCATTTTCAGTTTCGGCTAAGTGAACCCTGAATTTTCAGTTTTGGTCCAGAATTTTTATTTTAGTGCATCGCTAAAATAAATAGAACTATTTTATTTTTTACTTATACAGAATCCTGCATTTTAGTCACAAAACTTTCTAGGCCCAGAAATCAGTGAGAGGAAAAGTAAAGGTTTTGTGTCATTTAATTTATTTTAATCTGCATATTTTATTAAAGGCCATATTTTCTCACAGTGAAAAAGGAGTGCGGCCCGCGCACGTATACAATTCTGATGAAGTGGCCCACTGCAGAAAAAACTTGGACGCCCCTGCTCTATATGTTTAGATCAATGGTGTGCAACTGAAGTGCTACAAACTGGCCACAAGTATTTTGTTTCCTAGCTTCAGCATATGCATCTTATTTTAAAAAAATACATTAAAGTACTTGTTTTCAGGCAATGATACACAAGGATGCGCGATGATTGGAAATATGTATCCCTGGTTTAATCTTATCATTCACATACAAATAGTCATCTTTCATTGAGTTCTTTCCAGAACATCTACATTATTTTGGATGGGGCCATCAATTACTGCACACAATGCTGTAGATGAAAACTGACCAATAATATGTAAAGTCGACTACCCCCTTCATCCTTTTTCTCTAGCTATACAACTTTACAGTTTCTTGCCTTTGTTGCAGGTTTGTCCACAAACCCATGTCTTTTGTTGACCCCACCATTGAACAGAAGTGGAACCCATCCTTCACATGCACATTGGCACCTACAGATATACCTGAGGATCCGAGCCCACCCCTCTTCCATTCCAACAGAGAACACTTGTAAGATGATGAGCATCGGCACCCAGGTACATCAGCTGTGGATATCTGCAGAAGACTTTACTGAGCAGATCCCCATTCATTTTTTAAACAGTGCCTACAGCTTTATTTTATGTGCCTTTACGCTCCTCTCCTGCATCTTCATATTCGTTTTAATTAAACCTCCCAGTCTGATTCAAAGCTATCCCTTTATCATGCTAGAAACCCCACAAGAGTAACGCAGTGGTACTCAAGTGGATCAGTATGCAAATTCTTATTACCCTCAATTCTATTCTAATGATCAAGAATACATTTTATGCATTGGTGTGGTTTTCAAGTTTGTTTTCCCAAATATATATTTTTATGAATTTTAATGTATTTTTATTAGCAATGCTTGGGGTTAAAAAGCCTAATATTCAACCACAGATGGTTTCTTGGTGTAAATAAAAAAGCATTAATAAAAAATGTTCAATGCAGACATTTAGTAACATATTAAGCTATAAGACCATATTAAATTCCACATAGATAATTCTGACTACACATTTCCCTAAACTTGCTGGTTTCTTTTTACACATAAAGCCCTCAATTTAAGAGATTAGGAATGTGCTAGTTGCATAAAGTAAAATAAATGTTTATGTAAAGACCCCATGGCCAATAATACTTTTCAATCAGGGACTGAAATAGGGGCTGCTAACATATTGGAAATGCTATTCATTACTTAGAATAGCAAAAAATATATATCATCTGGTTTAATCGCAATTTAATTTAAATCGCTGCTCAAAACAAACCTTCTAAAAACTTGACTCAATAGTCTACAAACTAAATGTATAAAAAAAAAAATCATTTACATACCTGGTCTCTTGTGCAACGTTCTCTTGGCATTCTTGTGGTGGCCCATTCTCTCCTTTATCACCAAAATTACTGGACGTCTTTACTCCCAAACAGTAAACTTAGAGGAACATAGATTCCAAAATTATTTTATACTTTAGTTGGCATTTGTGCTAAAGAAAATCACCATGAGAAGTCCTAGACATGAATTAAATGGAATCCAATTTTTATGGAACGTTTGTTACCCTGGAGTGTAAGCTCCTGTGCCTAATGTATTGCTTTGTCTTCATCTGTCGATTCTAGTTTTGGCATACCCCTTGTATTGTAAGAACCACTGTGTTAATATAATATATTAAGTTAAAGATAATACCTTGCTTTAATTTGATTTCTACTTCCTTGTGCTTCTCTACCCTATGTCAATAATAACCCTCAGCCTTAATTGCCTCCATTATCTCAATTTACCAAGTGTATTTTGTTCATGAATTCCTCAACAGCCAACCTGGCTCCTCCCCAAACATTTTTAATTAAGCTTCTAAAAACATGACTACAATCGAAAAGTCATAAAAAATAAAAATATGGGAAAAAAATGATTCAACTTTTAAACATTTTTGTCTTAATTATTTTACTTTTATTACTGTTGCACCATTTATACAATTACATATATTTTCAATGCATCCATTTTACATCTTCCTTAATTTTTTTTTTGTATTTTTATTTTTTTTATTTTTTATATTACTTGTTTTCCAATAAGTGTTGTGTTGGTGTCTGTGACATAGAATGGAAGAAAAACTGGAACTGCAAATCAACGCAGACTTTTTTTTTTTTATTATTATAATTTCCACTGACCAATAAACAGAACTACAGGTGCACCCAACCACAGACATGCATTAATTCATCATGAGAAATCTAGGTAGACTAAGATGAGGATGCTTTTACTCCCAAAATATCTGGAGAGGAATAAGAGACAGCTAGAGTGGGTTCATTTGGAAAAAATTTGGCCATTATCCACTGCATTTAAAAAAAAAAAAAAAAAAAAAAAAAAAAAATACTATTGACTGCAAATAAAAAAAATAATCTTGTTTTAGAAAGATTTGATTGCCTTGGCACAAGCCCTATGGGCAAATTCAAGAACATTTCTCCTGCAATCTTATTGCAGAAGAAACAACAATATGCTGAATTACTTTACTTTGCAGCTGTTTAGATGTAAAAAGATTCACAAACAACTATCCTAAACTGGCATACCTTTTTGCTTTAATTTACTTGTTTTATTAACAAGAGTAGGTGGAATGTGTATTTTGTTTTTGTACATTTTTTCCCACAAAAATACTATTTGGATTTTTTTTTTTATATCCCATCTGGGCATTACATGTACTTATTTCAGATCTAAAATCAAGTTTGTTAGTATAGCTGAAAAAAACAAATAATCAAAAACAAAGAAGAAAACATCATTGCAGGTTGTTTTAAGTGGTTATTTCAAACAGGCTGTCCATTTTACTCTTGAACTGCTACGGTTTGATCAGAATTAGCTGCTGCGGCCTCAGGTGCTTTAACTTCATCAGCTGGTCCTGCAGGCTCAGAGGCCTTGGTAGTAGAACTAGGTGCTTCGGTTTCTGGAGACTTCACGGAAGATGGAGCAGCCTCACTGCTAGGTTTTGAGTCTGAAGCTGGGGCGGCCTCACTTTTGGCTTCTGGGGCTGAGGGAGCCTCAGTCTTTTTGGCTTCCCCATCCTCTTTGCTCTTGTCGTCTACTTTATTTGCTGCTGGTGCTTCTGAAGGCTGGGATACCTTTGCCTCAGTACTGGGCTCAGAGGCTTTTGGCGCTTCGCTGCTGGCAGCTGGAGCAGGAGCTGCAGCGGACTGCTCCTCTTGTTTAGAGACGGGTGGCTCAGTGTTCTGAGGTTCCACCTTAGCATCAGAGGAAGCCTCGGTCTTCTCACCCTCCGTTTTTTGCACTGTATCTTTATTTGGTGCATCATTCTCTCCTTCCTTGACTTCTGTTTTGTTCTCTGCAGGTTGAGAATCCTTATCATTCTTCTCATCTTTTGTTTCCTTTGCCTCTGCATTCTCTACAGCAGATTGGTTCTCCTCATTAGCTTTGGGTGCTCCTTCTTCCTCTCCATTCGCTCCTTCTGCCTTTTTGTCTTTGTCTTTAGATTTGTCATCATTTACATTGTATCCCTTCTTCTTCTTGCTCAACTTGCCTCCCATTATGAAAGCCCTGTAAATAAAAACATGCAAAACATTAAAAACTTTGACAACATTGTCAAAACAACGTATTTAAAATCATAAGGTCACTAGTTCTATTGGCAATGTCTGAATTAGACCTTCTGGTAGCATATTCTACACACAAAATCTATAAAAAAGGGTCTTGACACCAAACGTGTTTTTTCCCCACCAAGTAACTTCTCTACACAAGTGCCAAAAGGTTCCACGTAAAAATATTATTTCTTTAATGGTGACAGGTCCATTAGACTGCTTGTGTTCATTTTACATAACCATGTTACACAAAAACATTGTACCTTTTACCTTAAACAGACATTAACAGCACTTTCTACAACTATTTCAAATTTGCATTAGCCCAAAAGGAAAGACATTAACAACATTTTTCCCAACAGCAATCTTAACGGGAGTATAGATCACTCTAAGTCAGCCAATCCGCGTTTAAGCGTGACCTCATTCTGCCACAGCAAAACACTAACACAATCTTCCATCAACTCCAGGCATGACTAAATGTCACAAGCGATAAGCGTAAGCATACAGATTTTTAATCTCTACTGACAGGTAGGCTAAAACATTTTAGGCTTGATCTTCTTACATCACAATTTACTTGAGGACTAATATACCCTAAGAAAATGAAGATATTTGATTTGTTACAATCAGAGGTACTTTTCAAGAAAGAAAGAAAAAAAGTTACGAGGTGACCTCAATCTGGGTGGTCTGTTTCCGCTCTACACTTGCTGTGTTATGCAACAAGGGTTGAGTAGCAGCTAGATATTACTTGAATTCCAACAGTGGTCAGAGTGGTTGTAGAAAGACAGCAATGTCCCTCAACTTAAAATCCTATATGCAAAAGGCCAGGTTGGAGCGACTCTCTGGAAAACAATGCTGGCTAGAAACATAGTTTGGCACAACCTTTTACTCCCAAGGAGGGGATATAAACGTGCAAGACTTTGCCGCCACAATTGAAGAGATATGCGACGGCTGCTTGCCTACTGAGGTCAAGAGGAAATCACAGAAACCCACACACATCCAAAACGCAGAATTTTGCTGACCAGTTATTAATACATCTAAAATCAGGACAGTATAATTGAAAAGCAAGTACCTGAATAGGTCACACATTTGGGCTGAGAGCAGCCATAAGGCACACCGCGCGAACACCAAATGAGCTGTGCCTGACAACAACTCAAACCTACTTTTAGTGAGCAACCGCACATCTGTATTTTATCAGCTGCTGGCCTTAAAGTGCCAGGACTGATTTTACCTCAATAGCCCAGTACTGCATACAATAGATTCCTATTGACAGTCTCAGACTACATGGTTGTTTGAAAAAAAGAAAAAAAACGTGTTACCTGTTGTAGTTAAGGACAGTGAGAGAGACCATCCTTAATAAAACGTTTGCCTTTTATTTCTAATCTTCAAGCTAAAAAATATGTCCCTCCATGACACACGACAAAAAAAACCCCCCAAAAATCCTCAATAGAGTAGTAGTCACCGACTCGTTTCATCCATATTGCTGGTCTCTCTCACTGTCCCTAACTTCAACAGGTAGCACGTTTTAAGCCTGATTTTTGTTTTAAATGACGACTTGAAGAGGCAACAACTATTTAAGTGGAGTTGCTACACTCTATGGTACATAGTTGCTTGGCAAAGGAAGAATGGGGTTTTAAACTATAAAATGGTACAGGGAGCAATGTTTTAATGCATAAATAAGACAGCCCCATTCTACATGAGTAAAATAGCTTATTGATTCAAATAGTTGTGCTTTACTTAACACCACTGGAGTGTTAAAAGGGCATGCTTTCCTCCTGGCATTTAAAAGGTTAAAAGTAGCCAAGAAGTGTGTTTCAAAGATTTGGTATCATTACCACTCATACCCCCAGTAAGGAATGGCACAAAAAGATCCAAAACCCAACAAACCATCTATCAGTTCTAAACCAGTGGTTCTCAAAAGCGGCCTGCAAGCAGTCTGTGGTCCACAGAACTTTTTAGGTTTCCCATTAAATCATACATTAATGGGAGGATATGATGTTGAATCTAAAAATATATCTTATTTTTAGGTGAAAATCAATAAAATGTGACCTGCAGTGTATATGAAGACTGCAAGAGCCATAGGTCGGATGATCTTTGGTTTTGGTTATAAATAACTATATTGTAAAAGTTTGAGATTTTGAAATATGCAGAATATTATTATTTTTTTTTTTTAAGGACTAATCAGAGGCACAAGATCACAAATATTAGTAGGAGCAGTGAAAACACAATCACCGTTTGTAAAGAAGGAAGCAGGATACAAAATGACAGAAATGTGGATTGTGGTATAACTGCCGGGGAATAAAAACTAATCCTCTGTGACTCATGATTGGATAATCCGTTCTGCCAGCGAGAGGATTAAAATTAAAAATGAGAGTCATTCTTGTCATAGCCCAGCTTTGCACAATTACCAGAATCAATGAATTTACATTCCAAGACTACAATGTTTATTAGGGGAGGATGGGTGTTTAACAGGTAGGGACATGGGGTGTAATATGCTGTATATAGAGTCAAGAATAATCATTATAACCCATGTATTAATAACCAAATTATCCAGTACATGTTTAGTGCTTCACCTGAAGTCACTTATTTGTAGTTTTACATGTTACCTGGAACTTGCTGTAGATATCTTTCCATAAAACGTGTGGGGTTAAAATCTTTGCATAAATTATACTAACTGCCTTTGTTTGTATATCTAGGAACAGACAACAGAACAGGTGGAGGAGCTAGCTGCCAAACTCCTAGCTGGGATTAGCTTTTAAGAGACTTCCCAGGACAAGAAACCCCTCACCCCAAGAGCTCCCATAGAAGGTGCAAGGCTAAGAAAGTTCTAGAAGCACATAGGGATTAATTAATTAAATTTATAGCTGTTATGGTGAAAGCATTACCATTTCAAAATTCATTCTGAAGGGCCAACACTGGGAACTTTCTCCTGCAAGAAGGACTGAGCTGGTCCTACATAATGAATAGTTTAATGCGTGAAGAGGCTTTGAAGAAATCGCGCTGATTTATACATTATACAGGGTGAACTATGCTCTTCCTGTAGCAGAAGTTTTGTCTTGCAAATAGATAACATAGTTGGGGGCTAGCCCCAAATAGCATTGGAAGGGACAAAGGGTAGGTGGGACCCACACAGGTCATGTGTGCCTGGTCAAATACTGCTCCAACATTCAAAGATTAAAAGGGACACTTCATCATATGACATGTTTAGGCTGTTGCTTTTGGAAATGCATGGGGGCATTCCGCTGAATTCCCCATATGCATTTGCCCCTACCTCCTCCAGCTATTTTGCATGCAGTAAATTGTCCCTTTTAATTTATACAAGAGGACCTGATAATCAGATCTGAGTTATGAAGTCTCTGGATGGAATACTGAAGGCCCCTGGGTATGAGGATCAGAGAAATACACCTTTCATTGTAGGCTGATGGCACAACTGCAAATACTAGACACACAGGACAAAAAGGAGTACGTAAGGATTATAAATATCTTTTTAAAACATTACATTGTACACAGGTCATAAAAATGGACATATCTGGCCCAAAGCAAAGCATAACATTTTGATTGATGTATGGGATTCCAGCTGCGCAGTGCCTATTATCATGGCTGTTCAGGATCTGAAGTCAGAACTAAAATAATGGAATTTGCTACACAAAAACATACACCTTCCAGCCAATAACGGAGATAGTGGTTCACCTCGTTACAGTGTTTGCTTGTTGACAAAACTGGGCTATGTTCAGTTACTGGAGATAAAGCTTAACTCTAGGAAATGAAAATGCATTCCACCATACAAAGCAGTGGCACTGAATTCACTGCGATATACCACCTCTGTTACTATTCAGCTACTAGGCTACTCAATCATAACTATGGTAACCATTATAGGCCTCTCCCACTGCATCAACGGGGTCCGTCCACCGAACAATCTGTTTTAAAGCAAATTAAACCGTCAGCAGCCAATCACACATTTGTTATTTCAATGAAAGCTTAGCCCCTACTTCCACTCGACTTCACTTAAAGCTTATCTCCCGTTGACTTCAGATGTTGAAGAGCTTTAAAACAGCACTTATAACGTTAACACGTAGTTTGGGTAACATCAACGCGTTGGTTATCTCTCTAGCACTCAAAAGAATTAAAAATTGTGGCCGCTTCATCTGTTGTATTCAGCATTAATTCTGAATTCTTCCTCAGAAAAGTATTTTTTTTAAACATTTGCTTTTTTAATACACACCAAATAGTAGGTCCCAGTTTCATACCAACTATTGTATTTTCCTTCTCAAGCATATTAACCTTAACAATCACTCTTTGTTTTACAACACACCTGGGCATGAAGAAAAAAAAAAAAAAAAGGTTTATATCATCTGAAGACGACGACAACCTAGTGTAAGCTATGTAAATATATCAAAATACACTTAGGAAATGAATGTCTTAACCATTCATATTCTGTAAAGAAATTAAAATTTAAGTAGTTAATTTTTATTGTTTTCACATACTTCACAAAAATAGTCCAAACTAAAAAGTTGAAGGAACACAAAACTATTTTATCATTATTTTCCATTAAAAAAAAAAAAAAAAAAGAAGCTTATTAGAAAGGACACTACAGCACTTCAATGCATGTGACAGCTGTGTGGTCCATTTACATTTTCGGGAGGTCCCCCATATACGTGTGCAGTAAGGGGGTTAAAATTAGGACTAGAAATATTTAATACAAAATACATGAATCTGTGGAATTATCAGCTGCATGCTCACCAGCAAATATTTTGGGTTGGAATTACAACATCCATTGTAACCATGTCAGAAACAAGTACAGGTCTATTGTCGGTTTCACAAGTAATAACACATAAAAGTAAATACATTATTGGCTCAAACACTGCATCATAAAAATCTTATTCATTACAAATAGATTTGCTTGACTTGCCCTTGTTTGGTAAGCTGCAAAAAGAACTACCGTTATATGGAGACATGGAGCGGTCAACAGCGCATTTCTTTCTTCACATACCGAACCTTTCCAGCTAGTCTACTTGACATGTTGTAAGCTTCTGACCCTGAATACCTCAACAGCAAGTAAAAACACTTAAGAACAAATCTGGATCAGAAAATCAGTGGGTGGGGATGATAATGTCGGAGAGTTGGTGCAGATAGCTTTAAGGAGGCTTGGTGTCTTATTGGTTCTATAGGTACGGTATGAATAGTAGAATCTCAGAACAAAAGGACTTGCCCAGAGCTCTATCCCTCACTCTACCACATTGTATAGAACCCAGGAAAGAGTAGAGCTGGATGTAAAGGGGGTAAAGCCATAGCCTATCATTTCAGGTACCCATAGCAGGACAATGGTAACAGAAGAATACTTCTTTCTAAAAAGAATTGTTGCAACTGAACTATTGAATTTTTTTTTACCCAAGTAAGCATCACCAAGAGAATATATTTTATCTAAATAAAAATGTACCTTTACACAAAAAAAGAACTGCCATGTCAAAGTTCAAGAAAAGGTCAAAAAGCAATATAGGTCTCAAAATATGTATTTAGCTATACCAATTATATATTATATATAAACTCACAGCCTATGAGTGCTAATAAGAAATATGATATACACTTAAATAAAGAAAATATTCAGAGGCTGGGCAGACTAGATAGGCCGAATGGTTCTTACCTGCCATCACTTTCTATGTTTCTATAAGCAGAGGTTACCAATAAGAAGTTTGTAGCCAAACACATTTAAAGTCAAGTGAAAAATGTGTATCTGTATTCCAACAAAGAACGGATTCATACAGATCCTAGGGTTTGGCAATCAGACATTTCTGGCCAAGCTTCTAAGGGAGAAGCAAATGTAATTGGTACTTTGGACACATAAAAAGGCCATGGCACAGACTCCAGCGCCCTAGATTTGGCAATCTCTAAGAGCTTCCGACGAGTGTCGTCAGCAGTAGTTGAGAAGTTCACAACCTTGGTCTCATGGCCAAAATGGTTTTTGCAATAAAGAAAGGGAATTATTACAGTCACAACAGTAAATGTTGTTAACCTATATATTATATATATATTGCTGCATATTTTCTGCATATATAGCTGTATTTGTCCAAGAAAAGATTGGGTCTTTAGCAGAAAGTGATACCTTTCACATAATCCTTCAGGACCTCGGATCTCTTCTTCAAACTATTTTGCAAACTTTCTCTAGAGAAAATTCACCACATTCTTGAAGTGTTTTCACATTTCCTCCATTAAACACGATTTGAAAAGTATACAATAGGGAAGCCTATTAAATACATCTCTACTTGGCTATTGTTTGCTTTGTCAGGCTATGTGAATATTCCTATTTGAGATAAGCTTTTACACAACAGAAATCACAGAGGCATTGTTTATTTTCATTGATTACCGGTGGGAGAAATGCTTTCCAAAAGGGACTTGTTTTTAAGCTTGTGTATGGGAATGTGGCGTAAACACGCCTTGTTGGTAGACACAGTATTCTAGAAAACATATCCAAAGACTTTTGTAATTTGTACATTTTTTTAAAATAATATATTTTATAGTATGTATATTTTCTGCAATTAAATGGTTAAACAGCAATGTAACCAATTAATCAGGGATAAACAAACTTAGGTGCCAAGGGAAGGCTAGCAACCATCACCTCAGAGGCAAGCTCATTAATATTGCGGCTAAAGAAGAAACACCTGGTCCAAAAGATATTTTATCCAATGAAAGCATATAAACGAAATCTAGGAGACTACCTCATATTTCCAACTGCAAGACGGAAACAAAGATCAGGTTCTAAACCAAGCATAAACAGTAAAAAGAAAATAATAAACTCAGGTCACAATTATGAGTGGGTTACATAACTCTTGTAAAAAAGAAGAGACGTACATTTCTATGGTACTTATTAGCAGCAATATATTTTTTTTTTAAAAAGTGGGGGGAAAACATAATCCGTGCTTTTGCAATAGGCCCAGATATACAATAAAACAGTTATATATATGTATGTTAAGGGGGTACTTTGACCCTCTAATCACATCTCCTAACTGTCCCATTTTTCCCAGGACAGTCCCCTTTTAGAGGCACTGTCCTGCTTTCCCAAGGAGCAGTGAGGATCAACAGCCAATTGGGGAGATCCTCTTACCGCTACTGATCAGCCTACTGCTGCAACACAGACCTATTTTACAGAGGCCACAATGCCACCTAACAATGCTGGGAAGCTGAGCACTGCAAGGTGGCATGGCACTTAAGTTAAGTGGGAGGCTATGCCCTGGCATACCCTATCCAACATCCTAATGAAGGGTCCTCTAACAGACCTCTAACAGTTTCTCCCTCATCTCCTGTGCACCCCTTGCACAGACCTACACTGTGCATAGTTGGGTTCCATAGACAGCCCTGACGAGAACTCTTATCTTAACATAGTAAAGGTGCTCAACCCCAAATAATTTTTTCCTATATTTTATCTTAAGACAACAAAATTGCTGATGATGAAATATTTTAGACAAAGACATCGCTCAATTTTGTTTATAAAAATGTAGGGCTGCAACAACTAATCGATAAAATCGATAATAAAATTCGTTGGCAACGAATTTCATTATCGATTAGTTGAATCGATTATTATCGATTATAAAATGAGGGTTTTTTCAGAGCAAACGCTCTGAAAAATCCCCCTCATTATATAATCCGTTTAGTCTGACTCACCGTCTCACCGCAGCAGCTCCTACTTACTCCCCCTCCCTGTAATCACTGTGACAACTGGCCCCGCCCCTTCCTTCTCCAGGCCAGAACCACATGGCTGTGACACTCATCTAACTGTAAGTATATGTATATATATATATATATATATATATATATATATATATATATATATGTGTATATATGTATGTAATATATATATATATATATTTGGGCTACTGAAAGTTAGGGGAGGTGGGGGTTAATTTAGGGGCAGTTATGGTTAGTGGGGTGTTTAGGGTTAATTTAGGGGCAGTTATGGTTAGTGGGGTGTTTAGGGTTAATTTAGGGGCAGTTATGTTAATAGGGTGTTTAGGGTTAATTTAGGAGCAGCTGTGGTTAATGGGGTGTTTGGGGTTAATTTGAGGCAGTTGTGGTTAATGGTGTGTTTAGGGTTAATTTAGGGGATGCTGTGGTTGATGGGGTCTTTAGGGTTAATTTAGGGGATGCTGTGGTTAAGGGGGTGTAAGGGTTAATTTAGGGGCAGTTATGGTTAATGGGGAGTTTAGGGTTAATTTAGGGGAATCTAAATCCTGGGGGCAGTGAAGTGACATATCTGGGGGTATAAGGCATATACAGTATATAAGGCATATGTGGGGAGGGCAGTGTGGCATGTCTGGGGAGGACGGAGTGGTGTGTCAGGGTGTATAAGGCATATCTGGGGGTAGAGAAGTGGCATATCTGGGGGTAGAGAAGTGGCATGTCTGGGAGGCAGGGTGGCATGTCTGGGGAGGATGGAGTGGGGTATCAGGGGATATAAGGCGTATCAGGCACAGTGGCAGATGTGGGAGGCAGCGTGGAGTGGCAGATGTGGGAGGCAGCGTGGCATTTGTGGGAGGCATTGTGGAGTGGCAGATGTGGGAGGCAGCATGGCGTGGCATATGTGGGGAGGGCATGGTGGCATGTCTGGGGAGGATGGAGTGGTGTTTCAGGGGGTATAAGGCGTATCAGGCACAGTGGCATGTGGGGGGTAGAGTGGAGTGGCAGATGTGGGAGGCAGCGTGGCGTGGCATATGTGGGAGGCAGCGTGGAGTGGTATATGTGGGAGGCAGCGTGGAGTGCTGTGGTAGGCAGTGTGGCATATGTGGGGGGGCAGCATGGCATGTCTGGGAGGCAGCGTAGCAAGCCTGGGCTCAAATGTGCATATATTGGGGGGCTGGTTGGGAAATAAAGACAAGAAATGTATTATCAAAGTTTTTTTATTCTGCTGTTTGTATTTAACATCATTTGTTTAGTAAATTATTTTAAATAAATGAAAAATTTACATTCATTTTTTTTATCCGATTAATCGAAAAAATAATCGGCCAACTAATCGATTATTAAAATAATCGTTAGTTGCAGCCCTATAAAAATGTAGGCACAGCTTAAGGCCATGTGACCACTTTATCAGATGTTGCTACGGTAGGAGGGATAGGTGGCCATGACTTAAATGCCGCATGAACCAACATTTTCCCAGGTGACTCATGGAGTGCAGGTCTAGAAGTAATGTTCTTCAGTTTTATGCCAAATGTAAATAAACTATTATATGGTTAATACAGATGAAACTGCTTTTACAACAAAACACGTTGTTTTTACTGTATTGATGAACTAAACAGTATATTAAAGAAAAGGGTTTCTAAAATTCTACATAAATGTAGTTTAGTGGCATGGCTCGCAATAGCTATTCAGTATAAGAACACTGCCACTTTCCAGAAAAACATTTGGAACTCATTAAATTACTTGAACTGTGTCTGGAACTATCTGCTTCCAACCTATTTGGCACCCAACTATCTGAAACAAGCCAAACTCATCGTTTTTGTGACTGACAACATTCACTTCACTGCACTTCTATAATACATAATGAGTACATGTTGGCACAGCAATATTTTGCGGCTATTACCGGTGGTTCACATGAAATGCTACTAGTATATTAAAATTAAAACATTTATTTACACAGAGGCTAAAACCTACATTTATATGTACATCTAGAATTACATAGAGAGCTTGACAGTCCCAACACGACGTGGTGTTGGTTGGTCTTCAACTTTTGACTTGTTTCTGATTTTCAATTTTACTTCTGGGTTTTTTTTTGTTTTTTTTTTTTAATACTGGCTATTAGAAAGTAACAAAAAACCCTCTATGGTGGCATCTAGATATTTCAAGGGGCACTTTATCGATTTAGAGCTGTTTTGTAAGGTGGTGACACACTGCCAACTTCAAAGGCTTTCACCACCCTGTAGGTAAACTCAACTCTGTTAAAAGAAGCCGTGTGAACATTAATTTATGCTTAATTTAACCCCCAAGTCGCCACAAAGAAACATTCTGTGGAGACATTTAGTACTGCTCTTTTTGGCTTGATGTCACTTTCACGTCTCATTGTTAAACACAGTACAGAGATAAATTCCCACTGTTTGTTCTCTTTACCTATTGTTTGCTCATAACCTCATATGCCACATTTCTAGTTTCTATAAAAGGACTATTTAAGAATTACAGTCCTTTGTTTTATCTCATTGACCATCACTATAAGAAGCACAGTCATCCCACACCCATGCACATGAAGTTTGCACCGAGTTTATTGAACACACCTAGAACAAACACATCCCACTTTTGATATATTTTATGAATGTGTATTCATAATGTGAGTCAGTGTCCCAGGGAAATTATCATTGCAAATAGTTACCCTGGCAAAATCCAAAAAGCATGGTACAATGCAAATATAGGTGAACCATTTCTACCTCCCTTACACTACTAGCAAAAGCCGCCTACACCCGGTTTCTCTTACTAGATTTCGAGCATATCAGCTTTTCAAATGTCTTCCAAACATCTCCACCAAAGCTTGATTATTAAGCCTACATGACATGTATACTACATATAGATTATTTTCAGATTGCAGGGCGAGGTTAAGAAAATCCTTAGATATAAAAGATGCCGCTTATACTGAAGATCAAGGAGTCAGAAGGACTTTTTAAGGAATCAAAACTCAAAATTACGATTTGTGTTCTAAACATTAATCCAAATGGGGTTCACTGAATAAGAAATACGAGTTTTTACAAGTCATACAAGCTTTCTGGATTTCAGAGGATTACTCTTTAGATAGAATGAGAAGACCCGCATGTCCCTAAACTTATTTGCCTCTATATCTTTTTCTCTGTGGTCCACTAAAAGGGATCAACTTCAACTAAAGACTAATCTCTCTTGGACGGCTTTACCAGATTCTCCTTACCATCCCACCCTGCTACTTTCATTGTAACTTGTCTTCCACAATTATGTTTTTCCAGTCTCTGGCACACAGATACTGGTTGATCATGATGGAAGTTGCATAAAACCAGGACTTCATCGGAATGGCCATAAATCATGTGCTCAGCGTCGTGCTTGGTTGTAATCAAATATCACATGGCTGCCTACAATGACGACCTGAAGTTGAACAAAGATTATAGAACAATGTGACCTGATATCTTCAATGCTACAATATACTACTATATAGAAATAATAAAAAAAAAAAAAAAAAAAAAAAAAAATGAAGAGACTTTTCCTTTTTATATTACAGAATATAGGCCGCACCCCTAAAGTTTGGCGTTAAAGAAAATGCAATAATAATAAAAAGCAAAACAAGGAAACATTACTAGAAAGCGACAGTGTTTTTTCACTCAATGTCTACCTTCCTTGTCAGCTGTCTTTCATTTGTCCCTATGTGTTCAGTCCCGACTCCCAGCACAACGGAGCTTCCAGGAACACCTGCCCCCTCAGTTGTAGGAACGGGGGAGAGGATGTACCAATGACTGCAGAAGTACCCTAAGAAGCCATAATGTTGTAGACAGATTTGGAGCGAAAGTGCAGAATTGAGTCTCTTTCTCTGCAAATCCGTATTCAATATTATGGCTTCTTGGGGTACTTCCGCAAAAGAGCAGAGTAATGGGGACAACCTCTTACGAGTTCCTCCAAATGGGAGCATGGTGTGTCCAGAAGCTTGACCTTTTTGCAGAAGTGCGGCGGAAGTTAGGGCTGAACACACACAAGGACTAGCGTTAGAGAAGCGAAGCCACGTGAAAGGAGACGGAAGTGGTCTCCGCATAAGGGGGACAGCCTTAATTTAAATAGGGACAATGAGATGCTTTATCACTAAACCATAAGGTAATAACTGAAGTGCAATTGCCAACCTTTATCAGTTGTGCCATCACCAAACAATGAGAAAATGTAGACGTTATATTTTTTTCTGAGATAGAAGCTAAAGAAACAAAAAAACCTGAAAAGCTATAAAACACTTTATACCCGAGGGGGCCATAGCCCAATATTTTATTGTTCGCTTATACTCTTGGGTTTATTCACTTATGGGAGAGCTGAGCTTCAGCTGCCTTACTTCACTATTAATTATGAGGTCCAAGCTCAGTGAGCTTCTACTGCAGGAGATAGCCTTGCACTGTATAATGTATAATTCAGTGAGTTCTTTAAAGCTACTTACACATTGAATAACCCAAACATATGAAAAGATCGTACCTAGTAATCTAAACAGCAAAGTGAAAGTGGTGGTATCATATGTCTTTAAATCCTATATTGTAATGAACAAGATAAACATTTTATTTATTCTTTTATCTTATGCAAACTGGTGGTTCTTAGCCACTCAAATGACTTCTGAACATAATTTTGGAGAGTTAAGCTAAGGGAACTGGTACAACATATCTGCAGAGTTTGGGGGTGCAGTGCAACCGCTTCAAAAGCCAATAAAATTCTTCTCACTGGACCATACCATTGCTGTGGTGATAGGACCACTCTACCCAAGAAATTGAAGCCCCTGTACCATGTTCCCTTCAGGACTTAACTATGTTTTTATCAGAGAGGAAAAAGTTACAGATCACATAACTAAGTTACAGGTACATTTAATAATAATAATTTAGTATCAAATTAGGACTCAAAATAAGGTTCTCGCAAACGCTGGTAAACAAATTACATTTTTAATGCATTTGCTGTCTAATTTACACCTGATGGTTTGGCAGTTAAATCAATTTTTTAAACACCCAATTGAGGTCCAACCCATATGCTTACTTGCAATATTGTATATTCAATAGCTTAAAACACCTGATCATGGACGTCAGCCATGCAGGACATAGACAACAACTCTAGTCTATCCATGCCAGTTACTCTCTGGTAATGATATGAGTTGCGGTGTTAAGCTCCCATCACAAATATCCAGCCAGATGATAGGAGTTGCTTTGAGAGTTAAAGTTACCTAATCAGCAATATCCACTTGCGGGCAATTAGTAAAACAGTAAATGAGGCTACCTAAAGTGTCCTTCAAATATAGAAAAAACTGCTAAGTGCTGCTTAAACAACAGAACATTGAATCTGATAATATGGCATGTATAAAAGATATTGGAGAGAAAAGCAAGTTAAACATACAGAGAAATAAACACTTACCCGGACAAACGGTACTATCTATCTGTATCAACAAGCACGCCGGCAAACGCAGGAGTCATTTGCTGAAAACAGCAGGCGGTGGAACGGTTCTGTACTTTCTTTCAGTGGATCAGGTGCTGTCTTCTGAACCAGTTTGGTCGCTGCGAGGCTTTGAAACGTAACCACCCCTAACACGATATGACCAAAGCTGCCAGGAGCTAATCTACACTAGAATTTGCAATTATCTGGAACAGTATACACACTGTTCTTTGTATTACGGAGGTGGGGTCGCTATCAGCCCTCTCTACTCAATGAAATGAATCGTTGGAATCTATATGAAGGTTACCAGCCCTCCCCTTAAAAAAAACATATTACAAAGGGGGAGGTAGTGACTAATTAAATTACAACATTTCGGAACTAAACCAATATATAGTAACATAAAGTACAGGCTTTGATCTAAGGTACATGCGTACAAGTCCTTACGTAAAACAAGGTGATCCAATTATTTTTTCTTGTTTTATATAACATGAGTATTTATTAAATAAAGGGGCAGTGAAATTCAAAGTGAACTTCTGCCTATTCTGCTGAATTTAAAGGGACACTCCAGCCATAAGCACTTTAATGCATAAGATAGCTGAATGATCTTTTTATTTGTTCATGTTTCCATTACCTATTATTTGGGGTGCAGCAGATGGGGGGGGTGCAAAACACTGGCTCACAGAGGAGGCATTCTGTTGCAGCTGGGGAGCTGCAGCTTCTCACTATGGTAAGTTCTATTATTGTTTCTTGTGGCAGGATTAAAGAATGCATTTTAACCCCTTAATGACAAAGCCAGTAAATGTACGGGCTCAAAATGCATTGTTTTCAATGGGTTTAGGGACCGCCCATTGTCCTTAAGGGGTTAGAAATGTTTAAAAGTATTTTTTTTTTCAGGAGGTTGAAGTGTCCCTTTTAACACTAATCGCCAATTACAGAATTAGGAACATTGCTCTATTATTGTAACCACCATGGTCATTTCCCTTTAACTCAAATTTGACGACAGTATGTCGAAATACCGTATTACACATAATGACTTGCATTAGCCGTAATCCTATGTGCAATGGTTGTAAACTCATGAGAGGCATCACATGAAAGGATTGCTTTATGTGTATACATCTTACGGATATAGTAAGCAGGATATACACAATATGAAATTTGTGATGGGGATTTAGCAATTGGAACTCTGAAACATGTGAGTACAGAATGTCAAGGATTGACTAATAATTTGAACTACCAACACAAATCAGTAGTCAAGCATGTGACCGTTATGAGTTGTAATGCAAAGCATGATTATGGGTTAATTTGTAAGCTAAAGTGGCCAAATTTCTACACACAAAGAAGAGATTTTCTGTGTGGTTGCGATGGTATCAGTGCTGCCATGAATGATATATTTTGTAGGCATTGCCAGTTAAAGAGACACCTGGATACGTTACCTTGACCCACTAATCAGCCATCACACTGCAGAGAGGGTATGTGGCGAGACCACCTTCTTTAAAACTTTGTGATTTTTTTGGTTAAAAAGGTCGTTACCCAATCTTATATTTTACAGTTCATAGTCTGAAATATGCCTGTATAATGTGTTTTCTTAAACTTATATTAGAAACCCTTGTATTAGTATACCACATCAGCAGCCACCTTAGCTTCCAATAATTTGATTATTCCTCCCCATTAAGTTATTGCTGCTCTGCTTCGTAGCTTTTATTGGTGAAGCTGTGCTACTTAAGGTAGTTCCAATGGTAAAGCAACGCTGCACGCTCTCCCCCTCATCTGTTAGTAAGGATTAAAATGCATGATGAGCTGAACACACCTGTGACAAAGGCTTATACAAATACCTGTCAGTCTAGCCCAAAGGTGCTATTCCACCTCCAATCTGTTAACTAGATTGTTAAGTTTGATTGCAAAAAAGATTGTTTCTGGATCGAGTTCAGGTTTTGGGTAATAACAGGAGTGGTGCGTCTAGGTCTTTAAAGCATTCGGTTTAAAGAGCCTGATGCATAATCCTGTTATTACCTAACACCCCAACTCTATCTATTAACAATCTTTTTTTCCATATACTTAAACCTGTAGTTACACGACACACTTAGTGAATAGTGAATGTAAAAATGTAGAATAGCGAATGTAAAAATAACATTACATGGTTCTACTTTCCTGACAAAGTGGGGACTCAACAGTGCTTCACAGACTGAACAGCGCTTTGCTGACTGGTACCTCAGACCAATAAGCTTCATTTTATAGATTTTGCCCACAAATACCATCAATTGCCATGGTGAGTCTGACATTGTTCCCAAGTTTGTGTGTCATTGCTCTACACTGTAGTCTAGAGTTGAAATAACTTTTGAGCTAATTAGGATGATCACACTGTCTTTCACTGCAAACCTTGGCGAACTTCAACATTTAGTCCTTTTTTTTCCAGAGACATTTAATCAATATCACCTTAACAACCAGGAATACTGTAGGACTTTCATTCAAAGTCCCCTTAGTTAGGTTGTGTTGGCCTTCTGCCAAGATCACATTAGTTACGACTGATAACAATGGTATGACACCTGCTTAATGAAACCTGACCTGTAGATAATGTATCCGTGGGCCTCCTGCAGTGATTGCAGCTAAAAAACTCAAAAAAATCTGCCTGTTTAGTATTTGTATTAACACAACTCTCTTTTTTTTAATCTCTACCTAAAATGTCATAGGTTGAGAGTTGACATAATGATGTACGGTTAGCTGAAGCACACAATGGGATATGCAAATAAGAATATATTGTTTTCTAAAATAATGATGCAAACAGTTAACATCCAGTTAACAGCTACTGTATGTTTTAGAAATACGCACACTTGGGCGATGTAAAATGTAAAGTTTAGCCATTCTCCTCCCCTGTCTCCTTGCTTGAGCAAGCGTATATCTCTCACACAAGGCTCAGAGAACCATGTGCTTTACAATAGGGAATTGAAATGCCTGTTGCAATCCAGATCACATGCCCTGAGTCAGACTGACGCTTTCCTTAGTGGCTAGTCTGTATGGTTTGGGTTGATAACATTAGGGACATGTACAAAATAAAATACTTCTAAATGAGCTTAAAGGGACACCCCAGTCATCCTATTTACTTTAATGCATGAGAGGTACGTTTGAATTTGTGACCAGTGCAAATACATGGAGGAAATCCCTCCATTAACTACCACCCCCTCCAGCTATTTATCATGCCAGAGATCAGTGGCGTAACTAGAAACTACAGTGCCACATTTGCCCCAAACAGCTTGTGAGTGCCAACTTTTCCCCAAGCAGCTTCAGAGAAACCCTAACCCCAAACATCCTGCCTGTGTCATCTTTACCCCCAGCTTATCAGTACCCCATATAGCTTATCTGTACCATCTTTGCTCAAAACAGCTGTTCTGTGTCATCATTGCCCTCAACCAGCTTGTCTGTGCCATCATTGCCTCCAAACAGCTTGCCTGTGCCTTCTTTGCCTCTTGCCCGCCCTCCAACATACACTATGACACACATATGTAAACAAACACAAATTTCCACATGCTAACACATACTTACCCATACTCACTAATACACATGTACACACTCATTGTAACACACATACTCCCTCTTTCACCACTCCACCTCACACTACTTTCACTTACATGCACACACACAAGCACATACACATGCATGCTCACACACACACTTCCATGCTCACCTGCACTTACACACAGACTTCCGTTTTGGTGGACAAAATGGAAATGTGAGGCACTCAAGTTGCTTATACTGTAAAACTACTTTGAAGTATAAATGTATTTTAATTAAAAAAAAAACTATACTGTTTAATAACCTGCTCCAACCATTCAAGTTATATTTTGTATTTTATAAATACTGTTCTCGAAGCATTCACAGAGACACAACATTAATTTATTTATGTATGATGTAGCCTACATGTAGAGAGACGGGTGTCTATGCAAAAAGGCAAGTCTGTAAGCAAATTTCCAGACAAGTGTACATTAAAATAGGGTTCTAAAGAGCAACATAACCAAATTACATAGACACACCCAAATCTTTTCAAGTACTAGAATCCAAAACTATTGTCCGAAAGAGTATTGGGCTCTCGTAGCAAGTCTAAGCTTTAGGGATCAAGCAAAACCAACTCCAGTTATGAATATGTCAGCGTGATTGGAATTATTTCCTGTGATTAAGACTGTTGGTGTCACCTATTTTACTGAGTAAACAATTGACATTTTTAATTGTTTTATGACTGTTATCGGATCCTTTGGCAACCCAGCCAATAGATTTGCACATAGTGAGTAATTAAATAAATAGCAACGGTTAAAAACAATTTCAGTGACGGGTAAAAACATTTTCCTATTGCTGTCCTGTCTTCTATTTAAAAAATTTAAGCAATTTGTATGTGTGTGTAGTATACCGTATTTATATATATATATATATATATATATTTATAGCACACGCATACATACATACATACATACATACATACATACAATGGAGTTATGTTTTAAGAACCACTGTTCTATAAGTTACTAACTAGACCAAACTTAACTAGTAGTGTTGCTTGTTCAATAAGACAACCGCCACTCTTGTCAGCCATGTCTGCTCTAGAGCAGTGATACATTGGTTATCAACATTCTTAAAAGGAACAGAGCAGTCCCTCCAACAAAGGGAGCTTAAAGGACAAATCACAGCAGTAAGCCAGCTGTGAATAATGTATAGCTAAACTAGTAACTTTTAAGGAATAGTCTATATTACCTATGCTTTCGTACATTTTGTTTTTAATGCATAGAGATTTCAGTAAGCTGAAATGTTCAACTCTCCAGCAAACCCTTTTTTTAATAAATAGACTCTATCATGTATGAACCCAGAAATTGGTTGGTATTTCCCAGGGATATATCACAGCTGATGTTCGGAATTCACACTGTGAATTGAGCTATTAAGCTGTGCAACAGCCAATGTACAACGCCTGCCAATGTTGCTACAGTATATTAACACTCAAACAATTTACAGTTATGGATTAAAAAAATAAGTGGCAAGGTAGCTTAATAACCATGGTGATTATGATTTGTTAAATGGGCACTTTGGCCTTAAAAATCGCCTGCATCAGAAATAAGTTAATTACTTTTTGTATCCAGTATTTAATATGCTGTGAAAACACTGAGATTGGCATATGGATTCTAGGCAGGACTCTGAGCTGCTTCAGGTCATGTAGTTATAACAGGTGGCAGCATTTCAGAATTTATTTCAGCTTTGCCATGTAGTACTTCATAAATTAGTATCCTACTAGGATGTATATTGATTAATTTTTCTCATATTGTTAATATTTCATGTACATTATCCTTGGATAATTAAAATTATAATGCTGCCAACTATATAATTATTATAAGTGTCTTCATGCTAACCTTCTCCACACCATTCTTGGTCACATTCTGAATAGATGCGGGTCAAATCACTCTTTAACTGGGCACCCGCAGGTTTTCAGGGGCTGCCCTGAGTGAAATATTCACTGTTTGGGTTCAAGGTACTGAGGGATTATTAGAGGTGGACAATTTGGCTTGGCTCGTGCTTGTACTCCTAGAATCCTGATAAGTCAGGCAAGGTGTCAGTTTCTAGCTTTAGTCCATACTAGCTTGCCAACTGTATTTCCTAAATAGGTTGTACATGAAACTTATCTGGGCTCTTTATGTTTTCGGAACTTTTAGTGCATCAAACCAACTGTTGTATTTATGAACTTTAGTTATAAAGGACGACTTCAAAATTCCACATCAGCTTTCTACTCTCTTTCCTTGTAGTACAGCCAAATGATTCCCTAAGGCTTCACACTGTAAAGCAGATTATCTTTATGAGAAGAATTTTTAATTTTACCATCTTAATATTTTTACAAGCTTACACAAGAAAATATTGCCTGAGTATTAATATAAACAAAATCTATATAGCAAAAGCCGCATAATTTTAACATTAAGATTATACAATCTAAGACGTAGGCAATTTTGGGCTGAGCAAGTGAGTCTTACGTCCTTAATCTTCATAAGACTGACTATCTCAAGGACGCATTAAGACCACTAGATAAACACTGATTTGTCTGCATGCAATAAAACAATTATAGATTAGAAATAAAAACATCGAATATTCCACATCAAATAAGCATGAATATAAACACATCTTACACAACATGCTCACGGTCCACCATACAATCAAAATATAAAAAAGAGGCAATTGCACAGTTGAGCGTTTTAATCTTTGATGTTTTATTGGCATCCTGAAGCAAGTTTCTCTTCAACTCAAACTAGAGTCATTGATTCTCATTAAAATTTGAGCTGCACAATCAAACAAAAAAGCAAAAGATGTCTAGGGGAAAATGAAACGCATATTGAGATTTTATAGGTAATTCATTACTTTCTTCACTGTAACGTGTAAATGGTAGAGGACATTATGTTATATCAGTACTATAGCCAGTTCTGTAGACCTTACACCTATTGACAGCAATTCAAATGTTATGGTTGGCTTGGTTCAGGTTCATCAAGCAGGACAGGTCTATATTCTTTTCACAGGGTTGGCCCAACATGACCCTTAACACTGTACAGGTCCACTCAGCAACGTTAAGTGGCCCCCACAGTGGTTGTGTGGCAAGGAACTGAAGCTAGGTAAGCTTACATGTGATGGAGTGAGTATGTCTGTGCCAGTGTACCTACAAGTCATTGCTTAGTGATTAAACCTCAACGTGTTATTATGCGCTTTCTCCAAACGTGTTCTGCATCTGTATGAAACTTGAGATACTAATTGTCCATCAGATTCAAAAGACACGGACAGGCATAGATGATATAGTTCTAGATATAACATTTCTGGACAGTTAGAAGCAAATTAGATGAAGAAAATGAGAATTATAAATTCAGAAGTGCTATATTTGGGTGAACGTTCTCTTTTCACAAGCAGTTACAGATCAACCTAAAACACCCAATTGGCATGTAATTTGCCTACATGGCTAGTATAAGCTCCTCAACTGCTCCAATGTTTCTGTGAGTTTGCTCATTTTAGGAGTTTATTTGTATACTCTTGCGTGAGTTTTTACAGAACAAAATACTTTGCAGGATAGCGGTTACTTTATATCCCTGACTCCTGCTGACCAATATACTGACTGCTACGGTGATAAGACCACTTTTCAAACGCTGTACTTTTTATACATAACCCCTATTATACCCTAAATTGTGTAGCGCTGGTACTTTGCCAATTGGGCCCAAAGCATTACTATGCATTTGTACTGAAGCCATTCTTGTGTCTCCTAACTGCCAGGACACCCTGTGTGAGGCAAAATAATATTCTTGTGCGAAAGCGGATCACAAGAAGAGATTCAATACTACTTGAACTGATGCCCATTAGTGTTAGTGTTTCCTGTATATCTTTAGAATGGTGGTTTTGTGTCCGACATGCAAATCTTCCTATTTTACTATTCGTCGGGAGTACATCAAACATACTGTAACATTTCATGTGTATTTAGGAAAGAGACAGATTCTTTTCCTTCCTGTTATTCCTTCTAACGTCCCTTATGGTTGCAAATTACAGAGGCTTTATTGAGGTGATTTCGGAGGATTACCGAGCTCCAAACGCTATTAAATTCTCCAATGTAGCAACGGCCGAGCTTTAGAGAGTGAGGTTAGTTCAGCCCATAAGGATTGTATAAGGCTGACAGTAAATTTCAGTCCGAACGCTATTAAAATCATGCATGTGTATATATGCATAAAATATATTTAAACATAACCAGACTTTTTGCTTCCAAATATAATCTGTGAAGACATTGGGATTTATTCACTAAATGAGGAGTTTACATTACAATTAAGATTTTAACTCTCTGGAGGGTTTCTTCAACAAAAAGCTAAACTGGCCCCGTATAATGCATAATTGAAACCGTGATCTCACTAATTTAACATGCATAATTATACATGGCCAGCCAAGCTAATCCTGCAACAGAAGCTCACTGGGGTTTGAACCTTCATATAGCGAGGTCAGGGAGATGACACATAACTCTCCTGACGACTCTTCCATTAGTGAACAGACCCCTTTGGAACAGTCTCCATCGTACATTTCAATTAACACCACTTAACACATTAGATTAGCGATCAGTGATTACAAAGAGTATGTCAACGGGAAACTATAACAAACGATAAAGAAAATGGGGTTGAAAAAATAGTTATTCCCCTGCACTGCTTTATCTTTTTTTTTTTTTTTTTAGCCCTAAAGGGGTTAATGCAATGTAAAATCCTAATATGCAGAGGCATGTGAACAGCTCTCTGGAAATAACCCCGCATTATCAGCATGAGATTATTTGGACAATCACTGTAAACACTTTAAACCGGAGCTATTATTGTGGAATCCATTTACTGTTACACATTGCTACACTACGAAAAAAAAAGGGAGTGTATAACTAATTATGTAGAAAATAATATATATGTGTATTGCGTGTATATATATATATTTTTGGCTTCCATGCATTATATACCCCTGGGGCAGTTTGCATTATAAAGCAGGGTTACAAATTTGATTGCTAAGATAAAAACATATTTTCAGAGGAGAAAAAGATACTTCTGTAATTTTTGTAATCATGCATCTTCCAGTGCTAACTTTGCCTTCTGGAGTCTCTGCAAACAAAACTGTGTTTTAAAATAATAACCTATCATAAGTGTAAATAATTACCTCAGATTGCTAAGCAAACTTTAGACATGTGAGTCTGTGTCAACACATATATAAATGAGACGAACTGACAAATATTCAATCTTTAACCAGAAGCTTATTTTATGGGAACTGTGCTGCTCGATAGAGAAGAGTGTTAGTATGATTGTGTGAGCGGATGGATCATAAAATATTTACTACTGAATTCACAAATTCCAGAAATGACCATATCCAGATTAAAACTCTAAACATCCAAACTATTGACATTTTTAACAATATGTTCATTTCAGAATATATTGATGTTATCTGTTGTGTACATAGCAGGCATTGTAAGCAAAAGCTCCCTCCATCAAACAACTGAGAGTTGGAATTGTCGGTAGTGGCCATGCTTGCCGCATAAGAAATCACACATCAGTCACTTGTTACCTGCTCCTTTCTAAATACTTGGGCATTCTGTGCAGGCCCTTTTTATTTTGACACAATTTGTAATTCCTCTACATTGTCATGCTATTATTGATTTTATAGCACCACCGTACTCCCTAGTGCTGTGCAATGGTTAAACAGCCCATAACAAGTAGTGCCTCTTATAACAATTTGGACTTCTCCTGCAGGCCTCACTGCTACAAAAGGCTAAGTGTTGTCCTGTTTTTCAGAGGACAGTCCTGATTGTCAGTGTAGCTGATCTAGTGGGGACCAGCTGCGGACCTCCTCTAAAATCAATGGCGGCCTTTAGGTTTGGGAGGTATGCATAAACTCTAAGGAAGACATACATAATATGCTTGTGTGCAGCGTATAGTGAGAGCATTTATGTTGTAATGTGTCCATGGTAACTAAGTGCAAAGGGAATTACCCCCCCCCCCAAGCCTGCCAAAAACTGCACATCCCTGATAGTACACATCGCACTTTTGGAGATGTATTATAGGACTGTGAACCTAGCAGTGGCTGGGTTTTTGCCTACAATACCACCATCAGCAAGATGGCAATTATTTCTTATTTTTCTGCGTAGGTCCCCATAGATTTGGTGGCAGAACCTGCTAAGCCTATTTTATATTAGCATGAGTATGATTTAAGAAGTATACCAAATAACTGCTCTGTAACAACATAACAGGTTGCGTAAGATAAACACATAATAAGCAAACACAGGCATTCCCCTATTCAGCATTCAGTTAGGCATTTTAAACATTGATACAATACAACACATCACTTGGTGTTCTTTGTTCAGTTTAAAGCTGCAGAGACAGATAGGGACGTTGGGAAACATGCTCAATAATAAAATTAACCCCTTCTTTAGTGTTTTTGTGCCCAAAAACCTGACTTTTTTTAGTATTTTTACAGTGTTTCATTAACTATGATTCTTCATTTAAATTTTTTCGTGCACCCACACAAATGGTTTACCTGTCCTTGAAAAAACAATATATATATTAGTTCAGTTGACCTAAATACCACAAAATATATGAATGTGTCTTGAAGTTGAAAAAACCCAACATGTATAGGTTTTTTTATGTTTTTTTGAAGTTACGGGCACAACATGTTGGTTCCCTTTTCCACCAATCCCTGGCATTTAACATTCATTTTTGTTTTTTTGCAGAGGTTACATGCAACTGCAGAGAAACCCACCAAAATATATCCGGATGCATCTACAGATTACACAAATACCCCACATGTATACGTTTTATATAGGTTTTGGAAGTTACAGGGCACAACATGCCCTTTGCCAAACTTTTTCCAAACCAATTTTCAAATTTAATTATGTGTTGCGTATGTCTCATTTGGGACATTTTCACAAATGTGCTAGCCTTTTTGCTTTTGTCGTGCACCTGCTTTTGTGAGCCACAACTTCCATCACCCTTATTATCTGTTTGGCTGAGGGTGATGTGAATTTGTAATCCACAAAAGTGGGTGCATGAGAAAAGTCAAAAGGCTGGCATCAGCCCATTTCTAAAATTAATAATAATAATAATGTAGGTGTAGGGTATTTCAACTTATTTTTGTTATTTGTTACATTTGTGTATTGTTTGTGTGTACATGTTATAGATTTTAATTTGCAGGTGGGTGATTGCTGGTTTTGGCTTAACTTATATTTTAATTTTTTACTTTATATATTTATTTAATTATGATTAATATTTTTAGTGTGACAGATCAGGAGAACTCACTTTACATGAATAGAGCATTACATTCATTGACAACGCGATGCATCCATTCATAAAGGAAGCTTGCATGACTTCCGGCACTAGAAGGGTTAATGACGGTTCCCGAGGATTGCCTAAGGTGCAAGGAACAGGGAACTACAATTAATGGACAACTGGATAACGGTTCTTTTCATTATATATATAAAAATATATATTTTATTTTTGTTAATTTTTTCACTTTATTGAGGCTGCTGATTAGTCTCCGATTGATCAGAAGCATTCACTACCTATGAATGGATCTTCAAGTTCGTTGAGAATGCAAGGCATCATCCATTAATAATGAAAGTCTTTTTTTGCAAGTTAATGGTGGAGCCACTGTTCATGTTGATCCAGTATAAGTTTTATTTTTATTTTGTAATAATTTTTTTTACACAAATGCATCCATGATGGTGCTAGACTTCTGGCTTGGGGATCATAAATGGAAATTCCTCAGGTGAACCACCGGATAGCGATGTGAATGGAAGAGCATACAACTACTTTCTTTGACCTTCCAAGTCATCATGATAGGTTTTTGGGCAACTTTTTTCATGATGGCATGGAACGTCATGAAGGTTTTAACGGGTTAAAAATGAGGTTGTAAAAAAAATGTTTTTCAGGTTGTTTTTTGAGCATTGTGCTGTCAAAGTATTTCTTCAGTTCTGATTCTATGATAACATGTCATATAAAAAGTCCGTGATCTGTTCAGATATGTATTTAGGTCATAAAGCAAATCATGAGTGAATTGAAAACGTAAAATGGTTAAATCCGATTCACCAATGTTTGGAGATGCTGTTGGCTTCCAAAAAAATGGTAGGAGACGCATATTGTTAGGCCAATTGAACAGGCAATGTTGTATCTTTATAGTGTGAACTGAAGCTGTCAACCATTTTGTCTGTGAGGCAATGTAATGGTCTCATTAAATCCTCAAGTTGCTACACTGCTTTCTCACATTTATTTCTGTCTCTCGCAAAGGCAACTGCCTGCATGTCATAGTGAGTGCACCGTATCAAGCTTACGAGACACTTCCAAATCCATTAGTCTGGAAGCCCACATTAAATCTATAAAGGGCTAAATTATATGATGCAACATGGAAGTTACACTGCAGCAACATCTTCAATAGCTGTGTTACTCAATGAAGCATATCTAACTGATTTTAAGCTTTTTTGTTTGTGGGTTTTATAGCATCCCCCAGGAAATAGACCCTGCTTCATTAAATACAGCAAAAGCTATCCAATATATCATCCTTCACATTAGGATTGGCTTTACTGCTATGGAATGTGTGACTGCATTGGCACCTTGAGTTAGGGGGTGTAGATTTCACTGTGGCCACAATGTACATCCACAGATCAATGTAGAATGCAATGGGGGGCACTGTGGGGCAAAAAGTGTGATAACCTGCTAGCCTTTCTCTTAGCAGGTCCCATAGGGCACCAGCATCCTACATGCTTGAAAAAACTAAATGGAAAAAGCATTATAAAATGCATTTTGGAAACTGTATGTGTGAATGAATGTGGCTATATTTGGTGTGCATAAATCGGTTTCTTTATGTGTGTGAATAATCAAATGGATTTTACAGTGTATATGAATGCGTACCAGATGTATGTATGTGTTTGCAACAATATTTGTGTGCATACATGAATATGTGCCATGAATGCTTGTATTATTGTTAGTGGCGTGTATTTCCTATATATATATATTAGTGTGAATGTGTGGGTGTTTATGAGTTCCCTATGGGGATTTTTGTGGGTATTGCAAAGGATGCCTGGAGGCCTAAAGACTACCCCTGCCTCACATATTCAGCATCCTTGAGGAATTAATAGACTTCACTACAAAACCCTCATATTTTTGTTTTCCACACAGTTATGAAAAATAGGTCTTTTCTTAACTGACGTTGGACTCCGATATCCTCCATCAGTCGTATCGGCCAGAAGTGGATTTTAGCTGGTACCATACATCATATAACAGACATACAGGCCTCCTTGATGTCTAACTTCTCCACTTAAATAAGCAATTCCTAAAGTTTCACAGGGCAAAAAATCCCATAACATCATGAAAACCTAACATTTTTTACGTTGAGAACAAAAAGACTGAACTGAAAAACTGATAAGGAAAGATAATTTATGAATACTTCTCCCACGTCTCCCACAGTTTCCCAAGCAGTTCTTTGTATTGTATGCAATGAATTGGATGGTTACTGTAAATTTATAAACGCAAACTGATAAAACTAATAAATCGACCAGTTTCCAGAACACTTCTTATGGCACATCTTTTTTTGGCAAAAAACAGTTAAAATGAATGTGTATGCTGTAAGATCCTTAAAACCAGTTAAAGTAATTCAATATCAAAATGAGCCAATCAATGTGTAGTTTACAACGGTATTATTTAACACCCCTGTGATATATTTTTCTTTCATATAGAAATATCAATGTATTAACAAGATTCAATTTTACAATACAACTAAATGAAGAAATGCCACATTCTTTATAAAAGTATTTGTGTGCCTTTGTGAAAAGACACTGTATTTACTACATTTGTGTTTTCTGTGATTTTCACTTGTATCATAGCATTATTTTGCAATGTGCAGTGGTTTCCTACAACATTCAGCAGAGGTTTATACATAACTTTGATGTAGACAAACACTGAAATTTAGCCATCTTTAAGTTTTTTCAGCTTCTATAGCAAGAACCTATCGGTGCATGTATTTGTGCCATGTGACAATTAAGTATTCCCAGCAGAAATAATAAATGTGGGAAAATGTAGCATTTCTGGGAAGGGATTGGATATTTAAAAGTACTAAGAATGAAGGATTTGAATCATTTATTTAGTTACAAATCTGTTATAGTTGGCAGAGGAAGAGGAAGGTACCTTAAACATTGATTGGGCTAAGAAACCTTAAACCTCCTAGGGCTGTTCTCGAAACAAATACAATCCCCACCCTACAGATTAATTTACTGGTGCTTCAAAATGACATGGTTATGTATAGTTACTTTGGCAAAATTCTGGATCCTGCATCCTTGATAGAAAGGAAGAACTGCTAGGTAATTATTGAGTACACCATGTCTCAGCCAAGCTGGAGCCAAGTAGGTCCAACAGGACTCAAATTGTCCTGAGTTCAAATGTCTGGCTGAAATTCTTCATTAAGTGACTAATCTTATGAAACACATGGTTTACCTGAGGGCACATGGTTACGGTTCAATACACAGATATAGGAATGACTTACACCTGCAGCAGGTAGGTAGGTAGATAAGATAGGGGTAGTTTTCTTGATTTACAGAATGTAAGTAAGTGTTAGGGAAGATATGTCAATAACATTGTGCCTAGGAACATAATAGCATAAAACTCTAGTCTAGTAACTACCACATGACTAATACATCATAAGACAAAATATACAAAGCTTACGCAATATATCCAGAAGCCAAAATTAATCTGTTGCCAAGTAATCACGTGAAACCATTGAAAACAATAGTAGAGGGATCGCTAAATAGGACAATAAGAGTCATTTTAAGAGATTCATCTTCACGGCAGGATGTTACCATGGGATCGATATATATATTCCTGAAACCCATGCTAGCATTCAGACAATAATGTGTTTTTTTATAATCCAAATGTTATTATTTTCACCAAGAAATAGCAAATCTGTTTTTATTTCAAAGGTTTAACTTTATATTGATTAAACGAAACACAAAAGAATTGGGCCAAACCCAAGATCCTTTACTGCACCACATGTCACAAACAATTGGGTTCATCTCATCTGGGTTTGATTCCATTCCAATTATTTCAAGAGAAAAGCATTACAGTTTAACAGAAAAGAACTATGTACAAAAAAAAGACCCATCTGTATAAATCATAAAATTCCATTGCATATTCAACAAAGGAGGATACATTCCTGGACAACAAGTCAGAGAATAAAATTAGAAGCTCAAACATCAACGATATAAAATACTTCTTCACCAAGAGCGAGGTAGATAAGCAGAATGGTCTCTAAGCATAAGTCACAGTAGTAACAGAGTAAGGGAATGTAAGAACCCCAAATCCAAGACAAGCCATATGGCAGGTTGATATATGTCCCATACTACCCTATTGAAGACAACCTGCTCAATGCAAGGTATCAGGTAAGTCAAATCATAAGAGGTCCAAAATCTTAAAATCTGTCCTCACTGCCAATGCTCTCCTGCACGGGTATTTGTATAGCTGTTCTGGACTTAAGGAAAGGCTAAGGACCGAGTAAGTTGTAAGTCTTAAAGCAGGTAGCAAAATGGACAGAATAGATGGCTCTTGTGTTTCTAGTAATATAAGCTATTGTAAAGCGCTCACTGCAGCAGCTTCCAACCTTATACCAGGAATAATTATATGGAAAATGGCCATCTTACATAGCCTGTGGTATTAATATATTGCCCTGTCCTACCTTCTCCTACCGTCTCAGACATTTAAATTATTTAATATTCAGGTTTTTTTTATTATTTCTTGCCACACAAAAGGATTCCTACACACATCTTTAGAATAATTCAATAGTTCAGAGATAATGAACTCTGAAGCCCCACGCTAGAAAACGAAGCCATTCATGATTAAAATTCTGTCTCCAACGAACGCAGACGTGTCGCTGATTTTTCGCAAACTGTCCCTTCTAATTGTGGTGGCAACTAAGGGGTTAAGTTGTACAATTGGCGATACGGCTAAGCTTAAAGGTTGCATGCCGCGTCACGGCGGCGTGACAGGTGGCAAGCCCTCCATTTTATGGTGGTGGGCTTGAGAGTTTTAATATGGCTCTCGGTATCAAAGAGGCTGACACCCATTTGGCATCCATGTGGTCAGTTGAATAGACAGCAAAAATATAGGAAAACACACCCTAATTGAAAAAAATATACACAGAGAGATTAATTTTATATATATATATATATATATATATATATATATATATAATGACTGGCAGTGTGCATTAATAATGTAGTGAAGATTATATACCCCCTCCCACTATACATTCCTAATGCACACTGCAGAGAATGAGAATGAAGCCTAATGTAGATTGTGCATCCATGCAATCAAAATGGTACCCTGTGCCTGACAGCATCCTGCCAGATTGACAGCCATATTACAGTGTGAGTACCAGGGAGAGCTACGTGTAGGGCAGGCGGCAGCTCACCACGCCCCGTGCATGTGGGCATGCGTGAGCCAAAGACAAAGGAATTGATAATTACAGTAAAGACCCATTGATGCCCACTGCAGTGTTCATCACTTCGTTACCGTGGATCTCATTAACCGACACCATACACGGCAGCCTATTTGTTGTTTTGTTTTTTTCATCTCCCGATGCATTCATGTGAGTCACAACAGATCACTAGCCCAGATCTGATAGCTGCATTCACCCATTTTTAATTAAAGCATTAATGGAAAAAAACGAGCTGATCAATAACGCTCGACCAGACAGTGGGAAACGGGGCAATGGGGGCGGCAGCAGGTCTCCTGGACGGATGCATGTCGCTTGCATGCATGCAGCTGTTGCATGTGCATGGTGACTGCATCAAGCATTGGATTCCTTTGCCATCAGCGCGATCTTTGGCTAACACGAGCGATCGGTCCAATTCTGTTCATATATGGATCGGTCCAATTCTATACATTTTTATGTGTTTCTATATGATAGCCTCAGCAGCCGTTACAATCGCACAGCCAATTCATCATCACACCGTTTTTGCGAGAGCTGATCACGGTGCTGTGGCTTTTAACCCATTCATCGCACACAGAAACGCCCAACCGGATCGCATACTCTAATGCCACACAATCCACGACTGTAAGCCCAAGAATGCCCGAAAAGAACAGTATTTAGGTCATCCATCCCTCAAAAGCAACTCATTTCAGATTAATATGTGCGGATCGCTTAACGAGAACGCGCAGCTTATTGTACTAAGATGTGGACAGTGACGTTCGATTTTCCCAAAGCAGCCCCCTCCCAAACGTAGCCCCTCTCACCATTTTTATTCATCCAGCAGCACTTAATCCGATGAATTAAATGTACCTAAAGTGGATTCTGTATAAAAACACTGATTCTTCTTAAGCATTTCCTATGCACCATGTCCACTTGCAGTTCCTCTTTTCTGCATACATTGGTGGCTTTTATTTTAAGATGTAGCCTTACTTCTAACAAATGAATGCACAGAGTTTTCCTCTTTTCTCCCCATTTTTACATGATCCCCCCACCCCACCCCATCCAGGTACTAGCTGGGTTCCAGCTGCTCTCATAGAAGTGATCTGGGTGATTGAGGTGGAATATGTTCAGAGTATGTGTGATGGGCAGTGTTTTTCCTTCTTACCTTGCTGAATGTCCTGTGTCTGTTCCTGTGTGTTTGTGTGCCCTGGTGTCACAGAGGTTCCTGCTTGGCTACTGCCTGCCTGGGTTTGTCTGGGTGGCTTGTGTCTCCCTTGATCGGTGGCTGGGACTGTAGTGATTAGCGCCCGATGGAGCAATGCTTCTGCTGCTGTCTGCAATTTCTCCCTCTCCCTCCTCCCCCTCTAGTTCTCTTCACTCTCCACCCCTTGTCTCCCCCCTTTTTCCCTTTTCTTTCTCTCCCTCTCTCTCCCTCCCTCACCCCACACCATAAACCAGTCTCTGGCTTTTTTTTAGGATTAAAGTGTCTGTGTGCTGTTCTTACATACATTCAGATTTAGGATAGCTCCATGATCTGAGGTGTAAATGAAGACATGCACATTTGGTGATTGAGAAGGTTTCTGGAATCATGAATGACAGTTTACTTGGTAAAGTGCATTCTCTACCTTGTTGTTGGACCAAAAAGAATGGATTGTACTTTTGGGGTGTGCTAATCCAGTGGAGAAGAGAGATCACTCAATATGAGATCTGGATCATGGTTGTTTCTTTCCAAGCAAGAGCAGAGCTGATACATTAGGCATCATCAATTGTCTTGGTTGAACCTAAGCTCTTTCTAGCTATGGAAGGTCCTGTGCTTGTCTATTACTTCTGCCCAGGAGCAAGCCACTGTCTAACTGGCTAGACAAGTGATCAACTCCAGAGCTTCAACCAAAGCCACTATGTGGATTCCTCTTGGAGTACAGTTAATGACTTTTGGAATAACATGAAACTTAAATAGAATAGTAGGGTAACTATTTTATCTATATATAATACTGGATAGGTTTTATTACTTTTTTTATTCCTAAAATTCCAAGATCAAGGTTTACGCTGCTGGAATCATCAGGCCAATAACTTTGTCGTGCTTATTTAATTGTGATCGCCTCAATACCATCTGTAATTAGGATTGTGCGTGTGTATGTGAGTCTTTGCTAAACTTTAATTTTCAGATCTCTGGCTCCCTCTGCAGAACTTATCGGATAATAGAACAGGTGAAAAAGTGGTGAGATAGCGTCAGGAACATATATTTTCGATAAGTTAGAAGCCATGCATTCTGGATATATTTAGTTCTGAAATCTGTACCCCCATCAAATCTATTTCGTACACCGGTGCATGGCTTACCGTGGTGGATGGATTTAACCACTAATATATGGAGTTGTGTTTTTTTAGGTTTTGGTTTGTCATGCTCTGTACGTATGTTCCTCTTTCATTTGTCTAGGCCATTCTGTACAGTAAGCTGTAAGACGGGTACATGCATGTGGAAGTATTTTAAAACATGTATAGAGATCATTCATATTGGGGCTGTTGGTCCTAAATGGCACATATTGCACATTTTATATTAGTTTTAGGGTAATATCTTATGTTATGTCTCAGCGTGGTCAGGGAACAGGGAAGAGAATGGTACCCAATGATCCCATACTTCTCACTTGGCTACCGGGTACAGCTGGCTAGGGAGACAGACCTACTGTCCTCTGGGCCTGGTTGCCCTGAACCATCTGTGACTCCTGAGCTTACTTCACTGCATGGGCATCCATATTTTATTTGAATATAGATGTATTGTTTAGTCCATGAAAATAATTTCGAAAAACTGATGATTCTGGCTGGAATATAAATTAGATAGACGTTAGATGGATGATTTTGCTTTGCGCAGATGGACCATTTAGATGTTTTTTTGTTTTTTTTTTAAAAAGAGCTATAAAAAGGCTGGTGTATACGGAGACGTTCTGTAGTTGCCATAACAACAGTATGTCAGTTCCGTCAGGAAAATGGTGTGACAGAAAACCGTGTGACAGAAATAATTCATTTTCCGTCATGGTAACATAGGTGAAATATTGGGTTTTCAGTTGATATAGACATTTGCGTATGATTGTTTGTGTAATTTTTGTGCTGAGCAAATGTATAGCTGCGTAGTTTTTATAGTGTGTCTCTGCACCATACGGTGAAATACCAGCAAGGTGGCAATTCTGGTTATTAACCATGTAACTAAAGCACGTTTTGGTTATTAACCATGTAACTAAAGCTCATCATATGTGGTATTACTTATTCTGAAGGTTTAATTACTAAAATACCTTTTACTTTTGAATTCTTTGTGGCAACAACCTTTCAATGCCTGCTTTTGTGTTACATGACAACTTAGCGTGGCTTGAAAAATCATGAATGTGGCAAATTTAATATGATTATATAACTATTAATGGGAACGATTTGAGGATTTAACAGTAATGAGGTTTCTAGCGCTGCATTTAGTTATAAAAATACTAAAAATGTCTCCTTTATCTGTGCATTATACTTTAAATTATTCTTTTTTTTAATAATAAGAAATAATTTTCTAATCTGGGTCAGTATGAACACGTCTCCCTAGTTAATGATTCACAAAGCCAAAAAAGAGCACACAAAGAAGGTAAACTTTTTGTTTTATTTTGTTTGCTGTAACTAATTGAATGATTCGCTTTTAAACACTTATCTTTTATTAACCCCGCCAGCACCCAGACTCACTTATCTGGGTGAGGTGATTACTTAAAAAAAAAAATTCAAAGCAATAAATCAAAACGAGTATATCTGCAATTAAAATATTTTCTTAAATAACACAACCTTTAAACAGTCTTCTAAAACCTGTAAGAAGTTAACCTTTTACCCCGCTCTTGTTGGTTTTAGAAGAGAGTGGATTTTGCATGGTATAAAGTTCACTTTCTGTGATTTAAAAGCAGATAGGTACACCATATATGAATTAAAGTGCAGAATTAGCCTTATGTACTACCTCTCTATGGTTCAGTGTACTGCATGAATAACACAAATTTTCTATACAATGTCTTTTGAAAATATGTTTGCGTATACTGTGTATATATGCGTGTCGTTACAGAGCACAGAACCCTCTTTTTACAACAGGAGGTTAGATATATAAAGTCTTTTAAAAGAAGTCTTATCACCATAGCAACAATGGGATGCTTCAGTTGGTTGCTATGGTCATAAGACCACTGGTTAAATGTTGTGGCAGAATCAATTATTTAAACATGACTACCAGCTTGGGGAGGGTTTTGTGTGTATATATATATACATATATATATATAGATAGATAGATAGATAGATAGATAGATAGATAGATAGATAGATAGATAGATAGATAGATATGTATATATATTGTCTGAAATATTGTGAAATATTGTGATTAGTCAACACGTTTCCTAGAATTATTTAAAAAGCAACAAGAATTTCACTTTTTAAAGAATGTGTTTCAAAGCATTTGTCTCAGACGGCACTGGGAATTGGGATAATATATGCATTGTGATTGCAGGTAAAGTGAATGTAGACACATTTAAGGGTTCCCTTTACAGGATGTAAAAATGGCTGACATCAGTTGATAGGTTGTTACATCGTGTTGATCAAGGGAACCTAATAGGTAGCTTTCCCGCAGTTGTGGAACCACATTAGCACACTCTTTCTTGTAGGATGTCGGCTGTGTATAATTTAACAAAAGGGCTATAGAATTACAGGATGGCTACCTCTGGGGAGAACATGACACACCATCAAGGGAGCTCTATCAAACCATTTGGGAATTCTTATAACACCACTTACTGTTCATGTGTTGTGTCTGCACTGTGCTACATATTGGGGCAAATAAAATATTCTATTAAAATGTGTACTTTGTCTCAAAGTAAGCATATATTAAAAATAACCATAGTCAGCTAGGCACAAAAAACATTGAGCCATTACTCTCAACTTGCTGGCTTAGAATAATATAATTATAGCCGTAATAATTATTATAGGGTGCTTATTAATTACGTAAGTTAGATTCCTACAATCCAGGTATGTGAAATGTGGAGAAATAATACAGTAGGATACAAAAGGCAATGATCCTCTTGGAATATTAACACACCTGGTAGATGTATATGTGGTGTATTATGTGCTAAGATGTATGTTATTAAAAGCACTATAAATTACCGTATTTCCCCATGTATAAGACGCACCTTTTTTTAGAAAAATTTGGGGTCTAAAAACTGGATGCATCTTATACAGTGGTGGTAGATTTATTTTTTTTCCGGAAAGGGGACCCGCTGCTTACCTCTCTGTTGTTCAGTAGCGTCTCTTGATCCGTCGTGGCGACACAGGAACAGGAACTGAGCGGAGCCATGTGATGTGATGTACATTCACGTGACTCCGCTCAGTTCCTGTTCGATCAACGGAGAGGGAAACAGCGGCCCTCACGGAAGTCTGCGAGCCGCACCAGAAGATCTGCAGTTCAGGTAAGGGTGAGGGAGTAAATGAATATATATATATATATATATATATATATATATGTGGGTGGGTGTGTTTTAGCATGGATGCGTGTGGAGGGGGCACAGGGAGGCTGAAAGTGATGTGCATGTACTGGCTGCCTGATCATGATAGGAGTGCGATTGCTAACAATTGCTAGCAGCTAACATCAATCACACTCATATCATGCCCAGGCAGCCAGTACAATAACTTTATGTAAAATATTTTTAAAAAAATTTCGGCCCCCAAAATGAAGATGCGTCTTGTACATGGGAGCTTCTTATACTTGGGGAAATACGGTACATTTTGTTCTGTTTTGGGCAGATTTAAGACAATATATGACAGGGTGTAAGCCTATTTTTCAGTATTTTTGCCAGGGAAGCTCTACTATATAGGCAGTCTAGGCGGATTCAAAGGGCTCTGAGCTATTAGGGTGTGGTAACGTGAGGTTCTCTTCACAGCAAAAATAAGGGGCTTACTGGTTGAGCAGAATGGATGTTATCTGCTATACTAGGAAGGAGAGGCATTCACAAGAGGTCCAGAGACATAGTTCTTACTGGGCTCCAGACCTAGGTCCGACCTGAGTTCTGTGTGGTCATTTTAATTTCCAAACAAAACTGTATACTGTTTTTCAAAATGACACGGATTGATAGTGACTGGCACTTGTGCAACATTCAGTTTTTACTGCCAAATTTATATGTATTAGTCAGCAGAATAAACTCTCCAGACAACAGCCTGTTCCAAGAGTACAGGAGAGATGTCATTCCATATCAACTGATCACAAAGCTGCACACAAATGTCTCCATTTGTCAGCAAGTCCTACCCCCCTATCACAGTGACATCATTGCAATAACTAGGCACCAGGAAGCCCAAGTCATTATTCCACCAGGAATGGGACCTGACAAAGCAACCCACCTAAAGCAATATATTAGGAGCAGGGCAGTGTGTGGCATCATGCTCTCTGAAGTGTTCCAGGGCCTTGAGCAGTTCTGTGCTCTATTGTTAAAGGCGGCACACCCCAGTGTCCTCGAGTTTTGCTGGAATCACATGGAAAAAAAAAATTGGCATTGCCATTGTGAGTCAGCTTAGTGTTTTGTTTGAGCAAGGGAAGTAAGCCAAAATATTACGAGACCCTACAATGGCAACTTACTGGTCTACAGATGGAAGTTCATCAGAACAAACTAAACTGTATTTCCACTAATTCCTATAGGGTCACAGGCAGTCTCTCCTGCATCAAAAGTAGTAGTGACCATTCATGGAAATGTCCCATGGTAGGCTACCCAGATCTCTCCCTTTAAGGGGGATAGCTTTGTGTGGGGATATGGCTAGCCATGTGTGAGCTGTCCATAGGGATGGGGCTAGATCCAGATAGTATTAAGTGGGCAAAAGCAGACCCTCTCTTTGCCTGGAGACTCTGGGTCAAACTAGGAGACTTCCCAGGTATGTGATCTTACCCAAGTCAAGAAGATGAACTTTAGAAGGCATCACATTTCTTTCAGGCACTGCATTTTCCCAGTAAAGTATGTGCACTTTGAGATCCATCTTAATATAGTTCTCATCATAGTTCCCCTTAAATACTCGCAAGGGGTATATCTCGGAAATTACCTCCTGACTAAATATACTGCAATCACAAATATAATTTATACAACTAAAGCAAATGTTGCAGATCTTGAGCCTTGGACCCATGACTGGCCTTTAAAAATATGGCACACTCAGGGCCAGTCCTTGACCAAAAGGTATGAGACAAGAAACCTTTTTGTGGTTCCCACCATGTGTTTTTATAGAATGCAAATATAGACATAGCTCCTTTGCTTTGGAGGGGCTTCTGTTGTGTCTCTGACAAGTACCAGACCTTCTTCCACGCGTTGGTGGTATTTCCTGGGGTGATGCTTGGCAGTAAGACCGGCCCTGGGCCCACTCTAGTTTTCTGTAACTACTTCTTGCTAATAAATATTTGCTTGAGATGTACCTCCTTCCCCACAGACAATTGTTGCATTTTGAAATACGCATATTAGCAGTGTGTAGCTGTGAGTATGCTTTTCCCCCCTGATGAGAGAGGAACTCTGAGCACAGAGAGTAGTGTGATTGGAATAATGATCTTTTAGTTGCTATGGAAACTAGAGCAGATTCAGAAGCAGGAGTATGTGTGGGGGTGATATGTCTTCAGAATACGTTGCTGTATTTGTTTCTGTGTGTTCTCGCAACATGGTGAGGAAATACTGACCAGCAGAAACATTAATTCATGCGAACATTATTTGAACCTTTTTCTTAAATAATGGGAAGATGCGTGCACAATTAACATGTTGCTAATTGCGAATACACTGCGTCATTAGTAATGATCTTGAACTATAAAAAATGCAATTATTAGCAGGTGTCCTCCTATTTATAATTTTATTTGATTTAGAATAAGGGAAAAGGAATCCTCTGCACTTTCAGGGAAAGATTACAGTTCTCCATTAATATATCTAGCACAGCAAATTCTAGAAGAAAAAGGAAGTTTAAAAAGAGGAACAGGTAACCAGATTATCTGCTTTAATGAAACAGAAAAATATTATGGGGAATAAAAACAGGAATTGTATGTTTTTGCTATTGCAATGTGTAAAATTAGTTTACTACAAGTCTGGGGTACCACTGGAACTAAAAAGTTTGTTATGTTTAACTGGAGGACTACAGGTCAGATGCAGTCCATAGTGGATCATGTCCAACCATGATTTTTTAAATTGATAGATAACTTATAGAAATATAGAACCATTTGGCCCATCTAGTCTGCCTATTTTCCCTGTTGTAAAGACAACATATAGGCCGCATTTGGGGTTTAGCGCAGGAATGCACAATTCAAATCGCCCGACGCCCAGGACCTGCAGTTCTGGGCGCCGGGCAGGCAGCAGGGTTAGGATACAGATCCCCACAGCGGTGCAGGGGACCTGCATCCTACACTCCGATGCGATTAGACAGCCTCCCCTGCCAGCACTTCCCACGGGGGGAGTGCCGGCACGGGAGGTTGTCTAAGCGAATCGCGCAGACGTTCACCACGAGGGGAGTCCCGGCAAGGGAGATTGTTAAAGCACATCGTGCAGACGTGCCGGCAGCGGAGGTTGTTTACGCTTGCATCGCCGCAGCCGGTGAACGTCCGCACGATGTGTTTTACCTCTGCCCCCAAGACTTACCAGAGCAGACTCCCGGGTGTCTCGCGGGGCTGGCGGGGGACATCCGCTGAGTGCAGGCACTGGAAGTTGTATACGCTGTGACAAAAGGTCTGGTAAAGTGGTAGATGGCAGGTATATTAGACCAGCCTTGGTCAATAGTAGTCTGCCTTAAAATATGTCCCAGGGAAAGATGTTGTTTGACTACAAACTGCACTATTGGTATGTGACAAAAGGTCTGGTAAAGTGGTAGATGGCAGGTATATTAGACCAGCCTTGGTCAATAGTAGTCTGCCTTAAAATATGTCCCAGGGAAAGATGTTGTTTGACTACAAACTGCCAGTAGTGCAGTCTAATATACCTGCCATCTACCACTTTACCAGACCTTTTGTCACAACGCGTATTACGTAGATGTCCCCCACCAGCCCCGCCAGACACCCGAGAGTGTGCTCTGATAGAGCGGCAGCATGTCTCGAGGGGGGGAGGACAGAGTGGCAGCATATCTCGGGGGTGGGGGGGACAGAGTGGCAGCATATCTCGGGGGTGGGGGGGACAGAGTGGCAGCATATCTCGGGGGGAAGGGCAGAGTGGTAGCATATTTATTACAAAACTTTTTCTTTAAAAAAGCACCTAACATTTACGGTGTGGCCTATATTCGGGTGCGGCCTATATCCGAGCCAATACGGTATTCATACCTGAGAAATCACCGCTTCTCTGGGTCACTGTGGGGGGAACTCAGGGTCCCACTACACGCCCCAAAAATTGCTGTTTTTCCTAGAGTGTCAGCGGGACTGCCTGCAACATCAGTAGGACCATCCACTGACGGTGGGACCTCCCACAAGGGGGACTTCGGGCAGCCAAAGCCAGAAAGTTTCCAGATATACATGTATTGCACCTGTGTATATGGAGTGATCAATAGTAGTAGTTACATGCAGTGGCGTAACTACAGCGGTCACAGCGGGCCTGGGGCGTACTAGTTCACAATTGTTTAGAAAGGGCCCTTCCGACCTGTACTGCTTTCTAAACTATTTTGAACTGGCACGGAGAGACAGGAACAAAACGTGACCCTGTGGTCAAACCGAGGCTGCCAGACAGGAAGCTGCTGGGGAGGTGAGAGGTAAGTGGAGGTGGGCGGGGATATGTTTGTATATATATATATATATATATATATATATATATCGTATTTGCCCGAATATAGGCTGCACTTTTTCCCCCCCGCTTTAAGTCTTTAAAGTGGGGGTGTGGCCTATATTTGGGGTTCAGCGCAGGGATGCGCAATTCGTTTCGCCCGAAGCCTGGGACATGCATATCTGGAGGGGCAGATTGGCATTTCTAGGGGGCATAAAGCATATCTGGGGGGCAGAGTGGCATATCAGGGGAGCAGAGGGGCATATACCTTTAAATGACTATTGGCTTTCAGAATTTCTGTTTATATATAACATATGCTGACTAACTGCATAATAGATACCAAAAATGTTAAAATACACGTATTCCTGTGTATTAGGTAAAATACTGTTTTTCCATTCCACTAATGTGTATTTTCTCTTTAAAAATATTTTTTCTTTAAAATAGCACCAAACTTTTAGGGTGCAGCCTATAATCGGGTGCGGCCTCTATTCGAGCCAATACGGTATATATGTATCTGAACATAGATGTGCATGTGTAATTTTGTGTGAGCATGGATTTGTAATTGTGTGTGTAAGCATGGATGTTTAATTGTGCATGTGAGTATGGATGTGTAATTGTGAGTGTGTGAGCATGGATGTGCAATTGTGTGTGTGAGAGAGCATGGATGTGTAAGTGAGATTAGATGTGTATGTTAGAATGAATGTGTATATATATGTGTTTGTGAATATGAGTAGGTGTGTGTGATTTGGTGACAGCTCCAGGTAGCTGCAACCTGAATGTTCTCCAGTATGGTTCTAATGCATTCTTTATCTCCCAGTACTACACAGGCCATCAACTCAGTTCCCCCTTTTCATTTATTTTTCAATGAATATCATACAATAAATGACATCTAATTATAGTGGAAAAAATAAAAGCCTGGACCATTAGGCAATGTGTTTCAATTTGTATTGTATTTGGACCATTGCCTCATATTCTAACAGTTTAACAAACTCATGGATGAAATCTTAATTCACTAAATAATATTGGTAATTTTCTGAATGACCTAAGTAGCTTGTTCCTCAAAGATTCTGAGTTATTTTGTTGTTTTCCTGTTGACTGGTGTGAAACTAAGATGACAATTTCCCATTAGAGCAGTTCATGTGCTTGTACGTCTCACTTTTGTTATTAGATACAGTGAAATTAATAGCATTGTACCCCATGTGTAATTAACCAGTCTGGAAAATCTAGTCGATTTTCTCCTAATTCACTTTTATCCAAAAGTGCATTAAAGCCAACCCTTTAACGCACTTTTGGATAAAAGTAAATTAGGAGACGTATAGCGCTTAACGTAGATTTGACCTGATTACCAGACCTCAACAATGCTTCTGTGTAGTGAAATTTATCAAGTACTTTCTTTTTATATTTCTTTTCAACTTAAGAATGTTTATTTTACAGCTTTGATATAAATCAGCTTAAATACTGTGCAGAGGTCTTTCTTTCTCCAGAATGCCACTTTTTGAGGGGCACTGAGGAAGTTTTAGGGTTTTTTCTCAGACAATTTACTACATATCCAGGGTAGAATTCCAGGCCAGTCTGGTTCAACTCATCTGCCAAACTCACTGAAGTCCAATTCAAGGCTAATCAGTAAATATGTTGAAATGTGTACAGATTTATTATACAGACTTTACAATAAGGTATAACCATGTTTAATGATGTTAAACCGTGGTGTTTTACCATTCAAACATCAGATGTATTAAGTTTAAAAATGTGCATTAGAAAGCGCTTGCAATGCTGTTGGAATGGCGGATCCTGACTCTGCAAGCAATGAGGTGGGACGGGCTTGGGGTTAAAACCGCCTAACCAATTTAAGGCCAGTGGCTGATAAATTATGTATTTGCAGCTGACAGCTGGATACATGTGGCTGCGCTCCACACTCTTACACTTTTGCCACATGCAGCCTTGTGTATCGCACGAGTGGCAATAAAGGTAAGTGGAGGTGCCTTCAAGGCACCAGCCTACTAAGCATTTACCCAATGACCAGTCTTAGCCTGGTGCTGAGGCAGTGAAATACAGAGAGCAGGATATTTAAGGATAATAAACTCATATTTCACAATGTCAGTAGAAAAAAGCCATTACCACATAATGAGGAAGAGTGCAATGAAGACATCGTAATATTATAAGAGGACAGTAGCTGGATTGAGAAGAATGTCCCTAGTTATTATGCATTCCTAACAATGACCCATGGATCCCTATTAAGCCTAAATAAAACTAGTAATGTGAGCAGAGCATGACTCAAAATTACACTGCATACACATGCTGTCCAACTTTCCGGAACAATCAGAAATGATTTACTATATAATTGCATAAAAATGTCTGTTGCAGGAATTGAGGGTCTCTAGGTGGGCTCTCTGGACATCATGTTGATGTCATTCTTGGGTCCTTTGGGAATGATCCTATGAAGCACATTTATTGAAGGTGGCCAATCCTGGCATCTCCCCTATCAAGCCTCCTATCATGCTTCTGTTCCTTGACAATGTCCCCAGATTTTGCTTTACAAATCTGGTCAATTTCAACCTAAGAATGTTTATTTTACAGCTTTGATATAAATCAGCTTAAATGTTTTGCAGAGGTCTTTCTTTTTCCAGAATGCCACTTTTTGAGGGGCACTGAGGAAGTTTTAGGGTTTTTTTCTCAGACAATTTACTACATATCCAGGGTAGAATTCCAGGCCAGTCTGGTTCAACTCATCTGCCAAACTCACTAAAGTCCAATTCAAGGCTAATCAGTAAATATGTTGAAATGTGTACAGATTTATTATACAGACTTTTCAATAAGGTATAACCATGTTTAATGATGTTAAACCGTGGTGTTTTACCATTCAAATATCAGATGTATTAAGTTTAAAAATGTGCATTAGAAAGCGCTTGCAATGCTGTTGGAATGGCGGATCCTGACTCTGCAAGCAATGAGGTGGGACGGGCTTGGGGTTAAAACCGCCTAACCAATTTAAGGCCAGTGGCTGATAAATTATGTATTTGCAGCTGACAGCTGGATACATGTGGCTGCGCTCCACACTCTTACACTTTTGCCACATGCAGCCTTGTGTATCGCACGAGTATAGAATATTTGATACTGTCCTATCCTCAACGTGTGAGGAAAGGGATTTAGGGGTAATTATTTCTGAGGATTTAAAGGTAGGTAGACAATGCAGTAGAGCAGCAGGTAATGCTAGCAGAATGCTTGGTTGTATAGGGAGAGGTATTAGCAGTAGGAAGAGGGAAGTGCTCATGCCGCTGTACAGATCACTGGTGAGACCTCACTTGGAGTATTGTGTACAGTACTGGAGACCATATCTCCAGAAGGATATAGATATGTTGGAGAAAGTGCAGAGAAGGGCTACTAAAATGGTTTATGGATTACAAAATAAACCTTACCAGGACAGGTTAAAGGATCTTAACCTATATAGCCTGGAAAAAAGACGGGACAGGGGGGATATGATAGAAACATTTAAATACTTAAAGGGAATCAACAAAGTAAAGGAAGAAAGTTTATTTAAAAGAAGAAATAAAACCGCAACAAGAGGACACAAGCATAAACTAGAGGGGCAAAGGTTTAATGGTAACATCAGAAAATATTACTTTACGGAAAGGGTAGTGGACGCATGGAATAGCCTCCCAGTGGAAGTGGTTGATGTTAATACAGTAAAGTCATTTAAGCAAGCATGGGATAGGCATAATGCCAAGCTAGATATAGGATAAGGGCAAGTACTAAAGGAGAGTACTCAGAGGTTGGGCAGACTGGATGGGCCTTCTGGCTCTTATCTGCCGTCACTTTCTATGTTTCTATGTTTCTAATTTATTCTCCATGTAATATAGTTGGAATTTTGTGTCAGGATACACACTACATTGCTGGATTAGTTCAGGTACCCAGGTGCACAATAAGGCAGTTATGGCAGGGACAGGGCTGTGCTCGGGGTAAGAGGGAGCTGAAGGGAAGTGTGCATTGCACGGATGATGGGATAGGGTAGAGGAGGAGAGGAGTGATACAATGTGTGTTAGCCTTAGAGTTTGTGAGAGTGTATGGTGTTAGCGTGTGTGTGTGTATAGTGTTAGTGTGACGGAATGTGAGTATGTAGGTTAGTGTATGGTGATTAGAGTGTTTTAAGTGAGACTTGGGTTAGTGGCCCATGGAAGGTGAGGAGAGGAAGAATATTGTGTGTATGTGGGTATGGAGGCCCCCTGGGCCTAGTCGGCCGGATGACAAGACTGCCATTAACGAGAGCCAGCTATGGCTTACACAGATGTTTCATGGGCCAAAGTCATGCATGTGAAGAAAGCACTCACAGTTATTGGGTGTAAAATGGTGTAAAAATAAGACAAAGACAGTTGGAAAATGTCAAGCATCTTCATATGACTGGGTTAATGTTTCCACAGAATAATGTGTGTGAAGTTTAGTTCTAGGATAACCCCTTTATGCTTGAGGAGATAATCTATAAAATTGATCATCTGCCACATACACAAAAGGGGATCATGAATTTCTCTCACTAGAGTTTCCAGATTAAATCTTTTTATATAACCAGACAGTAAAATTATTATAGCTTCCAGCTTCTTCATTATTGTTTCACAAAAATAGATAAAATTCTAATTAATACATTATTATACTTAGATCCTGCTTTATTTATTTTTTTAATGTAATGAATTCTTTTGGATTCCAAAGTATCATCTTCACAGCTTTTAGCATAACTGAGGTCTTCAAAAGTATAGCGTAAAATTTACCTCAGAATGTGATTGTTGTCTCAACAGCTGTGAATCAGCTAACATTTTCTAATTCAATAGCTCCCCATCTAGTCATTATAACAGACTAGCTGTGCAAGATTTGGTAGTTACCAAATTCTATTCCAAGGGCAAAGTCAAAAAACCTGAACTGTTGGTGTGTCTTGAGGACTGGGCAGGGAAACACTAATCTAATCATTCTCATATGCTGACGTTACCTTCATTCTCCTTAAACTACCTTTACAAAGGCTGCATTAACCAATCAATAAACAACCACCTAACAGGAGAGATATAACTTAGTGGGGGTATAGTCATGGAGAAAGAACAAGAATATAGGTGCTCCCTTGATGATAGGGGAGGGCTGGCATCTCCTGGCCCGACGGGCTGATAAAGCCAAGTGGCCCCATCGGCCTTTGTGCATGCCCCCCTCTCAGAAACTCACATATGCACTGGCACATACTTAGGAACACATGCTCTCGCACACAATTATACATATTCACTAACACATTTTAACACACTCCCTCTCATACACATACATAAATTAACTCATTCAACACATTTGCACGTTCATTCTTTCACACAAAAGAACACACACATATTCATGCTAACACACTGTCAGTCTATGTCCCAATACTTTTGTTCTTTAGTGTACATAAAAAAAACCTTCCTTGCCCAATCCAAATTAAGAAATTAAGCAAAAACAGTATAGTATGTAAGGAAGCATATTGTTCTAGTCTTTATCAGTGGCACCCAACTTGTAGAAGAAAGTACAATTTTATTTTTTTTACAGTTTTTTATTAATAATACTAAATCACAGGTTACATGAACAAAGTGGTATAACAAGAACATTTTTGCTGATATGCTGTGTTTTATGACATTGTGCTGTGCACTATGGCCAAACATCTCCACTTTGGTCACGTCTATGCAAAAGGACATTGTTCCAGAAGTCTTGTGGTTTATTCAGATGCAACTTTGCAAACCTAAGCCATGCTGCCGTGTTCTTCCAAACAAACCATACTTGTTCAGTCTTTTGGTACTGTCGTGAACATTAACATTTAACATGCTAACTGAGACCTATAGAGTATGAGATGTTTTTGGGTTTTTTTGCATTTTCTCTAAGCTTTGTACGGTCTGACCTTGGGGTGAATTTTCTGGGACATCCACTTCTAGGAAGATTGGCAGCTGTCTTGGATGTTTTCTACTTTTTAATAATTTTTCTCACTATAGAATGATAGACTTCAAATTGCCTGGAAATGGCCTTATAACCCTTCCGAGATAGGATATTGTTTCTCTAAGATCCTTGCTGATGTCTTTCCTATTTGGCATTATGTTAACACACACCTGAAAGCTCCAGACAGCTAAAACTTTTGCTTTTCTAGAGGTGGTCACACTTTCTGATGATCAATTAATCAAGGGCATTTGATTAGCAACATCTGTCTGCTACTTAGCATTTTAATTCCTATGGAAGCAGTAAAGGTGTCATTAGTGTTTCACACATGGCTTCTCCATTTTGGCTTTATTTTGTTAAATAAATCATGACACAGTGTAATATGTGATGTGTTGTTGTCCATCTGAGGTTATATTTACCTAAATTTTAGAGATGCTAAGGAACAGGTGATTGTTATTATATCCTGATACGGAAAACCATAGAATTCAAAGAGGGTGTACTTTATTTTTCAAATGACGGTAATACAGGACCACAATAGGTTTAATCCAGCACCTAGTATGCCCCACCCTAGCCACGTGTCATAGATGTGCCTCCTGCTTCGCGTGAATATCAATGTGTCTCTGTAATTTTATCAATTAAAGCATATTTTTTAAAAAAAACTATATTGTTGGGATTATTTGCATTTATTTTACAAAATTTTGCAAGATCAAGGTGGCGACCTACAAGTTGTTACTGAATTAAATTTTAAATTGCATGAGTATTAGTCGTATTAGTGAATATACAAGATCTTTGCAGCTGTTGGCATGCAAGGGTATATAGCCAAAGTAGTGTGTTATCAGCTGAGTTAATGCTTGACTTCTTGTGAAGTCCCTAAAGACCTCATAGACTTTCTGATATAGTAGGGATGAGTGTTATGTACTGACTGCTGAGTGCAAAGCAAGCCTAGTCACCCGGTGGCAAAATGTCTCCTTTTATGTTTATAGTGTTATAGCAATTTTATGTCTGTGATCTCTGGGGTTTTTTCAAGACGATAAAGAAGTTCCTTTTCGTAGCTACGTGAAGTAGTTCACTCTACATAAACCCTTTTTATGCATTCCTGATTCTTAAATGATAAAATATGCATGCCATTGAATTCCTAATTGGCTGCTCAATTTGTTATTTGTTATGTATTAGTTGTAAAAAAATATATATCTAATGAAAACATTATATTAATACAAGCCAAAATGCTTATTCCCTAATGAGCTAGGATTACATATTTTTTATTCTGTACATCTCTACGGATTTATAAATTATTTTGTATTCCAAATAATGTTGTTTAGGTGTTTGTATGTCTGTATGTGTCAAAGGACAACATTATGTTGGTTCTGATAATTTTTTCACAGTGTGAGCTTTATAGACTGTACCAGCAGAAATACAGGAGTTTAGACTCTGATCTATGAAATTGCGTACTCATTATGCTAGAAGTCTGCGTAAGACTCTCAGGGTAGAAGCCTTCAAAAAAATACTCAAGTTAAGTATATAGATGTCACATTCATCCCTCGGTACACAATTTAAGTGAATATTATGAATTTTATGAACTTACCTTCGATGCTGCCCTAGGCATAACCCTAGATAGCACCAGCAGCAACCCCTACATCTTTACATGCCATCCTTACTCCTAAAGCACCGGATATGATTTCATATCCCAGCGCACCTCCTTTTAAGGATGCTCAGCATCCGGCAGAACTAAACTATGGCACAGCCCTTCATAGCCGAATCAGCACCTCCATCCATAGTAATCTCCCTTTTAACCGACTTGGTGAGCAGTGGCACTATGGGGAGCCCCATCACCCAATAAGCCCTGTTATGCAGCAAATGGCCTGCTGCCCTCTTAAGCCTAGTTGACCTACGCCAGAATACATCATTGCATACAAATGTCCCAAAAATGTTCAGTCCATTTGTGGATGTGTCATCAGAAATAATGATTGATCTAATGTTTTTCCATTATTGTGGAAAAGCACTGCTTCAAGCAATACCTATACATATGACAAAAACATCTCCCGAGGCATCATGTACTTACCACCAGTCGGATCCAGCACTTCATGACGAGCCGAGGGTTAGTAGCACCAAGGTGCAGTATTTCTTCAGTTCCCCCTTAGTAGCTATCCCGCATACATACTAACACGCAAATTCGCTCTCTCAGACCAACTTACTCACTCTAATACCATTCGCATGCATGCATACATACAGATACATCCTCTCTCCCGCTCCTCCTTTTCCTTTCCAATGCACCACTAAGCATAGATTAACACCATACAGTCACTGACTCCTACCCACACATACATGCTAACATCAAATTCTTACAGACATACACATGCATGTTAACACCTTACACCTTCACACTCTAACACCATACAATAACAAACACACATGCAAACACCATATGCTTACAAACAGTAACACCTTATAGTAACATACAAACGCTAACAGCACACTTGCACACGCAGTCAAGCACCATACAGTAAACTTACACGTATACTATCCAAAATACACTACCACACACACTGACTCCAATATATACACACTCATATATACATACATATATATATATATTTATATAAATATACTTATGCGCTGACTTTAGCACTATACATATACACACACAATGACTCAAACACTATACATATAAAGACACTCTACTCATCCATCCGCCACACAGTATTGTCTTTCTCTCCCCCTCCCTCTTATGTCGCAGAGTCCTGTCTTTGCTGCAACTTGTACTCTCTGTGTTACCCCACTGGGCCACTCAGTCAGGTGCACATGGCACCTGGCTTAGCTCCCTGCTGCCAATACTTGCTTTGTGTATGCTCTGGGGCCTCCCGAGATCCCAGTGTGCATTGTAGGTTAAATGAATGGATATGTAAAATTACTTTCATATGTATTCATTGTTCAGGGAGCACCCTGGGACACTGGAGTGTCTTTTTAACTGTGAATTCAAGCAAGAATTTTTAGCAACCACAAGCACAGGGCACATTGAATACATAGGAATATGTAGGAAATACACAGTTGACATTTCTGGCCCTAGTTTCCCTGCTAGGTATCTCATATGTAAGGGTTAATTTATTTCTGTTGAATACTGTGATACATTCATACCCATCAAACATTCTTCCCTCTTTAAACATCAAGGCAGTAAGAACGTACAGAGGATTTTAGTACAAAGAACTGAACCTGTTAAAAAGGTATTTAGAGGGCCTTGCTTAGATTGTAAGAGATCATCAGTGCTTTTTTTAAAATAAAAAAAGTAGATGCTGCTTTAAAAAAAAATTAAAAAATCCCATCTCTTCTTGTGTACCCTGGGCAGTGATCTACTAAATTTCAAACAGGACATAACATGTAGTATATAATATAACAATTTGACTTACAGCAACAACAGGTGAGACGAGCCACGCTTAAACAAGCTTACATACAATCTCTCTTACCTCTGTTTCTTTCCTTTCTCCCCATTCTTGTTATTTTTGCCTACCACTCTTGACTTTTCCCTATATCTCATCATTTTCATTTTCTTTCTCCTTTGTCCCTATAACTTCCCTTTTCTATCCTTTCTCCCTATATCTCTCCTTTCCCATATTCCGGTGCTCAGCATTAGCCTGCACACAGCACGAGGGAGCAATAAAAAAGAGGCCTGTAGGAGCAGGCTTCACACTTCTTTTATTTTGGGGCCAATTACAGAGAGATCCATGATCACCCCAGTCATAGTTACATATAGTTACATAGTACATAAGGTTGAAAAAAGGCCATCAAAGTCCATCAAGTTCAACCCTACCTAACCTTCCTACTCTAAAAAGCCTCTAATTAAGCTTCTTCGAATTTAGCCATCAGGGGGAAAACTTCCTTCTCGACTCCAAAAGGCAATCAAATTTCTCCTTGGATCAAGAAGCTCTAAAATATTAATTCTCTTTATAGCCCTGTATGTCATGTATTTCTAAAAAAAAAATCCAGACCCATTTTGAAGGCATCTAATGTATTTGATAACCTTGGCAGTGAATTCAATACCTTTATTGTCCTTACGGTAAAGAATCCCTTCCTTTGTTATCTATGAAATTTCTGCTCTTCCAGTCTCAGGGGGTGACCTCTTCTTCTTTGTTCATTTCTGTTAATGCACAGGTCACTGAAGAGCTCTTTATATTGGCCCTGCATATATTTATATAATGTTATCATATCCCAAGTCTCTCTCCATAACTATTATCGTCCAATCCATATATTAACTTTGTAGCCCTTCTTTGCACTTTTTCTAGTTCCATAATGTCCTTTTTAAGGACTGGTGCCCAGAATTGTACCACATATTCAAGGTAATGTCTTACCATTGACCTGTAAAGAGGCAAGATGGTATTATTATTATTATTATTATCTATATAGCGCCATCAAATTATGTAGCGCTGTACAATGGGTATCCTCCTCCCGTGAATCCCCAAGGATATTCCATTCATAGTATAGGTTGCATATTTATAATTTTTTATATAATGTATAACCTGGCAGAGGGGACCTGGATAATCCTCTTTGGCAGCTGGTGGGCGTCTGCGCAATGCAGACAACCCCCGGCTGCCGGCACTTCCGCCGGGGCTTCTATGACGGAGCACCGGCATGACATGACCTTCCAATGCTCCGTCGAGGAACCCCCGGCAGAACTACCTGCCAGCAGCAGCAGAGGCTGTCTGAGCGCATCGGCCAGTCCCAGCAGGCAAGCGCCTGTGCAATACGCACAGATAACATCCGCTGCTGCCAGCACTTCCGCTGGGGCTTCTTTGACTGAATGTCTGCATAGAAGACCCCCACAGAAGTGGCGAGAAGCAACAGAGGTTGTCTACGCGCGTCACGCAGATGTCCACCTGCTGCCCCCGCAAGACACCAGGGAGTTTGGAGGATGCATTGGTAATTCTGGGGGAGGGGGCATAATGGCATATCAGTGTGGCATAAAGCATATAAGGGGCAGAGTGGCATATCTGGGGGGCAGAGTGGCATTTCAGGGGTTATAAAGCATATCTGGGGAAGAGTGGCATATCAGGGGTTATAAAGCATATCTGGGGGCAGAGTGGCATATTAGGGGTTATAAAGCATATCTGCAGGACAGAATAGCACATCAGAGGGGCATATCTATAAGTAGCGTGCATTATGAATTAAGGGGGGACCTTAAAATGGCTATTGGCTTTCCAGATTTTTGTTTGTATATAACCTATGCTGACTAACCGTATAATAGATACCAAAAATGTTACAATACATGTATTTCTGTTCATTACATAAAATACTGCTTTACCATTCCACTCATGTGTATTTTTTCTTTAAAAATATTTTTTTCTTTAAAATAGCACCAACCTTTAAGGGTGCAGCCTATAATCGGGTGCGGCATATAATCGAGCCAATACATATATGTATTATAGATGTGTTATAGATCCTCTAGATTGTAAGCTCATTTCAACAGGACTCTCCTTACCTCTTGTTTCTGTAAATCAACTTGTTATGTCAAATACTACTTGTTCTGTTTACCCATTGTACAGCACTGTGGAATATGATGGCACTATATAAAACAATAAGTAATAATAATAAATCCAAGGTTAACATACCTATGTTAGATCTCAGACTGGCTCTACTAGTTTGTGTATTAGCAAATATTGTCCACAAGAGGGTGCTGTTTGCTTGTTTTTTTTTTTAGTCATTTACATGTATAACTTTTATCCAAGAACGTATTCATTTCCATATTTAGATCTACAAAAACATTGTCTCTTTTGGTTATAGTTTATAAATAATATAAAATATGTGGGAGGTGGAGGAATGTTGAATCTTTTTAGCATATTTAGCAAGGTGTTAAGCAAAATAAGGAGTATGTATTCAACTTGTGCATTCAAATTCGTTAATTTGTATGAATGGCTGAAAATGAGGATGGACCCTCAACGAAACATACGAAAATGAAGCAAAAAGCTCTGAATTTTTTACTCTCACTCTCTCTCATCGACGCTGTCTCTCATGATCTCCCACATTCCCTCTCACGCTCTCTTCCGTGTCCCCATTTCCTTTTCCACAGTTCAGCTTGTTGTCTTGCCTCTTCTTGTTCCTATTTCCCCTTTCTTGGTCCACTTCTACTCCCTATCCACTCTATTAACCAGGAGGCATGTGGAGGCCTTACCCCCTATTGGAGGAATGAGGGAATGAGGGAGAGGCTGTCCCCATGGTGCTGCTCTGTAACGGCTGTGAGAGGCCTGGATAACACAGCAGATAGTGGGGAGAAGCAGACCAAGAAATAAGACAGAAGAACAAGATGCTGCGCAATGGAAAAGTAGACAGGGACATGGAAGTGGTTTATGGTGACGGTAGGGATAAAGAGAGGGTGAGAGAAGGTGAAAGAGAGTAAGCAAGAGTGTGAGTGAGAGAGAGAGAGTGAGTGACAACAAATTTAGTTTCTATGTAGTATAGCTATGTAATGGTCGCAAAGTCACATAAAAAGTATTGGTAAAGCCCAGCCCCATAGCCACAACTCTAACCACATGCCCTAAAACAAAACCATTTCTCAAATGTTGGGAGGTATTTTCAAAGAGTATTCATCTCCCATTGAGCACAGGTGGATGATTATGAGGGTAAAGATTCTGTTTGGTCATGGTTGTCCCATAACCCTTCAAAGGCTTGATGCTTTATGCCCATAGCTTTCATTTGCATAATGAATTTCAAAATTCTGAGTTCTGACAAATAGTTGGTGTAGTTTGTTATTTATATGTGTCACGCAATGCTTCCTACAGTGGGAGGGGAAGAGACATGGAGGGGGCATTGCTTGATTCAGGGATATCTTTTGGGATGAGCAAAAGATGTTGCAACACAGTGCCCATACGTTCCTTAGGGGGTTACAAATGTCCCCCTATGAGAAAACTATTGAAAAACCACAACGGAGGAGGGAAAAAGATATAGGAGCTTAGCTGAAAGGTTGGAAAAATGTGGTACTGATTTGCATTCAAGAACGAGTCCGTGCCCCCAGGGTACCTGCCATTTAGTACTCCGTTGAGCGGGACTGGAGAAGCGAGGACTCTAGGGCGGGTGTGACTGATGGACCTTATTTCTCAAGATACGGGTTAACAATGACAAAATTATATTTTTCCTTTATTAACCTTATGTCTAAACTGATAAATACTATTCCTAGAAAAGAACAAACAGGAAATAGCATTTGCAAGATAAGACAACACTGAGCCAAATGACAAAATGCCAAAAAATTTCCTTAAACTACGTGAGAAATACAGAACTCTGCACTTCTTTAACGGAAATGCTTTGATGACACATTCTATAGAATTATTTGTTACCCAAAGCCACATAATTGTGAAATAGTCGATAATATATCACTCCTTAGTGAACTGAAATTCTATAAACAATGGACAAAATTCAGTATCTGACAACATTCACTAAAATGAAAACTCCATTTTCATATTCATTGCTAAGTTAATCAGTAAATTGCATCTTTCATCAACATCCTCCAATTTTGCTTCCAATTGTTTGGTTCTCAGCAGTGTTTTATAATGACAATTATATTGTTATGCCCGACTTACCTGCATAGACAGCCGCAGCTTTTTCCCACGCTGCGGTCATCAGGGAGACTTCTCTCTATACCTCCCTGCAGCAGCATCCTTCCAGAGCCCAGCCGAATCCAATATGGCCGCCAGTACAGTTGACAGCTCTCCGAGCACGCATGGGGATATACCAATCCCCTTTTCTCACATGAAGGACAGGTTTCTTATCGAGGCCATTTAAATGCTTCAGTAGGTTTACACTTTGCCTACTATAGAGTCTCCTTGCAGTTTCCCTAGGCTGTGGTAATTTCCTGTGTATTGACCTTTGACATGCCTCTGACTACTCTGCCTGCTCCTGACCTTGACCACGGCTTGTTCTGGACTCCTTGGCTTGTTTGACCAGTCCTTGTACACGGCTCTCAAATATTACTTTCTGCTGGTTGTATGTTTCTGAGGAGGTGGATTCTCCTCCCAAGGTTACTTGCGGTTACAGGTCTTCAAAGTTCTTTTTTGAATATTTGCTACTAGATATGCTCCAGTGCTATTGATTTTCAGGGCTAGTTAATTCTTAGTGGAAAATGTCCTGATCCTGTTCAACCAGACATATTAGAATTGGGTGCTGGTGCAGTGCTCTCCCAAAGACAACCATTCTCAATTTTTCCAAATGATTCACACCAGCTGAATATAACTACGGGCTATGGTCCAGAAGAAAGATCCTGGGAACCTGTTTCCAACATCCATGCCTGTGCAAGGATACATGAGTTCCATCTTCGCTAGCCTGATAATCCTGCTCCTGGGCACTCACAGCATGCCCCGTTGTAAGGAGGGGTATTGTCACCCCCACTTACGTGCACAGATGACATCCTCTGTTCCTGCTCCAGTTACTGCTGAAGCTCCATCACTCGATTGCAGGCCTGCAGAGAAGCCACATAAAATGCCTATCCTGGAACACCAACAAGATTGCAGAGGGCTCCTGAGCAAGTGTCAGTTGCATTTTTGAACACAACCAAGGACATTCTCTTGTCATTCTACCAGAGTGGTGTTCATTATTAATCTTCTCTGAGGAGAGGCTGGCCTGGGCCTTCCCCCTATTCACCAGATTCACAACTACTAGAATGTTCTGACTCTTTTATAGCTACAGCTTCTGTGCTGTATTTGACGCCCCAGGTCCTCTTGATAATGATGAGGCTAGTTTTAAGGAAAAACAAGCCAAGGTCAGGAGCAGGCAGAGTAGCAAGAGGCAAGCCAAGGGTCATACAAAGCTGGGCTCTGGAAAGATGGTGCTGAATACTGTAAAATACATAATTGTAACACACGTTGACAAATAACTGAAATATCATATTTGCTCGATTATAAGACGACCCTGATTATAAGACGACCCCCCAAAATCTGAACATTAATTTATGAAAAAAAGAAAAAGCCTGAATATAAGATGACCCTATAGGAAAAAAGTTTTACCAGTAAATATTAATTCATGTAAACTATGTGAACAATTGTTTGTTAATAAAAGCTACGATTGAGAAAAATATTTTGTTTTTATTTCCAGTTATGCACATCTGCCCCCAGGCTTGCCACTCTGCCCCAGAAATGCCTTATACCCTATATATGCCACTGTGCCCCATGATATGCCTTTTAACCCTCTAAATGCCACTGTGCCCCATGATACGCCTTTTAACCCTCTATATGCCACTGTGCCCCATGAAATGCCTTTGGCTCTACATGCTCTACATGCTGCCCAGACTACGTACCGGGGACTCAGAAGCATTGGTAAGTTGGGGGGGCGTAACACAGGAGGATCCAGGTCCCCTGCATCGCTGCGGGGGATCTGGATCTTAGTCTCATAGTCAGACCTATTTGAGGTCTGATTATAAGACGACCCCGATTATAAGACGAGGGGTATTTTCCAGAGCATTTGCTCTGGAAAAAACCTCGTATTATAATTGAACAAATACGGTACATATATTTACTAAATCTATTTATCGTAAGATTAGGAGCTGTAGATTTCTAAATACCCGTACTTTATGGATGTTATATTTTTATGTCTAGAAAGCCATTGTTACTCTGATCAGGGTCTGATTAAAACACCTGAATTCAATAATTAAGAGGTGGGTCCTAATACCTTTGTCCATATAGTGTACCTGAGAACATCCCTAAGGCTAGCCTCTCCCTCTCCTTCTCCTTACTGGAGATAGTGGGGCTAGCCCCAAACGAGCGTCAAGTGAAGAAGGGCGTACATTATATGAGTGTAGAGTGTAAAGTACCAGTGCTTTCTAAAACACAGTAAATGCACAGATCCAAATCTTCAATTCCTTCAACATATTAACCTCTACCTATAATACTAGCAGACTGTTCCCCTTATCTACTAAAAAAAAACAGCCTCATAAGACTTTAAGTAAATGTCAATGTTAATTAGACAATATGAATATCCAATGTGATTCAGCTCATATGCTTTGTCTGTACAACATATGTTGTGTCTGCTTATTGAATGGAAAAAGCCATCAGTATTTGGTAGCAAATACACCAAGTATGCCAGCCACATTGGCCAGAATAAGTTACAGAGTGGTGTCATCAACTGGCACAGGGGCTTCAACAAACTATGTATTCTTGCAACAACCTTTCCATATAATCTTAGCTTCCGCTAAGAGCATCTTCGGATAACATTGTTATTATAATTTGCATATGAACATATAAAAGGCTTCATTCTACTGTGCTGTTCCTCTTGTGAAGTATGGGGACAATCTTACTCATACATTTATCCATGTCAACTTTGAACAGGTACTTCTAATGGAAATAAATTTGCATCGCAAGCTATTAAACTCTAAAATAAAACTGGCATTGCGATGCTCTCTGCGCTTGACAGAAGTATCCCCTGGGGTACATGTAGCACAGATTGAGAAAGTATAAGGCTGGGAATTTTGATTTTGGAGCTTTTAATGCTTAGAGCATTACAAGACTCTGTCCATCATTACTACTGATTCTGGAAGGGCTAAGATGGTCCTACGGCAATGTCGATGTTGATAAGGCATCAGCTGCCATTTTCGTTGATTCATAACGAATATCCATAAATGAGGAGGGACCCTCAACATAGCAGATAGCTTGTGTTGCTCTCCCCTTTTAAAGGAACACCGAAGTGATCGGCAGAGAAGGTAGGGAGACATTGAGAGTATGAGAGAGAGCGAATGAGAGTTTGAGAGAGTGAATGAGCATGAGAGAGTGTAATTGAAAAATCCCTTTGAATTTTGTCAGGACCAAAAGAGCAGGAAACAAAATTCATAGTCTGAAAAAATGGATCAAAGTGTCTTTTTGAAAATATCTATATGGAGCAAGGATAAGGGTGGATGCTATATTTTACTGTCAGCGGTGTAACAAAACATGCCGGGAACTCCCTGCAAGACTTACAGCGGAGGGCCTAACACCTCCTTCACACACGGTTACATACTTAGACATACACTATAATATACTTACAAACACACACTATCATACTAACAGTTATACTTATACACACAGTACCATGCGTACATACACACAGTAACATACACACAATAGCATAACTAACTTGCAAACACACATACACATAGCATATTTAAGCACACACACAAACATAACACACACACACATTAACAAACTTAAACATACACACACACAGTAACATACTGTACTTGCACACACACTTTGAAATATAATTTTTCAACTATATTGCTACTCCATGGGCTGTCTGAAAGGCATCTGGAATAGATTTGGGTTCAGTAAAAAAGTGTAATGTGCAAATATTTAGTTAACATTTTAATTCATAAATGAAACTGAAATCCTTATACTTTTGGCTTCCAACAATAATACCCCATATAATTTCTGTAATCACACCAATTATTGTATTATTTCTAATAATAATTCACAAATTAATTTCGAAACATTGAATTGAGTGCGATTGAATTACAAATCCATAATGGCGAAAGATTGGTTGCTAATGCTTACCTCCTGAAAGAATGCAGATAATTGTACCATTATTTTTACGGTATTAATGCAGGTGCAAAAACACTAGAAACAACTTCCTAATTTAATAAGTTAATTAAAACAATACAATTGGCATTTTCATAGTTTGTTCCTTTTACACAGAAATATATGTCCAATGCAGTACTTATGTGAGCGCTATATCGGTAGTGGTAATAGGGTTTTTGATAAAACATGTTTTGGTGATTCTAAATTGGCAATAAATCCTGAAGTTGGTTGAGTCTTAAAACACAACAAATTTGCAGGCTACTTGTTTAATCAAAAAATGAAAAAATATGTGACGCCTACTTCTTTAAGGATTATCGGTATTAACATATTGAGTCCGTAATCTCATGGGTGCTCAAACAGAGCAACTCTGGAAACCACAGTTTTCCAATGAATCCCACTGGTATATATGACATATGCAAATGATTAGCACTACTTTAATGAAGCATTTCCGATGATATGATGTGAGAAATATGAATACATACTTTCATTCCCTATTTGTACATCAATTACAAAGTTTCGGTTTTGCACTTTATGAACAGAAGTAAATATGCATTGGAATGTTTAATTACTTAATTACTTAATTTTCAAATGCTTGCCAGGCTTAGGCTATATTTCCACTTGGTTTTTTTATGCTAAAAACGCCCATAAAAACGCCAATAGCGCCACCTGGCGTTTTTTTAGTGAAAAACGGCTGCAGCCAGATGTTAGCTGTTCTTCAATAGGAAATCGCAAAATGCCATTTCCACTTGGCGTTTTTCTGTTTGGCGTTTTTTCAGTCCTCTTTGGCGTTTTTCTGCTTTTTTGGGCTCTGTGGCAGTTTTTCAAAATCGCAGCATGTTGACACTCTGGCGTTTTTTGCAAGAAATCTTGGCGTTTTTCTCCAATAGAAGTCTATGGGAGAGAAAAAACGCCATGAAAAAGCCATGTGGGTTTATTGCCTTGGCGTTTTTTATGGCGTTTTTTCCACAGTTACAATGCAGAGGATGGACCCAGTATCTGTGTGTCCTACGAGAAATAGGCTGAAAACAAACAGTTTCACACAAAACAAAGTCCTGGACTGGTTCATATTGAATTTTACACCATTTGGAACAAACATGCCATTACAAACAAACATATACGCGACTGGATCCTGCGTGCCAAAAGCAACAGCAAACAATTTGCACCATCGTTTGGGGCCAATCTTCCCAGAGGAGCAGACATTGTAAAGGCTGGAAAAACTGCCTAAGGTCAAAAAAAGCAATTTCCACAGAAAGGCTAAAACGCCAGAAAAAACTGCAGAAAAAACGCCAAAACGCAGGTAAATGCAGTGGCAGTTTTCTTGGCAGTTTTCCTGGCGTTTTTCATCAAGAAAAAAACGCCGGACAAAAACCCAAGTGGAAACCTAGCCTTAGACATGGGCCATTAACATGCATACCAACCTTTGTCTTTGTAGTGCACGACAAACAATCCAAGACATTATGTGCTTCTGATTTGGCCATAGCATATGCCATCCATCTATAGTGTCCTCAGCAGCCTGGGCATACGTTTGGTTGTTAGGACTATCTTTTTGAGACTATCAATTTGAGACTGTTGGTAACTATGCAATAAAAAGAATAATATTAATGTAGTAAATGTGTAGACAGCACAGGAACTTTTCCAACTGCAAAAATGTACAAGAGCATATGACAACTCAAGCACAGATAATCTTGTCTTGACGACTTGAAGGTAATTAGAGCAGCAACTGTCCGCTAGTTTGTCGCAATGGATAAATATCAGTTGTGAAGATAGGAACCATTCTAGGCCTATATAAGCACCATGAAGGTGTGTGCCACTCTGCTGAGTAGAGTGCCGTGATATGATGTCAAATGCCAGCACTCTAATAACCACCTTGAAATTCTCGCATTGTGACGGAGGCCACCCACGTGGGAGCTGTAATATCACTGATCAATTGATTTGTAAACTCTCTTGGCTGGGCAGGGGAGATCTTACCAAAGTTGAATGCATTTTCAAATGATTACATGCGTTCTTAAATGTTATTATCAATATTGTGTTTTAGGGCTGCAACTAAAGATTATTTTCATAATCGATTAGTTGGCCAATTATTTTTTCGATTAACCGAATAAAAAAATAAATGTAAATTTTTCATTTATTTAAAATAATTTAATAAACAAACAGGATGTTAAAAACAAATAGCAGAATAATAAAAACTTTGATAAAAATGCATTTCTTGTTTTTATTTCCCAGTTATGCACATTTGAATCCAGACTTGCCACACTGCCTCCCAGATATGCCACATACCCCCAGATATGCCACATGCCTCCCAGATATGCCACTCCGCCCTCCCCACATATGCCTTATATACCCTTTATGCCACTGATATGCCACTGTGCTTCCTGATATGCCTTATACCCCCAGATATGACACTCCGTCCTCCCCAGATATGCCTTATACCCCAGGATATGCCTTATACCCCCAGATATGCCATAGTGCCCTCATAGATTTGCAGACTTGTATACTGCACACTGACACAATACAGGATTAATCTTAACTGCCCACCAGTATTTAGATTTCCCTTAGTTTGCCCCCCTTTACAACTAACTGCACCTTATTAAAATTATTTAAATTAACTCTCAGTCCTCAGCATTAAATTAACCCTAAAGACCCCATTAACCATAACTGCCCTTAAATTAACCATAAACACCCCATTAACCATAACTGCCCTTAAATTAACCCTAACAACCCCATCAACCATAACTGCCCTTAAATTAACCCTAAACATCCCATTAACCATAACTGACCCTAAATTAATCCTAAAGACCCCATTAACTATAACTGCCGATAAATTAACCTTAAAGACCCCATTAACCATAACTGCCCATAAATTAACCCTAAACACCCCATTAACCATAACTGCCCCTAAATGAACCCCACCTACCCTAACTTTCAGCAGCCCAAATATTAATTTTATACTAACTGTTAGATGAGTTACTGAGCAGTGTGGACGCTATAAGGAAAGGGACGGGGCAATCATCAGCGTGACTGCTGGGAGATGAGGGCCCTTCAACACAGCTTGCAGAATGAAGAGGTACATCATCTTGCATTATGCCACAAACACACATTACCTCTTAAAGTACTGCAGCTAATCGCCTGTTTGTTTTTGGCTTAATAACATCAATATAGAGTATGATGAACAGTCAACACAATACACAATTATGTCTGGAGATTTGAAAGATATTGTAAAACAGGGAGTAACAAACCGCACAGATGTGCTTTTTCCACATGTTTAGATTTGTGCTACTAGATAGCCCTGAACTGGTAAACAGTTTAACAAACCATCCTAGAATCACATACTTATTTTTTCGATATTAGTCCTCCCTATTGGGCTTGTAAAACTCCTGCCTAAAAATGCTTCTTGTGAATGTTTTGCAAATCTTTACAGTCAATACCATTCTCAGTAAAAACGATATAACACACCTTTAACCTACATACTAAGGTAGAAGTTATCCGATTCAACATCTGTTTTTTGCATTTACCTCAGAACACAAAAACATAAAAAAATGATGTTGGATCAGTGCAATATAACAGTGGCGGAAATATGTTCTGGAAACACAGGGGACGTATCCGTTTAACTTCAGACATAGCTACACTTCCACAATTATTAAAGAAACATTTCATGTCAAAGAAGTATGTGAAGACATCTTTTATAAATTGGGATACTAATGGAATTAATCCCCCCTTACTCCAGAGACATCCGGTCCTCATCAACTGCACTTGCAACAAGCAAGAAATACCGCAAGAAAAACCGAGGCATCTGTTCATCTTCTATACTAGGTAAACAGCTCTGCAACACCTTCCCTCCAACTACAAGAACAACAGAAGACCGCCCCACATTCAGACAGAAACTAAAAACGTGGCCCTTCAACAAGGAGTTCCCAATATATATGTTTTTCTTAATGAGAGCCCTACAGTCTTTCCTGACTGGTCATGTTATTTTATGCATAGCCCAAAAAAATAGTTAAAAATACATGTCTGCTAAATTTGCATTTCAGCATGGACATCATTTTATATTTAGTTTTCAATTCTCATTTTTACAGCATAGATAGGATTCTGGTAATCCCTAGTTGTGGTATAACGTAAAATGCCATATCCTCGCTCTGCCTGTTGACGGACCCTTTCTCCATGTATGAATCCCATTTTGAATCTAGATGTTGGTGTCTAGGAACATGTGACTGGCAGTTATGCTAATAACACAGTCTTTATCACTTGCTGGGTAAATATAGGCAAGCAAGATCAGCATTTTACATACAATATTCAGGTTGTCCATCAGCTATTGGTAAGCACTTCTCAAGACCTACTGTAGCTTGCCATATGAATCCATAGGTATCAGGTATTAAACAGCTGATCCTACAACAATTCAATAATATGTAGCTTCATGTTTAGTAGTGTAAAAAAATAATTTAATATAATTTGTCGTTTTTTCCTTCTTCATAGAATCCAGCATCCATAAGATTTTGCTAACGGGAATCTGCTGCTGTATGAACTTGTCATAGAATTCCTATCATCTCTACATGACAGAGAAAAGTTATTTCCCTCCAGACATACAGATGACTGGTAACCTTAAGCTGATCTTCAAGTCAAACACACTTCTGCTGCTAGACCACCAGTTACAATGCTGCACAAGAACTCTAAACAGGTTAATTTTAGAATCACAAGAAGAAGTAAACTTGGATTTACACTTTGCCTCATCAGGGGTATGCTGGTAAGGGGGGCCGCTGGTAAAGGGGAAAAGGTTTTTTTCTGATTTGGGAAGAAGTTGCACATTTTAACAATGACAATTATACATTGATATAGTTCTTAGCTTTAAGTATGTTCTTATAGTTATGTGATTCACGTTTATAATTTAGCTGGATTATACATAAGTATTCTACACTTGTAGTAACTAGTGTTAAGTATTGCTCAAACTAGGGCTATCAATGTCTTTCTAAGAAGGATTTCCTGTAGGACAACCCAGGTTACAGCCTAAGACCCCTGGCACATGAGGCACACTGTCATAGGTGGAGATTAACATACTATCCAAGACAGAGGAAGAGCCAATGCCAATGATTTATAGCAAATGAGGAGCCCAAAAATTGAAGGAAATAATGTTTTATCTGACATTTCACTCATCTCTCCGGATGAGCCAGGACTTGGCCTCGGAGCTGATTCAAGCCTACATGGGGTCATCTATATGGACCACAACTAATATAGAATCATAGATAGTCCTATGGCCTTCATATTGGTTATGTATTATAAGGACCTTAACTGTATTTATTTATACAACACAGTTTCATAAAGGTTAAAAACATACTTCTGTTTCTCATGAAACAGCATTCCCTTTCTTAAATGACTGTGTACATTTCCCCCATATTTTTGTTTCAGGTTAAAAGGAAACCAATCATGAGACAAAACAGTAGATATTAGCATGTGTATATTTTTTAATATTTCTTGGCACTTGCAATTAAATTACCTTGTATGACCATAAAAAATTAATTATGTGCTATGCTATCTTAGTTTGTCTGACCTTCATGCCTCAGGGATTGTCTGCCAGACAAAAACACTGGAGCCAGTACCAGACTATCGTATATTATTACTGTTTATTTAAAATACAGATTAAACGATGACACAATTTATTCGGTTTTTTTTCAAGGCATTACTAATTATTAAAATAAAAGCATGTTTACCTATGTGAAACCAGTTTTACGAGTAATAAGGTATACAAATATCACAAGCACAAAAAGAATATATGGCCCTTGAGCTCACAAAACACAAGAGAAAAAAATGAAAATAAATCATTTGGAAATTTGAAAATTCAACCTCCCTGGCAATCATGAGATGTGACATGAGGCTGCATTTAGACCCGCTGAGTTAGTGATAGTAGTTATAGACTGTGCTTTTAATTTGTATTTGTTTGCTTAAGAATAGAATGGTGTTAATATCAATGCATCAAAAGGCTTTTTGTAGTCACACGTCAGCAGGGGTAGATCCAGACACTAATACACACGCACATAGACATTCAACAGTAACAAACAGCAGGCATACTAACACACACATCTAGACACTCACACTAACATGCTCAGACACTAACACTGTAAGGCACTTACCTCTGGGAGTCACGACTCGCCACCAGCAAACTCCTCTTCTCTCTGACGATGCAGACAAAATCGTGGGCCGCATCCTTGATTCAGCAGCATTGCTATGGCGAAGGAAGACCCGAATATGTTACTGACTCTCTGGAACCGACCCCCAGGCTGTTTAAAGCTGCCACACAGTAATGCCAGTGCTCAGTTGTACTGTGGCTCCCTAGTGGATGGTCCTGCATCCCAGCATACTCCTGAGTATTCCCAGTATTTCCTTTGCCTTAGACTAAATCTGCTTCCTTCCAGTCTAAATGTGTGACCACGTGTCCTATGCATAGTCCTGTTTATGAATAGGTTTCCAGGCAATAGTTTGTATTGGCCCCGAATATATTTATATAATGCTATCGTATCCCCTCTGAGGCGCCGTTTTTCTAAACTAAACAGATTTAAATTAGTTAACCTTTCTTCATAACTAAAGTGTTCCCTTTCTTTTATGAATTTTGTAGCCCGCCTCTGCACCTTTTCCAGTGCTATAATATCCTTCTTTAGAATAGGTGCCCAAAATTGCACATCATATTCAAGGTGTGGTCTTACCATTGATTTATAAAGAGGCAAAATTATAGTTTATTCCCACAAATTGATGCCCATTTTTATACATGGCAATACCTTACTGGCCTTAGCAACTGCTGACTGACATTGCACATTGTTGCCTAATTTGTTGTCTATAACAATTCCCAAATCCTTCTCATTTGCGGTTATCCCTAATTTACTACAATTTAGGGTGTAAATTGCTTGTGCATTCCTTACCCCAAAGTGCATAACTTTGCATTTATCTACATTAAATTTAATCTGCCAATCCATCTGCAGCAAAGCAATATCCTGCTCACATTTACAGAGTTTAATGTCATCTGCAAACACGGAAACATGACTTTCAACGCCTATTGCCAGGTCATTTATAAATATGTTGAATAAAATTGAACAGAACAGAACCCCGAGGGACGTCACTTACCACTTTTGTCCAGCTTGAAAATGTACCATTTATGACAAGTCTCTGTCCTCTATCATTAAGCCAATATTCTACCCAAGAACAAGAATTCTGTTCCAGAGGGTAGAGGCAGCATTCTGCATTGTTTTTAATTGAAGGGTCCCCCTCATACATAGGATTCATTGTGTGTGTGTTATGAGCTGATACTTTTATGGGGTCAAATATTTTAGTTTTAGGTATATGCACTGATTGATAACTGGTATCCCCTTTCCTATACCCTTTCCTATACAATTTTTATTTTATTGTTCTGTTGCTGTTTGGGAGAGGTTGGGGACAGGCTCTAGTACATGCAGGATATATCAGCAATATATTTTAGGTCTAATAATTAGTTTCTAAATAACAGGAAGGCTCCATTCTTGTCGCTGTGGTCAGGATATATGCTTGGCTCAGATTCCTTACATCATTGACATTTTATGAATTTTACCCATTATTTGGGGGTTTTACTGACATCCTGTTTCCTTCTCTGAGATAACCAATTTACTCTAGTAATGGTCTCTATTGTCATCTACCTGATATGAGGTTTCCAAGGTTTATCTATTCAACTTCAACCTCTGCCACTGTGTTAGGATGTTTACAAAATGCAGGGTATATAAAGTCCATATAGCTCTAAATAACACCCTCTGTATGAGACATTGATCTTATACAGAGGGTGTTATTTAGAGCTATACGGACTTTACATACCCTGCATTTTGTAATCATCCTAACACAAGTACCTTATTGCTTGAGTGTGTATTCTCCTCAGGGTCCACTGTCTAAACAATAATTTTATTATATTATCCATATTATTATCTTTATTTTCTATAATTTTATTATATCTTTTTTGTTCCAAAAATCTGTCCATCTTTTAGCATGCTCCACCCATGATGTCCATGATAAGGCTTTCTTATAATAGGGTATCCAGCCCTGGATTCCAAATATCTGGTTTACCAGTCTTCTAGGTCTAAGCAGCATTAGTCCCGTTTGTGCAGTGGACTGGGTTGTTTCTTTTTCTTTAAAATGTTTTACAATGTTTTTTTTTATGCTTAAGACAACATATGAGACTGTATAGATATGTAGCTTTATAGCTCACATTTCTTGCATTATCAGCATTCATTGAGAAAAAACCACTCACATATTAATATTTTTAATTTTGCTTAATCTAGTACATTGTAGATTAAGATGTTTTTACAGTCTTGGTGCATAGGCCTATTTCTCATACTGTTTTATAGGCAACCTAAAAACCAAATGTATAGCATTTTCTAAATCCATTTAATTCTTGGTACTGCCTTATTAGACATCAGTGGGACTTAATTATTATTGTTTTATATACAGCAGTGTGAAAAGAAAGTACATCCTCTTTGAATTCTAGAGTTTTACATATCAGGACATAATAACAATCATCTGTTCCTTAGCAGGTCTAAAATTAGGTAAATAGAACCTCAGATAAACACATGATGTATTACACTGTGTCATAAATAAAGCCAAAATGGAGAAGCATATGTGAAAAAATTAAGTACCACTTTAACAGCTTGTTGTAGTCAGTCACTCACTACTTTGTGGAGAAATTTTTAGCCCACTCTTCTGTACAACATTGCTTCAGTTCATTGAGGTTTGTGGGCATTTGTTTATGCACAGCTCGCCACAGCCCTGTAATCGGGTTGAGGTCTGGACTTTGACTGGACTATTGCAACCAGGGCCGGCCCGACAATGGAGCCGAGTGGGGCAACCGCTCCAGGTGGCACTTCGCCGCCCCAAGCCCCTTTTTTTTTTTTTTTAAAGCGAAAGAGAGAGAAAGGGGCGCCGAGTGGTCAGTACCCTCTCGGCGCCCCTCTCTCTCTCCTCAGCATTACAAGCCGGCACCGAAACCGAACAGGGAGTCTCGCCGCAGGACTGCTGAAAGGTGAGTATGGGGGGGGTAGATAATGGGGCGGGGGGCGGCAGGGACAGAGGGAGAGGAAGGGTAGATAAGGGGGGGGCGGCATTTTAAAATTCGCCCCAGGCGGCATTTTGCCTTGGGCCGGCCCTGATTGCAACAACTTGATTTCTTGATTTTTCCTTTTTCAGCCATTCTGTTGGTGTGCTTGGGATCATTGTCCTATTGTATGACCCAATTTCGGCCAAGCTTTAGCTGTCGAACAGATGGCCTCACATTTGACTTCAGAATACTTTGGTATACAGAGGAGTTTGTGGTCCACTCAATGACTGCAAGGTTCCCAGGTGCTGTGGCTGCAATACAAGCCCAAATAATCACCACTCCATCACCGTGCTTGACAGTCGGTATGAGGTGTTTGTGCTGATATGCTGTGTTTGGTTTTTGTCAAACGTGGCACTGTGCATTATGGCCAGGCATCTCCACCTTGGTCTCATCTATCCAAAGGACATTGTTCCAGAAGTCTTGTGGTTTGTTCAGATGCAACTTTGCAAACCTAAACCATGCTGCCGTGTTCTTTCTCCTGGCTTACTCCTGGCAACCCTTCCAAACAAAGCATACTTTTTCTAATTGTATTGTCATTTTAACATTTAACATGCAACTCAGGGTTGTAGAGTCTCAGATGTAACTCTTGGGTTTTTTTGCAATTTCTCCGAGCATTCCACAGTTTGACCTTGGGGTGAATTTGCTGGGACATCCACTTCTGGGGATATTGGCAACATTCTTGAATGTTTTCCACTTTTTAATAATTTTTCTCACTGTAGAATGATGGACTTTAAATTGTTGAAAATAACAACAATATAGACACAAGTACTGGGACACCTGACCACTACATCAACAGGGACTTTTAAGACATTACAGTCTAAATACATAGGCATTACTATGTTGGCTTCCACTCTTTTGGGAAGCCTTTCCTCAAGATTTTAGAGTGTTGGAAATATGTGGGAAATTTTGCCAATTCATCCAGTAGAGCATTTGTGAGTGCAGGCACTGATTTTGGTCAAGAAGGCCTGGATTGCAATGTTTGTTCCAGTCCATCCCAGAGGTGTTCGATGGGTTAATGTCAGGGATCTGTGCAGGTCAGTTGAGTTCTTCCACACCAAATTCATCCAACTATGTCTTTACCTTTATGGTACACTGGGGCACAGTCATGCTGGAATGGAAAAGTACCCCCCAAAACTGTTTAAAACGACCCATTTTAATCATGAATGTTTGTAACTGCGGACTGAGGTAGGACCTTCATAAAGTATAGTGAAGTCAAGAAGTTGAAACACAAGTCTCCTGACAACCCTGCTTTGTGTAATAAACTGTGTTAGTGCCCCTGGCATTGCTAGAGCTAGACAACTTCTGTTGGAACAAGTTAAATTGCCTTGGACGCAAACTAGCAGTTAACTGAAGCTTTGATTTCATAACAGAATCAAAGAGCACCAAACATAAGGAACATTTGAAATTCAACATTTGAAATTCGTCAATTACACAAACCCTGACTTCTACAGTATATTATCTAAAAATAATTTACAATAATCTGTAAAAGACATGCCTGTAAAAAAGTCTTTTAAAATAAATAAAAAAAAAAAAATTTTTGGGTTTGTCAATTTTTTTTGCATCTCTGTCTAGTTTACGTGAGACATCTACGACTATGCCTTGTTCTCTAAAGTTAGTTAAAAAATTTTCTTTATCCAATCAAGCTTTCTTTTTTGAGAGACAAACAAATATTTCTGATCAAACTCTGAGACCATTAGAATATCTGGGTCTTCCCAGGTGTACACACTTGATGACACCACTTCAAGCCACATTAAGGGTGAGGATAGGCAGATCCATGCTAGATACAGGAGGACAGCTCACATTATTGTAAGTTCTCTGGAATGAGTATTTGTGTTTCCTAGTCTACTCTATACCATCGTGTTAATGGCAAAATATATTTATTAAATGTTAGCAGGGATCTGCCATTTTTCCTACATTTTACGTTTTCTAGTCTATTACACTGTTCTCAGGATCTGCATTATATATATATATATATATATATATATATATATATATATATATATACACACATATTTATTATAATATTCATAATAATAAATGATAAATGAAGTTGTCTCTCTCCTATTGTTTAGTTTCTTATTCTTGATGATTGGTTCAGACATTTTAAGGGAGGGGTGATTAATAGTAAGACAACTTCAGAACAGGAAATTCTGTTCTGTTAAAATAGTCCCATGCTACTTACACATATGTATATATGTACTTAAATATCTACTCAAAAAAAGAGCATATCTTCATACATATCTTCATCCAAAATTGGGGTCATCTTACTTTAAAATGTACATGCAGAAACTGGTTCAAACATCCATGTAAATTCTTGAGCCCATGTGAGTATTTGTGCCAACCATGCACATTCATTGACAATTGTGTGAAGCATAACATTGCATATAAAATGCACACAAGGTTCACACAGATGCCGTCACCAAAGCATCTAATTTGGACGTTTTTGAAATCAAGCACGTAGGTAGAACAGAAGAACACATGTTAACAATATGAAGCGGTATTTCATGATTGTGTTAACATTCCTTCACCAGCAGACATAGTTTACATTACTTTACTAGCATAGACTATAATATGTTGTGTAAATTTAGCAAAAAGTGAAATGTTCCATATAGATTAATATATGAAATACAGTTAATACTAAGTTTTTCAATACACTTTGAAAGCAAAATATAGCACATCTGACCAGTTTAGTTTTCCAAAATAGAAAAAGGCTCCAGGCACTCATGGGTTCCATCAGGCAGATTTATTGGAAGAGATGAACAACAACGTTTCGACCTCACGATGAGGTCTTTATCAAGTTGACCACACAAGTAAAAAGTAAAAGTTTAAATAGCACATATCAATAAATGGATAGCCAATCAAAAGACCGATCTAATCTAACACCATGTGTAATATAATTGATAATCATGTATTAACATAAGTAAATATTCAAAAGTATACATCGCATAATAAATAAATGATACTTGCAGATATAGTTTTCCAAGCATTATCAGTGTCCCTGTCCTACAAAAAAAGACAAATACTAGTTATTAAGCATTAACACAGGAACGTACTGCCAAAATGCTGCTATGGGTGTTTGGGAATTTGTAGGTCATAATTCAATGCAATCCTTCTGAGGTACCTATGTATTAATCATAATGACTAATGTATTGATGTAGCACCCCTGCAGACTGCATACCTCCTAACTTGGTGAAGTGAGAATGAATGCTAAACTGACTCACAGCATGCCACAAGTCCAGCCAAGCTTACAACCTAGCAGTTTGACCCCATATAAGGTCTAGAAGGGAAGGGGCAGTTCCCCACTATAAGTCGGAGTTCTGTGTATTTCTTCGTGGACAAAATATTAACAAAGTGCAATATCTAAGCTTAATTAACAAAACCTACAAACTGAACAATGATAGGCTGTGTTGGTCTAGTGACCTTGGTGCGTTAATGGATAATCTGGCTCTACTGTACCCAGAAGGCTGGCTCCCAGTGGGGTCACATAACACTGTGTTATGTGAGTAGTATCTAGGTGCCTGACAGGAAAATGTATAGGCTTCCATGAGTAAAGTTTAAGCTGTTTATAATGCCTTCACATAAATATAACTATAGTAAAAAGTTCAAAAATTGTACTTGACTACTACAGGGAAAAATGTGTCCAGAGCCATGGGATTCAATAGTTTAAACCTGTTCACTCCCCTGTACACGAACTGGTACATTCATAAAAGGCATGGCATCCTATGCTAGAGAACCGGCAGTCTAATGACAGCCTAGACTCCCTCTTTATCAGAAGCCAGCATAAATGGTAAAAAAATATGTATGTGGAGTATTATTGTAATCAGGGTTTGTTGTCAATAAATAAATTGGGTCATTGTTCAGCAGTGGCTCTTACTGTATACAAGAAATCCTAAACAAAATTGCAAAAAAAATGTTTCTTTAGTGTAGGTTTTTTAATTATTTTTTTTATCTATAGTTTTAAAATCCTTCTTAATGATGTATAATGTATGTGGGTACATCAAACACACAGAAGGGGATTCTTACATTGTCAAAAAAAGATGCTAAAAACCCTCTGTACTGAAGGGGTGAATTTACACCTGCAAATATGCATACATTCATTTGATGTAACTTAGAAATGTCTTTTTTTTTTAAAGAAAAGTAATTTTTTTCTGTAAAAAAATAAAAAAACATGAAATGGATCAGAAATACAGACAAGGGCAGATGCAGAGCCTGACCTCTGGAGGGGCACACTCAGGCACGCACATCCAGACGCTCCCAGTAACGCACACACACAGACACTAACACCAACACAAGCATTAACACACATATGCTAAAATGTAAGATGCTCCTGAGCAGGGATGCACCTCCGGACAGGCTATTATGGGGCTCTCTGTACCTGGACATACACTAACATACAAAGACACGCAAACTGAAATACCCAGGTAAACGCACACTAACATACCCGCAGACACACAAATACATACCCAGGCAGACATTAACAGACAGACACACACGCACTCACACACACTAAAATACCCAGGCAGACACACACTAACATACCCAGGCAGACACTAACATTTATACCCGGGCAGACACTAATATACATACCCATGCCCACACTAACATATAGACACAAACTAAAATATGCTGGCTGACACACACTAACATACCCAGGCACATATACATACCCAGACACATGTACATACCCAGGCAGACACTAATGTACAGACACACACTAAAATACCCTGGGAGACAACCCACTAAAATATCCAAGCAGACACACACTAACATACCCAGGCACACATTCAAACCCAGACAGACACTTACTAACATATCCAAGCAGACACATAATAACATACCCAGGCAGGCACATAATAACATACCCAGGCAGGCACATAATAACATACCCAGGCAGGCACATAATACCATACCCAGGCAGGCACATAATACCATACCCAGGCAGGCACACAATAACATACAAACACACACATTAAAATACCCAGGCACACACACACTAATATACACGCAGCTCACTTAGCTTCCAAAGCTTCAGCCTGTGTCTAATGCAGCTACCCCGTGGGGTCACACAAATCAACATTGCGTGATCCTGCCTCCTCCTGGAAGTTAGGGAGATAAAGAGGTAAGTCCAGGTGTCGGAACTGTGGAGACTGTAAATTCAGAGCATAATGAAAATTGTGACCGCAATCTAGAAATGTTGGTGCCAGCAAGATGTGTCCCTCTAAAAGAAAGCCACTTGAAAAGTATGTATAACTTCTGCTACATAAAAAATATTTATGACAGATAAAAGTTTTCACACAGGCGCGTTAGATATAAAAGAGTAGGCTCAAAACGTTAGGCCTTGGGGAAGCCAAAACATTTTCATATGATGATCCAAAATCATATGGTGATAGTAAATGATCTTAGATATAGTATATGAGTTTTCTTGTAACAAGCTATCAACGTTTTCTTAACCAGTACAATATTGCGTTACCTATTTTCTTCTCAAAATGAATGTAAACATTATGCAGACAAAACAAGTCTTTGTCGACAAGGAATGTGAACGAAGCAAGACTCTTTTCCTCCTGTGTGCTTAGTTGAAGTGGATGCACTATATATAAGTAACAACTGCAGGAAATCAAGTCAAACTATTTAAAAACATGATTCAAAAACGTCCACTTTGTAAATGGCTACAGCAAAGCCCTAGGAAGGAAATTGCATTTCCCTTCTGTGTTGATTAAAAATCTCATACTTAGGACTTTAATAGCAGACAAGGAAGAAAGATCTTATCACACTTTTTTGGAAAAATGTCTAAATCCTGTAATTCACATTAGAATTGGAAAGCTCATACGAAGTTGTCTTATTAAAGTGTAGAATTTGTTTGATTTTTTCAGACTCAATGGAAATTTTTCCTCTGTAAGGGCTCAAGAGAGCTTAAACTTGAGATGCTCCCAAGCAGGGATGTACTGAAGGACAGGCTATTAAGCGGCTGTCCATCCTCTGTGAGTTCATCTGAAACTTGTTCTGTATAGCATTTCTCCTTACAATGATCTCTTGGGTACCCCAAGTGATAAGGTGAAACCAGATGTGTACCTCCTTGCTCTCTTGTGATTAGAGGAATATCAACTGGATCCTGCCGACAAGGCCCACTAATGTAATGGCACAAGAGAGCTAAAATGTGAGATGCTCCATCCGGACAGGCTATTAAGGGGCTCTCTGTCCTCCATGATTTCATCTCAGATTTGTTTTGTATGGTATAATTTTAAACAACATTTAAAGCAAGTTATTTAGATTGTGGCATAATTATTTCAATTCATCCTTATTTCAGTTTTTTAAAGAAAGATAAGAAAGATCAGAAAGCAGGCTGCATAACCCTACAAGGCCTGGACAAAAGGGGAATTTGATTTGGCCCTTCAATCCAATATGGCTGCTTGCTACCATGGTGACACATATTTAAAAAAAAGAAGTTCAAGTGGCTGCATGCTGCCAGCTAATCTATTGTGAGATCAGCGGGCTGGCATTCTGATAAAAAGCTTGATCCCTGCTAACATGCATTGATCACTATTTGCAATGCTATAGGTACCCCTCTTCCATATAAATTCCATCCACCAACAAAAGCACTGTAAAATAACAACACATACATTTGTATAAATAAAGAAAATGAGCTTTTGTGGAATACAACTTTCAGCATGCTCAGCAAAAATACAGATATGGGCAAATGGTGTGCAAAATGGGCACAATACTTGTAGACCCTCTGAAATTATATAACCTCACGCCAAGCATTAGTGTTTGTGTGTCCTGTTTCATGATCTATTAGCTGGCCCCTAAGTGTTAAATGCCCACATTTAAAATGTTTGTATACACCCAGTCTGCTCTCCTACTTTGTTAACAATGCTTCTTCACACATACATTGTATGTAATTTTAACAACTACTGTATTTAACTAAGCAAATACAGCCAGGTGTGTGTGTGTCAAGAAAAAAAATACAACAGCGTTTGCACCTGCAAATGTTTTCTTAAGATGGTTTGCTTTGCATAAATCCGTTGATGGCAGAAATGCTTTGAGGCATATTTTAACTGCTTAAGGGACAGAAATAAAAATTCCCAACATGATTCATATATCAAGGTTTTCCGGTCTAGCATTTCTAAACTGATCAGCAGTATATGAAAATTATGTTTCCTGGAAAACATGAGCCGTGTGGGCACCTAGTGTCAACATCAGGCACAATGACCCAACTTTTATAGGCCTCTGTGGAATTCTCGGGCCCTGGTCAGCTATCCCTTTTTCCTGCCTTAATGTTAATTGTTTACCATGTATTCCTTTATCCTTTTAACCCAGCCTCCCCATGTTCTTTTTTTGTAAGCTTTCACAGGCATGCAGCTTACATAGTTACATAGTTACATAGGCTGAAAAAAGACATGCGTCCATCAAGTTCAGCCTTTCCTATATCTGTTAATTTGTTGCTGTTTGATCCAAAAGAAGGCAAAAAACCCCGGCTTCGCTCTTTCCAATTTTGCACTAACCATGGAAAAAATTCCTTCTTGACCCCAAAATGGCAGTCAGATTTCTCCTTGGATCAATAAGCTGTTAATTAAATATTATATCCCCGAATATTATGTTTTTCCAGGTATCCATCCAGTTGCAGTTTAAACGTCTGTACAGACTCTGATAAAACTACCTCTGCAGGCAGAGAATTCCACATCCTTATTGTCCTTACTGTAAAAAACCCTTTCCTCTGCTTTAGTCTAAATCTCCTTTCTTCCAGTCTAAATGCATGACTTCGTGTCCTATGCATAGTCCTGTTTATGAACGGATTTCCACACAATGGTTTGTATTGGCCCCGAATATATTTATATAACGTTATCATATCCCCTCTGAGGCGACGTTTTTCTAAACTAAACAGATTTAAATTAGTTAACCTTTCTTCATAACTATAGTGCTCCATTCCTTTTATTAATTTTGTAGCCCGCCTCTGCACCCTTTCTAGTGCTATGATATCCTTCTTTAGAAAAGGTGCCCAAAATTGCACAGCATACTCAAGGTGCGGCCTTACCATTGATTTATACAGAGGCAAAATTATATCTTTATTCCGCGACTTGATGCCCCTTTTTATACACGACAATACCTTACTGGCCTTAGCAACCGCAGACTGACACTGCACATTGATGCCTAGTTTGTCGTCTATAACAATTCCCAAATCCTTCTCATTTGTCATTACCTTGAAGTATTAAAGCTGTTAGTTTAGCATTAGTTTGTTCAGCAGGCTGGAGTGCCAATGGCGTTCACACGTTGCATTGTATGCGAATGCATGCATGCAACAAAGTATACACCGTGCAGAAGATCTGATGACTAAGAGATGGGTGGCCTTGTTCAACAAAGGAAGTTTGCCCAGGCGGTGATGGGGGAAAGCAGAATTGGGGATACTCATTTTATTTTTAAAATCCCCCTAACTGAAAAGAAGAACCCCCCCCAAAAAAAGATGCTGAGTATGCTAAAGCAGGGGTCAAAGAAATTACACCATGTCCTATTGTCTCATGCACTTCTTCAAAAAAGGCGGAGCCACAGGGACAGCCCCTCCCCTGTTCCTCCAAATGGGAAAGAGTGTGTGCCTGGAAGCTCCGCCCTGTTGCAGAGTGCACAAGGAGCAGAGGCATACTGCAAGGGAACCAGAGAGGCAGGATTGTAGTGCGATCACATGAAAATATATAATAAAATATTTACAAAAATGTGAGTGGTAAACTCACTTTTGTGAGATACTGTAACACGATATACATGATTAACGCCCCTAATTTCTAATTTTCTAGGTTAATCATTACTGTGCTACATGTTAAGTAGCTGTTGCTTAAAAGCTGAAAATCTATTAAAATGATGTTGTTAATAAAGCTATGCTGCAGCATTATTAAAACCATTCTAGGGCTTCCTGACATTTTTAACCAGCCTCTGAGAAATGTTAATCTTTCACATCTTTAATCCCCAACACTGCCTCCAATTACATTGCAAATTCAAACAGACTCCAACGTAAGACCATTAACCTGCCTACTGTTCCTTGATCAAATCACACTCTCATGTGGGCCGTGTATTGAAACCCCTTGTAACGCTAGCTCTTAGCAACCAGTGGATCAGAATAAGCCTCCCAGTGCCTTCTTAGAGGCTGCTCACATAAAAACGCTACTCAAAGGTGCAATACATCAATCCATTCAGTGGGCTCAGAATCACATTTGCTGCACTCTCTGAACAATCAACACTTCAAAATACATTTTTCTAATATTAGATTTGAGAATTACCTTGGTTGTGCTTGTTTGTATTCATGAAATAGTATGAATGTGCCTTTTTCTTAACTTTTTTTGCCAGCATTGATATGTCATCAGAGATGCAGTCTCATAAGGACTATAGGGAACTATCAAAGCCTTTGTTGACATTAGGCTCAGAAGCCACATATGATTCCATGTTATTATTGACAAAGTGTATCCAGGTCTGTGCACCAATTTATAGGCTGTTTAAAATAAATGTGGCCTTGTGCTTAGGAAAAATAAATGTGTGGCTTAAAGCTAAGAACTAATTGAAACCATCCACTAACTATTTCCACACAGAGCATCCACCCCTCTTGTGATCCACCGTAGGTATAAAGGTGAGTCCAGATGTGGACCTCCTTTCTCACCTGTGCCTTGAGGGTTACCAAACACACCACTGAGGAGGCCCAAGAAGGTTAAAATGTATGTTTGGGGTTGTTGTTTCCCTTGTGCACAGGAAATGTGCTTCATATTTTGGCTTTGGACTGTCTTTTGTAGGCAGGGTCAAGGTCAACGGACATTTTTCCTCTGTAATGCTGTTAAGTGAACTAAAACTCAAGATGTTCCAAAGCAGGGATGTAGTACCATGGTGCAGGTTATAAAGCTGCTTTGTTGGATGACCTGTTCTCGAACATTTTTTGTATGTAGTTTTCACTTTGATTTAAACAGAAAATTGTTTCAAAATATTTACTTGTGCCAATATTTCTAAATGCATGCCGGCCTATTGTTTTGGCCAGATAAACTCACGGAATTTATTATGTTTTAATAATAGGAACAGTGTTTGCCTAACAAGACAAGTCAATATTCCAAAAAGCTTTTAAGAGAAAAAAGACATTTATCTTCTAGAAGAAGAATTTATGCAAGCTGTCTTATAACACACTTAATGCAAAAGCATTCATTTCCTCTATTATCTTGCAACAAAAGCATCTCACCTGTCGTCAGAAAAGCTTCATTTCCTATGAAATGTTTTCATATGAAACAGAAGGTATGTTAACACAGGATTGGTAAACACAGTAGGACACTATGTTATTGTTAATGGTATCAAATATAAACATTTTGATGGCTTAAATGATCATCATGTAACATTGTGTTGATTTTTGTCACACTAGCATACCTTTCTCTCTACTCTCCATCCTTTAATGTGATCCAATAGATACCCATTGATCTTTGGATGATGAAAACTGTTGCTTAACTGTTTTAACATTACCAATGTGAGAAGGCCATATAGCTACAGGAAGCGTTCCCCATTAAATCAATACAAGCTGGGAGCCACCCAAAAACCTTTAAAAGCCACATCAGTCCATCGTTTGGACTCACAAAATGTTAAATTTAGTCCAGGTAACCATCATATAATTTGAAAAACAAACCGGCTAGTACATACCGTGGGGCTGTTTGGTAGTAAGCTGGATTTTTGAAACTATTTCTTTAGAAGAATATGATGTAGGGTCAAATAACATTTTAAGACCTCATCTGTGCAACCTAAGGAAGAACGCCGGTTTATCTCATTAAACAGTATTCTACTCTACATGTTAGCCTAATGGATGATACCACAGACTTCCCGAGACTTTCTTTCTTTGGACCAATATAAATAAATATTTATGTTGTGAATTTTCAAACGCTTTTCTATTTATCAGTGACTGGTCCCCTTCAACGTTTCAACTCAAAATACCACGGTAACAAGTATTAGTATCTCAGTCAAAATATATAGTATATGGAATTAAAATTGAAGTAAGACATTTTATATGGAAGTTAGGCATTTAATCAACCACACAAGTATTCTTGAGAAGAAAAGTTTGACTACCCAAGGGAAAAAATCTTTATCGCTTAGCAGTATGGTTCTCTGGTTCACAATACTTGGGTAGGCTATATTTCTCTAAATAGTGATGGAAGCCTAGGGATCATTTTGCCTTCTCCATTCTAATTTCTGTTTATGTATGTGCTCATATTATATAAAGATATATAAAGATACCTTCATTGTTTGAGATCAAAATAAAATGGGAAAAAGTTTGCGATGCATATGCTTTCTATCTCAATACGACTTGGGAAATGGACACTATGGCCCCACCAGCTATGTAACATTAGGTAGACTATAATGATATTGGAAAAATGGTCAAAAAGTAGGCTTTTCTTTCTCAATGCCAACCCACCAGTGACTGACAGCATTTAACTTCCCTTAATAATGCACATGGACCTTATCTCTGGGCCTTAACAACTCCTGCAGCTCAGTCCCTTATGTGCCCATAGTGTGTCACTATTATGAACACGCTCAAGTAATAAATGTATTTTAATTAAGCAGGGAGTGTTTATGATTATGTGATTACCCATGTAATATTCCACCTAGAAACTTGGAAGGAGTCCACAAATATCAAACCGTAAAATGTTTGAGGTGAAGACATTTGTTGGCACTTGCTGAACAGGCAGGAGAAGTTAGTCACCGTTTTGTTGTTTCATGGTTTAAAATCATATACACATTCATGCGCACCGGTAATTTTCAGGTGTTCCTCGTTTTGCTCGCAGTGAATCATAGTTTCCTGGGAAGGAAACACAAGCTCGTTCTAAAGCGCATCCCAACTTCCTGGCAAAAGACTGTACTAAATGAAACTGGCATTTAGCATTATTACATTTCATCAGGCATACCTTGCTCAGATGGATGCCAGAGATCTATGCAAGTATCATATGCATAAATGCATCCTCTTTTGGCTGTGTATATGTATTTATTTGTCAAATGCACTTGATATCTCACTAGCTCCAAAATGTTTTTTCTTACAGCCATTCAAAAGCTAGAAAAAAACTGAACAACGGTATTATCCAATGCAATATTATTACAGTAATTATTAGTATACCTGATTTCATGGATATAAATTATATGACACTGGAATAAAATGCCTCTTGTGGCCATCTGTGGAAACTCTCAGGATCTGAGAACCTGATTTTCTGGGTTTTTACATCAATCTTATTGAAGAAGGAGCAAATCACCAATGTCACACAGCCTACAGATGACTCCTAATACGGTATATTGATAACATTTGAACTGGTGTTTTTTCAGTATATATCTCAGTTCCAATCCCTGCTTGAATACAGACAACATAATTCCAAATATCAAGTCATGACAATTCATGTTTTCACAGGGACAACTACTGAATCCATGTAGTTGCCAGCATTACAAAGACTTTGCAACAGGGTTAGTATTCCAGTCTCAGGGCAGCTATAACCCTTAAGAATTAAGTACTTGATTAAATTTACTGTGAAAATGAGTGATGATTGACAACATGATCTGATAAGATATCCTCATACTTTATCTGGTATCTTGTTATCGCCTGATTTTCCACTATGGAAGGGCAAAGTTGCTGTTTCTTCATCGGTTCTCTACAATATCTAAACTATCTTGGGTCCACTTTATTTTACCCCTAGCAACCCATACCAAGTGCTACCAGTTCTTGACTCACAAAGTGGGCTTGTGAAGGAAGTTGAACAATAGGAAGGTGTTACTCTATTTAAAGTACCCGATTGTAATAGTAAGGCCTTTTATCTTTAGCAGTCAGATAAAGACACAAGGGAAAACTTTAAGGGAAAGAATGTGGGATTCCAGGTTAACCAAAACAGCTAAGGTAAAAACGTAAACACCCTATAACTGTCGACCCCTATAATATATATAACCAGAAGGAAAAGGGAGCATTGTGAACAATTATGTTTAACATTAATAGCATGAACACATATTGCATCTGATAGACATCGTCAAGAATGATTACCACTTCTTAAGCTGTCTCTATAAAACTTGTCACAGAACTTGTTTTTTGAGAAGACAATATTCTCTTTGTAGTATTTCTCAAACTGAGAGCCATGACTGACTACTTCCTGCCAGAATATACTTTGAAAATAAGTTGTTTCTTTGTGGAGTCCAGAACTCATGCATGCATCAGAGATGAAATCTTTGAATACATCTAATGTGGCCGGGACAAAAGAAGACTTCAGTTACTTTTTTTGGGTGGAGAAGAGGAAGTAAAGTTAAAAGGAAATCCTTTAATCGTATAATCAGTTATAATATTAAGTATTATAATAATTGATGCAAATTACATGCATAAAATATTAAGGAACTGGTGCATTGTATGTGAAGTAATAAAGAAAATACACTTTTAACATACATCCAACTTTCTCACACAAGAATATTTTGGATTTACTCAATTTCAGATGGTCCTTCTTAAATACCAAAATGGGACTAAAAGTATTGGCCTGAACGGGACATACATTCAGAGCCAACATGACTGGGCTGGCTGTAAATTACCCAATGTATATTTTCTATGTGGTAGCCCAATGGCGACCCTCTGTTAGGAGATTATGCTAATGTTAGCTGTTACCCCTCTCAAGGGGTATTTATTTCTACACAGGGGGGATTTTCCTTCACTTTTAGAAAATTATACAGAGTGATGTTTCCTTGTGTTCTGGGTATGGTAGGGGTTCCCTCAGCGTCTGGCTTTAGTGCGGGAGTTGGCCATCTGAAGTATGGCAACTCAGGACTCTCATGACTCTCCATGGGATGGCCCTAGGGAGTTCATATCGGTTTCGACACCGTTCAGGGAGGACGTCGGTAAGCACTCTTAACATCGTTAATGCCTGCGCCAGCATTCCCAGGGGATCCCGTCCAATGAAAGGATGTTCATTGGTTATGCACTTTTTGATGATGTTATTAGCTGAGGCTAATTGCGGGTTATGAGTATATGTTTACATGTTTGAAGTTTACCTTTACGAATAATGTTTAATAACATCCAGCAGGTCTCTTGTCTTTATTGGGTGATTGATGATCGCCCATGCCCATGTCATGTAAATCTGCCATGTGAACAAAAAATAATCATGGTGGACAATTTAATGCTGCTCTGTGGACCTTCACAAACCTTGCCACGGACCCTGGTATCGTTGTGAGTATGCTTTGCCTATCCCTGTAAAATCAATGGAGGCGTGCAGCACATACCTCCATTACAGCTCCCATGTGGCTACCTTGTGGTGCTCATCTGCAGATGTTGCTTTGGGTAAGGTGGGTGGATGGCCATGCTTTTGACCCACTCCATTCCTGGCATTGCTCCTTCCTGTGTCTAACCATCCTCAACACAAGTTTCCCTGTAACAGAGTCCAATGGTGGAAATGTATTGCAATAATAGAGGTGGTCAGCAGCACCAAAAAATCAACAGAGGCATGAGCCGGGCTCCACCAAAACCCTTAATAACAAATAGACAGACAAAGGCTCAGCACTTCAAGTTGTGAGGTGTTTGTAAGGTGTTTTAATGTCCACAGTGGCAAAGTTTTGACCCCTAGAGGTCTTTATCAAGCCTTATGGAGTCCAGACCTAATAACATTACAGCTATTTTAAGAGGAATTTCATTCTTTAAGTTAAGGTCAGGTGACATGTTATAACATGGACATACTAATAACAGTATTTGATATTACTTTATATTTGGTTGTTATTGTCTTTTCTTGTTTACAGGTTTATGCAGTTAAGAACACTGATGGCGGTGGACGGTGCTTCCTTTTTGATTTTTCTCTACATTTCAAGACTACAGTGTATCTTGCTGAGTTAAATGTATTCTTTCAGTTATGTTGCTCTCGTCAAAAGTAATCAGTCAGATTATGAACTGACCTACCCCTACCACTGCAGTCTTATTTCTTCAAGGATTTGACTGACTTTTCTGGGGAATTCATAAAAGTGCTATCAAGAGATCAACAAAAAGTGTCTAAACACAAGAAACAAACCATTTCACATCCTTAACCCCTTAATGACAAAGCCTGTACATGTACGGGCTCAAAATGCATTATTTGCAGTGGGTTTAGGGACCGCCCATTGTCCTTAAGGGGTTAAACACAAAGCATTGTGTCTCTTTTCATGAAATCCAAGAACATGGTATTTAGCTTAAGATAACTTTGTTGTGTCCTTTCACAGAGCATAATGTACAATATTATCATAAGATGAAATTATTGGGTATCGAACTTCATTATTGCAATAAAAAATGATGACACGAACATCGATGTATTGTTTTTATTCATAAAATGACACTGAAATACCCCTCATATCCCTCTTCTGTAATTAATTTCCATGCATTGTCATGTTGCCCAGTCTAGCTCAATGTAGAAAAAAGCATACTAACTGTATAAGTATGGTAACTTGGAAGAAACTGAAAGATGAATTAAGCAAACATATTTCTATTCCCAACTGTTTACATGCACCATTAGCAATAATATACATTTCACTATGCAGACCTCCCAGACAAGGACCTAAATTATGCAATATTTTATATATCAAGTTAGCAATAACAGGCAACATAAGCTGTATCAATCAGGAACATCTTCCTGCAAAGCCACCTTTTGATGTGTTTATTAGAAAATTAAACTTTAAAATAAAATGTATGGCACCATCATTGCTATACACATGGCAGTATATAAAAATTTGAAAAAGGGAACATTTATATTTTCAGACAGTTCTAGTGCATAATTTCCTTTTGCCAAACTACAATTTTCTATGGCAGCTGAAAGCCAGAGCTGAATGCCTGTGGTCCTCAGTACTAAGCATTCCCTATACTTGGCTTCAAAAAACTCCAAAAATGGTCTTTATGTTACATTATTAATATTTGTTTAAAAAGTAAGAAATAAATATAGCTGTTGTGTGCTTTCATAAAAGAATATTATATTTAAAATATTTACTTCAGGGTGGTTTCAAATGTTTAACTGAATGCAGGGGTTCCATGGGTGGAATGGCAGCAACTTTTACACAATTACTCTAGCGCCCATTAAAAAACACTGGTTCTGAAGGAAAAGAGGAACTTTAGATTTGGCTTTCAAAGATCCAGTACAGTAGTGCAATCCAGTACTGTCCACCATACACCCACCAAACACAATTGCATGAAAGTCCAAAAGAAATGTACAGAATGTAACCAGTTATGGTAAATGCTGACTGAAGTCTTTTACCCTAGTGGATATCTGTGGAATTGCAGGTAAGATAAACCTCCTCGTCTTGATTGTGCCCAAATTCTGGTGCATCTGTTTCACAAATCAACAATGTTTTTCTCTTTTTTTTAGGTTATAAGTGGATTCAATTTCCATTTAGCTTTGGGGACATCAAAACCATCAAACTTGCCTTTGTCATGTAGAATAATATGTATTTCTGCCTCTTTATCTTGGACAATCCCCCTCATATTTAATTGTTTATATTTCCTTAAATTAGAGACATATGCTACTTTTCTGTTTTTTATTTAGTCTCTGTAGGATATTAGGAAACAATATCTGAAAGTCATTGAAGAAAAAGAGAAACACATTATGTAAAAATGCAATCATAAAATCCCACAGTCCTTGCCGTATCACCTACCTCTTGGGTTATCTGGGGTTATCATACTCCCTATGCCTACATTCTGCAGTTATTATGGACCCTCTGATTCATATTTATTTACTGGGGTAGCTGTTTTTTTTAGTTTTTAAATTCAATCTGCTTTACTGTAAATATCCGATAACTTTTTCAACTTAGCTCAATGCTATTTTCCAAATGACCAAGTTGAGTCAAATCAAGTAATTTAAAACAGTAGTGGGAATGGGACAGCCAGATTCAGCCCACTTGATTTGTTTAAATGGAAATGCAGTCATGGTAATCTCATAGCCTTCCAAACAAGATTTCAGGAGGGGAGCCTTTTGGCCTAGTTCCCCAAACACTGCCTAGAGGCATTACTAAGGGGCAAGAGTGCCCTGGAGTGGTAACTTGAATCAGACTCTTTATCCTCTAGAGGAAGCTCTTACTAATGATGACGGGCTTGAATCCCCGTCTCACAGAGGAGCTTGAGATGTGGGGAAAACATTTAGAGTTCTTACGCGATTGATTCTTGGCACTTATCTTGGTGGAGGAGGTTCAGTTATAGAAGAAGTATATTGCTAGGCTGCAGCGAAACCAGGCCTTGACTGACCATCTGGCCAACGTCATTCCATACGCACCCAATCTGCTGCTCTAGCAGTGTGCAGTCACTAGCTGTATATGTCTGGCCACGAGCCACGTGAGGATAAACCCATAATGTGCGGCCTCTCATATGCACCTGTCTGCTGCTCTTGTGTCATTTGGTGGTCGCTGGACCTGAAGTATCCGGGCCACCTCGTCATCTTCAGTCCGGCCCTCACAGAAGCTAATACTATGCCATAGGGTGCATTTATTATAATGAGAGAACGTATGCCAATCACACCCCCAACGATTTATGCCTACCATATGTGTTCACAATCAATTAATTGAATCATACAGAACTGATAATTGAGACTAGGCAGGCTTCCGCAATCCATTGCCCTCAGCTATTTGCTTATTTCCAGAGGACAAACACTGTTTCATTTTGTTGTGAGGCCTGAGATTAGTCTCCTTGAAGATTACCAAGTAAAGCCTTTTAACAGGTGCATAATTGCAGCATTTGTTTAAACCTCCAGCTGGAGCCAAGATCCAAATCATGTTAAAGGGTTGCTCTTGGCTCTTCAGATATTATGTCTCCTCCCAAAAACCTCAGATGTAACAGACCTTTATGAGCACCATAGGAGTTGCAGTCCACGGTAGCTGAAGTGGCAAAGGCTGCGTAAATTTAGCCTGAACTACATGTTGACAATAACAACGTAGAATACCTTGGTTTAATATATATATATGTTTGTCTTTTCCAGACATCAGTAATTTCTCTAAAATCAGTAGTTTTAGAGAAAAGCTAGCACACTGTGTTCTGGCGAAACTAGATCTAACGTATTCACAATGTGCCTTTACAGAATATGTATAATCAGAATATGTATAATCATAGTTAAAGGATAGTTTAAATTTCATATCCACATGTCCTGGAGCGCTGGGTTATCCTTACCTGACCTACCGGCATACCCGGAGATTGCCGGGTGAGCGCCGCTCCTCCGCCCATTTTTTCATTAAATGGGAGTGTTTCCCACTGCCGTTAGCGGGAACGCCCCCGACGTCAGCTGGAACTCCCCCGGCGTCAGTGGGTACTTCCATTAACGTCAGTGGGAACGCCCACCAACGTCAGCGGGACCACCCACCAACGTCAGCGTGATATATATATATATATATATATATATATATAATATTTTATTTAGCGCCAACAAAGCATGCAGGGCTGTATGAGGCAGTTAACACATACATAACAAACATACATTTGCTTACAGCATACATACATACATATATATACATATATATATATATCTATATATATATATATATATACACACACACACACATATATATGTATATATATATATATATATATATATATGTGTGTATATATAAAATCTCTCTGTGTGTATATATATATATATATATATATATATATATATATGTATATATATATAGTCTCTTTATATATATATTGTGTATAACAATACACATTGTTTTGTTGTTTTTGCGAGGTTCGGGGTTTGTATGTACATGGATAGATAGGTGAATAGATCAATCGATTGATAGATAGATCTTCTTGATTGTAGGTTCATCTGAGCAGGGCCCTTCTCACCTGTTGTTTCTTTATGTCATCTTGTTATATTATATACTAATTGTTATGACCTGTGCAGAGGCGTATCTAGGGTATGGCACCTATGGCTCGTGCCATAGGCGCCATTTGAAAGGGGGGAGCCAGTGAGCGTCTTTCAAACGCTTTTTTTTTTTTATGCGGAGGAGAGAGGGGCGCCTAGCAACCGCTCGGCGCCCCTCATTCTCCTCCACGAGGCCTCTTCCTCCGTCCCGGTGCCAGCATTTCATGCTGAGCGCCGTAATATAACGTCATATTTTGGCGCTCAGCAGTGAAGCAGCGGGCGCCGCAGCAGTGCAGAAAGACAGAAGCTTCTTGCTCCCGTCGTTGGACCTCAAGGTGAGAGAACTAAAAAGGGGGAGAGGGTAGAGAGTTAATATGTGGATGAGTTGTCTGTATGAGGGAGAGCATGAGTTAATATGTGGATGAGTTGTCTGTATGAGGGAGAGCATGAGTTAATGTGTGGATGAATTGTCTGAATGAGGGAGAGCATGAGTTAATGTGTGGATGAGTTGTCTGAATGAGAGAGAGCATGAGTTAATGTGTGGATGAGTTGTCTGAATTAAAGTGTGAATTAGTGAGTGACTGTAAGAATGTTTGTGTGTATCATAGATGTATAATTGTGGAAGGGCAAAGATGGTACTAGCAGGAGGTTTGAGCCTTGGGGACCAAGATGGCACAGGCAGGGTGTATATGGGACAAAGATGGCACAGGCCGGACTGTTTGGGGACAAAGTTGACTTGTGCTGGGCTATTTGGGGACAAAGATGGCAAATCTTTTGTGTGTTATCAGGGTGCTGGTCAGGTTCTATGTGGGCAGTGTGGGCGCAAGGGCTGACTTTGGGGTGTGCAACCTGTGATCTATGCCTGTAATTTAGGGGGTTTTAAATATACCTTTTAATGCTGTGTTTTGATGTGAATTCCAATTGATCTATACCTGCAAAGCTGGGTTTTTGTGTTATTCTGTAGATCCATATCTGCTATGCTATTTCCATACATTATTTATGTATACCTGCAAATACAGGGTTAATATGTCTTATCGGCAGCAGGGACTAATATATTTATATATATATATATGGGCAGCAGGGGCTAATAAATGGGTTTTAGATATTTGGACAGGGGCGCAATTTCAGTGCTTGCCATAGGCGCTATTTTCAGTAGCTATGCCTCTGGTCCTGTGTACCCTTTGTACAGTGCTGTGCAACCTGGTTGCGCTATATAAAACGATAATAATAATATATAGATATTAGATAGATATTACATGGATAGATAGATAGATAGATAGATAGATAGATAGATAGATAGATAGATATATAGATATTACATGGATAGATAGATAGATAGATAGATAGATAGATAGATAGATATATAGATATTACATGGATAGATAGATAGATAGATAGATATTACATGGATAGATAGATAGATAGATAGATAGATAGATAGATAGATAGATAGATAGATAGATAGATAGATAGATAGATAGATAGAGCAGTATAGGTTGTAAAGAGCACTGGAATATCCAGCCTAGCAGGGAGTAGCAGAGAGCTTCCTCCAGGGGGAGGGATTTCAGGACACCGGGGCTGTGGAGGCCAGGCTTCCAGAGGCAGCTACCGGACTCCCTCAGTGTATTCACTGCAGCCTGGCCACGGGCACACTCAGCGCAGTGAAACAACCTGGACTACACTAGTGTGCACTCACAAGCCAGACCACTTCCAGTCTAAGGACAGACTCTGGGAATCGGGAGGACAAAAGTGAAGCCCCATTGGCCACAGCGTTAAGGATCTCTGTATCTGTGAAACTTCGCTTAGAAGTCTTATGGGCAGCACTAGCATGTCCTGCAGCAGCGGCAGCCAGCTACAGATGTGAGGATATCCTGGAAACAAAGAGCCTGGGTGAAGGTGCCTTACTGAACCTCGGTGCATGCGGAGGAATGGATTACCTACACATCTAGAGAGTTATGGTGTGCACACGGTCAATGCAGACCCTCTCATAGACTTAAAGGAACTTGTCTTCGAATACACAAACAATGGATCATTTCTTTACTGAGGTCAGTTCGCTTATGTCCGATTATATATTTGTTGTAATAGCATTGTTTAGACATACAAAAAGTGTTATGTGGAAGCTGCCCTTCTTTTCTGGATCCATGTATATTACCTGGACCATAGTCTTAGCAGAGATTCGGTGATGCCCCTGGAGGGGTAGCTGATGATGGGATCTTTCTATGAATGAAGTTCCTTGGCTGTGATCACATGTTAGTGTCCTCGGTGTCTACCTTTGTAGGGTTTGATCACAGTGCACACTCATTTAATTCAGCTCCTGATGTGAGAATTAGCATTACAGTGTAATATATTAAGCAGACGGGATCAGCAGTCTATTGTGCAAAGTATGTCAACTTTTCCTGGATGGCAGGGTGGCTCCTGAATAGTTCACCTAATTCCTGTCTCCTCTGACTTTCCTGTTGTTTTCCTTGTGTAGCAAGATCACGACAGTCACAAAGGACAAATAACCCCCTGGTGCATTATAGCACATTGATTTTAGTTCACTATTTTACCCTACTCCTCTGTTCCTTGTAGTATCAGTATGCTTAGATACTTGAAGGTTTTAGCATTACACCATCTATCTGCTTAATGATCATTAGGTATCAGTCTTTTTTTTTTTGCCTGATTTGACTTCAAGTAGCCAGAAGTTTTCAAAGTACACAAATATGCACCTTAAATATAAGGTCTGCCTCATCTTTGGTTTCTGTTAGTCTAAGTTGTTATGTGATGCACTGCTTATGAAGTTTTGTCCTGCTTGCTCACTGTACATCGCTGCAGAATATGATGGTGATATATAAATCACATAATAATAATAATAATAATAATAATAATAATAATAATAATAATATTTAAAAAAAATAATATATATATATGTTTCTGTAACATGGGGATTGTACATCTCTGCTGGATATGATGGCGCTATATAAAGCAATAAATAATAATAATAGGGACATAGCTAAGTGCATGGTATTTCCTTTGAGTACTTTTCGGTTTCCTGTGAGGGGCACCTTGATGGATGGGGATACAGTTCATTATGAAGCCATGGAGTAACTTGAGACAGGACAGAAAAGAGCCCCCATTTTGGAGCTATAGAAGAACAAAACACTAAGAGAATTATGTCCAGCTTTACAATGCAATATATCCACAGTGTGTAAATAAATAAATAAACAAAAATCATACCTCTTTATATTGCAATGCTCATTTACCGGACTAACATGAATATTTCAATGCACATATGTATGTGTGTGTGTGTGTGAGAGAGAGTTCAAGTGGAAATAGGATAACCCTTTAGAAAAGTAATTGTTCTGTGGAGCAATCAGCAGGGCTTCCACCACTTATGCATATGGCTCGGGCTATCTATTTGAGACTCCAGTAGTTTAAATTTGGTGAAAATTGAGGCTTTTTAAGAGTTTTACAAATTACGTGTCAGTATATTGGTTAGAGGTTTAACCAGTTTACCTATGAACTATATCCTATCCTGCCCCCCCCACTTCACTTTATATATAAACATGACTTCAGATGTAATCTGACAAATTAAACTGGTTCAAAAGGACGCTGTCATTTGCAATTCAAAAATAGCATTTTACCCCCTTTAAGCAAATGACGTTTTCAAGGTGAGAGCTAGGGCAGCGCTTCATTGCGAAACCAGTTTACCTGAGTTCAGTAGCATGATGCAGAAACGCACACCTCGTGTGATTCATCAATCAAGAGAAGTAACAGTTCAATGGGATAATTCATGCTTTTGCTCCTAGGTTGTCGTGTCTCAACCCCAAATGACTGCTAGGGCAGGGAAAAGAATGGGTATATATGAAATCTATATATCTATCTATGTATATTCTCTGTATCCCAGGAGCATTGTGTCGCTAGTATGTGGCCAATATATAATGTTGTATATAGCAAAACAATCATGTTCTCCCTTCATTCTAAAAAGTTTCTTTCTTGGACTTGTCAGCTAGTGGCTAAGAATTAAGAATCAGCCATTATTTTCTGCTGTGTGTGTTCATTTTAAACATTTAGCTTGTTGGCACCTGAATATCACACCAGATCAAATAACATTGATGAAGCAGAACTATTCCATTGGTTGCTATGGCGACTGCACTTCTTTGCATATAACCCCCATGTATGTAATGTCATTTAGCTCTAAACCTATTTTTTTTATTACCGTATATATTTGTTTCAAGAGGCCTGTAAATTGAGTACGAGCAGTGGCTTTAAAAATGTTTTCCTTAAGTCTACACAACTATTTCTTTCAATTATTTTGTTAACCTTTTATTAGACCTGACACTGTTTTAATTCTGGTTCTGTTTGACTAGCAGTGTTGTGGTCTGCAGCAGCTGGTGTAGCAAAGGTTGTCGCCAAAGTGCTGACTAAGATTATGTTAAGTATCTTGTAAGTAATTTACTGTTGTTGGGATAATTGATCATGGATTGAATGGGCCCTTTTAACATTTTAAAGTGGTACATAACTCAGTCAGGCCTGGTTCTGCGATTTATTATCATGGGTGACTGACAACTATTGAAGAGCTATAACTCACATAATGCTCAGCTACCCATAGATACGTTTTCGTTTAGGGCAGTAGATGAGCACAGTGTTCAGTGTGGAGTTGCAGTTCCACATGAGAGATAGCTGCTGGTTGGCTGTTTGTGGTCTGTGGACCTTTCTAAGAAAATAAGATCACTAGAATTTAAGGCAAGTCATTAAATATCTACATATATATATATATATATATATATATATATATATATATATATATATAATGGGGTCTGAAAACTAAAATTAGTTTTGCTTGTCATGTTCTGCCGCAGGAATGTTGACCTGTACTGTATGGCTGCACAGTAAAATCTGAATACTATTGCATGGAAATGTTGAATCTTGTAATTTGCAAACAAAATATGTTAGTGTAGTATCTGGATGCTCTAGGTTGCAGTATATTTTCTTTAAATTTACTAAATGTATTGTAATCTTGGCTTACCATTGTTTTTGAAGAGTTTGTTTTATATGATTAAATTAAATCAGTTTTCTTTTTTCTGTTGTTTTTTAATTGCAGATATTCTATATTATATAAAAAACATTTTTTTTACAGCATTTTGTACTATAATAGTGAAAAGTTATCCCACTGTGACACAGAATTTTAGCCCACCATATGTATAGTTATTACATATGTAGTCAGTTTGCTGTAATGCGCATATTGTTGTGTTAAACCTTTAAATTTAATGCGGGCACATCAGGGTATTTGGCACCAGTGGCAGATCCTCGAGGCAAATAAGTTTAAGTAAATAACATGTACTGAACAGATTTGGTATAATATAACTCCTATCAATACCGGTATATACTGAGCCAGACATTGATTGTGGTACAGCATAACCCCATCACTATATACTGAGCCACACATTGATGTGGTAGGCCTCTGCACCTGAAGCAGCCTGTCTGTGCCACCTCTGCCCCCTTAACAGCCCGCTTGTCCCATTTCTACCCCTAAACACTTATAACATTCACTCACACACTCATTGATTAATTCACTGTCCCTTTAATCGTAATTACTGAAATTTGCTTAAGCATTTTAGATATTAACACATTAAGGGTTATTTATAAAGACTCAATTTTGGTGGTCTTATCACCATTGTAACCAATGGAATGTTTATGCTGATTCAGTTGCTTTGGTAATAAGATCACTTTTAGTACTTTGCACCAAATTTGTTCTTTGTATATTACTATATATTTTTTTTTCTATTATATTTATGGTAATAATATGCTACAGTATTCTATGGAAACATTCCTAATTAGAATACAAAGGAAAAGCCAACAGTTTCCTTAACGCACAGACACACACACAGCCAGCAGGTTTAGCGGGTTTAATCGCGAGGATTGTACGATAAGATCACTTTTTTAAACATTGCACCAGAATTACTTTTTTCTTCAAAATGTAGATACCACATTCAGAATTACTATAATTAGATCACTCCATCATTTCTTGTTTTGAACTGTTGTTTAAACATTTTTGGATTGTTTGTGAAGAGCAAATTTGGTGCAAAGTTTTATTTATTTATTTATTTTGCTATGGTGATCACTTTTCAAATTTTGCACCAGAATGTACCGTTCTATATCGTGATCTTCTGGATTCCAGCACAGCCATATGGTAAAAGGCAGCCATTTTTTTTTTACTGTATAAACAATGTGATTCAAAATGTTGCATATACTGTATAAATGTATATGTTTGCTACATACAGAGCAACAATCCTGTGTGTGTCTACTTGTGATTGTTACAAAAGGATACTTCATGTAAGAGGAACCAGTCTTTTGTCCCTTTGAGTAAATAGAATTTGCTTACAGCCTCAGTGTATTCTATGTAAGGAGCTGTCCTGTGGAAAATGTATCACCTGGCGCTTATTTGTTCAGGTAGACAGGTGAGAGCAGTACAAGTTGTTTTATGTGCATTGCGACCAAAGCTTGTGCCCTTTGTACAGTATAATTCCTTTCATTATACTGCCCTGATTCTTTTTCAACTTTGTTGTACGGGAGCTTTCAAGATCAAAAAGACTTTTTTTTATTTTTAGTAGGACCATAATAAGGATGGAAACTTTATTTCTCTCTTTATTTAAAGTTAACTTGAAAGGGTTGCTAATAATTATCTGGAGGCAGGTATAGTGAGCAATAAAGCACTCCTGTTGAAGCTGTAAATGACTACATGTTGGTGCTTGCTACGTTGTGACATCATTAAGAGCTAATGCAAATTACCTCATTGTAATGCATATTATTTTACAAAAACTAGGTAAGCAAAACACTTATATATATATTTATATGAGTCATTCTGTATTTGCAATTGGTAACTTTTGATAGTAGAAGAAAGCAAAAAAAAAACATTATAGTTTAGAGTTAGTAATGTTTTAAGGATATACAGTAAACGAGACATCACATGTAAGACATATGGTCTGTGTAATTCCAATGTGTGAACAATAACCACTGTGTATATTGGCTGCGATTTAAAGTTATTCAAGTGCTTGAAATGTTACATAAAACATAAAAGATATACACATAATGTGAGAAATACTTTTAGGTATAATTTAATGGAAAGATCTTTTTCTGCTGGACACTTCTGTATTAAGATCACATGAGTAGTTTCTCAATTCTTTTCTGCTACCTGTACTGCCGCCCAATCTCCACTTTGCACGTGTATTGTCTTGCATTAACTGTCTGCCATCTTTGCTTCTGTCTTTATATCTGATCAGTTTAAAGACTCTTTGTATTGGAATTGCCAATAAAGAGATCTGGATTATTATTATTCAAATACAAGCACAACATTGAAATATGTATGTAATATATATATATATATATATATATATACATACACATTGCATAATTTCCATTTAATTACTATTGAATATCATGTTACAGAAACACAGCCAGATGGTGGACTTCATGAAGGTATACAGTGGATTATGACATCACTGGACTTACATAGTAGGAGATTAGTCAGGCTAACAAACAGTTGGAGGTGACATGTTATTGTGAATTTAGACAATAAGCCTGTCAATTGCAGTGTTTGGGCTACTTACTCATTTTCCTCATAATGGGTTACATACATTATTCTATTATTTGTAATACATAATAAACTTCTGTCGGCATATCCAATTAATATTTAATCTCCTTAAACACAATCTGCTGCCATCATCGTACATGAGATACGTAAGGGCACTATCTCTTTGTAGTTCAAAGCAAAGCAGACATGGTGAGGATATGGTAGTTGACAGGCATTCATAGGTCTGTTGTCATGGAACCTATCAGTGCCTGCTTTTGTCCCACATGACAACTCTGTGTTCCTGGAAAAATGATGAATGACATAAAACTGTACATGAATAAAGTATTATTTCTAAGAAGAGTGTCATCTTTATGCTTAGCCTAGGATGACTTGATTTTCCATATAACTAAGGTGCATACGAAAAGAAAAACAGCAGCAATGAATGTAATGCAGCTCTTATGCTGGATTTTAATGATATGTGTGGATCATGTCGTAGTGTGAAACTTCATTTTCTATCCTGCTAAGAAAAATGAGCCTGTTTCTCTGTTATATTTTTTCTTACAAATGGAATTTGTTTCCTTGAAATACGTGTGTTTATTTTCCCCCCTCACCCATCGCCCTTCACCCCCTCTGTAATACAAACCATACAGAACCCTAGAAAAGATAAACATCTACTGAAAGGCTTTCCAATTGCTACCTTTGAAGACTGATGTCAATTTGAACTCTACTAGTATGACTGGATTGGCCATACCTTCTAAGTCTGTTCTCCCAACTAAACTACGAACTAGAAAGGACCACATTTTCTAACCAAATGTTTTGTATCCAGAATATGCAAGTAATAGACTTGACAACCTCTTATCAATGCTGTAAACATGCTGTAGGATGATGATGAAACTTATAGACCAGATGAAGGGTTTCAGGTTGCCCAGCCCTTCTGGGGATCTTTTCCAGATATGTTTTAGAGTGTTGTGGAGAGCTGTATGAAAGGACCACCAGAATCCCATTATGACTGAAAAATTAGTACTTGCTTATTTACATATTTAATACGATCCAGGAACCCTTCTAGTGATGTTCACTGATAAGGCCCACCCTATTAGAAATACTGAAGATTACGGTCTACAATGAAAGACTAAAATGAAAATCTAAAACAGTACAATTTGGTAGAAAGTTCTTGCTTTAAAAAGCCTCCGAGTAACCTACAATTTTTTAGTATCTTTTGGTGCACACAAAAAATGTTTAGCTTATGTATGTTGTCAAAGTTCATTAACTAAACACGTGTGCACTCCATCGCTTAGAAGAACTTTTGATATCTTGCGACAGGCGTCCAGATCACAGCCTGGGGCGAGTGTGAATGAGGCCTGTGTCATTGAATAGAAGAATAGGCTGCTTTCAGAGTTAATTGTAACCAGCAGGGCATATGCTCTTTCATTGCCAGGCATGCAAAGTGTGGCTCACCCAGGAGATAATTTAACCTATTTTCCCTAAAAATCAACAAGTTTAGCTCCTAGTAAGAAGGGTTCATGGTTTGGAATTATCATTCCTATTGTTGCTTTTGTAATCCCTCATTAAACAATCCTTGCCTGCCTTGGATGTTTTATATATCACCACAGGGTCATTGGGTGGGGTGCAACCTCTACTTAACAAATCTGAAAAGCAAATAGATTAATACTTGCCAGTTCATAAGCTTCTTCCATCTGTGTAAAAGGACCACCAATAGATAATGTTTTCTAACCTGTTGATCAGAAGTGGTCACCAAGGATTTTTGTTTGGCCCCATAGGTTTTATAGTATTAAAATATTGATTTGTTAGGACCCAACTCACCAAAACAGGTCGTGTCACCTACTAAATTATTGCAGTGCTTGCCCATCAAACAGGGTGGTAAGATACATATCTTCTCCCGTACGTGCTCCATCACTTAAAAATTGGGCAATGTTCAAAATGTAACCTTTTCATGGCCATTGTGAAACGTTTATAAATAGGTGTTCTATACTGTATTTGGTACATATTAAAGCCACTTCGCTTCAGTGGATACATAGGTTTCATGACACATTAAAAGGAAGAATGCCATAAGCTATAAAGAGATTTTTTTTGTGAGTAGATCTTTATTGTTTGTTTACATTTATTTATAGTATTTTGATTATAGGATTTTATTTATGGCATGTTAAGTTTTCTGATTTCAGCATATTCTAGCTTTAATTGGGTTAGTTGTTTGGTTTTGTAGATTAATTAGTGTGTATTTTGATGGAAGAACGATGACGGTGACAAAAAGGAATGTCCTACCTACAAAGGAGTACAAAAACTTATAGGTAGCAACATGACCCTAAAAATGATGTGCTTGGTGTATAATTGGCTTTTGTGCAGGGCTTTGCTCAGCTCATGAGGGTGTTAGATACATTGAACAGCCTCCCAGCACAGATGCAACAGATAGGGATATGGCTATTCTGAATCTAAGACAGAACAGAAGACTGATTAAGGTCTGGGTCTCTACATCGGGAAAAACAGGCATACTAAATGGGCAGAATGGTTCTTACCTGCCATCAAAGTCTAGGTTTCTATGCCATGCCACTTAGTTGATATGTGTAATACATGGACATACTATGTGTATGTTGAATGTTCAGTAATGGTTGCTTTCATAGAGGCAGTAATAGCTGTGCCCTAATTATCCAATAAGTCTCTCAAAGACCCTTTTTCTTATTTTTTCAAGTTTAGCATTAGAATCATTTAATTATGCTTAGGCTTTGTGAAGCTTTGGCAGAGTAATATTCTTTGTGAATTTAAATTTGACTTAATTGTTTATTTATTCTCGTTCGAAAAGTTTGGTTATTATGTTTTCAGAAACTAGAGAGGTCCTGCTTTTGTCTTTATTCAACAAATTCTTTGTTATTAGAGAAGTCGATGGAGCTGTTATAAATAAGACTTCTGTTAATTTCATTAAATAATTATGATCTTGTTTTTTTAATAGCAACACATCAAAGAAGTCTTGTTCTTTGTGTATTTATGAAAATGTAATTATAAGCCAACACAAAATAATTTAATCTTAGTCCTTCCATTCATTTATATGGTCGTAGTGATCTTTTTTGATGTGATGGTTCCTAATATATTTAAATTTTCTTTGTGAATGTGTTAATATGTTTGAAGTGTTTTCAGTAAAGTGCAACACTCTGCCTTGCTGTCAAGCTACTTACCTTTCCGTGGTGATGATGCATAACAGCAGTCTATTAGGCTAAGATGACAGCTGCGTTGTCAAGATGCAGCTTAGTTTGGTTCTGAACTCAGCCACGTGAATACACGCCCTTAGTGCTGTGGACAGATATCAGCAGAAACCCACAGGTACCGTATTGGCCCTGATTATAGACAACCTCTCAAACTTTGGGTCTTAACGAAAGAAAAAAGAAAAGGCCCCTTTTGAAAAAAGATCAAGACCACTGTTTTGGTTTTGTTGCTGTCACACTCTCATTCACCCTCTTGTTCATCTTTCTTCTGTAGTCTTTCTTCATTCGCTTCTCCCCAGAATCAGCTCTGATTGGAGGAAAGAGAGGTGCAGAAATGCATCTCTCTCTCTCTCTCTCTGGGAGCAGGTCTGCAATATTCTGGCCTCTTGGAGTACTTCTGCCAAAGAGGGCGGAGCCACCATGCTTACTATAGGCAGCCTCTCCCCGTTCCTCCAATCCGGGGAGAGGGTGTGCACAGAGGCTCCGTCCTTTTGCAAAGATAAGAGAGCTGATACAAGGATGAAGAGAGAAGAACAAGGAGAGGCAAGGGAAGAAGTAGCGCTGTGGAAAAGGGGACAGGGATGGCTAAGAAGTTAGGGAGAAAGTGAGAGAGAGAGCCAATGACCTTGAGGCCATTTTATCAAATGATTTTTCACAGTAAGCCAGCAAAAAGCGTTTCCTTTAGAAATGCTTACACTGTTTACTGAAATGTGGGTCACTAAATGTAACACTTGTTTGCTCCACTAATCCCTGAAGAAATTGGAGTTGGTCCTTCAATGTGCATAATGCACAGAGATAACTTTACACTTATAGTAAAATATAGTACGTGTGTATAATAAAAATCCATAACTTTAGTTTCACATGTTATTTTAGCATCTCAAACCTACACACATTTATATATACTCACCCATTGCCTCACATAGGCATCTACATTTATGACCCCCCCCATACTTTCCTACTTTTGTAGACTCAGCAAGAGTCTCATCCTTTGTGATCCAGTGGCCAGTAAAGGATCTGTTCTCCTTCTCCCTTGTAGTCCTCACAAGCTGCCTGCTTCTGAACTCCTCAATCCTGATATCTGAAATGACTTTATATCCCGGGGTTGCTGGGATTAAGGAAATGGAGATGGAGAGGGCTTCGGCAGCGGCCACGCTCACCACTATCACTCTCCATTTAATTGCTATGTAAATCTAAGCTCCAAAAAAAGTGTTTGTGTGAAAAAATACTTTTAACAGAATTAAGTTTCATATACCGTATTTGCTCGATTATAAGACGACCCTGATTATAAGACGACCCCCCAAATCTTAATATTAATTTAGGAAAAAAAGAAAAAGCCTGAATATAAGACGACCCTATAGGAAAAAAGTTTTACCAGTAAATGTTAATTCATTTAAACACTTTTTTTAATAAAAGCTATGAATGAGAAAAATATTTTGGTTTTATTTCCTTCTATTTTCCAACCTGCCCCCCAGTTATGCACATCTGCCCCAGAAGTGCCTTATACCCCCTATATGCCACTGTGCCCCATGATATGCCTTTTAACCCTCTAAATGTCACAGTGCCCCATGATATGCCTTTTAACCCTATATGCCACTGTGCCCCATGATATGCCTTTTAACCCTATATGCCACTCTGGCACTTAGAGGGTTAAAAGGCATATTATGGGGAAGAGTGGCATATAGGGAGGTTTAAGGCATTTCAGGAGGCAGAGTGGCATTAAAGGGGTTAAAAGGCATTTCACAGAGCACTCTGCCTCCAAAAATGCCTTACATCCCCCCATTTAACACTCCCTCCCCCTCCTCCAAACTTACCGGTGCTTCTGAGTTGGGGGGGGCGCATAACACAGGAGGGTCCAGGTCCCCTGCATCTGAGCCCCAGGTGCTTAGTCCGGGCAGCATGTAGAGCTCCACGCGAATCGCGTAGAGCTCTACACGCTGCCCGGACTAAGCACCGGGGACTCAGAAGCACCGGTAAGTTGGAGGGGGCATAACACAGGAGGATGCAGGTCCCCTGCATCCTCCTGTGTTATGCCCCCCCCTCCAATTTACCGGTGCTTCTGAGTCCCCAGTGCTTAGTCCGGGCAGCGTGTAGAGCTCTATGCGATTGTATCGTGTAGAGCTCTACGCGATTGTATCGCGTAGAGCTCTACACGCAACCCGGACTAAGCACCGGGGACTCAGATGCACCAGTAAGTTGGGTCGGGGGTTAACACAGGAGGATCCAGGTCCCCTGCATCTGGGTCCCCAGTGCTTAGTCCGGGAAGCGTGTAGAGCTCTACGCGATTGTATCATGTAGAGCTCTACGCGATTGTATCGCGTAGAGCTCTACACGCAGCCCGGACTAAGCACCGGGGACTCAGAAGCACCGGTAAGTTGGGGGGGGGGGTTAACACAGGAGGATCCAGGTCCTCTGCATCGCTGCGGGGGATCTGGATCTTAGTCTCATAATCAGACCTATTTGAGGTCTGATTATAAGACGACCCTGATTATAAGACGAGGGGTATTTTTCAGAGCATTTGCTCTGGAAAAAACCTCGTCTTATAATCGAGCAAATACGGTATTTACTATATTAGCATTGCAGCATTGTAAGAAAATTGCAAATTCAACATAAGTGTTTTTTTATGCAGGGGTAGTGTCCGTGAAAAGGCTTGTGCTTATGGGGCATTAAGTTAAATGCCTTTCACAAACAATGCTGTGGCCTACTACTGTTATATAGTAAAGTGCAGCATGCCAAATGTTTCTACGCAAGTCATGGAGCCTCCATAATATATAAGATTTTTAGAAATGGACGCTATTTTGTACAATATAACTTTCAAGCGCTATGTCCTCTTTAACCCATTGTATATGACTGCAAAATCCGATGGCGTTATGTAAATCAATAAATTAGAATGGGTCCCTTTTTGTGAGGGGATTCTCTCTTTGTGACCCAAATACCCTTTTTTCTCCTTTCCTCTCCTAATGTCTCTCTTTTCAGGGCGTTCATAGTGTTTAGTGGGTATGAGTGTATCACAGTGCAGTGTAAGTATAAATTATGAATTCATACCTCTATAAAGAATTTCACCACATTGTAGTAGATCTCCAAAAAGTTGTTTTTATTGGATCTTATGTTCCTGGGAATGTAAGCTTATATAGTCTTAAAATGGTTCCACGGTTTCTATTAATTCAGCAAAAGACATGGTTTCAGGAACAGATTATAAAATTTAGAAACGCTCTCTACACTTAAAAGGGATTCTACAGGGAGGAGTTTAAGATTTGCAGCCAAAAGTGCAGAAATATATTTCATAAATAATTGCTTTCAAATTAATAATAGAAAAAAACAGTATGGATTCCCCGCTGAAAATAGTTGTTTTGTCAACCTAACACAATAGTATTAACTTGAATTAGACTTGTAATTGGCAAGATATAACAACCAAAATATTAATTTTGTGGATAGCGTTGGATTCTAATGTTAAATATTGCTCCCAATAAAAAGCCTTGGAACTTTCTCAAGCCTATTTTGGAAGAAAATTTCCCATTGTAACTACCATTTCTAAAAAGAGTTAATCGAAGCTGTTTTGGCACAGAAATTTGAATTTAAGGTGATATTCCAGCCATCGTATGCACTTTAATGTATATAATAGTTGAGGGTGTCTTGTGAGACCCCCATCCTTATGCGCATTCAATGGAAAAGCATTCCTGCCACTGAATGGCCGCTTCAGGCACCCATTCAGTGGTGAGAAACCTTGGACCATGGATGGTTGTAGGCATCTTCTCTATAAAGTATTATTTTATTTATGAATTTTAGTTTACTCGGTATATATTAAATTACTTACAAAGTGAGTTCAGGGGTGCCCCTGTAGTGTCCCCTGGAGCATCAGCATTTTGGGTTACCAATGGTATTTTTGAGTGAATATTCACGTGATTAGTTTAGCCAATTATAGTTGTAGAACATGCGCCATTTGGACACATGAGATCAAACGTGTGCATTTATGTATGCTGAATCTAATTGTCTTGAGAAGGTCATTTCAAAAGTCCAGAAGAGTGATGGTATTTTATTCAGTGCTAACCGCTGAACAGAAAGTATCTAAGCTGGGTCATTAGATACAACTGCAAAAAGTCTTCCTAACTATAATAAGCTTTTTCGGAATTGTGGATTTAAACCTTAGTATATAGCACATACCTCATCTTTTTATGTTACATGTTACTATTCAGAATGCAAAGATAATGAGATTTTGTGGGTTACATCTTAAAGCAGAAGTTATTTTAGTATAGTGATGGATGATAGTTTCATGGCACACCCCATTGCTGTATATACCTTTTTTTGAATAAAAGCAACGATGCTTTGAGTTGCTGATAAAACGCATGCCTTCTTAGCTTTCCACATTGTGGAGATCTTTTTAAATGTAAGCCTTAATTTTTGCTATTTATATTTAAAGAGAGTTTAACCTAAATGGAAAAAAAAAACATGCTGTTACATCAATTGTGTGTGAGAAGAAGGAAGGAATTTAGTACTATTAGTACATAATATTCTTTGCATAGTTACAATACGTATATTTACCAGAATTAAGGGGTTTTCCCCAAATATATATATATATATATATATATATATTAAATATGCATTCCTATACTGCATTTAGATTTAAACCATCAGTTTGTGTCCGCCGGCTGGATACATGTAGCGGCACACTGCAAACGTGTAAGGGCATAACGTGTATCCAACAGGCAGCTGCACATATGTAGTGTATTGGCCACTGGCCTTAAAGTGCCAGGGCAGATTTCAAACCCCATTTGGGCCTTGTGCTGTATTTTTGTCTGATATTCTTGGGGGCAAATCACATTAATTCTTGATGTTTTCAAAATAAATTCTTAAAAGTTGGTTTATAGACATCTCACTCTCTTTGTATTTGTGCTGTGCTGGTCTCCATAGTTGTGCCTGTAGGATGCTTGACCGATTTAGCTCATCCATACTAATTAAACTAAACCTGGTTATTTTATTTGTTAGTCCAAGTTAGTCGCTTGTGTTCAAAGACATGTTTGTGTTAAAACATTATGAAAAGCAGATGGTGCACTTTGAAATATGCTATATTTTTAATCTGTTGTCTGACTCTTTGCTTTTTCAGTATCCAGTCCGCCCGACCAGTAGACAATGCTTTCTTATAAATAGTTTTTCCAATAGTGATAAAATCTAAAGCAAACTGATGCTTTCAGAGTAGAATCCTTTTTCATATGTGAAGACTGCTGCCTAGCATTTTAAGTTAATTACTTCAGGAACTATAATTACAAGCTCGAGTAATCAAACAGAGGTCAAATGGTCAGAAGGAATGGTGGTTACATCCTACCATGCTTTATACCTGCATATCTAACCTCTTTTCCATACACACTCCTAACAAGATGGAAGGTTTTTTTGAGGGAGACCAAGAAGTGAACAAAAAGTGGATTTTGTTGGTAAAAGCATTTTTTGTCTCAAAATGTTCAAATTACATTCTGTGAGAGATATACAATATATACAATAGTTGGGCACCAGACCATAACATGACTTTAGATCTTTTGAACGGCTGATGACAAATTTAAGGAAACACAGCAAATATGTTAAAAATGCTAGTCCCTTTTAAAAAATAAAATAATGAAGCCTTCATGAGTCAATCAAGTTTTACAAGGTTTGAAAACTAAAAGTTCACAGCATTTTTGTACAAAACCTCGGTTTGTCGTACAATCAATGAATAGAATAATATCACCTTAAAATGTTTCTGAATTTAGAAACAGTTATGAAGGCTTTTACTGAAAAGGATATATATATATATATATATATATATATATATATATATATATGCACAAAAACAACAGTAAAAAAAAGGTAATCTGTGCCTTTTTACTTATGAGCTAATACAACTTAAATTGTTAAACAAAATACTTCAGGAAGACTGAAACCTGAATCCCGGATAGGAAAAAATCCAGGGATCAAATACCGTCTGAAGGTGAATACACCAAGAAAAAGGGCAGTTAAGGTGGACCTGGCAATTACTATGTGCCAACAGTGTACTGGAGCTTATGTCTGCCAGATGTTGTGTAAGAGAATACATGAATATTGAGTACAAGGGAAGAAAAATCCCTATAATGTTTTACTATCTTGGCAACAGACCACAGCACATGCGTGTCACATTGAATGCATACCTATGAAAACAGAAAGCGCCAAAGATGAAAACAGAACTGCAATATTCGCGAGTTGGCTCATTATGAATGGGAGGAAAAGGTTTCTGTCTAGAGAAGTGCTGGTAGTTAAAAATATAACTGTTACTCATTAGGCAGTCTGGGTGGGCACAGGGTAAAGGAGACCAGGAATTTCATTTGCCACATGGTCAGGAATGATGTGTTTCTGGAGTGGATGTGTCACAAGGAACAGAATCGTTAAAATGAGTCCTTTTATTCCTTGCAGGTTTATAACTGCAAGCAGAAACTAGCAGGGATTAGGGCCATGCAACATATAATGCGTGCTTGATTGCGGAGCTCTCAATTATTTAACTGGTTAAAAAAAAAAGAGTTAAACATTTCATTTCCTTTTCCCATTAAAAAATGTCCAGGACCTTTTTCTGACGGTGCTTTCCAGTAGTGAGCACCAGCACCTCATTTAGATCCTAATTAGAAAAACAATACCTATGTTCCGAGAAAGCGGCGAGTGCAAGAACTTCATTTTCTTAGGTGTTTGAAACAAGCCTGGCTTTTTAGAGTCTGTACCTCTGCCATTGATTATATAACAGGGCATTAGTCATCAATGTATTGTCTACCCATGAATTATACTCATGGTCTGTAACAAAACAATAAATTATTGTATACTACGGCATTGAGGCTTGTGACGGGTATAGGGATGGATGTGACATCATTTTATTCCTGACGTCATGCTTAACACTTATTATGGTTCCTGCAGAACACATGAGGCTGAACTGATTTTTTATGAGGAATCAATGGAACACACGCTGCTATTTTAACTGTTTTCTGTGGATTTGTGTGAGGGGCACACGAATAGGATTAGCGGAACGGAGAACCAAAGACCCAGAGAGGGTCCATTCGGTCTGAGGTGTGCCATGACTGACGTACCAGGTAGGCCTATAGAGGGCCACCCCGTAAATAGAAATGAAAGAAAGGATAGAGGAGAAAAGACATGTCCGTGGACATTTTCCTCCTTTCTGTACTTACTAAAAGGGTCTTGTATGCACTTCTTTTTGGTGATTGGTAGAATTCCTAAACATGACTGGCCAGCATGCATCTAGCTTGCTGAAATATCATGATTATGCTACATGTACTTTTGGGTGTCATATTCACTACTGTTTGTAGTGTGCCACCTGGGCTAAAACAGGTTTCAAACCACAGACCTCTAAAAAAAAAATCCAAGTCCAATAATCTTCTCCACTGCACACATATCTGCCCAGTCTTGTGGTCACATTTCCCTTGCCACTACATTCATGAATCCTGATCATCATCTTCACAAATGCCTCCTCATACATCCATTGGCACAAGCTCTAAGAGTAATTACATGTGCAATACATTCCTTAGGAATAGTAACATAGTAACATAATAATTAAGGCTGAAAAAAGATCATCAAGTTCAAGCGTACTACCTATCCTTCCTGCTTTTGATCCAAGGAAAAAAAACAAAAAACAATGACCCTATTTTTCGGATTTTGACACTTTATGAAAAAATCCTTTATGACTCCACAAGGCAATTTCGCTTTGGATCAAGAAGCTCTAAAATATTAATTATGGTTTACGCACAAAACAAATGCTTTCTTGTTAAATGACTTAGTGAGAGAGAGAAATATGTTACGAGAGAATTGCTCATCTGACTTCTTGGAGCTTAGCCTGAGGGGGTCAGATGAAACTGGCTGAAGAGTAAAATAGCTAATACTGATGAAGCAGACTACATGTGATAAAATATGTTTGCTTTGCAGCTTGTGATATGAATCATAAATCAGGACAGTACATGTCGGTTGAAATTGTAGGTTTAAGAACAGGCCTTGTTCCTGGAAACATCTCACAGAGTTAGTGTGAGTTATAGGTCTGCTATAGAGGGATGGACCTAGAATGCTTAACTCAAGCAGAACATCAGACTAAAATGTAAAGATATAATACCTCTGCACCTGCACCAATGATTCACTGCTTTCCACTATGAACACCTTTGCTCATAGCAGTTTAAATGTACCTTTGCCTTTTACTTGCACTGGGATGGTGCCATCCTATAAGCACATATTGCTTAGGAGCCCCATTTCTTTCCTTTATTCCCCTAAAAAGAGGAAAGAAGAAATTGCTTACAAATTTATATCACAAACATGTGCTTAGCATTGTGCTTCTTAGTTTAAAACTATGTTTTTTTTTTAATAAAGTTATAGAACCCTGATCAATCTTTTAGATATCCATGTGAACACATTTTAAACAGTGAGTCAGTAGCTCTCTTTGCCTATGTACCTGTATTCCCGGCATTTCAAAACATACTTTTTCCCTCCTTTTTTTTGAATTGTGTTATCTTTTCGACTTGTAACCCTTGTACCCTTCCTGTCGTCTTTGTGCGATAGGTATGTTTAACCGTTAGTTGCAGGAAGCAAAAAACCGCGGTCATTTCAAATTACTGATAATGTGCTTGATAGAAGGAAGCAGGCAGAGATGTCATAAAACTTGTTTATATTCAAACAAGCCTGACTTAGCTTAGTCATTTGCTGTAAAGTAGAGTCATAGATTTTCTATTACATAATAGCCTACTGTTTAACGGTTTACCTTATCAACACTGGTAAACAAAGGTTTACCCTACTAACAATTCCTCCCTATAAATGTACTCTAGGGTGCTGTCACTTTTACTAACACTGTGCTTGCATTGCGAATTGGCCTCTGAGATCAGACTAGAAGTTTCCATTTCTTGAAGGTGCTATAGGGAAACTACGAAAGGCGCTTCCCAGAAAATCTTCTCCGCGTTTTCTCATAACTACCCAAAGTGGGATTAGGTCCCACCACACCAGGGGGAATATTAGAGAAATTAGGATATCTTGGTAAGGGTATGTTTTTTCAGAATGACGCCATTATCTGGTGAACCAAAACTCAGTTTAATGAGTGCCTAATGTTGTAACATGTTGTCTGTTTAGCAGGCAGTTTCACTTTTAAATGATATCTCCATTGGTTTTCCAATGCTCCATTTTCCCAGTGTTTCTATAGGAGATAAGGCTGGAGGACAGTTTACCTATGACTGCTGTGTTTATTTGGCTTATAAAGACAGCTGCACCACACCATTTGCAAACCCTTTTATCCATAAAAGTTAAGATAAGAAATCTCTTTCTCATAACATCTTTTGATGTCTGCATAGAAGGCATATTTTGGTCTGGGGAGAATAGGCATCAGAAACAACTTACCATGTGAACAACATGCCACATGCCTTCACAGTTTTAAACAGAAATCGAAATGGGATCACGGACAGCTGAAAAAATACGCTACTCTGCTTTTCAAAGCTGAAATATAAGCATAGATAACCCCTGATACTCCAGGTGATTACACGATTTCTCCATATTTGCTTTATATGTACCAGGATTGACCAACTCTCGTGGACACAGAAGACTCAGAGTGCCTCAACTCTGGCCCAGAGGCATTTTTGCCAACAAGTGGCTATGTATTGCATCACCATCCTTGGTTGTATACAAAATTCCCATAGCTGGTGTGGGCTTTCCGAGGCTCTTGAGATACGCAATCAATAACATCCTGACCACCCAGACATTTTGGAATTTCTAGTCTACAGAAGCAGGACAACTTGGTGTTGCCTGTTTCTCGATATAAGTCCAAAAATATTTCTGGCAGTTGAAAGTCATGACCACACACCTCATTTGCCTAACACACAAGATTTTGGTCTTGAAATGGAGACAAGTTAGAGTTGTTTCAATTGTGAGAACTCCATAAGTCTGCAATCAAATAAAGTACATACCAGAAGCAGTAAACCAACACCCGCTAATGCAATTATTATAAGTATTGTCTGGAAAAGTTTGTGTTCCATAATCAGTGATGCTAATTCACTTTTACAATGACCAGAAAACCTAATAAGTCTGAGTCCTTGTTTACACAGCATGTTTCAAATTACCAGCTGAACTTTGCACTCCAGGTTCTGCACGCCTGCTGGGATGGTGTAGGTACCACGTGACTCAGTCTAAACACATTTATTCTGTTACTAGAACAGTTTCACCTTCAAGCTAAATAGCAGAACTTCAAGTAGTCAAACATAAACCAAGCAGAGCGCCATCAAATTATGTAGCCTTGCACATGTTACAGATTTTAGGACCTATAAAAGTCTGTTGTTTCTCATAACCACATTCATTTGTATGTGCAGCTGACAACTTTACATAATTTCAACTCACACATATAGGGCCAGAAAGTTATATGTAAAACAAGTATTTTCACCCTTCTATGTTTTGAAAGTGGTTTGATCCACAACACGCTTCAGTCTTGTGAGTCGCCCCTGGACTGGTTTTTTTTGTAATACCTGCCTTGATGTTTTCATTTAAATCCTGCAATACAATCAAACTTTGCTGTCTTTAGTCACGTGTCCACCTCCTTTGCCCTTATCTCTCCGTATTCACACCTGTGTTAGCAATCACCGAAGTGTAACAGCTTGTGTGCCTGCGATTTGCTTTAATGATCACAATGGATCATATTACAAAGTAATTAAAAAAAACGTCAGTAGAAGAGGAATTCCCCGCAACCTCTAGAAAAATGATATTCTTCTAGTTTTTTTTTTCTAATTATAATGTAAATGTCAGCAAAGAAGGAGAGATATTTTATGCGAGTAAAGCAAGGTCAGACTAGCTTTGTTATTTTTTTTGTGGAGGTCTAATTAATGTATTTTCCTGAAGTGACAACCTCGATATTTTGTGTTTTGTAAGTGCTACAAGTAAGTAAACTACTTGATGCGCTATGCCATTAAAACTTTTTCACACGCTAACACACTCTACATTTCACACGCTGCTGCAGATGTAATCGCTGCCTTGCAATATATGGCATATACTACCCATATCAGAAAGGAATCAGTTATATTTCAGGGTAACACTTTACAAACGCAACATGTCTGAAGAAGGTGTTTAGGTTGTCTTGAATGCTTGTAGCCTTATTCTTCTTAGCTAATAAAGGTATTACCTTGACATTATTTGATTCTTACATGTACTGGTCAACAGAGAAATGTATGCATACCATGGGCCGATTTATGAATTGGTTATATCCAGGGCAACGATGAATTTGCTGAATTATTGTTAATGTTAATACTGCAAAATTTAGCTCTGTGCTCTCTAGAAAGAATTGATATTTCTCTGATATTGTTACGGTATAACAGGGTGCTAAGTTACTAGGTGTGTTCTGAGTCATAGTCACTTATGATAATCATGGTGCGTTGGCTCCCCTGCTGAGCAGAGGTAGCAGTTCTGATTGCCTAGTGCATCTAATTTTGAAACAGGGTTCACAGATTCTGGTATCCACTAAAACAAGCTGGAAGTTTCCTCAAGAAACCTACAATAATGCAAAAATGAGGTCACACACTTAAGGTAGATGAAGATGGCTTACATGTTTCTAATACCTTACTACTTTTTTCCGGCAACATTTTTATTTAACGAAAAAGGCATGATGGATACTCTCAGTAACCACGTTTAGAAAAAAGCTTGGTAACATCTCAAGGCACGTCAAAGTGGGAATTGTTGGTCACATTGGGCAGTACGTAATGGGCTGCTGGTTGTTATGATCGAACAGTGTATATTAGGGTTCTAGTTCAGTATGAGGAAACACACATAGTTGTAGGATGTCCCACGTGGCTTAATTTCTGAAATGTGTTTGTAATTGTTTATTGATAGGTGGTGGAGGGGTTGTTATTGTGTATACCCTTAGGATATCTGGAGTGTAACCATACTTTGCCATGATGAAGTTGTCTATGAAGTCTGTTGTCCCTTGAAGACCAAAACCAAGTAGACAATTTTGCAAGTTCCATAGATGATGTAGATATAATTATTTCCATCCAGCTGAAATGAAAACATGTTAGAAACCTTGCAAGTATTGTGTATGAGCAATGCAGGTTTAGGAAAAACACAAGAGTCACTATAAGACAAGCAGTTGGTCAGCTGGGAAGGAGTCTGCCAAGTTTACCAAGAAAGCAGCTGTCCAACAAGAACCGAATTGGCCAAGGCTAAGAGGCAGCTGCAAGTGTCCTTTTTATCTTTTCAGCTACCGTTCTTTTTTTCACATATATATTTTTACAATCAAGACCACTTTGGCTCGAAGGATATGAATCTGTCTGTGGATACTCGTTCAAGTTTCATTGCTCTTCCTGTTGTGCCATTTGTCTGTTAAGATATTGCTTTACAATAGAAGTTGTCAGCGACTGTGTGTTAATTCTGTGTGTTACAACTGATATGTTTCAGAATTAGAATACCCCCTATTGATTATGAGAGGCAAAGAATAAAATGTCTTGTCTACCCCCCCTGGATGTTAACAGATTAATATTAACATCTTCCATGGCTAGATGTAGTTGTACTATAATGTTTTACCTTGGACGGTTTGTTGTTCAAAACCTAGACGAGTGCGGGACATGGGTTAGGAACAAGCATTTACATTTGTTTAGGGTACACTCATACCTTTAGTTTGAAGTAGTGTGGGTCTGTGTTGCCGTTGACTGATTTTCAGGGCCCCAGTTATTGCTATGGCCCTAACAAAACCGACTCTTCCATGTAGGTTTTTTCCTCCAGTTACCGTTCTCTGATATGTGGCGAGGAAAAGTGGAAGGACCTCTGCTGAAATCATAGACTGTTCATTCTCTGGTACCATATGACTTGTCATAAACTTGGCCATTCTAAATCTAAAACCAATGGATGTCCAAGAAGATTGCAGTGTTGTATGACATTGAGCAAGGTGTGTAGCTCCAATCACAAACCAGTAGATAAAGCTCAGATGGTATGTTCTCATACATACATATTCCAATGTGGCCCTTGCATAATGGAGTCCAAGCTTGTGGACCAGCTCCTATATAATCACTTGGGTTGAACGCCTGGCTTCAGTCTGGTATTTCTAGTCTTTGCTACCCAAGAACATCTAGAAGCAGCTGTAAAAATCAAGTCATTAAAAAATATTAGCCACATTCTTGCCTGCGATTTAATAATGGTCACTTGTCTGGTAATTGATTCCACATGTTTACTCCTTTAAACAGCTATTATAGGGTAGCACTGAGAAAGGAAAATAAGCCTATGTGAAGTAAATATATCCTATGTCATAAACACCTTTTTTGATTGGTTTAATGAACATGGCAGTTCAATGCCCTTTGATTTCACTAGTCTGCAGCATGTATAGGTAAAGGTAATTTGCGGGAAGGCTAGGATAACAGTGAGAGTGCATGTACCCAACTTGGATAAAAGTGTCCCAGAGATCAGCATCAGACCGCCACATACAAGAAAGTTTAAGACTGGCTGGTTCCTCAGAGAATAACCTGGAAGAAATAGGTGGTTCTCTCGATGGTTGTCATTCCCCTTAGCACGTCTATCATTCCCCAGGATTCTCTATATAGTAAGTTCTCATATTGGCTGCCTTATCCCTCACCCATTGGTGTCCGTCTCTTTGCCCCAGGAGTGCACATTAACCCGCTCCTGTTCAGTGGCTAATTTGTCTGAATAGTTCCATTCCATTTGTCTAGATGCCCAATTTGAGTTATCTGTTTGTTTTATCGTTCTTCTTTGGACTATACCAAATAAAAGGCTGTGCTTTTCTCATATTAAAGTGTTAGTTTTTATTCCCCTTAACCATATTTTGCCTGGTTCTTTGTGGGATACACAGCTAGAAACGGCTTTAGTATTGCTCTGATACAGTTGTGGACAGCAGCAGAACAATGGTGAGACTCAGAAAAGGGATAACTAGGGTTTAACCCTTACAAACCTGGTATAAGTCACAGGCCACGCTTAATAAAGCATGTCAACTTGTCAAGTCTATCTTAACAAAATGTTAGTGTTCAAAGCAGTGTTTTGGGATCTACGTCTTATAAGCATGCCATGGTGTAAAATGCATAGACCTGTCAAGGGAAACAGGGATGTATAAAACTGAATTTTTTCTTGAAGAAATAAATCTTAACATTTCTGTGTGATACAGGGGTAGACAGCAACAGTGTTTGTGAAAGACATTTGACTAAATGCCCCTAAGCAACAATGACTTCAAGCCTTCAACAAGTCTGGTCACAGACACAGGTGTCTGAATATGGACACATTGCCTACCCCCAGTGTGGTATCAAGCAGTCAGGCCCTTTGTATGTATAATGCTGACCAACATATTTTTCTTTTTGTCTTACAGGGGTCACAGGTCTGGTTACGTGAAAATGGTCAACACTACCCAAGTTTCGTTCAGTCCTGTGCCGGGGGAGTTGTTGTATTTAAGACATATTATAATAAGGTAGGATTCTTATTTATAATGTTTTAACTAGACATGCTATACAACAGTTCTGGGATCAATTTCCTAACATTAAGACAGAAGCACAAAACCGTAATCAATATCACTGCACATCTTCAATGTCTTTTGTTAAAAATGGAAGGAGGCTATATATAAAATATAGTTTTTATTATGGGACCATGCACCACAATTAAACATGTTGGAGAACAGTGCTTTTTCCCATTATACGGTAGCTTTACAGAGGCACACTAAGAGCGTTCAGTCCAGATGACATGGCCTGTAATAATGTCTGCGTTAATACATAGAAATAAAGTACCAGGAGACATATGCTGAAAGCTATAACAAAGTCACCTTTTCTTTTCTCATCCCTGCTTCCTGCAGGCTTTATGTTTAAGGGTGGTTATTAAATGTTAATTAAAAAGAGAATCTATGATCGTACTGCTTCGGGGGTGGCAGCGGGAGTAGCAATGTACTGATGATGTGATACTGTTCTCTGACATACTCTCCTCAAGGTTAGGTAAACTTCCTGCTCAAGGACTTGTTCTGCTGATCAAATGTCCAAGTATACGGCTGTTAAAAATGTCAGATAACCAGTCTGCCACATTTAGACCTATCAAAGATAGCCGTCCAGTTTGAACAGCAGTTTGACTAGGGTTCAGTGTAGCACATGAAAGAAGTGCAATAAATAAGTATGGAGAGCACGCAAAAAAATATAGATAAATAACTAATGCCATACAGCACACTGGGGTGTAAATAGTTAATGCCTCTTGAAAAAGGCTCTACTAGATGACACCCTTGGGTCGCAGCCCTGAGCTTGTGCCTGTTAGCTTGTCTGGTAAAGTATTGCAGTTTGCTTTGCAGACCTTTTGTCCACATTATGTTTTCATTAAGTATGTTTTTTATATTTTGTATATGTATTTTTTAAGTTTATATTTGTTTCACTATAGGGTGTGCACTAGTCGCTTTTCTTCTGTGACATGAAAGGAGTTGCAATGGCTGTGCTTGTCGCTCACTGTTTTCCCTTACAAACTGCTTACAATGTCTAATTAATATGGATCTGCTTTACAGTGACTGCCTTATTTTTGCACATTCAATGCAATAAAATAGTAGGTTTTTAGGACCTACTCTTCAGTTGTTTGATTTTTTGTCATTTCTGAGAAGCCACTTGTGTCTGGTAAATGCACATTTTGCAAAACCTGATGTTACTGGGCAATTTGTAATCAAGAACCCTAACCCTTCAAATACTGGTGTCCGTATAAGTATGAAGGGTGCTGCGTTGCCAGTATAAAAGATGGCGCTGATGTTTCCCTAAAAATGATGCTGCTAGAAAAACAAATCTGTTCCATATCCCCAGTAAAAATGAATATGGATTAAATACATCATTACGCACTCCACATTTATAGAGCGCCAGTATACTCCATAGTAGGGCTGCAACTAACGATTATTTTAATAATCGATTAATCGGCCGATTATTTTTTCGATTAATCGATTAATCGGATAAAAAAAAACAATATGCAAATTTTTCGTTTATTTAAAAGAATTTAATGAACTGGATGTTAAAAAACAACTTAAAATTTACATTAACATTCTTATTTTGTTATGATGTAATAAAAAACAATATTTTCAAAGTACAAGAACCCAAACACAATATTTATGAAACAAAATAACCCCAAACATTCTGAAAAGAGGTGGACTATTACTGTTCAAGAAACTTTGCCCCAGCACTTTGCACTTTGCACCCAGCACTTTGCACCCAGCCCTGGCACTTTGCACCCAGCACTTTGCACCCAGCCCTGGCACTTTGCACCCAGCACTTTGCACCCAGCACTTTGCCCCAGCCCTGGCACTTTGCATCCAGCACTTTGCACCCAGCATTCAGCACTTTGCACCAGCACTTTGCACCCAGCCCTGGCACTTTGCACCCAGCACTTTGCACCCAGCCCTGGCACTTTGCACCCAGCACTGGCACTTTGCACCCAGCACTTTGCACTGTGCCCCTGCACCCAGTCTCTAACTCTGCCCTGCACCCAGCCCTGCCCCCACATTCTGCCCTGCCCCCACACTCACACTCTGCCCTGCACCCACTCTGCCCTGCACCCACACTCACACCCTGCCCTGCATCCCCACCCCCACTCTGCCCTGCACCCAGTCTCCCACTCTGCTCTGCACCCACACTCACACCCTGCATCCCCACCCCCACTCTGCCCTGCACCCAGTCTCCTGCCCTGCACCCCCACCCCCACTCTGCCCTGCACCCACACTCACGAACCGCTCTGTGCGAATGGAGCCACTCGCACAGAGCGAACCGCTCTGTGCGAATGGAGCCACTCGCACAGAGCGAACCGCTCTGTGCGAATGGAGCCACTCGCACAGAGCGAACCGCTCTGTGCGAATGGAGCCACTCGCACAGAGCGAACCGCTCTGTGCGAATGGAGCCACTCGCACAGAGCGAACCGCTCTGTGCGAATGGAGCCACTCGCACAGAGCGAACCGCTCTGTGCGAATGGAGCCACTCGCACAGAGCGAACTCTGTGGCTCTGTGCGATCCGTGCACATAGACATGAAGAATACTTACCTCCGGAACGCGTCACATCCGTCACGTAGCTAAAAGAAGGCGGAGACTGCAGAGCGTGTAGCAGAAGCGGGGAACGCTCGCGGAGGTAAGTAAAAGGAGCCGAGTGCTCCAACAACGAATTGATCACTCGATTAATCGATAACGGAAATCGTTATCGATGATTTCCGTTATCGATTATTATCGATTTTATCGATTCGTTGTTTCAGCTCTACTCCATAGTGCCATTACAATAGAGGCCTCCTTTGTGGCCACGTTCCTTGATGCCGAGCACCACAATGACATCATATCCTGGTGCATTAGATCTTAAGGACATGCTGGTTGAGGTACAGTGTGTCCAATAGGGCTATTGACCTAATTTTGGTATGATGCCATCCCCCAACCTAATTAGCCTAGGCCAGAATACCCACGGGGTAGATTGAGGATTTGTGATGAGGAACAACAATTAACTGCGTCTGCCTTTGTATCACATGACACTTTATGTTATTGGTAAAATATTTTGAATGAGACAGCACTTTAGAATTTTTCTGACGACAAATGTTTGGGCATTCAACAGTGTTATTAAAAAGTACTATTACAGTACGTTTTTAATTGTGCATTTAGCTACAAAAGTGTTAATTTAAAAAGAGTACTTGGAATCGCACATTTAAGCCACATATGGCCAAAGTAGACCAGTAAACTCCTCCAACAGGAAGACAGATAACATGCCACCTGTATTATACAGAAAGCATATTAATTCCTTATATCCATATTTGACAATAGATTACGTTTGCAGAACTGATTGTAAAATTCAGAGAGTAGATTTAACTGTGCTTTGTCGCACAGATGGTGACTGATAAGATAATCTTTTTAATTACCACCAAACATATGTCTGCTCATGTGTTTCAGTTTGATTTTTAAGTGTCAAACTCATGACACCCCAGTGAGACACTATTGGAGTGGACAATTCGCAGGTAGAGTAGAATATATTTAGTTAACTTAGGAAAAAACGGCTGTGTGATTAATAGAGTGAGAAGATTGACATACGGGAGGGCCGAGGAAAAGGCTAGTTATTGATGAGAGAAGAAAGAATTGGCAATGTAAAAATCTTAGACCACAGCGAATGTTGATGCAGTGTAAAGGAGCGATGAGTATAGTCTTCAGGGAGTGCATGTAGCTGGTGACAAATGGGAAGGGGTGCTAGCAGCAGGTAAGATATAGGAAGGGAGTGGTAGCGGCTGGTGATATATGGGAAGGGGCTGCTAGAGGCTAGTAATATATAGGAAGAGGGTGCTGAAGGCTGGTGAGACATGGGAAGGGAGTGCTACTGGTGCGTGAGATAGAGGAAGATGGTGATGTGTGAGATTGGCATATGATGGAATATGAGAAGGGGGTGCTAGCACCTGGTGAGAGACTGGAAGAGGGCACTAGCGGCTGGTGAAATATAGGTAAGGGGTAATAGCGGCTTATGAGGTATAGGAAGGGGTTCCAAAGGCTGAAGAGATGCAGGAAGGGAATGATAGTGGCTGCTGATATATAGGAAGGGAGTGCTAGCAGATGCTGGTAAGATATAGGAAGGGAATGATAGCGCCTGATGAGATATAGGTAGGGGGTAGCGACTGGTAAAATATAGGAAGATAGTGCTAGGCGTTCCTACCCAATTGCAATATCAATCCAAATTTTGAGGATCAATATTTACTTTTAAATATAAACTATTATTTACTAACATGCCAGTAAAATCGTGCATGTGTGAAACAAGAGAAACACTTGCTAGAAAAAGAGAGAAAAGAAACAGGAGAATATAATTATAGTATGTTCTGCCAGAAGCATCAGAGTTGTTTTAAAAGTGTAACATGTTCTAATTCAGTGGCTCTTCAAAAGTTATGCCTCGTTAACATGTGATCATTAGTGTTTTAAGGCTAGTAGAAGAAGTTTTCCGAGCCCATTATCAGTGAAAGCCTATCACCTGGCCTGTCTCTTGACGAAATAGCAGCTGGGTGGTGTCTGTCAGTTCTAGATTTGTCATTCCCTTTGAACGTATGTATGTGACGCGTACCTTGTTGGCGCCATATAAACAAAAAGATAATAATAATAAATAATAATCTTTTGTATGGACAGCAGGTCTTTAAATAGCTTTTTTGTGCAAGTAAAAAAACAGCGGTTTGTCTGCTAATGGTTACAACACAGATGTTATGAATCAAAAGCAAATTACAGCATCTGCCAAAATAGCTATACCTGATTTTGAGTTACAATGCAATCTTTCATTCTGGAACGTGATGTCAGCCAAGCTTCTCCGACTACAGCGTTTGTTTAAAGAATAAAAAATTCAAATAGCTATGCGAAAAAAAATATCTAGTTATCATGGTAAAAGTTAAGCATGGATATACAAGATCATTGGAAGAAAGATAAGGATTTACAGCCAGCTGTGGATTAGTGGGACAATGGCTACATATTTGTTACATAGAATTTGTGACACCTGCTAAACACAGTGGTTAATTTGCATATAAAGCAATCATGGCGCAAACATTGAAAAGTGGTCGTGCTACACTGCACTGAGCTTTCTTTTTATACATAACTCCCAATGAATCTGTGAACTGTGTGTGTCGTCTCAGGTGACTACACCACTGGCTAGCCCCGTACACAGCACAAATGCTCCACTGTGGCATTTCCAGTGGGTGCAAGTTCTGTGAATACTCAATCAAGCAGTCACAACAAAATGACACATGCATATAAAACAAAAGGGTGCATTGTGCAAAAACAAAACAAAAAGTGTCATTAAGGCCCCATTTATAAAAAAATTGCATCATCACCAATCAGCCATATGCCAAGCCATTGTGGAGACCAATAAAAAGTACAAGGGCAGGGTATGAGTATCAATGGTGCACGTATCAACCCAACCACAGTGTGTAACCCATACACAAATCAAACCTAAGGCTCCATTAAGATACATCAAGCTGTCATTGCACCCTCAGCCATGGTCTAAGCTTTCCCTCTGTCACACTTTGTCACAGGTACCAACATAATCTTATCCAATGGGCTGAGCACCCAACAAATCTAGATATACATTTCTGCTTTCATAGGTCTCATCAGTGGGGTGCAGTCAGTACCCCATAGCCATACGCGAGCAATGAGATCCACATCTGGTACTGTACTTGCAGTGTATCCCAAAAGATGCTTAAGGGAAAAATAGTGTACAAAGAGGTATGAGACCTAACCAAAAAAGGAGAACAACTTAATAACCTACACTACTGTGATCCCTGCTTGGACTTTTTAAATGTCTTTTGTGCAGAGGAAACTTTTGGTTCACACTGTTTTGGTTCAGACTGGTATATCAATGGAGATTTTTCCTCTGTAATGCCACAAGTGACCCTACCTATTATTTATTTCATTAACTTTTGCAAAATTGTCAGGTTTTCTGGAAGTCATTATGAGGCAATTCCTAGCAAAGGCTCAAGGACACACTTAAGCTATCAGATACGTACTAAGTGGAGATGTTCTAAAGATCAGGGCTGAAGCTAGTGTGGAATTTTATTAACATGCCATTGATAAAGCAGAAACAAAATAAAGACTTCTTTATGTCAGAGTTTACTTTGTTCTGGGCGTAGAGCATCTGTTAAAAGGCCCCGTAAACAGAGCCAGAAGCAGCTGTTAAATAGTCAGTGAAGAGATATATATCCCTGGTGACAATGCCTTCCAGCATATGCTACCCAAGGATGGTCTTTAGCTGGGCAGGTTTGTTTGTCTGTAACAGTGCTAGAAAATGGCCTTCTTTGTAATGAAATCCAGATAGTGTTTCAAGCATAACCTTTTAAGACACAATAACAAACCATATATCTGGTGATCTGCGTAATCCAGGCAGAACTACCTGTTTCAGCTTTTATTCTAACACAACAAACTTTTCTCCGCTACAGACAAACCGACGGCAAAACCCAAGCAATTCATTAGCAAAGTGCTCGATGATTGCTCCGAGCATAATATATTGACCGGAATGTCTCAAAATGTTGCCGTAATAATCACATTTTTATATTATCCACCCCTTAGATAATAATATATGAAGGAGAATGAGGTAATACGCTTGCATTTGGCATATTTTACATCTTAAATTCCCAAGTGCCTGTTCATGTACCTGTTCCACACATATACAATGTGATTTTTTAGCATAAGACCTAGCAATTCACAAATACAAACACACATATATATTGAATATAGATAGATTTTCATATTTATTTCCAGTGAACACCGAGTTTGCAGTATATGTTGGTTTCATGGTGATTGTGAAGAAATCAGGTCTTTTTCTCACAGGTCACCAAGTTCCAGAGAAGTCATTTGACCTTTAAGCTAGTCCCCAGAAAGGCAAAATCTCATTCATGATTTGTGGTGTAATTTGCATCCAGGACAAATAGGCCATCCTTCTGATAAAGAGTTACAAAGCTTTGTTTGAGGACCACAAGACGGCATGTGCATGTGTGTAGTAACATTTTAAAAAAAGACATAGCAATGCTTTGTCAGCTCTCTGGTTGCAAAGAAACCCAACCCAGGGCTCAATGAACTACAGATGTCAAATATAGTCAAGATTCCAGCAGAAAGAGCTACAAGGTCACAGAAGACTGGGTCTTTTGTGTGCCTGGTTGGTATTTTGCTGCTGACTTCTGAATTTGTGGAACTCCTTCATGACTTTTCTTCTCTACTCTTGCTGTGCTCTCCCTTCAGTAGGAATCACTAAGAATAGCTATTGAAACTCGAGGACAACCAAAAATAAATATTGGAGCAAAAGTTAAAAAAAGAAATAGAAAATAAATGTGTAGCATGTGTTTGTGGTAATCCTTCAATTCTCATGTTTATTCTATTTAAGTCACAAGATAATCCACCTTGAGGGATGTTCGTTCCTACAGTGGTGTGGAGACACAGGATGGGAATACTCCTTTTGTCTTGGAACATTAGCTGCAAAAGATGCTGCTTTTCTGTAGGAAGGCCATAGCATGGAGATATCCTCAATCATTTTTTACTAAACAGAACATATTACAAGTGTCCCTTTTTGTGTCCTGATTTTGGGGATTTTTTACAGCTCCTTTGCCTCCTTGAGACACTCTGCAGCTAAACGTTGCAACTGTATTCCCAGTTTGGTCAGCTTATTTTTTTAAACAACATTTTATAATTATGTGGTTTAATATATGTTTTATTTAAAATCCTCAACTAATTTGGCAGCTTTACAATACGAGTTTCAATGAACAGAGACAGAAAGTATGAATGAGACTGCTTGTTGAGGTTGGGCATGACCTATGGCATCCTTTGGATCGGGTATATGGAGACATTGCCTACTGGGGCTCATAGTTTGGCACCAAGCATGTTGTTAAAGGTTATGCTGTATTTAGTTTTAATGTTTGATTACAGTCAATATTAAAATTGCATGTTAATTAAAAAACATTGCTGACACTATGGCTTCTATTGCAGTGGAAGCATTGTACCAGTTAATAAACTCAAGATTCTTAGTCAACAGAACACCCAGGCCTGGACTTAATAAGTTGTTAGAGGTTCATAAAGAATAGTAGTACTGATCAGCATTATTTAAAGTGGCACCACCCAAACATAATCTACTAACCACAGACGTGAGAACACACCTTAAACCGTAATTACACCCAGTACCTTGGTTCTTATACAATTACCTTTTATCTCAGTATTACTGGGTTAACAGTGCTACAGGTGTTTGGGGTAAACTGCTTACTTCCCACTACAGCATCGCTACAATTAATCTTCCTCTTTTAAAAACCCTCAATAGCAAATGATGATTATATATGTTAAGAATATATGTTATTAGGATCTCAACTTGGTCAGAGGGCGCTATATGAGTATCACTGCAACTCTTTAGTCTCCAGGTGGGGGAGCAGTGCTTGGTCACACTAACTTCCTGGCCAGGTGATGTCCACTTCTCAAACCTTTAGTCTGCTTCCTACCCTCTAAAGGCATCTGAATGTGTTGTTTGGGGCTTTTAGAGCTTCCCTGTCTGGTATTAACACTGCATTATTTGTAGGTGGTTGTGCACAAGAGATCATTTGACACTTTGCAAACTTTTCACCAAAGTCATTGAAATATGTAACGCCCAGTGTCTCAATTTCTTTATAAATTAATCAACATTTGTTTTTGTTTTTTAAGGGAAAAAGGCTTACTTTGACAAATTGTATATGAAGCCTCTGGTGAACCGGAGGGTTGGACATAAGAATGTCTTGTCTAAAACAAATAAACTAAAATATTCTTATGTATATCCCTTAAAGGTTGTTGGTCGGAAAATGATGGAAATTAGATATTTTAACATAGGCAAAGATAGAAAAATATTCAGAGAAGCAGAATTATCATGTTATGGAGATGGTATGGTAGGTTAGAATGTCAGAAGGCAATGGAAGTGAGGAGATTAAGGAGGAGAAATGATCTATGGTAGACACTAGACCTGGGGTGTGTGTGTGTGTGTGTGTGTGTGTGTGTGTGTGTGTGTGTGTGTGTATATATATATATATATATATATATACAGACAAGTTCATTAAATACACATAAAATAGAATAATTCAGGAATGTCCAATTCTAGTCTTGCCTCTCTAATCTCCTGTTAGCTCCCAGATGGAGAAGGAGACAAGAAGTCCAGGCGTGAGAAGCTCCCAGGTGTGATCCTTCTGATATCCAGTGTGACAAATAGTAGCCTATAAAAAAAACAGAATGCTTTGAATGGAGAATTGGTGTGGTTGTCCTGCGAGTGGATGGTTCCTGCGAAATCAGGAGGAATTACAAACTGTCAGAGAAATTGCATGCCACAAATGACGCAACCTGTAGGATTGTTTTAAGAAAATGCATAACAAATTGTTTCTCAATATGACAATAAGTAACAACATAGGTTTCGGAATTTAAAACAAGAAACATCTGTGGCTTTTTTTGCGATAACTCCAGAAATAGCAGTGCTACTATTCGTTTCGGATTAGGCAGATGTTGCGCACAGGCTTACATTTTCATTTCTTTTTGTCAAGGATATAACACATTTCAGCTGTTGGGGAAACAAAGCTGGAAAATGCTCCGAAGCTGAGAGTCTACTGGAAAACAGAGAACTTATTTTGATTGTCGACAGAATTAGTTGTTGTTGATAAAAGTCTAGCAAAGCATGAGAATAAGACATGAGAATGTTTACCAGGCTAAGAGAAATGTGATTCAAAGATCCAGTTCACATGCAAAAATCTCGGTTTGACATGTGACTAATAAACAAATTCTAGATGGAGAATTATATATTCCCATAAAATTGGTACTACTGGTATTTGTATTTATGCTGCTATTTTGCAGCAATTACCAACTTTTGGCACAACAAAGCCTATGGAGGTGATGACAAAGTTTGATACAACAAAGAAAAATCTTCTTGAGCATAAAACACTGCTGCTGTGTGACATAGGTTAATAAAACCTGTTTTATTTTATTTGGCTCCTATAAACTTCTTTTATCTGTAGACCTAGGGGTTGCCATTGCATTCAGTCATGTGACCTTCCCTGTTTAATCACCACACTGAGGTGATTCTTTACGGTAATGGTAATGAAGTCTGTTCCTCTATAGCATGTATGGCTGGGTGAGTAACAATGAGCCATTGTATTGTTTATAACATGCAGTATGAGAAGGACTTGGGTGTTTACCTAGTGAATTGGGCTTAGGGATCAAAGCTAGAACACATACAAATGGCTGATATGCAGATACCTGAAAATATTATATTATGCAAAAACTAGAAGTGTCTTAAATAAGAATAAAATACATTTTTAAATGTTTGTTTAATCTTTGACCAACTGGGAGGGATTGAAAAATATTAATGGGCTTCATTTGGCACAGAAACGACAAAACAAAATAATTCCTTCAATAATGAATTGTTTCTGTGCAGTTCCTGAATCCTTCATTCCTCTTTCTATATGTATCCTATGTCTAGATGCAGAGATGTTGCCCCAAGCCATCGCAGGGATCATTGCAGTCAGTGACAGGGATACCGTCAGATTGCTTTGAGTAGTTTTACAGTTGTTTTGCTTTGTGCTTCCACAGAGGAAATACGGTATAATTATTCCAGAATTTGTCTGGCATACCCTAGCTAAAAAAAACATAATAGATCAGCTCTGGCGATCATCTGGATTTGTCTGTTGACATATGTGAATAAATGAAAATTGTGGTATATGGTGCATGGTATGTATAGATACATGATATAAATAGTAGCCCTTGTTAGTAATAAGTGTAAAACAAGGCCTTTATACTTAGAAGGTTGGCCCTTTAAAAGTCTGAGGCAGCACATACCTCCATATGGTATTCCGGTGTTACTAGAATGGCCATATTGGCCATTTTTTCCAGAATATATCTAATTTTTACATGTTGCTGACCACCATCTGCAATTCTATTTACAGTAGGTGGGATGTATAAACTTACACAAGAAGATGTATTACTAATCCAGTTTGTACATTCTCCATAATGCAAGGAATCACTTATTTGATGGTGGTCGTCTTAAAAATTAGATGTGGCTTGGTGGTCGTGAAAAAATAAGATGTGTGAAAACCGACTGTTGTGGCTGGCTTCAAATGTGACATAATTATGGTGCGACAAGAAAGTAGGGAGTTCACAACCTGGCACCGTATTTCTTCTCTCCCTGAGAACCAATGCATTACATCTTTTGGTCATCTATAATAAGTTGGCCAGCTTTTTTTTAGAGGCCAAGCGTTGTAGGAATTGTGACCCCCAACAACTGGAGAGCCACCAGTTGCTTATTCTTGCACTACTGAATAAGCTATATTATGAATCAGTCAGCCATACCTAATATAAGGAAACCAAAAACCTTAGCTAGTTAGGTGGTATGTGGTGGGTCTGTAAAAATATTCCACCGAGCCTCAAATAATGTTAAACTCTATTAATATATTCTGGCAGATGCACACTGGAAACGCTATATTACTAAACCATCAACTTTGTAATTATTACCTTGTATAGATCGTTGCCTTCTTCCATCAAATAGTTCATTACATCATAAACGTGCATCTATGGAATGCTTAGATTCGGTGTCAGAATTTTCACATTAATATGTGTTCAACTCCATAAACTGACACTATTACGGTATTTATACGGGCACCTATTCGCCATTGGAGCAGCATTGTAATTTTAGAACACTTTTTTTTGGCAAGGTATATTAGGAAAGAAAACAAAATGGTCTGAAATTCCTTCCACCCAACCGGCGCTTACAAAGTTCTATAAATAAAATTTAAATTGATGCCATCTTTTCACTACAGAAATGTCAAACCGCAGTAATTAGTTTGGAGCCTGCTTTTAAAAATTCCCCAATGTCAGGAAATTCTCAGCTGAGTAGCTCTGACTAGTCAGCGATCAGAAGACAGCACATTTACGCATATATCTTACATAAATTATTACTCTGCAATAGGGCAGGCATAGTTTAATTAGTTGTACAGCGCTGTGGAATATGGATCAATATATAATAATAACAAATTAATATTACTGTAGCATAAAGACTATTTTTACCCATTTTTTCAATTACTATATATTACGTCAAATAACTACATCAATGATATATTAAGGATTTTGCAACCCTTGTCTATGTACTGTGAAAATGATTAGGAAGCCTTGTCCGCTTTTACTAGAAAAAGCTATACTTTCTCGGTGGATTGGCTCTACATGAATTGTGTGGAGTCTTCCCTGCACAAGGAATCACGTACACCTACATTATTTTTTTTTAGAAATGGTCTATCTTTATTTGAATGCGCTCACAAAGTTAAAAAACGTATTTCACTATACAGCAAGATTCCCCCAAATTTGATGGTGCTTTGTAAATAAAGAGCCCTTATCTGAGATCACGCAGTGTGCATTTTGTGTGGTAGTTTCTAGCATTTGTAACCATGGGTCTGATATTTCCAGAAACTTCTGGTATTTATTTTTGGGCACGATAAAAAGCCCATTCTTCATGGCTTATGTGGACCAGTAGCTTCCAGACTTTTTGTATGGTGGGTACAATGGGATTTTTAAAATGTCTTATAGATATCTCTCTGACTAGTTTCCTGCAGTGTGGCGAATATCCCGGTGGGAATATGTTTAGTAACACTCCATTGTGTGAATATGAGTGCATATAGTGATTACTCGAAATGTGGCAGACTAGAGGGGACAGCGTCTGGGACATTCCCACCATAAGTGTCTCATTGTACGCCTTCTTGTGCATTCTCTCCAACATGACTCCCTCAAACCTAGATCCTTTTCGACAGCCTGTTTTTTTGGTAATGTCCAGGTGGTTTGAGCAGTGGGATGTTCCAGAAAGTCCCTTAAAAGCACCCAGCCAAATACGTACAGACGTTTCAATGGTTAGATGATGTGGTTGCGGTCTTCTGAGCCACATATCAAAGCTGGCATTGAGAAATAAAACAAATGAAAGGCCACAGGTTGTTAACTGGCATTTAATGCTCTGGTAGTGTATACTTTGCAGAAATCACAGATTATAGAAGTACACATTTGTAGATGCAGAAATGACTGGGTTGCGTCAAACCAGAAGCTATGTTCCAAATATACTCAAACAAGCTTTTGATGACACTATACCAGTAGGTCGAACACAGGAAATAAACTGGGTGTGTGCGCAAAATACAGGTCCTGCTGCATGCTTGTGGTAGATGGTAAAAACAGCTGAAAAATAAATTTACCCTTGCTTACAATAGAGGTTTTATTAAGTTTTAAGCAATGCACGCATCATTCTGTACTTAACAAAGTAAGACAATAAATACAAATTAGAGACAGCTAATTAGGTATAGACAGCAAAGTTGTAGTCTACAGTAAACTCACTTAACACCAGACTAGTGATGGAGCACCAGTGGCCTATAGTCCACCGGGCAATTGCCTGGTGTCCCAGATTGCCAGTATGGAGCCTGATTTAAAGGGACAGTCCTGCTCATTTTTTTTCAGGTAATGGTGAAGACAGAAATTGATGTCCTTCGTAGATGTATTTCACTTGGTAATGCACTTTACTGTTACTTTAGCTACTTCCTACCGTCGTTCAGGAAGTACTACTCCATAATGCTACTGTAGCATATGGACCATTTTGACACATTATGTCATATAACTAAAACAATTGTTATACTATAGAAATATATTCATCTTTAAATGAGAAAGGAATAAAGCAGAGTCAATAAGTGTTTAAGGCTTCCAAAAATATACTTCTCTTGGAAAAATGTTCCTTCTACATGTGACGTGCGCAGTAACTGATATATTTAGAAGATAAAATGGCCATTGACTAATCATACACCAATTATCTGCTAATTTGCATTGGCTGTATCATTTCTTTAATATAATTAACTAACATATTAATTATCTGCAGAAATGTCAATTATATTGAAAAATAACATGGTAACTTCTTGTAGAGCCTCCCCCAGGGCTAATTCACTTCCACTTAGACGAGAAGAGAAAGGGTGCCGGACTTGACTCAAACACCTGTCTTCTGTCAGGATCGGTGCATATAATGGAGCAGTTAAACAAAAGCTCTACTTGTTTATATATTATGTGATGTATACTAAATGAGAAAAGGCATAAATGCCTAAATTGCACTGGTTCTGCGGTGTAAAACAGCTCTGGTTCTGAAGAGGTTAAAGTTTAAATAATGGATGTGAATAACATTTTGTATTAACTACCCAAGGTTAGCGGAGGTTTTTGTTTGGCTTTAGTTAAGGAGACTAATGTGTCTACTCCTAATCTTATTTACATTCAGATGGGACCACTGGTGACAATGTGACGTATTATGCTGTGTAATTAACTGATTCCTTCTTAGAATTAAATGCTCCGTGTAACTTTATTTAAAAACACTGAGCAGTTTTGAAACAATAAGACATCCCTTTCACATGTCTTATTTGTATGTAGCCGAGTTTGTCAAGAAAATATTTGTATAACCTAGTCTACTTTATTCTCCTTGTTTTACAGTATCCCCAAAATACTAAAAACACCATTTAACTTAAACATTGATCACAAATACATCAAGTATAAGAGGTGTGTGTGTAAAGTTAAATACAACATATTTTACCGTAGGAAAGGCCTAAAATTTCCACTTTTGAACCCTGTAGCTTGACACATGTCATAGCCACAGAGGCTGTGAGGACAGAATGAATGTTAGGAATGAAACATTCTTACTTTTTCTGTCGAAAAGTATCACTAGTCTTTATTGTTTTATTTTCACACAACTATTGTGAGAATTAAATCACCCAGATAGATTTATATCACTTTTTTTTCAGTAAAGTTTCATATTACACAGAATTGTTATGGAGTCCAGAGCTGTTATAAAAACGACAACTCCATTTTCTTATGTCATATTGTATAATCTTTGCTATATATTGATGTTAACCATCTGGGTTATAGTAAAGGTCCAAGGTTATTGGGATAAAGGGCTGAAATTTATAAAGGGCCACCGCTGCCATCCTCAAGAACTATTTTCCTCATGGAGGCTATCTTGTCCTATAATCATGACCCCCCACCCTTAAAATAATATTTCCCTGGGATCAGTTCTTCACACATAAAACAGCGAACGGTTTCTGCAGGATACGGAAGGATATCGGCTACAAGAGTACGGCATCCTGCTACTAATCCATGGGTACATAGCTGACAGGAAAACTGGCAAATTCCAATGTGTCTGTGCGAAAAATGTAATTTAGCAGACTATGATGTTCTGTAATGATCTTCTTGTTGCATTTTCCCTACACATATTCACAAATTAGAAATACAAAGATGTTTGTTGCTAAACTGACTTACGAAACCTAACAATATCAGCCACAGTCCTATAGAAAATATGAGTAGCAGCATTCATTAACCTTATTGCTCATTTAACTCATATAAATCAGACAGTTAATTGTCGGGATTTTTTATAAAACACGGGTAATCCCCTGCAACGCTTAACTAAACGCGAAACCTTGCGGATTGACTGCTTAGCCATGGAACTCTAAATGGCTTAAGGATATGTAATTAAATAACATTTTCATGTATGTTAAAGTAAGGTGGAAAGTCCCCTTTCTGCCTGTTGCTTGTGAACAGAGTAAAGACTTTGTCTATGCTTGTGTCTATCGGTTGAAGATATTTTTTAAACTATCATTATTCAAATTAATACAATTCCTGTAAAACAGCACTGCAATTAACACTATTATTATGTTTTTATATACCGTATTGGCTCGGATATAGGCCGCCCCCGTATATAGGCCGCACCCTAAAAGTTTGGTGCTTTTTTAAAGAAAAAGTTTTTTTCTTTAAAAAAGCACCAAAAAAAACATGCTGCCACTCTGTCTCCCCCCCCTGAGATATGCTGCCACTCTGTCCCCCCCCGAGATACGCTGCCACTGTCCTCCCTCCCCGAGATATGCTACCACTGTCCTCCTCCCCCCCCGAGATATGCTGCCACTGTCCTCCCTCCCCGAGATATGCTACCACTGTCCTCCTCCTCCCCCCCGTGATATGCTACCACTGTCCTCCCCCCCCCCCCCGCGATATGCTGCCACTGTCCTCCTCTGCCCCCCCCTCCTCGACTTACCGGAGCAGACTCCCGGGTGTCTTGCGGGGCCGACGGGGGACATCTACGCAATACGTGTATGCAACTTCCGGTGCCAGTGTCTTCCGGTGTCTCCCGCCGGCCCCGCAAGACACCCGGGAGTCTGCTCCGGTAAGTCGGGGGTGGGCAGAGGTAAAACGCATCGTGCGGACGGTCCGCACGATGCGCTTAGACAACCTCCCGTGCCGGCACCCCCTCCCCCCCCCGCGGGAAGTGCTGGCAGGGGAGGCTGTCTGAGCATATCGGGGAGTAGGATGCAGGTCCCCTGCACCGCTGCGGGGGATCTGTATCCTAACCCCGCTGCCTGCCCGGCGCCCGGGACTGCATATATAGGCCGCACCCCCACTTTAAAGACTTAAAGTGGGGGAAAAAAGTGCGGCCTATATTCGAGCCAATACGGTGTATATATATATATATATATATATATATATATATATATATATATATATATTTATATATATATATCCCATAAAACTGTGTAACTGAGAATGAAGCTTCATTGATGTGGGAGAAAATCAGGCTTAAATCTAATGGAATAAATATATATAAAAAGGAAGACAATTTTAAAACATAGAAGGCAGATTTTCTAAATGTCATAAAGAAAAGGTACAGTAAGGATGACCTTGCTGTCACAATCACAGAAATAACCCAAATCAGTCAATTTAACTTATCCTGCCACTACATCAAAGTACCCCAAATTTGGCGAGTCCTATCTAATTTTTCATGACTATATTGCTGACCAAGGAGCTGAATCAATGGGACTGCACTGCCCTTTAACCCACTCTCACCTCTACCTTCTATGCTAACTCATGCAAATGCATTGTCCTGTTGGTAGTTTTTTTTTAGAGGATATATATATAAAAAAATCCTGCAGATCATGTAAAAACAAGCAAAAAAATCATTATGATCTAAGGTTTGGAAACTCAATCAATGAAACAACAGTTAAATGGGTATAAATCCAGTTACAAAAGTGTAGCTGTACATTTCTGTGATTCTTTAAAAATATTTGCACGATACAGAGATAACATTACCCTTGAACCTCCAGAATTTGTTCTCATTTCTAGGAGATTATTTAAAAACAAAATAATGTTCTGGCCTAATGGAGATAATTGAACATTGGGGGGTGATTTATATAAGGTGCACGACAGCGCCCTAAATTGGATGCTTGCGAACAGGACCCGCTTTAACTAATTTATCAATTTGTCTTAGGCTCTCAATTCTAGTTTTATCATACCCCTTGAAAATATATATTTCTGTTCCAGATTTTTTTTAATGCAATAGGAGCACACTTCCAGCTTTACACTTACTTGCCCACATTTAAGTGTTTGTAACACCCTAAATCACACATATGCTCTTTAGAACCGGAAGCAGTTCCCCTGATGTGTACTAATGCTGTACCATACAGTATTAAAACTAGTAACTGAAAAAGAGATAAAAGCTATGCGGTTTTGTTATGGTAAACTAGTCAAGGATGCAGTGCATCTCATGGTCTCATTTTGAGTCATGGCTAAAGAGCTTAGCTATAAATCTTTTAGATTGTTTGGGTTTAACCATTATCTAACAGCAGATTTTAAAGCAATCAATGCTGTACAAGGTCATTAACAAAAGAATGTTAAATAAGAGGAAAGGGGAAGGTTTGTGAGCGGCACCTGAAGGTACTTATAAATCTGCATTACAGAAACATAAGACAGTTATGGATAATAACTCTTTGCGTATAATGTAACCTTGTTTAATTTTAAGAATTAATGTTCCATTGCTGGGTGACAAAACTTACTATGGCATACAACAAAAATGTACAACTATATTTTGCTTAAGTGACTCCAAGACTATGGCCAGGGACCATTGGTGGCTCCCATTAACTCCACTTATGTTGAAGTTTTAAAGACTGGCTAGTCAAACTAATAGGGTTCTCTGGTCTACCATAAAGTTTTACATTTTCTAACCTTTTCTGTTCTTTATGGAAAACACTATTGGAGAAATAGAGTTGGTCTACCACAACATTTTTTCATATACATAGTAGACTACAAGACTTTCTTTTTTCAGAGGAAAATATTTGGCTACTTGACAATCGTTACAGCAATAGTTACCGTTATGTGCAAATACTGGATTAGATTGCAATAAAGCAAGCATGTGAATGTATGGGTTGTGCCAGTTTACCAAGGAGTTGTGAAGAAAGTAAAATAAATCAAAATCAGCTTGACCGGTAGCTTTGACTACATCTCAATGCAGATCAATAAATACTGTCTACGTATATAAATAAAACATTTTCAGCAGAAGAAAAGCTTACCTTGCATGTATACCTTTCTTTCAAGGGGTATAGTTAATGGCATGGATTGGGTTATGGCTTTACCAATTTTTATATGAATTGGTAACCATAGTTGGTTCTCCAGGTCGGCCTAGACTACAACGTTCATGATCCCATCTAAGGCTTTGGTTGGCAAAGAGTAATTTTAAATGATATTTTGTTTACTTTCTAGCAGATGAAGTGCATCTACCTTATAATTATCCTTTCTCCAAAGTAAATGACCTGAACAAGCTGTTAGAAACAAATAGTCCTCCAGCAGTTGTTAAACGGAATGTTCCTTGTGATCTTCAGCCCTCTTGTGTTTGTAAAGGATGTCTGAGGAGCATGAGGTTTATGGTTCAGTACATGCTTTGTAACATGATTTTTTTTATAATAAAACAAAAATCAGTTTGTGTTGTTGCGTGTATCACACCAGCGCTCAGCGTATTCCCTAGTGAGCCAATTATACTACAGAACAGAGCAATATAATGGAAATGCTTACTTAATGTTTTCTTATTATCTGCTATCTTTCTTAAACCAGTTCAAGTGTTTTTTTTAAAGTTTTCTTTTTAATATCAGTTTGCACTATGTAAGCAAATTGGTTTTACCAGTAAACTTTACCACACATCACACTAACCCATAGGGACACACAACTGCGTATTATTAAGCCATAGATCTAGTTATCAAAGCAAAAGTAGGACTGTGTTTGCCAGCTCCAAAGCCTCACTGGGATTCTCCTTTTCTTGTCATACAGCATGGGAAAACAAAAATTGTGTATATTTTATAAACATTTCAGATGGACGATTCAAACACATTATCAAAAATGGACATTCTTTTCTATAAAGTGTTTTTGTATGTAGATTTATATCGGACAGTGAGGTTTCACAATCAGTACAGGATGGAGCCTCCATCAGGAATGAAACTAGGCTGGCTGTGCAGTTCCACAGGTTAAGATGTTGTGTAGCTCCACCTTGGTTTGTGCCACACTTTTGGAGGCTTAGCCACCTGTAGCTTATTTACAGCAACCTGGTATTGGCTGGATCAGTGGCAGACCACCATATTGGGCAAAATGACATCTTCTGTTTGGGCCCGATTGGGTGAGATCTGAAGTGCTGTGTAAGGCAACTCTTCACGCATTGCAATTATATTTCAATGTTCAGACTAAGGTGATACAAGGACACTGAAGGTTATAGAAGACGCAGGTGACAGCTTCACGTATATATGTGGTAATTTCAGATTACAAAGAAGTAAAGGAATTGTATTGTAAGAAAAAGTTACACTAAAATATGAAATTACACACAGTCCACTGGGCTGATATATGGAAGTGAGGATACAGGATAATAAAAATAAAACATTCTATATGTAACATTGGCGCCTGAGTTCAAAGGGAAATACCATATTACACTATTTTTTGAAAAGAGTGCCATTTTCTCTGGTAACAGAATGTAGCGTGTAGCTTCTCCTGTTTGCTGCCAGTGCCAAGGTAATAACTTGTCACATTTTCGGGACTTCAGAAGTATCTCCTTCAAATGGAATGGCCCTCTGTGGCCGAAAGCTTAAGTTTCCAACTTTTTTATATGTTGGCCCAATAAAAGGGATCACCTTCTATTAAAGATGCCATCTTCTCTTGGACCAAAAAAAGCTCTCTCAATTTTTATTACCGTATTTGCTCGATTATAAGACGACCCGATTATAAGACGACCCCCCAAAATCAAAATATTAATTTAGGAAAAAAACAAAAAGCCTGAATATAAGACGACCCTATAGGAAAAAAGTTTTACCAGTAAATATTAATTCATGTGAATTATTTTTTCATGTTTAATAAAAGCTATGATTGAGAAAAATATATTTTTTAAATTTCCTTTTATTTGCCAACCTGCCTCCCCCCAGTTATGCCACTCTGCCCCCAGAAATGCTTTATACCCCCCTATTTGCCACTCTGCCCCATGATATGCCTTATACCCCTATATGCCACTCTGGCATATAGGGGGTTAAAAGGCATATCATGGGGCTGAGTGGCATATAGGGGGTTAAAATGCATTTCTGGAGGTATATAGGCATATCATGGGGCTGAGTGGCATATAGGGGGTTAAAATGCATTTCTGGAGGTCCAGAAATGCATTTTAACCCCCTATATGCCACTCAGCCCCATGATATGCCTTTTAACCCAGCATGTACTGGCTGCCTTGGCTTGATAGGAGTGTGATTGCTGTTAGCAGTTTGATATATATATATATATATATATATATATATATATATATAATCTATATCAAACTGCTAACAGCAATCACACTCCTATCAAGCCAAGGCAGCCAGTACATGCTGGAACCTGGGGATGATAGTAGTGGGATTACAGCCTCCCTATGCCATGCTACAACCCCCACCCCCCTTACACATCCATGCTATCACACACAAACACATTTAAATACTCATTCATTCCATTAATCACACATACTTCACACATAAAACACACATTAATCACACATACTTACCCAAAAACCCTCCCCCACCCCCTTACCTGAACTGCAGATCTCTCACTCGAAGACTTCTGCAGGGGACCGGCTGTAGAGCAACTTCTCTGGCCCCGCCCCCAGAGGAGGGAGGGGGAGATAGAGCTCTGTGAGGACGCTGCAAGCTTCCTGTCCTCCTGCTTCTAACAGAAGAGACGCTGCTCGCGACCGGTAAGCAGCATGGCCCCAGCAGACATTTTTTGGGGGGTCTGAGAAGACGACCCCGATTATAAGACGAGGGGTATTTTTCAGAGCATTTGCTCTGGAAAAAACCTCGTCTTATAATCGAGCAAATACGGTATTTGCCCTCTGAGGTAACCCTGTACTATTTCCAAGATCACTTTCTGCCTTAAGCTTTACCATACAGCCCACTGCCCTGTCCTTTACTGGCATACCTAGGAGTAAGGGAAGAGGAACAGTTTTGGATCGTTTTGTTTATGTATTGTAAATATTTACAGTTTCTAGAACCTGTGATTGCAAATTTGCCAATATGGGGGCTGTATTTGGACCATTACACCCAGTAAGAGCACTGATCATTACGCAACCTACTAATCCTGTACACCCCAAGCACAGAATCTTCAGTGTTCAACTTTCATTTTTAATATCCCAACATGTTTATGTAATGGTTCCATTAAAATTAATATGGTGACACTCATTCGACTGATCTTTATTTCTAGATGCTTAACCCTGGGCTTTAACATGACAGTGGGCTGATTCTGATCTTTTACCACATTGGATGGGTTATAACAATAAGATTTAGTTGAAAAATAGATTTTTTAAATATAGTCAGATACGCTTTGCTGTTCCTTACATAAACATTCCTGCTGAACCTAGTTTTGCATCTTGATAGACCCTTGACCTGTTGTACATACTATTGGCTAGACATCTGCTGTCAATATGCCACCTTCAGTCAGCGACCTATCAGTCTGTTCATGGAAACCATGTGCAACCTGTTGGAATTGTCTGAGAATGATGGGGTGAGAGGAATGTATTCTCCTGGCGCATCACCCTGTCTGCAGGTCGCAGATGGAGCTGGAAGAGTATTGATCATGATAGATGTCTTCAACACAGAAGCTTTAATCCAGCTGACATGTTCTGATTAGGCAACCCTGTCAAAAGAGATTTTCTTCATTTCAGAGAGGACTGTTCATTGCATTAGTGAGCAGTGGGACACTATATGTTGCTATGTTTCATTCACCAGAAAACACAGTGCATTGGTTGCTGGTTGGTCAGCTCAATGAACACCGCATTTCTATTAAGTGGGCAGTGTAAAAATATGTGGTGCAGTAAAGACAGAAGGCAACAACGTTTGCTGTACGATAAATGTGTAACAGTTTAAATGTATTTTTACAATGCAGTAAAAACATTTTTTCCTCTAGATTTTATTGTACATTCTCAAAAAACATGTGCCCTCCTAGGTGATGCTTTTTGACCTTGAATGGATTTGCATGACAAAGTGTGACTGTCTCCCCCCCTTACAGGGGCCTAATGTTATTAAACCCAAGGCCATCTTTAACATGAGGGTCTGTTTTTTGTCAATGAAAAAGTCTAAGCTGAAGGGGTTTTATGTACAGACTTATAAGGAGTTTTGCTAGGTAGCATTGGAGCACATGGGACACATAATTGTGGAATGTATGTCGAAGGTCACGTTTATGTCTGGAGAGAGCATACTGCAGGTTTATGATCCAGAATTTACACAGAGCAGTTTACATTTTTAAAATGCTAAGGCCTGAAGTGTTTGTTCATTTTTTAGGTGTCGTTTTTACTCATTTATGAGAGCAACAAAGATTTAGTGTAACTGATGTGATCAACAACAACAAATGAGAAAACATACACGTGAAATAAAAATCACTGAAATAAAAAGCCTGCGTGATTCAGATTCCTGTGTTTTTCGTGAAGCTCATTGATCCGGGTTATCGAAATTCATAGATCTGATGAGCTGATAAAGCATTATCTTTAGTGGGGATCTAGGTTCTTACTGACTTTGGTATAATCTCCCCACCAGTGTTAGTTATGGGAATGGGTTTCTGAGTTCAGCTGAACACTGCAGCTCAGTGTTAAATGAAGTTAGAAGGGTCCATCATGAAATCTCACTAGTTATGAAAAAACGTAGCTTTACTGAAAATAAAGCCACTGTTTTCTGTCCCACAAATTAGTGGATAATTAAGCGACGCCTTTTAATAATCTTGGGGTACAGAAGAAGAATGCAGAATGCTTGGAAGTATAAATTGCTTATGGTGGCCTAAATGTATAGGTTGAGAGAGCCTTGGAGTGGAGACTTTTGTTTGTAATTATAAAAGAGAAAAAAATATTTCATGCATTTGTCTATTAATGTGGCCTAAATATATTGGTTGACCTTCTGGAAAAAAAACCACCTCTGAATTCTTAGTTCTTTCTCTGCAGGACATCACATTCCTTAGTGTAATATGAACCACAGACCTCTCTCCCCCCCATAGGGCAAAGGATGGAGAGTTAGAGCAAGCTTAGCGTGTATGTTATCCTCACTAAATATAGAAAAACAATCATGGCAATACCTTTTAACCTTTTTTAGTACCAGGAGTGCAATTTTAGCAGTTAGTGGTTTAATGAAGTATTAGCCACATTTAGTGTTTTAAGTATTTCTATCAGCTTTTATTTATATCCTCTTTTTCTTAGAGGCTGATTATTTTATGTATGTTGTACTCTTACTTTAGTGATCCATATGCTATCTTCAATGAACAAGCTTTTAATACTCACTGTACTTTAGAGAAAATGAATGGTAAATTAATGTATATCTTCCAACATTATAATAAACAAATGTACTACATTGTATAATCTGTGATAATAAAATGGGTTGATGAAACGAGTATTACATGCTTTGCTTTATGCTGTTTTATTCAGGTATTCACCTATAAACAAAGCACAATTACGCGACAGAAGGTGACCACTATGCACCCAACCAGTGTCGATGGAGTGGAAGACATGGCGGCACTGAGTGATCTCCATGAAGGGTCAATAATGTTTAACCTCTTCCAGAGGTATCAGCACAACAAAATATATGTAAGTTTCGTGCTGTCTCTTTCTATTGTGATGACATGTATGTATTTATAGGGATAGATACAGTATTTATTACTAGTTGGATGGAAATTGATTAGGTGGTTAAAATCTAAACAAAATACTGTGAACACATAAAAAAAAAAAATTAATGTATAATGGAAGTGATGAACGCCACTTTACAGATCTCTGGTCAGACTTCTTCTAGAGTACTGTGCACAGTTCTGGAGACTCATCTCCATAAAGATGAATAGTGAATTGTTTGCGTGATAAAAATTATCAGGAAAGACTAAATAATCTTAATATATATAGCTTGGAGGAAAGAAGACAGAGAGGAGATGTCATAGAAACACTGAAATACATGAAGGGATTTGACAAAGTAGAGATGGCAGGGTTATATCAAGGAGAGACGATAGAACCGAAGGCCATAATCTAAAAGTAGAGAGTCAGACGCTAACATGGAATGTTAGCAAGTTGTGCTTTACTGAGACGGTGATGGTAGAGAGAATTAAACATGCATGTGATAAGCATAACGCTATACTAAACCAAAAATGAGACCAACAAATGATTATAGTGTGAGACTTTGTATCAGGAAAAAGAGCAGACCAAATGGGCCAAATGGTTCTTATTTACCGTTTTCCTAGTAAACCCATTATGCATTACTGTACTACTTTTATAAGACCTAACCATGTTCTGAAAACAAGATATTTTTGTTTCAAGACCAGATTATATCATGAATTTAAAATGGTATTCCCTTTCTTTACTAGTATTTAGTTTTTTTACTTTAATTTCACATGTAGATTTAGCAAATGTTAGTATGAATATAGTCCTGTCACCACTAAATAATTTTATGTATTTTCCATCTGTTGTGTTGTTGGCCAAGTTGTAAAAGATACCAGTGAAGACAGTATTTGGATTATATTTATTTCAGAAGTTTAATCTTTCCTTTGTCCTGCAATCAAGTAAGGAATAGAGTAGTATATATATCAGTTCTGGCATCCGTTATGGATTTCTGGTTGTAAATACCTGTCAATCCTCTGTGTGAGGTACATAAATCTGGAATGCCCAGCTGTCAAATCCAGTAACCATTACAGAGGATCATTTGACAAACTGATGTCCAGACATCAAGATTGTCCTCAAGGAGGTGAAGATATGATATGTTGTTGCTACTTCTTGGTTCGGTACTGTTCATACTCTTTTGATTATATATTGCTTCTACTCCTTAGAAGTTTCAGCGGAATACCTAATGCAAGAACAATGGTCTGGGATGCAGCAGCCATAATCCTCCTTATGCATTGAGCAAATTGAGTTAAATAGTGAAGTTAGACAGGATGCTTCCCAGACTGTGAGTTTAGTTCCCACCAGAAGGTCATATGATGAGGAGTTATGTTATTGTCAATGTCCAGTGTGTACTGCATTTTTGATCAATATTAGTAAAAGTCAGCTCCCGGTATAACACAAGCCAAAAAACAAAATTAGGAATATGGCCACAAATATTTTTTTGCCACAGGTCAGTGTACAACATCCATCCGCTTGTAAATCCTGCACTATACACAATGGCATTTATTTAAATGCCCATAGAAACCCAGAAAAGCAACATGGCCTATAAATCTGGTTAATATTGAAATAGTGGAGTAAGAATATGAGGTGTGTTGTATAAAGCATAGCCTGGTTCTCTATTCCTGATGATATAAGAGCTTCAAGACTTGACAACATATCCTAGAGGTGTCACTGAAAACTATCTTGAAGTGTTGCAAAGGAGCAACATAATAGGAATTATGGCAGTCAGAAAATGGAGATCATACTCCAGCTTTCCCACAAGGAAACCAAAAATTCCACTTGCTGGTAGCCAGTGTGGAAGGAAGGAACAGTACCTAACCAATTCTTTCACATTCGAAAATATGGTGGCCCAGTAACACAAGAAAAACTCTGAAAGGCCTGACTTCTCCTTCTAGCTATATACAGTGAAATATAGCAAGCACAAAACCTCTACTTCCAGGCACTATTTCACTTGGACAAAACATTAATTGCACTCTGTAGTACTTTAAGCAAATAAACTGTAGCAGATCTGGTATTTTATTCTTTCCTTTAAAGGTTTAATTACATAATAACAATACAGGTATTTAAGAATCTGGTTTTCTGTTTCTATAGCAACAACCTATCGTTGCCTGCTTTTATGTCACATGACAAATAAGTATTGGCAGCAAAATTATTAACGAGACAAAATCTAGGATGACGGAAGAACTATTACTGGTAAGGGTTTGGACATTCAACAGTGCTAAGGGTTATCTTTCTAATACCGCATTTAATTGAAACTGTAACATTTGACACAGTAATTGTAATCCAATACCATTTCTGCAATTCAAAATGAAATCCATTTTCTCTTCTTTTATTTTTCCGTGGCTCATGCTTTTAATATTTGCCGTTTACTGGCTGTTCATTTATAATAGGGAATAGGGAATGCAATGAATTCCCATTAGCTTGTGAATATGCTGATTTCTAGCGAGTAGGGACTATTTATTTTTGAAGGTTGCATTTTTTTTTTGCCCTGACCTTTTGCCGCAGGCAATAGTTTGTTCATTTTTTTTACTGTATTTGTTGATTAGCTGTCACTTGCTAAGAAGCAAAAGTCACTGGACACTTATTTGCTAGCAAACAATTCCATCTCTAGGACAACCCCATAGAAGCAAATCCATATATAATTTAATGCTAATGACCTACATGGACTTGTTCTCCTTTGCAGAGTTAACTGTTTGCATGCATGCATGTTAGCTCTGTAAACGTTTAGCCTTTTAAAATGTAAAATCCTTTTTATTCTGTTTTATTCTGATTAGCTGTGAGAGAGAGAGAGAGCGAGTGAATGAGGGAGCAAGCGAGCTATAGTAGTAGGTGTTAGGATTTCCCAGGATAGGAAGACGGTACAAATGATTTTAATTTAACATTAATAATGTGTCTACATTTGCAAATGTATTGTTGCATGATATATATTAATATTATATTTTTTAAGGATTATACAGTATGTTTTTTTTTGCAGTTTATGCTATGCTTTAGTGTAATAAGATTATAGTCAGTAGTAATATCATTTTTCATTTTGGGATTGAATGGAAGTGATGAGATTCAACACTCTCTCCCCCCAAGCATTGTATGAAACTGTGCAATTGATACCATCTTCCCACACGATATAGAATATGTTTGGAATGCAAATCATTACGAACAGGAAACCTCAGTCCCTATATGCAGTAAAAGCCCGTCTTAATCCACTGGCTCTGTCTTCGGAGCAAGAATCTTTTCAATTGTACTAAAAGCCTGCCTACAGCTGTGAGGAGTATCATATGTAAACTGAAGAATGAGATGAATTGCAGAAAGAGTACAAAAGCTACTTAATTTAGAATCGGCATGCAAAGGAATGCCAAAGATTTTAAATAATAAATAGTTCCTTTAAGTGTAAGATGTGGCAGATATTCTCATATATTTTGGCCGATTGTCAATTATCCTTGGAAAGAGAGGGTCTTTTCCTTCTTTCGGCCATATCTTCTCCTCATCTCTACATAGTCCTGGTTTTCCCAGGAGAGTCGGAATTTTCTGGCATTGTCCTTTTGACCGGGTAGTTGCCCCGCTGGTTGTAGTACTGGAATGCTAATATCTCTGCTCGCCAATTGCTGTCTGCTGTGAACTAATCTGGTGCCGGGTTATGGCCCATGAAGATCTCTAACTAGGTGAACAAGTATTAGCCACAGGAGGGAATAAACATAATTGTGGTGCAAAGTATTAAAAGTTGTCCTATTACCTTAGCAAGTGATAGACTTGTTTCTGCCATTCAGCCATTGCAGCGGTTGCTATGGTGATAAGACCACATTTCCATCTTTGAAGATTTTATATATAAAATGTTATTCTTCAAAGGCGATCGCAAAAAAAGGCTGTTTAAACTACAGCCAGGTCATTTAAAAAAATAAATAAATAACGCAAAGGACCTCCAGCACTCCATGAACCAGGAAGTCAAATTGCAGCAAAGGTTTCACCTTATAAACAAAAACAGCAAGAACTGCCAGAGTAATTGCAATGATACAGATGCTAATTTAAGAATGAGAAAAAACATCCATTTCTTCCTTTCCAACATGAATTAATTTGGATTATGAAATCTTTGTTTACACCCTTTACATTAGGTGCTATATATATTTTTCTCTACTCTGTATTTTGGTTATAAAATGTGATTAATTATGGCACGCCTGCCCAGAAAAAATCACAGAAATAAACAGAAATATAAATTAGGTATTTGCCGTAAATCTGGCATTCAGTGCTCCACTTCTCTTATAGTATTAGTGGGGCCATACATATCACAGCAGGTAACTTCTAAATGTATGGAAGTTAAAAACTGATATCCTTCTAATAATATCAGACATTTTATTATCTTTTAAACATAAAATAAATGATATATATTGAATATCGTGTCATCAATAAGACGAATTAAAGATTTTTTAAATGCAGTAGTATATTAAAGATATACCATTCAAGGAGCTACATATAGATAAAAGATGTTTTAAGATAGCGTGACAACCCAAGTTGTTTATGCGTGAATGATTTCTAAAGTGCTTAACATTAAATTGCCCGTGAATATAAGAATTTTCATATTTAAACACATGCCTAATTATGTCTAGAATGTTAGCAAGTACTGTAACCGCGCAATGGCAATAAAAGCGACCCAGCTGCATCCAACAATTAGCCTACTTTCCAACACAGCGGGGTTGTAAGATGGTGAGCTGGCCGGTGTCAATGTTTAATTGTTACATAAGATGTACACCAGGGCAGGCAACCAGCCACACTCTGACTACAATTCCCACAATCCTCTATTGGCTCAGAAGTGTTATATCTGGAATGTAGGATACTGCATCTCGCTGTCCCTCTCACTTTAACTAGTGGCTCCGCCTCTGTATTTGCCTCACAGGTCAGAGAGCACGGTGGCCATTTGGTAGAGAGGTTGTTAAGCAGTGATGCAGCTTGGTATGATACTCTGATTTGTGTCAGCATTAAATATCCTGATGATTCATTAATGTTCAGCAATAAAGCAAGGTTGTATTAAACTACTGGTATTATATATGAAGCAGTTAGGACTACAACAGTGGCGACGAGGATGGGATTTACAAAGGCCCTACTCAGCCTGAACTAGAAAATAACAAGAGGTATTGTAATCTTTACTCACTGCCATCCACAAACAGCCCAGCAAGATAATGGCACTGATAGGCACATTATGTGAGTTTGATGGAGAGCAGACCTCCTGGAGTTCCTGGACTGAAAGATTAGAACATTACTTCAGTGCAAACACCATACCACCTGAAAGGCAGGTAGCTGTATTCCTGACATTGGTGGGAGTTAAAACATATGACACTGTAAGAGACCTTCTGTTTCCTGAAAAACCAGCAAGCAAAACATTAGTGGAATTACTAAAACTACTAGGGGATCATTTCCAGCCAAAACCTCTGGAAATTGCAGAAAGATTTCGCTTTTATCAGCGGCAGCAGCAATCCGGGGAAGATATTAAGGCCTATGTGGTAGCCATTCGCAAACTGGCCTCCACCTGTTCATTTGGGGAGTACCTACCCATAGCTCTTAGGGACAAGTTTGTCCTGGGACTGAATAGTGAAACCATTCAAAAGAAACTTCTGACTGAACAAGGACTCACCCTTACACGGGCGATTGAGATTGCATCAGTCATGGAAATGGCTGTCAGGGATACTGAGGCATTAAACCATCAGGTTCACAAAGAAGGAGTGAAAGAGGAGGTTTTCAGAGCAGCAGTCACTTCTGCTACATCCAACTGGAAATACAGATCTCCACCCCAAACCAAATCAGCTTGCTACCGGTGTGGCAATACAGACCATGACTCCAAAACCTGTCGATTTAAGGACCAACCTTGTCACCATTGCGGAAAAATGGGCCACCTCAGACGCGTCTGCCGTAGCAGGAACATAAGGGAAAAACAACCGCGGTACATCAAGAAGAACACGTACAGAGTTGAGAAACCTATCTCTTCATCTGAATCAGACAACGATGAACCATTACACAGATTAACTATACATCGACTACACTCGTTAAACCCTGCAATGACAGTAGAAGTAACCATTGAAGGAAAGGCACTAAAAATGGATGTTGATACAGGAGCTGCGGTTTCAGTCATCACACAAAGACACTGGAGACAACTACATATTCAGGCAACTATCCACCCAACCCCAATCAAGCTGCAGACATATTCCGTGCAAGTACTCCACCCACTTGGTTGTGCAAAGGTACAGGTATCATACAAGGGTCAGACAAAGAGACTATCATTATATATTCTGAAACATGGAGGACCACCTCTCTTTGGTAGAGACTGGATTGCTCATCTGGGAATGCCAGACATCATCAAGAACCCTTGCAACACCCTTACAGTCCCATCAACACAGAATGATGGATGGGTGGAATCCTTGAAAAAGCATTTTCCTGAGATTTTCAAAGACCAGTTGGGAAAAATAAAAAATGACTGTGTGAAGCTCAAGCTGAAACCAGATGCCCATCCTAGATTCTTCAAGGCCCGGACAGTACCATTTGCCCTTCGAGCAGGAGTGAAAGCTGAACTCATCCGGCTAGAAGAACAGGGCGTCATTTCCAAAGTAGAACACAGTGAATGGGCATCGCCTATTGTGCCAGTAAAGAAATCAAATGGGGACTTACGCATCTGCGGGGATTTTCGCATGGTATTGAATTCTCAACTGGACGTAGACCAGTATCCTCTACCCAGAGTAGATGACATCTTTGCCTCACTTGCTGGGGGACAGAAGTTCACTAAGATTGATCTCCGACAAGCCTACCTACAGTTTGAGGTCCACCCCTCTTCCAGGAAATACCTCACCATTAACACGCACAAGGGCTTGTACGAATACAACCGTATGGTGTTTGGCATAGCACCTGCACCAGCCATCTGGCAGAGGAAGATGGATACAATCCTAGCAGATATTCCTTTCACACAGTGTCTCTTAGATGACATGCTCATCACTGGTCGTACGGACCAAGAACATAAACAGAATGTAGAGCGTGTTTTACAAAGACTTCAGGATCATGGTCTTAAGGTGAACTTAGCAAAATGCAAATTTATGGTGCCCAAATTGGAGTTTTGTGGCCACCTAGTAGATGCTGAGGGTATACATACCACTGAAGCCAAGGTCCACGCTCTAGTCAAAGCGCCAGCCCCATCAAATGTCCAACAACTAAGATCATACCTTGGCCTACTCAACTACTATAATAAGTTTTTCCAGACCTGGCTCATACCTTGTTCCCACTGCATAAGCTTCTAGAGAAACAATCGAGATGGGAGTGGTCAGCAGAATGTCAACAGGCTTTTGAGTTCTCCAAACGTAAACTATTGGCCTCACGTATGCTTGCACACTACGACCTCCACAAGCCTCTCATTTTGGCTTGTGACGCCTCACCTTATGGTCTGGGTGCGGTACTTTCCCACCTCCTACCTGATGGTTCTGAGAAACCAGTGGCATTTGCCTCGAGATCCTTGACAAAGACAGAAAGCAACTAGGCCCAAATTGATAAAGAAGCACTTGCGTTGATATGGGCAATTCGAAAGTTTCACCTTTACCTCTATGGCAGAGAGTTCACCATATTAACGGATCATAAACCTCTACTTCAAATCTTTAGCCCCGACAAAGGAATCCCCCAGACAACGGCAGCCAGTCTGCAACGCTATGCCCTGTTCTTGGGCGCATATAACTACCGTATACAGTATCGAAGCCATGATGCAAATGCCAATGCGGATGCAATGTCCCGGCTGACGGAAATGCTTCCAAACTCTTCTCCATCTGTCAAGGTTTGTGGGTACACCACCACACACCTCCTGACTTCTGGAGAGATAGCAGCCCATACGATGAAGGATACTGTTCTGAAAACAGTGCTTTCCTTTGCACAAACAGGCTGGCCAGTGACTATAACAGAGGATTATGAACCTTACTACCGAAGGCGGATGGAATTGACTGTGAATGACAATTGTGTCTTATGGGGAGAACGAGTGATCATTCCAAAAACCCTGCAGAGACATATCTTGGACTTGCTACATGCTGGTCATCCTGGTACCACACGGATGAAACAGAAAGCACGAGGCTATGTGTGGTGGCCTTGCATAGATGCCGATATCACAGCCTATGTCAATGCTTGTATAGGATGTGCACAAACTGCCAGAGACCCACCACGAGGATGTATTCAGCCCTGGACTTGGCTCACGGTTCCTTGGTTTCGCCTTCATTTGGATTTTGCAGGTCCAATAAAGGGGCAAACCTTCTTGGTTATAATTGACGCCCACTCGAAATGGCCCGAGATGTTTCCGATAAACCAGCCAACTACAAAAGCTACGATTGTCATATTATTGCATCTCTTTGCCACATTTGGATACCCTAGAGAGATTGTCACAGATAATGGGGCCCAATTCACAAGCCATGAATTTAAGAGTTTTGTTACTGTTCATAACATCAAGCACAAGTTAACCGCGCCTTACCACCCAGCGACCAATGGCCAAGCGGAACGGTTTGTACAGACTTTTAAGAATTACTTCAAGGCCACAGTGGCTTCAACTAACCAAAGGTCCCTATCTCCTCAGAAGTTGGACTCTTTTCTTTTCGCTTACAGAACAACACCACATGCTACTACTGGTACAACACCAGCTGAGTTGCTTTTAGGCCGACGGCCATGGACTGCTTTTGACATGCTTCATCCTAAGACTGTTCATGACCATGTATTGCACTCCCAGGAGAAAATGGTCACGTCCAAAGAGTCACCCATTTTTGAAGTCCGCCAAGCGGTCTGGACACGATCTTATGGATCTTCCAACACTCGGTGGCTTCCTGCCACTATTGTGGAATCTTTGGGACCCAAGATGTACACAGTCCGTCTGGAAGATGGTTCTGTTACCAGACGACATGTAGACCAATTAAGGTCCCGTTCCCCCCAAACTTTCCGATTTCAAATCCAGTGAGACGGAGGACATCTGGAACGGCGTTTGGGTTGACTCTGAAAGCTTGAATTCACCTTCTGGGGCGGTCTGCGATTCGGGTTCTGAGGTTCCTCATGGTTCTGAGGTTCCCAGCTTGAACCCACCACATACCCCTTCGTCCTGTCCTGCCACCTCTGACACCCTGGCGGCTGGGGGCCGTCCCCAGCGCCACCGCCACCCTCCTGACCGCTTACAACTTCAAGAACGAATACGCGACTTCAGTCGGTCCTTCCATAGGACACGGAAAAATCCTGAAGGTTATTCGTCCCCTCACCTTCCTTCAGAAGACTAGCCTTCTGCCACCAGTAACACTGTTCCTGTGGATTAACTGTGTTCAGATGGATTTTTATTGTTTTTGTTATTGGGACATATGTTTATTTTGTTTGTTTGTTTTGTTTTTGTTTTTTTGTTTTGTTGGAAAGGAGGTGTTATATCTGGAATGTAGGATACTGCATCTCGCTGTCCCTCTCACTTTAACTAGTGGCTCCGCCTCTGTATTTGCCTCACAGGTCAGAGAGCACGGTGGCCATTTGGTAGAGAGGTTGTTAAGCAGTGATGCAGCTTGGTATGATACTCTGATTTGTGTCAGCATTAAATATCCTGATGATTCATTAATGTTCAGCAATAAAGCAAGGTTGTATTAAACTACTGGTATTATATATGAAGCAGTTAGGACTACAACAAGAAGAATGTCTGGAATGAATGGATGAAATCTTTGTTGCTGATGGCATATTGTGTGTACAAACGCATGTCCAGGAAGTGTGGTACAACTTCCTGTTTGTTTGAAGGACTACAACATAGTCTTTACTGAGCGGGGTTGGGGAATGGAGGAACATTTGTGTAAAACAACACCAACAGTTTTCACACATTTTTTTTTTAATTCTCATTTGGGATACAATAATCATACTCCCTAATTTACATTTTGTCTATTTTAGTTTACTCTTGCTTCCCCTGTGCCCAATTAACTATCAATCTGATCATCATTACATTGAACCCTTGTGTTAGTACCTTGTAAACTTGAATTCTCCTTTAATATCAGCAGACCATTTACTAATTAAATTTGCTGTTTTGGGGAGTCGTTTTTCCGCCTGATAAGGGAGGGGCAATGATTAACGATTTTAATCCTATTATATAACGAATGATTTACAATATGATCACAATATGAAACACTTCAAGCTGCTTGTTTTTTTCTTCTGCTGTGATCTGTTCTACCCTATATGAAGATTATTAAACATTTACCAGCCTTGGATTGGCCTTTAGGACTCTGTAGTTATTTCCTTTTTGTTGTTCTCGTTGATTTATGTGTACTGAAAATTTAATGTCAGATCTGAAATATCTAAATCTAATGAAAAACGAATATGTAAAACCAAGAATAGTATGAGAAATAGGTGTTTTTTTTACTGCTGGAGCTACTTATGGTTTATTTGATGTGACTGTTTCTCTTTAACAGCCATACAAAAAATCATCAAAGATTACAATTCTTTGGTAAATTACGAAATTTGGTAAATGGCCTCGTAGTGGCCTCATTGTTATGCAGATTTAGATGAGAGAATAAAACAATATAACACTTTGATGTGGAAACTGCTCGTTTGCAGAGACCATTCAAATAACTAGGAAAGTTTAAGTACTTGCTAAGCCCCCAGAGTTATTTTAGATGTATAATCTAGGTTTTATTGGAAAAGTGTGATCCAAAATCTGTGAGTTCTGGGTCGGGCAGACACACTTATTTGCACTGAACACTGCACTGGGCTGAAAGGCTCTTTAGTCTCTGTCATCAAGCATAGGAACCAGTTTATAGGCAGGGTCAACCTGGCAGAGGACCATGGCTCTGACCAGGAGGCTTAGATCTCCAGACTGATGAGGCCTATGGGTGGATGCTGGCCCCAAGGCTGGAGGGGCACTCAAGAGTCTCCGGTACAATGGGCCTGAATGTAACAGTCCACAATAATGCTGAGGAAACACTTGTGCATGGTGGCAAGACTGCCAAATGGGTGTCTATAGCTAGAGAACATGAACAGTCAGTGCATGTAGCGGAAAATGTAGTAGGAGCTTGGTAGACTGATCTTGGGCATTGGGAAAACAGGTTGGGGAGTAATCAAGGTTAGCTAAGCAAGGGCCTGGTACAGAAGCGTATGAGGAGAGTAACCAAAGTCCAGGTCAACCTAGATACCAGATAATCAAACAACTGAATGAGGGAACAAACTAGCAAAACAGGATCGATGTCAGAAGCAGGTCTATAACCAAATAATCTATCAGGCCGAAACGAGGTACTAGAGAGATGAGAGGCCACTAATTACTTAATCATCCACAAGTGTATCAGGAACCAGGCAAGCATGACAAGAACTTGGGCAGATAGGGATTCTTGTATTCCGACAGCATCCTGGTGGCAAAATGGACAGGTGCACAGCTTTCCATGCTGGTTCCAATCCTTAGGTTCCTTACAAAAGGTAACACCAATGTGAGGGTTTTGGGTACTGCAATATTCAGTTCTTTTTTTCTAATGTGACTAAAGCGTGTTGAAAATTTGCATTGCCAGATGGTTTGGGAGTACCACGAAAACTGGTAGAGATTCCTGCTTACATGGTTGTGTCCTGGAATATACTGTGTGAAAGCCATAGTAATGTTGCATGCCTGTGCAGTGTAGAATAAACCATACAATAGACATGGCCTCAGTGACAATCCCTACAGGACTGCAATCTGATGATTTATTTTGGCTAATACCAATGTTCTTGTAAATAAAGCTGGCGAGGAAATCTATCATAATACGGTCATTCAATTTAATACGAGTAAGCTGTCGCTTTCAAGGTCACAGGATCCTGGGGTGACCCTACAGCATGTGTGCCACTCATGCACGTTAATGTTCCCTAAGGCAAGTAAAGCTTGCGAGACCAATATGTGCTCACATGGGCCTGGTTCTCCTTTAGCCTTATATTCAAAACATATGTCTAACTGAACTTTAAAGGGAACGCTCACCATTTTTATTACAACTATCACAAATAGCACAACAGATGCAATTTTTACATTAACTCTTACATGAAAAGAGAAAAACACAGAATGAATGCTGTGTGTAGCTGTACGGATTGGGGATCATAAGAGATGTTCAGGTTTTATTGATGTTCATTTAAATGCCTTTAATGTTCACTGTGCACTACAACTGTAGTTTTATTCTTAATTAAATATCTCGCTTTGTTGAGTAGCACACCATATTTTATCTTGACAGTATATGTAAGCTGTGAATTAACTTAGCGCACGCGTAAGTGCTCTTTTGTAGGAACCACTTGGCCACAGCAAGAAATACTGTATAAATATTTCATAGTTTTAAAAAGCCATTGGACTGTTCGGGTTTGGTGTACTGAAACACTTGGCTTTGTGCCTGTATCCCAGGCCACTATGTGGTCACCACGAAATAAATGTAGAGGCATTAGTAAAGTGGAGTAACAATCGTATGAGACATAAAATGGAACAGTTTGGTTATTTATTATGCACACCGTTGTGGCTGCCCAGTTTTTTATTAGAAACATTTCTTATCAATGTAGTCTTTGTTAAAGGTTAGTAACTGTATAAAACAACAGTAACAATAACATTGAATGCAAATGTTTAATTGACGCAAAAAGTCAATGCATCAGATAAACAACACAGAAGTATCATTTAGATTTGGATTTGACAATGATGAGAGCTGTCACCAAGATTTATTTTGATTGCATTTAGCAAAGACTGGCAACTTGGATGTGGTGAACATCGCAACCCAATGTTTGTGGTTAGAGCCCAGTGTGCGTGAGAGCATTGTATCTACCTGGTGTCACTGACATAGCTGGCACATATTCATCATCGTACTATACATAACATCTGTATGGCCGGCAGATTCATGAAAAGGATTGTTATGCTCCAACCAAGTGCAATAAACACAAAGGTGTTTTATTTGGATGTTTTCGAGCGCGTGTAACCCTTCTTTGCAGTGTTCTGTAGAGAAGTGACTGTTCTCAGCTGTGAGTGTGTGATCTACATCTGGGCTTTTCTCCAGTGTATCCAGTTTCTGGTTTGGTCTTGGAAATCTCTTTCTGTTTTACTGGCAGGAATTTACCGGCGGTTAACGTCTTCAGATTTTTGAACCTCTCGGATATTGCATATTTAGACAGGCAGATATATAAATAAAGGCATTTGATGGACGGATAGATGAATAACTTAAATGATGGAGAGACTGAGAGGTGTGAAAACATATATAAACACACAAGAGTGCCTGCTGAAAAAATGTTGGATGGCTGAATGCTTTTAGATATGCATTCATCCAAGTAACACAAGAACTTGTTTTTTGTTAAGGTGTGTTGTGTATGTATGTGTACAAGTTTTCTCTCTTTAATTTAGCCTTTATTTCATGTCAGATATGTGCTCCTCATTTGAACTTTCATTAAATAAGGATGCTCCATCCAAACAGCCCGCAGGCCAGTTGCTAATTAATCCCAGTATGCCTGTTGTCAGTAAATCACTTGTGATCAGTCAAACCTAATTTTGATTATAAATGTTCCCAGCCTTTCATTTCAGTTAACAGTTTATTACATATTTTTTGACATAATCTGTCCAGAGTTATATACTAAGCTCCAAAATCCTTTTATGTAAAGCCTACAGAGAAATTGGACATTACAGACCGTGTGCACTGTATTCTATTCTTGCTAGGGTATGTCTAGCCACATTTAAAATATCACTAGTGACATAATCTCTCTTAATCCTTAGTTATTCTATAAATCTGTTATTCATTTCCAACTTAATATCCCATACGTTTATTCAAATGGATGGCCAAAATTATAATTGTTGTTCTCTATTATCTTGGAAAAAAGGTTTATTCCTATTTTTAATGTCTGAGACATCTGAAATACATGGAAGATACCCATCTAGACTAGACAAGACTATGTAGCTTTGTACATTCATACTGTTGTGAAGGTAGTTAATTGCTAATGCAATGCAATTTAATATAATTTAAATTACATTACATTACAGAGAGGCCCCATCTTTAGAGACTTTTAAAAAAAGACTTAAAACCCATCTTTTCTCCCAATCCTTCAGATAATTCACTCCTTGTCCCGTATGTACATACCTGTAAAGTGCTTTGAGTCCCACCGGGAGAAAAGCGCTATATAAATACTCGTTGCTCTTGTTGTAAATGTATTTTTAAGGTTTACCACTTTAGAGATGTGCAAAAATGTTTAAAATAAATACATAAACATCACCTATTGCCGGTATAACAGATTTACCAGCCATTGAAAACCTTCTAAAACCATAAATGTGCCCAGTTGCTGACTTCTAATGTCCTTATGTGACTCATGACCTTAAAAAAGATGTCAGGTACCACTGGCTACCTCCCTGAACGACAGCATTCATTCAGATGTTTATCTTGCCCTTCTAAAAATAGACTGACCTTAGTCTTCATCTTCAAACATCTGTTTGAAAGCAAATCTCACCCACAGTAAGCGTTTTATTTCAGCTTTAGGCAGCAAAGTTTGTAATGATGACTTGGCCATTTCTGAAAATTTAAAAAACAAAACAAAAAAGCAAATAAACAGAAAAGCTGGACCTACATCAAGAGCGGTTTGCACACAAACCAGATCTGAAACAGCAGGAGGAATTGAAGGCCTTCCTTGTTGGCATGAAAGGTCAGACGAACCACTAGCTAAATAGGGAAAATAATTTTGAGAAAAGGTCTGGAAGCTGACCATTTGCAGACCTGCTCATTCATCAAAGTAAAATAAGCCCCTCAGGGATTTAGGATTTTTATGGAATGTGACAATAAGAAAATAAAAGATTAACAAGTATTTTAAGTGACCTTACCTTCTGCTTCCAATGTGTTGGAAACTTTTATTTTCACTGCCATGTTGTCTTGTGGCATATTCTGGCTGCTGCTTTTAATTAGTGTAAACTGGAGGTAATGGTTGTTCTTTCAAGTTATATGAGCTGGAATAAAAAAAATCAGGTTCAGATCTCTGGGTTTCATTTGTGTGTCACAGAAATAGTAACATTTCAGAACAACTGCAGTTTAATCCATTGCGCATAGTCAAGTAACATTTGTAGGCCCCATGTCTACCCCCATCTAAGTATTTAGGCACCCACAGATTACATTTTTAAGCTAAGAGAGGTTAATATGGGACAATCATTTTAACAACGTCATTGCTCTGAAATTATCATTAAAAACTGGCATATTATGTCATAAAAGGTAAAATTGATTGTTAAAGTGGATATATTTATTTCCAGGATTCAACAATTATTTCCGAATCACATACAATCTATGTCATTTTGACCTTGTCGTACATAGAATCCATGTCTGGCACTGACATTGACAGCTAACAATATGATGTATAATGTGTACTGTACATATGTTTATAGATAAACCCCTATCTAATAACAGTGTGCCCATTTGTTTCCTGTTACAAAATCTTTTTTGTCAGCACATGCACCTTGAAATATATAAGAAAAACTATTTTTTTTACTTTGCACATGACAGTCTTTTGGACTCAAGCTGTGAATATATTTTTGTCTGTGCCAGATCTTGTACTACTATCGCCCCCATGTTTTATTATGCAATTGTAAGGTGTGCCAGACCTCAGCCTGGAGGTGAATAATAACACTCACAACACATGAGGGTGCAGAGCATACCCATATGAATACACTTGAGTTTGTATGTACTGGGCACATATACGAGGATCACATGACAATGATTAAAAATCTGTAGTATAATAATCTTGTGAGTCCATTGATAGTTCATTTTTCACATCTTACTTGCTTATCCTCAGGCAGAAGAACAGACATATATTCAGTGCCTAAAAGCTTGGATAGCTGGTTTCCACCACAGATTTAAAGACTTGGAACTATGATTTCAAATCCAAGATTCCAATTGCATGTGTATAAATCGGATGGTCAGTTTTCTTTTGAGTAATGCATAACAGTGTGATGCAATTTCATTATTCTAGGGCAACAAAACATAATGTAGATTATTGTCCACCTTTTACAAAATAGTTCCTAATGGCCAATGTTGTTCCTATTGTTGTATCTCTGTGAATTGCTTTGTCTAGCACAACTTATTATAAAATTGTGAAAGATATTTTTACCCATCACATTTGCAAAACAAAAAAAAAAATTGTCTGGATGGTGTATGATGTATTGGGTTGTCTCTCATTGAACTATTTCACACAGTTGTCCGCTTCCAAAATGGCATCACCATACCTGGGAACTACTGGGCTCCGGCTACCCGGAGCCTTCCCTTGCGGGACGCGGCCAGGACTGCACACTGATGTCAGCGGGCAGTCCTTTGATGTCGGTGGGAGGTCCCGCTGATGTCGGTGGGCAGTCCCGCTGACTTTATGGGACTTCCCGCTGATGTCGGGGGTGTTCCCGCTGACGGCAGCAGGCACCACCCCCATTGAAAGAAAAAAATAGGTGGGTAGTGGAGCGTGTCAAGACCCCGCTCCCGCGACCCGGAGGATTTGGGTCTTGACCCAGAGAACCGGAGAAGCAGTGCTCACCCGGCAATCTCCAGGTCAAACCCGGAGAGTTCCTAGGTATGGGCATCATTCAGATCTAAGTGGGCTATCTAGACCCGTTGTACAAAAACTGTCCATAAATATCAATATGTGCAGGTTTTTAAAATATCCACAAAGAATGCAGGTGGAATAATCAAAAGGCTGTTTTATGTATTTATTTAAATTCCTATAAAAGTAGTGTATATACACACATCATGTTTTCAGCTGCTAACCGGAGTAACGAGTTCTTTTGGCATACTGGCACAAGACAACCAGTACACATGGACAAGCCACAGTACAAAGAATGTGACCTCGGATGCTCAGTTTATAATTTAAGGAGACAACTGGATGATGTCCAGTACAAATTAGTGAGAGACAAGAAGAATTACTGATCCCGTTCACCACATGCTCTAAAATCTAGTTTAGGAGCTAAAACAAGGGTATTAATTATCTTGTCTCTGTTTATGATGGATCAGCAAATACATTCCAGAAGTAATGTTTTTGTAGTGCATGTAACATCTTGTGACTTTTATTTGTGACCTAGCGGGGAAGAATGAATATATCCAGCTGCTGTGTGTCCTCAGTAGATCTTGTGCAGTTAACAGCACTTTTTTAAGCCCTTGATATTTCCATGAATTTATTGCTAGAAGGTGATTAGTGGTATATGCATTTTACCTCCCTTTGGACACCTCCACCTACACACATCTACACACACATGACAGGGTTTTGTCTAATTCAACTATCAACTTTTGGGTTGTGAGATATTAAGTGACACCTTATTGTATGTATTTTTTTTTATAACACAATCTCATGAACAAACATTTACATGAATCCTCACAAAAAAACCACCAGAGCTGTAGGATCCTTTATCTTCTTCTTGGGCAGACTGTGTCAGAGCTGGATTCCATCAATGTTTTTTCTTCCTGGACCCTCTTTTTACAAGTATGTGTCTTTAAGGACATCAGAAGTATACCCAGCTACCTAGGTTTAGTAGATTTTGGCGTAACCTGATAGTGGTAAATTATACTTTCATATGGAATAAAAGGATGTTACTGTGCAGGGGCTGTTGGTATTTCTCTACTGACGTTGTGTGCAGGGAAGACCTGTCCCCTTTGGTCAGTCTTTGGACTCCACTGCACCAGCAGAAGATTGAATGAGTTAGTGTAGCTCGATCTGATAAAAGTAGGTAAACTGTCATTACTTTTTATAATTATAGAAATAAATATCAGTGGTCCAGTAGTTGACTTAATTTGTTTCTGTCGAATGTGCTTGTATACTTTTAGCTCACAAATAACAGAAAAAGCTAATTGTTTTTGTTTGTGAATAGTTTTTGAGTATTACTGCTTTTTTGTAAATCAAATCCACCTGTACTCTGTCATCTGCTTTATGTGCTCCCAAAATCAGATAGGTCTAGCATATACTTTATTTACTCACAAAATGTGGTAGGCATAAAGTCTACTTCAGTTACTCACAAAAGTGGGTAGGTATAAGGTCTACTTTATGCAGCCCAATAATTGTTGGAGTTGACTATTTGAACTTACAAACAGGAGCCAAGCAGAAGATCATTTAAGATCTAGTCTGAATTAGGATGTCGGAAAATACTGTACGTAGATCTGTAGAATTTTAGATAGAACTACAAAACAGTCATTGATGTTTCTTTGAGCTGTGGATCTGTGGCTTCTTGCATATGTCAAACCCTAATAAAGAGTGAAATGTAAAGACATAACAGGCTTGGTACACAGATCACAGGCATTCTCAAGGTTTATTGGTTACCACTGGATATTAGTCATATACGTTTCATAGGCATCCTATAGGCCATTGACTTTTCATTGCTTATTGTTTGGATATGCTGTTTTAAAGCGTTCTGTACAAGGTTTAATGCAGCATCACGCTAATGCTTACATCCCTTGTCACTGGAAGAGTTAAAACAATATGAACCACTTAATATACCGATCCAAGTCCAAAATTTGAATTCTTGGAAAATTCCCTGTTTGTGGTTTGGTATGAATAGAAACGCTATTGGAAAAAAAAGAAAGAAGGCATATTTGATGGATCAAAGGAAGTAGCTGCTTGAAGTCAGACGGGGGGGTGTGGGGGGTGTTTAAAGGAAACCAAGAAGAAATGGGAACGACTTAGCCCTGCACAAACAAGAATATGCACAGTGCCGTCACGTAATGACTGCAAATGTTATTTCTTATGCGTGCTTTGTTGTTGTTAGCCGCTCTGTGATGATGTCGGCATAGTCGGTAACACAATGACTTTTTATTTTAATACTTGCTGCCAGTCTGACATACACTTCAGCCCATTCTACGGTCAGAAGTTTCTTTGAAGCACTTTGGGGATCCGACGTTACTGTAACAGACGTTTAGGGCTAAGTGTTCAAACAACATGCAGAAAAAAATCAAATATGTTCTCCTAATTAGCTAAATGTAAGACACGCTGTAAGTATATTAGGATTGTATTAGTATATCGTCTGCTGTTTTCTGAAAATTTGATAATCTGAATCGTTTACAGTGAAATGGTCTCATGACGCTGGTCACTATGATAGATGCAATAAACAGTGAGAAATTGAGGACTCTTTAAAAGAGGCCTATTCAGTTCCCACAGCAGTAGTCTGCTCTACGTAACGCTTTTATAACTGAATGAAACCCAACTTCTAGTACCAGGGGCATATTCTGGCCTAGGCTGATTTGACCTATGCCTAGGGTGGCAGCTCCCTTACATGTAATCAGGGACATAGTTCTATTGAGTGACCAGGCTCCCCAACTTGCCACTGGTCCTTGGATCAGTTGGGGTGGTCCCTTGTAGCTGTCCCTCATAGCAAACATATTTGATGTTGCAGGTCCTTAAAACGCAGTGCACCAGGATTTTATATCATATTTCGTTATACAGTGTTAGTAAGTTGTGAGGCAAGCTGCCCTGGGTTAGGCTTAGTGCCACACTAAGCCAAAATTAACCCTGTCTCGTATTGCCCAAAAGCACCACAGGAATCATCTAATCACATAAAATTTAGCCACAGAATTTCATAATTGTCCCGCGAATGCTTGCCATGTGAAACAAATGCATGTTCTGATATGAGTGAAGGGAAGGGAAAACAATAGTAAATTATGAATGAAACTTTGATGCTTTACTTGTGTTTACTTGTGTTTATTTTTGGTTCCAGACATATATTGGATCCATCCTGGCCTCTGTGAACCCTTACAAGATGATCACTGGACTGTATGACCATAACATGATAGAGTTGTACAGCAGACATCACATGGGAGAAATACCACCTCATATCTTTGCTGTGGCCAACGAGTGTTACCGATGTCTTTGGAAGCGCCATGACAGCCAATGCGTTCTCATCAGGTAATAGACGTGTCACACTAACAGGTATTCTTGTCCTTATAGAGAAAACATGTCTGTTACGTATTATCTAGCTAACTATTTAAAAGAAATTAACAAATGAACAATCAGATATTTCAAACGCACTACTTTAAAGTAATCTTCTTGTGATCAAGGCATACATGATGAGCAAAGCATATTATGTTTAAATGTAGTTGAAACATAGGCTAGGCTGCACACACCTTAATCATGCGTGAATGCATCATATCATCATTTTGGTTTTGAATCAGGTGAAAAAATTAACATTTCACAATCTCTGGGGCAAACGTCCCAACACATCCCAACACGTTCTGGTGTGGCAACTCCTATGCCATGAAACACATGCCGGATGTGCAGTCATGCTCAGTTATGGGAATTGAGGGCTACAGCCTTTAAAAATGTAAGTAGCTATATAGGACCCTCAATTCAGTCCTGGGGTCTTCATTTGATGTGAGACGACAGTGTATGTGATACACAGGCTTTTGTGTTTTTAGAATGAATCTTAACACTGTTTGTGTCTAAAGACACCTAAAAAGAATGGTAAATAAGCGGATCAGACTCCCAACAGAAGTAACAAGGATGGGAGAGGCAAGTGGCTCTCCGCAATCTAAGACGAGACCAAGGACTGATTACAGTCTTTACATGAAGAAAAATGGGCAGACCAGCGGGCAGAATGTTTTTATCTGCTGTCACATTGTATGTTTCCAAAAAGCTAGAGACGGGTATCCGCAGAAACTTTCACCCTGGCAAAACAAAGCCTAAATTAGAAAAGTACAGTGCAAAGTATACGTCCCAAGCAAGATTGTAAAATAAAAGCTACTGTGGGTTGTAGGACTGGGGGAGTTTTTCCAAATGGAACTTGTTATACATAAACCCCAATATATGCATAGCATAGACAAAATGTGACACATAGTCAAGATAGACATGACAATGTCCCTAGCCTTCAAGTGACAAGTTCCTTCTCTTGCTTTAGCTTGTAATATCTAATATTATTAAATGTATCAAATCAAATTATTTTATTTTGTGGTCATAAAAAAGGTCATGTACTTTCAGTTAATGAAATGTAACAGTTTAATTTACCATCAGATGTCTATAAAACTAGTAACTGGGAATTGTGTTTCTCAGAATGTTTTGTCCTGAGATAACACTGTATATCCAGTTTAGCTTGAAATCCCATGAAACAGAATCGTGGAATTAAACAAAATTCTAATGTTTGACATTAGTTCCACTCTCTAAAGACCAAACTCCTAACATTGTAAGCCCTTAGCGCCCCCTAGTGGGTTTGAAAAGAATTATGAACCGTCAGTAGGGTGCTTGGAACCTGCATTCCCTGTATCACTAAAGGACCTAAATGAGTTGGTTTTTACCCATAGAAATATCACATAGCACATGTCTACCCCAGACCTTCGGCTGTAGAATATAGCCTCCTTTTTTTTAAAAGAATGTCTACTAAGTGGTGTTAAGCCCAATAAAATCTCATTAAAACAATGATTTCCTTGCCCAATGATGCTCTGTTGTTTTGTCGCAGTGGTGAAAGTGGAGCAGGAAAGACAGAAAGCACAAAACTTATTCTAAAGTTCCTGTCTGCCATGAGCCAGCATTCCCTGGAAGTCTCTTCAAAGGAGACAACAGCGAGCGTAGAACAAGCAATACTGGAAAGCAGGTAAGCGCTTTCTACACATGCACTGAACAGACCCCCACCCGCAGCCTTCTCCAAACTAACAATGAAAACGAGTGTATCACGTGCAGGGAGATGCGTTTTGATGCATATGGGGCATTCTGCAGCATCCCCCCATGCATTTTCAAAAGGAACACCATGACTATTTAGAGGAACCGTGCATCTATCGTATGATTAGAGTGCATATGACAGCTAGAGAGTCTATTTAGATGCAATTTTTACAGCATTGATTTTGCTGTATTTATGTTTATTCCAATCAATGGCAGCTGCTCTGTTTCTGGATTTCACACTTACATTTAATCAAATAAGAATGGCAAAGCACTGCAGAACACAATACTCCCATCGGTGTTACTACTGGTATCACAGCCTTTCATACTGGTGTCCTATTGTATATCAGTAAATCTTTCCAGTGCGCAGTGCAGTAGACAGACTTCTGTACAAAGTATGCTGTTCTTTGTCCAAGTGCTTCCCTGGGGGTTAATCTGATTATGGGTCCATACAGAAATACTACAAGGCAGCAAGAAAAAAAACATAATATTGGTTGGTCTTGGATAAGTCATGTACATTCCTAAATCTGATTAACTACAGTACTTGTGACAATAAAAACCTTTGTTCCTTAGTGTAGACCTCCTGTTAATGTCTTTTTTGCCGCAGTATCAAGCACTTCCAGGCACAGTATTTGTTCCTTAGAAAATCATTTTATATTATATTGTAGAAGACATTTTGACAGCTGAATGTAGGTGAACATTCTCCTGTATCTCTTTGAATTAGCTATTGAAATGATCTTTTATACATCTATTTACAGAACAACAAAGATCATATTTAAGTTATGCAGTGATATGAATTTAAAATAACATGCCTAGAATACCAATAATCTGTTTAATAGAGGTTTATTATATGTTTTTTTTACATGTTTTGAAACATAACATTTCTTTTATCTGCACAGTCCAATAATGGAGGCCTTTGGGAACGCCAAAACTGTTTACAATAATAACTCAAGTCGTTTTGGGAAGTTTATCCAGCTGCACATATGCCAAAAGGGACACATTCAGGGTGGACGGATTATAGACTGTATCCTTTTTTTTATTAAACATTTCATTTTACTTCTTACTTATTGTTCGTACTGCTAAAAGGTAAACATTATGTTGAATGGATCAATGTATTAGCTTCTATACTTAACCAGGAAAATGGATGTAGCCATATTGATCCAAGAGAAGATGACAAGAAATGGGAATTTGCAAGACAACACTAGTTTAGACATAATTTTATCTTATCTGTCGTTAAAATCTATGTTCCTAATTTGGGTTATATTCCAGGTTCTGAAAGGTTCAGTGACTTTGCATCTTTTTCTGCTATTTGTCACACTTACATGTTTTGCGTTGTTTCCACCTTAACTTCACTGCTTTCCTGATGAAGATTTATTAGAAAAGGTAGGTGCCAATTTCCTTTTTGGACTTAGATATTATTTTCCATTGATACATTTGAAAATGAAAATGAACTGAAATGATTTCCATTCTCGTAGAATCGTGTGGTACGACAGAATCCCGAGGAGAGGAATTACCACATATTTTATGCACTGTTGGAGGGAGCTGGAAAGGAGGAGAAAGGTGAGGAGAAGCAAATGCATCCAGCTTATACAGAAGATTAAAATGCTGAATGCTGAGGAATAGGATATCCGATTTTGTATGCCAGTTTTCCCTTATACACATAAATCTTTAAATGTACATTGTAGATATGGCTTAATATGTAGAAAACTAGACACATTGATGGAAATCAGACATTGTTATTAAAGAGGCCTTGCATTGGTATGATCATACGCACCATTGCAACTGGTTACTGGAAAATGTATTCGAACAGTTTCATGTAATGAAATGTTTTATTTTGCATTATTCTGCTAAAATCAGTTCACATAATTTGAACACGAGATTTGATTAAGGCTCTATGTAGATGAATTATAACCATTTCTTTGGTGGAATAATGAAACAAGGTTCTCACGCTATGAGAGTGCTGGATCATACCAATGCCAAGGGTTCAAATATAGTCATGCTATACATGTTCACAACTGGCAAAGAGTTTATTAATGACCAGTGTATTCATTTTATTTTACTATTATCTTCCACAGAAGCATTTTATTTATTACAAGCAGAGAAGTACCACTACTTGAATCAATCTGGATGTATCACGGACGAGACCATGAGTGACAAGGAAACATTTCAGGAAATTAAAGTAAGAAACCTGATACATTAACATTATTATTCTATAAAATCATTCATGTACTAGGTTTCATTCTCTTGGTGTTTGCGCTTTGTCTCAGTCAGTGACGGGGTACATTATTGTTTCCGTTGAATCAGCAACTAGTTGATCCTGTTTTGTTTATGTCTTGACAAAATGCTTAAATGGTGTTTTTCAACTGTTTTGCAATGTTTCGAGTGTTAAGATAAAGATTGTGTGGCGTAAGAGCACAGTATGTTCTGTGCATGCAAAACGCATTATGTCGGAATGTGAAGTATTTGAGAACTCACTTGGGAATAGAAGCAGAGACATTATAAAACAGAAGCACAAGGCAGGCCATGATGCGGTCAACTGATGAAATCCATACGTGGTCAGAGGAGCAAGTTTTCCTCTGTCTGGTATGCTTCATATATCAAAAAATGAAGTGTGATAGCAGAATCAGCTAGTCAAGGGCAATCAGGTCTGTTCAAAACAAATGCAGACTGTGGCAACATGCATCTTTGAGAAAGCCCACTATATGTTGATATAAGTCCATTACTCAAACATGCTATGGGCAGGTGTGTAGAGCATGCAAATAGTATGCATTGCTCTTGAGAAAGTCCTAGCAGCTGTACAGATCAAATAGCCAATAAACCTATTAATAACTTTGTCTTCTTTTCCGGAAGATGTTGTTTTTATGTTTCCAGTCAAATACAAAAACCTGATGTACTTTCTGTAATGCATTTCTTGCCCAGTGGGTTTACAGCTGATAGGCTGGTAGTAAGTAAAGAAGCGTGAAAATTCCCTGGCGAGATCAAAATTGGATCTCCTTTTTTTCGTTAGGGACTGGGCGCCTTTGAAATGGTGGTTCCTGAGGAGAATATTTAATAAAGTGTCCATAGCAATAGCATCCACCTTTGGATAAAAATACGAAAATTGGTAATAATACTGAAATAAAGTTAAGAAAACATGTTTGCTAAAGTTTTGCAGCTTTTCGGTCAATTCCACCCAAACCTAAATTCCAGCAGAGAACTACTGTATTTTCACTAGTAAAGCCGGTCTTGCGTATCTGTTTGTTTAGTTAGGATATTAGCTTACAAGCAGGGCCCTCAAAAAGTCCACCTGAACTTTGTGCAAAAGTACCTCAAGGCTAGATGCCAAGCTTACGAGCATGTTTCTCAACTCCTCCTGTGTCTGTATGTGTTAATGTATATTTGTTATGTATGTGTTAACACCCCCATTTAAATTGTACAGCTCTACATAATTTATTAGCACTTAATAAATAAAAGATAATAATAAATAGTTGGGATTAAAATTAGACCATGTGCTCTTTTGGAAGGGGATATGTATGCTCAAGTTTGCCAAACCTTAATTAATATTAATGAATTGCTACGTGCAACTGTCAAACTATGCGTATCCTTATGTATCTATTATAATGACAGTTCAGTTCTCTTCACCCTGTTTACATGTCTTCTTATGCAATAACGTTCACATCATTGCAGACCGCCATGGAAGTCATGAAGTTTACCAGTGAGGACGTGCGAGAAATCTTTAGGTTACTTGCTGGGGTTCTGCACCTGGGAAACATTGAATTCATTACAGCTGGTGGGGCACAAGTTTCCTCAAAGACAGGTAAAAATGATCATACTGGGAAAATACCCATTGTACAGGGCCACCTTAGATCTTCTTGCAGGAGAAATTCACTCAGGGTTGCCCTTCTTTATACGCAATAATATCAGAGAAACATGATATTCCACTTTCTTGCAAACTACCTTTTTTGTTTTGACATATGTAACTTCGACACTGCCCTAGGCATCACATACATTAGCACTTCTAGCTGCCCATGTGGTGGCCGCTATATGTCGCAAAGGGACCTGCTGCCCTAGGCTTTGTTGTCCTACACCAGAACATTATATTATTATACTATTCTGGTACCCCCTCCTGTAACTATTGCTTATAAGGGAATACATTAAAATGTTGTTTTTGTCTTAATCCCTGACTTTTTGTTCCTAGCACTGACAAGGACGGCAGAGTTGCTCGGGCTGGACCCAGAACAACTGATGGAAGTGCTAACCCATAGGTCAATGATCCTCAGGGGGGAGGAAATTTCTACACCGCTCAGCATAGAGCAGGTACTTACATCCCCTCAGTAAAGTATTTTGACCGGCATTATGTTACGGTGTACAATGTTTGTAAATGAAAACATGGAGAGTGCCAACGCTGCATGTTGATGCCTGCCTCTGCTGTCTTACATTGGGAAATCCTACCAGGTGCCCCAATACTTGTGTCCATATATTGTGTACTTAGATGAAACAGGATGGGTACAAGGAGTTTGGTGGCTTCTCAGCTGGAACCCATGTGCTACTGCTGCCCCTATCTCTCCTCTTTCTCAAAATATCCTCTTTTCTCTATCTCTCCCCTTTCTCTTTTCTCATTATCTTTCCCCTTTCTCTTTTCTCATTATCTTTCCCCTATATCTTTCTCTTTAGCTCTTCATTTTCTCACTATCTATCTCTATAACTTTCTAAATTCCTGTGGTGTACCTCTGTTTTAGTGCTCCATTGCGGTTTGCACAGGATATGACATCATATCCTAATGGTCATCATCAATAGCCACTGATACCGCAAGGGAGAACTGAAACAGAATTCTATTTGAACAAACCTCTCGCTTACTTTATTTCGGCCTGAAAACAGAAATGTAAATCTCACCCTGCCTTGTATGAGTCAATGGTACCAGAGCAGGCTCTTCAAAATTCACAAGCGTTAACGTTAACCGCCTCTCGCCCATGACACCAATTGAATTGGTGTCCTGGTGTATAAGGAGCATCTCAGGAACACCATTAGTGTGTCTACCATGATTACCTGCCTGTTACTGATACCACATGTCATAATTCGTTTGAATCCCCATCAAGATGGCAGGTTGGGTTGGTAATAAATGCTGTTATTGTATAATTTCACAGGCTGTGGATAGCCGGGATTCGGTAGCAATGGCACTTTATTCACAATGCTTTGCATGGGTAATCAAGAAGATTAATAGCCGGATAAGGGGAAAAGATGACTTCAAATCTATTGGAATCCTGGACATCTTCGGTTTTGAAAACTTTGAAGTAAGTTTTCAGCCCTTATTCATCTACAAGTGTGCAGAGGTAACAGAAAGAGGCTGGGCATGTCAGGGTAGAATTTGAAGGTGAAAATGGCTATAACAAGGGAGGGGAGTAGATCTGATTTGAAGCACTACATGCACCCTTCTGAGAAGATTACATGAAAGCTTCTGTGAATGAGGCATAGGCAGGAGCATGCAGGTTGACATCACTAAGAGGATAGTAGATACGAGGAACAACCTACCAATAGAAATAGAAGAGATTTATTCGGTGAGGAAATGTAAGCATGTACTGTATGGGACAAGCATAGGGCTTTCCTAAAGCACATCTTGTGCCACTTGTGCCAGGCCACCGGACAGAATTTGGATATTCCTACCACCATATTATTGTGGATATTTGTATTTATTACACATACAGTATGTGGTGAATATTATGGAAGTATAATGATAGCTCTACTTACTACCCAATGGGATATTATTCAGTTTATGTCCCATATTAAAAAAATGAGAAAAGAGATTACAAAAGTAACCCTTTTCATTAACGTGAAGCATGTCATTAACTGAAGCTAATGTGATGGGCTGTGTCTGCTGAACTTTCATTCCTTGGAAGTCAGCTTAATTATGTGCCCCATCAAATATTTAGCTAAAGAGACCTCATATGTATGTGCTGTTACCCATGCAGGTCAATCGCTTTGAACAGTTCAACATAAACTATGCAAATGAGAAGCTGCAGGAGTATTTCAACAAACACATCTTCTCCCTGGAGCAGTTAGAGTACAGCAGGTACATAAGTGTTATATCAGATGTAATATAAGACTGTAAATGCAGTATGCTGTGAAGATAAAGGTACCAGCTGGGTGGAATATTGTGTCCTTCAGCATTATAACAACCTTTCACCAGCAAAAGTAAATTTGTTTTGAGATCTTCTTGTTATCCAGTGTGTATCACAAAAAGAATAACCTACTAAGCTCTCAGATAACGCGAGAAAAGGAGAATTACCCATGTTAACCATATCTCATCCATGTGCCTCGGTGAACTTAACTTCATGATGTCTAAAGCGCACTTTAGAAACACCACTGTTGTAAATTTGATCTCCAATGTATTTTGTTATTAAGAAAGAGAATCCCAATTATACCAACCTTTTTACATTGTTTGTGAAGGACCAAGGTGCATTCACTGGAGAGTTATATGATGTCCTATCTTGGTCAGCGCAGAACAGAATACACTCCATATATTTATATTGAATGAATGTCATGCTGTCTCGGTAACTGGTGGCATGGTGACATTCACAGCCGTTCTGTGCAGTGTGTGAAACTGTGATCCCCAAAACCTTATTTTGTTTCCATTTTAGAGAGGGGCTTGTGTGGGAAGACATTAACTGGATAGATAATGGAGAATGTTTGAACTTGATAGAAAAAGTAAGTATTTAAAATAATAGCTCCATCTTTCTAGTTAGATGAAACACTGTGCAGCATATTAATGGAATAGTAGACAAAACAGTAAACACTCCCTCTCTCAGATGTTAAGCAAGTAAACCTTAGAAAATCTATCACTGTATTCTTTCATCTGAAAGTTTAGGCTCATCAAAATAACAAAGAAACTATTAAGAAGTTTATCCATGACCAAATTATGCTTATCATTGTGCATTTAGTTAAAGAATGGTCTATTTTTGACTTACTGTAAAGTAAAGGCAATAAGTCCATACCTTGAAAGTTTCTCCTGGAGACTCTGGGTGAGGCACTACTTCCTTGGGGCTCTGAGTTAGGGATGTTTGGCCATGTCTGCTCCAACCAAGATTCCCACTCACCGCTACTCCTCTCCAAAATTCTAAATGGGGCTACCTCCATCCCACAACTGTGACCGCACTGAACGTGACAAGGTGGCCTTGGCACTTTAAGGCACTTTGACACAGGATGACTTTAATGCCGCTGACGGCTGGATATGAGAGGCCACACATGATTTTGGCGAGCTCTCCACTTGGCATTTGGCTGGTGGGCCAGATGGCCAGTCCAGGCCTCATCACAGCCACACACAATAGCGGTTCTCTGGGCAGTCATTTCATAGGATTGTTTCAGGATACTACTAAGGATACAGTATCCTTGCTACAGAAAACGATGTACCAGTAAACTATAGAATGACATAGGCACTGCCATTTTATTAATGATTCATCATATTAGATTGTTATTAGATAATTAATTCTAAATACTTAGTTATCCAGGGTAGCAATGCTCAAGGTTGGTGGAACTGAAAATGCAAACACATTAAATACATTAAATACACATTAAAAAATCCACCCTTGTGTAGATGCATGTATAAAGAATATATTCAAGTTTAATTGACTAATTGAGAGAGACCAGTTTATAAAGTAGGTTGTGTTACTTCTATAAGGCAATGTTTTACTAATCTGTATGATCTTTGTTCCATTGATATGGAAAATTCAATTGTGTCAATGGTTTGTGTCTTCCTTAGAAACTTGGCTTGTTGGCCCTAATTAACGAAGAAAGCTACTTTCCACGAGCAACTGACTGCACTCTTCTGGAGAAGTTACATAACCAGCATGCTGTACGTGGCAAGAATACCCATTCTGATTCATTTGTATACAAAATATAAAGACCTTTTATTGATTTTACTTTATTTTCAATGTTTTTTCCATATAAAACAGCTGTCAGGAAAAAAACCCAGAAACTTAACCCTTTTCACCCCTTAACGAAGTATGTAAATCAAGATCATACAATACATAACACATACAATGTAGGCACAAGTACAGTGGACTAAAAAGTGTTTCCATATTGTAGGTACCCCAACTAATTTGAACTAGTAGTTAGGTAGTGCAGAAATAGACAATAAAACCCTTCCATTTGACAAAAGCAGCTTTAACATATTTGAGATCAGAAATTTACTTTGGACCAAGTATACCCAGGTTGGCTCCATCTTAGCCAGCCATTCCACAAATGTAGGGGTTGAAGGTGATTTCCAATATAGTGGCATAAGCAATCTCACAGCGTCGTGCCATATAGTAGAACAGCTGCCGGAAAAACTTTAAAGATAAGGAGCAATGACTTCTTTGATGATAATTGGGCACCAAACTGTTTGTACTCTGGTGCAAGACCACCAGATATGTAAAAGGTCACCCTCAACTGATTGACACCTTCAAAAATTATTGAGGTACAGAGGTGGCTTATGCCATCTTGTCCCTTAAATACGCACCATCACTACATCTCTACAGCTTTTGCATTGTTCATTAAGATTCATCGGCTAGTTGGGGTATCTGGACTAATTAACACCATTGGGTAAAAAATTTAAACAGCTAAATTGGAAAGGGGAATGTTGTATGGCTAAGAGGCTAATACAAGTAGTAGTCACCTTTAGGCCAGCTTTACTTACATTATTTTGTAATAATGTAATCCCTGGTCGTACATTAATACTGATGCACATCGCTATCACATGCTTAGTTTATTATAAATGAGTACAATTAAAATACAATTTATGGCTCTTTCCAATGGTAAGGGATAAACAAAAAAAGTTATGAATGGAAAAATAATACTTTAATAAAGTATATAAACATAAAAAATAAGCGTCTTTAGGTTGATTAGTCAACATTTACTTATTCTCCTGATTGTATTATTTTCAGAATAATTCTATCTACGTGAAACCAAGGGTCGCAGTCAACAATTTTGGAGTGAAACATTATGCCGGAGAGGTAAGTGCTCTTTAATCCAGTAACACCTTTTCTTTACACCAGTTAACCTTTTCATGACCTTTCGAGTCTTGTGTAACCGTTTGGATGTATTCATAAGAATAATTCACTGTGTCAGTGTGTCACTGTACGTATTTGTACGCATGCATGTGTTGTGTACAGATGATATATATATGAGTATGTATGTTTGTGAGTGACTGCATGATGTCTACCCTTGTTCTTGTGGATTTCATATAGGGTGCCTGATGACCTAAGACCAGCCAATATGACACCAATGCCATCTCTTTATAGACATGCTGAATAGGTATATATAGTGATCTCTTTTGTTCCCATAAAAGGTCCTGTATGATGTCCGAGGTACCCTGGAAAAGAATCGGGATACTTTCAGGGATGACCTTCTGAATCTATTGCGTGAAAGCAGGTAAGGGAGTTTGGATTCTTTTTTAGCAGTTTATGTGTTTATATTGGAGAGCAAAATATTGATATTTATACCATTTTGGTGTATTTGCCTATATTTCTCACCGTACAGGCTTGATTTCATATATGACTTGTTTGAGCATGTTTCAAGTCGGAATAACCAAGATACACTGAAATCTGGCAAGCATAGGAAACCCACTGTCAGCCTACAATTTAAGGTTAGTACAGATTGTGGGACCTAACATTCACTTACTGGTCCATCTAGGATAAATGTTTAAGTTAAAATGTATATTTGGTAAGCTTTGAAATCTGTAAATGTTGACATGTCAGATGCTTTTTCCTATTATTTGGAAGAATCACTTAGTGAACCCTGCACCAATAATATAAAGGCATTGAGTAATACTATATGTGACCAGCAGGGGGTGGTATTGTATATTGTAGTACTTACACATTGACCCGAGATTCATGTTTTGTGCTAGACTGTTTTTGAGATATGTGTGCATTGTTCTTTATCATAGGAATCGCTACATTCCTTAATGGCAACATTGAGTACATCAAATCCATTCTTTGTTCGCTGCATAAAGCCAAATATACACAAGGTAAGCTGGAGTTTCGCTTGCTTATCTCTGGTATCTCACAATTTTTGTCCTGGCTTATGGTGTGCCACATGTTAGTTCTCACTGTCCCCACTTGCGCTACACACCTTTCTCTGTAAATTTAATGTCAAATGTACTTCCTCTGCAACGGAACAAGCAACGCATTCTTAAAGTGAACCACCCTCAAAATAAAATGGAATCGCTATCTCTGTGATATCCATTTTTTTCTGATTCTAGTATAAAAATTCAACTTAAAGGTTCAAAATATCATTGTTTTTGTACCTCTCGGTGCTATTGCTTTAATTGTTTTTGCTGATAAATAATGCAGCTTTTGGTGCACCTCAACAGTCGTATAAGAGGTCCAAAGGAATACAAGGTCATTGTATTGGTGCCACAGATAAGTGTCCACTCTCCTAGTTGTAAAAGTCGCCGTCTAGAAGAGTGGGATGAGGCTACCCTTTAGGGTACCATTTAGAGGAAGGTTCCCTGTATAGTTTATATATGTGCCTATTCTGTATATGTCACGAACCGAGGACACAGGTTGATAAGGAGCCCAGGTGCAGGGGATACGAGGGGCTCTGTCTGTATTCCACGATGCTTGATGGCTTGGAGTTGGTACAGACAGGCGTCAGAAATAAACCACAGACAAGAGATGCGGATTATGAGTTGTATTGCATATGATGTTACAATATACATACAACAATGAAAGTCTCTTGGCTGAAAGCCCGCTGTATGGGGCACACACGGCAGGAAGCCCACGGGATGGGGCACACACGGCAGGAAGCCCTCTTGCAGGGCACACGGCACGACTAGAAGCCCTCTTGCGGGGCACACGGCACAACTAGAAGCCCTCTTGCGGGGCACACGGCACGGCTAGAAGCCCTCTTGCGGGGCACACGGCAGGTTGCCCACTTGCAGGGCACTCAACCAGGGTAGTCCGCTAGTGGCAGTCATCCTGGGAGTCGCGATGCAGGGCACTCCTCTTGGGAGTCCACTAGTGGGGCGCTGGCCGCAACTCAGGAACACGGCAGGTTGCCCACTTGCAGGGCACACGGCAGGTTGCCCACTTGCAGGGTACTCTACTTGGGAGTCCACTTAGTGGGGCGCAGGCCGCAACTCAGGAACACGGCAGATTGCCCACTTGCAAGGCACACGGCAGGTTGCCCACTTGCAGGGTACTCTACTTGGGAGTCCACTTAGTGGGGCGCAGGCCGCAACTCAGGAACAAGGCAGGTTCCGGAACAAGGCAGGTTCCGGAACAAGGCAGGTACCGGAACAAGGCAGGTACCGGAACAAGGCAGGTACCGGAACAAGGCAGGTACCGGAACAAGGCAGGTACCGGAACAAGGCAGGTACCGGAACAAGGCAGGTACCGGAACAAGGCAGGTACCGGAACAAGGCAGGTACCGGAACAAGGCAGGAACCAAACAGGTAGTCCTCTAACTTCAATGTCAAGGCCCAGACTGTAGGGCTGGGCAGGTTTATAAAGGCTGTCTTGATCATGAGATCAACTGCAGCTGGACCTGATAACCAGTCTGAGTGGTTCTGAATGGCAAGGGCGGCCACTAGTGGCTGGAAACGTAAAATGAATGGCACAAAGTTTAACCAAGTCCATACAGCGAAGGGTGAACGTTACAGTATATCAGTGTATATATTTTAGCATCCCCCTCTCCATCTCTCTGTCATCTCCCTCTCTCTGTAGGTTTGAAGCAATTGAATTACATCAGTGTAATATTATTTTTTTTTCATATACTGCATGTTTCCTGTGTAGCTAAATTACCAAATCAATCTGCTTTTTATCCTCTGATAGCCTGCCCTCTCTTAACATTCCTGTCTCTTTCCACCCCCTGTGTCTCGACTCTTAATCTCAAAAGCTGAGCAGCACCCGTTCAAAAAAAAAATCTTTGAAAAAGACATTCCTCACATATCTTTATTGTGATGTTTGCGTTTTTGTGTTCTTTTTGTACCGTCTCTTTGCTATTAAAGACATATCCTTCCATCTTTGTCTCGTAACTAATACATGACTCATGATACAATTATTGGTATGTGTATCATTCTGTCTGGCTTCTACCCCTTACCTCTACCTGATCTATCCCTTAGACTACAGACGTTTAATATGCTGCCGTAATATATTAGATCATTGGAATCATTATAATAAGGCTATACAATGGCCTGGCTTTGTGTTGCAGACCTACTCATTGAGCAGGAATTATATATGTAGGAATTATATACCAGAAAAATTAGGAGCAAGAAAGGGACAAATCCATAATGTAAGCTTGCAAGCATGGCTCTGATTTCTTAGACTATCAGTTCTAGTTTTGTTGTACTCCTTGAGTTTTGTTATACTCCTTGAGTATATGTATTGCAAGAAGTAAATGATCTGTGCTATATAAATAATTATGATAAGATAATATCCCAAAAATATAGGCAATGAATAATATTTTAGGAGCCATAGCTACCTGCCCACTGGGATTTGCTCAGCCCTGCAATGATATCACATGGCTATGTAGATCTTTTGGGTCTCTCTTATAACTAAAGGGAAACCCTGATGATGTCATGGTGGCAATACTTATCTAATCTCAGAATATTACACATAGTATTCAAAAAAAAAAGGTGGAAGGGATTTTTTAAATGTTGGATTTGTGTATGATGGTGGGTATATGTGATAACCAAGACCTACTTTTTACCCATCGCCATCTGTCATACCACCTTGTGCTTCCCTTTATTGCTAGATCTGTTTTGTATTTAGGCAGAGTTATATATAAAGTAACAGAAAATAAGGAATCAAAAAGTAAAATGCCTTGTGTCCTTATTTGCATGCCTCCTCCTAGGATTCTTAAACGTTTGATGGGACATATGTTTTGGATTCAGAACAGGTTTCTTTTTAGACATGCTCGTATTGACAAAAATGCAAATTCTGCTGACAAAGTTTTTGTGTTACTTTTGTTTCTAATCTCATAACCCTGTTTAATATTCAACTCAAAATAATGTTCACATTATTTAAAACAAAAGTCACATTTGTGCTACAGTCGAGCTGCGTCAAGGCCAAGTGTGGGCTATGTTTTCAACTAGATATAAAGTCACGGATCAGCAACACTCACCGGACTTGACACCAAGGAATGTTTTTTCCTGTTTGCATTGAGCATTCCTCCTCTGCTTAGAAAAATAAAGTCGGGATACAAAGGCATGCACAGAAATAATCTGTTTTGATGCATTAACTATGCACTATTAAATCCATTTTTGAGTCAATGTAAGTTCCATTAGTTGGAATCAATTCTAACTTTAGTTACCCTAAAGGTTCACTCACGGCACACTACATTAATACTTTCTGTGCACAGTATAGATGTACAGATAGGACACAGTAGCCTACATTGAAAGCCCTACAGTTAAATATGTCTGTGTTCTGTCTGTAGGATTATCTCTGATGCTAGAGATCAATACTGTCCCAGTGGGATTTATATATATTTTTATGAAACCAAAGAACAAGCCAATAAGTACCATCCACAATATTGCAGCTATTATTATTTTTTTCCGGATCTAGGCAGTACAATACCCTCATTCGTTAAAGAGCTGTAACTCTTGTATCTTACATCGAATGACCTCAATTTAGTGACCTAAAGTGCAAATCCAAGTAATTTGGGCTGAATCGTACATATTTAGGAGCTGTAATCACATCTACCTCCTAACCACTGTAAGTCGAATACAACCAAAGGAAAACGTCTAATTGACATCAGAGTGCTTCAGTACCACAGCAGAAGCCCTGTGGTAGACCGTTAGTGTGTATGTTAATGTTTGCCGATGTTTGTTTTGATAAACATCATATATTGAATACAAAGCCATCCTTTTGGAAGTGACTGTGAATGAGGCATGATAATAAATAGGCCTGTATGGCTCCTAATTCATATACTTAAGCCTAGGATTCGTGCAGTGGGTTTTTAATTGCTACAGGTCACATGTTGGCAATAAAGGGTTAAATTGTCTGGTATACTCTGTTAGTTGCCTCTCTGTGCATGCACAGGGGGTTGGTTTCAGCTTTCTATGACAAGGGGCAAAAAGGACAGCTGCCTCAAGCCCAGACTTCACTTAGGGCCCATAACAGCTGTATCCTGGGCCCCCTGAGCAGCTGCCATAGTCCAGTAGAGGGTGCATTCCCTGCTATTAGAGAGCGCTGGTATATGAGGTCATATTCTGTCACATGACTTTCTTTTTAGTGGTTGTCTTCTAGAATCCATGATCTCTTTTTGGAGTTTGGTACGTTTTTAAGAACTGTCAACAGAATATTAAGGTTTAGACAGATCATTAGATGAAGCCCAGATAGCCAACCTGAGTCTTTGGTACCTGTAGATTCATGAGAGACTGATTCACGTGCTTCTTTTTAAATGCAGCAACTATTTAAAGAAAAACATAGATTAATTGTAATCAAATTCATCGATAACTATTTGATAGTGTAATATATATATATGTATATATAGTTAACAAATACAAAACAAAAAAGAGACACTGGCTGGAATGGTCTTATGGTACAAAGTTCCTGGCACGAATGAGTTTATCATGACTCCACTCATGATATTGCATTCTATAATCAATTGTATTTGTTAAATTATATTGTTAATTGAGGCAAAAGGAGGGTGTAGGGTGTAAAAGTAACTCTAATCTAAGGATTGGGAGGGTTAGAGGTTGTGGTTGGATGGTGGCTTTTCTAATGGCTTGAGGTGTCGCAGGAAAGGCTGTTTTACCTTGCACGAAGCTTCTGGCAAAATACATACCGGTAAATAGTATTGCTTTTAGGGCTCCTATTGTGTTTACACTGGAGCCCTTGGCAATGTATATCCCGCCCACCTTCAGAAAGAAAGCCAGTCAGTAAAGTAAGTGTCCAGTTGCTTTGTTTACCCTCTTGAGGGTCTGGAACAGAGCATAGTGAAGGCTGCAGTGGTATGTCCACCCCAGTAGGCTAGACCTGCATCAGGTTGGATTTTCTTCTCAGAACGACTCTCCCAAGATTGTTATTGGTTTCTGTGCTCAAGGACTCTTCTAGCCAGCTAAAGTATTTGAGTTCTCAAGTGTTACTTGGTAGCTATTGCAGTTTTTGTATGTGTTGATAACGCTAACTTGCAAGGCTGTCCTTCAAGTCTAAGAAGGAATGAATTAAACAAACTCAGCCAAGGATATCACATGCAAGACTTGAAATACCAGCATGCAGAAGAAAAGCCTTGTTATGTGCTCAGGACGTGCACTGAGGCTGTGTATATCTCCGCGCTGTGATTGCCACTAGCATGCAGACCATGTAAGAGGCAGCACACTAGGCGAGGAACGTTGAATTAAGTGGAGGTAGGTGGGCTGACTTTATTATACCTTTCTGTAACAGACCAGTGTGTGGCAGGAGTAATCCAACCTGCAGTAACTACACTTTAAATATAACACAAAGAGCGGTACTAGACCAAAAATCCTGAAATGCATTAACAAGCAAACACAATGTATTTTACTTCCTAATGCATATGCCTATTGGTGTCATATTAACTTAAAATAAAAAGTGCCTTCTTGGTTAAAAAAGAGGCTTGATAAATACTAATTGCTTGATAAAAATTCCATTTGTGATTAAACAGAGATTTCAGCAATTTGCAAACAGTGGAGGACTGGGAAAGATGAAACCGTTTCACGGGTTATACATTCGTTGTTGCCATTATATGCATAGTTTCAGGATCACCCTACACATTTTCAGATATCATTGTTAGATCGTCAGCTCTTCTTTACAAGGATTTTCTCTCTTTGAAATGTTGAACTGCTATTTTCAAACCTGCAGACGGGGTATATCTACACATAGAGGCTATTTTGATATAACGGTGTTAGAAATTGCGCGATTAAAATGTACATTTCATCAAGCCAGCCTCCTATGTGACATAGGGGTTTCTCAAGACCCATACATCAAACTATTTTATCACATAGCACATTTTAACGTGATTAATGGGATCCTCGGTGAAGCTAACCTTTATAATTCACGGGGCATCGTTTATTATTTGGGCCTTTTTTAATATTCCAAGTGCGTGTACTTGTACACTTCAGTCCTTTTACACCAATGTTTTGATGCAAAGACAGAATAAAAGGGAAGGATAAGGACACGTTGTTATTTGTGCATTAATACCATTTCTGAATGGGACTGTTTGTTTGTGAGTCTTACACGTAGTTCTGATTTTTTTTTCTTACTCCAGATCAAATTCAGTTAACACCAACAGATGTGTTTTTAAAAGCACATCTGATGCCAAGTGCGACCGGTATCACTATTATTAGTACTATTTCTGATTGCTCTCACTTTATATGTTTATACATGTCCCTTGTTCCACGTCCCTATATATGCTATTATATATGCATTCTACAATTTTGTTTCATTTTGTTTTTTAATTTGATTATTGAATAACACAAAAAAAGAAACACAGGTCACAAACATAGTAGGTTATAGAAGTCTATGATAGCCATGGCCAGACTGGGGGATGTGGAGGAATCCCTGGCATTTTTAGCCCGCCGACCATCCAATGATGTAAGTGCAGCCAGCGGCATATGAGAGACTGCATGTTACGTTTTCATGCTCACTTGTTGTGCGGCCAGGTTAGCAGATCATTGTTGGCCAGCAGCCCACTAGGCATTTACTCGTACCAGATGGCTAGTCTGGGCCTGATACCTTTAGTGGACCAAAGTTCATAGAGTAAAATCTTGAGTCACAGCTTTGCAGACTTCAAATAGATGAAGTTTTCTTTATTTGCAGCAATTGATGAAACATGTAAATTTTATTACACTTTACGCTTTATATTTTACACTTTTAGTCCAACTTGGGTAGGTTTGATCCTGCAAACTCACCTCTCGACATTCAAACAGTGATAAGATATAAAAATGGTGGGCTTGGCTTTTGTGAATGAACCAAACCCAGAAGAGGTCCGGTGAATACAGAGGATAGTCAAATTTTAAAACAAAATATTAAGTCATTCAGTGAATAACATGTATAACATGCTTAATGAGATGAAACGGAAACCTTGGTAATACACTTGCAATGATCAAATAAAAAATATTAGTATGACAAAAAGAAACGACACATGGACAGTTACATTTGTGCTCAACAGCAAGCACGGTTACAAAAGAAGAACAGTTTGAAGTCTAATATAGACACATTTTTATCTTTATTGTACTTGACCTAGATACAAATGATTGGGTTTCTGATATCTGTGTTGCTGCCTTGAATGGTTGCTCCAGATTTGTCCAAAACGAGGTACCTTTTTGAATGTTTTGAATGCCCTTCATCACACCAGGCATTGAATGTCCCTTATTGAGCTGAAAACATGCATTCAATCAGACAACAATGGCTGGGTTTTTAAAGTCAGGTACATTCAGTTATGTGCCTGCGAGGCTTGAGACATTGGAGAAATGACCATCTTAACCCATTCTGTGGCACACAAATGTTACAAGAAGCCAAGAGCAGCCAACCTCTGCCAATCCACCATTTGTGGACTTTAACATCTATAATGTTCAGCCTTGCTGGGGATCTTTGGTAGTGTCAGCCACAGCTACTGGGGGGCCAAAAGTACTCTGTCATTCTAGCAGGAGGGTCCACTTTACAGGTGGTAGGGAGACACTCTCCTGGCTTTTGATATACCATTGTCCCCTGCATAATACTGTAGATGATATTTAGAACACATGAGACCAGTGATGTTTCTAGTACTTCTAAGAGGGTCCTGTCTGCTAATGTTTTATTTATTTTAAAAAATGTTGGGTTTTCCCCGCTTTTCTATGTGGTTTAGCTTACATCAAAATATTGCTTTTTCCACGTAACCATGAGTATTCCCTACAATGTTTGTTTAGGCTAAAGGCAGGTGTTAGACTTGCACCATGCAATATTTGCAAGGTCTTCTGAGTTTTTCCACAGCTGGTATATACCTGTAAACGTTTGCTGATCACTCCAAAGGTAAAATGTGATTAATGAGTACATTTTGTGACTGTTTTTCTTTTCCACGCCTTGACAAAAGCGACTTCAAAAAATCTTTACACAGGCAGCATTCTCGCTGAAAAAAAATGTATGTTATATAATGACAGCTTCTTTTTAACCTGTTGGTGCCACTGCAGAAAAGGTTGCACCCACTCGGTTACTGTAATAGTACGAGACTTCTGTATAGTGTGAATATTTTCAAAAATGTGTAGTTTTATATTTTATTAAATCAGATTTGTCATTTTCCCTCAAATCCTACGTTTGTAAAGGTTTGTTGAGGAGAGGGAGAAGCTCAGGACTCTAACCGATTAGGTAATGCTGCCTTTGTCACAATTACACTGATTGCTAAGCTATAGGTAGTTTCAACAAAAGGATTTATTTATGCTAAAAGCTGTGACATAGACAGATGTCCCCTTCTCAAGAAAGTGTCCGAGTGAGATTTACTATATTTTGTGTCTATGCCAACTCCCTTTTGTGTGTACCAGCAGCCTAGCCTGCATCGGTGCTGGTTTTTCAAGGTATTCATCAGACCATCAATAGAGTGTGTGTTACCTAAAACTTTGGATAATCATACAACATAAAACATACAAACATGATACCAGAGTGAGATGTTCTAAATCAGGTGTTTGTTCTGTGGTACTTTACATTGTTTAAGTGAATATTATAATACTTTGGTACAAGCAAGCACCAACAATGGACTATAAACCCAACCAGACCCTTGAGGTTTCAATTGTTCTAAGTAGCTGAGACAGGCCAATTGATAACTAAAACGTATCTGTATAGTTACCTATAGGAATATTCAAATATAATATTCCGAACAAGCTTTGATCTCACTAGCATCCTTAAAACATTGGCTTCCCTTCTTCACACTAGTGCCATTCCCAGGCAGGTGCCAGAGGTGCAGTACCCTGAGAAGAAACCAGTCCCTCAACAGTAAAGTTGCCCATGTATTTAAGCATCCCCTGGGAAAGAGCTGCCAGAGATTATTGTATGAGAGAGAAAGGGGTCAATGCCTATTTTGTGACCAGACACCATTGCATATGGTCCCTCATGGCTTCTGTAAACTGTACACAGGTATGGCATCATGTTCCAGCATTCTGAACATAGACCAAGAAGAAGCAATTACATGAAATGATTATCATAGATAGAAGATTTCTCTGAAAGCTATAATTCTCCTTGAAATTTCATAATATATATAATTATTATTATTTGTGAATACAGATAGATTGAAATATGTAAATGTTGCCCCTGTTTCCTTTTGTAAAAATGAGCAAACAAAGCTTTCTCAGGCTCTTAAGCTGTTTGCTGAGTGGTGACAGTATCCTGCAAGTCCCATGGTAGCGTAGCAACTTGACGCCGGTGGTGTCCACAGTGGTGTTTTATTGCAGTCCCCTTTTTCACGTATCACGTTTGGTCTACGGTCCATGTTTTTCCTTTCAATGCTAAACAAACAGGCTCGCAATAACATTTGTAAGAACTCTACCAAATCTGTGTTTCCTAGCTAGGAATGAATCCCACGTCTCATGTACAGAATACGTTGCAGATGTGATAGGAGTAAGACTGGAAGTTATTCTTTTTACTTTTTAAAAATATATCTATTGTAAACCCCAGACTTCGCATAAGGATTTCAAACCAGCAGGTATTACATTTTGTGCGTCTGTTGGTTTAGTGAATGCATCTCCCTGTTGATTTCTGGGTAATGCATTTCCTGCTTTGCCTTTTGTGCTGGGATAGACTCATGGAAGAGCAGATGTCACGTAATGGGTTTCCAATGGCCTGTTTATCATGTTAATCTATCCTCCATCCACGGGTTTGATTGATTTTTTTTGGAAAGGATGAAGATGATCACTGACAATGGCAGCAGAGGGATGATAGATCATCACTACAGTGTGGAGATTTATCTTCAAGAGCATGGAATGAGCTTGACATTAGTCCATATCATTAACACATTAAGGATAGATAGAATTGATGTGGAGTCTTAGAAGGTTCAAGTTTGGAGGACCAAAAGGTTTATTGTACATTTAGTCTTTCCATCTTCTTAACATGAACCTAAATACATTTTGTTTATTGAATACAGCTAAGTATACTGTTTATATCATGCGTCCATATTTGCACAGTGCTATTGGCCTCAGAGCATCCAGTGGAAAAATCCACTGCATATGTATACATAATGCATGAAAACAAGTGGCATGTCTTTCCTACTAATTAGAGAGACATTTAGACTATATATATATATATATATATATATATATATATATATATATATATATATATATATATATATATATATATATATATCTGCATTATATGCACAATCCCTAAATTGGTGCTTGTTAGTTCTGCTGGTTTATTTTGATGCAACAAGAATTTGTATAGGATGTCCTACATGTTATGGTGAAATTGTGAGCTTTCTTGTTTCCTCGTCTACATTTTGGACAGTAGGCTTATGGAGAAAAAAGCTTCAAAACAAGCTATCACTATTTTGAGCAATTTCCCCCTATTCTCTATACATAACTCATATTACGTTATCTTGAGGTTCATTCAGTAAAACTTGAGGTAGAAGATTAGTTTGTGGGTTAGGGACAGTTGTGGTTTCGACACATTTATACATTATGAAGGGCCATCTCTGGCAAGTTTCTTCTGGTTTAGGAACTGGTCTAGCTGTGCATAGTGCATATAGGTTACCTTTTTAAGAAACCTCCCTATATAAACGATACATAATATAGGGCAAAACAAAGCTCTTGTAGCAAAAGCTCTCTGGTTGTCCCATCGTAATGCATTGTGATGAGTTTAAACTTAAACCATCCTGCAAATTCTCGCTTTAGTGGCTGATTAAGATGACGCACTATGTAACTTAAACAATAGTAAATACAGTTTGTTACTTTAAAAAAAGATTCTCTGGGTCAAAAGTTTCATGATCCTTGGGGTCCTATAAGAAGGGCTTACGTATAACCATACAGAACCCTGAATTATAGTTAATATCCCAATCTTTACTCTGCTATATCCGGGGAAGGATGTCAGACAGCAATATGTTTTCAGTGTAATGCAATTACACAGTTAGGTGGTTTGAGTAGAGAATATATTCTTCTATGCTTTTGGACAGAGTAGTCTCCGTGCCAAGGTTGGCGCCTCATGGCTGTCTCAATTAAACCATCAATGTGTTGGCAAAGTGGAAAACAACTCATTAATCTGATACTGAAAACATTAACCCTTTATGAGTCGCTGGAGATACATTGCCAAATGGTTCTTATATTGTACATCTCATAAAGGGATACGTTGTTTAATTAATTAAAACTTGAATTGATTTGGCTTATACAGAAGAACTCTAAAAACCCAGTCTATTAAGCAGTCTTTGTAACATACATACCCAGTAGCAGGCATATCTGTTTTTTTTCTGTGCAGAAAATAACTTGTACGTCTTTTAAGGTGAACAGGGGAGTGGTGTACCTATAATGTAAAAATGGCGATATAGCTGCAATTGATTAAGATGTTAATAGTTTGCAAACAAGACACACCCCACTAGATAACATAATTTTTCAATAAGTACAAAACCATGGCTATTAGTATACATGAAAGGGCATGATTTATGTGCACAAGACCTTTGGTGAACCCAGTTAACATTGTTAGGCAGCCGAGAGAACACCAGACAAAGAAGAATGATGTGCTCCTCCAATTCATTCCCGTAACACAGCTTGTTTTATATAGCTCATGATGCTTGTAACGCTACTGAAACCGACATTGAATACTGTGTATAAAGCTAAAACTATGCTGTAGCTGTTATATGAACCCCCAAATGATGGGGGTACCGCTGATACTTGTTCTTCCTCTGGAGTAATCCGGGGGATAGTCTGTCGTTTCCTACTAAGGGTTGGCAAGTCACCGTGGGCTCAAGCCAAAAATGCCTGACTTAGCACAGCTGTGCTGGAAGGAGAGAAGCACAAGTAGAAACAGAAACAAGCTAATGTGATCTATGGACAGTGGGCCATCGCAGCCTCCCATACTTCCCAAGTTTCCCATTTTGAGTGCCCTGATGAGATGAGCCACTTTTTCTTTTTTTTCCTATTTATCTCTAAATGTTTGCATAATGCATAGAGGTCTTTAACGGTGGAAGGGAAATATATTTATATATGTTTGATAGTTTATTCAGGGTGGGGCTTTACTAAGCTTTTTATTTGACTTCATAACCAATTGATAGCTATTCATACACACAATATTGTTAGATTTATTGCTGTCTATCCCTTTGATACACTCATACCTCCCAAGCATCCTGAACTCTTATTAAAAAAAAAGGGAAGGGGCCATCAGGACTAAACAGAAAGAAATATTGTTTTGGATCCCAAAGATGGACTGTTGTCTGACCTGGCAACTGGCTCTTGACATCAGGTAGGTAGCACCACTAGGTACTTATGGCCGCACAATGCAATCTCCCTTTGCTACTTGGTTCAGTAACTAGACGAGCTAGGGCAGCAAAGAGTATCTCCTTGAAATATACTGTGATTTGCTGTAGAAAGGCTTATATTTTAATTACAAAATAAACAGTATTGTAGATTGTTCCTTTAAATGAGATGTGTGTCCTTTGATGAGGTCTTGGATTTGTCAGATGTAAATTGCTGTTTATGGTTTTAGATTTTTCAGATTTCCTCTGCTAATATAAACCTGGATAATTGGTTTACTCAGTGCTACGTGTTATTTAACCTTGATAAGTGAACTTGGACCCTTGTTTCATGAGTCGTGTGCACAGAATAGAGGCACTTTCCTTATGTTCTGTTGCAAAAGCTTCTAATATATATATATATATATATATATATATATATATATATATATATATATATAATATTTAATACTGTGCAGTAAAGAATTTTACAATTTTGTGGACAAAAAACCCATGGTGTTTACAGCTTATAATAAGAAATATATGTATTGGAAATATACCTTAAGTGTTTACCATGAGATAAGGCATCTTAATTGTTCTTGGGATCTACTGATGATTATTCCTCCTCATTTAGATTATTCTTCCTCATTATGATGCTGATTATTAATTGGTTCAGGCAGTCTTTGTAAAGGTGCAAGGACAAAAAGAGATATAACTTCATGTGTTTGCCAACTTTTGACATAGATCTTGGTTTCCCTGTTCCGGCTGTGCCGGCTTCATACAGATGCTCTTTAGTGTACATGAGCGCCAGATCTCTGATCTCCCCAACCACCTCCTTGGGACAATGCCTCCCCGGGGAGCTTGATTGCTCAGTAGGGTGATCTGCCTCTGGGCAGAGAGGGGTTGCCACTCTAGGTTTAGTCGACCTGGGCCAAAATACACAACTGTTCCAAGAGTTAATAGAATTTCACATGACTTTATCCTCCCCCGTTGGAATACCACATCTGTGGGGACTGGACTTGCTTCGTAGAGCTCAAATTACTGACCATATAAATTCACAATTAGATAGAAGAGAACCGAATCTATCTGTTTTGGGGTTAATAACTCATTTGCTTTGATGAATGAAAAGTAATTTTGTAGGCACATTAACATACTATTATGTACGCACACCAACCTCTGTTAATTATGTATTAAAAACATACGTGTAGCTTAGATTTTAACCACTTAATTGCTCCTTCTATGCACGGCATAGCCGTCCGGCAGGAAAACAGTTAAAAGCACTTCCCTCTTCTCCTTTTGGAGCGATTCGGAATGGCTGTTAGCTTTAGTCGGCTCATTTCTGAAGGTTGGAGAGGCCCTACAAAAGCATCATATGAATGCAATGCCCTTCCTGAGAATGGGAAGGGTTTCTATGGTGACCGAGCACCTTTTAAAGCATGGGACTGCTCTTCATTATCCGCCACTCTCTTCATCTAACTGGTAAAGGTCAGTGTCCCTGTTGTTCTCTGTCCAAATCTGAGTGCCGGAGCAGGAGAATGGGGGAGACCTAGACATCTCAGCAACCCTACTGTGTTTAGGTGAAAGAAATGCTAGCTCTTTCCTTGTAACGTGTAAAATCAGAATTTAATGCATCTGTCTACGGAGTGCTGTTAAAGCATTAACACAGGTAAGATTATTTGGGGTGGGGGAGTGCATATTTAAATAATGTATTTTCTTTGCCCCTAGCCCTTTAGCTTTGTTATCTATGGAGCTCCTGGCATGTCCTGGGGATTTACTCATTTAGCTTTGTTAAAACCACACAGATTATTATTTTTTGTTCAGTTAAAGATTATGTGTAATCTTTGCAGGTATCTGATACAGTTTAGATTCACCATTTATTTCAATATATAATAATATAGTGATGCTTACTGACAGTAAATAAGACCTAACATTAAGCGCTGGTACAACTTGAAGAATAGAGAACATATGGCAGGCTGGTGTACTTCTACCAAGTTCAGCTACTGAATCCCCGTTGAGGTCTTCAGGGACTCACAAAGTTCTCTGAACAGATAATAAACTTTAAAGACTGATTGTTGCTTTTCCCAGAAGTCATCAAAGCACACACCTCAAACCGAACAGCTCTGCAGCCAGTTTTAACACACTAATCACTCTGCTTTTTCAAGCCGGAATAGTATAGAAGGATCTCGTTTTGGTGATGTCTATCAGCCTGGGGTGAAATAAAGCAGGTCATTGTAGGAGCAGTGAGTGAATGTTGCCTACAAGATCACTGACAGCAAACACGTAGCACCTGTCAGTCAGCCGAGGCGGCTATCAGCAGCTCCAAAATTGATTGTGGGGATACAAGTGTTACAATCGTATGAAGTCCACTGTTCTTTGTAACGGTTTGATTATGTTCACGATTGAGACATGAAGATTGTATGAAACAAGTGAACACGTTTAACTTCTACTCTGAGGAATGGCTTGACTAAGCAATTTTTATTCATATACTTGAAAATGGGCTGTCTTTACGATCAGTGGGAAAAAGCAAACAGCGCTTTTATGGTAAAGGAGGGGTTACTTCAAAGGCTACAGTACTCAGAGCGTTATACACAAATAACCATGAAGGAGAAGCTCTGAATAATTATGCACAAAGACTGATGGTGGATATCCCTTAATCCAATGAACTATTCCTTTTCTTCTGCAGATGCCGGACCAGTTCGATCAGACGTTGGTTCTCAACCAGTTAAGGTACTCAGGGATGCTGGAAACAGTCCGGATCCGCAGGGCTGGCTTCCCAGTCAGGAGACCTTTTCATGATTTTTATTTGAGGTATGGATATTTTCACTTTTCTAAATGTCAAAATCAATTCATCGCAGCATTTTACATACTTGTGTTCGTGTGTATTTTGTGAGTATCGTAGAAGGTAGTTCATTTCTAAAATTGAACTTTGCTAACGTGTTGACATCAAACAGGTATAAAGTCCTAATGAGAAACCTGAATCTTCCTGAGGATTTGAAAGGGAAGTGTGAGGTGCTACTTCATCTTCACGACACAACCAATACCGACTGGCAGCTTGGAAAAACCAAGGTAACTTGCATATTTACTGTGACAGTGATGGGGCAAATGAGCTCCAAAACAATGTGGGTTTTGTTGCCAGTCCTTTGATGTTTGTAAAATAATTAAATGTGTAGGAAATATCTTGTTGTCCTCAAGGCCTCCCCTAGTGAAGATTTACTATTTCTATGTGGGCCACCAGGCTAGCTCATGAACAAGCACAGGTCATAAAGCTAAACATTAATTGATCCACTTTTGCTATATATATCTAATTATTTTGTAATCTGCTTGTCTACTGGCAATGTGAGAAAGTGATATGTTTTCTCTGTCTGCATATTAACCATTATATGGGTTCTAGCCCAATTACCCTGTCTGTGGTAAACAATAGAATGGCTCAGTCTTAAGCACCGAGCCTGACACTCTGAGTAATGAAAGTCTACAAAGTCCACACGGAACCCACTCAGTGTGGTGTTTGAACACGCAACATATGACATCGCTGACAACAGTGGCAGACTCCAGGGGCAAAATAAAACCATGTTTTTCTCGATTCTTACCTACGCTTATATATAATGCTCATGGAGAAAAAGATTTCTTTTTGTTTTATGCATGGGATTTCACCTTTTTATATATGTTTTGTTAAATGTAGGTGTTTCTGAGGGAGTCCCTGGAACATAAACTGGAGAAACAGCGTGAAGTTGAAGTGTATAAGGCTGCTTTAATTATCCAGTCCCACATTATGGGATTTGTGGCAAGGTGAGTAAAACATATTTTTTAAAATGGACTGCTATATCCAGACTGACAATATACTGTATTTTTTTTACCTTTTGGTTTCTACAATCAGCATGCTCTTCCTTATTAATTCATATTAATACCGTGTGTTCCCCAGAAAAGTTCTACATCACAGAAACTAGGGATTTCTAACATCGGTTTTCCCCAATGTTCCCCAATACATTTTCAGGATCCCCTTTTTTCTGAGCACAGGTGTATATTTGAGAATGAGTGGGGCTGATTCACATGTACTCCTGCCTGGAGATGGAAGGCATGTGGTTACATCTGCTGTCCTTTGTGAATTTTGTAAATTATTTTCAGCATTCACATGTGATTACTGAAGCACACAAAGTTGTGCGTTATGTCCCCGGGGAAGAGACTGGCGGGCCTTACCCATTGAATAAACATTACGAATGCCCCCTCTTGACCCGCTGTCATACTGGACACTCTGGCAAGGCGTTTGCTCCTCTAGCAGCTGGAAATAAGATTTTTTTAAAAATCATGGCTCTTCTGTAGCGTTAATAGACCATATCAATTCAGTTTTGTATTAAGGTGTCTCTAAGCATCTGTGCATAAGATCAGCTGCTCGGTTATGTTACATATTGAGTGCTTGTGCAACACTTTAGGTTCGTATTTGTGATCGTATAGAGATGGGCTGCTCTAGTATACATTTTATCCCATGTACAGTCAGTTCTTTCATATTGTTATACAATATATATATACACACAGCAATAACATCAATTGAAAAATGTCCCTCCTTAATTATACAGAATTATATATACAGAATATATATACAATATATATATACAGAATATATTGCTGTGTATATATACAATATATATATATACACAGCAATAACATCAATTGAAAAATGTCCCTCCTTAATTATACAGAAATATTATTAATATTATTATTTTATGGTAATATATCTAAATTAAAACATTTAACATTTAGGAAAATGTAATTTCAAAACTTAAAGGGACAGTATCATGAAAATGATTGTTTCACCTAATTCTCCTGTTATACCATGGCTTGAGTTCTCTAAAGACATTTAATTTGTTAACTTTTGTAATAGGGAACAGACCCACGTGCATGCTTTGGTTGGCAAACAAAGCATACATTATGTTTTTTGGGGTGGTTTTTGCATTATTTCCCTTTACACAATCACTATACAACATGTTATTGCATTTAATCGTGTCCCTTTAAATAAACGGCGAATAGCCTATTTAATGCTGATTTGATTATCTGTGACATCATCCTCTTTTCTGTGCCAAAATAAAAAGAATCTAAAAAAAAAATAGGGATGTCTGTTGATAGTTGTAGGCTGTGTTGTGTTGTTTATTATAAAATGTCTGCTTAACAAAATGCCATAGTTTGTGCATTAAATCCAGGGCAGTACTCTGCATCTGTTTACTTTGTATGTCATCAGAAAGTCAATAGTGACCAGTTCAATAGCTGTTTGCATAATGAGATAATCTCCTTTCATGTGCATATGAGCTGTAGCCATACATACAGGACAATATGTCACCCAGAAAGCCACCCCACTGTGTGTAATTACTTTCTCTGCAAGCATGGCATATATCAGAGCCCTTTTCTTTCTCTTCCAAAGCAGTCAAGGCAGTATCAATAAACAGTGCAGTGTTAAACATTAGCTTAGCTGGGATCCAGACACTACAAAGTCCTTGCATTATTTCCTCGGTGAGTGTAAGCCAAGATGCAGTAATTGTGTCTGGACCGTACAGTGACACCTTGTCACCTGTTTATTTATTGCCACCACACCGCCATGAGTTAAATGAGATGCAGAGAGAGGATGGATAATGTCCTATCGAATCACTTTTATGGATTGGGTCTCTTCCTTGTTTTCTCAGAAAGCAGTACAGAAAGATACTTCACTGCGTGGTGGTTATACAGAAGAACTATCGAGCGTATAGCTGGAGGACAAAATTTCTGCGTCTTAAAAAAGCTGCACTGACCTTCCAGAGACAGCTGCGGGGCCAGTTAGCCCGTCGTCTGTACAAACAGCTACTGGAGCAAAAGCACAGAGAAGAGGAAGAGAGGCGGAAAAGAGAGGAAGAGGCGAGGAGAAAAAGAGAGGAGGAGGAGGAGGAGAGGCTGAGAAGAGAAGAGGAAGAAAGAAAAAGAAAGGAGGAAGAAGAGAAGATAAGGAAAGAAACTGAAGAAAGGTATGTACCCAGACAAAGTAATGCCCTACAGGCTGCAGTTTTGCTATTACTTATTCATTATTATTTATTATTAATATTATTATTCTTTTATAGCAGAAATCGATCCAAAAAGCAAAGTAACACTGTTATTCTGTTTTACGTTTTCAGGGAAAAACAGAGGCAGGAAGAAGAACGTTTAGCCAGACAGGTAAGTCTAATATAATCATCTGTGCATTTTTAAAAGCTAAAAACTGTGGACATTCCATTTTAACAAAGGTTGGATCACCCTTGCCTGAAAATCTGCTTCATAGCATTTGTCAGCAAACAGGTCAGTTGAATACAGTATATATGCCGACCGACCTGTGCACTCAGGATAAACACATGTTAGGTGGCCAGGTGCTAAACCAATCCGTTGGATGTGACCTCTCCTTTCAATCTAGTCCATTTATATACAAACTTGGGTGCTTAACCCTTTATAGTTAAGCTGTCTTGATTTTCTTTTATGTTTATATTGTTGTCACTGACATGTTCTTTTTATTTTAATCCATTTATAAATAAATGCAATCATATTTATTTAAAGAGACATCTTGTTTTATATATGACAAGGCTATTTAAATAAGGGAGCTCTTCTATTCAATGCACTGGCCTTTATTCTCACTGGCTTACAATCTAGAGGTTAACGTTATTTGTTTTACTTCATAGACAGTACATTTATTCATTATATGATTAAAGTTATTTAACTTGCCTGTATTGAATATAAAGTCAATTCATAAGATATTGACTCATTTTGTGAAGTGAATTTCTCAGTTTACTATTCATTCAATCAGTTTTACTATGGCCAAAATCAATTTAGATCACATCTATTAGGTCTGGGTTTGTGGCTATCTGGCACCAAGAGTTGAAAGACATTCTTAACACCAGATCTGGGCGATAACACACCCTTATATTGTATTCAGTCCAAGTACACAGAACCTAGATAAGCTTGTATTCATGCGGGCTGGGAGGATAAGAAAGACAAACACATTAACCTTATTACAAGAATAACTAAACTGTGAAATTGTTATAATACCACACTGTTAAGCCCAAAGATAATATGCATTTAAGTTTATAGACCTTGTCCTCAGAGAATACCTGTAAGAACACCTTTCGCAGAATGTACTTGGCATCTTTCTGTTTCCAGACCTTTAGAAAAAGGTGGCAATATTTTTTTCCTTTAGATATACATATGCACATTTTGTTACTTAAATATGTATATTGTTGTCCTTTACTGCTATGGTTTAACTCTTTGTTTTTCAGACTGAGGAGGCAAAGAAACAGCAGGAACGTGCTGCCATGCTGGAAGCCCAAAGAGAAGCTACACTAAAGTGTGAGCTGGAGAGACAGAGAGAAAGCAAGCAAGTGGAAGAAATCCTCCGTCTGGAGAAAGAAATTGATGACCTACAAAGAATAAAGGAGAAGCAGGAACTCTCTCTTACAGAAGCATCATTACAAAGACTCCATAAGCTCCGGGATGATGAGCTAAAACGCCTAGAAGAAGAAGCCTGCAAAGCAGCTCATGAATTCTTGGAGTCACTGAACTTCGACGAGATTGATGAATGTGTGAGAAACATTGAAATGTCCCTCTCTGTAAGTGATGGATTTTCAGATGAACTATCCAAAATAGCTGGGATTGGCAACAGTGAAAAACCAACCTTCAATTTCAGTCAGCCATACCCAGAAGAGGAGGTGGATGAGGGCTTTGAAGCTGATGATGACACATTTAAAGATTCCCCTAACCCTAGTGAGCATGGACATTCGGACCAGAGAACTAGTGGCATTAGGACCAGTGATGATTCTTCAGAAGAAGATCCTTACATGAATTATACCTTAGGACCATCAACTCAAGGTGCGCCCAGTAACACATTAATTCCTCCTGTGCAAAACTCAGGAATCCTTAAAAACTCATCTGGTGAAGTGTCAACGTATTGTGTGCCAGAAAATGTGTCCAGTAAACCCCAGATTCCAGGAAGCCTCATACCTCCTGGAGGAGACTATAATTATGACCGTAACATGGATTATGAAGATGGAGCTATCACATCTGGGAGTAGTGTGGCCTTCTCCAACTCACAAAGCAGCCAGTGGTCTCCAGACTATCACTGCTCTGTTGGAACATACAATAGCTCTTCTGCATATCGGTTTAGTTCAGAAGGAGCTCAGTCATCAGTAAGTTCCTCATCTCATTTTTGTAAATAATTTCTTTACAACTATGTGTGTTTTGAATTGCTCATTTACATTAAGGAGGAACTTAAGTTGTGTATTGAAGGAAAACATATCTATTGTGGCATTCACTATTCTTTTTGTTTTTCATGCTTCAGCAAGCATGAAAAACAAAAAATAAATATAGATCCTTTCTGTTGGTTTTGTGAATGATATAGAACTAATGTTAACACTTAAAATCCTTAGTACGAAGTACATTTTGTATGGTTACAGGATATTGCTGTTTTGCTGTTTTTACATTGCAGTTGCTTTTGGATATCCCAGTGTGTGCACATGCAACTCAATAAAGAATTCATTAAATTACTTATTCTCAGCCAACAATACCCAGAATTTCTTGCCTCTCTGTGGCCCTCAAGACCCAGAGTTAAATACCGCTGTTAGATGATAAGGCTTGTGGTGTTCTCTGGTATGCTAAGGGCCTTATGAAAAGGCCATCTACAACTAGACAAACAATACCATGGGTGCTATCTCATGAAATGATTTCTTTAGCAGATGAATCAGAATACCTTAATCAGTAGGGTCAGCTATTTCCGAAATACAAAGGCTTTTTAACGTGTTAATGGCCAGCTGTAAATACCCATCATACACTTTTCATATTGGACAACACAAAGATCCTGGAGGTTCTGCGGTCTTTTGACCAAATGGTTTGTTTCTTTGCAGTTTGAAGACAGTGAAGATGACTTTGATTCCAGGTTTGACACAGATGATGAGCTTTCCTACAGAAGGGATTCTCTCTACAGCAGTGTCAGTCTACCTTATTTCCACAGCTTTTTGCACATGAAAGGTAGGTCACAGCCAAACACAGTATTATGGGTCTAACAGTATATAGGCATTAATACTAAGACCTAAGTGCATCATGCTGCCTACTCTTACAGGCAATGGTACTAGAGGTTCATGACAATATCTGCTGTGCAGCGATAGGTCTTGGGCCACCAAGGGTCTGGAATTTATGAATACTCCGGTCAACGAGAAACCCATAATTCCTGGACTCTTCTTCAGAACCACGAGTATTTTAGTGTGTTGGAGAACTGAACGCATTTAAAAGGGAATTAAACATCAGAGATACCATATATACATTTTCAAGAACACACTTAGGTGTGGAAAAATATAGGATGAACAACTAGTTAATCAATGCCTTAAAGATGTTATGGGTTTATAATAGCACATGGGTATACATCATTTTCTCTGTAAAGTTGTTAGAAAATGATATTTTATATACCAGTTACAAACAGAAAGATATCATTTAGCATATTTTGCCCTGGTTCTTACTTGTCTAAAATATCATGAAAGGGATTAGAACTGCATTCTATTTAAGTCAGACAGCCATAAAAACAAAGGAATTGTAAAAACAGGCAGAATAGTAAAGATAAAGACAGTTTACAATACAAAACATTTTTCCTTTGGGTTATTCAGAGATGTCAGACTTAAGAAACTAACATATCACAAGGAGCAGACGCCCAACAAAGAACAAAAGACTGGCATATCAGTAAATAATGGCGATCTTGTAATGGATATGTAGAATTAAGAACGCAAACATAGCTCTGTGCATCTGACGTCAATGTACCGGAAACTATTTATTTGGGCCTCAAGCAGAATTCCCAGTCCAAGTCTGTCAAACCTGTTTTTATAACAGATGGAAGAAGCGACTGTCAATCAGTTATTGTCCTTATTCCTCATCCATATGGTTCTAGACAATTGTCATTACTGGCATCAGAATAATGTGACAGTCAAAATTATTTTACAATATTCTATATAAAATCACGATTGTTTTTTGTTAAAAATGTTGTCACCTATGTTTTACAAAATGACTTTAGAAATTGCAATTTCATTAAATCCACCTAATTCCACAAGTTTTCGGAATATCGTAAAACCTCTAACATTTTTGATCATTGGCTTTGTCTTATGTTCTTGAGAGCCTTATGCTAATACTTAATCACGGTTATCCACTACTTTTTCACCAAAGAAATACAGTCTTGCATTATATGCTATATTCTATATACTATATATTTATTTGACAGTCCAGTTTGCTAAATCGCGGTGCTATGTTATTTTATTATCTTTGCAATCCATCTTTAACACTGACTAGTTAAAACAATCCTAAACCCCACATGCTCATTTCTATACATTGTATACAGTGTTTTTACAATGTTCTTATCTGTCATCAAATTCTATGTTCCTATGAATGCTGCTTAGGAGGTTACCACCTGTTAGCACTCTGGAACTTAAACCGTGTGCATTATCACTCATGTGATAAATGGTCACACACAAAGTCCCAATGCATTCTCTATGGTGGATTAGCTCCACAAATCTGCTAAAGCTTTTGTAACCCTGTGAAATAGCTGTGAGTCTAATAATAATGGAAAATCGATGAAAACCTTTGTACTTCTATAGGTAATTTGAAAGTTGTTGACCATGGAGCCTAGAAGGATTCTTCCCCTTTAGGGTAAAATTGACATTTGCTTAAAAGGAAGATTTGTTTGCCTTCCTCTCGATCAATGCAGTTGGGGGAACATTGAACTACACAGGCTTATGTCTTTTTTAACCCTTACTAACTATATAAGTGTAAACTATCTTTCCTTTGGGGTCTGGTTATTTTGAACCTGACAATGCAGACTGTTCATGTTGACCGTGTCACTTCTCTGTCAGGTGGGGTTATGAACACATGGAAGAAGAGATGGTGTGTGTTGAAGGATGAAACGTTCCTGTGGTTCCGATCCAAGCAGGAAGCGTTGAAGCAAGGCTGGCTTCATAAAAAGGGCGGTGGGTCATCTACGCTGTCCCGGAGGAACTGGAAAAAACGTTGGTTTGTTCTTCGTCAGTCCAAGCTGATGTATTTCGAAAATGACAGTGAAGAAAAACTGAAGGGGACTTTAGAGCTTCGACAAGCTAAGTATGTATTACATGAGAGAATGTGCAGATGTTTGATTATGTTTTGCTTTGGGTAGACCTTAGACATGACAAAAGTATATTTCTTTTGTAATAAGTTGGAAAATAACCTTAGTTCTATTCAGACATTATTTAAGTGTATTGTAAATGTGATGATCCCAAGCTCCCCATGTATGGTCTTTATCTTCTTGGCATCTAGAACAATTGTTACACATTACTACTATGTTTAGGAGGATAATGTAGACTTTAGAGGAAAGCTTCAAAGTTATCCTGACATTCAACAGTCATCAACCCATGGAAGTGCAGTCAGATAAAATGTATTGAAAGTGTTGCAACCCAAATTCAGCATGATGTGAAAAGGTTTCCTACCTTCCAATCACCTTAAAGATGTCTAACTCATGTCACGGGTAAATATTTCAAACACAGGTTAAATTATCTGTCTTTCAAATCTAATTCTCATGACCAGTGCAGGTACCCGGTAAGCAGTTTTCTGATCACTTGTACTCCGTTGTGTATATGGCTACATAGATCATCGTGGGCTGTATTTTATTTTTAAACTACGCAAGTATTTTAAGTAGTGTAGGATGTTAGTTAGAGAGGAACATTTGATATTAGGCACCAGAAAACCTGCAGCTTATTCTTAGAAGCAGCCTGGCCTAAGTAGCCAGACAGTCTTTGCTGCTATTTCAGTGAATATATGTTTTCAATGGAAAATGCGTCCTTGTAAACGTGCCCTGGTGGAAAATAGACATCGGTTATATTATCCGGCAGGCATAAAAATAAAGCTACATCGCAAAGGTCACCGTACTTTTATTGTCGGTTTGGCAATGTCTATGGTGTTTACCGGTACAAATGGAAGAGATCTGCAGGGTGTTCTCTTAAATAAGAAGTTCTGAAGGCTCCAGCACGGACTCTAACGATTGCCATTAAATAAAGGGATTTTGTGTGAGTTAAGCCAATTTGTATAAATACAGTAGTATGTGATCTAATAAGCATATTGAATATGCAGTATAGAGTTAAAATGTAAAATCAGGAGGATTTACGCTGTGTTCCCTGTCTGATACCTAACACTACATGCAACCATTCGTAAAGGGCTTGTTTAACAGTGTGACACCCTAGGATCATAATTACACCAACATTCAGACAAATGATTGCCTTGCGGAACTCTTCGACAAACAGCGTTCTCTTTTTTGGCAAGTGTCCCATTGAGTTAGTCCTTGTGACACATCATGGACATCTTAAAGTATATAATAGTGGATAGAAAATCATTAGAATCTTCACAGTTTGTGATGTAATCATATTTTTTTTTACTATTTTGGTCAAGAATGGATAGGCTAACCCAGTAAAGCGACAGTTTATCCCTAGTGACATCATGCATAGTGATGTCATCAAGTTGTAATTTTCAAATAGTGTTGCCAAGTGGTCAAAGTGGGTGCAAGATGGTATGGCTGCGAAGTGGGGTGCTTGGACACTGTTACTAATATGCTATGTTGAGGCCACTTTTTTTTTTTGAACTGCAAATAACCTCTTTAGTGAATGGATGCCTATAAGTTGTATTTCCCATCTAGCTCCATCTTATTTAAATGTGTGTAAATTACAAATACAGTGGATTCCATCTGACAGTTGTTACTTTTTTTTAGAGAGATTATTGATAATACTGGCAAAGAAAATGGGATTGACATAACGATGGATAGTCGGACTTACCATTTAATTGCTGAGTCTCCTGAGGATGCAAGGTAAGATACATTTATCGTAATCAATTCTGCTGTAGAGTGGATAACAGCAGGCAGCTTTAATGTCTTTGCTGAATTATATTATATATCCAAATGCCGGCTCAGCATTCTGGTAGTGATTGCAGAGCAGCAGTCGGAGAGCCAAAGCTGCTTAACACTGGTATATTTTCTTCACATGCTGTACTCCCTTTTCCTTGTTACATTAAGGCTCTCACACTATTTGGTCTTGTTAAATGGTAGAAATACCCTTTCTCTAGGGAAACATTTATTAGGGTGTGAGAAGTGGGGTCACTTCCACTGTAGCCAGTTTACTTAATTTGTAGTTTAAAAAATAACACAACCATAAAATCATTTTTATTTTACTTATTCTGCAGAAATTGTGAATTTATTCCATGATTTTTTATATTATTATAAAGTTTTATACTTTTCATAAGGAAACAAGGAGTATCATTTTGATGTATCAGCGCCATCTGCTGGCAGAGATGTTTAATGGCAATAGGCTGCCTTGCAACCCCAATTAAGTAAAACTGATTTTTTTCATGTTGATAAGAATTCCTTTACTTTTTTTAATACTCAATTCCTGTACCTCCCATAAAGTTATCAGAGGATAATATTATATTTTTATCCTTTGGGGATAAAGGAGAATTTACCAGGGATATTATCTCTAGTAATTAAATATCGTGAAAATGCTCTATAATATCAGTTTATTGTCTTAGCAGCTATAAATGGCTGGTTTATTTTCTTGCATATTTAATTACAAACATTTTTTATGTAGTTAAAATTGATCAGAAATTCAGTTGACTTTCAATGCCGTGTCTGATAAATGAACATGGCATTTCTGTTCTTCAGTTTGGGAGTTGGCTATTTTATTAAGAGATTGCCAAAAATAAAAAAAGATGTCAACAAAGTGCATCATGCGTTACACATTTGGCCACCGATGACTAACTTTTCCAAAACACGAGGGAGGTGGCAGCAATATGTGCTTGTGTTTCCAGTAAACACGAGCAGAGGCTCCTATCAAGCCTTCTGCACGTCCACATGTCACTCAGCCACTGCACCTAATCATATAGATAAATACATAGAACTGTATAGAACAAAACACGTTATATGTTTTATAATAAATATTTTAACACATTTCAATGTATTAATTTTAACACACTTAAATATACTCTCTCTCTCTCTCTCTCTCTTTATATATATATATATATATATATATATATATATATATATATATATATATATATATATATATACACACACATACATATATATTTGTTGTATCTATGGTATCGGTTTCGCATGACAAGCAAAATGGACAGTTGGGATTTATGCAGAAAACGTGGTCAGCAATTCATCTTATTTTCAGAAAGCAGCAGATTTCAAGCTAAATTGACTGAACTAGTTATCTGTTTGTCATTTGTTGGTATATTGTTGTCAAAATGGCCTGGAGCAGTTTAAAAAATTCTTAGAAATTAAGTTGGACGATGTTTATTATTGACAAAAACTCGGACGGAAAATGCGTAGGAATGAAATAGCTGCAGGTACTTGAGATATGTTCTGGAGCTCATGATCTGATGGCTGATTTTGTTCCCCTCACAGCCAGTGGTTCAGTGTGATGAGCCAGGTTCATTCTTCCACAGATCAGGAGATTCGGGAGATGCATGATGAGCAAGCAAATCCTCAGAATGCTGTGGTAAGTGGAAATGCTTTGATTGCCCATGTGGTGGAGTGCATGAATGCATGGATACTATAATCCCTGTAAGCCTTTCACTGGGGCAGACCATGGAGGTTTCAGGTTTCCATCATACCATTAGCTTTGTTTGTGAATGGTGTTCCTCAAATTCCAGGGCTGGTAACCTTCCCCATATAATTTCTAGAGTCCCAAAAATGGACATATTTCTATAATTATGAAATATAATGACTCTGGGTCATTTCCCATTTGCTTTCTGGTAGTGTTCTATGCTATTGCTTTTTAGTTCTTGTTTCCAACAAAAAGGCAGAGGGGCATTAGAGTATTTCTTCCTGTAACCAGCATAAGTTCAGACAAATGTCTTAGATTGTATCATCGACTACTTCCCTTCATTGACAATTTATCATTACAGTGGAATAAGTTACTCTGTCAGACAGTTATACTTGTTTAGTCCAAAAATAGAATTTTGTTAAGCTTCCCCATAAGCAGATGACATATATGCCACTTCATTATTTCTCTTTCATATATATGTGTAATATATTATCATTGTCGTTCCAAACAGGGTACTTTGGATGTTGGACTGATTGATTCAGTGTGTGCTTCTGATAACCCTGATAGGTAAGTTAAGGCAACATACTTACGTACACCAAAATGTACCATGTGTGTGTAAATATATATATATATATATATATAATATATAACATATATCACGATGACCAGTGGCCTTGTTTCTGATACAACTAACTGATTTTTCCATTGCCTTTCTACATTCAGACCAAACTCATTTGTCATAATTACTGCTGATCGTGTGCTTCACTGTAATGCTGATACCCCAGAAGAAATGCACCACTGGATCACTTTACTTCAGAGGTCAAAGGGCGACACAAGGGTTGAGGGGCAAGAGTTCATAGTTCGAGGTATGCATGGTTCCACAATAGACATTTTCTAAGTGGTGACCATGGTTGTTTAGCGCACTGGACTGTATTGTATTAACCTAAAAATACACTGGCGTCAAATGCTAAAAAATGTATGAAATAAAGACCTGAGCTTGGGGTTAATGGTGCCTAGGTTCAGTAGTTTTTAGTCCCCCCCTATAACTAAAACACACACACACATACTTACTCACTCTAACACCATACACTAACAAATAAACTCTGCTGCCATACAGTAACACACACTCACTCTAACAACATACCCTTACATATACACACACTCCTCAGCACCATACACTTACGCGTATACACACTGACTCTTACCCATAATCAGTGCAGCCTGCCTGCTCTCTCACCCCCCCCCCCGCTTACCTCACAAGGATTCCTGTCTGTGCTGCAGCCCGCACTCTCCATGTGGGCGCCTCGGTTACTGGGCAAATGGATGCCGTACACCCGTGGCAGTGTCCTTATGCACCCCCTGAATAAAGTCTTTGTGCTAGTGAGAATTCAAGGAAACACAAATTACATAAGCAGAAGGGATTGTGTGGCACAAATTCCTCTTTTATAGATCTGCTTTGAAAATTTTGTTCTAAGTGGTGATTCTTTGATCATTTTCAAGGTTGGCTACATAAGGAAGTCAAAAACAGTCCTATAATGTCTTCGCTGAAGCTTAAGAAGCGCTGGTTTGTCCTCACCCACAATTCATTAGACTATTACAAGAATTCAGAGAAAAATGCTATGAAGTTGGGTACAATGGTGCTTAACAGCCTCTGCTCTGTAGTACAGCCAGAAGAGAAAATCTTCAAGGAAACAGGTAAGCTCCTTTACCATAAATTCAACGCACAGGCTACTTAATTCTATCCTGAATTTACTTCAGAAGCCCCCAAAAAAACAGATGGACATATACTGATATATTTATTCTGAACCTTCACTTTTTAGGTTCAAATGTGGAGGAGGGGTGAAATGTATAATGAATATATGTCAATCACTTCACAAATATAAGAAATTTAGAGTAAAAATGATTAGATAACACGGCCATTAAGTAATTGTGGTTTGCATACAAACTTAGTATGCTTTATCATTCTCCCTGCAAAATGTAACAGGTCAATTGTACTCAAAAGAATGCGTAGACAGCCGTTATGGCACAAATCTGGAAAACATACCCTTTTGGTTTGCCATCTCTCAAACTGAATATCCGTACGGGTGACTGTTTTTTTAGGCTACTGGAATGTGACAGTGTATGGACGCAAGCACTGTTATCGCCTTTACACAAAGCTACTAAACGAAGCTACAAGGTGGGCTAGCGCAATTCAAAATGTGATAGACACAAAGGCTCCAATAGACACGCCAACACAGCAACTAATACAAGACATAAAGGTAAGATGTGTTTTGTAAAAGGCAAGGGTTATTGGGGAATAGCACCTAATACTACATAAAAAAGTGTCTTGGTTTAGTGTACAGCTCTAGTCCAAAAGGACTGTGGAATGGAGGAGACCCTAGAGGAATTGTGTGTCCTTGACTGAAAACAAGAAGTTCAACAAATTTCTAATTAAGAAGTCTGGGCTCAAGCTGGAATATATATAAGAACGTAAAACGCGTGGCCTGCTTGCAACCCTCTAGGGCTGAAGTTCTACAGCTTTTGTACAGCGTGCAAATCTTCATTAATGTAGTACTAAGGGATCATTTGAGACTCTGCTACCAGATTTTCCATCTGTTTGGTTGTTTGATGGAGAAGCACAGTAAGACCCAGAGTGCCTCATTTTAGACGCAAAAGACTCTTCCTCTAAAAGTGGGAATTGAGTAATTGTGTAGAAATGCATTTTTGATTAGAACACGTTATTGATAAAAGAGGTAATGGTGCGTCTTCATGACATTGATACTATAACTTTAACTGACAGAGCATTGTTTGTTTTTTAAGGAAAATTGCTTGAATAATGAAGTTGTGGAGCAGATTTACCGCCGGAATCCAATTCTACGTTACACCCATCACCCTTTGCACTCTCCATTACTACCACTTCCTTATGGGGATATCAATCTAAACCGTAAGTGGATTAGACCATGCTATAGTACTCCATGAATAACATGATCTGGATGGATCTTCAGGCAGATGAAACATTTGTCCAGCTTGTTTCCGATTGGTTGCATACATAGTTGAATTTTCTATATTCTTGATTATGTCTACGTTTTCTTACAACAAATGAGGTTTAGATAAGTTTCAGGTTGAAAACTGTAACCAGTGAAAGCTTCAGTTGGTGTTTTGTATGCTTGGGTGTCTGTTTATGTTCTATAAAGTTTAATTTAGCCAGTAAATATGTTTTTAGTAAAAATTGTTATCATTGTTAACTGTGTTCACACTACCAGAATAGATTAGTCTTAACCTTATATTACGTACCAAGGAATTGCTAATGTCTTTTTCTCTTTAATTTGTTTGTAGTGCTAAAAGACAAAGGCTACACAACGCTGCAGGATGAAGCGATCAAGATTTTTAATTCTCTTCAACAACTGGAGTCTCTGTCTGACCCTATTCCAATCATTCAGGGCATCCTTCAGACAGGTCACGATTTGCGACCCCTCCGAGATGAGCTCTATTGCCAGCTCATTAAACAGACAAACAAAGCTCCCAATCCAGGCAGCACCGGTAACCTGTATCACTGGCAGATACTCACCTGTCTGAGCTGTACCTTCCCACCAAGTCGAAGCATCCTCAAGTACCTCAAATTCCATCTTAAACGGTGAGACTTAGCATTCCAGAATGACTCGAATCGAAAACCTTTTCATTTATTCTGCTGGTGGTATCTAATTGTCGATCTGAAATCAATCAATATATATATATATATATATATATATATATATATATATAGTTGATATTTTTTATTTTGGATAATATGGTCTGCAATAATAAAGACTCTAATAGAAACTAATGGCAGGTTGCTCTAGCACACTTACCCTGAGTTTTTCAGACATGCTATCGAGAAAGATATAAAAAAATACAGGGTTAATGTGTCCACTGTTTTTTTACAGTGATACACTATCTTACAGTTTTCCAGTACTCTAAACATACACATGTGCTACACAAGTCCTGCAGTTAGCGCATGACCACTACCCTTGAGTTAAATATAACCATCCTTGATCTGAAGGTTACAAGTCTGTTCTCTGGTTACTATCCAGTCCAATGGAAACGTTGTTGAAATGTGTTCCTTCTTGTACAGTTAACTGGACAATAAAGTATTTTTTTAACTAGGTATTGAGAAACTTCTCTTTAATCCCAAAATTAAAGAGAATCAAACAATGTTGTGTTAGGAAATATATAATACAATACAATATAGCCGTATGTTTTGTTATATAGAAAAGCATAATCACACAGATGCAATGATCCAGGATTCAGCCTTTGTCCTTTTATCCTTATGTCCACAGTGCTTATTAAAATGTGTAAAAATTAAGCAAAATACCATACATCAAACTTAAATTGTTAAACGTAAATGTGGTAAAGGACACAGAGAAGAAGTGTACCCAAAGAAAAAGTAAAGGCGTATAGGTCATTTCCAAATGTAGGTCAGCGCCATGTCACAGATAATAGTATATTAGATTATATAATATTATTAGATTATTAGATAATCCTGTGTCCTGGGATGTTCTAGATTGGACTCCTTTAATGGATTTGTCAGAAACTAGCTTTTGTTGATTATTTTCCAAATTATTTCTCCTAAAATAAAAGTCTGATGGTATTGGGTATGAAACTGATTACTATATATATAAGATGGAGTTGGTGTTCTGCTCCTCTACATACAAGCTTCCTGTTCGATTCCGGCAGCCAATCTGGAATAACCAGAAGTGGGACTACTATTTCATAGAAAAGACCACCAGTTCTATTCTGCAAGCTATGAGCTAGTTACTTACACCAGAACACGACGAACAGTGCAACCTATGTGCTCTTTTAATGTTGAATTTTCTATTTTGGCAGAATACGGGAACAATACCCAGGCTCGGAAATGGAAAAGTATGCCATGTTTGTCCACGATTCGCTGAAGAAAACCAAGTGCAGGGAGTTTGTTCCGTCACGGGATGAAATTGTAGCGTTGATTAACAGACAAGAAATCACAACCACTGTATACTGTCACGGTGGAGGAGCCTGCAAGATCACAATCAACTCCCACACCACAGCCGGCGAGGTGAGTATTGGATAGCATCCATTGCACTCCAGCACTCCAGCACTCATGAATGCTCACTCAGCCTCTTACACCAAGAACAAAAAGAGAATAGTAAATATATGGTACTTAAGTACATTAATTACTAAAGTGAAAACGTATTTACACCACACTATAATGATACAGATAAAGGGTTAAGACTACTGAATTGTTGAGAGTTGGCATTGCGTCATGTTACATTATGAAGCTTTCATGGCCTGATGGAAAGCATATTTAAATTAGTGATTTGAAAGTGACCTCACTGAATCCTAAAATGTCACCATAACATTTTTACTTCTATAAACCTGTTTACTGCGCTCAACATCACGGAAATAGTCAATTTAGAGAAACATGCCAAACCAGTCATTTTCCATGTAGAACGTCTCCCGTGGTTTGGTTTAATGCTTTATTAATGCGGTGACTTGTGTTTAGGTGGTGGAGAAGCTAATTCGAGGGCTGGCCATGGAAGACAGCAGAAATATGTTTGCCCTTTTTGAATACAATGGGGTCACAGACAAAGCCATTGAAAGTCGAACTGTTGTGGCTGATGTATTGGCTAAATTTGAAAAGTAAGTAAGATTGTTTTAAATTATGTGTTTGTGCTATCTATCTACCAATGCATCTGTCTGTCCACCTGTCTGCCTGTCTACCTAAATGTCAAGCTTACTAAAATTATCTTCATTTCAATTAATTACACCCCTTTTACCCTTGTTGCTAAAAAAATAGTTAATAGATTTTAAATAGTGTATGATATGCTATTATGGTAACTTCCTTGCAAATATATGTTTGAAATCTCTGAAATGTTATTATGTATAATGGCTTCTCCAGTTCTCCAGTACAGGATCATCCAGTGCTCGGTGGGCACTCACTTATGTCCCGTATCCGCTAATGTGTGATGTAGGGAGAGACCCTACGTTACATCACAAACAAATATTATAATGTATGTCAAACACTACCCTTGTCTGTTTGTTCCTAAAAGGAACCAAACAGTCCATAAAAAGAAACATGGCTTTTGACCTGGCATGATCCCTGAGCGTCTATACATTTTACCCCCAATTTAATGCAATACTGAAAGATTTCAGTTTAGTTGAGATGCTACATTAACTATGGTAAGGCAGCAAACAAAAAAGAACAGCTTTTAAATCAAGTATTAGTGATATCAAATAAATTAAGCTGTTTATTGTGATATGATGTGTAATACAATCAGCGAAAGTACAAATACCGTGAAATCTGTAAGCAATTCATTGAAGCAGTTTATTAAATAAAATGAATGTTTGGTCGTCCCATTCTTTCTGTCACGCCGTAAGGTCACTGTGTCTCATGCAGAACAATGTGCTTGTCTCGCCTACAGACTTGCTGTCAGCTCAGAAGGTGGAGATAAACCTTGGAAATTCTACTTCAAACTTTACTGCTTTCTGGATACAGAGCATGTGCCAAGAGATAGTGTTGAATACGTGTTCATGTTTGAGCAGGTAAGGACAAATAAATGCGAAGGGCTTAGGAACATGCAAGATTAAGGATTTCGTTTTCAGTAGACCTCTTAATTTTCCAATTTATTTTATGATGATTCCTGTCTACTAAGCTATTATTCTCCTGAATTAAAAAAGATTGTTTGCAGCTTGTACAACTTGTATGTTGATTTCTTATACTTTAGGCTCATCAAGCAGTTATCCGTGGTCAGTACCCCGCACCAGAGGAATCTCTTCAGGTGTTGGCTGCTTTGAGGTTACAATATACGCAAGGTGACTACAGCCTACATTCCGATGTTCCAGACATGGAGGACTTTTACCCCTTGCAGAAACTGAAGTCGCGAATTACACAGTCCACCAAAACATACACTCCATCGGAGAGAACAGAAAGGAAGAGGTCTAGTTTCTTGGAAGGAACATTAAGGAGAAGTTTCAGAAGTGGCTCTGTTAGTAAGCAGAAGGTGGAGGAAGAACAGATGCTGGATATGTGGTTGAAAGAAGAGATTATTTCAACACGAGCAAATATTATTGACAAGTGGAAAAAGTTACAAGGCTCAAATCCAGATCAGTGTATGACCAAGTATATGGCTGTGATAAAGGAATGGCCTGGGTATGGGTCTACACTATTTGATGTTGAGGTGAGAATGTAAGATTATGAAAAGTCACCTTTTTGTCATGAAACCCCCAAGTGTGCTGCAGTATATTTTTGATTCTAAAAGGAGCAACTAGCCAAATTGTGATATTAGTGTAAATGTGTAATTGTAAATGTGTGGCTATGATATATTTTGTTTGAGTAATTTGTGATTTTCCTGATTTGTAGTGTAAGGAAGGTGGATTCCCACAAGAGCTCTGGTTGGGAGTCAGTGCCGAGGCTGTTTCTGTGTACAAAAGAGGGGAAGGTCGACCTCTGGAAGTGTTTCACTACGAACATATCTTGTCTTTTGGAGCTCCGTTGGCTAATACCTACAAGATTGTTGTAGATGAGCGGGAACTTCTCTTTGAAACCAGTGCGGTAAGTTAACTTTAAGTAGCGTTTTAGTAGGCCTTATGACGGCGAACAATTCTGATTTTATCTGGTTTCATACATAAATGTCATGTGATAATACTAACAATAGTGATATATTATATGGGATTAAAGGTAACAAGACCACTGTTCATGAAATCTAAAGTTAAATATAATACTATTTTTATCAATTTACTATGGTGCAAGCATTTGACATTTCCTCAAAACATACATTGTTTGCATCATTATTGCATACAACATTATACCACAGTATAAGTACCATCAGAGTACAGACCTATTATATCTTACTTCTGAATTGCAGTAAGGTATGTTGCAACAAATTAATAAGATTTTTTTCTCTTTGTCTTGATAAAAGGTGGTTGACATTGCAAAACTGATGAAGGCCTACATCAGCATGATTGTGAAGAAGCGGTACAGTACCACTCGCTCTGAGAGCAGCCATGGAAGCCAAGCCAGCTCCAGATGAATAGAGCAACCGTGGCCTCCACGTCCCCTGCTGATCGCCATGATCCTTACCTTACTCCCAAGAGATGCTCAATTAACAGACAGCAGCACCCAGACCTGAACATGGGTGCCAACTCTGAAGCCAGAGAGATCCAGTGCCTAAAATATATATTACCTGCCAGACAGATTTCCAAAGCTTTAATACTTCGCCTTGCCTTATGATATCCTCGCCACTGCCTACAGCGCGGTGTGAAGTGCCTCTGGACTGCATTCACACGCAGGCCTCCTATTAGGAGATCTGCCATAACTTAAAAAGTATTGGTATTTGTGGAAAGCTGCAGGCAGCCTTTCTCATGGACCTGGGGACTAGTTTATTGGGGAAGTGCATTCCCGAGGGGGGTCATGAGGGTTTTGTGCCTTTGTTTTTTTTGTGTGTGTTTGAAAGTTTGTCCTATGTAAATCCTAATTTTATTTCCATTATTGAATAGCTCCAAGCAGTAAGCGGGTGCTTTGGGTGCTCTGTATACTGTACAGTCTTAAATTTCCACATCGCCAGTATGTATTATCTGCCTACTGTATCCTATCCCTTCAAAGGCATAAGGGTGCTTTCATTGAAAACCCCCCCCATGGCGTGTAAAGGCTTAAATGATCACGTTACCTAGAACCCGTGGCTGGGTGGAAGTCCACCCAGAGAACAGCTTTGCCCTAGTCTTGTTTTAAAATAATAAACAGTATTTTAAAATTGATACAGCAAATATTCTACTAGCACTTGGTTTAGAAATATTTCTTCTACCTGACACGATCCACCGCATAAACAGTCATCAAATGAATTGTAAATAGGTTCATGAATGCAAGTGGTATATTTTTTTATATGGAACGTTTGAAGCCAAAGTATAGAGTTTTTCAAATGTCAGATTTTCTTCATAATTCTGAAAATATGTTAAAATGTTTGCTTACTGTAAAAAAAAAACTATTTGTCAATAAAATATTGTATTTAACTTTAATACAGCTAACATGAGCGTATATGCTTGTCATTCTTTAATACATGTTTGTTATGGGTGGGAGTGGGGCTTAAAGTGTCATGTTGTCTAGCAAAGGGCATCTCATTGCCATCTGCAAGGCAAGTGAACTTCATAGCTATAATTGGAAATAACGGCTAGCACAAACGGTTTGTCTCTCCAAAGAATGGTAAAGAAGACACATCCAATTGAGTGCAACCGTGTATTATTTTAGATATCCAAAACTACTTATTAATCACATAGAAAATGTACCGTTATTTCAACCACAAATGATCCTCATCAGGACCAAGAAAAAAATACTCCAAACTTTTTTTTTTTGGCCCTGATAGAGACCATTTGTGTTCAAAAGGCAGGTACATTTTGCTATGCGATTAATGTTTTTCTTATGTATGGGTGTGTGTGTGTGGTTGCCCTCTTTTTGAATGTTGTGAAATAGCACAGTATGTTTGTTACAGTTATCTACATATGAGAATCGATATAAACAAACCTGGGGGCTGATGTGCCTTGGAATGCATCCTTTTTAATGCAGAATCATACTTGCATACAATAAAGGAAACCACGTTGGCCATAAATTTCCAGTACACACATACATTTTACATTGTTACTAACGGCCCTGCAATATGTAGTATGTGAGTTTATACATCCCGCATACTGCCGGGTATTCCTTTCCAGGTGAAATGTATGTGTCCTGGGAAAAAAAGGATAGCGTAATTATGGATAGCACCATCATGCCCCGTAAAAAATTAGCAGTGAGATCTGCAAAGAATATGGAAAAATGACGTGCGTCCAAACTGCCTCCTGCTGTGAGCATTGTCCCCCCACAGTGTATCAGTTGATTCATTGAATCACGCTGAAGAACGCCCGGCACAAACAAAGGTTCCTGGCGAGCACAAATGTTGCCCATCTGTTGCAAATGTGATGGATCCGATTATGCTAATTAAAAACCCATATGTAAGAATAATGTATCACACAGAAAACAGCACTTGTAGTATAGAAATAGTATATATACTATATAATTACAGTGTTTCTTGAACATACCTCAAGTGAATTATTGGATGCTGGGTCCTATAGTAAAAAAAACATGCTGCCCTTTTAATACACTGTTTTGTGCGACTGCACATATGAATAGTGAGGATCCACACATCTTCCAGTTTGCTTTATGAATATACCTTTATCCACCAGAAAAAATACGACAACTGGGACTCCCAGGCCAACTGTCACTGGATCGTTCGGTGTAGGACATGATTCCACAGTTTTTATGGCATTGGAGCACTGCTCTCTTCTTCAGGCTGGCTGCCCTGACTACCAAAAGAAGCCTACACACTTTTGATCAAGAAGGATGCAGTTATGGTTCAGATGTCCAGAGTAATAGTTGCCAATCACGCCAATATGGTTGAGATCATTCCCACAGCGGGATTTGTGCCTCACTGACTCCAATGCCCCAATATTGCAGCCAGTGAATATGAGTAATGCCTGATTTGACATGCAGCAGACACTGCATAAGTTTTGACATTACATGAGTACAGCGTGACATTACCCAGACATCTAGACAGAGTGTGACAGAACAGAGCTTGGAACATGGGCTTATTCCAGAATAGAACATAATGTTAACTACTTGAGGCCACAGGGTTCTATGGAACCCACCGACTCTTAACTAAAATCTCTGTGAACACCTGCCACTAGTGTAGCCACTCTACCATCATGCCTGGATCCCACATAAGAATGTGGGCACCTTTATTTACATTCATATGAACACAGAAATTATCCTTTCCTGTATTTTTACAACTCTGAAGACCGCCTGTTGTGGACACCATGTTCCTGGTGTTCAGTGGCATCCACTAATTTAGTCCACTTAATTTAGCAAATGAGGACACTCCTCACACATCAACAGAGAGGGGCATGAAGATGATGGAGAGGAGGAGGTAGCACTGGCATGAAAGAGGACACGAAATGTACTGCTGGAGAGAGGGGGGTATTAAGTTGATAAGGGGCAGTGGAGACATGCAGAATGTTTCCTATTAAATGGGTAGGAGGAATGGCCCATTGGTCAGGTCTTTGGCAGAACATATAGCTCAGCGTCATCATCTGAGGACCTGCGTAATAATTTATAATAATAGTAGATAGATAGATGATGATAGATAGTAGATGTAAAGATAGATAGATAGATAGATAGATAGATAGATAGATAGATAGATAGATAGATAGATGATAGATATTTAGATAGATGATAGATATTTAGATAGATAGATAGATAGATGATAGATATTTAGATAGATGATAGATATTTAGATAGATAGATAGATAGATAGATAGATAGATAGATAGATAGATAGATATAGTAGATGGATAGATATTAGATGGATAGATGATAGATATTAGATAGATAGATAGACAGATAGTAGATGGATAGATATTAGATAGATGATATATATTAGATAGATAGAGATAGATAGATATTAGATGACTAGATTGATGATAGATATTAGATAGATAGATAGTAGATGGACAGATATTAGATAGATGAAAGATATTCGATAGATGGACTCATAGATAGATAGATAGATAGATAGATAGATATAGATAGATAGATATTAGATGGATAGATGATAAATATTAGATGGATAGATATTAGATAGATGATAGATATTAGATAGATGGACTGATAGATAGAGAGATATATTAGATGGATAGATAGATAGATAGATAGATAGATGATAGATAGATAGATAGATAGATAGATGGACTAATAGAGAGATAGATAGGTAATGGATGGATAGAAAGATATATGGTAAGTATGGATATATGTAAGCCTGTGTCACGTCCTGGCAGCCCCAGCACTGCAGCAGTGAAATTCGCGCCCAGCAGCAGTGTCTCCGGCGGCTAGCCCAGCGCCCGCTGTGACGTGTGGGGAGGCAGCGCCACTCATCCTCCCCAAGCCTCGGCAGCTCCAACCAGCTCATAACCAGCCTCTTGCAGAAGGTGGGAAGGCGGGCACGGCGGATCCTACCTGCGGCCCTTCTATGGGGAGATCCCGGTATCCTCAGCGGACCCCCTAGATGAGGCAGGTCGGGGAGGGGGAGCAGGATACAGAGATCGGAGGACAGACTTGGACGTTCTCCAGTCAGAATGTCCGAGACAGCGGCACGGGGTGACACAGACCTGCTGCCCGGGGGCGCTGCAGGAGGTCAGGACCAGGGCAGACCCGAGCCCGCATCGCCACCGGCTTTGGGGGACAACATGTTAATGCGCTTCGGAAACACCCTGACCTGGCAGAGGCCCCTCCTCAGCCTGGTCACCTTCATCTGCGCCAACTTACTCTTCTGGTGAGTAGGAGACCCCTGGGGTCATGTCTGTCTAGGCATCGGTGGGCACCCTAACGATTGTTTTATATATATATATATATATATATATATAATTTTAGCTCCTGTGGACCGGGGTGTGTGCTTGCTGTGGTGTTTAAAGGGTTAAGGTCGCCTTACGATAAACATCATTGTGAAGGTGCATGTCACGGGCGAGGGTGGAGCCGTCCGTGGAATTGTCTCAGGGTCCATTGAATGGCAGTGGGTGGCTTGGTTGCTGATGCCACACATAGTCCCACCATCACTGTGCTGCATTGCCATGCAGAAGGCCTCTGGGTGGGTTCCTGTATCTACTGGAGAAACAGCTATTTGTGTCATCTTATTCCTGCAGAGATGATCTCATTGCTCCACAATCATATAGTCCTTCCGCCCTGGATTTAATTAATCAGCTGCTCAAGGTGATCCTTGCTACCATCTACCTTCACGCAATTACACCTGTTTGTGTAGTAAAACAAATAAAAGAAATACAACATAACACAAAGCGTGTTTGTATCATAACAATGCAGTGGTTACAATTGTTTTCAAATGTCACTGCCCAAGCCAGGAGATGCATAGACTAGCTGGCGCATTGAGAAACGTCCCCAGTCCATCCATGGTTCTTCTACAAAGCCTGGTTAATGCATACTGAATATGTAATTAAATATGAGGAAAAACAACCTGGAAAGACAAGTGTTTCTGAAAGTTTTCTGTAAATTTTAAGTGCAGCCTAAATAATTGGAATGCTGTAGAGAACTAATTGTTGGTAATAATTTTTGGTGAATAGACGTTTGTCTGTGAAGGCCATTGTTATGGCTCTACCCTGGACATTAGATTTAGGCGAGGGGACATTGGTGCTGGCTTTTAGGCCACGACCTCCCTCTGAAGACTTTGACAGATTTGGAGGCCGAAGCATCTGAGTGTCCTTGTGGTCGAAAAGGAAACAAAGCGTCAATTCAATGTACCTCCAAGATGACCAAAGGCCACCAAGCCCCAATTCCAAGGAGTGTGGAGGTGATTCATAATTAATACCAGGACCTGATTGTCCACCATGGCTTTTTTCACCATCATTGGCACAGAACACACAGTCTAGGAGATGCCATATATTTTGTTTAAGGGTGGTAGGTGAGTGGAACAACATCTTAGCAGATATAGTAGAGGTTAATACAGTAAGGCAATTTTAAGCATGCAGGAGGTAAGCATAAGACTATTCTGAATCAAAGACAAGACCAAGGGCTGATTCTTTCCATCAGGCAATATGGTCCAAATGGTTCTAATCTGCTGTCATTGTGGTACATCTACCCATTCTACAGCTCTGTGGAACGTGTTTGTTTATAAGGTTTCCTTAAAAAATCTTAGGTCTGTGTGCAAGTGATAAAGACAAGACCTATGAAACATTCATGTCAATTCTGTTTTCTGTTCCACAGCAGTCCTTGTCTGCACTTTGGATATTAACCATTAAATATGCTCTGTAAATCTATGGCAGTAGTGTGAATGTTGGTACATGGTTGACCTTTTTCATCGCACTGGATACTCAATTTGTTTTGCCAGGCAGATGTCATGTAGAGAAAAGCTTTTCTCTAGTGCTTTAAATGCATGCACAGAATAGGTGAGGCAGACACGTGACAATAATGGCTTCACCCAAACAAACAAAAACATTACATCATGCCTTGGCCTCTCCTCGGAATCCCTGCAGAGACAATTCTTTTCCTCCCTTAGGAGGATCACAAAGAGCGTCTGCCAGAATCACATGTTGTGGAAATATGTAGGCCAGCGGTGTATGCCACTAGGGTGCCTCTGTCATCCGGCTGGGGTTCATAAAAAACACAGTTTAGCTTTAAAAGTAACATTTATTTTTATATTCTTGTAGACACCACTTTGGGGTTTTTATAGGTATTTGTGTTTGAATATTGTTCTGCAGTTATTATCTTTCACTCCTCGCAACATTTCAAATGTGTGGATAGAATGGGACTAGGGGCAGGGCTTCACCAGAACTCGTGTGTGACCCATTGATAGTTAACTAGATCATTTCAGGACCTTTAGGCAGATGCAAGTGAAGCCCCACCTAGGACCCACACTTATGACAATCCAGAAGTGCTACTGCTTACTGCCCTTTTCCTCATTCTCACGGTCTCTGAATCAGTAAGTGGAGCACTGAGATGTGATGTCATATCAAAGCTCTTTGCTTCGCTCAGTGATGCACAGACCATGAGAAAGTGATAGAGTGGGAGCTCTGGTTGTCCCTTTCTAAGGACAAAGGGGACCTACAAACCCCAAGGGTGACCCTGTGTATAACATTCACTCACATTCTTTTCATACTATTTAGGAGGGGCATCAGGGTGGTATGTTCCTTAAGTGCCATCTCCCAGTTGTAGATAATGTCACGAGTAGAAAAATGGCATCATGAAACCTACTACATATAAAACACTTTAAAACAGTAAAAAACAGGGTTGGTATGTCAGATTTCTTTGAAATGATCCTTGTTTATTTCCTGCCTATCATTGTCTTGTGTGGAAGTCATAACTTTATCTATAAATAAAATGGCTGAAGGTTGCAACAAGTGAGGACTCTAATCCTGGTTTTCCACAACACTGTCTAATGTCGCAGAGTGACAATGTAAGTGATCTAAAGGTAAATGAAAAGTTTACCTCATTAATTAATTTTTATTCTGTTAGAGAAGTCAATATATTTAAGTCGATGACATCATAGCAGTTGGTGGAACAGTTTTATAGTGATTATTGAAAACAAACAAAAAAAATCAGTAATTTCTTACTAAACTCACTTTTGTGTGATATGTAGTGGGAAGCTCACTGTCTCGAGAAAAAAATAGTGTCTCACAATAGAAACAAGGTGACAGAAATTAGTTCAAGGCAGAGCGGTGGTTCAGTAAATAGTCAGCTTTGACTAAAGGGCCAACCCAAGAAGGTTTCATCTGTAAAAAAACTGGCTAGGTTGGTACATCATAATAAAAATTGGTGCCTTCCCCTTTAAAATGCCCTCACCCTTTGTTTAGCCAATTATAGCTTGCTCACGACTGTAGTGGTTCCGGTAAAATGCTCTGGCAGAAAGTGGTTAAGCGACTCTTCGTTCAGTAACCACCATAAACTACGACATAGGGTGTAACCCCAATACTTTCCAACTACCATTCAAAAGTTTGGGGTCACTTAGAATTCTCTTTGTTTTTGAAAGAAAAGCCAATGTTGTCTATTACAATAACATCAATCAATTTGAAATAAAGTGTAGAAACTGTTAATGTTGTAAATGACTATTGTAGCTGGAAACGATCTTTTAATGGAATCTCTTCATAGGCATATAGAGGGCGTTTATCACCAACCATCACTCCTGTGTTCCGATGGCACGTTGCGTTTGCTAATCCAAGTTTAAGTTTAAAAGGTCAATTGATTATTAGAAAACACTTTTGCAATTATGTTACAGCTAGAAATGCCCCCTAATGTGACCCCCAACTTTTAAACAGTAGTGTTTGCGCCATACTTTTTATTAGAATTTTGTTTTCACCATTGGTACATTGGAGATGTGTGCGTATGTGTTAGCTGCATTGTTTACTTAGTATTTACTTGTCTTTTAACCCTTTGGGCTCTAAGTGCCTTTTTCACTTTTATATTTGAAAATATTACGGTCCATCATAATGCACATTGAATCTGGGGAGGTGATATATGTTATCTCGCCACACATGGCAGCTGACAGAAAAGGAGTGGGGAAGGGATACAGAAACACACTGTTTGTGATCCAGGCATAAACCCACAGACAGCAGCGCTAGGCAATCCACAGCTCTATGGCATTCTGCTGTCACGGACACTTTTACTCCATGAAAAGTATTTGTCACGTCATCAGAAACTGCACCCCTTGCACAAGTCTTACTGTCCTGCTTTTTGGGTGATTTAATTAACCAAAGTAACAGGTAAGGTAGAGCGTTTTTGTGATAGTTCCTCTTTAATGCCTTATCCTAGAATGCTGTGTTTTGATGACTGTAAATGTTCTTCGTGTTCTGGCCTGCTGGGTGTACTCGGGGAGATAATCCAGTTCCTATCTACTGTATTAGTGCAAACAATGCATAAGTGGTTTATAATTGAAGTATATCTGAGGATACTTGGAGTTTCTAAACAAAGCAATAAAGGCATAACATTTAAAAGCTCATACAGACTCCTATATACTTATATGCTTATGATAATATTCAATTTGTAAAAGAATAGGATAAGCTGGAACCCTTTCATAATCACAATTAAACAGTGATCTCATGATAATTAAATGGATTATTTAAGCAGCTTGGGGCCATATTAAAGACCGTGACTAACCCTAATGACTATAGTTTAAATTGAAAGAATATTACCCTCTCTCCTTCTGTCTCACCCTCCCCCCCCAACCTCCTAAAAGCCTGCAAAAGTAGGACCGCCTTCATTCATTACATGTATGTATTAACATGTGTTAATTCTATTGTCAATTGCATTATTATGATTCATTTTAACTTTTCCCCATTTCCATGTTACTCTTCATAATATGGAAACACATAGTAGCTTTTTAACATACAGTTTCAGATCAGAAGCAAATTCATTCCAGGCCAAAGATTTCATCTCCTTTCTGTTCTTTTGCCTTTCTTAATTAGGACCCACCACATTCCGGATCAACTGAAATTCTAATTTATAAAGAAAAGTGCAACATGTTACTCGTGTGTTCTTTTTTTGAGTGGTGGCTTTAATTGTGACTTTATTACATTATTACTCTATAGTTACTACACGCAGTTGTATAGATGGGTTATTTGCTCTGTGTGTAATGACACATTGATCATTACAACACTGTCCAAAGCAATATGACAAGTATGAGAAAAGTAACACGATACTGTCAGGCTGCTCACCCTAAGTCTCAGGTGCTTACCTACGATAATATAATGTTGCAAATTATATTGCATAAAAGCCATAATATATTGCTAAATTGTGGGTTGATCACATTTGGAAACCACATATGCTTTGTTGTCCTGGACATTTAAAATAGTTCTATTGGATGTACACTTTATTACCTTACCTTGCTAGCATACTTTCTACAAGGTGCTGGAAACATTCCTCCGAGATTTTGGTCCATATGGACATGATGGCATCACGTGGTTGCTGCAGATTTGTTGGCTGTGCATCCATGATGTGAATCTCCCGTTCCACCACATCTCAAAGGTGCTCTATTGGATTGATCTGGTGATTGTAGAGGCCATTGGAGTACAGTGATCTCATTGTCATGTTTAAGAAACCGGTGACTGGTCATAAAGGGATGGGCATGGTCAGCAACAATACTCAGGTAGGCTGCCACGTTTAAGCAATGCTCAATTGGTACTAAGGGGCCCACAGTGTGCCAAGAACATTTCCCCTAGACCATTACACCACCAGCCTAAACCGTTGAAACAAGGCAGAATTGATCCATACTTTCATGTTGTTTACGCCAATGTCTGACCCTGCCATCTGAATGTCACAGCTGGAATCGAGACTCATCAGACCAGGCAATGTTCTTCCAGTCTTCTGTTGTCCAGTTTTAGGGAGCCTGTGCAGATTGTAGCCTCAGTTTCCTGTTCTGACACGAGTGGCACCCGGTGGGGTCTTCTGCTGCTGTAGCCCATCTGCTTCAAGGTTCTATGTGTTGTGCATTTACAGATGGTATTCTGCATACCTTGGTTGTAACGAGTGGTTATTTAAGTTACTGTTGCCTTTCTATCATCTAAAACCAGTCTGCCCATTCTCCTCTGACCTGTGACATCAATGAGGCATTTTCATCCACACAACTGCTCACTATATATTTCCCCTTTTCGGACCATTCTCTATAACCCTAGAGATTGTTGTGCGTGAAAATCCCAGTAGATCAGCAGTTTCTGAAATACTAAGACCAGCCCGTCTGGCACCACAATAACAAACTGGTACAAAAGGAAAAAAGGACCATGCTCTTGCAAGCTTACAATCTAGTCGACTAGGGACCTGCTTTGGTCCAATGGCCCCCAGAGTATATGGGAGCAGTGGAAAACAGATACTTCTTAAATTTCATTCTCATACCTCATCATTGTTCAACAGTGTCAGATACTTGCTTGCGAGGCATTAGCTGGTTTTGTGATCTCAACTCAGCTTCCTTCTCATATGAATGTTGACAGCATCCTGAAGGATGCTATTTATATTTTTTTGAAACGGGGCCACTCTAAATCACTTAGATCTTCTGAAAACCAAGATGAGGCACTATAGATCAGTACTGCGGTATGCAAGGTCTGCGTTACACATTAGTTTATAAACTCAGTAACCTAATCTAACAATGTTTGTCCCTTTGTGTTTAATGTGGATTTATGACGTTGCTGACTGGCTTCACCATTGTTTAAAATGTAAAATTTGACATTGGGAATGGTGTATTTGGTACACAATCCAGCACTTTTCCACGTTTTTTGTAAATGATACTTTTTTTTTAGCTTTATGTAAGTTTTTCTCTATCAACTTGCAAAGGATTAGAAAAAAGAGAAGGGAAAAGGAACATGCATATAAACCTAACATAATACAATAAATCTGGAACAGAAAAGAGATTTATTAGATCACAGATGAGAAGGAATTATTAGATACTATGTTAAGACCTTTAAAATTGAACTACTGAAGGGCCACCAATGCTCCATAAATTGGTGAAATCAGGTAAAGGTTGGGATATTTTTTGTTTTAAAATATTTGTTTTACTATTTTGACAAGTCCAGAATTATCACCAAAAGGAGAGTTTACAAGAGTTGCGGTTTCGGACATTACGAAGACGCAACCCTAGCAAGCTTCTTCAGCAATAAAAGCTGACCCTGTTCAATGCACAGTTCATTTAGTGAGGCAACATGGATGGGTTGTGATTAGGCACCTCAGACTTTGCCCATACCAGTACTGCATAATTCATAAATACGCTTTATGATGTATATAAAGAGTGACTGTGGTGACAAAGCAACAAATGGAATGGCACAAACAGCATTGACTCGTTTGCTATGGGAATATAATCAACTTTTGTCTTGGTTGAGCAGTCGTACTAATACATCTTCATCACCAACCAGTATCATATCTAAAGGACAGGGACATGACTTTTTCCTGACCTAACAACCTTTATAAACCTCGGAATTAATGGTGACTTGCCCTTAGTGCTTGTTTGTGTAGACAAAACATATTAAACTGTGTTAACTGATTTGACACTGCTGTTAGCAAGAACATTACATCATGTGTTACAGGTAAATTTAGAAAAGTTGGGTTTGAATATCCCCTTTATTTTGTGCCAGACCCGTAGTTATGGTCTGAAGACCATTAAGGACTATTGGTAATGGATGGGGTTGGCCTTAATAAGCTAATACAAGTTGGCAGTAATAGAAGCATCATGGCACGTGCATTGTAATGATAATACACAACTTTATTTTTATTTCAGGTTTCTCGCTCTGACTCCTTGGAGAATGTATCATTTAATATCCCTCATTTTACTTGGAGCTGTGATGGTTCAAATTATCAAGCACTTTATACTGTCTAGACGTAGCGGTAAGCATACACTTTTAAATGAATCTATCTGAATTTCTCTTCCCCAACCAACAGCATACAGTCAATAATCATTATAATATATAACTTTATATAGGACCTTATAATTAGATTAATCAGCACAATATATATTTTAATTGTCTGAATTTCTGCCTTTTCATAGTTTACGTGACATGGTGGCATTTTGTCTAATGATTTTAAGTCATAGGCTGTATCATCAATATGCAAAACGGTAAAAAAAAATATTGCTACTTTGTCTGAATATACACATACCCACAATTCCCACTGTTCTGGCCTGGAATACAACGAAACTGAGAATAGTATTAAATAATTAAGGTAAACGTCTTCTAACTGTACATTACTTTGAGAATTCATCGCAACTCTATCGCAATGTACATTAAGTGTATTTCACATTGATAATAGGTCATCACTATATTAGTCTCCTGGAAGGAATTTCACTTGCAGAAGAAATGTCACTTTTGTAGTAAATCAAATTTACAGGTAACACAAGCAGAATAGCACCAAGCTGGTGTGATGTTCTTGACCCATAAATACCAGGTAATTCAAGGTTATGGGTGTTAAGTCGGCAATCTCGGAGTTTAAGCAAAGGCTAATCCTTGATCTTCTTGCCTGCCGTCTGACTTTTCGTTTATAGCAATACATGGCTTCAATAATGTAAAGCAGGTTTTATCAGATACATCATACCAAACATATAAACTGTGAACAGGCAAGGCGAAATAAAGGTAATACAATGTAGATTTGTCATGCTTGCTTACATGTTTGTTATATAACAAAAATATGACAGTGCATGTATATATAGTGACAGTCCTTACTCATAGGGAAGCTCCTACTTGGCTATATCCATAGAAAGTTAAATTATTTAATTTAATTATGTTACAGTACATTTATGTTTACCTCTAGGTGCACAACTGTGGAGAAAGATCAGCAATAGGTAAGATCCTATTCATATTTTTGTTAAAAGGATACTCCATTCCTCTGCATTTATTTTTGTTGAAGATGCGTCCACCTAGATCCCGTAAAGTTCCCTCATGTGTGTTCTTAGAGCTTACTGCTATGTAGCATCTGAAGGGGTTGGTAGCAAAGATTTGCTTTAAAAAAAACATTCATTTTCAAGGCGTTTGTACTGTATCGTATTTAAGACTAATGTGTTAAATAAAAAATATTGGGGCCAGAACCCGACATGTGCAGTGTGTCCAAAAATGTCACCATGGAATATGAGGCTGGTATTGAATTATTTCCAGGGCTGGTTTTAAGTCCCAGTCTGGCCCGGTTTCTATGAAACTCAAGAGTGCTAGATAACTTTGGTTCAGATTTGGTGTTATGTAAAAATCACTACATTCTGACCCATCGTCTAAGGTCTAAGGGTCAGGTGTTCACATACTTTTGGTCATATAGTGTGTCTGTATAGTGGATTGTGTTTTTGATATTTTTCCTACATTTAGTGTTTGCTGAAATACTTATATCTTAGTTATTGAAACAAGGCTCATTTTCAAGATTTATATTATCCAGTAGCTTTCTAACTTCTAGATCAAACCCTTCCAATTCTCAGTGTCTTTGCATATCCACTGCATTTCAGAGAATCAATTCAAAGCAGTTACAGTGAGTTGGTGGTGGCACCTGATGCACAGGTTTTGTTTTCATAATCACAGTGATCATAATCACTCTTTATTTATACTGCGCTGTGCTCCTGAATTGGGAACAGGGCTGAAATAAGTTCAGTTGATTCCTAGTAAGCACAGATGAATGGAACTTGACTTTTTAGTGTTACAGAGAGGTTGAGCAAGAGTTTGGCAGTGTTATTAGATTAGAGCTTCTCATGTCAGATGGAGTCTGGTTGAGAAATCCGTTTACGCTCAGAGAAAATGTTACACAAACAGAAACTGCATTTCAGATCATTTCAGATTAAATTCAACCTGTCATCAAAAAGTATTGGATCTTAAAGCTCTATATATCAAGGCATACATGTTTTCAAGGAAGTAGAGCAGGGGTGTCCAAGTTTTTTCTGCAGTGGGCCACTTCATCAGAATTGTGCACTCATTTTTCACTGTGAGAAAATATGGTCTTTAATAAGATATGCAGATTAAAATAAATTAAATAACACAAAACCTTTACTTTTCCTCTCAATGATTTCTGGGCCTAGAAAGTTTTGTGACTACAAATTCAGGATAATTAAAAATGCAATAGTTCTATTTATTCTAGGGATGCACCAAAATGAAAATTCTGGACCAAAACATTCACAGTTCACTTAGCCAAAACCAAAAATGACCCCCCACCTAAATAATAATAAAAACTCACATTTTTAATAAAAGTAGGTAACACACCACAATTGGACAAAAAAAAATAGCAATATGACTTGGCATGATAGGAGTGTGATTGCTAACAGAAATCACATGCCTATCATACCCAGGCAACCAGTAAATGCTGGTACCTAGGCATGATGGGACTGGGCTTGCTGTGATTGCTGTTAGCAATCACACTCCTATCATGCCAAGTCAGCCAGTACATGCTGGCTGTAAGTGATGTGCAGACCCCATACTGCAGGCAGCATCAATACACAAGGGGGGCAGCTAGCTAGGTTTCAGCATGTACTGGCTGACTTGGCATGATAGGGGTGTGATTGCTAACAGCAATCACAGTCCCATCATGCTTAGGTTTCAGCACTTACACATCCAACCAGTAAATGCTGGAACCTAGGCATGATGGGACTGTGATTGCTGTTAGCAATCACATTCCTATCATGCCAAGTCAGCCAGTACATGCTGGTACAGGGTGGCTGTAAGTGATGTGCAGTCCCCATACTGCTGGCAGCATCAATACACAAGGGGGACAGCTAGCTAGGTTTCAGCATGTACTGGCTGACTTGGCATGATAGGGGTGTGATTGCTAACAGCAATCACAGTCCCATCATGTTTAGGTTTCAGCAGTTACACATCCAAGCAGTAAACGCTGGAACCTAGGCATGATGGAACTGTGATTGCTGTTAGCAATCACACTCCTATCATGCCAAGTCAGCCAGTACATGCTGGTACAGGGTGGCTGTGATGTGCAGACCCCATACTGCTGGCAGCATCAATACACAAGGGGGGCAGCTAGCCAGGTTTCCGCATGTGCTGGCTGACTTGGCATGATAGGAGTGTGATTGCTAACAGCAATCACAGTCCCATCATGCCTAGGTTCCAGCACTTACACATCCATGCTATCACACACACACTCATTCATTCATATACTCATTCATTCACAGATTCATTCCCTCAATCACGCATACTCAAACACCCTCCCCACCCCCTTACCTGCACTGCAGCTCCTCGATGCCGCTCACATACTCCAGCAGGGGGCGCGGCATCCCTCTGAGTTCTCACAGAGGAAGCAGGACTGGAGCAGAGTCATGTGATGTCACGTGAACTCTGCTGGGTTCCGCTTCCTCTATGTCTATGCAGTACAAAAGACCCTCCCACAGGTAAGCAGCAGGGCTCTTGTTGTAGCAGTGCTTCGCGGTGCGGCCCGTGTAAGATCGGTTGCCCTGGCTGCAGATCTTACGCCGGCCGCACCTCGAGGTCTCGCGGGCCGCATTTGCCCCGCGGGCCGCATGTTGGACGCCCCTGAAGTAGAGGCTCAACAGTGGAAGGCAAATGGGAAAACCATTTAAAAACCCCTTGTCAAGCAAAACTAAATAAACTTAAGTTAATTAAGGCTAAAAGTAGTGTCCATTATCTTGATTTCACGGTGCTATTACTGTTGGAAAAAAGAAGAGATTTTGGAATTTTTTTGCTGGAGAACTATAGATACACTGGAAGAGGAGAAAATGTACAGTGTATACAAGTATATGCCAGTGGCTGCCTCTTTAAGCACTTTTGTCAGGGGAGCATGCAGTACTGATTGGTTGTTTGGCAGTCTGTTACACACTTTGATCCTAGCACCAGCACAGAAAATGTATAAATACATACAAAATCTATAAAACTCTGTTACATATCTGCTAAAAAAAATTGGCATATAAACTGTTTTACTCGAGAGTACCAAGCCACCCTGAGGGAGAGTATGAAGAATTTTCACCTTGACTGCTTTTTCAGCTGTAGCTCTAGAAAATCCAGATATACAATTGCCATGACTAAGCACGGGTTGGGACAAATATATTCCAACCTTACTTAAAGTCTGACACTGACTTTTGGATAATGAGCATCGCAAAACTTACTGGAAAATCCTTTTAAAATCTGATGCCAAGTCAAAATGGTATCAATGCTACTGTTAAACTACAGGTCTGTATCATTGAGATTACCAATGCCGGGGATGTACTGACAACCAATTGTTGTATATTGTTGTATAATGCCAGTTAAATTGGCTCAAGGACATAAGGCAAAATGCCAGTAAAATTGGCTCAAGAACTTACATTATCTGGTTATCAGTCAATTTTTATTATTTAATTTATTTAACAGTGCATTTTACTTTGAAGGGAAGCAGACTTTTTGCTGTTAATTTAGTTTTAAAAAGCAGGTAAAGCCACTACTGAGCTCTTTTTTGTTTGAAAACAATAGTGGTAACTGTGTTGTAGTGGTAGACTTCAAATCAAAGTAGATTGTTTAATTTTATTTTGCCAGGTATTCCAAAAACCTAATTCTACTCCCATCTTTGTTTAGGTCCAAATCTTAAATATTAACCTGTGCGTTGTGGACATACCCAGAACTGTAGCTTTACTTTATGTGTTCTGGACATTGTACCCTGATATCCCCCTATCTGCACTGCATGTTTGTAAATAAATCTTATGCTTTCTAGACATCATGTCCAGATGAAATGATACTATTGAAATCAATTCAGTAGAACGTGTCTTCCGAGTAGCTTAGTTCTCAGAACTATTAGCTGTACACTATTTTTACGGTACAGCAATAACAAATTTAAAGGGGAACTCCATGTTTTTTTTGTAGAATACTAGTAATTTAAAACAGTTTTAAGATATAGTGTTATATTCTGTTTAAGCAAGGCTCCACAAAATACAATGTTTGCAACAACAATATGCTATGTGCTTAGGTCTTCTACCTTTATCTACTAGACAAACACACAGTTCTTGTTATACTGCCTTCTGGTAAATGGTAGAATGTCAGTATCATAGACCAGGAGGAGTCAGCTTATATAGCTACCTAAAATGGCAACCATCAGGGGATACAATCAATACTTGTATGGGGCCCAGACAAGCAGGTGGCCTTCCTTATCTATCACATGCCCCTATAGCATCCCTTTGCAAACTACTACTGGAAACTGAGCCCTTATGGCTTTCTATCCGTATCAGGGGTCCTTGCGAGCTTTGGTGCTCAGATGGCCCCTTTTTCCAGGGACTGAGGCACTTTCTGGACTCCGGGGCCTAGTGGCCCCATTGCAAGTATTGGTGGGGAATTGAAGGAAACATAGAGAAGAGGAGTGGGACAGGGAAGGGGCCCCTGTGTGTACTGGGCAGGAGTAGGCACCAACATTGGTTCAAGGTGGACATTTACTGAGATCTGTGGTGGACAAGTCACCGGCTGCGGGATGTGCACAGACCTCCTCCAGCTGCCGGAGAGGAGGATCCAGGTCCCCTGCATCGCTGCGGGGGATCTGGATCTTAGTCTTATAGTCAGACCTCTATTTGAGGTCTGATTAGAAGACGACCTCGAATATAAGACAATGGTTATTTTTCTGAGCACTTTGCCCTGAAAAAACCTTGTCTTATAAACGAGAGAATACGGTAATTTACATTATAACTTCTATGCTTAACATACATTCTGAGAACTACTACTAAAATGTATTGAAAACAATACAATACAACAGGGTTGAGTTGACAGATCCTCCAGTGTTGTTTTGGCCCCTCTGGTGGTGTATTGGTGAAATAACACAACTAATCAGTTGTGAATCAGTCAGCCACCTACTTGATTGGGTCCTCTGATCTGTACAATTATTATTATTATGTGTTTGCTAATTTATATATGGACCTTGGGCTGAATGTTCCAAGTTAGTAGTTTGAATATTCCATCTCTCTGTAATGTTTTCCTTTTATCGAAGCTCACACTAAAGCCAAAGCAAAGGGAGGTTTTTGGCTCTGAATTTTACAATGGCGAGAAGTGGCTTAATAAAAAAAATGATTATTGGTTAATAATAAGGAACAGAATGGGTTGTAGTTATAAGGAATTATTAGAGATGGTCTCCATGGGTGTCCTGAATGCATGAAGTAAAGGTGTTTTATTTCTTCTGTACAATTTAAGAAAAAAAGTAATCAGACAATGCATCACTGTAGAATATGGTGGCGCTTTATAAATCAATGAACTTTTGACAGCGTTGAGGAAAATACATTAAAAATATGTAAAAGCTGATATTCAATTCCGAATTGCTTTCCAATTGTTGAATTAGCTCCAGTAGATGAAACTAAATAAATGAATCAATATTGAAGCAAAAATATTACTGGATATAATATTGTAATATTAAGAAACAAATTCTGTATACATACATTTATATTTAGGTATCCACACATAACTACACATAGTAAATGATATATGTAGAAATATTCATTACTATTAAGTCAAGAAGAAGAGAGGGAAAAAAACAACACCTACGTATACATGTATCTCAATAGGCCCATATACATATATACATACACACATATATATATATCCCTACATAAGTATGCACAATATACATACCTGGGAACATCAGCGGGCGGTCCTGCTGCCGTTGGTGGGCTGTCCCGCTGACATTGGTGGGCGGTCCCGCAGACATCGGGGGCGTTCCCGCTGACGGCATTTCAAGGAAAACATGGGCGGGGAGCAGGGGGTGTCAACACCCCGCTCCCACGACCCGGAGGATTCGGGTCTTGACCCGGAGAACCAGAGGAGCAGCGCTCACCCGGGAATCTCTGGGTCAATCCCGGAGAGTTCCCAGGTATGACAATATATATATATATATATATATATATATATACACACATATAGACATTCACACACCCTGTTTTCCTTCCTCTTCTCTCCTTTTTTTTAACTACCATATTAAGTAATAAATAATTAATTTTTTTTAAAGAAGCACATTGTACTTTCATGCCCGTTAACATACCAGTAGGTGGCAGCTTTGTAAGGACAGTTTTTCCCCCTCAGTTGGCTATTTAAAGTGCATGCATTGTTACAAGCATGCTTTAACCCATTCTTCACCAAAGGAGAGAGCAAAGCACAGACACATGTACACACACAGACCTAGAAGTAAAATGTAGTAGTAAAATACAGATTTAAAGAGAACCTGTTCCCCCAAATTCATGAGGGAGATAAGTTAGTATATAAGATATTATATAAACATTGTCTAGTTTACCAGCGCACAATGCACTTTGCTCCATCTCATTCTATGAATGGAAGTGGGGCCTACAGACCTAATAATCAATATATGCTTCTCATCTGATACACAAGCAAAAATATCATCCTGAAAAGCACGTGTAACAGATTATTATAGCCCATACATTATATGCCGTGACCTTTAATGCAGTTTTAGTATTCTGTCATTTTTATGCACTTCAAGATCTGTGGTTTTCTGTCTCTGGTTGTCTGCTTTATATGTCTACAGATATGTAGTAAAACTGTTGTATACTTGTTGTAAACACGTCTGGAAAACCTTTATTGTGAAGCAGCATTGTGACAGCTTTGGAGTGTCTCCACCCTAAACAAGGACGCGTGCCAGGGTAAAAAAATACATTATCCAATCCTTTGGCTTTTAAATCACTCACTGTATTTGTGTCAATCTTCACTCACGGCCACTGTGAGTAATAATAGACTAGGGCACTGTTGGACAGTGTATGTAAAAAACCTTCTAATCACCTCTCTCCATGAGAAGGCTAGTATGGGAGTGATGGGTCAGTGCCCCCTTTGCCAGACTGATTTAAAGATTTGGGGCCACTACCTCCTTCATTTTTTGTGTTTTATAGCAGTTTTACTTATGGCTATGTAGATGTCTACAGTAAGAAGGATGTCAGGCTGTATATCCATTCATATTTATGTACCTATGCCTCCTTAGATCTGACTCTAGAAGGGTTATGGCTAGTGCTTTACCTGCTTGGAGGTCACTGAGATGTTCAATTACGTGGTGTATATTATGTGACACCATAAATTATTGGTCAATGGTGTTGAAAAAACTCAGTGACTTGCCTGAGTATCCTGTGATGCTATCACTTGAAAATTGATCTGTTGCTTTAACGTTGAGCATAAATATGTTGTCACAGTCCTAAGAACTCTGTGACTTTCTTATATAGCAGTTGGTGTTATTATCTCTTGGAACTGTTATCTGGAGTATTTTTTTTATTAATAGCACACTGCTAATAAGGTTGTTGACGTCATTAATGATAACCATTCAGTTCAATGCACCTTTTTGAAACTTGAAATGTTCACATTTTAGTTTCTGAAGCCTATGGCTCATTTGGGACTATTTAGCAGCCCACCAGCTCAAAGTACCCCCACAAAGTATATATTTTTGAAGAGAAGACAGTTCAGGGTATTTCACCAGGAGCGTATGGATACTTGTCATACAACCATTTTGTTACCAATCCCTAGCAAAAGGGGTGGTAACATTAATTTAATTGTGTTTTCACCAAGCTTTCCATGCTTTTTAAGATGGTTTGCACAGATTACACGTAACTGTAGAGAAATTCACCAAAATGTATTCAGCTGCATCTCCAGATTTCTGAAATGTCCCAGAAATGTCTGTAAATCTATGTGTGCACTATGGCATATCTGGGGGTATAAGGCATATCTGGGGAGGAGGGAGTGACATATCTGGGGGTATAAGGTATACTGGGGTATAAGGCATATCAGGGGGCACAGTGGCATATCAGGGGGTATAAAGGCATATAGGGTATATAAGGCATATGTGGGGAGGGCGGAGTGGCATATCTGGGGGTATGTGGCATATCTGGGAGGTAGTGTGGCAAGCCTGGGCTCAGATGTGCATATCTGGGGGGGGGCAGGTTGTAAATTAAAACAAAGAAATGCATATTTTAAATAAATGAAAAATTTACATTTCTTTTTTAATCCGATTAATCGAAAAAAATGATCGTCCAACTAATCGATTATGAAAATAATCGTTAGTTGCAGCCCTACATTCATGAATCCATAATAAGCCTCTGGGTTCCAATGAACCATTCTAAGGGTCATACTGACCAAATGAAGATTGTTTTGGACAGTAGAGAACCTTCAAAGATATACCTGTCCTTCCACAATCAAAGAGCATACAACACGTCTCATAGAACTGCAGGACTCAGCTGAGGTCAGTGTACATGACTTCCCTTTCAGACAGTGCAAACATTGGATTCAAGGCAAAGTAACAATATGAAAACCGCTGTTAACATGAACATGAATGTGTGTGCCAAAAAGCTCCTAGATGCTCCTGAAGACTTCTGGAACAATGTCCTATGGGCAGATGAGTCTCTTCTATGTTTGTTGCTATAGTATTATTATGTCTGGCAATAATTAAATATGGCATTATAAACATCATAACAGCTGTCTAGCCTGATTATGTAAGTGTCATAGTTTGGTGGTGCTTTGCTGCCCATGCAGCTCTCTTCAGGGCTACTCAATATCATGGAAGAAAACATGAGTTACTGCCAAAGGTGTATCCAGCTTTTTAGCGTAAGGGGTAGATGACATTTTCCAGCATTTATATAGCATTTGGAGCTATATAAATTTATTTATACATAAATGACAAAAGCATCAACATTAGGTGATGTTTCTTCATTCAGGTTCTCTTTTGTCTAATATTAGATGTTGGTTAAAGATCTGATAACCTTCAGTACAATATGTACAATGTGCAACAATGTATACAAACATAATTGAGACAAATACATTTTCAAAGAACCGTATGTTTAACGTGCCACAGTGTGGATATTGCTGTTGTATAAGCTTAGTAACTACTTGTGTTAAAATGTTGACAGCCAACGCGAGGACTGTCACATTGCAGAGGTCAGTTATTTACACTGGGTTACAGCTGGAATGCATAGTATTCTCTCCTGTGGCTCAGACACTTACGGCTGAGGCAATGATAGCCTTAGGCCAAATCTTAAATAGGATCAAATAAACATCAGCAGTTACAGAGCATACGTGCATTCGTTATTTGTCTGCGGATGTTTATAAACATATGTCTGTAAATGTTAGCATATCTTGCCAAATCTTTTTGGCATTGGTATTAAAAGTTGGTTACTTACTTGGTTAGTGCCAGAAGCCGTTCATGTACTCCTCTCTGTCTATAGTACAGACACGTGTGGATGTATGTGTTTACAGAGACTAAGCATTAGAGTGGGTACCTCTGGGTAGCTGGGGATCTAATTATATACTAAAGACTTCAATACAAATATTTTCACTTGTTAAAAAAACAAACATTATGTAACATTATGGTACTTTTTGCCACATTTCAAAAGGTCTCCCACAATTGACCTCCTGTGGTGAGTCCATGGCACAGCCCTATGTATCACACGTTTTGGAGTGAATCAAACTTTGAATCAAATCAGGACAAATATTTTCAAATCAAACCCCCAATAGAATCAGTAAATTATTTATATATATATATATATATATATATATATATATATATATATATAAAATAATCAAACATAATTCCTTTTTACTTTACTTCTAAAAAACCTTAGCACTCACAAGCTCCTGGTACCTCTTCCAAACTACCTTCTCCTAAACACTTTAACCCTATTTCTTACTTACCATCACCTCACTATGTCCACTCTTAAGTTCATAGTTTCTGTGGCTTCTTCATGGCACGCGGGGCAAAGGTTAGGACATACAATGAGTGGGAAGCATGATGTGCTCCTGCAATACTATTAGCATGGCTGGATGTTTTCTTTCAACTTATTCAAATGTGAATCAAATATGAATGTTCATAAAACTTTGCAGATCCCTACCCAATCAATTTTAAACCTATGACCAACTACTTAACCTGCTTATAGGTTAATGAGAGTTATGGGTGTGTGGTACATTATGCCATTTGTGAGCTAGCCCCTACACCAATAAATATCATCAAGGTCCATTCAAGCCTATATAAAGACATCTCCACAGTCACTGCAACAAATACATAACAGAACATAAGTATGTAGTATGACCAAGTATATAAAGACGCTCTCTCTAAAGGCAGCATACTTGTTTGCATTGCAATAAACATTTCTACTTTGGAGTGCTGGGTACTTTGGAGAATGAACCAAGATATTAATGAATTTTGATCTTTGGATTTGTGACACTGGTGAAAAATGCCTTATCACTTCTCATTTTCTTGTCTATGTCATTAATGACATTCATTTCACACATGCAGTAATTTCTGTGCCTAGCTGAACAAAGGGTTACCTGGAGCTCTCTCTATCTTCTGGGGGTGGCTTTACAAGGGGGCAGAGCCAGTTGTATGTGTAGACAGAATAAACATAAGTATGCATGGGGCAAGGTGGACATATGTATTGAGTATTGAGTAGGAGGGAATGTGGGTAGAGAATGGGCATGGCTAAACACCACCTGGGAAAAGGGAGAAGTGACCCCGAGATTCCAGGTCAAACACAAAGAATTCCCAGGTATGATCACAACCAGCTTGAGAACTTGCACCCACCTTTTGATGGCAAAGAATGTTGTGTGCTCAAACACAGCTTTACACAAAGCCAAGTACTTGCCTCAAAAGGTTGAAGACCTTTTACACAGAAAGGCTACATTTTTGCATTGTTGCTTTCACCCTTTTTACTATGAAGTTTCACACTTAGTATCATATAAAGCTGATTGCTTAAAATGATCCAGGTCACTTCATTGTCAGCTATCACTGTGGTTTGTGTACATGGTGCGTGTCATCTCTGATGCCCATACATGTTGAGTCAGGTTTTGTGTTCTTTAAGAATCAGTGCAAATGCACGTTTTATCACAGTTCAGAGTCTTAACATATTATGTATTTATTAGTATAAATAAGTATAAACTATTAGAATAAATATTTGCGGACATTAATGTTATGACCAAAAAACAACATGTACTTAGTAACATAATGATTATATGATAAGTACACTTACATGTCATCTTGACACCTTTTCCTTGATCTTAGTTGGTTTTGTAGAAGCAGCACAGTTCTAATAATTTTGCTGCAGAATTATATCTATTTATGTTTACTCCACCTGGCTAGAATAATTGCATAACAATGTATTTCTTTAATTTCCTTAATCCTTGAAAAAAAAACAGCAGCCACGGTACTTGTTTCTGTTGAATAGGACTAAACAAATCTAATTTAGGTAAATACACAGTACTTCCTTCCTAACAATAAGGCCACTGTTTCAGTCCCGTGATGTAAGCTGGCTCTGCAGGTGCATGTTTGCTATGGCTTAGGAAATGTGATATTATTTGTTCAACAATCTTTAATTACGGAAACATTTAGGTACATGAAATATAACAAACTGGTTTTTCAAAAGGGAAGACTTTGCTTATGGAACATTTTAATATCTCTTTTTTAACATACAAAGTATTTATTTATTACTTTGTTACTCTATTATGCACAACATATTTTTGGCAGTATAGCAATTGGATTAAACTTTTTGTTTATGCTCAGTATAAAACACTTCCTTGTACCTAGCAGAGTATTTTTATGTGAGCCACTCTGCAGTGATGCAGAGACCATCCCTTTCCTGTAATATGGCAAGTCAGATTGTTAGCCTTCAGCACAGTCATTTTGATCTCTGTGTTGGAATAGTGCCAGACAATGTTAATCCCTATCACTTTCTGTTTCCTTTAATAATTCACCTGTAACTAGCTATAACTATCCCTAAGCTAGCCACATAATTCACTATAATTTCTATGTTGCCATTTGGAGAAAAAAGGGGAGACCAATGAGGCAGCATTCCCAAGAGGTTTCCAGGCATTACCATAAAACATAATTCAAGTGGAGCATAAAGGAGAACTCCACCAGTGAGGTCATTTTGGGAAAATTGCCTGTCCCAAGTCAACCCTAGCAACCCAACCCTGTAAAAATCAGCTTGGTACAGAAATGTTAACAAAGATAACAGAGACTTTTAGCCATTAAGAAGAAGGATTTTCAAGTCGTAAACACATGGTGCTTAGTAGTGAAAGCAACAAAAAAGCAGCTAAGCTGACGACCCTTTTCCTACCAGGAGGATTGACATTGGCACATGGAACGTGAGGACAAAGAATGAGTTTGGAAAGACTGCACAAGTTGCAGCAGAGATGAGGAGCAACAACCTGACCCTACTAGGCGTTAGCAAGGCAAGTTGGACGCAACTGGCAGAGGAAACTGATAACAGGAGAACTGTTGCTGTACTCTGGACATGAAGAGAGTGATGCACCCCACACAAGAGTCGGCTTCATCCAGTCCTTGGAGTGGAACTCCTCATTGTACATCAACTTTGTTGACTATGAGAAGGCGTTTGACAGTGTGGATTGAGAGACACCTCTGGAAACTCTATTGACACCACAGCACATTGTTTACCATGATCAAGAATATGACAGATTGTCCTGTAGAGTGATCCATTGAGGACAGCTCACAGACAGCTTCCAAGTGTGAGCCAGAATCAGATAATGGTGCTTGCGGTCACCTTTTCTCTTTCTCCATGCCATTGGATTATGAAGACATCAATGAGCACGGAAATTGAATCAGGTAGACCTTGTGGACCCAGCTTGATGACTTGGACTTTGCCAATGACCTTGTACTCTCTTCGCACAGCAAGCAGCAGATGCAAGAGAAGACCAATATAGCTGCAGCCAGATAATTACAGGTAGGTATCAACATCCACAACATCAATGACCCAGTCACATTGAATGGAAGCCAGCTGGAAGAAGTGCAGTCCTTCACCTACCTGGGCAGCATCATTGACTCCCATAGTGGCACAGTCAAGTTAATATTTTTAACATGCCACAGGGCCGTTTTTATTCATAATACATTTTTTTCATTGCATGCAATGGCCCCCTTTCTATTTGACAAGGTAATAAGAAAACAATTAGGATTTCTTCTAGTATATGCAGTCTCTAGATGAATGCCCGGTTTACATTCTTTCATATATATACTTTTAAACTACTTTCTTTGTCCTTGTATGTCCTTGTGTACTGTTTTTTTTAGACATTAAAGTTCATATAGGTTCATATTCTCTCCTGTAACATAAATTAGCCATATATTTATATTATTGTACATGAATGTTCAAGTTAGTGACGTAAGATGTGTTTATAGCTTATAAGTCAGAGTACACATGAGAGATTGCTATTCGCAGTAACTCTGTGGGCTATCCTGGGTAAACCAAATAAATAGAACACCTTGCCAAAGTATTCACCTCCCTTGACATTTTTCCTATTTTGTTGCATTACAACCTGGAATTAAAATGGGCTTTTATTTGGATTTCATGTAATGGGCATACACAAAATAGTCCAAATCGGTGAAGTGAAATGAAGAAAATATCTTTTTAAAGAGAATTAAAAAAGAAAATAGGAAAAGTGTACTCACCCCCTTTGCTCTGAAGCCCCTAAATTACATCCAGTGCAACCAGTCATCAGAAATCACTTAATTAGTTCACTTAATAAAGTCCACCTGCGTGGAGTGTAAGTGTCATATGATCTGTCACATGATCTCAGTATATATACAACTGTTCTGAAAGGCCCCAGAGTCTCCAAGACCACTGAGGAAGGGGCACCACCAACCAAGCAGAACCATGAAGACCAAGGAGCTCTCCAAACAGGCCAGGGACAAAGTTGTGGAGAAATACAGATCAGGGTTGGGTTATAAAAAAAATCTGAAACTTTAAACATCCCACAGAGCACCATTAAATCCCTTTTTAAGAAATGGAATGAATATCGCAACAAACCTGCCAAGAGAGGGCCGCCCACGAAAACTCACAGACCAGGCAAGGAGGGGATTGACAAAAGAGGCAACAGAGAGATCAAAGATAACGCTGAAGGAGCTGGAAAGCTTGACAGTGGAGACTAGAGTATCTGTTCATAGGACCACTTTAAGCCACACACGCCACAGAACTGGGCTTTATGGAAGAGTGGCCAGATAATAAAGCAAACATGTTTACTATTCGCCAAAAGACATGTGGGAGACCCACGAACATATGGAAGAAGGTGCCCTGTCCAGATGAGACTAAAATTGAGATTTTGGCCATCAAGGAAAACACTATGTCTTGTGCAAACCCAACACCTCCCATCACCCCTAGAACACTGTGGTGGCAGCATCATGCTGTGGGGATGTTTTTCATCAGCAGGAACTGAGAAACTGGTCAGGATTGAAGGAGTGATGGATAGCACTAAATACAGGAATTTAAAGACATAAAATGATTTAACAAAGAACTGGAGAGAAGTTTATTTCACAGGTAAAGAAATGTTAGAACTATACATTATAAACTAAAACTAGATAGTGAGAGGTTTAGATGTAATATAAGGAATTTTATCTTTACTGCGAGGGTGGTAGATAAGTTGAACAGCCTCCCATCAGAAGTGGCAGGGACATAAAGCTATCCTGAATCTAGACTGTAAACTTATGAGCAGGCCCTCTACCTAATGGATAGTTTTGTCTTAGTCTGTCTATTCTAATGTAAATTGTTGGCTCAATATAAATAAAAGATAATAATACTCTAGGACAGGGGTCCAACATGCGGCCCGCGGGCTAAATGCGGCCTGCGAGAACTCGAGGTGCGGCCCGCGTAAGATCGGCAGCCAGGGCAAACTATCTTACGCGGGCCGCACCTCAAGCCCTGCTACAACAAGAGCCCTGCTATAACAAGAGCCCTGCTACTTACCTGTGGGAGGGTCTTTTGTACTGCACAGAGGAAGTGGAACCCAGCAGAGTTCACGTGACATCACATCACATCACATCCTGCTTCCTCTGTGCAGTACCAGAGAACGCAGAGGGAGGCCGCGCCCCCTGCTGAAGTCTGTGAGCGGCATCGAGGAGCTTCAGTGCAGGTAAGGGGGTGGGGAGGGTGTTTGAATGAGTATGCGTGATTGAGGGAATGAATCTGTGAATGAATGAGTATATGAATGAATGAGTGTGTGTGTGTGATAGCATGGATGTGTAAGTGCTGGAACCTAGGCATGATGGGACTGTGATTGCTGTTAGCAATCACACTCCTATCATGCCAAGTCAGCCAGTACATGCTGAAACCTAGCTAGCTGCCCCCCTTGTGTATTGATGCTGCCAGCTGTATGGGGTCTGCACATCACTTACAGCCACCCTGTACCAGCATGTACTGGCTGACTTGGCATGATAGGAGTGTGATTGTTAACAGCAATCACAGTCCCATCATGCCTAGGTACCAGCATTTACTGGTTGGATGTGTAAGTGCTGGAACCTAGGCATGATGGGACTGTGATTGCTGTTAGCAATCACACTCCTATCATGCAAAGTCATATTGCTAATTCTTTTGCCCAATTGTGGTGTTACCTACTTTTATTAAAAATGTGAGTTTTTATTATTATTTTTAAAGGTGGGGGGTTTTGGCTAAGTGAACCATGAATGTTTTGGTCCGGAATTTTCATTTTGGTGCATCCCTAGAATAAATTTTTAATTATCCTGAATTTGTAGTCACAAAGCTTTCTAGGCCCAGAAATCAGTGAGAGGAAAAGTAAAAGTTTAGTGCCATTTACTTTATTTTAATCTGCATATCTTATTAAAGGCCATATTTTCTCACAGTGAAAAATGAGTGCGGCCCGCGCACGTATACAATTCTGATGAAGTGGCCCACTGCAGAAAAAACTTGGACACCCCTGCTCTAGGACAAGACCAAGGACTGATTTAGGTCTGAGTGTTTACATTAGGAAAAAAGAGCAGACTAGATGAGCCGATTGGTTCGTATTTGCTGTCAAATTCTTTGTTTCTATGTTCTATAAACACAAGTTTTATTACTTAACACATGGTCACGACTGAGTTGCAATTTAATAAGGGCAGGATAGATGTGACTTGGGTGAAGATTCCTCAAACCTCATGGAAGCCTCTGGCCAAAGCACACCTTTTGGCACAGTAGTGTCTGCTCATTACTAAAGAAGTAATAAAAACCTGCAGGGACCAACTCGAATTTTTAGGAAAAAGGAGCTTTTTTAGTAGCCCTGTGTTTATATTGTGTAGCGATACCCTGCTTCGTATTTGTCTCCCGTTGCTGCATTCCATCTCTTGCTTGTAGAATATTGCTTGGATACAGATGGAAAGTAATATGTCAATAGCATGCAACTGGATTAGCTTCATACAGTTTATTTTTATACTCTGGTGTTAGGAATCACAAAGTCAAATGTTAGAAAGTGCAGACACCAAACTCTGATTAATAGCACCATTGCTACAAGTGCTTTTTAATGTTGTGACGCTCATGCTGGGGACTTTTCAGTAATGATTTTTCTAACATTGCATTGGAACAGTAAACCGTGGCATCTTTGTAGGGAATGGGTGATCATGCCTATACAGTGACTGCTATATTTGTTAGCTATTTTTATCCCATGAAAGGTCATATTTTAAAGAAGGCATCCAAGATGAAAGGCCAGCAGGGCACCTGGTATTAGAATATCCCAGACTAATGCTTTCCTAAGGCTTCCTCACATATTAATTCACCACAACAAAATTGTTCTCCATCACATGCAATCCAGGACATTCAATGAATAATGTAAATACGCTGAATGTGCAATGTCTTAGGTATGGCTGGGCCCAGGGCCTTATTATTATTAAAGATATATGGAGGCTGTCATGGCTAGAAACATATTTCTGTAGCATAAATGGGCCTGGTTATAAGAGAGATCTTTTATATCTCCATCAATCCAGGGGAGGACTGGCACCTTCAGGCATGTAAATCCAGGTGTAATGGTATGCCAACATTCCTTCATTGTAAAGAACACTAAGACACACTAATGCTACACCAGCTTATACATAAATAAAATTGCTAACAAACACACATAGTCTCTCTATATACATACTCACTTAACCTATGGAGTGCCTGAGCCTGTCTTCAAAGCAGCTTGCACCCCTGCTAACACAGGGTCATGTGTAACATTGCATTATCTGACTCCAGACCAATTTATAATGCCACCAGCTAATGAGGATGTGGCTGACCAGGATGCTGATAACCCAGAGCACCGTGTAACCAAGGCACCCAGAACTGAGATACCCAGCAAGGTCACATAATGTGTGTTACGTGACCCTGCGGTAGTAGGGTGGCAACAACTTGTACTCTCTGTGCGAGGTAAGATGGATGGAGAGGTTGCAAGCTGCACTGATGATGGGAGAGGGAGTGAGAGTATGTATGCATGCACGCATGTAATTATGTATGTGTAAGTGTATGGGGTTAGAGGTTGTGTATATTAGTGGTGTTAGTATGAGTGTGCGTGTTAATATTTGGTGTCAGCATACATGTGTGGGTGTTAGTACAAGAGTGCTAGAGTGTTAGAGTTTAGCCTTGGGTTAGTGGTGCGAGGGAGGGGATGGAGGAAGATGCGCAGGTGTACAGTGTTAGAGTGAGTAGGTGTTTGCATGTCGGTATATGCGTGGGTTATGGCTGGGGGGAGGGACACAGAAGAAATACCGCTTCCACATATTTGAAGAAGAGCCATTAAAATGTTTTCATCATACATATAAGATGCAGATGTGTATTGGGATGTACATTATGTCACTGCAGTAGGTAACCAGGTCTCATGACTGCTGTAATGAGCTGAAGCTAAAGGAACGACCACCAACTTTTTTATAACTATGATCAGATTATAAATACGTTTTCATAAAAGTATTGTAATGTTTTTTTGTTTTGTTTGATGGAGTGTAAATAGTAGACGTGAATATGCAGGTTGGACATTTAGTCTTTCATGTATTTTATGTTTCCTGCTGCAAACTCACCTCCACTTCCATGTTGCATTTACTTGTAGTTTATGCTATAGACCCAAGCACAGAGTATGAAGCAGTCAAATTCAGTTGTTTGTTGTGACAGTCAATTGTGTGACTTTGAGAAACCATCCATTCACCATGAAACTCAGGATCAATACCCTGTATATATATTCATTGTTGCTGTGTGCACATCGGAACAGTGGAGATCCCCTGAAGAGAATAACATCTCAATTCGCTGAAAATATTTTATTTATAAAAAAAATTTAGCATATAAAATGCACCGGTTTATCATTTTTAAAGGGGCAGTAAGGCTCACATCTAGGCATAAGTAAGGCGTGCACAGGCATTGGGGGCACACACTTGTATATTGCTTTTTACCTTAGCGTTAAGGTTATCTTTCTGGCACAAAAGCCTGGTAACCAAGGCCAAGCGGCCATGTAGTTTTGCCGCTTTTTAGCCTTTCTTATAGAATGCTGCAGTAACATATAGTAACATATAGTTTACTGCTTGCAAAGTTGTCCTCATTGTTAAAAGGCTATAGAGCGGCCGTGCGTGCTAGTGTGTGCTTCAAGGATCTGTGCAAATATCCGGGTTACTGTGTCACAAGGAGGTGTGCATCCTAAGCTTGTCAATGATTGGTCACTGAACTCCAATGGAATGTTCTCTTTCCTTGATAGCTTATCAAAGCATGCAAACAAATCAACAAAATAACATGTTTTTTTCCCCAGCTTTATTGACAACCACAAGGTGTATTCAGTACAGGTAATCTTTCAGTGCTGTGAGAACTTGATCTTTGGTTTTAAAAAAGAGCTTCTAAATTCAGTGTTGCTGGTTGTATATTAAATTGCCGCTCACTGTTGATTCTATGAAGTAAAACTTAGTTAAATATTAATAACTATTCTGTCTCCCGTAAAATGTCCATGCAATGTGGTTCATTTATTTACTGTGCTTTTTAAATAGCCAATCACAGCAAGTGTATCCTGTAAGAACCATTGAGAAGCCCCTGTATAATCTATAGGCTTCTAATTTACTTACGTGTTATTAATGGCCAGTTCAGCCCCAAGATGAGGGGTTCAGTTGCCCACTGCAACCCATCTGGGAACTCACAGTTTAGTGAATAAACCCTTTGCAGAAGTATCAGCTATCATTTATTAAACCACAGATACCAAGGATACATTTTAACAAAGTCTAGGATTTCTAAGGAAGAGCATATATATAATTTCATATATTTGGGGACCCCAGGTTGCTTTTATTACCCCCAACTCAGGTTATTTAACAGATGGGTTTTATTATTATTATTGTAAATGTAAATAGTGGAAGATCCACAAGAGGTGATGAATACCTGGGAGAACTCAGGACTTTTTTCAACCTTACTAATTATTATTGCAAATATCTGAAAACTGTGATATGGTGGTATGAGTTTTTTTTTAAAGCATGTTTTTATAAGCTATGGTTTAATATTAAGGGTTTTTTGGTACCAAACTTTAGTATCTGTTCTGCACTTAATTTTGTTTAACATTTCAGCATAGACTACATACAGTAGCCGAGTAATTACATTTATTTATAGTTTTTAATTAACCATAATGATAATTAACATGTTTGGGAATTAAGCCAAATGTATGCCATTTGAGTAGATTCCTGGCTGAAATATAGAAACTTGCAATATGATGAGCTGATTCTGTCTTGTGTAGGATAAAGAATCACAATGTTGCATTTTCTTAAAATAATATGTTTTTATTTTTTTAGTTCAGTCCAAAAACACAGGTAACTGAGTCTCAACTCACAGATTTCACATTCTATCCCATGGAGGTTGCATGTTGCCTTGTGAGTGCCCCCTCATAGTAAAACACATACATACTAAATACATAATAATAATAATAAAACCCATCTGTTAAATAACCTGAGTTGGGGGTAATAAAAGCAACCTGGGGTCCCCAAATATATGAAATTATATATATGACCATATACCAAAGGGATAAGATTTTTTTGTTACAAAAATCTTTAAAAAGGCAAGGACTCCATTACATGCCCCTCCCCTCCATTAATCTATGCCCTGTGGGATGAAAGGAGTAACAATGTTTTAATAAAATAAATTAAATATTTTTAAAAACCTACCTACCTCTGTATCTGAGTTCTTATGTGGGGGAAATAAGGTCCATCCAATAAATCTCCAGGATCCCTCCTTTACACTCTTTACACTTCCTCCCTTGGTAAACTAATTCCATCCTTTGGCTTTTAGTACCACCTTTATGCCGGTGACACAGCAGCCATTTTAGAATGGCCCTAAAAGAGGGTCTTTCAAATTAGCATTAGTTAATTATAGCTAGTTGTAGTTTATACCATCACTGGGATACTTCCAGCCTACCACTAAATATAGAAAGATACTACATAGGTTATTCAAATAAATATATATTTCTAGTGAAATGACATACAATTCATCCATTTCAGTGTTAGCAGCAAATTCTCCAGAATCTATAAGAAACCATATTAGTGAGTTGTGAAAGCCCTTGCTACACAGTATTTACTAATGTGTTGAACCCTGTGAAGCGATACACCATATGGATGAGCCTTGTGACAGTCTGTGTCAAGCTGTTCCCAGAAGCTGTTTATGTTCTGTGCACGGCATCCTCTAGAAAAATGTCACAGAACTTAGAGGTTACCAAATATTATTTTTATTTTTAAAATACCCTCCATTGTTATTTGCTGTTTTTCTGGTGCCAAATATTTTTTAATAATAATAATGTTTTTAGAAACCTTAACCCCTTAATGACAAAGCCCGTACATGTACATTTTGATATGGGCCTACTTTTGGTGGCTAGTGGGGGCCTATGATGTGTGCCACTGTAGCTGGTGTATGTTAGTATGGTGAGTTCCTATACAGCCTTTGTTGGTGTGTGATGTGGAATCTCATGATATGATGTCATATCCCAATCTTCCTACTCAAAAAGGTGAGCAAAGGCTGTATAGGAGTGTAGTATGCTGATATTTGCAGGATAAAGTGGCACTGATCATGGATCCCAACTAGTCATCAGGGAAGATCCCAATTGTGCTCTCCAATAAGGTAGAAATGTTCCTTCTGAATGGACAATTTTGTTGGTAATAGCACCACTTTTAAAAGTTTGTTATAGAATTGCTCACAATAAATAAGCTGAACTATATAAAAGTATGACATGTAGCACTACCTATTTAACAAACCACCATTCTGGTAGAAAGAAGGTAATGTAGACCTACCAATGTAATGCTGAACAACAGAAACAGGTGATTATTAGTGTAAATGTTATTGAATGAACCTCAAATCCCATGCAAATGTTGATGCAGGTAAAGTGGAATTGAGCATTTCTATTGTGTGGGACGCAGAATCACAATTATGCAGGTAGCTGACGCTAGTTATTTAGTAACACCATTTACTTTTTCTGTGGGAGCTGTGTTTGTCAAAAATACTATGGTGCCTTAACAAGAGTACAAGAGTTAATATTATTCATGTTTGTCTGTGGTATACAAAATCTTTATAAATGATTCATAAAAATCACATAGGTTGTGGCACGTTTATCCAAGCTTGGGTTTATCTGTAGAGGTAGAAAAAAATTAACTCAGGAAAAGGCAACGAAAATCTAGATTCTAGGCAGTATTCAAATATTACAGAACATGTAGTGTAGTTCCCAATGACCTCATCAATCAGACCTCATCAGATTTTTCTGAAGTTGTTTTAAAGGTAATATAAGTAATGTTTCTTTCATTTGTCAAGGTGGTTGCAATAGTAACTAAGTTATTGTATTACAATAGTAGTTTTGTTAAGAGCTTCCAAAGTTCATTGTGTTCTGTCTGATTGATTGCGCTGGTAACGTCTGTGATCATTGCTTTTGGTGCTTCACTTTCTCATTCTTGCCCTTCTCCATTTCCTTTTTATGGCTTTAGAGCATTTTCTCCTTCAGGTTAATTTACTTCTACAAATTTCCTTCTTAATGGCTGGCAATAGAACATTTTATTCTTTACATTAATTTACTATTTATTCCTTTAATTTGACCTTTTTATATTGTCTGTGTAACGGAGCTGGATAGTCTGACCGACTACCTCTGCTGACTTGTGCTCCCTTAGCCTGGGACACCACACTCTTTCCCCGGTTTCCCAGTCACTAGCTGAGACTCACTGTAGGGTATAAACCAAAACGAAGACTGATTTATTTTAGACACACATGGCTGGAAATATCCAGCAAAACAACATTAACATAAATCAAGATATTGGGATACAAACCGCTCCCTTAATCTGCCACCCAGAGACAACAGGGGCAGTAACAGGATTAACTATACAATAGGGTCCCAACCTCCACTATCACTGGCCAAAACCAGTTCCAGGGATGGCTGGGGTAAATGTCTGTAGTGGTGGAACTGGGGGAAGGGGGGGCAACATAGTAGTGCACCATGGGGTGAGGGGTGTCTGATATTAAAGTAAAACTATGGCTGTCACTCCCTGCTTGCAGATCCTAGCTGTCTGCCAGGGATAATCCCCTCAGCAAGTGATGAGATGATATACTTCTGGGGGTAGCCACAGAAGTATCTACAAAGCCAGGGCCCATAGTCAATAGGGAGGAGGCTTGCAGTCAGGCCTCTCCAGGGGCCCCGGTGATGGGGGGTTCCGTCACAGTCTGTATTATCTCCGTATAGGATCCCTATATTTTGAACTTTACCATCGGCTTGGGATATTACGCTCAGTATTACCCCCCAAGATGTCTCAAGGTTTCCATGATTCAGCAATGGGTTGCTGATGTGCCACACAATCCTGGTAGCTCAGAAGCCAAGGGGTTTTTGGATAGAGCTAAACCTATCCAAACTCCAGCATTCCCAATACAAAGACTATGTGACTTGCTCAGGCAAAAACAGACAGCTTTATGTAGCTTGCTCTAAGGAATTTTCAGATTTCTGTTGAGTTCCATATTCTTGATTCTAACAAAACTTCCCTATCCACAGTTTTTAAACTTTCTTGAATCACTGCTGTTGTCATAAAGGTGTTCATAAGTGCTAACTAGCTAAGCAAGTGTAAGCTTTAGGACAATAACAGATTACTCTTACATCTTTACCTGTAGTCTCTTTAAGTCCTCTCAGTTTCTACAGTCCCTTTTAGAAGAAAGATTAATGTTTACGTCATTGTTGGTTGCTCATGCTATTTAAGTAGGATTAGCAGATGCCTTATGCTAGACCACAATTGTTTTACCATGTTTCTTCTGAGAAACACGTCTGCTAATCACATGAGAGTAGCTCACAGATATTTAAGAGCCATATTTATAATGATCATTATCGGAAGTGCTAGTTGCATATTCACATCACAAATTATCATTTTTTTATTCAATAGTCTTGATTTGAAGATAGCTGTAACTCTTACATTTACTGACACACAACCACAATAGCACAACCCTCAATACAAACTATTCTGGATGCATGGCGGGAACACCCAAAGCCTGCCAAGGCATTTCCTCCATAATCTGAACCTGTTTGTCATGTGGCTCTGGAAAGCGACAGAGTTCTCACATGACAGACTGTTAACAGGGATGGCTGAGGCAGCTGCTGCCAGTTTATTCCATAGACATGCACTCTGTCTGTTCCTGTGACAAGCTGTTGGTACATCGCATTAAAAACTCTTGACCTATGCCCTGCCTCTCCTCCTAAATCTGTCTTCTGTGCTTCTAAAAAGTCTTCTGTGCTGGCTGGATTTTTACTGTTGATTTAAACAGACATAATGCCTTCCCTACGCAGCATATCAAATTTGTAGAGGAAATGGTCGCCTAATTCCACCAATCAGCTGGCACTCTTGTACAGTGAAACAATAATGTGACACACATCAATATATATCATATCTATTTTTATATAACATTTAAGCACAAAAACACACTCAAATGTACTAATTCATCTAGTGTTTTATCTTGTATCCCCATATCTTCCAAGTCACATACCAAGATATTATGGACATTGCTATGTTTCCAACATTGTGGGAACAGTTTGGGGAAGGCCCTTTTCTATTCCAGCATGACAAAGCAAGGTCCATAAAAAGAGGGTTGCATGAGTTTGGTGTGGAAGAACTTGACTGACTCACACACAGCCCCAACCTCAACCCCATCGAGCACCTTTGGGATGAACTGGAACGGAGATTGCAGGCCAGGCCTTCTCATCCAACATCAGTGCCTGACCTCAAAAATGCTGGATGAATGGGTAACAATTCTCACAGAAACAATCCAAAATCTAGTGGAAATCCTTCCTAGAAGAGTGGAAGCTGTTAAAGTTGCAAATGGGAACCAACTACTAATTAATGACTATGTATTTAGGATGCAATGTCATAAAAATCCCTGTTGGTGTACTGGTCAGGTGTCCCAATACTTTTGGAAAATTGGTACAGTTGGCAAGTAATTAAAGAAATCACTGTGGTACTTCGCAGAAGTGGCAAAAATAGTAAAAACCAAAAAGATAGACAGACTATAAGATTAGGCAGAAAGAGCCAAAGCAAGTTATAAGAGCTGCCAAAATGGTCAGAGCTGCGGCAACTGACGTTTAATGTGGATAAATGAAAAATAATACACCTAAGGCATAAAAACCCAAGCAGAGTATATAATATTTGATACTGTCCTAACCTGAACGTGTGAGGAAAGGGATTTAGGGGTAATTATTTCTGAGGATTTAAAGGTAGGAAGATAATGCAATAGAGCAGCAGGAAATTCTAGCAGAATGCTTGGTTGTATAGCGAGAGGTATTAGCAGTAGAATGAGGGAGATACAATAGAAACATTTAAATACTTAAAGATAATCAACATGATGAATGAAGGGAGAGTTTATTTAACAGAATAAATACTACCAGAACAAGTAGACATAATACATATATAGATATATATACAAGTAGGACACATATGGTAGTGGATGCTTGGAATAGTCTTCCAGTGGAGGTGATAGAAGTTAATACAGTGAAGGAGTTTAAAGAAGCATGGGATAGGCATAAGATATGATATAAGGCCAGGGACTAAGGAAAGTATTCAGAGGTTGGGCAGACTGGATGGGCCGAATGGTTCTTACCTGCCATCCCTTTCTATGTTTCTGTAAGTAGTGAGAAGGGAGAAAACTCAAGACAGCAAAAAACAAAAAATATCTCCAAATAATTACACTGATCAAAAAACAAAAGCTATAGGCAGTTTTGATAACTGTATTTAGTTATGCTAAAGCTCTGAATAAAACAGCTTTAGTAACAGGGCTTGTCTTTTAAGGAGCCGTTTCAGCTTCTATGCCAGCAACCTATCAGTGTCCCAAAACTATGAAACACTCCCTAAAAAAGCATGAATAAGGTCACACTCGTCATGAGAACACAAAAAAAGCAAGGGGAGTATGTTTCTTATGCCGCATTAAGTTATAAATACAGCACCTTTGAAGGTTAAGTATGGACGTATTGCAAAAGGTCCAGTTTCCTGTAAGGCTGCCCTGTGTTTTTGTTGCTGTGGTTAGGACATACAGCAGGAACTGTCAAAATAAAAGTAATAAAAGTGGGTGTTGTCTGCTCACACCACTGAATAACATGCCAGCAATGTAGGAGAGAAGCACAGCCCAGGAGACTCGGGTCTGTGCGCTCACTGTGAAGTCTATATATAGAAGCCAATCACTACCGTCCTACCGTGAGCTTCATTCAAGACAAGTTGACACACAGGAGGTTTGTAAACACAGACTTTCTGAGCACCGAGCTTATAGGAGCTGGCCAACTTTTTTTTCCAGTTCTCCTTGTGGTGAAGGTGAAGTTCAAGAGAACCTCTCTGTCCCTGGATTAAACTGGTTGTTCTGGATAACTATAGAACATGGCTGAAGGAGACGACTTTGAACTAGACGAAAGGTACCACCTTCTGCGTATTTCTATTGTTGTTTTTGGTTCTTGGTAAGCTGCGGACATTGGAAAGGCTGTCTTATTGTCTTCCAAGCAATGCTATCTGCAGGCTTAGGTGGTGTGGCAAAGGGTTAACAGCAGTAGAATTTAACCACAGTGACCAACAGCATTTATTTTCTTTAATGCGAAGTCTAAAAAAAGTAATTGGGAAATTGTGGATGTGAAGCAGAAGTATCCGTTTATGATCATCTTCTGTTTGCTTCACGTCATGATTTACAAATGAGGCGTATTTAAACATTGGGTACATACTGAAATTTGATGGAGCCACACACAACTTCTGCAAAATATTCTTGTTTTGCTCGTACTCCATTCTTAACCTTTCTAAACACCCTTCATATAGACTTCTCTAACCTATGGACAAATTTACATCAACCAGAACCCTCCTATGGTTGTACTGGATTTTTGGATATTCTTGTAAACATTGTTGGATACATTGTAAGCATTAATGCTTTATCCCTAGTTTAATTATGCAAGGTATTCTTATGTGTATTTAATTAAATATGCTGATAACATTTACGCACACCCTCGCTTCATTGTGTTTTTAATCATTACAATAAATCCCCCGCATAGCTAGAGTCAACACTGATGTAACTCCAGACAGCGCAGCGCAACTAGTTCACTTCATCTCCTCTCAGTACTTTGTGTACTTACTATGAACTCTGTGTCCCCTCAAACTCTCCATGGAAGCAATATGCCATATTAAATGAGGGCATCTAGATCAGAAGGAATAACTCTGTTGGTCTTACATTAGTGTGTAGCTTATACTGAACACTTAATATAGGGCGTAATGTTTTGTTCCTAATCTCTCCTCCACTTTCCCTCTGTCCTTTCAATTTGGTATGCATTATACCTGCTAACCCTGTCCCTTCCTTTCTGTATCTGTCCTTGTAACATTATCCGTACCACCTTAATACCATCGCACTACTGGCTGCCAGCAGAGAACTTCTCCTGGAAAGTTCCCAGTTTATATCTGCATGTAAAAAAATCACAAATGAGTGCCTAGGTCTCTTCTTATGTATGAATATATCTGCTCTATTTATAGAACCCTAAAAATGAGTACTGTGTAATAGTCACTTTCAACCAAGAGATAAAGCTCCACATATTGTGGCATTTGCCTTTTTTGTAAATCCAGATCTTACCAATGTTAAAAAGTACAGTAGCTATCCATTTATTGATGAACTGCCTCCAATGGGGCTTGTCAAACTAATACCTGGAAGATGCAGTTTGACAAAAGCCATTGGCCCTCAAGTAGACCTTGACCTTGTTCCACAGTCAGAAAATTATAGGTGATTTCCAGCTGTTATACGGTATGCACTTGAATATATATGATACCTAAGTGCCACCTTATATCATATACCATTCTTGATGACCACTATTGATTTTCAGGCGCTGTTCCATGTATCTGTCCTCTTGCCCTACATTTGTGAGCAGTGGGGATCCCCTGGTCCCCCCAATGGACAGTAAAATCAATTGCCTCTGATGTTGCATTGCAGGTCCCATGCAGCCTCCCCCAGATGCTCTGCATCTGAGTACCGCTAGTTGGCTCTTTGGGTAAGGTGGAAACCCTCCTAACCCTGCCCAATCCTGTCTCTGGCCCGACCCTTTCCTTGTTTCTAATAGAGGTTTGGGAATTTGATATGAGTCATCTTTCTTACATTGCATTTAGTTAGAAAACCAAAGTAAACAGAGTAGGAAAAACAATGCTTTTAAGAGCAGAACCCTTCCCAGTTTATGAGTTCTGCAGAATATGTTGACTAAACAAACCAATGATAATAATACAACTTTTTTTTAGCTTATTCACACATACTTTGAGGGGAATGGATGATACCCAATGATCAATTTAATACAATTTAACACACTGATTCACATACACACTGATTCACATATACTATTATATATTAATTATTAGGAAGCCTTGGAAACCATGTTAATTTCAGATTTAATAATATACATACAATCATTACCCAGGCATGAGAAGATTCAGAGTGTTAACCCCTCTATTACCCAGGCATGAGCAGATTCAGAGAATTAACTCCTCTTTTACCAGACATCACACACACAGTCACACAAACAGACAAACACGTCACATACATACCTGGTGCTGGCTGCAGCTTACACTGAGGTTGGTGTGAAGGAGGGACTCTGCTGATTGGCTGAGACCTCCTTCACTCAAACTTCTAATTCTGGGACAATGCATTGTCCCGGATTGAGGCTGACTGGGACCCGGGACATGTGGTCACCATAGTTCAACTGCATTTCTGTGCAAGCTGTGAAGTCGAAGGCCATGCAACCATTCTTAAAGTGGAAGTCCCGTGTTTTTGTTTGGGTATTACCTGCAGTTCTGCATAGTTATCTAGTTTCTACATTGAAGGGAAGAACACTTTATTTTATGTAATATAAACCTCCTTTATCTTTATTTGGGGTGACTTTCCATGAGCGTTTAGTGCTAATGTTCTGCACAGATATATTGGAGTCATTTCTTTTATAGACTTTTGTTTTGTTTTAGTTATTGAAACTGAGTCCTTCTATTATTGACCACAAGAACGTTTAATATTGTGTCACAGTGTTTGTCTAGTCTAGTTGCCTATGATAACATAACTAGAACATATTCATATCACCAATATGCAGTTTTCTAAAATGAATATAGTATGTGAACTCTAGAATTGTTTTAAAACAGTTTAACCACTTGTTTTTATTGTGGTACTATCTATAACATGGCTAATATGGACCCACTCTACCATTGAGCCAATGAATTTTATTTGTTTATGATAAACCATGTTGTGTAAATAATTAAAACACAATAGCCCTGGTGGCTTCAAAGAATGTACCTGGAATGGCTTGTTTATGACAAAAAAGTATATAATTGACAGCTAAGCAAAACAGAAATGTTTCTTCTTGTCTAAACACCCACAGATAGAGTTACATTGTTTATTGTCGCCTGTATGTAAAATAGTTGCTGTAAATTCATATACAGCACACATATTTTCCATATATAGGGACACTGGGTCCAGGGCTGCCATCGGGGGGTTACTACCGATACATATGTACCGGGCCCGGCCTCCCTGCTTTCTTGGCTATAGTGTCTCCACAACCGTGCGGTCATGTAATGTTATGTGGCCTTGTGTTAGTAGAGACACTTGTGTAAAGAAGGCCACCTGGGCCCCTAGGACCAGCTCCAACAACGACCCTCAGACGTACTGCCACGCTTCCTTAGCCCCAACATGCTGAGTGTAATGCTGAGTCTCAGTGTCGGAATACGACGTCATTTCCCAGTGCTGACGTATCTTGTAAGGACCGTGAGGGATCAGGGTCATATTGAGGGATAAGTACATATGTTAGTTTGTTAGTGTGTGTAAATATTTACTGCGTGTGTATAAGAATGTTACTGTATGTATGCAGGTCCTAACCTTACGCCTCGCAGGGGGGGCACCAACATTTTTTGTATTTATATATATTATATATATAATATGCACACGAACTAACTATGCATACTGTAAATACACAAACATATGCACACAAACCCCAACAATATATCGTTTATATATATATGTGTGCATGTATATGAGAGTTGTGTAGCCTGTGTGTGCGTGTGGTGTTGTGTGGGGGTTACTGTATGGCATTTGCATTAGTGTGTATATCAGCATGTAGTGCTAGAGTGTTTGTGTATTGGCTTATGAGGTTAGCATGCCTGCGCATGAGCCTATGGTGTTAGCATTCGTGTGTGTTACTGTTTGGGAGCATATAATGTTACCATGTGTGTCTGTTACGGTATGGTGGTATATAGTGTGTAAGTGTATGGTGTTAGCATGAGTGTGTGTGTGTGTTCGTATTTGGTGTTAGCATGTGTGTGTGTTATTGTGAGTTTGTGAGTCAGCGTATGGCGTTGGAGTGTCAGGGGTCAGCCTATGGTTATTTGTGCCTGGAAGGAGGAGAGGAGGAGCATGAAAAAGAATGTGTGTGTATGTAAGTTTACAGTGTTTGAGTGAGTGGGTGTTAAAGCGAGTTTACGTGTTCATATGTATGCATGTTAGTTATAGGGGCCTAGAATAAATACTCCACCCAGACGGCACTAACCCTAAGCTTGCCCCTGTTCTCATTAGTACCTATTAAACTCAAAAGTATCGCAATTATCTATAAATAATGCATAAAAGTTGAGTGTACATAAGCATTGCCTGATGTGTGTCAGATTATTAACATTTGGAAAAACCTGTTCAGTAATGTGTTGCTCCTGTTTTCATGCTCCCGCGTTAGCAGACAGTTTTTTTTCAGTCCTATTTTTGGTATGTTAACAGGATCCAGCCATCATGATGAAGCAGAGTTATAAATGCATGAATTATTACCAGGCTGTACTGGTCATCTGGCAAACTGGCCAAATACTAGGTGGGCCGCTTACTTCACTGCCAGTCAAAACAGATCTGGTCCTTTAATGTGCAGCTGGTGGCTGGATACGCATGGCCGCACACTATGCAAGTGCAAGAACATGGAGTGCAGCCGTGTGTATCCAGAAGGTGGCTGCAAATATGTAATATAGTGGTCACTGGCCTTAAAGTCTCAGGACCAATTTAAATCCTTATTTGGGCCCTTATTTGTATATACTATACATACTCATAATAATAGGCCCATGTCTATCTCATGGGTAACCAACAGATTAGTGTTTTGGAACTACAACTCATATGATGCTCAGCCAGCCCTCTACAAGAAAACAATTGGCATTTGCTTGCTGAACATTGTGTGATTTTCTTTTCTACAGCACTCGGAGAGCTTTCTGGTGGCTGCTATGTCTCCATTGCAGGACTGATCTTTCATCGTCAGCCTTAGCATTCCCCTCTTACTTGTATTGATGCCTGAGAAAATGTGTACATATTTTTGTATCTGTAAAAACATGTTTTGTATTTGACACCTTGCTAAATAATCGTTTGCTCCTCTCTAGTATCCCCAAAATATAAAATTCTCATGTAAAAATCTAAACCAGCTTTATGTGGAAACTACTTTATACTGACCTGATATCTTCTATTATATTGTAAATGTAATTTCTTTTTATCTATCTGGTATCATCTTATCGCATTTTATCTCTAGAGCACCAGCAGATTCCAAAGCCCTCTGTGTTTTTGTCTGTTTTTTTAAAACTAAGTTCAGCTGTATATCATCCTTTATAGAGTCCAGATCCCTACCATGTAATTCATTGGCCTTCCTATCGGCAAATAGTCATTACACAGAAGGCAAGGTAAACCTGGTTGATTATAGAGACTATGTCTGCAAGATAAATTGATATCTCCAGGCTTTCTCCAGAGCTATAAAGACTAGACCAACAGCTGTCGGTTAAACATACAGGGCGCAAAGAACCTGCCCGATAACTGCTGGTCATGGATTCAGGAAGACTTGCCAGACAGTTTTACATAGCTGGGAATGTGATCCTAGATTAGTATGCGATCCTTTCTTATTCTTTACTTTCCTCATTTTCCAGTTGTCACATTCGGTTCATCATGTTCTTCTGAGCAGTATGCCAGGGTAGTCATTTTCTGCTTCTTACAATTTAATCACATGATTAGATTGTTCCAGGAGTTCTCAGTTGCAGGTTTTGAAATCAGCAACCTGAGACCAAGTGACCTTTCTGAGAAAAGGCTCGTGGAGGTGGGGTTGGAGGCTGGTCACTGACATGGCAGATTATGGGGGTTGCCTCATCAGATATTTACTATACGAGAGCACGAGAAGGTTAGCAATGTTCGTAGAATGAAATATCCCAAGGTTTGTTTGACACGGTGATGAGTAGGGGCAGCTGTTAGTGGCAGCTGCTAGGTGACTGTCCGAGAGTTATGTGTGTATATCCATGTTTGTGTTCCTGACCAGATCACTTTCAGTAGACCTGGTGAGAAGCCAGAATGGAAAGACGGCAGATTGAAAATGGCTGTTATCATGTGAGCGCTGAAAAAAGCAAACAACGTTAACCAACAGGGAATCACATGAATTCTCCACGTGCTGAATCCTTTGACAACAACAACAAAACTCGCTAAGGTTGTGTTTAATAGCGTTTTTCATAGAAAAGTAAGGAACAGCAACTCACAACTGGAGCATTACAGGGGTTTTGGCATAGGTTGCTGAAAACATATCGTGGAGAAATTCATAAAAGCTTCCATCTGTGATGTTCAGATTTTTTTGGCCTTTAATTTGTAAGAAAACCCTGAACTTGACTTCTCTTCAAAATGAAACGTGCCAATGATACTCTGGCCCAGACGAGTTTTTATTTTACTTGGGAGGGGCTGTCCTTCAGCTTGGACCTGTATACAATTTCTATAACTAAATCAACTAATATATCAGCAATCATCGGTCTGGTGCTTACATTGTTCCTCGCTGTGGTATCTGAGCAAAATCTCAATAAATACTACCAGGTTCCCAGGGGTGCTTCCTACTGGCAACAAAAAGAGGGGTACTCTATGATCAGGTGTCTGAGAGCTCCTGGAGGCTGATGTAATTAGACTAGATACAATTTTTTTTACCAATGCATGCTAAAGTGAATGTATCAGGATAACACTATTATATACTGGAGTTTCCATTTTCTATGATGTTAAAATGCCATAAAAAATAAATGTAAAACCTACTTTTCGGTAGCTACATATAAGCAATGTGTGTGTAAAGTTACACAAGAACAAAATACTTCTATAATGCAAACAATGTAGACTAAAATATCAGTTTGATGATGTGTATACATCATGTCAGAAACATTATTTGCTTTTTTTATGTAAGGAATTTGCAATAAATTGTAAGATGTCACAATCTTGAGAGCCTGCCTTGATAACAGTATCCTCAAAACTGAAATTTGTCCCAGCGCTAACAAGCTGCAGTAAAACATGCTTAAGACCATGTCGGAATATTAGATTGCAAAATCGTAAAAGTGCCGCGATCAACAGAAAAATTATTTTGGGTGATTATCTCAGTATTTTCACTTTCATTTTGTAAGAAAGGAAGCAAAATGTGGGAAGACTCAATGGGCTTTATGGTTCTTTTCAAAGCATGTGCTTCTAAGCAAGATAAATATGGAGTAGCTGTCTTGTTGTAGCTAACAATTACTATGACCAAGTCATGGGAGCATGGTTTCCCTTTTTGACAGGGTAACTATAATTTACATGTCCACGAGTTAGCACCGTACAGCAGATGCCATGGAATTCTTGCCAGCAACTGACTAAGATTGCTATTGGCTGCTGTGATGACATGCATTCGGTTGGGAATCACTAACTATATGTATGTGCGCATACTACTGGGAAATATTAGCGGATCCAGTAGCACAGCTTGGACATCTCAGCAACGAGTCATCTCCCTCCAGTGGCCCATGACTCATATCACTCTGCAGATGGACTGCTTATTATAAAACATATATATATATATATTATAAAATGTATATATGATGCTTCCTCATTTATATATCCATTAGAGGCTTCATAACAAATCTTCATACTCACACACTTTTTAATACAACCGTAGTTGGTGGTACATTGTTGCAAACTAAGAACTCTACTTTTAGGACATTTCACGTACCTGACATAATTTCTTTACAATGAATAATGTTAATGATGGAAAGATTGGGACTTCAATTATCTTTTTAATCTTGAATAAATCTCCAATTGTGTGTTTCCACTGCCTGACATTTGAATATTTATTTTTCCAGAGATATGTAAGCTTGATAATACTGGGGAATAATGTGACCACCAGCCAACATCACAGTCACTGTTTACTGCCTCCTTTCATGTCTCCAATGGTTTATGTAGACATTGCAAATAATATTTGAACGCACATATATGTATATATATTTTAGAGGGTAACAAGAGTGTTTTGAATAGAGGTGGAATCCAAGCATCGTTGGATGTGTTCCAACAACATACAAGCTATGTGACTGTGTTAGCTGTAGTTTCTTCTGCAGGACCTACCCCATCCCCCCCCCCCGCACAGCATCTTCTACAAGAAAAATAAATACATCCAACTAAAATTTGTTATGGTTGTATGATCTTCTTCTGTAATTGACTCTTTTTTAAAAAAAAATCTTGTGTTTTCTTCACTCAGGTGGGAGATTATGACCGCCTCAGAATGCAAACCCAAGCTGAGTCAATGCATTGCAGAATCATGGTCGAGTTACAGCTCATTTCTGCAGGAACTCTCTCATTTTAAACAGCAGAACCCTGGCAAGGTATATCACAGCTGCCTGGTATTAAGTGATCCGTACAGAACTAGTTAGGAACGAATTAGGAAGTGCATGAGGGGTTATGTATAAAAAGTGGTTCTGGTGCAAAGTTTGAAAATCCGTCTTGTCACCATAGCAAACAGCAAAATGTTTAATGCATAACCTTTATGTATCAAACAAGGATAGTAAGACCCATGAGAACATTGTCTTTTTAGCTTACTCCAATTGGTTCTTGTTTTTAGAAAAATAAATAAGAATTATATTGAGTGGAAAAACATGGCATCACACACAGATAATGTGAGATAATGTATGATAAGTATATGCTACAGGGACAGCAGTTTGAAATTTGTTTTTATTGTGTGTTAGCTTTCTGGTAAATGCTTCCTAGCACGTCCCTCTCTTTCCCTTTCCTCTTTCTTGTAGTTCATGGGCTCGGAACCACCTTATTCTTTCTTGGCAGCTCTATCTACACTCCCTTTCCATAATTTTCATTCTCATGCGTGCTGAGCATACCTACAAAGAGCCCCCTCTTGATTAAGCCCTTCCGTAGCATTTCTAAAACCATGGCTTTTAAAATAAGATTGCCCCTCTTTTGGGCATTTTGAAATGTTGAAAGGTTTGGGAGAGTGAAAGTGGGTGAGCTGGTTGCCACATTGTGTGTTTAAAAACAACCATGTTATTCCCAATATTTTTTTATTAATAGCCCAAATCAACCAGATTTTACCTGTTGGTTAATGAAACTGTGCATCTTCTGAAGAGGGCAGGGGCATAACTAGAATCCACAGGGCCCTGGGGCAAGAATTGCGCCAGGGCCCCCAACTTCACAACTTGTCCGTGCCTTTTTTTGCCCCTTGCCCCCTCGTTCCAGCATACACTCTGGCACACATATGTAAACACACTTACACAAATTCCACACACTTGATCATACTCACTAACACACAATTGCACCTTTAATCTAGCACACACTCCTTTTCACCCATACACATAAATGCTCATATACAAACACCAACACATATATGCTCAAACACATACATGTATATGCTCACGCACAAAAACCTACACATACATGCTCACACACAATTATACATTTATGCTCACACAATTACACATCCATACCACACAAAGTACACATACATGATCACACTCACAATTACACACCTGCCTGCCCCTGCTTACCTCTCACCACTGCAGCAGCTTCATCTCCAGTTGCTCCCACTGTGCAGCCAGCCTCTGTTTCACCATGGGGTCATGTGACACCAATACGCACCAGTCTCCTCGTACCGGTTCAAAATAGTTTAGGAAGGGCCCTTCCGACCTGGAGCGGTGCGGTCCAGGTCAGAAGGGCCCTTTCTTAACTATTTTGAGCCGGTACGAGGAGACAGGAACATGGGGTTGCAGGGGTCCCCTAGAGGTTACGCCAGTGGAGGAATGGCTCTAGGTTTTTAGGGGCCCTAGGCATGACATTAAGATGGTCCCCATATCTAGGAAAATCAATCTACAGGGAAAAGGAGGAGCCTAGAAAAGACACACATATAGCTGTAGGAATAATACTTTATTGAGTATTCTGTGATTTGCATTAATTTTGTACTTTAAGGGCTGGCTTATGATTTCACTTACATTTTCGCATTATATGTGGCTAGCAACAGAATCTATGCAATGCAATATTAATCATATATATATATATATATAGGTATGACTGTATGATAATGTGAAGCACATGAATATTAATTACATCTAAATGAGGTACTATTAATGGTAAGCACACTAACCTAGATCCAAAAAGGAATGTGGTACAGAATTGTATTTGAATCACGATGATGCACACGGTACATGGATACCATATGTATATATATATATATATATATATACACAGTTGCTATAACCATGATGTGGATTGTGTTGATAGCACCTCAATCTATTTATAATGAATGCTGTACACCAGGGCTCGACAAATTTGCTCCACATGCAGGAGGCAGCCACAAAATCCAGAAGACACCATACTACTGCCGTGTCATGTGACGTAGCACATACTAAAGAAAAGCTGGCTCTGTAAAGAGCTGGTTGCTAAACATGGTTCGTGTGTCCAGTAGGTGAAACGCTAGGTGCCTATTCATAGTCGACATGGTGACCTGGCACCTGGACTTTGTCAAGTCCTGCTGCAAATACCTCACATTGATACTGTAGGATTTCATACAGGGAGGTACTTTATACCATTAAAGTCTTTAATTAAGAGCTGTTTTATATAGTGATACATATGTAGTGATACACATGTCCAGATTAACCTTTATAGACCTTTATATTTAAAGTGCCCTGTCCATTTTAAAGGCATCAATTGGATTTGTTTCAGGTCTGTGTAAGCAACTTTCAGCAGTGTTTAAAATGAGAATACGGATAATAAGACTAAATGAATCCAATGGTGTGACACAACAATCAGAAACATACTATTACTATTACCTTTCCCACAGCAGGGCATGTCTGACCAGAATAAAAGGATACTGAAAATGAGTCTTTTAATAGACTTATGGCATGAGTTTAAACACTTACTTGTCATTGTAGAGGCTTGTCATTGTAATTTAGGACTAAAGGGTAGGACACCTTCTCCTACATTTTCCACATTCCATGTACACAGTACATCTTAAATGATGCTTCAAATGCTACAGTTGTAATGTCAGGCATTTGTTATAATTAACAATGGTAAACAGGTTGATGAATCATCTAATAATCACAAGTCAAGGAAGTCTCCAAAAGATTGTGTTTGACCTGGATAATAACCGTATGTTATCAGCCTGGAGGACTAATAACAGTGTTCATAAATACCCAATGAAAGCCATTCAGATATCAGCAAGGTTCTGGATATTTCTCAAAAATGTTCTACAGCTCTTGTGTCTTCTCTGAAGATACAGTCAAGGCGAGGACTACCAAGAGAAGGGTCAGGAAGGAGTGGCTCCCCATGATTCTTGTATTTCTAGCACTAATGGGTAACCAGGACATATAGGAAATGTTAATAGAAATACATACCAGGTATTAAACTTTTTTACTCACGGTTTTTATTCTGAGGTCTGCTGGGCCAACACAATAAAGAGTCCTTAAGCTCCAATCAAAACAGACCTGATGTATGCCGTAGAGACTGAATGTTTGAATGTGTATTTACAGTACCTTTAATTGTACCAAATGATGTATGAAGTTAACCAGTGTAGACCATAGATAGCTCTGATAACATTATGTATTTGTTTCCCAGTTCTGCCTTCTGGTCTGCAGTGTGTGCTTTTTCTTCACCATCTTGGGAAGCTACATTCCTGGAGTTGTTCTATCCTATTTGATATGTAAGTATTTACTAAATATGCCTCCCCCAGATTTTATCTGTTATTAATATTATCTATTATTGATATAACACCAACAATTTACGCATCGCTTCTTACAATACATATATCCAAGGGGTAGCATTGACAGATTAAGACGAACTGATACTTTAGGTAAGAAGGGCCCTGTTCACAAGCTTACACTCTTTGTGACTATGGTCTTTGCCCAATAATACACCTGTAAAGTTGACAGAGCTACCCCTCCAGTTCCTGTGTAATATGGGGTTTGTGCTAGAATCATAGTTCATAGTCGGTCTGAAACACAGTGGAGGTTTCCTTGATTCAGAGGAAATTCACAGGGCTGTCCATTCTACAGAATTATTGTCATGAGATGAAACTCTTCCTTTATCTTTAACTCACCTTTTAGTGATTAAATCCAATAGAAATCAGATATTAGATAAATTCTGCAATTAATTATATCTTAATTCATCTCATTTCTTGTATCATTATTATCGGTTTGGACATCAGTTACTAAAACCTTTCCCCTTTCTCTTTTCAATACAGTATTGTGTGCCTTTTTGTGTCCATTATTAAAATGCAATGAATTTGGACAGAAAGCATGTAATAAAATAAAGCCAGTTCTGCAGAAGCTGGATTTTGGATTGCAATCCTACGTCAGCCAGTGGATGAAAGTAAAATCACGTGAGCTGCTTGTTTCCTACTGCTTTCATACCATCAACAAAGTAGATTATCTTTTCATAAACTACAGCTGAATAAGGGGTAACACAGTGTCTTAAATCTTTAGATTCAAATTCAGTTTGTTATGATATATCACTGAGTTTACAACCGTATTAACACTTTCTACACTACATATCGAAAGGCATTCTAGCAGATGTCTGGAGGGGAGAAACGAAAGAAGGGTTGTTTGAGATGCTTCATTTGGTTCCTTTAAAGTCTCAAAATGTCCTTAGTATAGAACATTCTACTAAATAATTAAACATTGTGAAAATATAGCCAAGTCTTCAGTAGATACATGTTTTAATCTTATTTTTTTTCCTTTTTCAGAAAAGGGAATCGACAGAAGCCCAGGAGATACAAGTGAATTAGACCTGTCTGCACTATGTCCACAGGTGTGCTAAAAAAAACAAGTATTAAGGACTATTAAGGTTCCTGTTCTACCTACACTAAATGTGGCGTTAGTACTGCTAGTACTGTTGAAAGTCCATTTTTTTGAGAGATATTTATTTAATCAAATGATTTTGCATTATTTATAATTTTGCTGGAGACACTTAATTGTCACGTGGCAAAAAGCATGCTTTGGTTATTGCAGTAGAATCTGAAAAACCTTCTTAAAAGTTTCTGTGTTGGTTTCATGTGATTAAACCTTATAGGCCAAGGGGTGTAATTAATATTATGTTTAAGTGGAACAGCTCCTTTAATATCCTATACTGATGATATGATTCTGCAATCTCAGTGTTCTGTTTCTGGATTTCCATAGATCAGTCCAGCAGCAGCAAGGGAACTTTCAGTGTCTGACACTGAACCTTCAGAAGTATCTTGGACAGACAATGGGACATTCAACCTATCTGAAGGCTACACTCCACAGACAGACACATCAGATGGTATGCTATGGTATACCTGTTGTCGGGTGTACAGCAAGTTATCCGCTCAGTTAAATTTACCTCTTGTTATATATGTTCTAACACTGTTTGGATCATCGGCTTCTGTTTTGGAATGCAGAACATCCTGTTTCAACTGGATTACTTGCTACCTAGAACTCACTGTGTAGCTATTGCTATTTGTTAGTCATTCAGTTTAATTCTTCATACTGTGACATTAGCAGCTGTTGATATGAAAGCATGTTGCAGACAGATAGGATCTGTTTGTAAAAGTGGTTTGAGCCAGAATTTCCAAACTCAGCAAAAACATTGATGGTTTAGAACAATTAGAATACACCACCACCTACTGGCCAATGTACTCATATGAGGCTTATTGTAGATACAAACTGTATATCCAACTCTTGTTCATTTAGATTTGAATGGAAATTTTATCAACATCTTACTGTAGGTGTCCAAGGAACCATTATCCCCCAAATTGTATTCCTTTAGTATCAATTATTTTTGATACATGTGATGGCAAACACTATGCACTTTAGGGAGATGATGAAACTTGTGTATTTAATTTTATTTAACATTTACATTTCTAGTGTTTAAATGACTAGCCCTTGCATTTTCAATTCTGTTTATCTAAATTATCAGTAAATTGGAAATTAGACACACACATGCATAGTATCATTTAAAAAAGCACATTATAAAGATGGTATTAGAAAGTTAACATGTATAACCTGCCTTGCTAGGTCATGTCTCCAAAAAATAATTTTCCCTCAATGACTCTGCGATCTATATCCACATAATCTATTCTGTTTTAAGCAGTACGTTGTTACTTAGGTATTTTCTTTCTTAAATGTAATTGTATGAAATTTATCTGATGACAGATTTTGATCGGCCAAGTGACCTGGAAGAGGCCTTTTGCAGACACTTGGCAGAATTCCCTTCACCGGAGAATGGATCAGGCTCTAACGATGACGACTCAAGCATAGGCCTGCCTTTGATGACAAAAAGTAAGCGTGGAAAAGTCAACAAACCAAGTTTGGAGACATATTCAGAAGCTGCCTTTTCACTTTTACTGGATAAAGAGCAACCTTTCCACTTAGTTAGTGGAGTGGCCAGAGAAGCCATAACGGCTGCTGTCTCTGCGGCTATCACAGACCAGTTACAATCAGTCCTGAATCCACAGCCTCCTCCAGATGTTACCTCCAGTGATGATGCTGACGCAGAAGAAGCCGATGACTTTGAACTTCTGGACCAGTCAGAGCTGGAGGATATTGATGATGATCTGGGCCATGCATCAACTCAAGACCCAAAAGGCAAGAAGCCATCATCAGGATTTCTATCCAGCCTTCTCGGCAGGCATTAACCCATCCTAATGAAAGAACATGATTAACACAAAGAAACAACAAATCAAACAGAGAACAAAACATGCAGAAGAATAAAGTAGGGGAATCATTTAAGCTGTACGCTTTAAGTATTGCTCATCATAGAGATTGTCGTTGCTGTAGGCCAATGTGACCTGTATCTGGATATCAGCTGTCCCACTCATTGTGTTCCCATTGCATTTCTGAAATTGTCGCATGGAGTTCAATTACTGTGTATGTACTCTGACCTTGCAGGTATGAGCCCTAAAGGCTATATGTTCTGAAAATATATATCTATTAAGGCCTTTTGTATTTTTTCACCTGGTAGATATAACGTATGACCTATAAAAATGAAAAAGGATGTGCAATATGAAAACTAGAGATGCTTTTAATTGAAGGTATAATGAAAAAAATTATTAGGTACATTGTTATTTTGCCATGCTAATGTATAACTAGTGACAGAAGGAACGTTACAAATCACAATACACTCTGTCAAAGCAGTTGGTAGACGTTGTAGACATATTATGTAATCAAGGCTAGGCAAAGTTTAATTAAGGTTGAATTGAGAATGCCAATCCTTTTTTAAAACGTCCTAGGGGTAATTTATTAAAGAAACACTTCAGCCTCATTTTCATGTAAGATGCATATTGTATAGAGTTTATATTCTATAGAGTCCAGTGCATTTACTGCATTCATGTCTGTGTATGCATTCTTAACATAGTGGAAAAGTTCCCTCATTGACATTACCGAAAAGCACCTAACTTCTCTTCCTGCACATGTTCTGTAGCACTTCCATCAAGGTCAATATAATTATTGGTGATTAATCACAACATGTAGCCAGCACATATGAGATTGACTGTTATTATGGCCTTTTATTTGAATGAATATAAGAAATGCACTTTAGTGTGCTGCCTGCTTTTAGTAGAGGCAACAGGGAAGGAGTAAAATGAGAAATAAATCTGTTTTTGCAATTCCTACAACAAAAGAATACCTGCACTGATTTACATGCAGTAGAATGCAATGGAGTCCAGGCACAAGGGACCTGAATATGCATCATACATGAAAATAGGGATGGGTTGCTACTTTAACAGTTCGGTGTATACCACATGATTACTCTATTGCATTACAAACAGGGACTTTAAAAGCTTACTGTTCACGTGTATACACTAGAAGATTTTAAGTTAGTGAACATTAGAGTTTTCTGATGCCAGAAATAGTAAAATCACTGGTATCACAGGTGACTGCAACACCCATCATCCTAGGCCAGTTTTTAAAATATAGATGTAGTTAAAAATAAAATTGCAATTCCTGTCTTTTCCTGACTACAAATTATACGGCTGGTTGAAAGAGTGCACCTTTTTCCCCAAAAAAATAAAAATGCATCCAAGTTCTGTGACCTTCTGTCACTGAAAACAATTAGAACTATTAAGTATTTTGTCAGTGAATCAATTTTTTCACCTGAGCTTTTAAAAACATTTTACATTCTAATATGAATTGACATTCATAAATCATGTAATTGAATGAGACAAAGATGTCAGCAGACAATATATAATCATGTTTCTTAAAAGTCATTTTATTTTTGTGAAGTTGGGAGATCTGACATAGGTATAAAATCCCTTTGTCAAAAAAGCAAAAAATAAATATGAATATCACAAATTTATACTAAAAATAGGGACCAGAAAAGCTACACCCTGCACATTGAATTCTCATTCACCCCTGAATGCCAGCCTGAGGAAACTACAACAGGAAGCATGTACATAATAATCATAGTGCATTGAGTAGATGATTCTTCACAGTATATAACCCCGACAATGAGAGGTTACTAATGTAAACACTAAAAGGCACCTTTTAAACAATTTCATATCATACATCCCAAGTGTCCCAGTGTTTGTTGGGTACTGTACCTGCTCCATTGTCCCACTTTTATGGATAGTAAGGATCATGGGCTCCTATAGATCCCCTGATCTCCCTAGGCCATCCAAAGGAGTTGCAAAATCAATAGATATATGCGCTAGGAATAGTGGGTGGTTCTGTCTCAAACCATGCCTCTCTTTTGTCTGGCCCTTGACCTGCCTCTAGTCACTTCCCAGAACAAGGGACCTGAATATGCATCATACATGAAAATAGGGATGGGTTGCTACTTTAACAGTTCGGTGTATACCACATGATTACTCTATTGCATTACAAACAGGGACTTTAAAAGCTTACTGTTCACGTGTATACACTAGAAGATTTTAAGTTAGTGAACATTAGAGTTTTCTGATGCCAGAAATAGTAAAATCACTGGTATCACAGGTGACTGCAACACCCATCATCCTAGGCCAGTTTTTAAAATATAGATGTAGTTAAAAATAAAATTGCAATTCCTGTCTTTTCCTGACTACAAATTATACGGCTGGTTGAAAGAGTGCACCTTTTTCCCCAAAAAAATAAAAATGCATCCAAGTTCTGTGACCTTCTGTCAATGAAAACAATTAGAACTATTAAGTATTTTGTCAGTGAATCAATTTTTTCACCTGAGCTTTTAAAAACATTTTACATTCTAATATGAATTGACATTCATAAATCATGTAATTGAATGAGACAAAGATGTCAGCAGACAATATATAATCATGTTTCTTAAAAGTCATTTTATTTTTGTGAAGTTGGGAGATCTGACATAGGTATAAAATCCCTTTGTCAAAAAAGCAAAAAATAAATACGAATATCACAAATTTATACTAAAAATAGGGACCAGAAAAGCTACACCCTGCACATTGAATTCTCATTCACCCCTGAATGCCAGCCTGAGGAAACTACAACAGGAAGCATGTACATAATAATCATAGTGCATTGAGTAGATGATTCTTCACAGTATATAACCCCGACAATGAGAGGTTACTAATGTAAACACTAAAAGGCACCTTTTAAACAATTTCATATCATACATCCCAAGTGTCCCAGTGTTTGTTGGGTACTGTACCTGCTCCATTGTCCCACTTTTATGGATAGTAAGGATCATGGGCTCCTATAGATCCCCTGATCTCCCTAGGCCATCCAAAGGAGTTGCAAAATCAATAGATATATGCGCTAGGAATGGTGGGTGGTTCTGTCTCAAACCATGCCTCTCTTTTGTCTGGCCCTTGACCTGCCTCTAGTCACTTCCCAGAACAGGTGTCCCGATTTTGACACCTGAAGTGTTTGGGGATAAGTCATATGATTAGACAGCTGGGCATTGTGGCTATCATACCCCATTACTATGGCTCGGCAATAGGAATAAAAATTGCTGTTAGTGTTTTGCTTGATCTGCCATAATGAAATACTTCAAACATTGTTGCCTTTTTCTGGGATGTTCAGGGATTTCAGTTTCAGTTATTTATGACTGTTCCATACAAAATGTTACTACAATTAAAAAAAAATATTATAGGCAGTAAATAACATTAGCAGTACAATCAGCCCTTGAACATTTACTACTTTTGCAGGACGTATGACGTAAATTTAAAGCATGTAGTATACATATTGAGATGGCAGGTTATACTGATATGTAATACACAGGAAACAATATTAAAACAGAGGCTCTACTGCCTTCTATTCTGATTACGTGTTCCAACACGCTTTCTGACAGTACCCTGAATCATGTAAAAGCTTTCTGTAAGGTACACAATACAGAAGAAGCTGACATTAGAGGCAAACAATATTTGCAAAAAACCCTACCCAGGTTAGATTTTTTTAGCACTTAATTTGCTCACAAGATAATCATTTGCACAGTTAACAATCATCTTTTGGACATTGCATACGCTGGATTTTATTGCTCAACTTCTGCACAGAGCACCAGGATATAGATTATGCAATAACATGTTATTTCATTGTGTCTGTTATTGAGAAATAAAATCTTATTGTTTTATTGCCGTTTAAAAGCCAGTGCTGTAAACATCAGCCATTCCACTGACACTGAAGGCTGATAAGCATGTCTTCTAATCGCTCTCAGATGACCGAAGCAGTCAATCACTTCTAGATGGTTATGCCCAGCACTTACTATGATGGCATTTCAGGTGAAAGCATCGCTTTTAGGTTCAGTTGTTGTTTAAGTTATACCTTTTCCCATTCAGAAATGCCAAACACATGTTGCCTTCCTCTGCTTAGCTCTGTCTATAGGGAAGGCCATAATGACTACAAAATTCTATGTATACTAAGAGACATTTTTGCACACTCAAAGATTATTGTGCTACACCGAGCTGCATGCCAGGGGGTTGTTGTTTGACCAATATATTCGGACAGTCAAAATGTTGCAATGTCACTTTAGAACATTAAATTAGACATTGCTTTACTTATTTACTGATCGTACTAACTAGTTTATGTGTAATACAGTTGCTCCTCTCTACAACAGTAAGCTTAACTTGCAGGAAAGGCTTGGTTGGTCTTTCACCATGTATAGTTTTTGTGTTGAGGTTTCTCGAATGTCCTGTCACTGACTGAACTATGCATTATGCAGTGTGAGCACAACCCTGGTTGCATGAGAAACTCATCTGGGTTTCCCCTTTATAACACAATTTCAATTTACTGAATGCACCCCCTTTATTTAAACATCTCCCCAATATATCTGTTTTTTAGCATGAAGTGTAAGAAAAACAGCAAGACACAGACTTTGTGTAGTAATAATGTGAGCTCTTCTTGAAAATCATGTCAAGAGTTTAATAAAAATAGGAAATGTGCAGAAACAAATTAAAATATGGCATACTTAGGAATTCATAAAGTTTGTGAAAATATATATAAATTGGTGTTATTTCATTTTCATATGCAACTGTAGATCTGAGTGAATTTACAAAAGAGCCTTTAGATACAACATCATCTAGCTCTTTGGAGACATAATTCTTGAGTAATTAAGTTGTGTTAATAACGGACAGCCCGATTCTGCACAAAACCTGGCAGTACTCCTCAGTGAACACATGAACATTTCATGCACACACCTGCAGGTACACTTTAGAATAAAAGTTTTTTGGGTTTATTAACAAAGGTTTGAATTGTGCAGCATTGACAATAGAGTCGAGTTGCTGAGGCCAACTCAACTGCAGCCTCTACTGCAGTTAAAGTCAACTTGATAACCAAATCATAAGAAGTTCTTAAGAAAACATAAACACTCACCTCATTGAACTGAGTTTGCTTCAGTTCTACAAAATCCAAAAACCTTCACAGAAAGGAGGCAACCTGACTTAATTCCATTAAACCTAATACGGTTGTCCAACTGGACAACTGACTCAAATGACTGCAAATGTCTTGCAAAGTCAGTTCAGCTGGCAGACTTCATTATCAACTCAACAGAAGGACCTTAGTGAATTGATGTGCTTGAACGGATGGAATTCAACACCAAGAAAATGTATCTACTGCTCATTCATATGGCGAAAAAACATAATGAGCTCATCTCTTACTCTTGCCTTTAAATCACATTGTTAATCAGGGTACATAATGTAATTTGCTATTGTAGGTAATGTGATGTTTCTTGTCTGGGTTTAATGGAGCTTTGTGAATTTTAGCCTGTTTACCGAGCAGCACATCCTAACTAGGACGTTCACTGCAAATCTCATTTCAGGCAAAAAAAAAGGTTTCAAATAAATAATGCACTTTATTCTTTATGAGAAAAAAAAACCCTTTATTTGTATTTCACACCAGGCTACTTTACGTAACAATAGTGCGGACAAATAGAAAAATAATATAGAGTTGCTATGTCTATGAATGATTTCCGGTTTTCATAACAGAAGCTAGATGTGAATTGTATGTTGATTTTTTTTCCAGTTATTTATTGTACATTTTGCTGAAAGATGCTCGTAACATAAAAATTTTAAGATGCACTTTGATATTTTACTTATGTTGAGTGTATATTGCAACCGTTCAATGGAACATGAAATTGTTTAGGGCTCAAATAATAAAGTGGGCAACTTAAAACTGGCTATTGTGTTGAATCTGTACAAAATAACGACATAATACAACTACATAACAATACAACTACATAACACCACAAGAATATTGGTGTAAATTAAACATGGTACAGTGACCTAGATGATACATTGTTTTTGTAGAGTTTGTCCATCTCACATAGAATAGAAATACACACTGTTCCTGTAAGTCAAATTGCTATGTTATATACTACTTGTTAAGTCCCGTCTACCCATCGTTCAGCTGTATTGAATATGATGGCGCTATATAAAACATTAAGTGGTTCTACGGGTAAGTCCTCTACAGCAAGCCATGCCTGCGTGCCACCCCGCAAACATCTATTATTATTATTTATTGTTTTATATAGCTCCATTAAATTCCGTAGCGCTGTACAATGGGTAGACAGGACATAACAAGTAGTATGTAACATAACAATACGACGTACAGAAAATACCGGTGAGGAGGGCCCTGCTCAAAGGAGCTTACAATCTAGAGGGAGTTAGGGTGTATTACACAATAGGTAAAAGGTAAAAGTGCCAAAGTTAGGGATGGACTAGCCACAGTAGTGTAAGTATTGCAGGAGAGGGACTAGGAAAGGTGAACTAAAGGAATATAAGTTCCTTTAGCTCATATTGTAAGTCCTTAAAGAAGTGGGTCTTTTTTTTTTGAAAGACCGAAGGCAGGGGGAAAGACGTATAGGCCAGTGGAGGGCAATCCAGAGGATAGGGGCAGCCCTTGAGAAATCTTGTGGGCGCGCATGAGAACTAGGAATCAGAGGAGAGGATAGAAGGAGATCATTGGATGAACGGAGAGACCGGTTAGCAGTGTATTTAGAGATGAGTAAGGAGATGTATGTTAGGGAACCGCTGTGCAGAATCTTTGAAAGTAAGTGAATCCTTGAAGTGAATCCTGAAGCGGACAGGCAGCCAGTGAAGAGACTGACAGAGGGAAGAGGTGTTAGTAAAGCGATGGGAGAGGAAGGTAAGTCTGGCAGCAACATTCATGGTGGATTGTAGAGGGATGAGACGGTTAAGAGGAAGACCAGCAAAGGCAGAGTTACAATAATCAAGGCGGGAGATGATAAGGGCATGGACAAGAGCCTGAATCCTGGAATCCTGTGTTAGGAAGGGACGTATGCGGGCAATGTTTTTAAGATGGAGACGGCAGTTTTTAGAGACTGAATGTGAGGGGATGAATGAAAGGTCGGAGTCAAGGGTGTTTCAGGAAACATGCAGACATCTAGGTAGAGACAGAGGCGAGACGATCTAAGACAGAGGGAGAGAGATCGGAAGAGGATAGATAGATCTGAGTGTCCTCAGCATACAGGTGGTATTGAAAGCCAAAGGATGAGATTAGTTTGCCAAGTAAGCAAGTGTAAAGAGAGAACAGGAGGGGTCCTAGAATTGAGCCTTGGGGTACTCTGAGAGAGGGATGGGAGGGGAAGTGGTATTAAAGACAGAGACACTGAACGAACGATTAGACAGTTAGGGAGTGAACCAGGAGAGAACAGTGTCACGGAGACCAAGACCATGAAGAGTTTGAAGGAGAAGAGGGTGGTCCACAGTGTCGAAATCAGCAGAAATGTCCAGTAGGATTAACACAGAGTAGTGGCCCTTGGATTTATTGGAGTCTAGGTTTGCCACTTGTTTAACCCCTTAATGACCTATGATGTCAAAAAACATACATGGCAAGCCTGGTTTTTCTTTGATAGGACTGTGAAAAGGTGCGATTCCTAATCTAAATCCCGGCAAACCTACACTCAGCTTAGAAAGTTTAGAATGTGATCTACGATTAAATGGTGTTGCTGTAATGCCTTGATGTCAAGGAATTTAGCAACACCGAGATTGGCAATTTGGGGCCAGGCATGTCTGGCCCCTACTCGAGTGTCAACATCAGCCATACACTGTATGGCGGCAGACGCCTGTTTTAAAAGTGTTTAGGAGTTGATTGAAACTTCAATGGTGTACCTGAAATGCCTCAATAGCGAGGAATTCAGCAACACCGAACACCCACCCCAAGACACGCTTTGACCGCTCCGGAGAGAGATTTTGCCACTCAAAAGATGACGGCACGTTCTTTAAAAAAATAACCAAGTTGCGAAAGTGTCTTGAGAACTCTGGCTCCCCTTGCAGGTTGAATACAGGTACTGCATTCAACCATGCAAGTCAATGGAGCCCAGCTTTCTAATCACAATGTGATCCTGACATGGAAATAGTTCAAATAAAAGCATTTTAAATACCCAAGGGGTGTCTACATAAAAAAATGAACGATTTGATGGGGTAAATTGGAGTGGCCGGGTTAAAAAATAAGGCATAGGCACAGGCTGACCAAAATGGAAAAAAGTGCACTTCCCAAATGTGTCATTTTAGCCACCAAACAACCAGAGAAACCCATGCATGGGTGGTATCACTGTAATCAAAAGATGTTGATGAACACATATTGGAGTGTTGTTTGATATATACCTGGAGCTGTAAATTCACACCTGAAGTACAATTTGTGTGATAAAGAAATACAAAAAAAATTACTACCACAAATTGTGGCAAAGGCTGGTGGTAAAATTAGTGCATGGAAAAGGTTTAAATACCACCATTTGAAATAACCTGTGGTGTCTAGTTTTCAAAAATATATGGTTTGATGGTGTAAATGTGAGGGTTAATTTAGGGGCAGTTATGGTTGATGGGGTGTTAAGGGTTAATTTAGGGGCAGATATGGTTAATGGGGTTTTTAGGGTTAATTTAGGGGCAATTATGGTTAATGGGGTCTTGAGGGTTTATTTAATTAATTTAATAAAGTTAACTTAAGGTGGGAAAACTAAGGGGAATCTAAATCCTGGGGGCAGTGAAGATTATTAATGTATTTATTTATAACATTATTGTGTCAGTGATATTCTCTGAAGGATTCGAATCTCTGAAAGATTTTAATCTCTGTAAGATTCGAATTTCTGTAGGATGCAAATCTCTGTAGGATTCGAATCTCTGTAAGATTCGAATCTTTGAAGGATTCGAATCTTTGAAGGATTCAAATCTTTGAAGGATTCGAATCTCTGAACGACTCTCTGAATCTATGACTCAACGTTCCTCTGTGAATTAATGAGCTGTAACCTGATCCAATAGTCTGTGTCTGAGTGCTGTGCAGATGACTCACTCTAGGATCAGGTTACAACTGCATGATTCACAGACTGAACTGTTTCAAATGAATCGTTCAGTCTACTGAACCGATTCATCCAGATCAGATCACTGGAACCATTAGATTTCTGAGGGGAAAAGAAGCCTTCTGTCTTGTCTGGTGTCTGTAGATGAGTGTTTAATAATACTTCCACTACCCCTTAAATTTAAGTGAAAGGGTTTTCCATCACCTTTACCCACTATAACGTATGTTATGGTTTTTCTTGGCTATCCCAAGCCTCAACTATTATGCCAGTATCACAACCTCATGCTGATGAGTCCCATTAAGGACGAAACGGCTGTCCATAAGTGGTGGTCTGGCTATTGCACCTCTTACCTGAGTTTTGCCTAAAGGCTATTTTGTACAGCGGGCAATTACTTTCAAGGGATCCATGTATAAAAAGGATATATAGGCAAAAGGTGATAATTGTTAACCTTATTTGCATGTGCCTACCCAGAATCCTTTGTAGTTGTGGCAGCACCATGAGATTTCTGAGGGAAAAACAAGCCTTCTGGCTTCTCTGGGGTCTGTAGATGAGTGTTTAATAATACTTCTACTACCCGATCAAAAAATAGTATCTGAAGAAAGCCCTTCTTGTCCTGAAAAAAAAACAATATATCAAACTTATGTGGGTTCAGTAAACGGGAGAGAAAATTAGAGCTAAACAAAAGCACTGCAAAAGTGTTAAAACAGCCTTGGTCACAAAAGACACAAAAAAAAACAGCCTGGTCCTTAATAATGTTATTAATAACTCCCCTTACGTCAGTGGGAATGCCGCCGACGTCAGCAGGAACTCCCCCCAGTGTGCAGTCTGGGCCACGTCCCGAAAGGGAAGGCTCCGGGTTCCTAAGTATGATAATTATAATAATAATCTCAACACAGACTAAATTTGCCACATGCCACGTCATTGTGCAGGATGAAAGTAAGTGGATCCACCTCCACTCATCTTCAGACCCTTCTGTCTGCAACTATGACTATGCAATTGTCATATGACTACCCAACAGGATTTTTACATTTATTTAACAAAATCTTGCTAGAGGACATTTGGGAAACAACTATTTTCTGTCAACTTGCATCACAAACACAGCAACTCCAGTATCACTAATGAGCCTGTGGCTTGGTCCCTGAACTACCAGCAGGTGGCAGCATAGTGTAAGCAAAAAACAAAACACAAAGCAATAACCCAGACTTTGGGCAGGGGGCAAAAGCAATATGGCCGCGTCAGAATCAATCAACTTCCGTGTTACGGGCATTCTAGTTCGTTTCAGGAAGTCATCGTTGGTAGGACCGGAAAAGGAAAAGAATCCGACAGAAACGCGATAGTAGAGTGAGTATATCGTTTCGGTGGGTTTTAAGTGTCTGGCGTATGGTTTTGTTTTTAAGTTCCACATGTGTTTGTTTTGCTAAATGCATGAAATCACCCTTAGTGATCGATTAAGGTATTGGTAAAAAGAACTGCGATTACAAGGCGGATCCATGAAAAATATTTCCTCTGTAAAGTGTGGAGCCATGTGGCAGTTCCTCCGACTTTTAGCCAGACCACTGTGCATGAGACTGATATACTCACTGGCATCATGATCGTTTTATATGGTGGGGCCGATTTTTTAATAAGCAGCTTTTTTTTTATATATAAGAAAAATACATCCTCAGTGTTGGTCCCATGTTCCTCTGTCCTGCATTTTCTCCCCTGTTGTCTGACGTTTTTTAGATGCTTTGGGTGTTCTATAGGTCTGAGTGAATCACAGTATGTTAAAGCCCCGAAGGTCAGTATAGTGGACATAAGAAAAACCGATTTGGTAACACATTTCAAATGTGATCTTATATCCCTAGCTTTCAGAGAATGAGTCCTCCTGGTTAGGCCAGCCCATTTTAGGTATTGTGGTAAGGCAACTTATAACAATTTGCACCGAAACACTTTATCTGTCATCCCAATGTGTATATAAACAGACCTTGTGTTTGTACATGAAATGATACAAATAATATACATCATTGTACATCTTTTAAACCCCTTGTTTGGTTTTACATATAAATGTTAGAAAAACATAGCCCCATGCTTTCTAATCGCACCAGCAGCAGACAGCCCTGGCAATTTAAGGTTGGCAGCTGCCTGATGACATCAGTATATGTCATCATATGTAGAGTGCAGCTGGGCATATCCAGCGACCCACCTAGCATTTGCCAGATGGCCAGTCTGCGCATCAATCCCTTTAAAATAAAATTGTCCCTTGGGTTGTTGAACGATGCTTACCTAATATGCACCTCTAATATACATCTCTTAAAACCAAATGTCCCACTAACTATACTTTTGGGATGTATGCGGTTTACTTAATATAAACTTCTCATATATTAGACATTTATCAAAGCAGCACCACTATTTTTATATGATAATAGCAATAATGAAAATGGTATGGCTGTCAAGTAGTCGTATGCTTTCAATCTTTGCACCTGTAAATATTGCTGTTCGTCAGACATATGCCCCCATTCATGCCATTGAACACATGTAATCAAAATGGCTACCCATTAGCTAAAATCTCTAGTAAAAACTTTAAATCTTGTAGGACTAATGTTTTTGTAATTGCTATTGTGTGTTTTGCAGCTCTCCAAAAGGTTTGGTTTTAGAGATGGCCTCTTACACATGCATTACATGCCGAGTGGCCTTTGCAGATCCTGATGTCCAGAGATCTCACTATAAAACTGACTGGCACCGATACAATCTGAAGAGGAAGGTAGCTGACATGCCCTCTGTCACAGCAGAAAATTTCCAGGAACGTGTATTGGCCCAGAGAGCTGTGGTAGAGGAGCAGAGTAAGGAGACAGCGACCTACTGTACAGTGTGCAGTAAGCGATTTTCCACTTTCAATGCATACGAGAACCACCTCAAGTCCAAAAAGCATTTGGACTTGGAGAAGAAGGCAGCCCAAGCTATTACCAAGAAGGTGGAGATGTTGAATGAAAAGAATTTGGAGAAGGGTCTGGTGCCCGACTGTGTGGATAAAGATGCCATGAACACAGCCATTCAACAAGCTATTAAACCACAACCTTGTATGTCTCCCAAGAAGAAGGCTAACACAGGGCAGGAAGGTGGCATTGCTCCTTCTGCAGAAAAACAAGAATCCCATCCAAAGATCAAACCTGAAAAGCCCCCTAGATTGCAGTGGTATGAGCAACAAGCCAAGAGGATGCAGGAGGCTGAAAGTCAAGCAATGGCTGAAATAGCTGAGGTAGAAGATGGAGGTAATAGCACATTTTATCTGTTTCTATTTTTTTGTCTGTTTATGTATATGTATACTTTTGAGATGATTCCTAAAAAGTGTTATTACTTTTTTGAAGTGTTGATGGACCACATGCCAAAGGCACATACCCCAAGAAATTGATAATGCTCTAGAAAGTGGTTTATAAGCCTTACAAAAAGCCTGAAAGGCTGCATCCTTGCCCCACCTGGGAATCATCTGTGTAAAAGGTTACTGACTGATGTCCTGTATTCAGTTTTACAGGCCATATTTAGGGCTTGTTCCCTCTCTTCGGTTTTTTCATAATTGTGTTTACCAACAGGTTGGGAAGATATGGATTCAGAAGAGGAGGAGGAGGATGTTGACAGTGATGAAGAAATGGAGGATGTTGTTGGTGGTGAAGAAGGGAGCTTGTCTACTGCAGAAAATGTTTCGCTGCCTGGGGCAATTCCTATCACAGACTGCTTGTTCTGTGGTCACCACTCCCGGTCACTGATGAAAAATGTTGCTCACATGACAAAGGTGCATAGCTTCTTCATTCCTGACATTGAGTATCTTCAGGACCTCCAGGGCTTAATTGCTTATTTGGGTGAGTATATACATAATCAATAAATGAGCTCTGTCCAGCAGACTTGGGAAACATGTAGCTTTGGAGCTGCTCTTCAATTTTTCTTTTCCTTTCCAGCAGATCTGTTTTTATTTTGAAAGATCTTATTCGCTTGTATTATTTTTACTTCCTAAAATGCTTTTACTGTATTACGTGCAGAAGTTGTTCTACAAACAGTTCTCATGTTGGTGAAGTTGACATTTTATGTGCTACTAGTTCAATAACATACAGACCAAATGTTTTTTTCTGCTGCAAGCTTGCATGATGCTTATGCATATTATCTCAGAACCAATAGTCAAGATGGGCAGATATATCAGCAAACCCTAAACTATTGCTGCAGAACGTGACAATTTTGTCATTACCTGTCCAAAGTTGACAGATGTTTTCATTGCTGCACACACAAAGCTTTCCTGGTACCTGAGCCATGTTAAAATTAGAATGGTCTATGTAAATAAAAGTTCCAGAGGTGTCTGATCAAGCATTTTAATTAATCACTAAGGTCATCTAAAAGTAAACACAGTGATTCTCTTCATGGAGAAGGGAACATGGATATTGTGTATAAGGATTCAGATGTGATAAGAATTGTACAGTATTTGTTGTGAGCTCTAGATAGTCATCTGTAGACTATCGTTGATACCATTTTTTGGCCCAACATTAAAAAACTATGTAAAGTCGCACAATGTTTCAGGGTCTGAAAGGTGTCCTCTTCACATAGAATGCAATTTAATTACATGTTAACTGTTTTTTCTTTCATTTTTTTTAATACAAAACCTAGGTTTTGTAGGTTTTTTTTAATAGCCACTTCATTTCCACTGCAGGTGAGAAGATCGGCGTGGGGAAGATCTGCCTTTGGTGCAATGAGAAGGGGAAGTCCTTTTACACAACAGAATCAGTCCAGGCTCACATGAATGACAAGTCCCACTGCAAGCTCTTCACTGATGGAGATGCTGCTCTGGAGTTTGCAGACTTCTATGACTTTAGGTAATAAGTTAGATTGCTTAATGATTTTATTTTGCCTAAAGGGACACTCCAGCCATCATATGCACTTTAATATGTATGATAGCTGCATGGTCCCTTTCATTTTTTTTTGTCAGTTTTGCTGGATCCCTCTATATACATTTGACCCTTTCCCTACCCTCCCCAGCTAAATGTTGTGCAGGAGATGTGTTAGGCTGAACACATTGCCCTGCACGTGATATACACACCTTCAGCTTTGCCTTGAGGAACACTATGCAGAGGTCTGTTCAGACCTCCATGCACATGTGTGGAGAGTCTTCCCATTGATTTCAGTGGGAAGACTTTGCAGTCACTGATTGCTTCAAGAGATTAATAAATGGCAAGATGTGTCAGGCCATGGAGGAGGGCGCTGCTGCAGCACGGTTGCCTCTTTACTGCCAGGTAAGTGCTTAATTTTTATTTAGTTTTTGTTGGGGAGGAATGCACTGCTGGCAGAGCATTTTTTGTGAAGTGTCCCTTTAATGAACACATTTATTTGGTTAGTTTTCTAATTATAAAAACTTTTGGTGCCTCTGTGTGGTACTTTACAGGATTACAAGGAAACACAATGGGTTGTCTTTAAGCCACGAGCAATGTTTATTTCAGCAATACAGGTTCCAGACTTGAGATAGTTATTGACCCTTTAAGCCAACACAAACCAAAAAAATGAATACTGAACAAACAAATCCCCCAATTTGGAGAACCTACTAAACTGGGCCAAGGCCAATCCCTAGCTATGAAAAGTACTCTGCTAGTCTGAAGCACTTGAAACATAGCATTTCTTTCAGAAGCAAACATAAAGTATACAATCTCCAGCCAGCATTTGCTGGGAGTGTACTCCTGTCAGCTGACCCAGACCTAATGGTTTTAAAGTTTCCTCTTAAAATCCCTATATATAACTGATGGCCTGTTTTAACCTGTTGCTGACAGCGGTTATGCACAACCTCTACTTTTCACCTATACAATCTGTCACACCTTCCCGTTCCTGGTCTATCATTTTTGTTGCTTCATCTTTTCTAATCTGCACTTTAGTCTTTCATGTCTGCATTCTGTTGTTCCATTTCCTTTCGTTCTGGGTATAGGTATAATCGCTGACTGTTTGGTTCAGCTCTTAAATAAACACAATAAACATTGTCCCTTCTTTAAGGAGTAACCTATGGGAATCCAGAAGGTGTTTTTGCAGCTCACTTAAGCCTTTCTTGAAATCGTGAGACATTGGTTTAACAGTTTTATTTACCTTATATGTACCGATGTTTGCTATTCACATGCAAACATGTCGCAACAAACAAGATGCTGAATGGACTCAGTGGCCGTATTCATAGCTTCTGCTTGCACATCTATGGCTTGAACATTTTGCCACACCTGGACTCATGAGACTTCAGTACCATAAAGTCTCCCATTTAAAAAAAAAACATGGGTTTCAAGTTCTAAATATTTAGATTATTTTCTGAAGCATATTTGCAATATTCCTTCTTTAACAGGACTAGCTACCCAGACCATAAAGATGGGGAAGATGTTGAGATGCTTGAAAAAGAGTTACCTGGAGACAAAAATATGGAGTATGATGAAGACACCATGGAACTAGTTCTGCCATCAGGCAAGTGACTTTGTGTGCTATCTGAGCTGCCCATTACTGCCAACAGTTAAGATAGAATTTTTTTCTCAGGTAGCCCTTGATCACGATTTTTTTGTGTTTTTTTTTTTTACCCAGATAACTATTTTTGTACTACACTTTAAACATACATGATTATCGATAAATTATGTTCAGTTTTTGCTAATCTGCACTGTGGCACCACTGTACGTTAACTTCCTTTGCTGAGATGGGGGGCATTGATTGCATGTCTTTTCTGATCAGCACACGCACAGAGATCAATGTGGGAAGATGATGGGGGGGAAAATAGTAATACAAATAACAATAACAAATAATATCAGGACACTAGTCATGCCAAGAAATTACTACCACAAAGTTCTGGTGGTAGAATTAATGAATGGAAAGAGTTAAAATACTAGCAATACTAGCATTTTGAAGACAAAACACCTGGGGTGTGTTGTCTTCAAAAATATATGGTTTGATGGGGTAAATTGCATTGGTTTCAAAGATGTCCCAAATAGCACATGGGGGGCAGAATTACCAGTTTTGGAAAAAATTGTTTTTGAAATAGCAAAATGCTACATGTAATTATTGCCCTATAACTTGCAAAAGAAAACCCATAAAAACATTGGGTATTTCTAAACTCAGGACAAATAGAACCTTTGTAACCTTTACCACATCTACTGGGAAGCACTTATCAGCCGCTCTTATTGAAGTTAAATTCACTACATTTCATCTACTTCCCATAACCTCTAATTCTTTCTTTGTTTTTAAAGTAAAGAATTTAAGAAAATTATGACATTTCAGGTTACCAATCTAAATTTGATCTTGTAGAGCTTTTACTGGACAGTATCAATATCATGTTGGTTTTTCATGTAGATCCTCTTCAATATTGTGTAAGTAATTTGATGCCACTGTATTATGATTATTATTAGTGTATGTGCCCATCAATAAAATTACATGCACTTTCTTCTCTTTTTTTGATCACCCCCCTGCTCACAAAACTGAGGCAGTCCCTCCCCAATGTACAACAATATCACGCTACCACTGTGCACATTGATATGCTGCAAAGGGTGAAGATGGCCTTCCTAATATTAATAGTTTAAGTCAAAGTTCTGATTCAGTTGTTTCTTGGCTTTAAAAATAATATTCCATTGATAGGTAAGATGTAGTAAGGTTAAGACTAGAAAAAGACATTTTCTTATAGCTGTGTTGTTGCTTATCTGCGGCAATGCAAACTTGATGCATGTAGTTAATTGCAAATTTGAATTTGGGTATAGGTTAACTTTTTTTTTTATCTTAGCTGTAATAGGCTTTAGATCTATACTGCCAACATGAACTAAAATTGAAAGCAATCACACCAGATACCAGTTAATATATTTATCTCTAGAGCCATCTTTTACCCTCAGATACTGACTTTAATTGTTGTTTCCAGGAGCAAGAGTAGGACATCGTTCTCTAATGAGGTACTACAAGCAGAACTTTGGTGTATCCAGGGAACTGGTTGTTTCCAGAAACCAAAAGGCTGTGGGCCGAGTTTTACAGCAGTACAAAGCACTGGGATGGACAGGTGGGACCGGTAAGTCTGAAACAATAATTGCAACTGGACACTCCTTTTTGCATGCCGTAAAATGTGTTCCTTGCAAAATGAGATTTATTAAATGTGCAGAGTAGCTTGATGTTGACTTCCTCTTCTGCGTCCCAGTGGACACAACCAGTTACTGATGGTATAGACACAGGAAATGTTAATTTATGTGTTCACTTCTGACAGTGTGAATGGACCCTTTAGAACCTGCAGTTTTAAGAATTGTGTCTAATCTTGCATTTAGTTGTAAAAGTGTTAAATTCAACAGAGCAACTTTTCCTTCTAAAAAGGGAAATGCTAAGATTCTGGCACATCTGTGGCCCTTGAGAAACCGCAAGGTGTGTTTTATAATATGGCTTCGGGTAAAGAAACAAATCTGTCCAATGAAGTTTTGAGTGCTCCCAACACTTTACCGTATTCTCCACAGATACAACTAATTAGCAGTCTTCCTATGTCCTCCTATGGAACTGGCATTCTTTACTTACCTTGTGTTTCATGTGCACAACTTTCCGTCACTATTGTAGGTTGCTGAGCATAGCCTTCTCTGTTTCATGAATTCAAGCCTATCCACACTTCTTATGCATTTTTTACCTGTTTATCTGTCCCAGGTTCATATCTTCAGTGTGGCCGGGATATGAAGTATATCCAGAAGATGAAGTCCAAATGGATGCTGAAGACTGGAATGAGCAATAATGCAACTAAGCAAATGCATTTCCGATGCCAAGTCATGTTTTAAAGTGGTAATGGTTTATTACACTCAAGTGCAGTGTGTATCAGTTTAAACACAGGTCTAGATACCACTCACTGTCTTGGGGTTTGTGACCTGCAATGGTCCTAGATTTGGGATAAAGAGTTCATGAGGCATCTGTTTATGAAACCTTTACACAGTGCCTTATTAATTTATGTTAATTAGGAAACAGGAACTGTTAAGCAGCAAGGGTTGTCCAGACTTTCCCATAGGAAGTATTGTTAAGTGTTCTAGTGTAAACGGAACTTGAAAGTGTTTAAAGCACCTTTGATTTACTAGTGAGAGGGAAAAATGATCATCAATTTTGTGAATGTCTATTAATAAGCAGAACATATCAACAGGATGTTAAGAACCACATTGACATTGGTTAGGGAACTCTAACATTTTATCATAAAATGATGCACCTTTTTGTTAACTTGTTATTGTTTGATTTGGGGCCAGAAAAAACTCATATTCTTGAATATTTTTTTGACCTATGCCTTTGAAAGGTTATTCTTTTACAAACCCTGTTAATTCAAATAAACATTGCAGATCACTCACATCTTGTCCTTTTATAATATTTATTTTACATATTAAAGTAAAATACAAAGTGCTGCCTAACTGAATGTCAAACGTGAGCCTTACTTAATACATATTTGTCATAAAAATATTATAGTTTAACAGTCTGGCTTTTGTATCGGGATATATACAAAAAAGAACCAGGTGTGTCTTATTAACCCCTTAAGCCTTTTGTACCCTTTGAGACCGAGGCTGTTTTAACACTTTTGCAGTGCTCCTGTTAAGATGTAATTTTCTCCTCACTCATTTAGTGTACCCACACAAGTTATATATATTGCTTTTATCAGGACAACAAAGGCTTTCTTCGGATACCATTATCTAATTTACTATATAAAACAAATAATAAAATATGATGAAAAATAGAAAAAAAAAATTCTGACTTTCACCAGAAAAATCTTTTACTCATCCAAAAAAGCTAATGAAAAAACCTGCTAAACAGATTCTACTATTTGTCCTGAGTTTAGAAATACCAAATGTGTGCTTTATTAGGCAATAAGTGCAAGTAGCATTTTGCTATTTTAAGACCATTTGGTCATTCTGCCCCATGTGGTATTTCAGGTATCTTTGAAGCTGGCCAATGCAATTTACCCCATCAAACTGAATGCCTCGGCATCGAGGCATTACAGCAACACCGTTTAAGCAAAAAAAAGTGATCATAGATCACTTTCTAAGCTTGTTTAATGAAATGACATGCCCGGCCCATCATTGGTCGTTAAGTACCGTATTTGCTCGATTATAAGACGAGGTTTTTTTCAGAGCAAATGCTCTGAAAAATACCCCTCGTCTTCTAATCGGGGTCGTCTTCTAATCAGACCTCAAATAGAGGTCTGATTATGAGACTAAGATCCAGATCCCCCGCACCGCTGCAGGGGACCTGGATCCTCCTCTCTCCACCCCCCCCCATACACACACTTACAGGTACTTCCTGCTGTATTGCCGGGGCAGCGATCCGCGTAGACAACGTCCGCTGCAGCCGGAAGGAGGTGTGGCTAGCAGCAGCGGTTTGTCTGCGTCCGTCGCACAAATCCTTCCCCGACTGTCAGATCAGAGTTCCCCGCACCGGTGACGCACCGGTGCGGGGAACTCTGATCTCTGACATCCGTGGAAGGTATACGTGACGGACGCAGACAAACCGCTGCTGCCAACTCCACCTCCTTTCGGCTGCAGCGGAAGGAGACGTCAATCCGCTGCCCCGGCAAAACAGCAAGAAATTGGAAGCACCGGTAAGTGTGTGTTAGTGTGTTAAATGGGGGCATAGGGCATTTCTGGAATGCCTTATACCCCTATATGCCACTCTTGCACTTAGGGGGTTAAAAAGCATATTATGGGGCAGAGTGGCATATAGGGAGGTATAAGGCATTTCACCTCCCTATATGCCACTCTGCCCCATAATATGCCTTTTAACCCCCTAAATGCCAGAGTGGCATATAGGGGTATAAGGCATTTCTGGAGGCAGAGTGCGCTATACAATGCCTTTTAACTCCCTTAATGCCACTCTGCCTCCTGGAATGCCTTATACCTCCCTATATGCCACTCTGCCCCATAATACGCATTTTAACCCCCTAAATGCCAGAATGGGATATAGGGGTATAAGGCATTTCTGGAGGCAGAGTGGCACATAGGGTCAAAAGGCATACCATGGGGCACAGTGGCATATAGAGGGTTAAAAGTGCCACAGTGCCATATTGGTGTGGCAGATGTGCGTAACTGGGGGACAGGTTGGAAAATACAAGGAAATAAAAACAAAAAAAATATTTTTCTCAATCATAGCTTTTATTAAAAAAAATAGTTTACATGAATTAACATTTACTGGTAAAACTGTTTTCCTTTAGGGTCGTCTTATATTCAGGCTTTTTCTTTTTTTCCTAAGTTAATATTCAGATTTTGGGGGGTCGTCTTATAATCAGGGTTGTCTTATAATCGAGCAAATACGGTAACTGTTTTTGCGTGACGTGCCTGACCCATCAATGGACGTTAAGGAGTTAAATTAATTGAGTGAATCAGGGAAGGAGGGCACTGTGAGAGATCTAGGAAGGCAGTCTTAAATATACTCTGACAAGGCTTTTCTGTACCTGCAGCTGCATAAAAATTTGTTCTTTGTACCGTGTTTCCCCGAAAGTAAGACAGTGTCTTACTTTCTTTTTATCCCTAAAAGCCCCACTATGTCTTACTTTCGGGGTATGTCTTATATTGGGAAAAAATTGAGAGTGATGGGAGTTATGATGTACTTTTAGAGCATAATTAGATCATGAAAAAGACATTGGAAATGGTACAGCATAACACCCATCACTCTCACACACTTACCAATCAACACACCTACCAATCCACACGTATACCAATCCACACACATATACACAAATCCACACACGTATACACAAATCCACACACATATACCAATCCACACACATATACACCAATCCACACACATATACACCAATCCACACACATATACACCAATCCACACACATATACACCAATCCACACACACATACACCAATCCACACACACATACACCAATCCACTCTCACTTAATTCTTTCCTACCTTTCCTTTCTTCTTTCAGCTTCTTTTCCTCCTCTTCGCTCCTCTTCTTCAGTTCTGTCTTCTTCCTGGTTCAGAGGGCACGGACAGCGGTGGGGCGCGGCTTCAGTGTTGTGCGCCGGGATCTGACAAGAAACCCTGGCGCACAACAGCTGTTGCCGCGCAGATCACAAGGGAGCGGTATCGGAGGTCATTAACAGACCTCCGGCTCCCTTGAGTGATTTTAAGCCGGGTTGAACCCGGCTTAAAATCACTCAAGGGAGCCGGAGGTCTGTTAAAGACCTCCGATACCGCTCCCTTGCGAGCCTGCTCCTCCGGCGGCGGACATTACTGTCCGTCTCTGGAGGGGTGCCGGGTGCCGCAGGTTGGCACCCCCTGGAGTGTGGCGCCCTGTGCGGTCGCACACCCCAAAGGTCGGCCCTGCTCTAAGGGGCCGGCCTTAGGGGTCTGCGGCCGCACAGGGTTTAAATAAAAACATCGGGGTTTTTTTTCAACTTTATTTAACATCCTCCATGTTAAATAAAGTTAAAAAAACTTTATTTAACATGGAGGATGTTAAATAAAGTTAAAAAAAAACCCCGATGTTTTAATTTAAATCCTGTGCGGCCGCAGACACGTAAGGCCGGCCTTGGTGGGGACTTCCCGGCCCCTTAGAGTGGCGGACCCGGCAAATCCCCCGTGTTTCCCCGAAAGTAAGACATATGTCTTACTTTCGGGGTATGGCTTATATTAGCCGACCCCTCTGAAACCCCCGATACGTCTTACTATCGGGGGTGTCTTACTATCGGGGAAACACGGTATTTAACTGTTTTCATTCCATGAGAATTAAAAACAGACATAAGATAAATCCCTTTTCAAAAGAAATTTAAAATAAAATGTCTTCTACACGGTAGATACCACTGCTGAATTATGACCTAATTTATGTTCCGTAATATCTCCCAATTACAGTTACATCCCACATACATAATTTCTTTTTTATATTCTATATCTGCCCCTTAGATTTTACCCTACGGTGTTTAAGGGGGTCACTTGTAGTGTTAGTGCAATATAGATAGATATCCTTCTGGGGATTGAGGGGATGAATCAGTGAATGAATGAGTATATGAATGTGTGTGTGTGAGTGATAGCATGGATGTGTAAGTGGGGGGCATTGTACAGGGTCACACTCCTATCATCCCCAGCCAACCAGTACATGCTGAAATCTGGGTATGCCTGAGATTGCTGTTAACAATCATTATATATATTAACAGTATTACATTTTTTGTACAATTTTGGTGTGTAACTTTTATTAAAAGTGTGGGATTTTTTTTTATTATTTTCAAAGGCTAAGTGAACCCTGAATTTTTGGTTTTGGTCCAGAATTTTCATTTTGGTGCATCCCTAGAATAAATAGAATTATTTCATTTTTACTTATCCAGAATCCTGAATTTATAGTCACAAAACTTTCTAGGCCCAGAAATCAGCGAGAGGATAAGCAAAGGTCATTTATTTTTTTAATCTGCATATTTTATTAAAGGCCGTATTTTCTCACAGTGAAAAATGAGTGCGACCCATGCACGTATACAATTCTGATGAAGTGGCCCACTGCAGAAAAAACTTGGACACTCCTGTACTAGAACATCCATAGGGTAGCAAAGGGGTTAAAGCACTTACCTCAGAAGGTGCAGCTCTGTGGTCTGACGATTGTTACTCATTGGAGTTTTCAGGCAGGGAGCCAACCAATTAGGTCTGATCAGTTACTTGTCACTGTGCAACACATACGCCACTTTTGTGTAGACACAAGCTGCTAACATATCTTGCATCATAACAAACAGTCTGCTTACTACCACCTCAAGCCAAGCTCTTGCAAGCTATAAAAGGTATTCAGATTAATTTGGACTGTTATGCCAGATCTGCAAGCAAGTTTACTAACTCATATTATGCATGTTTTCCTGTATATGTACCAAATATGTTCCACATATCCACCTCTCATTAAAGTTAGTCTTCCTTACATTAAATAAAAGGAAAAATCTCAGCAAGAGCATAATTATGCAAATTACAATTAACCATTTCAGTGTCTCAGGAAAGTTGTGCATTAATTTACCTATATAGACAAACAAGAATTATATTATTTCAGAGTAGCGTCCATGGTGGTTGCTGCATCTGCAAGAGATCAATGGAGACAAGAAAACAGCTTGAAAAAGGTAAGCGACCAGGGAGCACATAGAATTTTTTTTTTCCTGTCGTATAGTGTCAGTACCACGGGGTGTCGCTCTTCCTAGGGACAAGGACCTAGAACCGAAGAGGTTAAGATACCTCCTAACCCCTCCTACTCCTCCCTATAAGAGCCCCGGCAGCCCCAATACCTCCAGTTCTTCCTTGTCCCTTGTCAGGGACGGACCTTTTTCTTTTTTCGTTGGTGGGGCACACGGGTTGTGTCCGGGGGTTCCCTCCGATTGCTCCCCGGGTGGTGAGCAGAGCGAGGAGTAACGTCTGCATCGGCGGACGTTACGGAGCCATTTAGACGCTGCGCTCTTATGCCGGCAGGAATTGGAGCATGCGCACAGCGGTGGAACGCACGCCAGAGGGCGCTGCGTTCCACCAAGAGTACTGACACGCTATTGAGCATGCGTGATTCAGTTTCTCTTTTTCAGGGCGCGAAAACTAACTGGTTTTTCGCATATATATATAGCAGTGCTGCCCAGTCTGACAGCAGAGGAGCTTGTCAACACTGGGATTTCCGTGTCACCAGCCCCCCCACACGGATTGAGGAGTTGTAAGGTAGGATTTGGTTAATCTTATCCCTTCAAATCCTCTGCCCTGTATTTTTTTTTTTTGTGTTTTTTTTATATTAGATGTCTAGTCCGGTTTCACCAGATAAGCCGGATAAGGAGAAATCTTTTACACCTGCTCCAAAAAAGGCTGTGGTTAAAACTAAACATTTATCGTGCACTGAATGTGCCACTCCGTTGCCGGATGGTTGTAAGAAGAAATTTTGCAATGCCTGCTCCGCTGAGAGTTTGGCAAAAGAAAAACAAAAAGACATGCAGTCTTTTTTAGGTTGGTTCCAGGACAACCTGGCACAAACGTTTGAAACGGTTAAGGCAGCAGCAGCTACACCTGTGGAACCCGTAAGAATTAAATCCCACAAACGTAAGAGGGTATCATCCCCTCATTCTGATTTATCCTCTGGAGAGGTTTCTAGCTCATCCTATTCGGCTTCATCTAGCGAAGAGTCAGAGGATGAGACTAATTTTCCTCCACAGGAGCTGCGTAAATTTGTTAAGGAAGTCTCACGGCTTTTTCAGGATTCAGACCTGTCGGCGCACCCTAAAGGGTTGCCTATGTTATCTCACATGCAGAATCTCATGTATAGATAGTGGAATAATCCAGGCAAAAGAGCCTTTATATCAAAGCACTCTAAGCAGCTTTTTTACCTTCAAGGCGATGAAAAATGGGAAGATATCCCTAAAGTAGACGTCCAGATAGCCCAGCTTTCCAAACGTACGACCATTCCCATTAGTGAAGTGGCTGGTCTTAAGGATCCTATGGATAAGAGGGCAGAAACGTCTTGTAGACGGGTGTACCAGTCATCTGGGTTCCAGTGTAAAGTGGCGTTGTCTAGCGCATCTGTGGCTAAAGCGCGAGGTGTCTGGTTGCAGTCCTTAGAGGGCAGTCTTTCAGAATCTATGGATGAAGGTTTGTCTAAACTATTTAAAAACCTGAGACTGGCTAATAGCTTCCTGCTGGAAGCTGCAGTTGAGAGCCTTAAGCTGTCAGCCCGTAACATGGGTTTGTCTTCCGTTGCTAGAAGGGCATTATGGCTACGCTCCTGGGCAGCAGATACTGCCTCCAAATCTACTCTATGCGATCTGCCCTTTGAAAGAACCAAACTATTCGGTTCTTCCTTGGAGGAACTGATCAGACATGTCTGATACTAAAAAGGCACTTCCTCAGGATAGGAAAAGCAGATGGAACAAACGATACCAGTATAGACCTTCCAGGCCTTTTCAACCAGTGTTCAAGACTCAAGCCTTTCGTAAACAACACGATAGAAAATTTCAGGAACACCCTAAGAAACCAGAGGGTAGGAAGTTCTGACGGTGTTGGAGGTCGTCTGCAATGGTTCCTACCAAAATGGAGACAAACCACAAACAATTCCTGGGTCCTCAGAATCATTGCGGACGGGTACAGGATAAAGTTTTCCAGAATTCCACGTCCTCTGTTCCTGATTTCGTTTTACCCCTCTCAGGTGAAGAACTCAGCACTGTTTGCCGAAAGCCTTACCCTTCTAAAAAAGGGTGTCATAGAGCCTGTTCCAAAGAATCAGGAGTTTCAGGGAGTTTATTCCCGACTCTTCCTGGTCTCAAAACCGGATGGGTCCTTCCGTCCAATCCTGGATCTAAAGAGAGTCAATGCTTGTGTTCCTTACCGTCACTTCAGAATGGAATCCATTCTCACGGTTACCCGCCTGTTGAGACAAGGGGACTTTATGGTTACATTAGACCTAAAAGATGCCTATCTCCATGTGCCTATCGCCATAGCCTCCAGGAAATATCTCAGGTTTGCCATAAGAGTCGGGACAAGAGTTCGTCATTTCCAGTTTACTGCTCTCCCTTTCGGCCTGTCGTCAGCTCCTCGGATCTTCACAAAGCTTTTAACTCCTATTGCAGCGGCTTTACGGAAAGAGGGGGTCACAGTCGTCCCTTATCTAGACGATTGGCTGCTGAAAGCAAGTTCTTCTCAGGAGCCCCGGGCACATCTCAGCTTTATGACCCGATGCTTGGGGGAACACGGCTGGATCATAAACCACAAAAAGTCCAACCTGATTCCAACTACGAAGATCCAGTTTCTGGGGCTCATAGTGGATTCCGTCTCATCGAGACTTTATCTCCCACGCTCCAAGATCAAGAAAATAAAGAATCAGGTTTCCTTTCTGCAACAAAATCCAACCCTTCCCTTCAGGTTGGCTATGAGTATCCTGGGCAGTCTTACAGCGTGTATTCCGGCAGTAAGCTGGTCCAAAGCACAGTTGAGACCCCTGCAATGGGACATCCTACAACAGTGGTCCAGGAGACCGGAGGATCTGGATGTCACCTTCACGGTGTCCAGAGAGGTTTTACTCCGGCTGAATTGGTGGAAAGCGAAGGGGCGCCTCACCCAAGGGCGATCTTTTCTACCACGTCATTGGGTCACCCTCACCACGGATGCCTCCAAGGTAGGCTGGGGAGCTCATCTACTCGACCTCTGCAGTCAGGGCAGCTGGTCCTTAATCGATCAAGCCCAATCATCAAACTTTCGGGAACTGAAAGCTGTGTTCCTGGCACTCAAGACCTTCAGTCCAAGATTACGGGGGAAAGCTGTGAGAATTCAGTCCGACAATGCCACCACAGTCTCTTATATAAACAGACAGGGTGGCACCCGAATTCCAAGACTACAGGACCTGTCAGACCATCTCATGCGCTGGGCCCAAAGAAACCTGGAGGATTTCGCAGCAACACATATCAAAGGAGTAGACAACAGTCTGGCAGACGATCTCAGCAGATCTCGTTGCTCCCAAGCAAACTGGTCCCTGGACAAGAGCATTTTTTCTCTCCTAGTTCAAAGATTCGGCCTGCCAGATATAGACCGTATGGCGACCAGACAAAACAGGAAATTGCCAGTTTTTGCCTCCCTTTACAGGCAGGACAATCCTCCCCTGCTAGACGGAATGTCAGTGGTTTGGTCTTTCAAGATGGCTTATGTGTTTCCTCCAGTAGCCATGATTCCTCGGATCCTCCTAAAGATTCGGGTAGACAGAGCCAGGGTTTTAGCTATTCTCCCTTATTGGCCGAATCGAAGTTGGTTTTCGGAGCTGCTCAGTATGGCGATTTCAGTATGGGAGCTGCCAGTTTCCTCCCATCTTCTGGAAAACAAGAACCTGTCCAGGGATGTTCTTCTACAGTTCAGATTGACGGCCTGGCTGCTGCAAGGATGATCCTCCGGAGCAGAGGCATTTCCAATTCTATGTCAGAGATCCTCCTGGGTTCAGTACGAAGATCTACGTCCACTATTTATCTTCGAGTCTGGAATAAATTTCTCCACTGGTGTATCCCCAAAGGTTTGGATTTCTCTTTTCCCCCCACAAGTTCTGTTCTGGACTTTTTGCAGGAAGGTTTTTCAGCGGGTCTCACAGTCTCGACGCTTAAGGGACAGGTTTCAGCCCTGAGTCATTTTCTCCTGTCTGAGTTGGCGTCCCAAGTTCTCGTCAGGCGTTTCTTTAAGGCTGCCATCATTCAACGGCCTCCCAGACGTTCGCATTTTCCGTCCTGGGATTTGTCATTGGTCCTCCAAACACTCTGCTCTGAACCATTCGAACCTTTGGAAGAGGTATCTCTAAATTTTTTATCCCTCAAGACGGCTTTTTTGGTAGCCATTACCTCAGCAAGGAGGGTCAGTGAACTTCAGGCTCTTTCCGCGGCTCCAGAATTTACTATTTTCCACCAAGATAAAGTCGTCCTGTATGTTAAACCTTCTTTTTTGCCCAAGGTTATCTCTGAATCTAATGTCAATCAGCCGTTAATTTTACCCTCTTTCTTCCCATCTCCTTCAACTCCGGAAGAATCACTCTGGCACACTCTAGACGTCCGCAGAGCTCTACGACTTTATGTAGACCGCACTGCTTTTTTCCGCTCTATGGATCAATTGTTTGTTAATTATTTTGGTAGATCCACAGGCAATGCGGCCTCCAAGCACACGATATCTCGATGGCTTTCCAACACTATTCGCTTAACCTACTCTCTCAGCGGTCAGGTTCTTTCATCCCACGTTACTGCTCACTCCACCAGAGCTATGGCTACATCCTGGGCTGAAAGGTCTTCGGCATCTCCGGAAGAAATATGCAAAGCAGCTACTTGGTCTTCCTTTCACACGTTTATCAAGCATTACCGGCTAGACATCTTCTCCTCCTCTGATGCTGACTTCGGGCGTAAGGTGCTCCAGGCAGTTACCACGTGACCATTTTCCCCACCCAGAGGGGGTCATCTTGCTATATCCCCGTGGTACTGACACTATACGACAGGAAAAATAGTAATTTTACTTACCGTAAATTCTTTTTTCCTTAGTGTAGTGTCAGTACATATATCCCTCCCTGTGCGTTTTGTATTAAAATTATTTTTGCAAGCTATCTTGTGTTTCTTGGTACTTTCAGGAGGTATTGGGGCTGCCGGGGCTCTTATAGGGAGGAGTAGGAGGGGTTAGGAGGTATCTTAACCTCTTCGGTTCTAGGTCCTTGTCCCTAGGAAGAGCGACACCCCGTGGTACTGACACTACACTAAGGAAAAAAGAATTTACGGTAAGTAAAATTACAATTTTTTTTTTTTGTACAACAGATTTTATTTTTCCCTGCCATCCCCGGTGACACTACTGATAGACTCCTCCTCCGTACCTGAGATAGGACAGGACTCAAACACTTAAAAGCCCCTCCCTTCCCGGATAGCCCCAATGTTTTTTCTTTCCCTACATTCGGTAGGAAGGACTCGTCACCCCGTCTTTGGTTCTAGGTTGAGCCGAGGTCCTGGGCTAAGCCCCCTTGGTCGGAGAAAACCCTTTGCACAGTTTGCTGTAGCCATGCTGCCCGGTACTACTTACCTTTGTCGCCGTCACTGCTCCTGGCGCCTCCAATGTGGCTTCACGGGTTTAAGGGTGGCTGGTTCGACGCTTTGTCTTGAGGCTCCGGTGTTTCCCGGGGCCCTGCAGAATCCATGGTGGCGTCTGTCATGGCAATCCTCACGTTTCCGTTGGAGAGCACTACGCGTTTCCGGTAGTGTGTTCCTAGCCTTGTTTTTGGATAATTTCAAAATGTTTGCAGCAGTTTTCCTGCCATCCCAGGTGACACTAATGAGAGACTCCTCCTCCGTACCTGATAGGGTAGGACTCAAAAGGTTAAAAGGCCCCTCCCCTCCTAGCACCCTCCGTGTTTTTACCTGCCCAACATCAGGTAGGGAGGACTTGTCTACCCCGTTTGTTGTGTTATACGGCTCTAGGTTGAGCCTGTTCTCCCTGGGTTAAGCCCCCCTGGGTGGGGGATACCTTCACCTTAGCCGGATGGCTGGTGCCTCGCTGCCCCGCGCTTACTCACCTTTGCTGAGCGGTTGTCCCTCCGGCTTCCTCTCCTCTGCTACCGGCTCCTGCAGATCCGCCTGTGCCTTCAGTGTTCTTAGATGCTGCGGCCCAGCGTCTCAGCATTTTTCAAGATGGCGTGTCTGCTTCTTCCGGCTAGGATTTTTAGGCATGTCCGGTATGCATTCCTAGCCTCGTTTTCATCACAATTCAAAATTTTGGTGACAAATTTGCTGCTGTTGCAGCTTGTAGCCTGGTATGGAGCTATTTAAGCGGTGTGGTGAGTTGATGATTGATTATTGTATGTTTCTGCCGGTGCTGTTGCATCCTGTTTGATTATGTCTGCTCCAGATAATATCCTCCCTTTGTTGAGCATAGACCTAAAAAGGCTGTAGCTAAAACCAAGCATGCACAGTGTTCTGGTTGTCACAAGCCTCTGCAGGATTCCAAGAAAAAGCTCTGTTCTGCCTGCCTAAAGTCCGTTGGGGATTCTGAAGCCTCTGGTGGGAGAGAGTTTTTGGCCTGGCTTAAGGAGGAGATGCAGTCCACCTTTTCTGCCTTTCGTCAGTTGGTTCCTGCTCCTTCCCATCTTCCGGCGGTACGGGAACCATCTCTGCTGGGTCACCAGCAGTTCTCTGACTCCGAGTTTGATTACCCTGAGGCGGAGTATTATTCATCAGAGGAAGGAGAAATCCGGGAAGAAAGTTCCTTTTTGTTTCCGGTGGAAGAAATTGATACTCTCATTTCTGCTGTAAGGTCTGCCATGAACTTGGAGGAAACAGCTACACAGCTACAAACTGCTTAGTTTCTCTAAGCAGTCACCTTCTTTCCTTGTACATCCTGCTTTATCCAAGATCATTAAGCAGGAATGGCATCATCCAGAGAGAAGAGTTAACCTGTCCAGGCGGGTGAAGCGCCTTTTTCCTTTTGATGAGGACTTTGCCCAATTCTGTGCAACTCCGTTGGTTGACACCGCAGTGATGAAGGTCTCCAGAAAGACTGCTTTGCCACTGGAGGATGGCTCTCATTTTTCGGACCTCATGGAAAAGAAAGCTGAAGCTGCCGTTAAAAAAATCTTTTCAGGCCTCCACTGCTGCCTTTAAACCTGGGATAGCATCTGCCTCAGTTTCTAGGGCTGTTAAAATCTGGCTGTCTCAGATTAAGGAAGATGTTGCCGCAAAAACACCTAGAGAGACTATCCTCAAGAACATTGCTGCTGTGAAATTGGGGGTGGATTTTCTCTGCGATTCCTCAATTGAAAAAGTCAGGATGTCAGCCAGGGCTTCTGCACTTTCTGTGGCGGTCCAAGGGGCCTTATAGCTTAAAGCTTGGGTGGCTGTTTGTCGAGGAACTGGAGTCCCTGCTTGAGAAAACTACTGGGGATAAACATTGGATGTCACAACGCAGAACTGCTTCCAGAAGACGGCAGTCCTTTCGTCCATACTTTTCAGGCCAGTCCAGGGGCTATGGTTCTGGTTTCTTTCGCCCAGCAAGGGAACATGCCTTCCGGGGCACATTGCATCGTGAAAGGGGTAGACATGACAGGTTTGCCTTCCCCAAAGCGGCCCAGGACCCCAAAAGCAAATGACTCTGCCTGCATCCCGGTGGGGGGAGAAGACTTTTTGTGGACAATTGGTTCTTCATCACCCGAGATCCCTGGGTATCTACAATTCAAGATCAGGCCTGCAGACCAGTTTTTGATTTCCCACCTTCCTCAGAACCTGGAACAGCGGGGATTCCTGTTGTCTGCTATCCAACAGTTTGCAGATACAAAAGTCCTGATTCCCATGCCCCTGCGGGAACAGGGTCAGGGAATTTACTCTAGGGTCTTTTTGGTTCCCAAAGCACCAGGGGGATTTCATCTCATAATAGACCTACGTTTCCTGAACAGTCACCTTCAGTTTCTGAGGTTCAAGATGGAGACTGTAAGATCAACTCTGGACTCTCTCAACCTCTGAGACTTCATGGTCTCCATAGACCTAAAGGATGCGTATCTTCATGTCCCTATGCACCCTTCCCATCAACGGTTTCTGCAGATAGCTATTCCTTGGGGTTCAAGGATCAGACATTTTCAATTTCAGGCTCTTCCATTTGGCCTGTCTCCAGCCCCCAGAGTATTCTCCTGGCAGTGGTGGTGGCCCATCTCAGATGTCAGGGCATTTTGGTCATCCCTTACCTGGACGATTGGCTGATTCACACTCATTCGGTAGCTCTCCTTCAGTCTCACCTTTCCCGGGTGGTCAATACGCTACAGGATCTCGGCTCCAATGAGACACTCTGGCCACAGGAAGACTATGGGCTCTGTCATCCAAGGAGCTACTTACCACAGACACAAGCAGAACAGGCTGGGGAGCCACTTATCAGGACAGCTTTGTACAAGGCCTTTGGTCTCCTGCCACTCAGCTCCTACCCTCAAACTGCCTGGAGCTGCTGGCGGTAGAGAAAGCCCTACATCACTGGGAACAGCTGCTAAATCCCAAGGGTCTTTGAATTCCCAAGCCGATTTTCTGAGCAGGACTTCCGTTCAAAGCAACGAATGGGCTTTGCATCCAGCAGCCTTCCTCATGATTGTCCAACGGTGGGGATTGCCCGAGATAGATGTTATGGCCTCCAGGGGCAATGCTCAAGTTCCAGCATTCTTTTCCCTCAATCCTCAGGACCAGCCGCTGGCGGTGGATGCCTTCACCCAGACTTGGAGTTTCAGCCTCGCCTATGTTTTCCCTCCGTTTCCTCTAATATCCAAGGTTCTGCAGAAAATCCAGACCGACCGGGCGTCTGTTATACTGGTGGCCCCAGACTGGCCCTAGTGTGTCTGGTATGCAACCTTAGTCACACTCAGTCACGCACCGCCCCTGCGGCTCCCGGCCTGGAAAGACCTGCTTCACCAGGGTCAGTTCCTTCATCCAAATCCTGCGGTATTTCAGCTGACGGCTTGGAGGTTGAACGGAACATTCGGAGGTCTCAAGGTTTCTCTAATCCAGTTACAGAAATGCTTCTTCGCAGTCGTAAGAAGGTCACATCCCTCAGATATATTAAAGTGTGGAAGAAGTTTTGTAGCTGCTACATCTCCAGAAAAATTCTTCCATCAGACCGTTCACTGGCAGCCATTCTGGAATTTTTACAAGTGGGGTTTGACCATGGGCTTCAACCTTCTACCATCAAGGTCCAGATTTCCGCCCTCAGTGCTCTACTTGGTTTTGATTTGATTTCTATTTCAGTCATCAGGCGTTTTCCAACGCTATGGTACGTATTCGTCCTCATCCTGTCTCCAAGATGGTGCCCTGGGACCTGAACCTGGTCCTTCGCAGGCTGATGTTACCTCCTTTTGAGCCTCTTCAATCCGTTTCCCTACACCTGTCGTCTCTGAAGACGGCCTTCCTGGTGGCTAATACCTCTGAGAGGCATATTAGTGAACTCCAGGCCCTTTCTATGAAGGAGCCGTTCCTGCGTTTTTTTCCGGATAAGGTCGTTCTCGCTTTGCCCCCAGAATTTTCACCCAAAGTACAGACAGCTTTTCAGAGGGACCAAGAAATTGTGTTGCCTACATTCTTCCCGTCCCCTCGATCGGCGGAGGAAGAAGCTCTTCATACTTTGGACTTGAAAAGATGTCTGTCGAATTATCTGGAACGTACACGACCTCTGCGCAAGTCTTCCAGTTTGTTTATAGCCTCTTCTGGTCCCAGTAGAGGTCTTAGCATTTCCAAACGTACGATGGCGAAATGGATTGTGTCAACTATCAGCTTGGCTTACACTGCAGCTAGCGGTGTTTCCCCTCCCGGGATTCGTGCCCACTCTACCCGCGCAGTTTCCACTTCATGGGCTGAACAATGTCTCTTCTCGCCTGAACACATCTGCGTACATTTGTACGGCATTATAGACTCGATCAGATGGCGCAGGAGGATGCACTATTCGGTCGTACGGTTCTTGGGGCTGTTTTCCCCCCCTGAGGTTTTGTTTCCCACCCTTCTTCTTTGTTATATCTCTCATTAGTGTCACCTGGGATGGCAGGGAAACAAAGTTCTACTTACCGAGAGCTTCTTTTGCCTGCCAATCCCTGGTGACACGTTTGGTTTCCTCCCTTCCTTTCAATAAATTTTGTTGCATCAGTTCTGTTTTCCTGTGTGGTCTTTGATATTCACTGAGGGTGCTAGGAGGGGAGGGGCCTTTTAACCTTTTGAGTCCTGCCCTATCTCAGGTACGGAGGAGAAGTCTGCCCTAAAAATTTTAAGAGCGCAAACTGATATTGTAATACGTGTTGCCGACAAAGGGGTGAGGTGGTTTTGCAAGACACCAATGACCCTACAGTTGTTTTCTGACAAGAATTTCTTTTTTGCCTCCCATCTGATAACACCAAACAATTTCACTAAAGAACTTTGTATATTATTACAGTCTGCCCCCATTGGGGATTATTTCTAAAGAGGAGTATAGGTGTTTACTTGTCGAGGATCTTCGGATAGCTATGTTCTACCACCTCTCAAAGTTTCACAAATGTGTGGGTCAACCCCCAGGTTGCCCCATTGTGTTGGAAATTGGTTCCCCAACATCAAATCTTTCATTATATGTGGCTCTTTTCCTACAAGTAGTTGTGCCTTTGATGCCTGCTTATTTGTGAGATAGTACAGAACTTAATATACTAGATAAAACCCCTTGGGATGTAGATCTATATCTCATTACTGACATCCAGCCTCTCTATACCTCTATAAGACATCAAGACGGTATTAGGAGAGTAATGAATGTTCTTGATAAATATGATTTCCTGAGTGTTCCTCATAGAAAATTCATCGAGGATAGCATGAGATTTGATGGTGACATTTTTCTGCAAATTTGCGGCACGGCGATGGGGACACGTTTCACTCCCAGTTATGCCGACGCTGCAGTTAAGAAATCATTTGAGGCTTCTGCTGCCATCCTTAAACCAGGAATTGCTTCTGCCTCCGTTTGCTGTCGTGAAATTGGCCGTGAATTTTCTCTGGGATGCCTCCATTAAAAACATCAGGATGACAGCCAGAGCTTTGGCGCTTTCAGTTGCAGCTAGAAGGGCCTTGTGGCTTAAGGCCTGGGCGGTGGATAATGCCTCTAAGAACAGACTTCTTAATATCCCTTTTAAGGGTAAGACTTTATTTGGGGAAGAGCTGGAGTCCCTTTTGGAGAAAACCACAGGGGACAAGCATTGGAGGCCTCAGCAAAAGTCCTTTCTGCCATTCTTCCTGGGACAATCTAGAACTATGGCCTCCAGAGGACAGAGCTTCCGAGGGAGATTCCCTCGAGGAAGGGGGAGATTTGACAGACTCGCCTTTCTCAAAGCGTTTCAAGACCCCAAGAACTCTGCATGACGCCTCCTCCATTCCGGTGGGAGGAAGGCTCCGATTTTTCAGGGACAGTTGGTTCTCACTCACCCGAGATCCTTGGGTGAGAGCCATTGTATCGCACGGCTATCGTCTTCAATTTCGGACCAGACCTTCAGAACGTTTTGATCTCCTACCTTCCTCCAGACTAGGCAAGGCGGTCGGTCCTGTTATCTACCATTCAGCAGTTGACAGACCTCAGAGTCCTGTCCCTTGGCTGGAACTGGGTTTATTCTCTGTTTTTTCTGGTCCCCAAGAGGCCGGGAGGTCTTTGCCTAATAATAGACTCAAGCTTTCCTTCCTCCTGCCAGGATCAAGGGTTCGGTTTCTAGTGCGCAGAGTTTGCTCTGTGCACCGAAGCTCCTTGAGGTTATGCATGTCCCTGCTGGGCAAGATGGTCTTCGCTAGATGGTCTTCGCTAGGTACGTGGTGTTCTCGGCTCTGGCCCACATGAGAGTTCTTCAAAGATTTGTCCTCAACCATCTAGAAGACAACCCATTTGCTCTGGACAGGCTTGTCTGTCTTCCACCACTTCCCTCTCCTGGTGGCTCCATCAGAACATCCTTGCTGCGGGGAGAAGATGGCCTCGTCTCCAAGGTACTTCTCACCACCGACGCCAGCGTCAGGGGATGGGGAGCTACGGATCAGAACCTGTTCGTGCAGGGTCTCTGGTCTCCAGCTACGAAACTTCTTCCCTCGAACCGTCTGGAGTTGCTTGCAGTAGAAAGAGCTCTGCATCACTGGGAACATCTGTTCGCCGGCAAGGACATTTTGCTTCGCTCCGACAACCAGGCAGTGGTAGCCTATGTCAACAGACAGGGGGGCACCAGAAGCCCTCGACTTCTCCGTATATAGCTCAGGAATTCCTTTTGGGCAGAGTCCCGTCTCATGACTCTGTCTGCTGTCCACCTCAGAGAGACTTTGAATTCCCAAGCAGAACTCCTGTGCTGAGCGGCGAGTGGGCTCTGCATCCGGCAGCCTTCGACCTCATCGTCCAACAGTGGGGCTTACCTGAGATCGACCTGATGGCATCCAGAGACAATGCTCAGATCCCTGTCTTCTTTTCCCTCAAGCCTCAGGATCATACCTTGGCGATAGATGCCTTCGCCCAGGAATGGAATTTCCATCTCGCCTACGTTTTTTCCTCCCTTTGCTCTGATCTCCATGGTCCTACAGAAAATCAAGAAGGGCCGTGCCTCCGTGATCCTGATACCACCAGACCGGCCAAAGCGCGTCTGGTATTCGGACTTGATCACTCTAGGTCTCTCTCCCCCTCTGAAGCTCCCGGCTTGGAGAGACCTTCTGTGTCAGGGTTCATTCCTGCACCCAAATCCTGCCATGTTCCAACTGACGGCCTGGAGATTGAACACAAACTGCTGAGAGCACAAGGTTTTTTCTTTTCCTGTGGCCGAGACTCTTCAGAGTAGAAAGAAGGTTACCTCTCTGCGAAAGATTAAGATCTGGAAGAGATTTCACGGTTGGTGTTGTTCCAGGGGAATTTTGCCATCTTCCTGTTCCTCGGCCTCTATCCTGGACTTCTTCCAGCAGGGATTCGACAGTGGACTTCAACCTTCTACTATCCGGGTGCATATTTCTGCCATCAGTGCTCTCCTGGGGTTCGAGCATACATCTCTGCCTGCGGTCAGACGTTTTACCAAGACCATCATCCGGATGTCACCAGGATGGTTCTGTGGGACCTGAATATCATCCTTCGTAGACTCACATTACCTCTTCAGTTGGTTTCTCTGTATTTATTATCACTGAAGACAGCCTTTTTAGTAGCCATTACTTCCGCTCATCGGATTTGTGAACTTCAGGCTTTGTCTATGAAGGAACCGTTTCACCGTTTTTTCCCGGATAAGGTGGTTCTCTCTCTACCGCACCCAAGGTTCAGTAGGCTTTCCACAAGAACCAGGAGATCATGCTGCCTACCTTTTTTCCTGCTCCTGGCTCCTCTGAAGAAGCTCTTCACATTCTCGATCTGAAGAGATGTCTCACCATCTATTTGGAACGGACTCTGCCCCTGCGTAAGTCCTCTCGTTTGTTTGTGGCCTCTTCGGGGCCCAACAGGGGTGTCAGCATCTCCGAGTCTTCCATCGCTAAGTGGATTGTTGCGGCCATCAACGTGGCATATTCTGAAGCCTGCCAACCTGCTCCTGTGGGGATCCATGCCCACTCTACTAGGGCAGTCTCCACTTCCTGGGCCGAAAGATGTTGTATTTTGCCTGACCAGATCTGCAAGGCGGCTACTTGGTGAACTCTCCACGCTTTTGTACAGCATTACCGTCTCGACCAGATGGCTCAGGAGGACTCTCATTTCAGTCGGAAGGTCCTTGAGGCTGTTTTGTTTCCTTAAGTTTACCCACCCTTCTGCTCTGGTTCATCTATCCTTAGTGTCACCTGTGATGACATGGAAACAGGAAGTTCTACTTACCAAGAGCTTCTTTTCTCTGCCAATCCCTGGTGACACGTTTTTGTTCCCTCCCTTCCTTTCAATAAATGTTGTTGCATCAGATTGCTTTTCCTGTGTGGTCTTTGGTGTTCACTGGGGTTAGTAGGAGGGAAGGGGCTTTTAAAGTTTTGAGTCCTGCCCTATCTCAGGTACGGAGGAGGAGGAGTCTATCCTTAGTGTCACCAGGGATTGGCAGGGAAAGGAAGCTCTCGGTTAGTAGAACTTCCTGTTTCTCTGGATAGAACAGCCGAGAAATTCAGAACCACTACATTTTTTAAATCTGTGGACAAAGATACCTCCCTCCGAGCAAAACAGTTGCCATGATAGGAAATGGATTGAGAATATGCCAAAGGGTCAATTTAGAAGGAATTGTTCTACCCTTGAAGATTTTAATATCCAGGCTGGGTTCATTAGAGATAGATTCCTCGAAAGAGGTGACAATAAAAATGTTGTGATGAAGGCCTTTTGGGAAGTCAGAAAGATGGACAGATATATATAAATCAAGGCAAGCATTTGAACAAATATAAAAAATATAAGATTGAGAAGGTGAATGGCTTATGCCTCACCCAGAATTCTTCTAGTGGCTTTAATATGGGCTTCATCATTACTTTTTCTGATAGAGTGCCAGAAATTCAGATGATTTTAGATAAATATTGGCACATCATTAAGGGCGATCCTTTCCTTGGAGACATATTACCTGCTAGTAGCCAAATTATCTGCAGGAAAAATAGTAACTTGAAAACTATTTTGGCTCCAACTGATATATCCAAAACATTACAGGCAGAAAAACCCAGATGTGAGAGATGAGACCATTGTAGCGTCTAACACTAACCCAAAGAAAGTTTTATGAGCTTTATTAATAAGACAATTTTTAAAATTCAAAGACATTACCTGATACATGCTGGAGTGCCCTTTGGCCGTACCAGTAGGAGATTTAAGAAATGACTGTATGAACACCGATAACATAAGACTATGTCAGGGTACCAGTGAATCAGGACGGAGGCAAAAAGGTACTGGTCAAAATGTTTATTAAAATAAAATAATAACAAGAATCCAAAACATAAGACAAGTGGGTGGTCGTAGAACAAGCCAAGGTCAGGCGCCAGAACGGGTAGTCATACGAGCCAAGGTCAGGAGTCCAGAAATCCACGTAGTCCAAAAGCAGGCAGGAGTCAGCACCAGAATGGGAGTCAGACAGGCCAGGTCATACACAAGAATCAACCACTGGAAGGAAGCGCGCACTCACAGGTCCGGAACCACGAAAGGGCAACCAGCAACTGAACTAGCTGGTTAATATAGTCACAGCCTGCAGGAAGAGGAGGGGTTAACTTGGACATAAAGTTGGAAGAGGAAGGGGGCGCGGCCTAACAAACATGAGGAGGAAAGCCAGTGCAGGTAGGCCGAAACCCTGACAGACTGGGATATAAAAAGCATACAATTTCCAAGCACTTTAAAGATTGCCATCGGAAAGATGACTCCCAACTTAGGGCGTTTGCTATGGAGCAGGTGTGTTTGGAGCCAAGATCCACTAGGGGGCGCTCGTGTATACCATTCGATATAAATGGAAAATAAAGACAAAAAGAAAAAAAACTAATAGTGTAGATGTTGAGATAAATGTGATTCACAGGATATATCCCGAATTTCTCACTCACAGTGTGTCTGTGTTAATCAAGGTACAGTCAAGGCAAGTCTCGGGATCCACATATGAAATGTATGCAAGAAAGCACAAAAACAAAGAGGATCCAATAGTGTGGTACTGTTTCAAAGGCAGGGAACGCAAATGTGGTAATGTGCTTACAATTATGTAGATCAATCAATGCCCATAGTTCCTGGGTTCCTCTGCTCTGGATATCCAGGGTTTTCTTATGATCAGGTTCCAGAAAATGTATAGTGTCTGCCAAGGAGCGACTATAAATTGCCACACCATAGATATAGTAAAAAAAGTATTTTATTCTGGATCCTTTCCAGGGTAAAAATAAACTAGATATGTATAAGACAGCTAATATTTAAAAACACTATAGTAAAAAATAATAAAAAAGCTTTTAAAAGTCCATATGCAGGTCCTTATAAAAGACTGTAGAGCTATCCAAGAAGTTCACTCAACGCGTTTCGCCGTTCTGGCTTCATCAGGAGTGTTTGAGTGTAGTCTTTCGGTGTTCTTTTATATGTACGGCACCATCTTTGTGCCGTCTCCGTCTCAGCGTCTGACGTCAGTGTGATCTTCTTCCGGGTTTCATTCATGATCCGTATGTCCGATTTCTCTTCATGTGGATGTGGTAAGTAAGTGAAAAGAAAGGTAAGTGTTTGGAGCCAAGAAAGGGGAACAGATTGATTATGCTACAGACGCAAGAGACTTTTTGGATTTTGAGTGATCTTATATCGCCCTCTAAGCTTATTTAATTCCATGACATGCCAGGCATGTCATTAAGTGGTTTATAAAATCTTTTTGGTTTTTAAAGAAATGACTTTAAACATACAAAAAAGATTACTTATCTTTTATAAGCCAAAGCCTTCTAAAAAGGCAAAATGTTTCATAAATTTGTGGGCAGGTAGATAATCAACACGTATGATACAAACACAATGTTTCAAACACTCTGAGCTGTCCAAAAGGAAGATATTGCTTTATAATTGAAAGGAAGAACCTTTTCAAAAGGCAAATTTGTGGAAAAAATGATAATAAATAAATGGAAAATGCCAGACTTTCAGAATAAATCTGCATGAATCATTGGCAGCTTCTGACGAAAAACAACCAAGCTGCTTTTATATATTTGATGGAAAGCATTGCCACAATAATAGAGACAGATGTTTCATGGTTGAGATAAATTGGCAATTAAAATGAAAAGAATGCAAATCGTTAGTGACAATAGTTTAGAATATGTTGGCAAAGGGAAAAGCAGGGTAATGGCAAAAATAAAAAAGGTCCAAAAAATCAGTTTGCAATAATTCCAGAATATTGTGCTAATTAAACTCAGGCTTTAGCTTCCTTTTATAGGTGCTATACTTTGCCTTAAAAGGATCCCCGTTTTACTGCCAAAATGAAATCCACATTATGATAATTCTTAGATGACACATCCTGGTAAAGAACTACTTTAACAAGGTTCTTGGATTTTAGTCAAAATTGGTGGCAAAGCTGGTAACTGGCAAACAATCGTTGAGCTAAAAATGCAATGCTTTATGAGTTATGCATAGAACTTGTTAGCATCTGAGAGTTTAAAGCAAATTCATTTTAATGAACATCTTTGTTGATAATTGTTATTTTAAATTCAGAAGCATAAATAAATCAAATAAAGGCTGTCTGTGTGTGCGCGCGCGTGCGCGCGTGTGTGCGCGTGTGCATGTTTCTAAAGAGGACAAATCAGTGTCTGCACAGTTCTTTTCAGAAATTGGGCACAGACCATGTAATGGCTAACTGATTTCAGAAATCAGTGTAAAGTATGTCTAACCTCAAATAATTTCCATATAAATAATAAAAGCAGCATATAATCGGCTTGAGTAAAAGATCTAGTTGGCTGTGCTACAGAAAATCAGTCAAACATTCAAAAACCGTAAATTTGAAATCAGCTATCACTTTATTGCAGACCTTACAGTAAGAATGACTTTGGTTGTATGGTTATATTAATCATGGAGCTGCAGATAGCTGTAATTGTAAGGAATCTTCTGCAAAATGAAACTACTAAATATGCATTATGTAAATATCACTGACAGAGGAGGAATAAACCACAGGCTGTTCTTGCTGGATAAAATGAAAAACCAATAGCAAATATACAGCAGTGCAATCAACCCAAAACTGAGTTCCTGGTAATCAACATCAAGCCAAGTAAACCGTACTCAGAGTGGTTGTCGCATTTGGGTGTCATTAATGCATGATTACAATTGTTTCTACGGAAGCCCTTGTGCATCAGTCCCTTGTCAATATGTGCAGGAAAATTTATTTGACTATCTCCATCTAGAAGAGATGGAGACAAAAATCTCCTGCAGCTACTGGTACATAGGTCAGTAAGTACATCAATAATGTCAGTGCTTCATCATGAAGTAATGTCATTTATATTGATGTGCATATTTAAAGCAAATCCCACTAATGATGCACACGAATGTCATCTGAGCTACAAACATAAAAATATTCAAATAAGGTAGTAGACTGAACAAGCATACTGAGACTGCATAAAAATGTTCAGGAAAATCACCACCAATTGCCAGGAATATAAAAATACTACTTTCAGTTAAAATACAATTTACGCAGGCACATCATTTCTCATTTTTATTAAATTTGGCAGCGGTAAAACGTTTTTTGCCATCTCCATGCATTATTTAGAGAAGCAATCTAGCTCTGTTTTATTTTTAAATACATACTGAATATAATTTTGCATGGATACTAGTGTGTTTTACTGCATGTAAACAAGTGCATTAATTGCCTCTACTGAAAGCAGGGAGTATTCTTGCACTTGCCCAGTAAAATTCCCATTCTAGCCATTGTGATTGGCTGCTGCTTTTGTAAATTCAGTGGAAGCGCTGCTAAGCCTGTGTGAGAATTTTACATACTAATGAAACTTGGTTTAAGCAGAGGCAGCTGGAGGAGCACTAACTCAACTAAAGCTTCTTAATGAAGATTTACATTCCCAAATTCTTCTTGGAAGGCCTAATGTCTGTCCAAATATGTAAACTATGTCCTTGTTTTTGAGTCCTATAGGACATGGTGCATGCACCATGGGGAATAGGTACAAAAAAAATGAGTGATCATTTGAGTAAATGTGTTAACCCAAATTAGGTTTATGACATTCATGCTAACATGAAGCAACTCCTACATTGTAATGGCAATGAGTCCTTACCTCAGATGAGGAGTCCAAATGCAGGAAGAGACACCGCACCCCGTACAAATGTAAAAACTCTCACAGTTGGGTGATAGAAACACCAGCTGAGAATCTGTGCACGAGGGCAACAAATAGTCCAGAGGCGAAGGACAGAAGGGAAATCCAGGGGTTAGATTGAGGCAAATGGCCAAAGGCAGGCAGTGTAGCTTTGTAGTCAGGGTCATAGGCAAAAGGTCAAGGCAGGCAGCGGAGGTTCGTAGTTGGGGTCACAGGCAGGAGGTCTTGGTACACAGAAAACACTTGAGAAGCAGGTAACACAGGAAAAGGGCAACCACAAAGCAGGTAACACTGACTCCACATTGACAAAGCAATGAACTAATGACATGACCAGCTATAAACAGGAAGGGAAGCATTAGTTAACTGAAGGAACCCTCCTACCTTCAGGTGGCTGGCAATGGTTGCTTATTAGCTGTTGCCGTACACATTGGTGATTCAGTGATACTTCCTTATTAGGCCATGCTTCCTCCACAGACCTCGTTTAATGACATTGAGGGAACTCTTGTCTTGTTACTGGTCTCCAGAGATCTGCAGCCACCAACCTTGTTTAGGGCTTTGTTAGGATTGCGGTGTATGCAGTCGCCATCTTTGAAGAGGGCATGGTTAGATACATTGTGAGACATGCAGCCATGATCTTGGATTCTGACGTGAGAGGTGCCTGTGTACACAGAGGGTGACAGGGCAGAGACAGAACACTGGTGTGCTGGCGGTATGATATACATTCACTAATATACAAGTTGCTTGTGGCTTCATGTGACTATAACCCCTTTACAACAATTGACGTGCCTGGCACGCCATAGAGATACATGCAGTTGGTGACAACTGATATGCCTGACACGTCATGGGGCTAAAGGAGCTTAGAAACCAATCAACTATTGCTTTCTTTGCTCAGCTGGTGTTGTTTAAATGTTTTGAAATTGAGGCACTCGGCAACACAAAAAATACAGTAGATCCTAGGAGCTTTTATCTTCACCATATTGAAAGACTGTATGCCTTTTAAATATGGCGACTAAACAAAAAGTGATTAGGAGGTGAGCAACATTAACCCCTTGAGCTCTGCCAGTATTGCTGAAGTGCCTCTATACCGAGCAAAACATAAATAAAGGTCAGGATACCAGCATTTTCAGTACCCTGGGGTGTCTTTCAAAAATGTATGGTTTGATGGGGTAAATTTAATTTGCTGGCTCTCAAGTTAGACATGGGGTAATATGACCAGATGTCAATATTCCCAAACACTTGACTATGCACGGGTGGTATCACAATGCTCAGATGTTGCTGAACACACATTGGTGTGTTGTTTGGTGGTGACAAATACCAACAATGCGTGTGGGGGGAAAAAAGAAAATAACACCACAAATTTTGACAAGGGCTGCTAGCATTTGAAATACCCAGAGTGTCTAGTCTTTGGAAATATATTGTTTTGATAGGGTTAATTTAGTTGGCTGACTTCAAAGAAGACTAAAATAAGACACGGGGGCAGGATGACCAGATGCACAAATTGCAATTTGAAAAACTGAGATGTGCATGTCCAAATGTGGCATTTTAGCCCCCAAACAACCAAAAATTTCAATTTATCACCATATTTTATATTTTCATCTAAATAAAAAACTCTTCTTGTCCTGAAATAAAACAAAAAAATAAAATTTAGGTGGATACAGTAAATGAGAAGGAACAAAATTACAGCTAAACAGCAACGCCACAAAATGTTAAAATGTTACCACAAAATGTAAAATACTTCAGGGGCTTTTCTACACAAAAGGATAAAAAAAATTAACAGTTCCGTCCTTAAGGGGTTTAATTTGCCCAACCTGCAATTTGCAAATTTCATTTAAAAACATTAAATTTGTTTAATTTAAATAAAATAAGCAGTAGTCCCCATGCCCTACCTTAACCAAGGAGAGCTGGTAAGAGACCCTTATTCCTTTCACCCTAATGCCTGGAAAGGTGGGATGAGGGAGGCTTTTTCTACCCCCCCTGCCCTCATTTGGTACGGCACTTCCTCTCACCCCTTTTTCCTGTGCAGGCTGGAGCTGGGCTTGCACAGATGGAATCAGCACGGTCATCTGGGACAGTTCTTCAGGCTCTGCCGGGCGCTTGTTGGTGAGTTCTCTTCACAATCTTTGCTTTCCCTCCTGTGTAGGTGGGACTCGGCCGGGGTATCCCCCTCAGCGGCTTCCGCTCGCCTGTCGGGCCTTAGCTTTCTGTGTAAGATGATGGGGTTGTCGGATTTTATTAAGGACTTTCTTGTCCGGCAGGCTGTGAAAGGATGGCAATGGGGTGTGATTTCTAGGCATGTTAGGAGGTCTGTGTGCGTTTCAGAATTTGAGGTTCGGTAGTTTCGGGCGGCGTTTGGGTTGGTGTTTTTTGGGGCTATGCAGATAGATGAATTGGTTAGCCCTAGTAAGCAAGTTCCTGGGGGTGTTATGGCAGAGGACGTTGAATTAGTGTCCAGGGATTCGTGTTTTTGCATTCGTCGGTCTAAGACTGATGTGCTGGACAAAGGTGCTTGGGTTCAGCTGGGTAGTATGTTGGGCGCATCCACTTTTGTCTGGCAGCCAGTGGAGGTCTGTGCGATGCGATCCTTTTTTTGCTGGCCTTCATTCTTCCACTGTAACACAGCAGACTGCTCTTCTCCCTCATGCTCTTCTCCCTGTCAGGCAGTGACAAGCAACTGTTCCGTAAGAGCCCGCCCCCTTCAAAGGGGCGGGACGAAGAGCCTCAGTCAGTGATCGGCATGCCGGCAATCCATTAAGCAGCCAGCGGAGGCGGTTTTACAGCCGCTTTGAAACGGTCAGCCGCATCGGCTGCAATTGGAGCTTAGTGTTCCAGTACACCGGGTCAATGGTATAGCGTTTCAATTGGGGGGACACACTGGGGGGCACTGCATAATGTGGGGGGGCCCTAGCCCCCTCTGCCCCCCCCGGCAACACCACTGATGATTATTAGGGATTTGTCGTGGATTTTAGTTCTGTTCCCAGAGGTTCAGCTTGTTTGGTCTGAGGTGGTGGCTCGGAATTTCTGGTGTCAAGCTAATAATCAGCGGGCGCTGGAAAGGTCACGTGTTAAGTTAAACAGATGGGTGACTGTTTGTAGGGGGGTTGTCGGTGCGGCATAGGGTGTTTGAAAAGGATGCTGCTAATGTGTTTCGGATTGATGGCGTTCATTTGAATGAGGTTGGTTTGGACCTTTTTAATTTGGCGCTGTAGGAGGCGATTAGTCAGGCCATGATGTTAGTTTGGGGGGGGCGCTGATTTAAGGGGTTAAACAGCAGGGCTTGTGGCGGGTAGCGTGTCCTTGCCGGTCTGGTTTTGGTAAGTTATGGATGCTGGTGAAAGAAGGCTCAATCCTCCTCTGACCTCTGGTGTTTTATTGGATGGGCCCACCAAGCTTATGGTCGGCTGGTGGTTAGCATTGGTTTTGGGACAGCAGAAGTTAGCTGTAAGGATTTTTGGACCAAGGGGGAGGTGAGTACCTGTGGTTTGGATTGTATGGTGTTGAGCGGCCGGCAAGGGCGGGGTTATTTTCAGTTACTATGTTGGATATGTTTGAAGTATTATACTTTTGTTGTTTGGTTGTTTATTGTGTGTTTATGTTGATTTATGCTTTGTGTTTTAAGGCCAACACAGTTTTGTTCTTTTGTTAATAAAGTGTGCTGTGGCCTGTTTTATCCAATTCAGTCTCTGTGTCCTTATATGGTGGGTCTAGGTGGTAGTTGGGTGTCAGAGCATGGTACACACTACCTATATACATGGTTAGAATTAATGGTCTCGATACTAAAAAGTACACACAGATAATGATCCATCATGTAATACCATCAGGGAGCTATCTAAGTGGCCCCAAATGTATTCTGCAGCATGACCCCAAAGTAATGTTAAGCATAAAAAAGGTGTCCTAGAAACGATTATATGGTTCCCCCATAGAGCCCTGATCATCATCATCAGGTCTATCTAGGATTACATGAAGCATGAAAAGCAACTGAGGCTGGTCATATCAAATATTGCCTTTCCTTTCTGGTCACTTTGCATTATGATAAATAATAAAAATAAACTAGTTTTTAACAGGTTTATTTTTGAAAGCATTCTCAGTTTACAGCATTTTTCAAACCTACCTAAAAAAAACTTTTGCACAGCAATCTGTGTGTATATATATAGTATAAAAAGGATATTATAAGAGATGGTAGATGTGATACAAACATTTAAAAACTTAACAAGTGGTTGTAATCTAAAACTGGAAGGTAACGTATAGATGCAATGTAAGGAGGGTTTATTTTACCCAGAGGGTGGTGATAAATTATGTATATCTATATCCATATATATATATATATATATATATATATATATATATATATATATATATATATAAAGCACTCTCAAAGGATGGGCAGCACTCCAGGTCTTCAAGTTAACAACTTTTCTTTATTCAAACAAAGTCAAGTCACACACACACTGGGCACTTTATTAGGTAAACCTTGCTAATACCACTTTTGCCTTCGTTCTTCGTGGCACACTTTCTACAAGGTGCTGGAAACAATCCTCAGAGATTTTGGTCCATGATGGCATCAAGCAGTTGCTGCAGATTTGTCGGCTGCACCTCTATGATGTAAATCTCCTGTTCCACCACATCCCAAAGGTGCTCTATTGTATTGAGATTTGGTGACTGTGGAGGCTATTGGAGTACAGTGAACAGTTCAAGAAACCAGCTTGAGATAATGTGAGCTTTGTGACAGGTTGCATTATCCTGCTGGAAGTAGCCATCAGAAGATGGGTACACTGTGGTCATAAAGGGATGGACATGGTCAGTTGATACTAAGGGGGCCAAAGTGTGCATTACACCACCACCAGCCCGGACTGTTGCTACAAGGAAGGATGGATCCATACTTTCATGTTGTTTATGCCAAAGTCTGACCCTCCCATATGAATGTCACAGTTGGAATAGAGACTCATCAGACCAGGCGACGTTCTTCCAGTCTTCTATTGTACAATTTTGAGCCTGTGCAAATTGTAGCCTTAGTTTCCTGTTCTTAGCTGACAGGAGTGGCACCCAGTGTGGTCTTCTGCTGCTTTAGCCCATCTGCTTCAAGGTTTAACGTGTTGTGCGTTCAGAGATGGTATTCTGCATACCTTGATTGTAATGAGTGGTTATTTGAGTTACGGCTCTCTTTCTGTCATCTCGAACCAGTCTGCCCATTTTCCTCGGACCACTGACATCAACAAGGCATTTTCACCCACAAAGCTGACGCTCACTGGATATTTTCTCTTTTTCGGATCATTATGTATAAACCCTAGAGATGGTTGTGCGTGAAAATCCCAGTAGATCAGCAGTTTCTGAAATACTCAGACCAGCCCGTCTGGCCCCAACAACCACGCCATGTTTAAAGTCACTTAAATCCCCTTTCTTCCCCATTCTGTTGTCTACATGCCTAAATGCATGTAGTTGCTGCCATGTGATTGGCTGATTAGCTATTTGTGTTAACAAGCAATTCAACAGATGTGTCTAATAAAGTGGCCAGTGAGTGTATATATAAATATGTATATCTATATCTATCTATATATCTATATATATTATATAGACAAGGTTTCAAATGCTCTGAAAAATATCCCTCATCTTATATTCGAGGTAGTCTTTTAATCAGAACTCAAATAGGAGGTCTTATAAGATCCAGATCCCCCGCAGCACTGCATGGGACCTGGATCCACCTCTCTGGCAGCCAGTGGAGGTCTGTGCGATGCGCAGACAACCTCCACTGCTGCTGGGGCTTCTATGACAGAGCGCCGGCATCACATGACCTTCCGGTGGTCCACGATGGTTGTCTGTGCGCATCCCGCAGCCAGTGAGCGTTTGCGGGATGCACACAGACAACCCCCGCTGCTGCCGGCATTTCCGCCGGGGCTTCTATGGTGGAGCACCGGAAGGTCATGTGATGCCGGCGCTCAGTCATAGAAGCCCCGGCGGAAGTACTGGCAAGCAGATGCGGAGGTCTGCATCCCAGAGGCTGCGCCATTGGACACAAGTAAAGGGATGCACTGACAAGTCGGGGGGGGGGGTTTAAGAGTGTTATGGGGGTTTCAATGGTTTTCTGGAGACAGAGAGGCATACAGGGGGTTAAAAGGCATATCAGGGAGGCAGGGTAGCATATAGGGGGTATAAGGCATATCTGGGGGGAGTGGCGAATAGGGGGTTAAAATGCATGTCAGGGAGGCAGAGTGGCATATCGGGGTTAAACTTAAAAGGCATATCTGGGGCAGAGTGGCTTATTGGGGAGGCAGAGTGGCATATAGGGGTTATAAGGCATTTCTGGAGGGCAGAGTGGCAAATATGGGGTTAAAAGGCATATCTGGGGCAGAGTGGCTTATTAGGGAGGCAGAGTGGCATATAGGGGGTATAAGGCATTTCTGGGGGCAAAGCGGCGTATAAAAAGGGTATAAGGCATTTCTGCAGGGCAGAGTAGCAAATAAAAGGAAATAAAGACAAAACAAAACATTTTTCTCAGTCAAAGTTTTTATTAACCCCTTAAGGACAATGGGCGGTCCCTAAACCCATTGAAAACAATGCATTTTGAGCCCGTAAATGTATGGGCTTTTTCATTAAGGGGTTAAATATGAAAACAGTTTACGTGTGAATATTTACTAGTAAAACAAAATTCCTATAAGGTAGTCTTATATTCAGGCTCTTTTTTTCCTAAATTAATATTCAAATTTTGGGGGGGTCTTATAATCGAGCAAATACGGTATATATACATACAGTTTATATATATTCCTGCATGTTAGTTTACGGTTACACAATGAGTATTGCACCAAGACAAATTTCCCTCATTGTGTCTTAAATACTTAAAGCTACAACTGGTTTATGTGTCTTGGTCCCTCAAGAACTCTGAGGTTTTCATAGGTTTGTCCAGACACCTGTCAGGTATAAAGACTTAAAAAAATTAAGTGGAATCAAAGAACCAAATCTTTTAAAGGACACACATGAGAGAACATAACCTTTTCTCAACCTCTGTGCCAGACAAATTGAGAAATAAATCAGTCCTATTTATATTCTAAGCTCTCCCCAAAATGGTTCAGTGTTACATATCGATCGCTCAGAGCTTAAAAACACTATGGCTTTCACTCACGAAACATATGGCGTTTAATAATGAATAAGGATCTATAGATTTTGCAGATTTCTGTAGATTTTTTGTTTCAGAAACAAAATGACAACAGAAATACTCCAGTGTTTTAATTTACCTCTGATGCTATCACCAACAGGGCCAAACAGAAATATAGTAGATCCATAGGGACAATGATTCTTGCCAGAGGTCACAAAACAGACAGGACGTCTTTTTCTAAATGCCTAAGTTAGAGCCACGCCAGAACATCTGTTAAATGTTAAGCAGTAAAACAAAAGCAGAGGATGGGACCTTTCAGAACTTCAATTACTGAACCTGGTTCAATTTAAGGATATGAATTTCAATAGACTACTAATGTGCCTAGCAAAAAGAAATACACAGGGAAGAGTATACAATATGTTAAAACACAAGGCATATTTTATAACAAGGGAAATCTTTGGAAAAACACTACAATCAATTATAGTGTTATCCATATGTAACAAGCAGTTTCTCAGGTCGGATTTTACTCTGCGTGGCAAAAAGTAAACTGTACAAAATGTATGGCTGAAACTCCCACTGAATATGTTACTGTTCCTGTCCAGGAGCTCATAGCTGTCACTAAGATGTGCTTATGGAGTTTATGGCTATTGTAATTTAGACATCAAGTATTGATCCAGTGTTGCAAAGGGCAAACATATTCTAAAAATATGTAGATTTACAGCTCAGTATTGTAATATTATACTGCTTTACGATATTAATCTACTTTACTAATAATTATTGCAATTTAGTGATGTCCAGAGCTCTTCCATGTTCCACTTTACACACACAGTATTGTTTAAACAATATTTGAAATTCAAGGATCTATTCCAACATTGCATTAGACCATTTTTTCCTAGAAGCTGGATGTCTGGTTGTATCTATTTGAAAAAACACCACCTTAAAATGAATGTGCAGATGTAGGCTTTCATGCTTATTTGATCACAGGGCTGCAAGGAACGCATGGTATTTTAAATACATTCATAGGAAAGGTCACAACAACCGTGTCATTTCTGATGTGTAATATATTCACTTAAAGAAGAGTATGTTATCATAATGACATTAATGAAATCAGATGGCATCGTTCACGCTTTTAACTTCTCCTTTCTTGTCTCGAGAAGTAATAGATTATGTCCCAGGTAAGTGCAGGGCCGGATTTACACGCCAGACTTCCATTGGCAGATTGCCGCATGTGGCACGTTTGAGGTCTGGAGTTGGGAAGTTGGAAACCTTTTCTCTAGATGCATGCTTAGTTTATCTTATAAATACTGCGTTTGGCTTTGAGTAAGTGAAAACACTTGCAAATGTGGAATAAACATACATTTTGTGTTTCAGTCTCCTGAAAACCACCTCATGGATTTGAAATAGCAATATATACATTTAACCATATGACAATAATAATTTGAGTATTTATATTATTTTTTTGGCTGTATGGCTTTGTCAATTCAAATTCCCTAACGTTCAAAATGGTCTGGGTGATATGCTTAGGATGCGGCTTTACAAAATTCCCCCTCTGTAGGATCGAAACCATTACCATCGGTGCTGAAATAAAAAGACAATACAATACATTACTGTTTTTCAGACTTTGTATCTGGATTGGGTGAACTCCTGCTAAGACACCTGTACTGTTAATGCTGCCTCACATTATTTGATCATACATGATGAATGTGTCCCAGTGAAAGGGACACTAATGGAGAACTTTGAGGTATGGTTAATAGAAGGCCTGAGCAATGTCATCAACCAAACTTATAATGTGCTAGTAACTTGCAATTTAGCATGTATTTTCTGTTACCCTAAGACCTGCACCAGTCTCCGTATCCCTTATCTGACCCGGCTAACGGCCTTAAATTACATGCTCTTTGTTACACTCTGGCTTTGGATCATATACCCTGTTAAAGCATTGCTTAACCTGGCTTTCTCTACAACTACATCTAATACTTCTTTTGTATATAGTCTCAGGAATTGTATTGAGTTTTACATTAGACTTGAAATTAGACTTGGGTGCTGGCGGTGGTGTATTTGATGAAATCTGTCCGTCTCTGTATTCGTTTAACAAATTCGTCCAACGTGTTAGTTTTTGGAAATCCGATTAGTTTGTTGATTTGCCGTGGAAAGAAGAAATAAACGGGTAAAAGAAGTTCAATGGGGACTCTGAGACCAATGGATGGAAGAAACAGGGTCAAAATTAACTTACAGTTATAGGGTTAGTAGTGAACTGTCAACTTTTAAAACATGGGATTTAATGTAATGGATGAGGCTCTAGAACACAATTCCTGTTTTATATTATATAATTTTAGGGTCCGATCTGAAAGCTTACACTTCAACCATAAATCTAGCAAAATACATATATGCGGACATAGCAACAGGATATCAAAGAATCCACAATGTGTTGGTTACACTTAATCAGTTTTACTTTACTTAACCCCTTCCGTACCGGGACGTACCTGGTACTTCCTGGTTAACAGTCACCGGTAGACCGGGACGTACCAGGTACGTCTCCTCCAAAAAACGCCCCCACATCACCACAATCGCGGTGATCGTGGGGGCGCTGCTGTCTGCCCAGGACTCCTGGGCAGACAGCACAGCCTGTCTAAGTCCGCCCCCAAGCCTACGATCACTCCCACGGAGTGATTTTGTAGGCAGAAACAGCGATTGCAGAAAAATCTGCAATCGCGGTTTCAGCTGCCACAGGCAGCTTCAGGGAATGGGGGGGGTGTTGAATGGGTCCCCACACAAGTGTGGGGACCTGATCCAACACCCCCCTGCTGCCTGATCGCTCCATGAGAGCGTCAGTGCAGCGTTAACCCCTTCAATGCCGCGATCGCGGCATTCAATGCCGCGATCACGGCATTGAAGGGGTTAATTGCCGTTTTGTAGGGGGCTCTGCTGCTGGTGGTCTGCCTGGAAGCCCAGGCAGACCAGCAACAGCAAAAACGACCCCCCAGAAGTCCTCTGATCAGTCCTGTAGGACTGATCAGAGAGACTCCTCCCCTACAATCTCCAGTCTATTGGAGATTGTGTCCCAGCTGCCAGAGGCAGCTTCAGGGACAGGGAGACAGGGTTCTTTGGTCTCCACATGAGTGTGGAGACCAGCCCCCCCACCCCCTCCCTTGCTCAGTTAACCCCTACCCCCCCTCTTCCTCAATTAACCCCTTCAATGCTGCGATTGTGTATGACCCCCCATCGCAGCATTGCAGGGGTTAATATTAGTCCCCACAAGCTTGTGGGGACTAAATATCAGTCAATGCTGTGCTTCAATGGAGCATCAGCATTGAAAGAGTTAAAAAAAAATAAAAAAATAATAATAATAAAGAAAAATAAAAATAAATAAATAAATAAATAAATAAATAATTAATAAAATAATAATAATAAAAAAAAATAACAGCACTGACCTGAAAGTCCAGGGTGCTTCCAGGTCAAATGCTGGGCTGGGCTGATCAGATCGCTCCTGGCCAATAGGAGTGATCGGATCATTATGGCAGCCCATGGATGACCCTGCTCTACAAAGAGAGAGGGGTCATCTAGGTTAATTATGAAAAAACACAAATTATTAATTAATAAAAAAATCATAATTATTATCTGATCACTTGTCGGTGACATTTTAAGTCGCTGATTATTGATCGGTCTCCCTGATTGATGTCAGCGGCCTAAACCTGTCACTTACAAGTAATCTGATAAAAAAAATATTTAAAAAAATGTAAATGCACATGTTCCAGTTTTGCCCTCATAGCTTCCTCAAAAAATGCATGAACCATGCATGTGAGGCCTTGTTGGAATCATGGGATGTTGGTGAACAAAATGTGGTGTTTTCTTCCACGGTTGCACTTATACTGTGCAAGAAATTCAGTGCAACATTGAAATGTATGCGTTAAAAATGCAATAAAATAATTTCCCTGTGAAGTTTGGCAGACATCAGTGAAGAAATGGCTGGCTGAAAACTGTCAAAACTACCCTAGTTGAACACCTTGACTCGTCTACTGTTCATAAATATATACTTTTATGGGGTAATTTACAGTGGGGGGCTTCCAAAATGTCCCAAATGGGATATGGGCTCAGCAAACCAATTTCTGAAAATTCCAAATTTGAAAACTAAAATGCGCATGTTCCAGTTTTGCCCTCATAGCTTCCTCAAAAAATGCATGAACCATGCATGTGAGGCCTTGTTGGAACCGGGGGATGTTGGTGAACACAATTTGGTGTTTTGTTCTGCAGTTGCACATATTCTATACAAAATATAATATAAAATCTAAAGCAACTTTGCAACATATGCAAAAAAAACATAAAAATATAAAAATACCTCAAAATTTGGCAGCAATTGGCGATAAAATCCCTGTTTGAAAAGTGTCAAAATGACCCTAGTTGTACACCTTGACTTATCTACTGTTCATAAACATATAATTTTGGGGGGATAATCAGTATCTGTGACAACTATTGCAGTTATTAGACTACCATGCCAAATTTGAAAAAAATTACATTTCAAAAACGTAATGCATGCCTTGCAATATTTGCCCTATACTGGTCAAAATAGATAAAAATCCTGGCCATGTTGGGTGGTTTCCAAATCAGGACAACTTAATGAATATATTTGGGATAATTTTTTCCCATTGGTACAATTTGTATGTATACAAAACTGTAAAAAAATGCTTTTTTTTCATTTTTTCCCCACTTTTTCCAGTTTATTTCAAACAAAACAAAGTACTACCCAGCTTAATATGGTTTCAAATGAAAGCCCTACTTGTGCTGAAAAAAACAATATATGATTTGTGTGGGTGCACCAATTGATAAGAGAGAAATTACAGTTGAAGAAAGATATGGCAAAAACACAAAAACGGCTCTGGTCCTTTAGCGACACGTTAGTATCAAAATCCCGGTCCTGAAGGGGTTAAAGCCTTACATAATTCAAATAATATAAACAATACAATTCCCACATACACCATATATATACACAATGCCTAATTTTACAAATATAGAACATACATGATCTTAGCTACCTATATATTGGAGATCTCTCAGGTATGTTGTTACCTCTCCTCCTGTTCCAACTCCAACTCTCCTCCCTAACCATTTCAATAGCTCTCTTGATGTAGGACTTCAACTCATTTGGTTTACATGGGACAATTTGTGATTGGTTGGTCTTAGGTTGTAATTCCTGTCCCCTGGCCACACAGGACACCCCTACCATTCCCAAGGGGTCTTCCCATGTTTGCACAACTGTATATGAGTTATGATGCCAATAGTACCACCTGGAATTTCCCAAACCCTGTGGACAATAGGGTCATAAATCTGCCCTGCCATCATTCCCTTATCTGCAGTTTTATGGACACTGCCCATCCCAAAGACCAACTGCTTTTATCTTGATCTATATTCCTACCCCCCCCCCAATTCAACAGATTGCCCTGAAGCTGTCACACCCATAGCACGTTCTAATACTTGTATACATTTTTAGCATTTCTACATACATTTTGATTCATTCACAGTTTTATGAAGTTTTCATAAAATAAAATAAACCTGCAACATCTTATAGTGTAACAACTGGTTAAATGATCTTCATTAAATCATAATTTTAGAGTCTTAGAGACTGAGGCTGAAGAATCTTACACTAAATTCTGAGATGTAGCACAGCAATGTCACATAAAGCAGTCAGAGTAAAATGTAGGCTTTTTTCTTTGAAAGATGCAGCACAGCTATTGAACAAGCCCTCAGTATATGTGAATTGACTGGACAAAACAAGATCAGCTCACTCAATGCCCCTCCTCTAAGTGCGGGCAAAATGGAGACGGAGTGAATGAACGTAGATTGTGTATATTCGTTTTCCGTTTATTTCATCCAGTGTTGCATCCGTTCTTTTTAAGTGGACGAATGGACGAAACAGTAACATTCGCCACAAAAAACGCATTTGTCCGAAAACAAATGCTCAAGCCTAGATGAAATAAGCTTCTCTAAACTGAAGATCATTGAAAAATATGATTCTTCAATGTCACAGGAACGGCTGGTGGATATTGCCATGCTTTCTATTGAGAATGTCATTGCTCAAGAGATTGACTGAAACATTGCTGAGGTCATTTTTGTAGAACCAATAGCCATTGTAAAACGATGCTTGAACAGCTCACAAATTAAACATGGACACTTCCATTATTGATTGTATTTAAGTTTGCACTGTTATATGTTGTTTTGCATGGATTTTATAATTTGCTCTTTTGCACTTCTATTTACTGCTGCATATTTTGTCTTTTATTGTATGTATTTACATATGTGAAAACTATTGAAATGTTTGCCCTTTAATGTCTTTTTTCTATTTATATATTTTATTTTATTGTAATTTTGTGTTTGGGAATCTTATTGCCATTTCATACATGTGCAATGCTGCTATGTTTTGCATATGAAAAAAATTTATACAATTAAAATCTACCATTTTAAATTTTTTTGAATTATTTGTTCCAAATGCTTAATTGCGGAGGCGGGGCTGTAAAATATCCAGAATTAGGGAGTCTAGAACTGTGACAATGACATGCTATCCTCTAAATTTGTCAAACCAAAATCTGTTAAATTAGTATATAAAAGTTGCTAAAGTAACAATAATTAAAAATGGTGGGGTATGAGGATGGGACACAAATGGGGCTGGATAAGAAGGGGTGTGGCCACTAGGCAGCAAAATTAAGTTTTGCCTAAAGTGCCAAAAATCCTTGAACCAGCCTTGTTTAGATCAATGGCTTTTATAAATGTTCCTAGATGTCTGATGGGATTTATTTTAATTGAAAACCTCACATAGGGTCCCAAGATGTTGTACGCCTGTAGCACTGATTGCTATGTAAAAAGCAGGTGCACAATACAAAACCTGAGCTCAGACAAGGAAAGACAATCCCAGTGATGTATTAACACAAAGCGTTTCAAATCACAATGTACTTGTGTCCACTAGTAATGTATTTAAAGCATGATTTATCTGCTTCTTTTAACATAGACTTTTCTGTCGGGAGCTGACTGTGTTCCAGATCAAGAATATCATTCCAAGTTTAAGTGTATTTCAGATTTTGACAGAGGTATTCAATCTTGGACCTGAGCACAGACACAAAGGAATAGGAATAATGAAAAGCTTAATTACAAAAATCTAGAATCTAGAAGTTCCTATTATTTGACATACATCAAAACAATATTAGTTTCACTTACGTAAATCTAATAGCATTAAGATTCATTTGCCAATAAACCGCAAGAGGTCAATACTCCATGCAATCACACACATTGTAAACAGCTTCTTGTAACGAATTGGAGTTCATCTATACTAAGTAATGACATCTCATTTGATGTTCGTTAGCAAGCAAGGACTGAAAACTGGTTTAAATTTAAATTGTTTTACTTGGACATGAATCAATGTTTCTAGCCTGAAGTATTTCCAAGACATGTGCTGTCAAATATGTTATCTGATTGAGATTGTCGTCTACAAAACTTAATAATTCACCATCATTTCACGGTCATCACGTCTTCTAGATATATATATATATATATATATATATCTATATATATATATATATATATCTATATATATATATATATATATAGATATATATATATATATCTATATATATATAGACATATATAGACATATATATATATATATGTAAATCAAATCTATAGTCCTTTGCACTCAGCAGACTAAAATATTATTAGTATTACCTAGGTGCCATCAGCGATAAATATATATATCCAAAGGGTAAAGCACTCTCAGGATTTTCACTTTAGCTAAAGACATAGTTTATTACAGCATCAACGTTTCAGTCTCTCTTGGGAATTTTTTTTTCACGAAAAGTGACTGTGACCTCCAAGGGAGCAGCGATTGCTCCCATGTATGCCAACACGTTCATGTATTCATATGAAAATACTAAAATTCTACCTTAATAAGCCTTCCATGATGATATCTTGATCAAGTACAGAGGAACAACTGGTACAGACTTGAATATACGACTCAATTATAGCTGTGATATAACATCTAATTTTTTTATTTAAACTGTTTTGTGAAAAAATGGCAACCAGATTTGATTCTTTCTGGAACAAAGTGTAAAAGGCCAAAATGCATTTGCTTCGGGCAGATTATTCTATGAGTGCTTTAGAGTGACACTATTACCATATTCACATTTTTTAAGGGCTATTAAAAGCAACTGAGATAGCTAAGAAAGTATTCATCACCCCTGTCAACAGAAGCAATGTACTATTAGACACAGGATAACTTGTCAAATTATGTGGTCTATAAAAAATTGAAGACTTCAGGGTTATCAGTCAGCTATTTGCACCACCTATCGGATGGAAATCCAGAAAATCCAGTGGCAACACATTTCTTGAAAGAAAACCATCACTTTATCAACTTTAAGATTCAGCACCATTGGTCATGTACCATTGCTGAGGGGAGGAAATACATCTAAAAAAAACTGCTTCAGAGAGAAGCATTCTGGATTATGATGCTCGATACAGTGGCTCCATGGAAGCTTGATGAAAACCTTTCCGATCTTCTGTTTTCCAGATAGGTTGATGGCTGTGGCATAATGGTGATTAGAGATACATCACTAATTTATCCATCCTTTTGTTAAAATGTATCAATTGTGAGGCATTATGTAAAATAAAAACAAAAAAAAACAACAAATAACCATAGTAATCATATCATCCATATGTACTTTAGTGTTTAAACCTTGTATATATATCTAGGGTATAGGCCTTACGTTGCATTCTGTGAATCATATGATTAACATTCATATAACATTGTTAGAATTACCTTTGTGGGCCAGTTGAGCAGGTCTATCTTGTAACCAGCTAATTTAGTATCTGTGGTTTGCGACCCTCTGAGACAGAGCACCAGGAGTCAGCATGTACCAGCCCTCTGTTCTAAGAAAACAACTACAAGAGATATTGCACCCCCTAAAAGGGGTTAATATCAGCTACTGATTTATTGGATGCCGGAAGGAAAATTTGCGTTCCTTTTAGCATTCGGGGAAAAAATGTCTTTGTATTCTATGAAATTTGTGGGATACGGTCTTCAGAAATCCGATTGGTCCATTTGGTGGCCCTTGGAACCAGAAATAAACGCGTAGAAGAAGCTGAATTAAAATGCCACACATTTCTTCCTTTGGTCCAATGTTGCATTCGTTTGTTCGTTATTCATACGAAAACGGTAAAATTTGGCACAGAACTCTACAGGAATAGCATTGGTTGGCTCTTTGTGTACCTAATTTTTATGCCCTATTAGTCACCCATGAATGCTGCCTACAAGAATGTAAATTACAAATAAGCAAGGATCTTACATGGTTTTACTGGTTGTTCATAGTAAGCAAAGGCTCTATTCTACTTACACAAAACATTAACTGTTAGCAGACCTAGCAGATCTGTAATTTTATTCTTTAATTGGTTTAAATACATGAAAAAAAATTAAGAGGCGTTTTCATTGCTTTGTAAAAATCTATCACACCATGCAGGTTTGTTTCATATTACATGGAGTCCCTTTAGGGCACGGTCCACTGCAATATGGCTTCATATGCCGAAGGCCGAGTATCTTAAAGGCATGGCACACTTTTTAATGTGATGCCGACAAGGAGAGGATTGTTGGGTCGCTGCCTTTAAATAGCATTGTATTATTTATAACGAATGCTTTCACTAGATAAAATCAGAGGATGCTATTACGTTTGTCAATCCATATTCTTTTTATGTAGCTTTCAAGTAAAGGTATAGATGCAATGATATATATCAGCATAACCCACAGATATAGCTCGGGTTTAGCATATGTCATACTACACATTTGTATTTCAGTCTACAGCAAAGATAAACATAGTTCAGTTGTCAGTTCTATTCATGTTTAACATTTAATTCTAGGAAATGAAGTAGAAGAGTTTTCTTCCTGTTGGCTGTATATTCTCTTGTCATTTTTAATTCCCTATGTGTCAACAGTTCCACTGACATCAAGATGAACATTTCCCAAATGCATAAAACTGTCATTTGGTGAAGTAGATTGCTATAGACTTACATCTCTGGTAAGCATCCTGTTGCTAGCTTTTGTTGAGCTTGTGATGTATGTGACAATACATTTAGGGTAATTTGTGCAGCAGGTAAGAGCAATAATAATAATAGTACTGTTAGAATTTAATCAATCAATAGCAATACAGTACAAATACAAGTGTATGAATCAAGAACTGTCAGATGTGTTTTATGGTCCATAAAAGAATGACATTTGTGTTCCGGAGACTGGGAGTCTGAATTTGGTTGTTTTTTTTAATGAATTTTAGCAGATTTTGGCAGTTTGACCAAACTCTTCACTCCAGTTTAAACCTGTGGGGGTGATTCTATCTTTAGGGTCCTGCCACAACCCAGATAGGATGACCCTTGTGGCACTCAAAAGTTACTTACCTAATGTTCCTCTACCAGTGGGACTTAAAACATAGTGGGCCTAAGTAATTTTTTTTTTTTTATTCACATAATCCCCTACATTCTCCATCATGTGCACCCATGCACATAGGTTGTGGAAAGAGGGCCCTCCCTACCGTTAATAGTTTTATTAAAAAAAAACACTTTTGTGAGTTTCAGCTGAGGACATGCACGTTCTTTTCGAACTTGCATGTCATATTGAATTTGCAAGTTGTTCTGCAAGGGTTAACATATACTAACTTCTCGTCAGCTGCGTCAACTCTTAACTCAACTGACCACTTAATTTCTTAGTAAATATATGCTGTGGAATTCCTGTTACACGAACACAAGAAACATCCATTCACAACCTAAGAAACATCCATTCACAACCTTAGAAACAGATATCTGGCATACTATTTCTGAGAAAGTGATATCCCAAAGGATCTGTTTGCTTTAAAGTAGAAGAGCCAGTTGATGAATTTAAGCGAAGCTGTTATCCACCTATACAGTCCCTGTCCATTCTACTGATCACCAATTTAAGACATATCTGAGTTCTCTGTCACAGAAGATACATTGTGCCGAGTCCAGCATTCTTTGAAACTGGTGCAAGCCAGGTACAAACCTTCACAATTCAAACTCAGTTTGACAATTTAGCTTTTACAGTGGCTATAAAAAGTCTACACACCCCTGTAAAATGCCAGGTTCTTCTGATGTTAAAGAATGAGACAAAGATAGATATATCATGTCAGAACTTTTTCCACCTTTAATGTGACCTATAACGTGAACAATTCAATTGTAAAACAAACTGAAATCTTTGAGGGGAAAAAAAAAAGAAAACTCACAATAACCTGGTTGCTTAAGTGTGCACACCCTTAAACTAATAAATATTTTGTTATTTTATTATAGTCTATTAGAGTCTATTAGCATGGCATTTCTTGATGTGGCAATATTTGCCCACTCTTCTTTGCAAAAGCGCTCCAAATCTGTCAGATTGCGAGGATATCTCCTGTGCACAGCCCTCTTCAGATCACCCCACAGAATTCAATCGGATTCAGGTCTGGGCTCTGGATGGGCCATTCTAAAACGTTAATCTTCTTCTGGTAAAGCCATGTTTTTGTGGATTTTGATGTGCGCTTTGGGTTATTGTCGTGCTGAAAGGTGAACTTCCGCTTCATCTTCCTAACGGACATCTGAAATTTTGGTGCCAAATTTGCTTGGTATTCTGAACTGTTCATAATTCCCTCCACCTTGACTAAGGCCCGGTTCCAGCTGAGAAAAACAGCCCCAAAGCATGATGCTGCCACCACCATGCTTCACTGTGGGTATGATGTTCTTTGGGTGATAAGCAGTGTTGTTTCTGCACCAAACATACCTTTTGGAATTATGGTCAAAAAGTTCAACCTTGATTTCATCAGACCTTAACACATTTTCCCACGTGCTTTTGGGGGACTTGATGTTTGTTTTTGCAAACTTCAGCCAGGCTTGGATGATTTTCTTTGTAAGAAAAGGCTTCAGTCTTGCCGCCCTACTCCATTCATATAAAGAATATGGGAGATTGTTGTCACATGTAACACACAGCCGGTACTTGCCAGAAATTCCTGCAGTTTATTGTAAGCCTCCCTGACCATTTTTCTTCTTGTCTTTTCATCAATTTTGGAGGGACGTCCAGTTCTTGGTAATGTCTCTGTTGTGCCACATTTTCTCCACTTGATAATGACTGTCTTCGCTGTATTCCATGGTATATCTAATGCTTTGGACATTATTTTGCACCCTTCTCCTGACTGATATCTTTCAACAATGAGATCCCTCTGATGCTTTGGAAGCTCTCTGTGGACCATGGCTTCTGCCCTGAGATGCAACTAAGCAAATGTCAGAAAAAATCCTACTAGAACAGCATAACTTTATCCGTGATTAATCAGTCACTTTAAATGATGGCAGGTGTGTAATGACTTTTATTTAACATGAGTTTGAATGTGATTGGTTAATTCTGAACACAGCCCCAGTTATAAGAGTGTGCACACTTATGCAACCAGGTTATTGTAGTCTGTCCCCCCCCCCCTCAAAGATTTCAGGTTGCATTGAAATTGAATTGTTCACGTTAAAGATGAAGAAAGTTCTCACATGATTTATCTTTGTCTCATTCTTTAACATCACAAGAACCTGACATATGTAGACTTTTTATATCCATTGTAAAATAATTTTGTCAATTCCTGAACAATAACATAGTATTCTAGCTACAAATAAAGACAGGTATAAAAAAACATGTATGTTTTAATACAAATATACTGTATATTTACATCTATATATTACATTTATATCTATTTCACATTTTGGAAGATGCTAGGCTTTCATCAGTTTACTCCTATGTACTGACCACTCTGCAAAACTTTTCTTTTTTCTATGATGAGCAATCTCCATCTGTAATTTTGCAATATGGAAACTGATCATTTTGTAATTATACACTGTCAATGACAATCACATCTATCCCTTTCTGTAAAATGACCTATGAAAATTGGTCATTACTATCCCACTGAAAAACAAACTTAGTAATTAATGATATTTTTTCATTAAATGCACTTGTATAATGAGTATACAATGCAAATGTTATGATGTCAGAAACATGGATGCACCCTTAATAAACATGAGTATTTGGTGAAATAAAATTATAATTATCTTTTTGGAAGCCATGTTGCCATTAACCATTCAAATAAGTGGGTTTTCACACTGTGGCATCTACCAAAATATTACTTGATCAACAGCTTGCTTTAAAACATATATGCAAGTACAAAGTCATGGTTATGTAAGATATACGGAAATATAACAAAAATATCCATAAAGTATACAATGTGTTCGTCTTTTGTTTGCACAGATTATCATTCTTGTGCTTAGATGACCTCATGATTTTAAAATGAGTAGTAATAGCCTCCAGCAGGCCTTCAGTGAATTACACCATGTTCTCTGTAAACCGTTAGAAACCTTTTCTAAATCAGTTTATGGTGATTTTTACCATATTCGTTTCAACACTTAATGGCAGCGCAGGCCATCTGGCTCTGTAGTGGGGATTTTGTTTGTTTCTTGACACATTCATGACACTGCATTGCCACGAATGTCGGATTATCTGTATGATTATTAAAAACTCAGGGCATGCGACCCCCAAAACCGCACTAAACGTTAACGCCAAAGAGTTACAACAAACAATACCCCGACACCCCCGCCCCCGCCGCCCAAAATAAAACCCCACGGTATTCCCTTCCCTCAGCCCCGCGCTGCAAAAACGCCAAATAAATACCACATCGCACTTCCGGGTAGTGCCGATTGGCTGGCGGTGGTGATGACATTTCCATCGCCCCGCCCGCTGCTAGAGCGGAAAGGGAACGCGGTAACAGCCTAGTTTCACATCTATTTGAAAACTAGACGCCGTTATTGTAACGTACGTTGAGGGAAGGAGTCACACATAATGGAGCAAGGCACGTTTGTTATTTATTACAGGTTCTAGGAACTGGTCTATCCCTAACTGGGGAGACGAATGATATATCAATCAGTTATTAATTGCACCTTTCAATAGTTGTTCGGTTGGGTATATGGAGTGTAAATGGAGAAATGTCAACTATACATCATACAGGGCCACCCCAATGCTTCTTCAAGCCATGTATGATGTATAGTTAAATCAGTAAGATTTACAGCAGTAGGAAAACCTTGCTTATTGAACTGGAAGGCAAGATCAGCCCTTTCAAGAGTAACTTGCTTTGGACGCCACATCAACATGTATTATGAATTAGATGGCTTAAAACCACAGCTGTCCTGCTAATCCCGCTTTAGTGAATAAACCCTAACCCTTCTCTTAATCCCTTTCCTTTTGTCAAATAATAGACAATTGAACATGGGATACAGAATAAGATAGCCTGCCCTGTCTCTAAAAAGCAGCAGGGCTTAGCCTCCCCTTTTTGATCAATTAACAAACTTCAGTTTTCTTTTTAACATACTGTTTATTTGCTGGATACTATATTTGAACAGCTGAAATATTTCATGAATGGGGTTGGAAATCGCATCAGTACCCTGACTATTTCAGGAACTGTGGCAGTGGGTAAAGGCATCATTCTAGTGATGAAGCCAGTACATCCCGACGGTTCTGCATCAGCACCGCATGTATTTGTTATGGCCATACATAATGTCATTAGAAATTCCATAGTTCCCATGCATTCACGTGTTCCTTTTAAATTGGAGATTTATCTATATTTATCCATAGACTGACAGCAACACACTTCTGATCATGGACGTTACCCCCTCTGTCTGCACGGTAGAGCGTTACTTACCCATTTCGGCCATCTCTCCCCGAAATCGAAAGAATTCTTACTAAATGAATTTCGCTTTCTGTTAGTTGAGATGTGTCTGGGGTCATACAATTCAGATCAGATTTCTTTCTGAAGATGTACAGCACGCAAAACAATTCAGTTACTGTAAACATTGTCAAAGGACTCTACCGATCACAGCATTGCTTTCCAGAAACATTTCATGCAGAGATAATATTATTGACACGTTACATATCTAAGTAACAATATCAACACGAGCACCGGTGCTAAATGCAGACTACACACAGTATTGGCATGGGGAATATATGTATGACTGTGTGTATGTATGGAGAGAGACATATATATATATAGACTGACACACACATATATATATGTACACATATACACACACACGTATAGGACTCAAGGGCAGCACATATTGCTAGCAACTCTGTAGAATGGAGGTGACCTATAACATTAGGAGCGGTAGCTGTGCCACTAATTACAAATCCAATAGTACGTGCGATATCGGCGTTAGACGGGATGCAGCGCATATTCCAGGCGGCAGTCAGTCTCCTCCTCCTCATGTTTCCATCAGATGATTTGCAGCCTCGTCCTGTGATGGAGCCGGACACACGCTGACCCCGGGCTGCACCTGCTCTCTGTCACATCCATACACGCCGCATTACACACGCACGGTGAACAGGACGGACGGACGGACGCCCGCCGCTGCTGCTGCTGCCTGGCGGGATGCAGGAGGAGCGGCCGGTTGATAAGCAAGTCACGGAGGATGATGGTGATGAGCTTGCGGGAACAGCCTGTCAACCAGATCCGAGGAACGACTCTGACAGTGTGGAGAGCAACGGGACCCCCAGCCCTCCGACCTGCAAGATCTGCTTCCAGGGGCCCGAACAGGTAATGCACTTGCCAAATGGTACTTATAGCAACCGGATCACGTACTGTGCAGCAACTAGCTATCTATATAGTACATGACCAGATCGACCTGCTGCTCAAGGATACACCCGACCTTTAAAATATGCGTTTCGTGATCGCCTCTGAATATTACATCCACATCATGTTTGCCTGTCAATCCTTAGCTCTACATCTTTCTGTCTAGCTATCTATGTATCTATCTATTTTATTATACCCATCTCCATTTATATATATATATATGGGGAAGAATCGTGTACAGACACCGAGTCCCAGTCCATATACACACACATTTCCTATTTGAAACTGTATCCACCCCACATGTGCATGCACTTTACTGCTATCCTTCATTCATATTTCCCAGCACACACCCATCTACTCATCTTCATGTCCCACCTACATGTCCTCATCACTAGTGCTAACTCTCTGTAACACACATCTGACTATCATTTACCACCATCTTTTGCACATACTGATGTAAATCGCATGTGCCGGTAAGGCAAGCACAGCTGTGTTTGGATGCTGCGAGATAGAGGACCTGTTTTTTTGTTTTCTTGAGTATTGGGATGTTAGAGGATTCTTGACCCTTACAGGTTAATGAGCTCAAGGACACAGTGTATTTTCCCTAATATGTGGTCTTTAGTCAAGGTTCTTACCTTTTTATTGGGCAAACAAAGAAAAAATTTAAAGTAAAACGTTAGTTTTCAGGACCTCAGATCCCGTAAAGCCTTCATAAGTTTACATCTTTCTCCCTCTTGATCCACTAAAAAGTATAAACTCCATTTTTTCTTGGTTTAATGTGGCTGTATCCAAAGACACATCTGCACTGTAGTTTATGTGTTATATTCACATCTTGAATAGATCTGAAAACACAAAAATCTGTTCCATACTACATACAGATCCCTTCATGATTACAAATGTATAATGTCTGAAATGTATATAAAGGTATGAGTGGTATATGTCCAAAGCTTTATATAATAGGAACATTGTTTATATAAAGTACATACATACAGACATATATGTAACCATCATTGATATGGAACCAAGAAACCCTGGGGACATTTAAGAAGACAATTAGTGCCATGGACAGAGGAATTCATTTGGGGTGGTTGACAGGCATTAGGGACAATCAGGTATTGCATCTACATTTGACATTTTTGAGTACTTTATAAAAAACCTTGACCCCGGCTTCTCAGAGTTTGCCTCCTTAGTATGCCTGCCTCCTATATCCTTCACATATTTGTTGATCCCTGCTTTAGGAGGCCTTTATTTCTATGTGATACAGCATGCATTTATCCTGACTGTACTTCGTCAGCTGCGCCAATGATTGTGTATTAACTCTAAGTATGTTTTCTACCCTGTGTGAGTGTGCATCAGTTCATTTAATTCTGTTTATTGCAGTTTGTAATGTTTTGCGATGTGCAAATCAGTGCTATGTGATTTCCAATAACTACAACCATTAACTTGTGTTCAGAAGCTCATTGATCTCAAAAAGGTTCTAAACATAGCACCAGCATTTAAAAAAAAATTGTTCTATCTACCAAGCAATTTCTACTTTTCGTTTTTTACTTATTAATTCTTTTGGATAGCCTTTTGCAGATCCCAGAATTTCTTTAACTCATTTATTTTTGTTGCCTGTACTGCTGCTTCTGGAGGTATTCTCCAGTTATCTACCTTTTCTGTAAAGTATAATTTTCTCAGTCTTCTACCCTCTAACTTTAAATCAATGCGTCTAGTTCTAGCACCTTTATTAAGAATGATTTGTTTGTGAATGTGTACAGTTTACCGTAGGGTAGTGCTTTATATGGGTTCGAAGAACAATGACTCCAGTTGAATGGACAAGTAGGTTACCTGATTTCTATAACAACTAATTAACAATAAAACAAATTAGCAGGAAGTATTTGTAATGGATAGAACCTATTTCAAATAATACAATTAAGAGTGTTATTCTAAATTAATTGTTGGATAATCCATGTGTCTCTGTATTGCTATTTAGAATATCCTTAAACTAGCATGTGTTAAAGTTAACAGAGAACATAGATAAAATGTACACTTTATGGCTTGATCTTTTTTTTTTTTAAGAAGGCACTAAAAGTGGTGTATTGAAATAAAACCAAATCTTGATTAATTCACAACACTTTCTTCTTGGGGGGGTTCACAAAACAGGGGAATTGGCAGTTCAGTTGAATGTATGGTTTAAATGAAGTGGAAAGAAATAAGGTTACGGATTTGGAATAATACATTGGTGGTTGCGTAAAAGAGAAGGAAATGGAGGTACCTCTGTGTAGTATACTATAATTATAATAGAAAAACTTTATATTATGTCATCAAAATACACAAGCTGTATATGCAAAATAAGTTTGAATTATTTTTGTTTGCCGTTCATTTTGTTGCTGATATTTTGATTTGATATTTTTTTAACCTAAACATTTATCCCATGCAATATGGGAAATATAACCGGCAGATATTTCTCTTTTGAGCATAAAGCTATTTGCCTACAGTTTGATTGGAAGGCTACCATTGTGGTAGGTTGCTTTTGCTTGATCCAGATACTGTTAAGCAAAATATTACAAATGGGTCCTTGAACACCCACACATGTGCACAGCACCACTTTAAAGTAAGCCTTTTTGCGATTACAGTGCCACACTTCATTATACCATTAATCTTGATATGCAGCATACCCTCTCTCTTGAGCAGTGCTGTTGTATTCTTTGGATTAAGTTGATCAAAACACATTCAGGTCTATTCCTTTTTCAATTATTTTAGCTGCAGCACTGCACATGCATAGTGGTATTATCTTACATGAGTAGACCCTCACGGCCCTATAATGTTTTTGGAGATGGCATGGTTAAAGGGACAGGCCTGTCAATAAGTGACTTTGTAAGTACTTTAATATGGATGCATAAAGAAAATTAAGGAGATACTTCAGGTCTTGCATACTGCCCCCTCCATGGCCACGTTTTCCCCTCACGTCTGGATTGAAGCAGGCAATCACATCTTCTCCAAGCCTGGAGGAAGGGGGCAAAAATACACAGGGGGGCAGTCTGCCGGATCTCCCTCATACATATGTGAGAAGGGGCACATATTTGTTTATCAGCATGAAATGAGAATTTGTGAAGCTCATTTATTCAAGAGTAACTAACTCGATCTGCAATTATTGACATCATATGCTAGGGCAGAGCTAAATGTCTAAAATGTGTTTGCTAGTTTTTATTGTATCTTTTGACTTTGGATGGTATGTTATCTGTCACCTTGTGTTGAATTCAAAGTGAAATCTGACCTTTGATCGCAAGTGATGGCTTGTCTGTGGTAGGTTGAAAGGTTTAAAAAAGTATATGCAGTTAGATGGAAAGGATCAGAATATAACACAGTATACCCCACAGTATAAAATGGGTTCAGTAGATACTTTATACTTCCCCTTTCCTCTTCTTCCATAAGGTGTTCACACTGGGGCAGAAATATCTCCAGATATATCACGATGGCAGGATCAAGCCAATAATTTTTGTCCTGCCATAGAGTTATGGCCAAGATACCATTTATGTAATCAATAGTGTCTATTCAGTAAACTGCAAGTACCTGTGAGATTACTAAAACTGTCAGTTTGCAACAGCAATCTCAGTTTAGGAAGGGATGGGCTGAATATACTTGGGTCTGTTGCCCAACCACACACTGTGTGTGTAGAGTAGGGGCCCCTGTTTCATTCTTTTAAAAATGTAATTATTTATATTACTGAGTTTTAGGCGAGGACATGAAAGTTTTTATCCAACCCAGGTGCCCTCATCTGAATCTTGCAAACGGCTCCTATATTAGTGAATATGCATGTTGCCTCAGACCTCTGTCTGGCCAGTTAACGCTCAGTTTGACTCACCAGTAAACTTCTTATTGAATAGACCCAAATGCGTAATTTACCTTGGTATTGCATATTTTCAAAAAGAAGCTATAGCTGTTTTGATGATCTTGCCGAACAAGCTCAATCTGGGATTGGGTGTGCTGCTGCTCCTGTTGTTTTAAAGAAAAAAAAGAAAGCTTTTTGCATATACACTGAGGGCTCTGAGAATGTTAAAATAGCTATAAACAGCTTTTATGTGTTGGTTTGTGAGCATAAAATGACAGAATCTGATAAGCCTTACCTGCCCAACATAAAGTGTAATGGATGTTTTGTCAAAGTGGGACAGCACCTTTAAATCAGTAACAACAGTTGATGTCATTATAAGGTGTTAAAATGCGGTTAAATATTAATATACATTCGTAATGTTAATATAAAAAAAGAAAATAAGTAGTTAAAAGATGACTGAGGCCATCAGCACCACGGACAGTTCTCTGTTTGCAATTTTACAGTGTATTCAACAACTGGCCATTTATAACCTATTACACCAACACAGGCACATAATAAAACCATGGGTCTAGAAGGGACCTAGATACAGGTAAACCTGAAATTCCATTTTACAATTTAATATGTGTCATCCAAAAAGTCATGGTAAATATCACAGACTGAGATTGTATTTCTTTAGCGCGAGTATTGCACATAACCTCTGTGATTTGTCTGCCTACCCTGCAATATTTTGTGTAGTGTTACCCCCTGGGTATCATGCTCAGTCTGTATATTTGTAAAGCTGCACAAACTGGATAATTTAAGTAATCAAATTGGAGCTTTTAAGAAAAAAAAATGTTTTTGTCACAGTTTTTATTTGGTTTGGCATGAAAAGGGAAAATAATTAGTAAAAATGTTTTGTTAATTATAGTAGATCCTAATTCTTACACCTGCTTTTATTTTGCGTTTATGCTGTATATTAGATTTACCATCATCAAAATATTACTCATAACAGCTAGTTAGCGCCAAAGGCTCGTGTGCATCTTAAGAATACAGTTAGCATTCTGGAAATTTGTTATAACTGTCCCATATGGATGGTATGATGGTCTTCACTGGTGGGTCGTGGCAAATAAAGGAAAAAATGCATGTCTGGGCTTTGCTTTTTATTAGAGCTGGAAAAAATCTAAAGCACTCTAAAATTACTCTAAATAACCATAAAATTGTTGTTTTTGGTGATAGAGTGTGTCACTGTCCTTCATTAACAGCAACACTATAGCCCATTTTGAAGTAATGTGGTAATCTTCCAGATTGTAAACTAGGGAGCAGGATCCTTTTTACCTAATGTACTAGCTCATCGTAGTCAAACTAGTAGTCTTAGTAAAAAGAAGTGCTACCTAAATTGTTGGCGCTATATAAATAAAAGATAAAAAATAATACTGTATGAAAAAGGCAGTCCAAACAGAAGCGGACGCTTTTTACTTATAACCCTTGATGAGTCTTACAACTGATGGCTTGGCTGTTTCTGTATTTGTGGGATATGCATCATAGGCTTGAAACTGTATGGCATGCTGGACATTATTTTGTCATAAACCTGCATGCGTTTGCCAGCTGGACATTTCTGTATGTGCCAGTACAGTAACTTTATGACAAACGAAAAAGTACACAATGTCTGTGTTAAAACAAGTGTATAACTGTAAGAAAAGATTCTTGAGTTCACTTATAAAGTAAAATAAAGTTAAAGACTGAAATGATTAGAAATAAGCTTAATGCATTTGCTGTCTGCTAGGATCTATCCTCTTGAAATTAGATTTTTTACCCTGGATGGTTTCCCAATGTCTTTGGTGAAGTTAATCAGAATGACTGGACAATTTTGCTGCTTCTATGAGGTTGAGCCTTCGCCATTTAACAATGATGCACAAAGAATAAGAAACTAGTGCATGTAATTTTCTGATAGGAATGGAATATTCACAAATACATGGCTGTTATCCTGTTTTTATTTTAGGTAAGGTTTTTTTTATTCAGATGGGCTATAATGTTGTGTAAATACATGTATGTATTGTATCATGTTTGAACTCTGTGTATCTCTCATATCCTAACTCGGCTAGTTACCCTTATTATACCTCTGCTGCCTATCCTGATCCCGGCTCGCCTACCTTACTTTCGCTTTTGCCTTTGGCTCTGAACTTTCGGAACTCCCTTGTATACCTCTTGGCCTCCTTGTTCTCCACCCTGCTCCCAGCTCTTCCCGAAAGGGAGCCAACAAAAAAAGTTAAGAGCCAGCTTCTTCCCAAATCATGTTTTTATTTTAATATATTACCCAACCTAGCATCCGGGGTTTGTCAAGCCTTGCCATACACTAACATACATTTACATACTCACCATACAGCAACAGACACACACTACCATCTTATGCTCACACATGCCCACATTCTACGTTTATGAACACACATGCTAACACCATACACTAATACACACACTCTTAACAGTATATGCTAACATACACACTCATGCTAATGCCATACTGTAACATAAACAACACCATACACGCTATCGCCACACTCTTATACACTTACACACACACTGGCTAACACTACACATATATAAAAATACACACTAAAACACTATAGACACATACACACTGAATCTGGCACTACAATACAGTAGACATATTGACTCTGGCACTATACATTTACACAATCACTGAATCTTGCACTATACATATAGCACTCATCCACACCGATACTATAGTATATACACACACTCAGAGACGGACTCCAGCATTAAACATATACACACTGACTCCGACACCATAGTACACACACACTCACTACTCCCCCTCTCCCCTGCCACGCCGCTGCCTATCTTCTGCCATTGCGAATCAGGTACACTATGATTTCCTGTGGGTGCGCAGTGAAACAAGGGACATGAGGCACCCAGCAGGCTCACATAGCGTGCATTATATGACCCCGCTGGGCGCCTCATGGCTCTTGCTACACCAGATTCATGATGGCAGCCTTGCAAGACCCTGGACTCCAGGAAGTGGTTTCTAGTCAACATGGTGACCTGGTGCCCTGGTTTGACAAGCCCTGACTTAACATATTATATTTCATATTGTGTTTTTTGATACACACCTTTGCTGGGAACTAGCTTAGTTACAGCTGCATATATTTGCCGTAAACCCCTATCCAGACTGCATAATTGTTATCTTGAAAAATCAAATTTGACAGCCGTCAGGCCTGGACAAAAGCCAGTCACCATGGTGACTAAAATTGCGTACTTGTGACTAGATTTTTTTCAGTCAAGGCGCCTGTGTGGACAAATGCCTCGGGTGTTAATATATAGGATTTGTCTTTTATATAGTGTGTCCAAGTGGCAGATGTGCGCTTATATAATCACGCAAGAGTAATTAGTAGGCCAGAAATTATTTTGTTTTCGCACAATGAATTGTGTTTCCTACCAATTTGGTTCTGAAATTTTAAAACAAATTTTTTTGTAACTCACTCTAATTCACTCTCTCACACTCTCATACTCTCCCCCATGTCTCCCTACCTTCTCCGCTTCCGTGTCTCCGCCTTTCCATATCCTTCCCCGACAGTCCTTCTTCTCTGCTCCTCCCATGCTCGCTTTTGTGTACTTCCACAAGAGACTGGAGCCTTTGTGCACATACACCTCCTTGATTGGAGAAATCAGAGAGAGGCTGTCGGCCGATGCTCTGCCCTGTACTATTCCAGGCAACAATAATACAGAAACAAAAAAATGGAATAAATGAATCAGTGGTCCATGAATACATACTTTCATGCCCCAGGGTATGCCAGTGTTTGGACTATGCATTGCATACTCCATTGACTTAAGCAGAGCAGGTGAGTGAGGGCATTATAAATGAGCACTATATATATATATATATATATATATATATATATATATATATGTAGTGGAGGGAAAAAAAAGGGAGTCGATCATTTCCACCCTTGATTAATATGCGATTTTAGGGTTCCCTGTTTAATGTATTGTTAGTGGATGTTAATATTTCCACATTTTTTTCCAAATTGCCAGTGATGAAATGCCGTTTTCATTTAGCTTGCATGTGCTTGCCTCCACGCACAAATAATGAAATATATGAGCTGTTAGCATGCCACCATTAACTCTAAACTCTACTGACCACTCAATGTCTTATTAAGTATACTCAATTGTCTTCTTAGGTTGTGCTTCATAATCTTTTTTATAGGAGTACAAACCTGGTCATTAACTGTTGTACAAAATGTGAATATTTATTTCATCCTTTGCTGGAGTATGGTAATTTAATATTACCTTCTTATGCAAAGTTAATATTCCTGTGATGTAGTTCCAGCAACATCTAAATGGATAGTTTTATTTTGTACAATAACAGGACACTCCAGCCATAATGTTCACGTGAATGCATATGATAGTTGCGTGGCCCTGTTACATTTTCATATGGTCCATTTTGCAAAGGCATGGGAGGGTTCTTTATTTGCATTTTTCCCGCCCTAAACTAAACACCATCCAGGAGATGTGTTTGGCCTAACAAATCTCCTTGGATGTAACATCCAGTCATCTCCATCATGGGCTCAGGAAACGCTGTGGGCGGGGGTCTCTTCATTCATTTTCAATGGGAGCACTTTCCTGCCACTGATTGACTGCTACAAGTAGCCAATCAGTGGCGTGAATAGTTTGACCATGAAGGAGGAGGGCAACACCTGTTGCAGGGCAGCTTCGCCTGTGTCAAGTAAGTGCTTTATTTTTACTTTAATATGTATTCTTCTATAGTGGGGGTGTTAGGGACATCATATTCTCCCTTAAATGCAAATATTTTACATGCAAATTAATGATCACCCAAAAATAATACAGTTACCCATATCAGTCCCTTGGAAAAGTATTTTTTTTATTTAGGAAGCATGCCTTTTATTAAATGCCAGCTGATCAAGGAAAATTTTTCTTCAGTGTAGAAGGAAATGTATGTATAGATAGCATCTATTTTACTTATATTTGCAGTATGAAAGGCAAAGCTTTATAATGTGTTTTCTTAAAAAGGCCACATTTTAGATTGACATGTACTCAGTTATTGAATCTGCTATCAGAGTCTTCAAGGCTGTTGTCAGCATGCCTCATTCGTAACTTTCTATCAGTGATCGAGAACAGATGCCCACGTAAATGTATCTTAAATCCATTTAAAAGATTTCAGAGTAGCATCGTGTTTAAATTTTCCCAAGAGCAATTGCTTAAAAGCAAACAAACACTCAAAAATATTGCTAGATTTCTGTGGTATGATTTAAATTCATCATTGCATGCTTCTTTTTGTTAAACCATAACTGATGCGTATTAGTGTGTAAAACCTTTTTTTTTTTTACTGGTTAATGACAGTTGGCATCATCACAGCTAGTGGCCTGCAGCCAACAGTACAAGCTATCACTAAGCGCCACGAGGTGCTAAGTCTGTCTTTCTGTTTTTGTTACCTTGCCAAACCAACAAGTTTAATCTTTTCTGTGAAGGCCTGAGTTATGGATTGTTCATTATTTTTAAGGACCTTTATGAAATACTGTGCTGTGAACTCACACCAACTGTTTGTTTTGACACATATGAAACTATTTGAGGGCTTAGGGTCTGTAGAGAATTGATTACTATATTGTATGTTTCCTCCACCCTCAGCCAATGTTAATAGTCAATTAAAATACATCGTGAAAAAATGTCAAGGTGTCACTTTGTGGTGGTAACCTTTCACCCAGGGCCAGACTGGCAATGACGGGGTGGCCCTGGAACTTTAAGGCCAACGTAAGTGGGCCAACGGCTGCATATGAGGAGCTGCACAGTACATTTTTCTGCTCGTGTAGGGTGCAGCCAGGCATATCCTGCTGGTGGCTACGCACTGCAGCACACAATCTTTTGCTTGAGCAGCAGAATGGGTGACTGTGTGGCACTGTTGGCCAGTGGCTCACCGGGCATTGGCCCAGTGTGCCAGACAGCCGTTCTGGACCTATATAGCCAATTGGCTAGGCAATGTACTGAAGAAAAAATATTCATCCTACATAATCTGTATGCCAGCACTATATTCCTTAAAATGTAGTAGATGAGTAACCAGTTAGGAAGAGATGGTCATGTACATTTAGGGAAATACCTCATAAGCACCAAAATACCCTAAAACCACTGAAGAAAACCGAAACATTTTGATATCGCATACAGTTTTTGGGTTTTGCTGTGTCAAACTAACCTATAGGTTATATTTGATTACATTTTATAATGACTAGCCCTATTGTTATGGAATATCCCACACCGGAATTCTGGGCAGTACTACAAAACCAATTAATATGGCACAGTCACCAAGTGTCCATTGTGGAGGAACGTCCCCATCTTCATTTCTCTGATCTCCTTCTTTCCTAGGAGCTCAAAATAAGTATTAGGATATGACTTTGTTCTACACGGCACGATTTTTTATATTATTGTATTTTATGTCTTGATATGACAAAGCCAATTCCTCAGTTTTACTGTTATTCATATTAATGTAAACAGGCTAGTAAGGGCAGTTGTGTGATAGTTCGCTTCCTAATCTGTTTTTTTTTTGTTGTTGTTGTCTTTGGAATGTCTTTGGTATGTTGTTTTTTAATACAATTCTTATAAATAATGCCTGCACTTCAATATCAGTCTCAATGTTTCCTTTTAAATAGTTCTGCATTGCAATGTAAAACTCATAACTGCCATCTAGTACAGATTTCCATGAACAACCACATGTTTTTGCTTAGTTTGCTTATATGCTACAGTCCTAGCATTTGTCCCAACTTTCAATGACTGTGTAATGTGGTGTGCTACACAACCTTTGTACGTTGCTTCACTGTGCTTTTAATAAAAGTTTGTGTATGTTCTAATGTGTGTTACTATTCTCAATAATACATTTTGGGATGAATGGATTGAAAATAAATATCCATCTCATTAATCTAAAGTTTTGTTATTCCTTTTTTTCTATTTTTGTTTATTTGTTAACCAAGGGTGAATTACTTAATCCATGTCGATGTGATGGATCTGTGAGGTACACACACCAGCTCTGTCTGTTAAAGTGGATTAGCGAAAGGGGATCTTGGACCTGTGAACTGTGCTGCTATAGATATCAAGTCATAGCAATCAAAATGAAAAAACCTTGCCAGGTAAGAAAAATCTGGACTACTTGTTATGTACACACAGAAATACATGCATATTTTGTATTCATTCCTTTTGGTATGGATGGTTCTTCAAATGACATCCACTGATTGCATTATATATTACTATTATAAACATCATACAAGATCTTTACAAATTCCAGGAGACAGAAAGACATATCTCCAGAAATGTTTTGCTACTGTTGTCTTGTAGAGACCTTAACATACAAATTATGTTTGGATCCAAGAAAAATTGTATGTCTGTTTTCTGGATTATTAACAAATGTACTAAGCCCAATGTTACACTATTAATTTAAAACTTAAAAAATATGCATGTTTTATGTAGTGTATCTGTATTTATTTATACATTTATTTATATTCCTGTCTTTGAAACATGATGCGGAATGACTAAACATATTGGGTACAGGATGGTGCCCTTCACCTTTACAGTGTTCTTGTATTTAGCACGGGAAATAATCTGAGTATGTAATTTAAAGTAATCACAAATTGTATACTGCAGAAACAAAATAATTAGAAATATGCATAATTATATTGGTAAAATACATGTACCCTCCCTTAGATAAATGTATGCATCAATTATGTCTTTAATATAAAGGATCCATTGTACTATTTTTACCAAAAATATAGACCTTGATGAATCATAAGGAAACCAAGAATAATATCTTTAGAATAGATGTCACAAAATTGCCACATCCTTTATTGAAACTACAGAGGTCTTAAAAAAATGGCGAAGAACTATACCAACTATGAAATCAAACAAATGTGGCTACTGACAAGGCGGAGGTCTGTTCAGATCCTCCTCTAGACGTAATGTGATGTTATGTAATGGTAACAAATATTGGTAAAAGATACTTATGCGCTTGACTTAGGCATCTAGAACAAAAATATATGTATTTCATTAAAACACGTGTTCTGCTATTTCAATATACATTATTGTGACTTTTAGAGTCACTTTCATGCCCACCAATTTATTTTTAGTCCCAGAGAGGGACTAAGGGTTTAAATCACAAAAGAGAACTTGAGTTGTGTTTCGGCTCATTCACTGTACATTTTGAAGAGCCAACCCCATTGAGTGTCTGCTGCAGGATGGGTTTGGCTGGACCTGATTTATAGTTAAATATGTGAGATTTCTTCAGTCAAACTAGACATAGCATTACATAAATAATGCAGGGCCAACTGAGCCCTTGGCACTAGGGAAACGTGCTAGTGTTGACCCCTCATAATAAATAGTAAAGTGAGTGTTAAAACCATAACTCTTCTGCCTGATCTACTATTAGTGAATACAGTGCTAACCCCCTAAAGAGCCTTAGGTGATTGTTGCATTCCTAAATGGTACAGCATAATGACTAAAGTTAGTCATCATGGTAGAAGGGGAGACCTCATATCTACAGAGACTATACAGCTTATTTTTATGATCAAGTTTTGTGGATTTATCTATAATGACAAAAAACTGCCATAGGGACAGAAAAGGTATCACAAAAGGATCAGGGAAATATGAAATAAAAAATAAAATAGAAATTACTAAAAGAGGAAAAATAGACATGACAAATACTGGCATGCTGCCCAGAAACCGAAAATACTGTACTGAAATAGCAACATAGACGTTTTAAAGAGAATTATATTACAAAGATATGATTAGTGTGACTAAGTAAGTCAATTGCTGGTGCTTTTTCAAAAATAAATGTGTTTTATTCACAGTTATCTGAGTTGTCCATGTTTAGAAATTTGTCACAGTTTGTCACAGCAGCAGAGCAGGAAAAAATAGTATAAAGGGGCATAGCTACCACCAGTGGAAGGGGTTCATCCTCGAACCCCTAGGTGCTGCTGGTGCGCTTGAGTATATATAAAAGCTACCAAACAACATGCAGCCATTTCTCTTCTGGCACAGAGAGCACTATTTGTTTTATCTTGCGTCTCATTTTTTTAATTGTTAAACTTTTTGGCATGGTATCTTCTGATGAGCTGAAGATGAGTACTCAAGAGTGTCAATAATTCTGCATAGAATAACAGGTTAAGTTTGGGTGCCAAGGGGTTGAACAATGTTTTTTATGAGACCCAGTGGTATTGATTGGCATTGGATAGTCCTTTTTAACCTTCATATGGTGGATAGACACCATACCTCTCAAAGAGTTAACATTTACTTTAATTCATCAACCCATTGGGGACAGGCTAGAGGGTGAAGGGAGGATGTAGATGTTCATTAGTTGAACAATGTTTGGTGTTTTATTGTAAAGATCTTTTCATATGAGGGGATTGTGGGAGTGACAGTTAAGGGCATTTGAACAGCTCTACTTGTGTCGACCTTGGTTGAAATACTCCTCAAGGTCATAATATACTTTAAATTTAAACTGTGCTCAGAGATTGTCTTACCTACCTACTTACTGGTTATTTACCACCATACTCATGCCATTGCTTACTAAATAGCTAATTTTGTGTACTTGTAAAGTTGGCAGGTCATGATTGATTATGTATATGGACAAAATGAAACATTTTTCTAACAATTTACTTTTTTTACAGCCAGTCTGAAAATGAAATGAATGACTATAGTTTTAGTACAGGGGCGTCCAACATGCGGCCCGCGGGCCAAATGCGGCCCGCGAGACCTCGAGGTGCGGCCCGCGTAAGATCGGCAGCCAGGGCAACCGATCTTACACGAGCCGCACCTCAAGCCCTGCTACTTACTTGTGGGAGTGTCTTCTGGACTGCACAGAGGAAGCGGAGTTCACGTGACATCCTACTTCCTCTGTGCTTTAGCAGAGAAGGCAGAGGGAGGCCGCGCCCCCTGCTGAAGTCTGTAAGCAGCATCGAGGAGATGCAGTGCTGGTAAGGGGGTGGGGAGGGTGTTTGAATGAGTGTGTGTGATTGAGGGAATGAATCTGTGAATGAATGATTATATGAATAAATGCGTGTGTGTGTGTGTGATAGCATGGATGTGTAAGTGCTGGAACCTAGGCATGATGGGACTGTGATTGCTGTTAGCAATCACACTCCTATCATGCCAAGTCAGCCAGTACATGCTGAAACCTGGCTAGCTGCCCCCCTTGTGTATTGATGCTGCCAGCAGTATGGGGTCTGCACATCACTTACAGCTACCCTGTACCAGCATGTATTGGCTGACTTGGCATGATAGGAGTGTGATTGCTAACAGCAATCACAGTCCCATCATGCCTAGGTTCCAGCATTTACTGGATGGATGTGTAAGTGCAGGAACCTAGGCATGATGGGACTGTGACTACTGTTAGCAATCACACTCCTATCATGCCAAGTCAGCCAGTACATGCTGAAATCTAGCTAGCTGCCCCCCTTGTGTAGTGATGCTGCCAGCAGTATGGGGTCTGCACATCACTTACAGCCACCCTGTACCAGCATGTACTGGCTGACTTGGCATGATAGGAGTGTGATTGCTAACAGCAATCACAGCGAGCACAGTCCCATCATGCCTAGGTACCAGCATTTACTGGTTGCCTGGGTTGCCAGCATTTACTGGTTGCCAAGTCATATTGCTAATTTTGTCCAGTTGTGTGTTACCTACTTTTATAAAAAATTTGAGTTTTTATTATTATTTTGAAAGGTGGGGGTCATTTTCGGTTTTGGCTAAGTGAACCCTGAATGTTTTGGTCCAGAATTTTCATTTTAGTTCATCCCTAGAATAAATCTAGGGAATCCTGAATTTGTAGTCGCAAAACTTTCTAGGCCCAGAAATCAGTGAGAGGAAGAGTAAAGGTTTTGTGTCATTTTACTTTATTTTAATCTGCATATTTTATTAAAGGCCATATTTTTTGTCACAGTGAAAAATGAGTGCGGCCCGCGCACGTATACAATTCTGATGAAGTGGCCCACTGCAGAAAAAACTTGGACACCCCTGTTTTAGTATCTTGTAATCTGGCATAAGTTGTTATCATTGATTTGGCTAAAATTGCAAAGATATAATAATATATATAACCGTGAATGTCCTAACAGAAAGGAAATTTGTGAGGACTGTCACTGGTGTACCTTAGTAGATGCTGCAAAAAATGCCTGAAAAGAGTGAATGAGCAAAGAACCAATAGAATGGGGACAACTACACAAACTAAGTAACACGACTTGGTTCAGCCTCCGTACCATCTAATCAGCACTTAAAATAGAATAAATGATAAACATCAAACCTAAATAAACAATAATAAGACACCTCCAGAAATCATAAAATATAACCAGCAGGTGTTAGACAATAGCTGTTCATTCTGTTAAAAAATATGGATAATGATAGTGTGAACCATGTGCTTCCTGTGCTTACTTTTAATTCATAACTTACAGAATAAAATGTTTACAAAAGCATCCGATAAAAAGGAAAGGACATCTTTCACAAGCTCAAGAGTATTTTAGTGTTGCTTCTCTAGATTGCAAGCTTGTAATTCTTATTTTTGTTATAGATGAACAACATAAATTTCATAGGCGGCAAAAAATTTTTATTTGCATTATAAAAAATATTTTTAAAAATGTCCATCAAACACATCTGAATAAAATTTGCTGAACACACAAAGTTAATGTTTCCAAGTATGATGAATGCCTTGGCTCTGCATGCAAAGAAAAATATTACATCAGGACATTCTCAACTTTCTGTAATAGCAAATCAAGCATAGTCCTTACAAGAAGTGCCAATGCCATCAAATTGTATGTTCTATGGTAGTTAAATTCTAATGGGTGTAGAACAAAACTAACGTTTCAGCCCACTGACTTTACCATGCATTAGGAAGGGCTTACCCTATGAGGTTTTCTGGCAAGAATGCCTTTTATACAACATAGTGGATATAGTGGTTTTCTCCTTGCTGATCAAACTATACATTATACAGGAACAACCTGGCCCTTCAAAAGAAGAAGCTTTAAAATGTTTAGAAAATGTCTACTAAATTTAGGACTGAGAAATGTTCCATTCTCATGAAAACTAACAATAGATCAGCTGGCATCATTGGTTACCATGGTACCAAGCAGCTATATTGGTAGCCTGCTTCATGGATCTAATAGTTGTCGAAAAGCATCAATAAAATTTGTTTTGTTTATTGTAGTAAACACGAGCCATTTAAAGTGCCAATTTAATAAGAAAAATACATATTAAAATAGTTTAAAAGATACTTACCTTATGAAGAAGCAATTGATCAGCTCTAAGAAAGCACTCCCATTGACATCATGGGAGAGTTTTTCGCTCATATGCATGGAGGTCTGGTTACATATAACATAATCACCCTTCATCTGGGTGCTGTAAGGCAACAGGATCCGCTTCACGACACTGCTGCCAAACATAATAAATTATGTGTTAGTTGACATCAGACCACAAGGCAATACATCCATAAAATAAGAATCTTTATTGTAGTCCTTGGACAGGATAAAATATAGCACACCATCAGATACAGGACTCAACCCTAAACGTGCTTAATCATATAAAATATTTAACAGCATGTCTATGGTTTGTTTGTATCCCGTTCCATCTGTCTATTTAAAGGCTCGGTTTAATGTCCCTGACAGCCTCAACAATGCAGAATGCATATTAAAGTACTTTGTGAGTACTTCAGTATGCATTCTCTAAAAAAAAAAATAAAGCGCTTACTTGAGCTGGTCCAGGTGGGAAGGGTTCTCTCTAAACTATTTTGAACCGGCATGGGGAGGCAGGAACACATCGGATTCTCATTACGTTATGTCACTTGACTCCTCGGTTAAACTAAAGCTGCTCGCACAGTGTGCAGAACCGAAGCTGCAAGAGAGGTAAGGAGTACCTCCTCACGTACTGATGGAAGGTCGGGCAAGGGCATGTATGTTTTTATGTATGTGAGCATGAATGTCTATGTATAAGTGTATGGGAACATGAATATGTATAAGTGTATGTGAGCATGAATCTGTATGTGAATGTTCATATGTACAAGCATTAATGTGTTAGTGTTTGTGTGCTAGCATAGATGTGTATGTTTAAGTGTTTGTGTGTGGGAATGTATGTGTAAGTGGTGTAACATGGAGTGTGTGTTAGTATGAGTGTGTGTTGGTGATAGCAAATGAATGTATGTGTTGTGTTTGCATGTAAGCAAGAATGTGTATATAAGTGGTGTGAGAGGGAGAGTGTGTTATAATGAGTGTGTATATCTGTGTTAGTGATTATAAGTAATTGTATGTATGTTAGCATGTGTAAATTTGTGTAATTTTGTTTATGTGTGTGTCAGGCTTTATGTTGCAAGGGGCAAAGAAGGCACAGACAAGCTGTTTGGGGGTTATTGTGGCACAGACAAGCTGTTTGAGGGCAATGGTGGCGTAGACCAGCTGTTAGGGGACAACAGAGTGTTTGGGTGGCACTGATAAGCTGCTTGGGGGCAGTGGTGGCGCTCACAAGCTGTTTGGGTGCAAAGGTGGCACTGTGAGACATATTGTTTGGTGAATTTTTGGGGCCTCAGGGCAATATTCTTGTTACATTTATAACTTAAATTTATACATCATAAGGTGAAACTATCATTCCCTATGTATAATATACATTCAGTTTTAATGTGGAAAACATGATGATTAGTCTTTTGCAATTTTCACATCTAGTGTCCATGCATTTAATCCGTAGGAGCCAATTGTAAGCCATCATACAACAATGTCTAGAGTACTTGAAGGCTTTGATATTCTGTCACTTCAGAATCCATATTAATAAGTATATAAACAGTAAAAGTAAAATATTAAATAAATGAGAGTAACATCATTAATATTTTTGAAACTAGACTTTTTCCTAATGAAATTAGTCTTAGATATATCGCACCTATGTATATAAATAACCCAAAGTTTTGTTTTTAAAATGTAGAACAGTTGCAAACCTTGTATTTTGAAATGTTTGTGTCTTAAGCATTGAATGAATTATGCATTGTGAAAATAATTGTCAGCCACCAGTGGGGTGTCTGTGTTATGAAAGGAGGAGGAGGAGCCCAGTATGCAGGATGACCGGAGGGAATGGTAAAACAGTCCAAAAATAGCGTAGTCAGGGCACAGGCAAAAGGTCAGGTTCAGGCAGCAATCCAAATAGTGAAGTCAGGGCACAGGCAAAAGGTCAGGTTCAGGTACAGGTACAGGCTAGAACAAGGACAGGAGCACAATACTGGGAACGCTATGTGGGACACAGAGCGTCTCAGAATATCTGAGTGCTGCCATAAGGGAGCTAGGGTTTTTTATAGGAATCTCAGGCGTGACGTATGACATCACGTCTGTAGATCCACCCTCCGTGCCGCCCTTGACACAATTTGTAGTAAGAGACTGCGCCGGAGGCGCCGCTTCTCCAGGAGAGCCCTTCACATTCACGCCTCCCTTCTCCTCCTGCACACAGTCGGCAGGAGGAGGAGGTGCCAGAGCGGCGTGTAGAAGCGCAGCCACCCGTCGTGGAACCCAACACCACGTCGCCGCCATTCTCCCCAGCTCCGTGCGTGAACGCAGGGAGTAAAGAATACACCGACCACAATGGTGCCGGACCAGGGAGCCTGCCAGGAGCCGCACCTGACAGTAATGCTGCATTAACCCCTTAACGACCAATGACGTGCAAGACACGGCACGGAAAAAATGGTCAGTTAACAACCATCTAAGAGAGTTTTCTTCGTTAAGCAGTGTTGCTGTAATGCCTCAATGTCCAGGCATTCAATACAAAAAAAAAAAAACACAAACAAATTACTACCACAAAGTTTGACAAATTCTGGTAGTAGAATTAGTGCATGGAAAGTGTTAAGGGTGTCTATTTTTCAAAAATATATGGTTTGATGAGGTGTAAATTGAAATTGCCAGCTTCAAAGATCTCCCAAATAGGAGATGGAGACAGGATTACCAGATTTGTAAAAAATAGTTTTGAAATATCAAAACGCTACTTGCACTTATTATTGCCCTAACAAATAAAAAAGCAAAAAAACATAGAAAAAACATTGGGTATTTCTAAACTCAGGACAAATAGAATCTATTTAGCAGTTTTTTTTTCATTAGATTTTGTAGATGAGTAGATTTGTCCAATTTCACCATGGTTTATTATTTTTTTATTTGAAATTATAGGATATCATTAAAAAATTGTATCAGAAAAAGACAATATATAATTTGTGTGGGTGCACCAAATGAGAGAGAAGAAAATTATAGCTAAATCACAAAGGGTAAAAATATTAAAAAGTGGGCTAAGCATAATGAAAGACATCAGAATTTATGCTTCACTTACCTTTTGTGTTGCATAGATCAATGAGACAACACATTTTGGGTTCAGTTTCAACTTTTATTTTTCCACATGTGGATCCACAGCATGTAAGAACACTGTATCATATTAATATTATCAATATTGTCTTGAGTTGTAAGACAGGGTGGGAAAAGACAAGGAAAATGCTACCATTAGCTCCTTCTTGTATGTGTCTTTTTTTTCTGTGAAAAGAAACAAATGAGAAATAAAAACATTTTTTTAAAGAAAAGAAAAATTCTTTTTTTGGCTTAGGAAGAAATGAAAAGTGAAGGAAAAGAGAAACTAACAGAAATGAGCTGCTGCCAACATGAATGAGCAGTTCCAAAATGCCATGGAAAGAATAAATGCAACTATGGTTTATAATGGCGAGCACTGATAATGGAGAACAGGGCAGTATACAAAAATAAATACTTTTTAATATAAAATACACAACCAGTCAGATATATAACGTTTAACAAACTTGCATCAGATTAACAATTTTTAGTGTTAAAACATGACATCAGTATGGCAGATGTAAAGACCTGATGCGTTTCGCCAGAGTATATCACTATATAACAATTATAAAATTTAGCAGGGTTTACAATGTTTTTTTTTACCTACATTATGTATATTGATATGTTATGAATTAAGAGACTACTGTTACTATTGCTATTTTTTTAAGTAATGAAACAATGTTCATAATATACAGTACATCATACCTGTTGTATGTTTGCTATGATTCCTTACCTTATTAGTTTCTCCCATCATCTTTTTTCAAATCATTCAGCTCTCTATTGTTCATTAGAACTTTCTTTCCCTTTTTTATTCAGGCCAGTAGTGCAAGACATAATTTTATCTATGTACCTCCGAAGAAGCCACGTTTGGCGAAACATGTCAGGTCTTTACATCTACCATTCTGAGGTTATGTTATAACACTAACAATTGTTAATCTGATAACCGTAATACATCTGTTAAACGTAATACATCTGATCGATTGTGTATTTTATATTAACAATTGTTTATTTTTAAATACTGGCCTGTTCTCCATATCAGTGATCACCCCATTATATACCATGGAAAATAGAGATTTAGCCTTTTCTGTTTTCCAAGTAAACCGTTACCCAGTTTAACTGGTTTAAATAAGTATGTGGATGCCAAGAGTTTAGACCTGCAGTATTTTTTGGTATTATGCTCTTATAACCTCCAGATTAGTATATAATATCTGGAAAGCATACTGCTGTTTTTTTTCCATTCTGCATTTCCTGCACAGGAGCTTGTTTATATATTCCCATGTCCAAAGTGGTTGGAGAATGCATTGAACAGACTTTTAGTGTACAACAGATTCTCTGTAAGCAAAAGCAAAAAAGAAAAGAAAATTTGACAATGACTGTGAGGTCACTACATTATAATAGATAATCATCATAATAGTAGCATATATATATATATATATATATATATAATTACTATTTGGGTGAATTGGCTGTTTGATTGTATTTTGTTTTTTGGTTTGTAAACTTCCCAGCCCTTGTTGGTAATAAGAGTTCTATAACTCCAAATTGGTTTTCAAAAAATTAAGCTAATATAATCATCTAGAGAAACATTTTGAAACATTGATATGGATTATAAAAATACGAAGTCCAATTTGAGTTTAAAAACAACAAAATCTAGCCAATTAATGTTTTTTCATTTGTATTTTTTCAGTGGCAACGTATAACTGTAACGCTGGTGGAAAAGGTCCAAATGATTGCTGTAATCCTCGGATCACTCTTCTTAGTATCAAGCGTTACATGGCTTCTCTGGTCCGCATTCAGTCCTTATGCAGTGTGGCAAAGAAAAGACATTCTTTTTCAAATCTGCTACGGCATGTATGGTTTTATGGATCTAGTTTGCATTGGTAAGTTTACTAAACATACGTATAAATTTTACCGCCAGGTATCAGCAGTGATTGATGCAAGTTGTTTTGGTGAATAATATGTATGGTATAGAAAGGAACTTGAGTATTGAGAATGGCATGGAAAGGAACTTATCAATTTTAGTTTTATTTATCGTTGTTGTTGTTTGGGTAATTTATTTTGGAAACGTAAACTCAAACTGTGTATTACAAAGGTTTTAGCTAAAAAGCTTAGAGCTCTATTTAACTGCACCAACAGGAGTCAATACTGAACACCAAGTTATTCCCTCTTTCTGTATATTTATACCTGCATGATTATGCTTTTGAATTATATATTGTAATCTTTTTAACTGCAACTTCATAGTCTTAGAGAAGAGTGATAACATGGATGTACCAAGCAACCGATAAACATTCATTTGTATCAATGTCATGTAAAAGGTGTTATATTTCCAAAACATGTATTTAGTTGCTGTTCATACTTAGCAAAGCCATGGGGCCATCTCTCTCTGTTTCAGATACCATTTTCTTGCCTTTAAAACTTGTTTGACAGTATTTAAATAAATCCATGCCACCATAATTACATTTAGTTATTTTGTTGGCATATTTTACAACACAAGTATTAACCAATACATGTTAAAGCAAAATTTAAACAAAGGGTGTAAGACCCTAAATCTATCTAAAATACTTTACGGCTAAATATTGTGCTGTGAAATTTACTGAATGTGTCATTTTTGTCATTGTGTGTTGGCCCACACATATTATCTGGTGCTCAATATCTACAACACTCTTTACTCACAGCTTTACTTTGCTGTAGTCATTGGCTCCATGAGGTCATCTAGTACTATATTGCCCAGCTCACAAACTGTAAAGAGTTATAAATATTAATACCATAAATCATTTAAACAAAGTGTGTTGATTAATTTAAATATTTTGTTTATTAACATTTAGCTCTGCTAATTTAATAACTTTGGCCTAGATGTCTTTGGGCAAAATTAAAGCAGAAAAAGACAGTGTGACATTTATTGCCATTTCCAAAACAGTGCATAAAGCGCCACATGTTTTGGATTATTAGTAATTGCATAGCAAGCTGACCAGTCAAGCATGATATGTTGAACTTAGCTCCCTGCGGGCATGTAAGACTAGTTTCTGATTAGTACTTTTAGTTTTTGAATTGATACTGTCATAGTTTTAAGTTTATTTTGACTTTTTATAATGCTGTACAAAGCCACTTATGGATTTAGTATTCCACCTGTTATTTATTATACATGTGGCTTTATCTTTATGTTTTAACCCTGGGGTATGTTTGCTGGCACTCTTACCTCCCCATTTCCTTTAGTATAGTGGTGATCATTTATCTCAAGAGTAAAAATCATATTATTTTAATTAATGTGTGGGACTTTTGCTATACATGGAATCAGTGCCGCTTATGCAGTAAAGGACAGGATGCTAAGACAATTGTCTACCTGTTTACATGTAGGGATCAGAAATTGTGTTGGCACCAGTGTATATACCTATCTAAGTCCCAGGAAAGAAAAAAAAACACAAGGCTAATATATATTTATTGTTTAATTACAAAAAATAAGCAGATGATCACTTGAACTGAACTGATCGCGTGAACTGAAAGGGTCTTTATTGTAACCCACAAAGCCAGGGGTACAAAAAGGCTGGCATCATTGGGAAAAAATATATTTTATACATACATTCTTTTGCCAAATTCTGACAAATTAAATTCTGTCAAATGTTGCATATTTTTGTCTCCATTGGTTTTGTGACCTATATACATATACACCAATCAGCCATAACACTATGACCGCTTAATATTGTGTAGGTCCCCCTTTTGCCACCAAAACAGCCCTGACCCGTCCACTAGACCTCTGAAGGTATGCTGTGGTATCTGGTACTAAAATGTTAGCAGCAGATCCTTTAAATCCTATAAGTTAAGAGGTGGGGCCTCCATACATTGGACTTGTTTATCCAGCTTATCTCACAGACGCTCCATTGGATTGAGAGCTGAAAGAAGGTGGCCTGGAGACCAAGGTCCTGAAATTCTTGAAACATTTTTTCTTCGGGCACATTATCCTCCTGAAAGAGGCCAATGCCATCAGGGAATACTGTGTCCATGTAAGGGTGTACATGATCTGCGAAAATGCTTGGGGAGGTGGTAAGTGTCAAAGTAACATCCATGCAGGACCCAAGGTTTCCCAGCAGAACATTGCCCAAAGCATCACACTCTCTCCGCTGGCTTGGCTTCTTCCCCTAGGGCATCCTAGTGTCATGTGTTCTCCAGGTAAGCGATGCACAAGGCCATCCACCTGATGTAAAAGAAACCGTGATTCATCAGACCAGGCCACCTTCTTCCATTGCTCTGTAGTCTAATTCTTATGCTCACGTGCCCATTGTAGGTGCTTTTGGCAGTGGACAGGGGTCAGCATGGGCACCCTGACTGGTCGGCAGTTATGCAGCCCCATACACAACAAACTGTGATTTACAGTGCATTCCGACTCCTTTCTATTAGAACCAGCATTATTTTTTTTCAGCAATTTGAGCTACAGTAGCTCGTCTGTTGGATTTGACCACATGGGCCACCCTTTCTCCCCAACGTCCATCAATGAGCCTTGGCCACCCATGACCCTGTTTCAGGTTCAGCACTTTTCCTTCCTTGGACCAATTTTGACCACTTCAGACTGGGAACAGCCCACAAGAGCTGCAGTTTGGGAGATGCTCTGACCCAGTTGTCTAGCCATCACAATTTGGCCCTTGTCAAAGTCACTCAGATCCTTATGCTTGCCAATTTTTTCATCAACTTTGATGAACAAAATGTTCACTTGGTGCCAAATATATCACATCAATTGACAGATGCCATAATAACATGATTATCATTGTTATTCTCTTCACCCGTAAATGGTCAAAATGTTATGGCTGATCGGTTATGTCCATATATATGTGTATATATCCATATATATAGATATATATATATATATATATATATATATATCGTATTTGCTCGATTATAAGACAAGGGTTTTTTTTCAGAGCAAGTGCTCTGAAAAATATCCCTCGACTTATATTCAAGGTTGTCTTCTAATCAGACTTCAAATATTGGTCTGATTACAAGACTAAGATTCAGATCCCCGCAGCGCTGCAGGGGACCCGGATCCTCCTCTCTGGCAGTCTCTGCTGCTGCTGGCTTCTATGACGGAGCGCCGGCATCGCATGACTTTCAGAGGACTCCCATTAGACTATGCCTTTAAAATCAACAGACTGGGTTTAACAGAAGGTCACAGCAGTTAGATATACAATTTTGAAGGTGATATGCATCATGTTTTGGGACGCCAAGTTATTTTAAATGCGTTATTTGTGTTTAAAGCATTTCACACAGCATTGAAAAAATTTAGTCTTTCAATGGCTCAAGAATCATGAAACGCTAGTTATGTGGATAGCTATTCTCAATATACGTATAATTCATGACCTTGAGATTTAAATATAGTCACTCTGAAATCAAGATTTACTGGAAGGCATTTGTTTTTATAGCAAAGGAATATTATTAACTCGATTACTTCACACAGGAAAACCATGTTCTCAAAAATACACTAAAAAATAGTATACACAGGTGTTCATAATCATAGCATAGAAGTCAGCAGCCCAAAAAGTGCAGGATATTTTACACTTAAGGACGCAAGCAGTTGGCACATTTGTAAAATGTTTGCTTTACCTTAACATTAGGTGTGCACTACTTTTTAAATAATTTTTCTAAATGTGACATGCTGGGACATAGCCTTAATAGCATTTACAGATCGTCGCCCCCTAATCTTAATTCGTCCACCCCTTCCTGCCAAGGCTACACCTCTTCCACATTTCCTCCTGTTAATTCCACCGCTTTTCTCTTTCAGCTTCTCCACTTCCTCTCTGCATACTAAGAGTTGATACTGAGTATTACTCGTACATTTTGTTGTTTTGTGCATCATTTCAAATATTTTATTTATTATTTTAAGAGATAATAATCTTTAAGTGTAAATTCAACCACTTTCCACAAGGTCAGTCATCCATGTCAACTATTATAGAGGAATCACAGATGCTCTAATTGGTTGAATTAGCACATCTTTCCATGATGTAACAAATGCTCACTCTGGAATATCTCTGGAACACGGCTGGAAGCCCTCAGACAGGGCACACGGTTGGAAGCCCTCATACAGGATACATGGTTGGATGCCCAGAGACCGAACATGCAGAAGGGCACAGGATACATGGCAGGAAGGGCAGAGGTAGTCAGGCAAGCCGGGTCAGAACCAGAAAGACGATATCAATGCCGAACCAGAATGGGCACTTCTCTATGATTAACCCTTTGCATGTGGGGTATTTCCATAATCTAGATATGCAGCTGAACAAGTTATGGTGTGTTTCCTACACAGAAAAATAATATCTATGTAATATGGATGCTTTATGAAATAACAATACAACATTGTCAGAGATTCCAGCAAACCAGCTGCCTAACATGTACTCAGATGTTACTAGCCAGGTTTTCTGCTTTTCAGAAATACATTTCTGTGGGTTACTTATGGGTCTTTTGGGATATTTTTATCAACTAATTTAGTGATAATTATAACTGAATCAACTGTAAAATGTATGTGTGTGGGGAGGTCATCATATAAAAAGTATTTAAATAAATAATAAATAAGTAACTGTTTTTTTTAAAAAACATCTTGTCTGATTTTAGGTTTAATAATTCACGAGGGAGCAGCTGTTTACAAGGTTTTCAGGCGATGGCGAGCAGTTAACTTACATTGGGATGTGTTGAACTATGATAAAGCTACAGATATAGAAGAATCCACCCGTGCTGTGCCTTCTACTAGTAGGACATTGTGGTTGCCTTTGACCACATTAAGGTCTAGGACTTTGGTTCATCCTACACAGCTAAGTTCTCCTCGGTTGCAATGTGGATATGTGTTGCTACATTTGTTCAACAGAATGAGACCGCCTCAAGAAGAATCACCAGAGGAAAGCAGTTCTGGTGAGGTTGTAATGAGAGTGACTTCAGTATGAAGAAGAACTTTGTTCAGAGGAGTATAATACTTGTTTTCCCTACTATGAACAGTATTTTGGAATGTTGGTCCAATGAACACAAAGCACTTTCAAAAGATTTAAATATATAGCAAAACATTTTTAACTTAAATCTTTTTTATAACTACTGTTATATTAAAATACTCTTTTCAGAAACAAAACACTTTTGTATTGTTTGGTTGAATATTTTCCTATATGATTCTGGAAAACCCCTAGAAAACAAAAATATGGCTTCATGGTGGTTGCAGTCAAATAGCATTTTTAGCAAGTTCATTTTTAGCAAGTTCACTTAGCAAGTTCATCGTTGTGTGTTTATATTCTATATTTAAAGAAGTCACAAGTCATCTATACATGTCAAAAAGTACACTAAATATACAAGGTATCCTAAACAAATGAGACAGGTATATAAGCTTCTTTTAATTCCGGTCAGTGAATACATTTTTAAATGAGAAGTGTTTTAGTCCGAATAACAATGGTTTCATTTTTATGTAATTAAATCTTCATGGCAGTATGTAACTTAGGGTTGAGACTAAACAAATGTATTCTGAAAATATAACCAGAAAAAATCAAAATGTATTTTATAGAAAGGTAGAATAATGTTTAAAGTGTCTCTGTGTTATGTCTGCCAAAGGTGTCCTTGTCATTGAAGGGTTTTATGCAATATTTCATGACTTCTAACACAACATTGACTTCTAACATTGCCAGAGAACTTCTTACAAGTGATGGGTTGACTGCAGCAGGATATTTAGATCAAGACTTCAACAAAGACTATTATAACTTTACAATAAGATGTCTCAGACTTTATAATTGTGTGCTGCCTTTCCTCCTGAAAGTCCTGAAAAGCAGCTTTCAAAATATTTTGACAAAGTACAACATTTTGAAACAACTGAACTTGTCTTTTAATGTTATAATTGGAAACTCATAGCTTGATGAGATAACTGAATAGTAGTACAAATATAAAGTTAATAATTTGTCCATCAGATGATGACATTATGTACTCAGTCCCTATTGCTTTCAATGGCCAGTGATGCTACATGGTCAATTATGTTTATTGAGGTATAATTAATTGATTCTCAGAATACGTATAAATTGTGACCTTACTGTGACACTAATTGCTCCATGTTTCATCTTGTCTTGTTAAGCTTTCATAGGTAATTGATATGTTGATTCAAATGATACCAGCAATTCTAGGGCAGTGTATAGTTGCTGGTTATGGCAAAATACAGGATGAATACATACAATATGTATAGCAATTAAGCTAAATAAAGCCGAAAGGAACATTACAGGCATCATAAACATTTAATGCATGTGACCCTTTCCACACCACCCCACTAAATGTCTTGCAGAAGATGTGTTTGACAGAACACAATTCCCAGCAAGGCATATACTTACATCCAGTCAGTTCTAGTGCTGGATGCAGTGACTGCTGTTTAGGCCCCAGTAAGCATGTGTGGAAAGTCCTCCCACTGATTTAAGTGGCAGCAGTTTTCTGCCACTGATTGACAGCTTAAAGCAACCAACAGTTGGATCACTAAGGAAGAGAGCAGCTGCTGCAGAAGGACTGAAACTTCTGTGTCCTGTATTATATTCTCATTTTAGAAGAATGCATATTAAAGTCACATTGCACTTTAGTATGCATTCTTCTATAGTAAGGGGTGCCAGGGCATTAGATTGTTCCTTTAAAACCTATAAAGCAGAAGTATGACTGGAGATGAAAGGAAGGAACTTCAGGTTTAAGGTACTACCATGTCTACACAACTAAGTCTAGGATACAATCCTTATATGCCACATGTAATACAGTCAGATTTAACAAACGTAGGTTTTTGCTAAATATGAAAAATGTACTTGCCTAAATTTCATGCTAGAGTAATTTGAATCTTTATTGCTCAAAACCCTATTCATGTAAAATTGTTACATTTGAAGTGGTTAGTTCCATTGAGACTTGTTATACTTAATAAGTATAAGCATTAAGTATATATATATAGCATAATTCACAGACTTCCGTTAAGACTGTACGAGTGAACCATATTTACTAAAAATAATTAACACAATCACATGTGTGAGTGTATTTAGAGCACAATGATTTTTCTTGCAAAATGCTAGTTTTAAGATGGGTCAATTAATCTGTTTCAGGAGAGCCAGGTTAAACAGGAGCAGATCTCCAGCTGTCCTGGGAAGTAGGGAAGAGTAGTAAATGATCATTAGAACTTTGTTGGGGGTTTGTAGCATTTGATTTACACAGCATGTCTACCACTTTGAAGATGCAAAATATTTTTATTTACAAACAAAAAAAAAAACAACAGAAAACTTGTGCATACATCACTATTCACCTCCCAAAGTCAATACTTTGTACAGCCACCTTCTGCAGTAATTACAGCTGCAAGTCTCTTGGGGTACATCTCTATAAGCTTGGCACATCTAGCCACTGGGATTTTTTACCATTCTTCAAGGCAAAACTGCTCCAGCTCCTTCAAGTTGGATGGGTTCTGCTGGTGTACAGCAATGTTCAAGACATTTAAATGTTTGCCCATAAACCACTCAAGTGTTGCTTTCGCAATATGCTTAGGGTCATTGTCCTGCTGGAAGGTGAACCTCCGTCCCAGTCTCAAATCTCTGGAAGACAAACAGGTTTCCCTCAAGAATGTTCCTGTCCTTCAATCCTGACCAGTTTCTCAGTCCCTGCAGATGAAAAACACCCCACCAGCATAATGCTGCCTCCACCATGCTTTACTGTAGGGTTGGCGTTCTCGGGGAGATGAGAGGTGTTAAGTTTGTGCCAGACGTAGCGTTTTACTTGATGGCCAAAAAGCTCAATTTTAGTCTTATCTGGCTAAAGTACCTTCTTCCATATGTTTGGGGAGTCTCCCACATGTGTTTTGGCTAAGCAATGGCTTTTTTTCTGGCAACTCTTCCATAAAGCCAAGCTCTGTGGAGTGTACAGCTTAAAGTGGTCCTATGGACAGAAACTCCAGTCTCCAGTGTGGAGCTTTGCAGCTTCATCAGAGTTATCTTTGGTCTCTTTGTTGCCTCTATGATTAATGCCCTCCTTGCCTGGCCCGTGAGCTTTGTTGGGCGGCCCTCTCTTGGCAGGTGCCATACACTTAAAAATTCTTAACAATGTTTAATGGTGCTCTGTGGGATATTCAACATTTTGGATATTTTTTAAAACCCAACCCTGGGCTGTACTTCTTCACAATGTTGTCTCTGAACTGTTTGAAGAGCTCCTTGGTCTTCATGGTGCCACTTGCTAGGTGGTGCCACTTACTCAATGGTGTTGCAGACTCTGGGGCCTTTCAGAACTGGTGTATATATACTGAGATCAGGGGCTTCATGGCAAAGGGGGTGAATACATATGCACACACTTTTCTTTTTAATTTTTTAGATTTTTTTTTTCTTCATTTCACTTAACTAGTTTGGACTATTTTGTGTATGTCCGTTACATGAAAACCAAATAAAACGCCATTTTGATTCCGGGTTGTAATGCAACAAAATATGAAAAATGCCAAGGGGTGAATACTTTTTGGAAGGCACTGTATATGGAGTTTTTTTGGAGTTATTCAGCTGGTGGTTGAGCTATCACCTTCAAACAGTAGTAGGTACAGGAAAGAAAAAGCAAATGGAAGTGGAAGAGATTTTAAAAGACCGAATATTTACAATAAGATATGAAAGAATTGCAAAACTGAGGGCTAAAATAACTAAAAAAACAACAGGACAAGACCAGGAAAATCCAGCTCACTAACACAGATTAGGAATGATTCATCTAAATGATTGTATATAGGATGCCAATAGATGTCAAAACCATTTGTTGACTATGTCTATCTGTCCCCTTTTAGACATAATAATAATAATAATAATAATAATAATAATAATAATAATAATAATGTCTAGTGCATATTTTAACCAAACAGGGGCCACAATATGCTTCTTAAAATACGTATATATTTTACAAAATAGTTTAAAATATTTTGCTTAACAGTAAACCACTAAATTAAGGCATTTTCTTTCTCCCATTTTAATTATTGTTTTTGCTTGGCTGTTTTTAATTTAGCTTTGTGGTCTATGATGTCACTTACATCTATAAATTGCATCATATTCTTGCTATTTACAGCTGGTTACTTTTCTTATATCTTTTAATTCAGTGTCTGGTTTTCTTCCACATATCTTCATCCTGACAAGGCAAGATGCCTGAGGCAAATAAAAAAAAAAAACATTTTGTAATCCATCTAGTGTCTTTAATCAGTAATACCTAATTCCAGAAATATTGCACACAGCTGAATTTGAGAAATCAAATCTAGGTCCCTTCATATTTCAATTATTAGCATAACTGTTTATTTTTACTGCCTTGCCTACCTCTTAATATCAGTATTATCAATCAGTTTCATTTGAATGGGATAAGCTACAAACAAAAATGCGTCAATCAAATGGTCACTGGGATTTTCCTGGGGCTGGCCACATAGAACCCCCTCTTTTGCTCGTTATAGAATACAAGAAGGGAGTTTGGCCTTTATAACCAGCCAAAGTTAGTCATACATAGGGATTAAGCTAGGTAGACTTTGAAGAGGTGGGAAGTGGCTAGTAAGTAGGCAGGATTGGGCAAAACCTAGTATGGAGGTTTTCTCCCAGTTCTGGAGAATGAAGACACATAAATTAAGCCACAGGCAGGGGCGTACCTAGACTATTTGGCACCCGGGGCAGATTCTGTAAGTGGCACTCCCCCACTTCAAAATGTGAAAATTAATGTTGGCAAGAATATTTATTTCTGAAATTTGTAAAACTATGTCAACTGGGAAAAAAACTAGAAATCTGAAAAAATAAATAAGTACTGAACAGATATGGTACAGCATAACTCCTATCACTATGCACTGAGCCAGACATTGATGGTAATGTAGCATAACCCCAATCACTATATACTAAGCCAGACATTGATGTGCTAGGCCTTAGAGATTGTCTGTGCCACCTCTGTCCCTGAAGCAGCCTGCCTGTGCCACCTCTGCCCCTGAAACAGCCTGCCTGTGTCACCCCTGCCCCTTAAGCAGCCTCCCTATGCCACATCTGCTCTTTAAGGAGCCTACCCATGCCACCCCTGTCCCTTAAGTAGTCTGCCTTTGCCACCTCTGCCCCTAAACACTCATTAATTCACTCATTTATGTATTCATTCATTCAGGAATTTTGTTACTGCAAGGCTAACCAAATACAATGTAACATGTATGCTACATAAAAATTTATTTTTCCAGGAAATCTTATTTAAAGATATTCCATTTTGTATTGCCTTATACTTTCAATAAGACTGTACTATTGAACCTTGTGTTTCTGTTAAGCAGACAGAGATCTCTATCCTCATTGATTTGTTTTTTCTGTATGTTAATATGAAATACTCCATTTTTAATATAAGCTACCCAGCATACATCACTGGCATTATATAAATATTAATAATCAATTCACATCGAGTAAATCACAAAAATTAAGTTATTTTGCAATGAATCAGCACTCGCATGGATAAATACCATGGATAGACCATCTATAGCAACAGTACACTGGATTTAGCTAGCTACGCATGATGAGAGTTGTGCAAAGCAGGTAAAATATCAGACACCTTTCACATATTAATGCTTTCTTAATAACACAAGGTCTATCTTTAAATGTATAGTACACATTGGTTGATGAATGGAGGAAGTCTATGGCTCAGTATGCAGAAATAGACTACACACATTAAAAATTAAACAGAAATTTTCATAAATAAATAAATAACCATTATTTGATCTGACCGTCGTCTAACAATGATTTGAATTAAAAAAAATCATTTTTTATAAAAAATATATAATTGCCACACTAGTGCTTCAATAGAAATTTGCTAAATTTGATGTAGTTTAAATACTACTTATCAGTAATATTTTTTAAATGAAAAGTGTCTTAAATATATTAAAAGGGATATCTGGGATTAGGAAATCAAAACTAACCTTAAACTGATTTGAAAATTACATAAAACGAGTTTAAATAAAAAGGCCTATGGGTTACTTACAAAATAGGCAAGTACACATTATTTATCCTTTTACAGTTGAGTATTACAGAAGCTGACATTAAAGAAACCAGGCCCCTGTTCTGTAGAGAACTGCCGTGAAGAGCCATAATCTCAGACCGGCTACTAATCAAAGTGTAGTATTACCAGTCAAGAAACAGTTAAGGGCCTCTGAGTGATATTGATGTCTACTGTATGGATGCTGTATGGAGTCCTTCCTGACTTCCTTGACTACAACCATTATCTCTGAATTGCAGGCATTCATTAGTACAGGATGCAGTATCTTGCAGATATATCATATAATCTATGATCTAAGATCATACTTGAAATAGATTCTCCAATTAGCAATTTTTATTACCATATTTCCATGATGTGTTTAATCCAGTATAATGTTGAATTGTGTATTTTGTATTATTCATTTATACAATTGGCCATATTACAAATGAGTCGATGCCACCAGTATGTTTGGGAAATAAAAGTGTGCCAGCAAATGATGTTCATATTTGGGAATCTCAAGCAATTGGAGATTTAGTAGTGTATATACTAGAGTCTATTGCAGTGACTTGCTAGTGGGCCCAACAGTACATCAAAAGATGAATATAGTCTTAATTAACTAGCCCCTTTCCAATTAGGAATTTCATTTGCAATATACCAGTGAGAAAAGCAGCATTTTCAATGCTAAGATATCATTAAATCAGAATAAGGTTTAAATGAGTCAGCTTCAGACTCTGTGACCCTGAGAACCTTCCTGTTTACACTGAGACCCTGAGAATGGACAAAAAAACTTGGGGGCAAACCCTGAAAGTTCTCAGATTTAGTTTTGTTTTAAACGCAACATATTTATCATTTTTGTCATAAATTATATAAAAAGTAAATTTTACTAAAATGCAATTTTAATAGAATTTTCACAAATATGTGAAATAAATCCACACCAAGTAAATCATTTAATATTCAATAGAAGTGTTAATGTAGATGTAGTTCAGGCTTGATAATGCACACAATAGTTTCCTGCTGGGTAATTTTACAAAGGTCAGATATGTTTCTCTTTTAAAACTGCTGATGGCTTCCTTTTTACAGCAATCATTTTAAAAATAGGAGTACATTATCAAACTCTGAATTGGTGGTGATTGGAATGCATTCACATGTATAAAAACAGAATGTAGTATGTTTGAAGCAATTGTACAATTCTATACATTTTGAGGGTTTTTTTTTACTGAAATCACTGCTGCAGTGTTGTATACAGCACTCATAAAAATGTATATTAATACAGAGCATGTAGGTTGACTTGAAACTTTTTCTTAAAAAATACACAGATTTCAGTATTAAATAAAGATATTTTCTTTTGGTGTGCAAAATATGACTGCAAGTTTAAAGACAGGAGATAAATTTACGAAGCCAACCTAAAACATTGATGTAAAGATGCAATGCTGTTATGTTTACAAGCCGATGTCACCATAATGTCCTGTTGCAACCAGATATCAGCCAAGTTTTCTCCTGAGCAACAGGCCATGACTGTCCATGTGGCAGGTTGGGCAGATCAACGTTGGGCTTGTGGCAATGGTACCTACACTTACCTTACCTACTGCCGACAGATCAAGTGCAGATTAGGTGCTTCCGTGTGCAGTCTGAAGCCATACACTGTTAGATTGTAAGAGAGTAGTGTCTGGCCACAGGTATCCACCTGAATCTACATTATTTTGTAGGAAAGCATGCATGTGTAGCTCGTTAAAGAGCCATTGTTGTTGAGACTGTCGCAACATCACAGGATTATTGGCAAATATGTGAGAGTGATTCTAGAACTGCTCAACAACCTCAGCACATGCTAAAACCTAGAAATATTTTTTTTCCTTGCTCCCAAACCAAAAGTTTAAATAATAATAAAAATCATCAAAAATACTGTAGATTTTAAAAACAAACATATGTATGCAGAGTATTGTCCTACTTGGATGATGTTGTTGGTTTTTAAAGGTTTTCTGTTATTTTTTAATCTAGTATTTTTACTGATTTTTTGAATATATATATATATATATAACAGTGGTATCAAAAGAAAGCCCTATAAGGACTTGCGGGACAAAAAACATATGCATGCAGGGTATTATTCTACATGGAGGCTGCTGCTGAACATAAATTAGGGATTTTTCATCCATTGCACCTTGCAAAAATGTGGGTTTCTAAATGTTTTCTAATGCACTTGAAAAAATCAGTGTATAAATTGTGTTGGTACACAAAACAAAAAAATGGCGGTCACAATTGAACAAACATATGCAATCGTGATTGAAAAAGCCATATGGTAAAAAAAACCTTTGGTCACTAGTGTGGGAAACCCCCTGATAATGAAGGGGTTAAGCGTCTCACCAAAATAGGTAACAATTTCATATTCTTACCAGAGGAGGGGCATATATGTCCATGAGTGGCGATCTGGCTACTGCACCTCTTACCCGAGTTTTGTCTAAAGGCTGTCTTGTACAGCAGGCAATTACTTTCAAGGGTTCCATGTATAACGTGGATATGGAGGCAAAAAGTGATCATTGTTGACCTTATTTGCATGCACCTACCCAGAATCACTTGTGGTTGTGGCAACACCATGAGATTTCTGAGGGAAAAAACAAGCCTTCTTGGTGACATCAGTGGGAATCAGTGGGAAATTATTTGTACATTTTACTATTTATTTTTTTATTATTATGATTATTATTTTTGGGCACGTTTTTTTAATTGGAACTTTGACATCTGGTCCTACTGCCACGATATCCTTATTGGGCCATCTTTGAAGCCGACCAATGCAATTTCACCCCATCAAACCATATATTTTTGAAAACTAGATATCCCAAGTTACTTCAAATGCTGGTATTTTTACCCTTTCCATGTATGAGATTCTACCCTTTGCCGAAGTTTGTGGTAGTATTTTTTTTTATTTTTTATACAAACATTTTTACTTCAGGTATGAATTTATAGCTCCTGGTATATGTCAAACAACCCCCCAATATGTGTTCAGCAACATCTCCCGAGTACAGTGATACCCCCATGCATAGATAAGTCATGTTTCTCAGATATTGTGGAGTCAAAACTGGAACATGCGCATTTCAGTTTTCAAACTTTTATATATATATTTTTATATGTATAGCTATCAGATCACTTGTAAGTGACACATTTAGGCCACTGACATTTATCAGGGAGACTAATCAATAATCAGTGACCAAAAATGTTATTGACAAGTGATCAGGTAATAATTATGTATTTTTTATTAAAGTCCTTCGGTCGTCAACAGGTTAAAGATGAAACAGCTGTCTATGAGTGGTGGTCTGGCTTCTACACCTCTGTCCCACAGTACCGTATTTGCTCGATTATAAGACGAGGTTTTTTCAGAGCAAATGCTCTGAAAAATACCCCTCGTCTTCTAATCGGGGTCGTCTTATAATCAGACCTCAAATAGAGGTCTGACTATGAGACTAAGATCCAGATCCCCCGCACCGCTGCAGGGGACCTGGGTCCTTCTGTCCCCCCTCCCATTTAACACTCCCCCACCCCACACACACTTACCGGTGCTTCCAATTTCCTGCTGTATACCGGGGCAGTCGGGGAAGGTCTGCGCGATGGATGCAGACAACCCCCGCTGCTAGCCACACCTCCTTCCGGCTGTAGTGTAAGTTGTCTAGGCGGATCGCGTGGACATCAACCCGCTGCCCCGGTATACAGCAGGAAATCGGAAGCACCGGTAAGTGTGTGTGGGGTGGGGGAGTGTTAAATGGGGGGGGGAGACAGAAGGAAGACTGCTGCCCCGGTATACAGCAGGAAATTGGAAGCACCGGTAAGTGTGTGTGGGGTGGGGTGGGGGTGTTAAATGGGGGGGAGACAGAAGGAAGACTGCTGCCCCGGTATACAGCAGGAAATTGGAAGCCCCGGTAAGTGTGTGGGGGGGAGGGTGTTAAATGGGGGAATAGGGCATTTCTGGAGGCAGAGTGCTCTATGAAATGCCTTTTAACCCCCTGAACGCCACTCTGCCTCCTGAAATGCCTTATACCTCCCTATATGCCACTCTGCCCCATAATATGCCTTTTAACCCCCTATGTGCCACTCTGCCTCCAAAAATGCCTTATACCCCTATATGCCACTCTGGCATTTAGGGGGTTAAAAGGCATATTATGGGGCAGAGTGGCATATGGGGGTATAAGGCATTTCTGGAGGCAGAGTGGCACATAGGGGGTTAAAAGGCATATCATGGGGCACAGTGGCATATAGAGGGTTAAAAGGCATATCATGGGCCACAGTGCCATATTGGAGTGGCAAGCCTGGGGATAGATCTGCATAACTGGGGGGCAGGTTGGAAAATACAAGGAAATAAAAACAAAAAAATATTTTTCTCAATCATAGCTTTTATTAAAAAATATAATAGTTTACATGAATTAACATTTACTGGTAAAACTTTTTTCCTAAATTAATATTCAGATTTTGGGGGGTCGTCTTATAATCAAGGTCATCTTATAATCGAGCAAATACGGTATATATAATGAAAATAATTAACATTTTGAATTCAATAAATTAAAAAAATAATTTCAGTTTGTCCTATATGGGACACCACTGAAGCCAGCCAATTCAATTTACCCCATCAAACCATATATTTTTGAAAACTAGACCCCCCCCCATGGTATTTAAAATGCTGGTATTTAAACACTTTCCATGCACTTTTGTCAAAGTTTGTGCAAGCAATTGTTTTGTGGTTTTTTCACACATGTTGTACTTCACGTATGAATTTACAGCTCCTAGTATACGGCACTGCAAAAAAACACACACTATGTGTTCAGCAACATTTCCTGAATACAGTCATACCAGCAGTGCATAGATTTGTCAGGTAATTTGGAAACTAAAAGGCCACATTTGGGAGGTGCGCATTTTTCACTTTGGAACTTTTATCTGGTCACCCTGCATCCATGTCCTATTTGGGACATCATTCAAACCAGCAAATAAAAATGGTTGCTGGAGTCAGCTGACTAGGCTCAGCCAATCAGGGGCTCCCCCTCAGCCCTAGCCTCCTGATTGGTGGGTGGTGTCACCTGACCAGGGCTGACCAATCAGAGAGAGGGGAACCTGGGCCGGCTGCTGATTGGTTCCTGGAGTCAGCTGACTAGGCTCAGCCAATCAGGGGCTGCCCCTCAGCCCTAGCCTCCTGATTGGTGGGTGGTGTCACCTGACCAGGGCTGACCAATCACAGAGAGGGGAACCTGGGCCAGCTCCTGATTGGTTGCTGGAGTCAGCTGACTAGGCTCAGCCAATCAGGGGCTGCCCCTCAGCCCTAGCCTCCTGATTGGTGGGTGGTGTCACCTGACCAGGGCTGACCAATCAGAGAGAGGGGAACCTGGGCCAGCTCCTGATTGGTTGCTGGAGTCAGCTGACTAGGCTCAGCCAATCAGGGGCTGCCCCTCAGCCCTAGCCTCCTGATTGGTGGGTGGTGTCACCTGACCAGGGCTGACCAATCAGAGAGAGGGGAACCTGGGCTGCCTGCTGATTGGTTGCTGGAGTCAGCTGACTAGGCTCAGCCAATCAGGGGCTGCCCCTCAGCCCTAGCCTCCTGATTGGTGGGTGGTGTCATCTGACCAGGGCTGACCAATGAGAGAGAGGGGAACCTGGGTCGGCTGCTGATTGGTTCCTGGAGTCAGCTGACTAGGCTCAGCCAATCAGGGGCTGTCCCTCAGCCCTAACCTCCTGATTGGTGGGTAGTGTCACCTGACCAGGGCTGACCAATCAGAGAGAGGGGATCCTGTGCCAGCTCCTGATTGGTTGCTGGAGTCAGTTGACTAGGCTCAGCCAATCAGGGGCTGTCCCTCAGCCCTAGCCTCCTGATTGGTGGGTGATGTCACCTGTCCAGGGCTGACGAATCAGAGAGAGGGGAACCTGGGCCTGCTGCTGATTGGTTGCTGGAGTCAGCTGACTAGGCTCAGTCAATCCTACCCTACTGTTTGGTGCGAGGTATCATATGGCACTTTATTATTTATTATTATATAATTATGAATTATTAATGGAATTTCACCCATCTCTGTAGCGCATTGGTTTAGGTGTTAGCGTGATTTTAGTTTAGGTGATTCCCTGAGGCTTATTTTTTACGTGGATCACCACGTAGACCAAAATTTAAGCCATATTGTCTCTGTCCCTACAAGCCACCATTCTTTAGTTTATTTAGTGTGTTTGTTTGGAAGTCAGGCCAGCTAGAGGACTTTTTTTCCAGTCCCTTCTATCCAGGCTCTGTAGCCTAATGGCTAAGGTGTTGGTCTTTATTCCTTGCAGTTCTGAGTTCAATTCCCCTAGGTTTCAACTGTGTCTGTTTTGGTTTTTAAGTAAGCACATAGACCAAAACACAAGCCATTTTGACTTTGCCCTTACAAGCCACTCTTCTTTAGTTTATTTAGTGCATTTGTCAGGCTAGCTAAAGGGCTGTAAAAACTAAAGGACTGTTTCTGTAGGGCCTTATACCTGTTCTCTGTGGTGCAATGGTTGAGATGTTGGATTTAGTTTTTGAGGTTCTGGGTTTAATTCACTCCAATTGATTTATTTGGTGTGTTTGTTTGGGAGGAAGGCACGCTACAAGATTGGAATGAGGTCAAAAACCAATGGATTGTTTGCAGGGGACAGGTTTGCTAGTGTCTGTAGTGTACATGCTACCCTTCTTTTGTTTATTAATTGTGTTTGTGTGGGAGACAAGCTAGGTGCCATTTTCATATGGCTATGTAGAGTAATGGTAAAGGAGCTGAGCTAGAGTACTTAAGGTCCAGGGTACAATTCCCTTGTGCTCCATCTTGAACTTTCTATCAGCTCTCTTCTAAGTTGTGTTTTTTTGTTGTTGTTTGGTGAGGGAGAAAAAAACTATTGTTAGCAACCAGGTAGACCAAAACACAAGCCACCCAGTTCATGCATTTAAATTGAATGGTTTACTCAAAGAGATTTGAGTCACTCTGTCAGCATTAGCCATTTTCCCCACATTTGGATATTTATATCATCATTCACAGGCCACACAAAATCAACTTAAAAATTACCCCTGCATTGTATATTTATCCCACCATACATCCCCACACTGTGCATTTATCTCACCAGACAGCCCCACATTGTGTATTGATTTATGTGATGACCCTCAGCCAGCCCTACATGTAAATGAATGCCCCATTGCCCCCCACACCCTTGTGTATTGTCCTCATCCATTTTCTTTGAGAAATCCAGGTGCTGTGGTTGCAGTGGGATGTGTCTGATTGGCTGAACCTGGTCAAGTGACTTCACCAGCCAACCAGGCATTGGGATTGAGACCCGGGGGTGGGGGGGAATTTAAGCTTCACTTGCAGCCCTTGGTTCTTTTGATGTTCATTTTCTTTGAGAAATCCAGGTGCAGTGGTTGCAGTGGGATGTGTCCAGGCCAGGGCTTATCTTTGTACAGTATTTCCCCTGTCTCTGTTTTTATATTGCCATTGGCCCTATTCTTTTGTGTTTTAGTTTTTTTTTTTCCTTCACTTATCATGAGTAGTTTTTCTTCTTTCCATAGCTTTAACATGTCCTGTTCAATTCCTTTTCTGTTGCGTTGTGTCTTTGAAGCTAACATTCCCTCCCTTTATTAGTCTCTACCGCTTCTGCTGGGAGGCTGTTCCATTTATCTACCACTCTAGGAGTAAAACTTCTTTACATTACATCTAAGCCTCTAACTCACTAGTTTCAGATTATGACGTTGTTTAACCATTTCTCCTCTTTTGATTCAAAACATCCCTCCTGTGATTTGTTAAATGCCTTTAAGGATTTCAAGTATTTTCTCCAAGCTTATACATATAGAGATTCCCTAGTCTTTCCTGATCCTGAGCCTGAGCCTGTGTTATTCTTATCTACAATGGTAAGTTGAACATTTCCTTTCACTGTAACTCATCTAGTACTCATAGTTTCCTCAGAGAATTGTGTTGCTTCTTTACATGTAGAGATACATATAGTTTATTGGTTTTGAATTGTCGTTTCAGCGTTTCTTCCTTTTTTTTTTTTTTTTTTCAAAAACCATATATTTTTGAAAACTAGACCTCCCCATGGTATTTAAAATGCTGGTATTTAAACACTTTCCATGCACTTTTGTCAAAGTTTGCGCAAGCAATTGTTTTGTGGTTTTTTTCACACACGTTGTACTTCATGTATGAATTTACAGCTCCTAGTATACGGCACTGCCAAAAAAACACCAACTATGTGTTCAGCAACATTTCCTGAATACAGCAGTGCATAGATTTGTCAGGTTGTTTGGAAACTAAAAGGCCACATTTGGGAGGTGCGCATTTTTCACTTTGGAACTTTTATCTGGTCACCCTGCATCCATGTCCTATTTGGGACATCATTCAAACCAGCAAATAAAACCACATATCCGTGAAAACTAGACACCCCAGGGTATTTCAAATGGTTACATTTAAACATTTTTCATGCACTTATTAAACCACCAACTTTGACGAATTTCCCTGTCCTCTGCCATATGCTTTAACCTTAGCTATCTGACAGATAGAATGACATCTCCCTGATCCCCAACCCCCTGTCATATGGTTTTACCTCAGGCCTCTTCCATAACCCCCTGTCCTCTGTCATATTTCACCCAATATTACAATAATAGCTAATTAATTGGGTAAATCATTTAGAGCAATTTATTAATCTGTTGTATCTGCATATGTTATTTATTGATTTAGCGTACTTATATATACCCCACATTGAAAGCTCCAAGACAAGACAGACACTAGGGAGCAATAGAGAGCACAGAAAGTTTATGCTTTTGCAGTACTGTCCATCTTAACCTTTAGGAACAGTAACTTATTTTATGGACACATTAATCGACTGTACTCAGAGTAGCTTTAACATACTCCCCTAAATACACACAGAGGATGGATTGTTCACTAACCACATTAACCACCAATGTCACAGTGGATTAAAGCTAGATTTAACTGTTTGACTAACTCTGTGTTTTAAAATTTACAAATTCCAAATTGTGTCAATGATTACACAATGACTATATGAGTATAAAAAATGTAAAAAATTTCCTGCATCAATTGTCTATTTTGTCACATTAACGGCTCGGTGGAGTTTGCTATCCCAGTTTGGAGTTAACGGAAGTATGGAAAATGCTACACCCAATCACAAATGGAGTCTTGCTGTGCCAATAGAGACGCAACTCCCACCTAGGAAGTGGCTTGACGTGGCACATTAAGGAACTTCACATTTTTTTTTATCTTTTATGGAAATAAAATGAATTATTTAAGTGTGTGTATTTTTTTTTTAATTATATTCCTTTGGTATGTAGCCTTCTGCTTTCCCTACTCCAGAGTGAGGATTCATGGACTGTTGTACAAAAGCAAACATAGGGGTTTAATTTGAGTGAATTTGCAGCTCTGGACAAGATAGTCCTAGCTATTTGTAGATTGTTGCTATAACAGACTACCTCAATATCAGAAGCAAGTCTACGGCAGAGACCTGATTTAAACTCCTTGACTTTGCTATACATTCTAATTGCAGCGTAAAGAGCTTGGGTGGCCCTGTATAATGCATAGCTAAGTCAATGAGATGTCGCTGAAAAATCCCTGACCATTTAATTATGCACTATACAGGAGCAGCACAATTCCTATTCCTATTCTAGCAGGAGGAAACTGTAAGTATGGGCAATATGGACTCTCCCGTCAACCCTCCTTCCAGGGAATACTCTCCAATTAAGGAAGTGACTGCTGGAGACTTTCTCCTGCCTGATGAGCCAAGACAGGCTTATCCTAGTCAAGCAGCAGCTGCCCCTCAGCCCTAGCCACCTAATTGGTGGGTGGTGTCACCTGACCAGGGCTGACCAATCAGAGAGGGGGGAACCTGGGCCAGCTGCTGATTGGTTGCTGGAGTCAGCTGACTAGGCTCAGCCAATCAGAGGCTGTCCCTCAGCCCTAGCCTCCTGATTGGTGGGTGGTGTCACCTGACCAGGGCTGACCAATCAGAGAGAGAGGGGAACCTGGGCCGGCTGCTGATTGGTTGCTGGAGTCAGCTGACTAGGCTCAGCCAATCAGGGGCTGCCCCTCAGCCCTAGCCTCCTGATTGGTGGGAGTTGTCACCTGACCATGGCTGACCAATCAGAGAGAGGGGAACCTGGGCCGGCTGCTGATTGGTTCCTGGAGTCAGCTGACTAGGCTCAGCCAATCAGGGGTTGCCCCTCAGCCCTAGCCTCCTGATTGGTGGGTGGTGTCACCTGACTAGGGCTGACCAATCAGAGAGAGGGGAACCTGTGCCAGCTCCTGATTGGTTGCTGGAGTCAGCTGACTAGGCTCAGCCAATCAGGGGCTAAACCAGCGCATTGGTTTAGGTGTTAGCGTGATTTTAGTTTAGGTGATTCCCTGCCAACTTAATACGTTTCTGCAGCGTAAAGAGCTTGGGTGGCCCTGTATAATGCATAGCTAAGTCAATGAGATGTCGCTGAAAAATCCCTGACCATTTAATTATGTACTATACAGGAGCAGCACAATTCCTATTCCTATTCTAGCAGGAGTAAACTGTAATTATGGGCAATATGGACTCTCCCGTCAACCCTCCTTCCAGGGAATACTCTCCAATTAAGGAAGTGACTGCTGGAGACTTTCTCCTGCCTGATGAGCCAAGACAGGCTTATCCTAGTCAAGCAGCAGCTGCCCCTCAGCCCTAGCCACCTAATTGGTGGGTGGTGTCACCTGACCAGGGCTGACCAATCAGAGAGAGGGGAACCTGGGCCGGCTGCTGATTGGTTGATGGAGTCAGCTGACTAGGCTCAGCCAATCAGAGGCTGTCCCTCAGCCCTAGCCTCCTGATTGGTGGGTGGTGTCACCTGACCAGGGCTGACCAATCAGAGAGAGGGGAACCTGGGCCGGCTGCTGATTGGTTGCTGGAGTCAGCTGACTAGGCTCAGCCAATCAGGGGCTGCCCCTCAGCCCTAGCCTCCTGATTGGTGGGAGTTATCACCTGACCAGGGCTGACCAATCAGAGAGAGGGGAACCTGGGCCGGCTGCTGATTGGTTGATGGAGTCAGCTGACTAGGCTCAGCCAATCAGGGGCTGCCCCTCAGACCTAGCCTCCTGATTGGTGGGTGGTGTCACCTGACCAGGCCTGACCAATCAGAGAGAGGGGAACCTGTGCCAGCTCCTGATTGGTTGCTGGGGTCAGCTGACTAGGCTCAGCCAATCAGGGGCTGCCCTTCAGCCATAGCCTCCTGATTGGTGGGTGGTGTCACATGACCAGGGCTGACCAATCAGAGAGAGGGGAACCTTGGCCGACTGCTGATTGGTTGCTGGAGTCAGCTGACTAGGTTCAGCCAATCAGAGGCTGTCCCTCAGCCCTAGCCTCCTGATTGGTGGGAGTTGTCACCTGACCAGGGCTGACCAATCAGAGAGAGGGGAACCTGTGCCAGCTCCTGATTGGTTGCTGGGGTCAGCTGACTAGGCTCAGCCAATCAGAGGCTGTCCCTCAGCCCTAGCCTCCTGATTGGTGGGTGGTGTCATCTGACCAGGGCTGACCAATGAGAGAGAGGGGAACCTGGGTCGGCTGCTGATTGGTTGCTGGAGTCAGCTGACTAGGCTCAGCCAATCAGGGGCTGTCCCTCAGCCCTAACCTCCTGATTGGTGGGTGGTGTCACCTGACCAGGGCTGACCAATCAGAGAGAGGGGAACCTGTGCCAGCTCCTGATTGGTTGCTGGAGTCAGCTGACTAGGCTCGGCCAATCAGGGGCTGCCCCTCAGCCCTAGCCTCCTGATTGGTGGGTGGTGTCACCTGACCAGGGCTGACCAATCAGAGAGAGAGGGGAACCCGTGCCGACTGCTGATTGGTTGCTGGAGTCAGCTGACTAGGCTCAGCCAATTAGGGGCTGCCCTCAGCCCTAGCCTCCTGATTGGTGGGAGTTGTCACCTGACCAGATGTGTCTGATTGGCTGAACCTGGTCAAGTGACTTCACCAGCCAACCAGGCATTGGGATTGAGACCCGGGGGTGGGGGGGAATTTAAGCTTCACTTGCAGCCCTTGGTTCTTTTGATGTTCATTTTCTTTGAGAAATCCAGGTGCAGTGGTTGCAGTGGGATGTGTCCAGGCCAGGGCTTATCTTTGTACAGTATTTCCCCTGTCTCTGTTTTTATATTGCCATTGGCCCTATTCTTTTGTGTTTTAGTTTTTTTTTTCCTGTTTCCACCTTTGCTGTTACTGAAGGCACAAGGTGTCTCAGACCCTATCGTCTCCAATAATACTAATGTATTTTCCTTCACTTATCATGAGTAGTTTTTCTTCTTTCCATAGCTTTAACATGTCCTGTTCAATTCCTTTTCTGTTGCGTTGTGTCTTTGAAGCTAACATTCCCTCCCTTTATTAGTCTCTACCGCTTCTGCTGGGAGGCTGTTCCATTTATCTACCACTCTAGGAGTAAAACTTCTTTACATTACATCTAAGCCTCTAACTCACTAGTTTCAGATTATGACCTTGTTTAACCATTTCTCCTCTTTTGATTCAAAACATCCCTCCTGTGATTTGTTAAATGCCTTTAAGGATTTCAAGTATTTTCTCCAAGCTTATACATATAGAGATTCCCTAGTCTTTCCTGATCCTGATCCTGAGCCTGTGTTATTCTTATCTACAATGGTAAGTTGAACATTTCCTTTCACTGTAACTCATCTAGTACTCATAGTTTCCTCAGAGAATTGTGTTGCTTCTTTACATGTAGAGATACATATAGTTTATTGGTTTTGAATTGTCGTTTCAGTGTTTCTTCCTTTTTTTTTTTTTTTTTTCAAAAACCATATATTTTTGAAAACTAGACCTCCCCCATGGTATTTAAAATGCTGGTATTTAAACACTTTCCATGCACTTTTGTCAAAGTTTGTGCAAGCAATTGTTTTGTGTTTTTTTTCACACACGTTGTACTTCATGTATGAATTTACAGCTCCTAGTATACGGCACTGCAAAAAAACACCAACTATGTGTTCAGCAACATTTCCTGAATACAGCAGTGCATAGATTTGTCAGGTTGTTTGGAAACTAAAAGGCCACATTTGGGAGGTGCGCATTTTTCACTTTGGAACTTTTATCTGGTCACCCTGCATCCATGTCCTATTTGGGACATCATTCAAACCAGCAAATAAAACCACATATCCGTGAAAACTAGACACCCCAGGGTATTTCAAATGGTTACATTTAAACATTTTTCATGCACTTATTAAACCACCAACTTTGACGAATTTCCCTGTCCTCTGCCATATGCTTTAACCTTAGCTATCTGACAGATAGAATGACATCTCCCTGATCCCCAACCCCCTGTCATATGGTTTTACCTCAGGCCTCTTCCATAACCCCCTGTCCTCTGTCATATTTCACCCAATATTACAATAATAGCTAATTAATTGGGTAAATCATTTAGAGCAATTTATTAATCTGTTGTATCTGCATATGTTATTTATTGATTTAGCGTACTTATATATACCCCACATTGAAAGCTCCAAGACAAGACAGACACTAGGGAGCAATAGAGAGCACAGAAAGTTTATGCTTTTGCAGTACTGTCCATCTTAACCTTTAGGAACAGTAACTTATTTTATGGACACATTAATCGACTGTACTCAGAGTAGCTTTAACATACTCCCCTAAATACACACAGAGGATGGATTGTTCACTAACCACATTAACCACCAATGTCACAGTGGATTAAAGCTAAATTTAACTGTTTGACTAACTCTGTGTTTTAAAATTTACAAATTCCAAATTGTGTCAATGATTACACGACTATATGAGTATAAAAAATGTAAAAAATTTCCTGCATCAATTGTCTATTTTGTCACATTAACGGCTCGGTGGAGTTTGCTATCCCAGTTTGGAGTTAACGGAAGTATGGAAAATGCTACACCCAATCACAAATGGAGTCTTGCTGAGCCAATAGAGACGCAACTCCCACATAGGAAGTGGTTTGACGTGGCACATTAAGGAACTTCACATTTTTTTTTATCTTTTATGGAAATAAAATGAATTATTTAAGTGTGTGTATTTTTTTTTTTTATTATATTCCTTTGGTATGTAGCCTTCTGCTTTCCCTACTCCAGAGTGAGGATTCATGGACTGTTGTACAAAAGCAAACATAGGGGTTTAATTTGAGTGAATTTGCAGCTCTGGACAAGATAGTCCTAGCTATTTGTAGATTGTTGCTATAACAGACTACCTCAATATCAGAAGCAAGTCTACGGCAGAGACCTGATTTAAACTCCTTGACTTTGCTATACATTCTAATTGCCAACTTAATACGTTTCTGCAGCGTAAAGAGCTTGGGTGGCCCTGTATAATGCATAGCTAAGTCAATGAGATGTCGCTGAAAAATCCCTGACCATTTAATTATGCACTATACAGGAGCAGCACAATTCCTATTCCTATTCTAGCAGGAGTAAACTGTAAGTATGGGCAATATGGACTCTCCCGTCAACCCTCCTTCCAGGGAATACTCTCCAATTAAGGAAGTGACTGCTGGAGACTTTCTCCTGCCTGATGAGCCAAGACAGGCTTATCATAGTCAAGCAGCAGCTGCCCCTCAGCCCTAGCCACCTAATTGGTGGGTGGTGTCACCTGACCAGGGCTGACCAATCAGAGAGAGGGGAACCTGGGCCGGCTGCTGATTGGTTGATGGAGTCAGCTGACTAGGCTCAGCCAATCAGAGGCTGTCCCTCAGCCCTAGCCTCCTGATTGGTGGGTGGTGTCACCTGACCAGGGCTGACCAATCAGAGAGAGGGGAACCTGGGCCGGCTGCTGATTGGTTGCTGGAGTCAGCTGACTAGGCTCAGCCAATCAGGGGCTGCCCCTCAGCCCTAGCCTCCTGATTGGTGGGAGTTATCACCTGACCAGGGCTGACCAATCAGAGAGAGGGGAACCTGGGCCGGCTGCTGATTGGTTGATGGAGTCAGCTGACTAGGCTCAGCCAATCAGGGGCTGCCCCTCAGACCTAGCCTCCTGATTGGTGGGTGGTGTCACCTGACCAGGCCTGACCAATCAGAGAGAGGGGAACCTGTGCCAGCTCCTGATTGGTTGCTGGGGTCAGCTGACTAGGCTCAGCCAATCAGGGGCTGCCCTTCAGCCATAGCCTCCTGATTGGTGGGTGGTGTCACATGACCAGGGCTGACCAATCAGAGAGAGGGGAACCTTGGCCGACTGCTGATTGGTTGCTGGAGTCAGCTGACTAGGTTCAGCCAATCAGAGGTTGTCCCTCAGCCCTAGCCTCCTGATTGGTGGGTGGTGTCATCTGACCAGGGCTGACCAATGAGAGAGAGGGGAACCTGGGTCGGCTGCTGATTGGTTGCTGGAGTCAGCTGACTAGGCTCAGCCAATCAGGGGCTGCCCCTCAGCCCTAGCCTCCTGATTGGTGGGTGGTGTCACCTGACCAGGGCTGACCAATCAGAGAGAGGGGAACCTGTACCAGCTCCTGATTGGTTGCTGGAGTCAGCTGACTAGGCTCGGCCAATCAGGGGCTGCCCCTCAGCCCTAGCCTCCTGATTGGTGGTTGGTGTCACCTGACCAGGGCTGACCAATCAGAGAGAGGGGAACCTGGGCTGGCTGCTGATTGGTTGCCCTAGCCTACTGATTGGTGCGAGGTATCATATGGCACTTTATTATTTATTATTATATAATTATGAATTATTAAATTGTTAATGGAATCATTAATAATGAGATTTTTTTTTTTGTTGCCACTTGAGTTTACAGGCACCACTTTTGCTATGTAGGGTTTACACCTGACGTTACTGGCGTGGGAACAAGCCGGCAGTAGCCGGATTTGAACTCACAAGCAACAGGGTGAGAGTCCAACAACTTAACCACAACTCCAAGTCAGAGATACTGGAGTTCGCCCATCTCTGTAGCGCATTGGTTTAGGTGTTAGCGTGATTTTAGTTTAGGTGATTCCCTGAGGCTTATTTTTTACGTGGATCACCACGTAGAGCAAAATTTAAGCCATATTGTCTCTGCCCCTACAAGCCACCATTCTTTAGTTTATTTAGTGTGTTTGTTTGGAAGTCAGGCCAGCTAGAGGACTTTTTTTCCAGTCCCTTCTGTCCAGACTCTGTAGCCTAATGGCTAAGGTGTTGGACTTTGTTCCTTGAGGTTCTGCGTTCAATTCCCCTAGGCTTCAACTGTGTGTGTTCTGTTTTTAAGTAAGCACATAGACCAAAACACAAGCCATTTTGACTTTGCCCTTGCAAGCCACTCTTCTTTGGTTTATTTAGTGCATTTGTCAGGCTAGCTAAAGGGCTGTAAAAACTAAAGGACTGTTTCTGTAGGGCCTTATACCTGTTCTCTGTGGTGCAATGGTTGAGATGTTGGATTTAGTTTTTGAGGTTCTGGGTTTCATTCACTCCAATTGATTTATTTGGTGTGTTTGTTTGGGAGGAAGGCATGCTACAAGATTGGAATGAGGTCAAAAACCAATGGATTGTTTGCAGGGGACAGGTTTGCTAGTGTCTGTAGTGTACATGCTAGCCTTCTTTTGTTTATTAATTGTGTTTGTGTGGGAGACAAGCTAGGTGCCATTCCCGTATGGCTATGTAGAGTAATGGTAAAGGAGCTGAGCTAGAGTACTTAAGGTCCTGGGTTCAATTCCCTTGTGCTCCATCTTGAACTTTCTATCAGCTCTCTTCTAAGTTGTGTTTTTTTGTTGTTGTTTGGTGAGGGAGAAAAAAACTATTGTTAGCAACCAGGTAGACCAAAACACAAGCCACCCAGTTCATGCATTTAAATTGAATGCTTTACTCAAAGAGATTTGAGTCACTCTGTCAGCATTAGCCATTTTCCCCACATTTGGATATTTATATCATCATTCACAGGCCACACAAAATCATCAACTTAAAAATTACCCCTGCATTGTATATTTATCCCACCATACATCCCCACACTGTGCATTTATCTCACCAGACAGCCCCACATTGTGTATTGATTTATGTGATGACCCTCAGCCAGCCCTACATGTAAATGAATGCCCCATTGCCCCCCACACCCTTGTGTATTGTCCTCATCCATTTTCTTTGAGAAATCCAGGTGCTGTGGTTGCAGTGGGATGTGTCTGATTGGCTGAACCTGGTCAAGTGACTTCACCAGCCAACCAGGCATTGGGATTGAGACCCGGGGGTGGGGGGGAATTTAAGCTTCACTTGCAGCCCTTGGTTCTTTTGATGTTCATTTTCTTTGAGAAATCCAGGTGCAGTGGTTGCAGTGGGATGTGTCCAGGCCAGGGCTTATCTTTGTACAGTATTTCCCCTGTCTCTGTTTTTATATTGCCATTGGCCCTATTCTTTTGTGTTTTAGTTTTTTTTTTCCTGTTTCCACCTTTGCTGTTACTGAAGGCACAAGGTGTCTCAGACCCTATCGTCTCCAATAATACTAATGTATTTTCCTTCACTTATCATGAGTAGTTTTTCTTCTTTCCATAGCTTTAACATGTCCTGTTCAATTCCTTTTCTGTTGCGTTGTGTCTTTGAAGCTAACATTCCCTCCCTTTATTAGTCTCTACCGCTTCTGCTGGGAGGCTGTTCCATTTATCTACCACTCTAGGAGTAAAACTTCTTTACATTACATCTAAGCCTCTAACTCACTAGTTTCAGATTATGACCTTGTTTAACCATTTCTCCTCTTTTGATTCAAAACATCCCTCCTGTGATTTGTTAAATGCCTTTAAGGATTTCAAGTATTTTCTCCAAGCTTATACATATAGAGATTCCCTAGTCTTTCCTGATCCTGATCCTGAGCCTGTGTTATTCTTATCTACAATGGTAAGTTGAACATTTCCTTTCACTGTAACTCATCTAGTACTCATAGTTTCCTCAGAGAATTGTGTTGCTTCTTTACATGTAGAGATACATATAGTTTATTGGTTTTGAATTGTCGTTTCAGTGTTTCTTCCTTTTTTTTTTTTTTTTTTCAAAAACCATATATTTTTGAAAACTAGACCTCCCCCATGGTATTTAAAATGCTGGTATTTAAACACTTTCCATGCACTTTTGTCAAAGTTTGTGCAAGCAATTGTTTTGTGTTTTTTTTCACACACGTTGTACTTCATGTATGAATTTACAGCTCCTAGTATACGGCACTGCAAAAAAACACCAACTATGTGTTCAGCAACATTTCCTGAATACAGCAGTGCATAGATTTGTCAGGTTGTTTGGAAACTAAAAGGCCACATTTGGGAGGTGCGCATTTTTCACTTTGGAACTTTTATCTGGTCACCCTGCATCCATGTCCTATTTGGGACATCATTCAAACCAGCAAATAAAACCACATATCCGTGAAAACTAGACACCCCAGGGTATTTCAAATGGTTACATTTAAACATTTTTCATGCACTTATTAAACCACCAACTTTGACGAATTTCCCTGTCCTCTGCCATATGCTTTAACCTTAGCTATCTGACAGATAGAATGACATCTCCCTGATCCCCAACCCCCTGTCATATGGTTTTACCTCAGGCCTCTTCCATAACCCCCTGTCCTCTGTCATATTTCACCCAATATTACAATAATAGCTAATTAATTGGGTAAATCATTTAGAGCAATTTATTAATCTGTTGTATCTGCATATGTTATTTATTGATTTAGCGTACTTATATATACCCCACATTGAAAGCTCCAAGACAAGACAGACACTAGGGAGCAATAGAGAGCACAGAAAGTTTATGCTTTTGCAGTACTGTCCATCTTAACCTTTAGGAACAGTAACTTATTTTATGGACACATTAATCGACTGTACTCAGAGTAGCTTTAACCCCTTAATGACAAAGCCCGTACATGTACGGGCTCAAAATGCATTGTTTTCAATGGGTTTATGGACCGCCCATTGTCCTTAAGGGGTTAACATACTCCCCTAAATACACACAGAGGATGGATTGTTCACTAACCACATTAACCACCAATGTCACAGTGGATTAAAGCTAAATTTAACTGTTTGACTAACTCTGTGTTTTAAAATTTACAAATTCCAAATTGTGTCAATGATTACACGACTATATGAGTATAAAAAATGTAAAAAATTTCCTGCATCAATTGTCTATTTTGTCACATTAACGGCTCGGTGGAGTTTGCTATCCCAGTTTGGAGTTAACGGAAGTATGGAAAATGCTACACCCAATCACAAATGGAGTCTTGCTGAGCCAATAGAGACGCAACTCCCACATAGGAAGTGGCTTGACGTGGCACATTAAGGAACTTCACATTTTTTTTTATCTTTTATGGAAATAAAATGAATTATTTAAGTGTGTGTATTTTTTTTTTTATTATATTCCTTTGGTATGTAGCCTTCTGCTTTCCCTACTCCAGAGTGAGGATTCATGGACTGTTGTACAAAAGCAAACATAGGGGTTTAATTTGAGTGAATTTGCAGCTCTGGACAAGATAGTCCTAGCTATTTGTAGATTGTTGCTATAACAGACTACCTCAATATCAGAAGCAAGTCTACGGCAGAGACCTGATTTAAACTCCTTGACTTTGCTATACATTCTAATTGCCAACTTAATACGTTTCTGCAGCGTAAAGAGCTTGGGTGGCCCTGTATAATGCATAGCTAAGTCAATGAGATGTCGCTGAAAAATCCCTGACCATTTAATTATGCACTATACAGGAGCAGCACAATTCCTATTCCTATTCTAGCAGGAGTAAACTGTAAGTATGGGCAATATGGACTCTCCCGTCAACCCTCCTTCCAGGGAATACTCTCCAATTAAGGAAGTGACTGCTGGAGACTTTCTCCTGCCTGATGAGCCAAGACAGGCTTATCATAGTCAAGCAGCAGCTGCCCCTCAGCCCTAGCCACCTAATTGGTGGGTGGTGTCACCTGACCAGGGCTGACCAATCAGAGAGAGGGGAACCTGGGCCGGCTGCTGATTGGTTGATGGAGTCAGCTGACTAGGCTCAGCCAATCAGAGGCTGTCCCTCAGCCCTAGCCTCCTGATTGGTGGGTGGTGTCACCTGACCAGGGCTGACCAATCAGAGAGAGGGGAACCTGGGCCGGCTGCTGATTGGTTGCTGGAGTCAGCTGACTAGGCTCAGCCAATCAGGGGCTGCCCCTCAGCCCTAGCCTCCTGATTGGTGGGAGTTATCACCTGACCAGGGCTGACCAATCAGAGAGAGGGGAACCTGGGCCGGCTGCTGATTGGTTGATGGAGTCAGCTGACTAGGCTCAGCCAATCAGGGGCTGCCCCTCAGACCTAGCCTCCTGATTGGTGGGTGGTGTCACCTGACCAGGCCTGACCAATCAGAGAGAGGGGAACCTGTGCCAGCTCCTGATTGGTTGCTGGGGTCAGCTGACTAGGCTCAGCCAATCAGGGGCTGCCCTTCAGCCATAGCCTCCTGATTGGTGGGTGGTGTCACATGACCAGGGCTGACCAATCAGAGAGAGGGGAACCTTGGCCGACTGCTGATTGGTTGCTGGAGTCAGCTGACTAGGTTCAGCCAATCAGAGGCTGTCCCTCAGCCCTAGCCTCCTGATTGGTGGGAGTTGTCACCTGACCAGGGCTGACCAATCAGAGAGAGGGGAACCTGTGCCAGCTCCTGATTGGTTGCTGGGGTCAGCTGACTAGGCTCAGCCAATCAGAGGTTGTCCCTCAGCCCTAGCCTCCTGATTGGTGGGTGGTGTCATCTGACCAGGGCTGACGAATGAGAGAGAGGGGAACCTGGGTCGGCTGCTGATTGGTTGCTGGAGTCAGCTGACTAGGCTCAGCCAATCAGGGGCTGTCCCTCAGCCCTAACCTCCTGATTGGTGGGTAGTGTCACCTGACCAGGGCTGACCAATCAGAGAGAGGGGAACCTGTGCCAGCTCCTGATTGGTTGCTGGAGTCAGCTGACTAGGCTCAGCCAATCAGGGGCTGCCCCTCAGCCCTAGCCTCCTGATTGGTGGGTGGTGTCACCTGACCAGGGCTGACCAATCAGAGAGAGAGGGGAACCCGTGCCGACTGCTGATTGGTTGCTGGAGTCAGCTGACTAGGCTCAGCCAATTAGGGGCTGCCCCTCAGCCCTAGCCTCCTGATTGGTGGGAGTTGTCACCTGACCAGGGCTGACCAATCAGAGAGAGGGGAACCCGTGCCGGCTGCTGATTGGTTGCTGGAGTCAGCTGACTAGGCTCAGCCAATCAGGGGTTGCCCCTCAGCCCTAGCCTCCTGATTGGTGGGTGGTGTCACCTGACCAGGGCTGACTAATCAGAGAGAGAGGAACCTGGGCTGGCTGCTGATTGGTTCCTGGAGTCAGCTGACTAGGCTCAGCCAATCAGGGGTTGCCCCTCAGCCCTAGCCTCCTGATTGGTGGGTGATGTCACCTGACCAGGGCTGACCAATCAGAGAGAGGGGAACCTGGGCCAGCTCCTGATTGGTTGCTGGAGTCAGCTGACTAGGCCAATCAGGGGCTGCCCCTCAGCCCTAGCCTCCTGATTGGTGGGTGGTGTCACCTGACCAGGGCTGACCAATCAGAGAGAGGGGAACCTGTACCAGCTCCTGATTGGTTGCTGGAGTCAGCTGACTAGGCTCGGCCAATCAGGGGCTGCCCCTCAGCCCTAGCCTCCTGATTGGTGGTTGGTGTCACCTGACCAGGGCTGACCAATCAGAGAGAGGGGAACCTGGGCTGGCTGCTGATTGGTTGCCCTAGCCTACTGATTGGTGCGAGGTATCATATGGCACTTTATTATTTATTATTATATAATTATGAATTATTAAATTGTTAATGGAATCATTAATAATGAGATTTTTTTTTTTGTTGCCACTTGAGTTTACAGGCACCGCTTTTGCTATGTAGGGTTTACACCTGACGTTACTGGCGTGGGAACAAGCCGGCAGTAGCCGGATTTGAACTCACAAGCAACAGGGTGAGAGTCCAACAACTTAACCACAACTCCAAGTCAGAGATACTGGAGTTCGCCCATCTCTGTAGCGCATTGGTTTAGGTGTTAGCGTGATTTTAGTTTAGGTGATTCCCTGAGGCTTATTTTTTACGTGGATCACCACGTAGACCAAAATTTAAGCCATATTGTCTCTGCCCCTACAAGCCACCATTCTTTAGTTTATTTAGTGTGTTTGTTTGGAAGTCAGGCCAGCTAGAGGACTTTTTTTCCAGTCCCTTCTGTCCAGACTCTGTAGCCTAATGGCTAAGGTGTTGGACTTTGTTCCTTGAGGTTCTGCGTTCAATTCCCCTAGGCTTCAACTGTGTGTGTTCTGTTTTTAAGTAAGCACATAGACCAAAACACAAGCCATTTTGACTTTGCCCTTGCAAGCCACTCTTCTTTGGTTTATTTAGTGCATTTGTCAGGCTAGCTAAAGGGCTGTAAAAACTAAAGGACTGTTTCTGTAGGGCCTTATACCTGTTCTCTGTGGTGCAATGGTTGAGATGTTGGATTTAGTTTTTGAGGTTCTGGGTTTAATTCACTCCAATTGATTTATTTGGTGTGTTTGTTTGGGAGGAAGGCATGCTACAAGATTGGAATGAGGTCAAAAACCAATGGATTGTTTGCAGGGGACAGGTTTGCTAGTGTCTGTAGTGTACATGCTACCCTTCTTTTGTTTATTAATTGTGTTTGTGTGGGAGACAAGCTAGGTGCCATTCCCGTATGGCTATGTAGAGTAATGGTAAAGGAGCTGAGCTAGAGTACTTAAGGTCCTGGGTTCAATTCCCTTGTGCTCCATCTTGAACTTTCTATCAGCTCTCTTCTAAGTTGTGTTTTTTTGTTGTTGTTTGGTGAGGGAGAAAAAAACTATTGTTAGCAACCAGGTAGACCAAAACACAAGCCACCCAGTTCATGCATTTAAATTGAATGCTTTACTCAAAGAGATTTGAGTCACTCTGTCAGCATTAGCCATTTTCCCCACATTTGGATATTTATATCATCATTCACAGGCCACACAAAATCATCAACTTAAAAATTACCCCTGCATTGTATATTTATCCCACCATACATCCCCACACTGTGCATTTATCTCACCAGACAGCCCCACATTGTGTATTGATTTATGTGATGACCCTCAGCCAGCCCTACATGTAAATGAATGCCCCATTGCCCCCCACACCCTTGTGTATTGTCCTCATCCATTTTCTTTGAGAAATCCAGGTGCTGTGGTTGCAGTGGGATGTGTCTGATTGGCTGAACCTGGTCAAGTGACTTCACCAGCCAACCAGGCATTGGGATTGAGACCCGGGGGTGGGGGGGAATTTAAGCTTCACTTGCAGCCCTTGGTTCTTTTGATGTTCATTTTCTTTGAGAAATCCAGGTGCAGTGGTTGCAGTGGGATGTGTCCAGGCCAGGGCTTATCTTTGTACAGTATTTCCCCTGTCTCTGTTTTTATATTGCCATTGGCCCTATTCTTTTGTGTTTTAGTTTTTTTTTTCCTGTTTCCACCTTTGCTGTTACTGAAGGCACAAGGTGTCTCAGACCCTATCGTCTCCAATAATACTAATGTATTTTCCTTCACTTATCATGAGTAGTTTTTCTTCTTTCCATAGCTTTAACATGTCCTGTTCAATTCCTTTTCTGTTGCGTTGTGTCTTTGAAGCTAACATTCCCTCCCTTTATTAGTCTCTACCGCTTCTGCTGGGAGGCTGTTCCATTTATCTACCACTCTAGGAGTAAAACTTCTTTACATTACATCTAAGCCTCTAACTCACTAGTTTCAGATTATGACCTTGTTTAACCATTTCTCCTCTTTTGATTCAAAACATCCCTCCTGTGATTTGTTAAATGCCTTTAAGGATTTCAAGTATTTTCTCCAAGCTTATACATATAGAGATTCCCTAGTCTTTCCTGATCCTGATCCTGAGCCTGTGTTATTCTTATCTACAATGGTAAGTTGAACATTTCCTTTCACTGTAACTCATCTAGTACTCATAGTTTCCTCAGAGAATTGTGTTGCTTCTTTACATGTAGAGATACATATAGTTTATTGGTTTTGAATTGTCGTTTCAGTGTTTCTTCCTTTTTTTTTTTTTTTTTTCAAAAACCATATATTTTTGAAAACTAGACCTCCCCCATGGTATTTAAAATGCTGGTATTTAAACACTTTCCATGCACTTTTGTCAAAGTTTGTGCAAGCAATTGTTTTGTGTTTTTTTTCACACACGTTGTACTTCATGTATGAATTTACAGCTCCTAGTATACGGCACTGCAAAAAAACACCAACTATGTGTTCAGCAACATTTCCTGAATACAGCAGTGCATAGATTTGTCAGGTTGTTTGGAAACTAAAAGGCCACATTTGGGAGGTGCGCATTTTTCACTTTGGAACTTTTATCTGGTCACCCTGCATCCATGTCCTATTTGGGACATCATTCAAACCAGCAAATAAAACCACATATCCGTGAAAACTAGACACCCCAGGGTATTTCAAATGGTTACATTTAAACATTTTTCATGCACTTATTAAACCACCAACTTTGACGAATTTCCCTGTCCTCTGCCATATGCTTTAACCTTAGCTATCTGACAGATAGAATGACATCTCCCTGATCCCCAACCCCCTGTCATATGGTTTTACCTCAGGCCTCTTCCATAACCCCCTGTCCTCTGTCATATTTCACCCAATATTACAATAATAGCTAATTAATTGGGTAAATCATTTAGAGCAATTTATTAATCTGTTGTATCTGCATATGTTATTTATTGATTTAGCGTACTTATATATACCCCACATTGAAAGCTCCAAGACAAGACAGACACTAGGGAGCAATAGAGAGCACAGAAAGTTTATGCTTTTGCAGTACTGTCCATCTTAACCTTTAGGAACAGTAACTTATTTTATGGACACATTAATCGACTGTACTCAGAGTAGCTTTAACATACTCCCCTAAATACACACAGAGGATGGATTGTTCACTAACCACATTAACCACCAATGTCACAGTGGATTAAAGCTAAATTTAACTGTTTGACTAACTCTGTGTTTTAAAATTTACAAATTCCAAATTGTGTCAATGATTACACGACTATATGAGTATAAAAAATGTAAAAAATTTCCTGCATCAATTGTCTATTTTGTCACATTAACGGCTCGGTGGAGTTTGCTATCCCAGTTTGGAGTTAACGGAAGTATGGAAAATGCTACACCCAATCACAAATGGAGTCTTGCTGAGCCAATAGAGACGCAACTCCCACATAGGAAGTGGCTTGACGTGGCACATTAAGGAACTTCACATTTTTTTTTATCTTTTATGGAAATAAAATGAATTATTTAAGTGTGTGTATTTTTTTTTTTTATTATATTCCTTTGGTATGTAGCCTTCTGCTTTCCCTACTCCAGAGTGAGGATTCATGGACTGTTGTACAAAAGCAAACATAGGGGTTTAATTTGAGTGAATTTGCAGCTCTGGACAAGATAGTCCTAGCTATTTGTAGATTGTTGCTATAACAGACTACCTCAATATCAGAAGCAAGTCTACGGCAGAGACCTGATTTAAACTCCTTGACTTTGCTATACATTCTAATTGCCAACTTAATACGTTTCTGCAGCGTAAAGAGCTTGGGTGGCCCTGTATAATGCATAGCTAAGTCAATGAGATGTCGCTGAAAAATCCCTGACCATTTAATTATGCACTATACAGGAGCAGCACAATTCCTATTCCTATTCTAGCAGGAGTAAACTGTAAGTATGGGCAATATGGACTCTCCCGTCAACCCTCCTTCCAGGGAATACTCTCCAATTAAGGAAGTGACTGCTGGAGACTTTCTCCTGCCTGATGAGCCAAGACAGGCTTATCATAGTCAAGCAGCAGCTGCCCCTCAGCCCTAGCCACCTAATTGGTGGGTGGTGTCACCTGACCAGGGCTGACCAATCAGAGAGAGGGGAACCTGGGCCGGCTGCTGATTGGTTGATGGAGTCAGCTGACTAGGCTCAGCCAATCAGAGGCTGTCCCTCAGCCCTAGCCTCCTGATTGGTGGGTGGTGTCACCTGACCAGGGCTGACCAATCAGAGAGAGGGGAACCTGGGCCGGCTGCTGATTGGTTGCTGGAGTCAGCTGACTAGGCTCAGCCAATCAGGGGCTGCCCCTCAGCCCTAGCCTCCTGATTGGTGGGAGTTATCACCTGACCAGGGCTGACCAATCAGAGAGAGGGGAACCTGGGCCGGCTGCTGATTGGTTGATGGAGTCAGCTGACTAGGCTCAGCCAATCAGGGGCTGCCCCTCAGACCTAGCCTCCTGATTGGTGGGTGGTGTCACCTGACCAGGCCTGACCAATCAGAGAGAGGGGAACCTGTGCCAGCTCCTGATTGGTTGCTGGGGTCAGCTGACTAGGCTCAGCCAATCAGGGGCTGCCCTTCAGCCATAGCCTCCTGATTGGTGGGTGGTGTCACATGACCAGGGCTGACCAATCAGAGAGAGGGGAACCTTGGCCGACTGCTGATTGGTTGCTGGAGTCAGCTGACTAGGTTCAGCCAATCAGAGGTTGTCCCTCAGCCCTAGCCTCCTGATTGGTGGGTGGTGTCATCTGACCAGGGCTGACCAATGAGAGAGAGGGGAACCTGGGTCGGCTGCTGATTGGTTGCTGGAGTCAGCTGACTAGGCTCAGCCAATCAGGGGCTGCCCCTCAGCCCTAGCCTCCTGATTGGTGGGTGGTGTCACCTGACCAGGGCTGACCAATCAGAGAGAGGGGAACCTGTACCAGCTCCTGATTGGTTGCTGGAGTCAGCTGACTAGGCTCGGCCAATCAGGGGCTGCCCCTCAGCCCTAGCCTCCTGATTGGTGGTTGGTGTCACCTGACCAGGGCTGACCAATCAGAGAGAGGGGAACCTGGGCTGGCTGCTGATTGGTTGCCCTAGCCTACTGATTGGTGCGAGGTATCATATGGCACTTTATTATTTATTATTATATAATTATGAATTATTAAATTGTTAATGGAATCATTAATAATGAGATTTTTTTTTTTGTTGCCACTTGAGTTTACAGGCACCACTTTTGCTATGTAGGGTTTACACCTGACGTTACTGGCGTGGGAACAAGCCGGCAGTAGCCGGATTTGAACTCACAAGCAACAGGGTGAGAGTCCAACAACTTAACCACAACTCCAAGTCAGAGATACTGGAGTTCGCCCATCTCTGTAGCGCATTGGTTTAGGTGTTAGCGTGATTTTAGTTTAGGTGATTCCCTGAGGCTTATTTTTTACGTGGATCACCACGTAGACCAAAATTTAAGCCATATTGTCTCTGCCCCTACAAGCCACCATTCTTTAGTTTATTTAGTGTGTTTGTTTGGAAGTCAGGCCAGCTAGAGGACTTTTTTTCCAGTCCCTTCTGTCCAGACTCTGTAGCCTAATGGCTAAGGTGTTGGACTTTGTTCCTTGAGGTTCTGCGTTCAATTCCCCTAGGCTTCAACTGTGTGTGTTCTGTTTTTAAGTAAGCACATAGACCAAAACACAAGCCATTTTGACTTTGCCCTTGCAAGCCACTCTTCTTTGGTTTATTTAGTGCATTTGTCAGGCTAGCTAAAGGGCTGTAAAAACTAAAGGACTGTTTCTGTAGGGCCTTATACCTGTTCTCTGTGGTGCAATGGTTGAGATGTTGGATTTAGTTTTTGAGGTTCTGGGTTTAATTCACTCCAATTGATTTATTTGGTGTGTTTGTTTGGGAGGAAGGCATGCTACAAGATTGGAATGAGGTCAAAAACCAATGGATTGTTTGCAGGGGACAGGTTTGCTAGTGTCTGTAGTGTACATGCTACCCTTCTTTTGTTTATTAATTGTGTTTGTGTGGGAGACAAGCTAGGTGCCATTCCCGTATGGCTATGTAGAGTAATGGTAAAGGAGCTGAGCTAGAGTACTTAAGGTCCTGGGTTCAATTCCCTTGTGCTCCATCTTGAACTTTCTATCAGCTCTCTTCTAAGTTGTGTTTTTTTGTTGTTGTTTGGTGAGGGAGAAAAAAACTATTGTTAGCAACCAGGTAGACCAAAACACAAGCCACCCAGTTCATGCATTTAAATTGAATGCTTTACTCAAAGAGATTTGAGTCACTCTGTCAGCATTAGCCATTTTCCCCACATTTGGATATTTATATCATCATTCACAGGCCACACAAAATCATCAACTTAAAAATTACCCCTGCATTGTATATTTATCCCACCATACATCCCCACACTGTGCATTTATCTCACCAGACAGCCCCACATTGTGTATTGATTTATGTGATGACCCTCAGCCAGCCCTACATGTAAATGAATGCCCCATTGCCCCCCACACCCTTGTGTATTGTCCTCATCCATTTTCTTTGAGAAATCCAGGTGCTGTGGTTGCAGTGGGATGTGTCTGATTGGCTGAACCTGGTCAAGTGACTTCACCAGCCAACCAGGCATTGGGATTGAGACCCGGGGGTGGGGGGGAATTTAAGCTTCACTTGCAGCCCTTGGTTCTTTTGATGTTCATTTTCTTTGAGAAATCCAGGTGCAGTGGTTGCAGTGGGATGTGTCCAGGCCAGGGCTTATCTTTGTACAGTATTTCCCCTGTCTCTGTTTTTATATTGCCATTGGCCCTATTCTTTTGTGTTTTAGTTTTTTTTTTCCTGTTTCCACCTTTGCTGTTACTGAAGGCACAAGGTGTCTCAGACCCTATCGTCTCCAATAATACTAATGTATTTTCCTTCACTTATCATGAGTAGTTTTTCTTCTTTCCATAGCTTTAACATGTCCTGTTCAATTCCTTTTCTGTTGCGTTGTGTCTTTGAAGCTAACATTCCCTCCCTTTATTAGTCTCTACCGCTTCTGCTGGGAGGCTGTTCCATTTATCTACCACTCTAGGAGTAAAACTTCTTTACATTACATCTAAGCCTCTAACTCACTAGTTTCAGATTATGACCTTGTTTAACCATTTCTCCTCTTTTGATTCAAAACATCCCTCCTGTGATTTGTTAAATGCCTTTAAGGATTTCAAGTATTTTCTCCAAGCTTATACATATAGAGATTCCCTAGTCTTTCCTGATCCTGATCCTGAGCCTGTGTTATTCTTATCTACAATGGTAAGTTGAACATTTCCTTTCACTGTAACTCATCTAGTACTCATAGTTTCCTCAGAGAATTGTGTTGCTTCTTTACATGTAGAGATACATATAGTTTATTGGTTTTGAATTGTCGTTTCAGTGTTTCTTCCTTTTTTTTTTTTTTTTTTTCAAAAACCATATATTTTTGAAAACTAGACCTCCCCCATGGTATTTAAAATGCTGGTATTTAAACACTTTCCATGCACTTTTGTCAAAGTTTGTGCAAGCAATTGTTTTGTGTTTTTTTTCACACACGTTGTACTTCATGTATGAATTTACAGCTCCTAGTATACGGCACTGCAAAAAAACACCAACTATGTGTTCAGCAACATTTCCTGAATACAGCAGTGCATAGATTTGTCAGGTTGTTTGGAAACTAAAAGGCCACATTTGGGAGGTGCGCATTTTTCACTTTGGAACTTTTATCTGGTCACCCTGCATCCATGTCCTATTTGGGACATCATTCAAACCAGCAAATAAAACCACATATCCGTGAAAACTAGACACCCCAGGGTATTTCAAATGGTTACATTTAAACATTTTTCATGCACTTATTAAACCACCAACTTTGACGAATTTCCCTGTCCTCTGCCATATGCTTTAACCTTAGCTATCTGACAGATAGAATGACATCTCCCTGATCCCCAACCCCCTGTCATATGGTTTTACCTCAGGCCTCTTCCATAACCCCCTGTCCTCTGTCATATTTCACCCAATATTACAATAATAGCTAATTAATTGGGTAAATCATTTAGAGCAATTTATTAATCTGTTGTATCTGCATATGTTATTTATTGATTTAGCGTACTTATATATACCCCACATTGAAAGCTCCAAGACAAGACAGACACTAGGGAGCAATAGAGAGCACAGAAAGTTTATGCTTTTGCAGTACTGTCCATCTTAACCTTTAGGAACAGTAACTTATTTTATGGACACATTAATCGACTGTACTCAGAGTAGCTTTAACATACTCCCCTAAATACACACAGAGGATGGATTGTTCACTAACCACATTAACCACCAATGTCACAGTGGATTAAAGCTAGATTTAACTGTTTGACTAACTCTGTGTTTTAAAATTTACAAATTCCAAATTGTGTCAATGATTACACGACTATATGAGTATAAAAAATGTAAAAAATTTCCTGCATCAATTGTCTATTTTGTCACATTAACGGCTCGGTGGAGTTTGCTATCCCAGTTTGGAGTTAACGGAAGTATGGAAAATGCTACACCCAATCACAAATGGAGTCTTGCTGAGCCAATAGAGACGCAACTCCCACATAGGAAGTGGCTTGACGTGGCACATTAAGGAACTTCACATTTTTTTTATCTTTTATGGAAATAAAATGAATTATTTAAGTGTGTGTATTTTTTTTTTTTTATTATATTCCTTTGGTATGTAGCCTTCTGCTTTCCCTACTCCAGAGTGAGGATTCATGGACTGTTGCACAAAAGCAAACATAGGGGTTTAATTTGAGTGAATTTGCAGCTCTGGACAAGATAGTCCTAGCTATTTGTAGATTGTTGCTATAACAGACTACCTCAATATCAGAAGCAAGTCTACGGCAGAGACCTGATTTAAACTCCTTGACTTTGCTATACATTCTAATTGCCAACTTAATACGTTTCTGCAGCGTAAAGAGCTTGGGTGGCCCTGTATAATGCATAGCTAAGTCAATGAGATGTCGCTGAAAAATCCCTGACCATTTAATTATGCACTATACAGGAGCAGCACAATTCCTATTCCTATTCTAGCAGGAGTAAACTGTAAGTATGGGCAATATGGACTCTCCCGTCAACCCTCCTTCCAGGGAATACTCTCCAATTAAGGAAGTGACTGCTGGAGACTTTCTCCTGCCTGATGAGCCAAGACAGGCTTATCCTAGTCAAGCAGCAGCTGCCCCTCAGCCCTAGCCACCTAATTGGTGGGTGGTGTCACCTGACCAGGGCTGACCAATCAGAGAGAGGGGAACCTGGGCCGGCTGCTGATTGGTTGATGGAGTCAGCTGACTAGGCTCAGCCAATCAGAGGCTGTCCCTCAGCCCTAGCCTCCTGATTGGTGGGTGGTGTCACCTGACCAGGGCTGACCAATCAGAGAGAGGGGAACCTGGGCCGGCTGCTGATTGGTTGCTGGAGTCAGCTGACTAGGCTCAGCCAATCAGGGGCTGCCCCTCAGCCCTAGCCTCCTGATTGGTGGGAGTTATCACCTGACCAGGGCTGACCAATCAGAGAGAGGGGAACCTGGGCCGGCTGCTGATTGGTTGATGGAGTCAGCTGACTAGGCTCAGCCAATCAGGGGCTGCCCCTCAGACCTAGCCTCCTGATTGGTGGGTGGTGTCACCTGACCAGGCCTGACCAATCAGAGAGAGGGGAACTGTGCCAGCTCCTGATTGGTTGCTGGGGTCAGCTGACTAGGCTCAGCCAATCAGGGGCTGCCCTTCAGCCATAGCCTCCTGATTGGTGGGAGTTGTCACCTGACCAGGGCTGACCAATCAGAGAGAGGGGAACCTGTGCCAGCTCCTGATTGGTTGCTGGGGTCAGCTGACTAGGCTCAGCCAATCAGAGGCTGTCCCTCAGCCCTAGCCTCCTGATTGGTGGGTGGTGTCATCTGACCAGGGCTGACCAATGAGAGAGAGGGGAACCTGGGTCGGCTGCTGATTGGTTGCTGGAGTCAGCTGACTAGGCTCAGCCAATCAGGGGCTGTCCCTCAGCCCTAACCTCCTGATTGGTGGGTAGTGTAACCTGACCAGGGCTGACCAATCAGAGAGAGGGGAACCTGTGCCAGCTCCTGATTGGTTGCTGGAGTCAGCTGACTAGGCTCAGCCAATCAGGGGCTGCCCCTCAGCCCTAGCCTCCTGATTGGTGGGTGGTGTCACCTGACCAGGGCTGACCAATCAGAGAGAGGGGAACCCGTGCCGACTGCTGATTGGTTGCTGGAGTCAGCTGACTAGGCTCAGCCAATTAGGGGCTGCCCCTCAGCCCTAGCCTCCTGATTGGTGGGAGTTGTCACCTGACCAGGGCTGACCAATCAGAGAGAGGGGAACCCGTGCCGGCTGCTGGAGTCAGCTGACTAGGCTCAGCCAATCAGGGGTTGCCCCTCAGCCCTAACCTCCTGATTGGTGGGTGGTGTCACCTGACCAGGGCTGACCAATCAGAGAGAGGGGAACCTGGGCTGGCTGCTGATTGGTTCCTGGAGTCAGCTGACTAGGCTCAGCCAATCAGGGGTTGCCCCTCAGCCCTAGCCTCCTGATTGGTGGGTGATGTCACCTGACCAGGGCTGACCAATCAGAGAGAGGGGAACCTGGGCCAGCTCCTGATTGGTTGCTGGAGTCAGCTGACTAGGCTCAGCCAATCAGGGGCTGCCCCTCAGCCCTAGCCTCCTGATTGGTGGGTGGTGTCACCTGACCAGGGCTGACCAATCAGAGAGAGGGGAACCTGTGCCAGCTCCTGATTGGTTGCTGGAGTCAGCTGACTAGGCTCAGCCAATCAGGGGCTGCCCCTCAGCCCTAGCCTCCTGATTGGTGGGTGGTGTCACCTGACCAGGGCTGACCAATCAGAGAGAGGGGAACCCGTGCCGACTGCTGATTGGTTGCTGGAGTCAGCTGACTAGGCTCAGCCAATTAGGGGCTGCCCCTCAGCCCTAGCCTCCTGATTGGTGGTTGGTGTCACCTGACCAGGGCTGACCAATCAGAGAGAGGGGAACCCGTGCCGGCTGCTGGAGTCAGCTGACTAGGCTCAGCCAATCAGGGGTTGCCCCTCAGCCCTAGCCTCCTGATTGGTGGGTGGTGTCACCTGACCAGGGCTGACCAATCAGAGAGAGGGGAACCTGGGCTGGCTGCTGATTGGTTGCTGGAGTCAGCTGACTAGGCTCAGCCAATCAGGGGTTGCCCTAGCCTACTGATTGGTGCGAGGTATCATATGGCACTTTATTATTTATTATTATATAATTATGAATTATTAATGGAATCATTAATAATGAGATTTTTTTTTTGTTGCCACTTGAGTTTACAGGCACCACTTTTGCTATGTAGGGTTTACACCTGACGTTACTGGCGTGGGAACGAACCGGCGGTAGCCGGATTTGAACTCACAAGCAACAGGGTGAGAGTCCAACAACTTAACCACAACTCCAAGTCAGAGATACTGGAGTTCGCCCATCTCTGTAGCGCATTGGTTTAGGTGTTAGCGTGATTTTAGTTTAGGTGATTCCCTGAGGCTTATTTTTTACGTGGATCACCACGTAGACCAAAATTTAAGCCATATTGTCTCTGCCCCTACAAGCCACCATTCTTTAGTTTATTTAGTGTGTTTGTTTGGAAGTCAGGCCAGCTAGAGGACTTTTTTTCCAGTCCCTTCTGTCCAGACTCTGTAGCCTAATGGCTAAGGTGTTGGACTTTGTTCCTTGAGGTTCTGCGTTCAATTCCCCTAGGCTTCAACTGTGTGTGTTCTGTTTTTAAGTAAGCACATAGACCAAAACACAAGCCATTTTGACTTTGCCCTTGCAAGCCACTCATCTTTGGTTTATTTAGTGCATTTGTCAGGCTAGCTAAAGGGCTGTAAAAACTAAAGGACTGTTTCTGTAGGGCCTTATACCTGTTCTCTGTGGTGCAATGGTTGAGATGTTGGATTTAGTTTTTGAGGTTCTGGGTTTAATTCACTCCAATTGATTTATTTGGTGTGTTTGTTTGGGAGGAAGGCATGCTACAAGATTGGAATGAGGTCAAAAACCAATGGATTGTTTGCAGGGGACAGGTTTGCTAGTGTCTGTAGTGTACATGCTACCCTTCTTTTGTTTATTAATTGTGTTTGTGTGGGAGACAAGCTAGGTGCCATTCCCGTATGGCTATGTAGAGTAATGGTAAAGGAGCTGAGCTAGAGTACTTAAGGTCCTGGGTTCAATTCCCTTGTGCTCCATCTTGAACTTTCTATCAGCTCTCTTCTAAGTTGTGTTTTTTTGTTGTTGTTTGGTGAGGGAGAAAAAAACTATTGTTAGCAACCAGGTAGACCAAAACACAAGCCACCCAGTTCATGCATTTAAATTGAATGCTTTACTCAAAGAGATTTGAGTCACTCTGTCAGCATTAGCCATTTTCCCCACATTTGGATATTTATATCATCATTCACAGGCCACACAAAATCATCAACTTAAAAATTACCCCTGCATTGTATATTTATCCCACCATACATCCCCACACTGTGCATTTATCTCACCAGACAGCCCCACATTGTGTATTGATTTATGTGATGACCCTCAGCCAGCCCTACATGTAAATGAATGCCCCATTGCCCCCCACACCCTTGTGTATTGTCCTCATCCATTTTCTTTGAGAAATCCAGGTGCTGTGGTTGCAGTGGGATGTGTCTGATTGGCTGAACCTGGTCAAGTGACTTCACCAGCCAACCAGGCATTGGGATTGAGACCCGGGGGTGGGGGGGAATTTAAGCTTCACTTGCAGCCCTTGGTTCTTTTGATGTTCATTTTCTTTGAGAAATCCAGGTGCAGTGGTTGCAGTGGGATGTGTCCAGGCCAGGGCTTATCTTTGTACAGTATTTCCCCTGTCTCTGTTTTTATATTGCCATTGGCCCTATTCTTTTGTGTTTTAGTTTTTTTTTTCCTGTTTCCACCTTTGCTGTTACTGAAGGCACAAGGTGTCTCAGACCCTATCGTCTCCAATAATACTAATGTATTTTCCTTCACTTATCATGAGTAGTTTTTCTTCTTTCCATAGCTTTAACATGTCCTGTTCAATTCCTTTTCTGTTGCGTTGTGTCTTTGAAGCTAACATTCCCTCCCTTTATTAGTCTCTACCGCTTCTGCTGGGAGGCTGTTCCATTTATCTACCACTCTAGGAGTAAAACTTCTTTACATTACATCTAAGCCTCTAACTCACTAGTTTCAGATTATGACCTTGTTTAACCATTTCTCCTCTTTTGATTCAAAACATCCCTCCTGTGATTTGTTAAATGCCTTTAAGGATTTCAAGTATTTTCTCCAAGCTTATACATATAGAGATTCCCTAGTCTTTCCTGATCCTGATCCTGAGCCTGTGTTATTCTTATCTACAATGGTAAGTTGAACATTTCCTTTCACTGTAACTCATCTAGTACTCATAGTTTCCTCAGAGAATTGTGTTGCTTCTTTACATGTAGAGATACATATAGTTTATTGGTTTTGAATTGTCGTTTCAGTGTTTCTTCCTTTTTTTTTTTTTTTTTTTCAAAAACCATATATTTTTGAAAACTAGACCTCCCCCATGGTATTTAAAATGCTGGTATTTAAACACTTTCCATGCACTTTTGTCAAAGTTTGTGCAAGCAATTGTTTTGTGTTTTTTTTCACACACGTTGTACTTCATGTATGAATTTACAGCTCCTAGTATACGGCACTGCAAAAAAACACCAACTATGTGTTCAGCAACATTTCCTGAATACAGCAGTGCATAGATTTGTCAGGTTGTTTGGAAACTAAAAGGCCACATTTGGGAGGTGCGCATTTTTCACTTTGGAACTTTTATCTGGTCACCCTGCATCCATGTCCTATTTGGGACATCATTCAAACCAGCAAATAAAACCACATATCCGTGAAAACTAGACACCCCAGGGTATTTCAAATGGTTACATTTAAACATTTTTCATGCACTTATTAAACCACCAACTTTGACGAATTTCCCTGTCCTCTGCCATATGCTTTAACCTTAGCTATCTGACAGATAGAATGACATCTCCCTGATCCCCAACCCCCTGTCATATGGTTTTACCTCAGGCCTCTTCCATAACCCCCTGTCCTCTGTCATATTTCACCCAATATTACAATAATAGCTAATTAATTGGGTAAATCATTTAGAGCAATTTATTAATCTGTTGTATCTGCATATGTTATTTATTGATTTAGCGTACTTATATATACCCCACATTGAAAGCTCCAAGACAAGACAGACACTAGGGAGCAATAGAGAGCACAGAAAGTTTATGCTTTTGCAGTACTGTCCATCTTAACCTTTAGGAACAGTAACTTATTTTATGGACACATTAATCGACTGTACTCAGAGTAGCTTTAACATACTCCCCTAAATACACACAGAGGATGGATTGTTCACTAACCACATTAACCACCAATGTCACAGTGGATTAAAGCTAAATTTAACTGTTTGACTAACTCTGTGTTTTAAAATTTACAAATTCCAAATTGTGTCAATGATTACACGACTATATGAGTATAAAAAATGTAAAAAATTTCCTGCATCAATTGTCTATTTTGTCACATTAACGGCTCGGTGGAGTTTGCTATCCCAGTTTGGAGTTAACGGAAGTATGGAAAATGCTACACCCAATCACAAATGGAGTCTTGCTGAGCCAATAGAGACGCAACTCCCACATAGGAAGTGGCTTGACGTGGCACATTAAGGAACTTCACATTTTTTTTTATCTTTTATGGAAATAAAATGAATTATTTAAGTGTGTGTATTTTTTTTTTTATTATATTCCTTTGGTATGTAGCCTTCTGCTTTCTCTACTCCAGAGTGAGGATTCATGGACTGTTGTACAAAAGCAAACATAGGGGTTTAATTTGAGTGAATTTGCAGCTCTGGACAAGATAGTCCTAGCTATTTGTAGATTGTTGCTATAACAGACTACCTCAATATCAGAAGCAAGTCTACGGCAGAGACCTGATTTAAACTCCTTGACTTTGCTATACATTCTAATTGCCAACTTAATACGTTTCTGCAGCGTAAAGAGCTTGGGTGGCCCTGTATAATGCATAGCTAAGTCAATGAGATGTCGCTGAAAAATCCCTGACCATTTAATTATGCACTATACAGGAGCAGCACAATTCCTATTCCTATTCTAGCAGGAGTAAACTGTAAGTATGGGCAATATGGACTCTCCCGTCAACCCTCCTTCCAGGGAATACTCTCCAATTAAGGAAGTGACTGCTGGAGACTTTCTCCTGCCTGATGAGCCAAGACAGGCTTATCATAGTCAAGCAGCAGCTGCCCCTCAGCCCTAGCCACCTAATTGGTGGGTGGTGTCACCTGACCAGGGCTGACCAATCAGAGAGAGGGGAACCTGGGCCGGCTGCTGATTGGTTGATGGAGTCAGCTGACTAGGCTCAGCCAATCAGAGGCTGTCCCTCAGCCCTAGCCTCCTGATTGGTGGGTGGTGTCACCTGACCAGGGCTGACCAATCAGAGAGAGGGGAACCTGGGCCGGCTGCTGATTGGTTGCTGGAGTCAGCTGACTAGGCTCAGCCAATCAGGGGCTGCCCCTCAGCCCTAGCCTCCTGATTGGTGGGAGTTATCACCTGACCAGGGCTGACCAATCAGAGAGAGGGGAACCTGGGCCGGCTGCTGATTGGTTGATGGAGTCAGCTGACTAGGCTCAGCCAATCAGGGGCTGCCCCTCAGACCTAGCCTCCTGATTGGTGGGTGGTGTCACCTGACCAGGCCTGACCAATCAGAGAGAGGGGAACCTGTGCCAGCTCCTGATTGGTTGCTGGGGTCAGCTGACTAGGCTCAGCCAATCAGGGGCTGCCCTTCAGCCATAGCCTCCTGATTGGTGGGTGGTGTCACATGACCAGGGCTGACCAATCAGAGAGAGGGGAACCTTGGCCGACTGCTGATTGGTTGCTGGAGTCAGCTGACTAGGTTCAGCCAATCAGAGGTTGTCCCTCAGCCCTAGCCTCCTGATTGGTGGGTGGTGTCATCTGACCAGGGCTGACCAATGAGAGAGAGGGGAACCTGGGTCGGCTGCTGATTGGTTGCTGGAGTCAGCTGACTAGGCTCAGCCAATCAGGGGCTGCCCCTCAGCCCTAGCCTCCTGATTGGTGGGTGGTGTCACCTGACCAGGGCTGACCAATCAGAGAGAGGGGAACCTGTACCAGCTCCTGATTGGTTGCTGGAGTCAGCTGACTAGGCTCGGCCAATCAGGGGCTGCCCCTCAGCCCTAGCCTCCTGATTGGTGGTTGGTGTCACCTGACCAGGGCTGACCAATCAGAGAGAGGGGAACCTGGGCTGGCTGCTGATTGGTTGCCCTAGCCTACTGATTGGTGCGAGGTATCATATGGCACTTTATTATTTATTATTATATAATTATGAATTATTAAATTGTTAATGGAATCATTAATAATGAGATTTTTTTTTTTGTTGCCACTTGAGTTTACAGGCACCACTTTTGCTATGTAGGGTTTACACCTGACGTTACTGGCGTGGGAACAAGCCGGCAGTAGCCGGATTTGAACTCACAAGCAACAGGGTGAGAGTCCAACAACTTAACCACAACTCCAAGTCAGAGATACTGGAGTTCGCCCATCTCTGTAGCGCATTGGTTTAGGTGTTAGCGTGATTTTAGTTTAGGTGATTCCCTGAGGCTTATTTTTTACGTGGATCACCACGTAGACCAAAATTTAAGCCATATTGTCTCTGCCCCTACAAGCCACCATTCTTTAGTTTATTTAGTGTGTTTGTTTGGAAGTCAGGCCAGCTAGAGGACTTTTTTTCCAGTCCCTTCTGTCCAGACTCTGTAGCCTAATGGCTAAGGTGTTGGACTTTGTTCCTTGAGGTTCTGCGTTCAATTCCCCTAGGCTTCAACTGTGTGTGTTCTGTTTTTAAGTAAGCACATAGACCAAAACACAAGCCATTTTGACTTTGCCCTTGCAAGCCACTCTTCTTTGGTTTATTTAGTGCATTTGTCAGGCTAGCTAAAGGGCTGTAAAAACTAAAGGACTGTTTCTGTAGGGCCTTATACCTGTTCTCTGTGGTGCAATGGTTGAGATGTTGGATTTAGTTTTTGAGGTTCTGGGTTTAATTCACTCCAATTGATTTATTTGGTGTGTTTGTTTGGGAGGAAGGCATGCTACAAGATTGGAATGAGGTCAAAAACCAATGGATTGTTTGCAGGGGACAGGTTTGCTAGTGTCTGTAGTGTACATGCTACCCTTCTTTTGTTTATTAATTGTGTTTGTGTGGGAGACAAGCTAGGTGCCATTCCCGTATGGCTATGTAGAGTAATGGTAAAGGAGCTGAGCTAGAGTACTTAAGGTCCTGGGTTCAATTCCCTTGTGCTCCATCTTGAACTTTCTATCAGCTCTCTTCTAAGTTGTGTTTTTTTGTTGTTGTTTGGTGAGGGAGAAAAAAACTATTGTTAGCAACCAGGTAGACCAAAACACAAGCCACCCAGTTCATGCATTTAAATTGAATGCTTTACTCAAAGAGATTTGAGTCACTCTGTCAGCATTAGCCATTTTCCCCACATTTGGATATTTATATCATCATTCACAGGCCACACAAAATCATCAACTTAAAAATTACCCCTGCATTGTATATTTATCCCACCATACATCCCCACACTGTGCATTTATCTCACCAGACAGCCCCACATTGTGTATTGATTTATGTGATGACCCTCAGCCAGCCCTACATGTAAATGAATGCCCCATTGCCCCCCACACCCTTGTGTATTGTCCTCATCCATTTTCTTTGAGAAATCCAGGTGCTGTGGTTGCAGTGGGATGTGTCTGATTGGCTGAACCTGGTCAAGTGACTTCACCAGCCAACCAGGCATTGGGATTGAGACCCGGGGGTGGGGGGGAATTTAAGCTTCACTTGCAGCCCTTGGTTCTTTTGATGTTCATTTTCTTTGAGAAATCCAGGTGCAGTGGTTGCAGTGGGATGTGTCCAGGCCAGGGCTTATCTTTGTACAGTATTTCCCCTGTCTCTGTTTTTATATTGCCATTGGCCCTATTCTTTTGTGTTTTAGTTTTTTTTTTCCTGTTTCCACCTTTGCTGTTACTGAAGGCACAAGGTGTCTCAGACCCTATCGTCTCCAATAATACTAATGTATTTTCCTTCACTTATCATGAGTAGTTTTTCTTCTTTCCATAGCTTTAACATGTCCTGTTCAATTCCTTTTCTGTTGCGTTGTGTCTTTGAAGCTAACATTCCCTCCCTTTATTAGTCTCTACCGCTTCTGCTGGGAGGCTGTTCCATTTATCTACCACTCTAGGAGTAAAACTTCTTTACATTACATCTAAGCCTCTAACTCACTAGTTTCAGATTATGACCTTGTTTAACCATTTCTCCTCTTTTGATTCAAAACATCCCTCCTGTGATTTGTTAAATGCCTTTAAGGATTTCAAGTATTTTCTCCAAGCTTATACATATAGAGATTCCCTAGTCTTTCCTGATCCTGATCCTGAGCCTGTGTTATTCTTATCTACAATGGTAAGTTGAACATTTCCTTTCACTGTAACTCATCTAGTACTCATAGTTTCCTCAGAGAATTGTGTTGCTTCTTTACATGTAGAGATACATATAGTTTATTGGTTTTGAATTGTCGTTTCAGTGTTTCTTCCTTTTTTTTTTTTTTTTTTTCAAAAACCATATATTTTTGAAAACTAGACCTCCCCCATGGTATTTAAAATGCTGGTATTTAAACACTTTCCATGCACTTTTGTCAAAGTTTGTGCAAGCAATTGTTTTGTGTTTTTTTTCACACACGTTGTACTTCATGTATGAATTTACAGCTCCTAGTATACGGCACTGCAAAAAAACACCAACTATGTGTTCAGCAACATTTCCTGAATACAGCAGTGCATAGATTTGTCAGGTTGTTTGGAAACTAAAAGGCCACATTTGGGAGGTGCGCATTTTTCACTTTGGAACTTTTATCTGGTCACCCTGCATCCATGTCCTATTTGGGACATCATTCAAACCAGCAAATAAAACCACATATCCGTGAAAACTAGACACCCCAGGGTATTTCAAATGGTTACATTTAAACATTTTTCATGCACTTATTAAACCACCAACTTTGACGAATTTCCCTGTCCTCTGCCATATGCTTTAACCTTAGCTATCTGACAGATAGAATGACATCTCCCTGATCCCCAACCCCCTGTCATATGGTTTTACCTCAGGCCTCTTCCATAACCCCCTGTCCTCTGTCATATTTCACCCAATATTACAATAATAGCTAATTAATTGGGTAAATCATTTAGAGCAATTTATTAATCTGTTGTATCTGCATATGTTATTTATTGATTTAGCGTACTTATATATACCCCACATTGAAAGCTCCAAGACAAGACAGACACTAGGGAGCAATAGAGAGCACAGAAAGTTTATGCTTTTGCAGTACTGTCCATCTTAACCTTTAGGAACAGTAACTTATTTTATGGACACATTAATCGACTGTACTCAGAGTAGCTTTAACATACTCCCCTAAATACACACAGAGGATGGATTGTTCACTAACCACATTAACCACCAATGTCACAGTGGATTAAAGCTAGATTTAACTGTTTGACTAACTCTGTGTTTTAAAATTTACAAATTCCAAATTGTGTCAATGATTACACGACTATATGAGTATAAAAAATGTAAAAAATTTCCTGCATCAATTGTCTATTTTGTCACATTAACGGCTCGGTGGAGTTTGCTATCCCAGTTTGGAGTTAACGGAAGTATGGAAAATGCTACACCCAATCACAAATGGAGTCTTGCTGAGCCAATAGAGACGCAACTCCCACATAGGAAGTGGCTTGACGTGGCACATTAAGGAACTTCACATTTTTTTTATCTTTTATGGAAATAAAATGAATTATTTAAGTGTGTGTATTTTTTTTTTTTATTATATTCCTTTGGTATGTAGCCTTCTGCTTTCCCTACTCCAGAGTGAGGATTCATGGACTGTTGTACAAAAGCAAACATAGGGGTTTAATTTGAGTGAATTTGCAGCTCTGGACAAGATAGTCCTAGCTATTTGTAGATTGTTGCTATAACAGACTACCTCAATATCAGAAGCAAGTCTACGGCAGAGACCTGATTTAAACTCCTTGACTTTGCTATACATTCTAATTGCCAACTTAATACGTTTCTGCAGCGTAAAGAGCTTGGGTGGCCCTGTATAATGCATAGCTAAGTCAATGAGATGTCGCTGAAAAATCCCTGACCATTTAATTATGCACTATACAGGAGCAGCACAATTCCTATTCCTATTCTAGCAGGAGTAAACTGTAAGTATGGGCAATATGGACTCTCCCGTCAACCCTCCTTCCAGGGAATACTCTCCAATTAAGGAAGTGACTGCTGGAGACTTTCTCCTGCCTGATGAGCCAAGACAGGCTTATCCTAGTCAAGCAGCAGCTGCCCCTCAGCCCTAGCCACCTAATTGGTGGGTGGTGTCACCTGACCAGGGCTGACCAATCAGAGAGAGGGGAACCTGGGCCGGCTGCTGATTGGTTGATGGAGTCAGCTGACTAGGCTCAGCCAATCAGAGGCTGTCCCTCAGCCCTAGCCTCCTGATTGGTGGGTGGTGTCACCTGACCAGGGCTGACCAATCAGAGAGAGGGGAACCTGGGCCGGCTGCTGATTGGTTACTGGAGTCAGCTGACTAGGCTCAGCCAATCAGGGGCTGCCCCTCAGCCCTAGCCTCCTGATTGGTGGGAGTTATCACCTGACCAGGGCTGACCAATCAGAGAGAGGGGAACCTGGGCCGGCTGCTGATTGGTTGATGGAGTCAGCTGACTAGGCTCAGCCAATCAGGGGCTGCCCCTCAGACCTAGCCTCCTGATTGGTGGGTGGTGTCACCTGACCAGGCCTGACCAATCAGAGAGAGGGGAACCTGTGCCAGCTCCTGATTGGTTGCTGGGGTCAGCTGACTAGGCTCAGCCAATCAGGGGCTGCCCTTCAGCCATAGCCTCCTGATTGGTGGGTGGTGTCACATGACCAGGGCTGACCAATCAGAGAGAGGGGAACCTTGGCCGACTGCTGATTGGTTGCTGGAGTCAGCTGACTAGGTTCAGCCAATCAGAGGCTGTCCCTCAGCCCTAGCCTCCTGATTGGTGGGAGTTGTCACCTGACCAGGGCTGACCAATCAGAGAGAGGGGAACCTTGGCCGACTGCTGATTGGTTGCTGGGGTCAGCTGACTAGGCTCAGCCAATCAGAGGCTGTCCCTCAGCCCTAGCCTCCTGATTGGTGGGTGGTGTCATCTGACCAGGGCTGACCAATGAGAGAGAGGGGAACCTGGGTCGGCTGCTGATTGGTTGCTGGAGTCAGCTGACCAGGCTCAGCCAATCAGGGGCTGTCCCTCAGCCCTAACCTCCTGATTGGTGGGTAGTGTCACCTGACCAGGGCTGACCAATCAGAGAGAGGGGAACCTGTGCCAGCTCCTGATTGGTTGCTGGAGTCAGCTGACTAGGCTCAGCCAATCAGGGGCTGCCCCTCAGCCCTAGCCTCCTGATTGGTGGGTGGTGTCACCTGACCAGGGCTGACCAATCAGAGAGAGGGGAACCCGTGCCGACTGCTGATTGGTTGCTGGAGTCAGCTGACTAGGCTCAGCCAATTAGGGGCTGCCCCTCAGCCCTAGCCTCCTGATTGGTGGGAGTTGTCACCTGACCAGGGCTGACCAATCAGAGAGAGGGGAACCCGTGCCGGCTGCTGATTGGTTGCTGGAGTCAGCTGACTAGGCTCAGCCAATCAGGGGTTGCCCCTCAGCCCTAGCCTCCTGATTGGTGGGTGGTGTCACCTGACCAGGGCTGACCAATCAGAGAGAGGGGAACCTGGGCTGGCTGCTGATTGGTTCCTGGAGTCAGCTGACTAGGCTCAGCCAATCAGGGGTTGCCCCTCAGCCCTAGCCTCCTGATTGGTGGGTGATGTCACCTGACCAGGGCTGACCAATCAGAGAGAGGGGAACCTGGGCCAGCTCCTGATTGGTTGCTGGAGTCAGCTGACTAGGCTCAGCCAATCAGGGGCTGCCCCTCAGCCCTAGCCTCCTGATTGGTGGGTGGTGTCACCTGACCAGGGCTGACCAATCAGAGAGAGGGGAACCTGTACCAGCTCCTGATTGGTTGCTGGAGTCAGCTGACTAGGCTCGGCCAATCAGGGGCTGCCCCTCAGCCCTAGCCTCCTGATTGGTGGTTGGTGTCACCTGACCAGGGCTGACCAATCAGAGAGAGGGGAACCTGGGCTGGCTGCTGATTGGTTCCTGGAGTCAGCTGACTAGGCTCAGCCAATCAGGGGTTGCCCCTCAGCCCTAGCCTCCTGATTGGTGGGTGATGTCACCTGACCAGGGCTGACCAATCAGAGAGAGGGGAACCTGTACCAGCTCCTGATTGGTTGCTGGAGTCAGCTGACTAGGCTCAGCCAATCAGGGGTTGCCCTAGCCTACTGATTGGTGCGAGGTATCATATGGCACTTTATTATTTATTATTATATAATTATGAATTATTAAATTGTTAATGGAATCATTAATAATGAGATTTTTTTTTTTGTTGCCACTTGAGTTTACAGGCACCACTTTTGCTATGTAGGGTTTACACCTGACGTTACTGGCGTGGGAACGAGCCGGCAGTAGCCGGATTTGAACTCACAAGCAACAGGGTGAGAGTCCAACAACTTAACCACAGCTCCAAGTCAGAGATACTGGAGTTCGCCCATCTCTGTAGCACATTGGTTTAGGTGTTAGCGTGATTTTAGTTTAGGTGATTCCCTGAGGCTTATTTTTTACGTGGATCACCACGTAGACCAAAATTTAAGCCATATTGTCTCTGCCCCTACAAGCCACCATTCTTTAGTTTATTTAGTGTGTTTGTTTGGAAGTCAGGCCAGCTAGAGGACTTTTTTTCCAGTCCCTTCTGTCCAGACTCTGTAGCCTAATGGCTAAGGTGTTGGACTTTGTTCCTTGAGGTTCTGCGTTCAATTCCTCTAGGCTTCAACTGTGTGTGTTCTGTTTTTAAGTAAGCACATAGACCAAAACACAAGCCATTTTGACTTTCCCCTTGCAAGCCACTCTTCTTTGGTTTATTTAGTGCATTTGTCAGGCTAGCTAAAGGGCTGTAAAAACTAAAGGACTGTTTCTGTAGGGCCTTATACCTGTTCTCTGTGGTGCAATGGTTGAGATGTTGGATTTAGTTTTTGAGGTTCTGGGTTTAATTCACTCCAATTGATTTATTTGGTGTGTTTGTTTGGGAGGAAGGCATGCTACAAGATTGGAATGAGGTCAAAAACCAATGGATTGTTTGCAGGGGACAGGTTTGCTAGTGTCTGTAGTGTACATGCTACCCTTCTTTTGTTTATTAATTGTGTTTGTGTGGGAGACAAGCTAGGTGCCATTCCCGTATGGCTATGTAGAGTAATGGTAAAGGAGCTGAGCTAGAGTACTTAAGGTCCTGGGTTCAATTCCCTTGTGCTCCATCTTGAACTTTCTATCAGCTCTCTTCTAAGTTGTGTTTTTTTGTTGTTGTTTGGTGAGGGAGAAAAAAACTATTGTTAGCAACCAGGTAGACCAAAACACAAGCCACCCAGTTCATGCATTTAAATTGAATGCTTTACTCAAAGAGATTTGAGTCACTCTGTCAGCATTAGCCATTTTCCCCACATTTGGATATTTATATCATCATTCACAGGCCACACAAAATCATCAACTTAAAAATTACCCCTGCATTGTATATTTATCCCACCATACATCCCCACACTGTGCATTTATCTCACTAGACAGCCCCACATTGTGTATTGATTTATGTGATGACCCTCAGCCAGCCCTACATGTAAATGAATGCCCCATTGCCCCCCACACCCTTGTGTATTGTCCTCATCCATTTTCTTTGAGAAATCCAGGTGCTGTGGTTGCAGTGGGATGTGTCTGATTGGCTGAACCTGGTCAAGTGACTTCACCAGCCAACCAGGCATTGGGATTGAGACCCGGGGGTGGGGGGGAATTTAAGCTTCACTTGCAGCCCTTGGTTCTTTTGATGTTCATTTTCTTTGAGAAATCCAGGTGCAGTGGTTGCAGTGGGATGTGTCCAGGCCAGGGCTTATCTTTGTACAGTATTTCCCCTGTCTCTGTTTTTATATTGCCATTGGCCCTATTCTTTTGTGTTTTAGTTTTTTTTTTCCTGTTTCCACCTTTGCTGTTACTGAAGGCACAAGGTGTCTCAGACCCTATCGTCTCCAATAATACTAATGTATTTTCCTTCACTTATCATGAGTAGTTTTTCTTCTTTCCATAGCTTTAACATGTCCTGTTCAATTCCTTTTCTGTTGCGTTGTGTCTTTGAAGCTAACATTCCCTCCCTTTATTAGTCTCTACCGCTTCTGCTGGGAGGCTGTTCCATTTATCTACCACTCTAGGAGTAAAACTTCTTTACATTACATCTAAGCCTCTAACTCACTAGTTTCAGATTATGACCTTGTTTAACCATTTCTCCTCTTTTGATTCAAAACATCCCTCCTGTGATTTGTTAAATGCCTTTAAGGATTTCAAGTATTTTCTCCAAGCTTATACATATAGAGATTCCCTAGTCTTTCCTGATCCTGATCCTGAGCCTGTGTTATTCTTATCTACAATGGTAAGTTGAACATTTCCTTTCACTGTAACTCATCTAGTACTCATAGTTTCCTCAGAGAATTGTGTTGCTTCTTTACATGTAGAGATACATATAGTTTATTGGTTTTGAATTGTCGTTTCAGTGTTTCTTCCTTTTTTTTTTTTTTTTTTTTCAAAAACCATATATTTTTGAAAACTAGACCTCCCCCATGGTATTTAAAATGCTGGTATTTAAACACTTTCCATGCACTTTTGTCAAAGTTTGTGCAAGCAATTGTTTTGTGTTTTTTTTCACACACGTTGTACTTCATGTATGAATTTACAGCTCCTAGTATACGGCACTGCAAAAAAACACCAACTATGTGTTCAGCAACATTTCCTGAATACAGCAGTGCATAGATTTGTCAGGTTGTTTGGAAACTAAAAGGCCACATTTGGGAGGTGCGCATTTTTCACTTTGGAACTTTTATCTGGTCACCCTGCATCCATGTCCTATTTGGGACATCATTCAAACCAGCAAATAAAACCACATATCCGTGAAAACTAGACACCCCAGGGTATTTCAAATGGTTACATTTAAACATTTTTCATGCACTTATTAAACCACCAACTTTGACGAATTTCCCTGTCCTCTGCCATATGCTTTAACCTTAGCTATCTGACAGATAGAATGACATCTCCCTGATCCCCAACCCCCTGTCATATGGTTTTACCTCAGGCCTCTTCCATAACCCCCTGTCCTCTGTCATATTTCACCCAATATTACAATAATAGCTAATTAATTGGGTAAATCATTTAGAGCAATTTATTAATCTGTTGTATCTGCATATGTTATTTATTGATTTAGCGTACTTATATATACCCCACATTGAAAGCTCCAAGACAAGACAGACACTAGGGAGCAATAGAGAGCACAGAAAGTTTATGCTTTTGCAGTACTGTCCATCTTAACCTTTAGGAACAGTAACTTATTTTATGGACACATTAATCGACTGTACTCAGAGTAGCTTTAACATACTCCCCTAAATACACACAGAGGATGGATTGTTCACTAACCACATTAACCACCAATGTCACAGTGGATTAAAGCTAGATTTAACTGTTTGACTAACTCTGTGTTTTAAAATTTACAAATTCCAAATTGTGTCAATGATTACACGACTATATGAGTATAAAAAATGTAAAAAATTTCCTGCATCAATTGTCTATTTTGTCACATTAACGGCTCGGTGGAGTTTGCTATCCCAGTTTGGAGTTAACGGAAGTATGGAAAATGCTACACCCAATCACAAATGGAGTCTTGCTGAGCCAATAGAGACGCAACTCCCACATAGGAAGTGGCTTGACGTGGCACATTAAGGAACTTCACATTTTTTTTATCTTTTATGGAAATAAAATGAATTATTTAAGTGTGTGTATTTTTTTTTTTTTATTATATTCCTTTGGTATGTAGCCTTCTGCTTTCCCTACTCCAGAGTGAGGATTCATGGACTGTTGCACAAAAGCAAACATAGGGGTTTAATTTGAGTGAATTTGCAGCTCTGGACAAGATAGTCCTAGCTATTTGTAGATTGTTGCTATAACAGACTACCTCAATATCAGAAGCAAGTCTACGGCAGAGACCTGATTTAAACTCCTTGACTTTGCTATACATTCTAATTGCCAACTTAATACGTTTCTGCAGCGTAAAGAGCTTGGGTGGCCCTGTATAATGCATAGCTAAGTCAATGAGATGTCGCTGAAAAATCCCTGACCATTTAATTATGCACTATACAGGAGCAGCACAATTCCTATTCCTATTCTAGCAGGAGTAAACTGTAAGTATGGGCAATATGGACTCTCCCGTCAACCCTCCTTCCAGGGAATACTCTCCAATTAAGGAAGTGACTGCTGGAGACTTTCTCCTGCCTGATGAGCCAAGACAGGCTTATCCTAGTCAAGCAGCAGCTGCCCCTCAGCCCTAGCCACCTAATTGGTGGGTGGTGTCACCTGACCAGGGCTGACCAATCAGAGAGAGGGGAACCTGGGCCGGCTGCTGATTGGTTGATGGAGTCAGCTGACTAGGCTCAGCCAATCAGAGGCTGTCCCTCAGCCCTAGCCTCCTGATTGGTGGGTGGTGTCACCTGACCAGGGCTGACCAATCAGAGAGAGGGGAACCTGGGCCGGCTGCTGATTGGTTGCTGGAGTCAGCTGACTAGGCTCAGCCAATCAGGGGCTGCCCCTCAGCCCTAGCCTCCTGATTGGTGGGAGTTATCACCTGACCAGGGCTGACCAATCAGAGAGAGGGGAACCTGGGCCGGCTGCTGATTGGTTGATGGAGTCAGCTGACTAGGCTCAGCCAATCAGGGGCTGCCCCTCAGACCTAGCCTCCTGATTGGTGGGTGGTGTCACCTGACCAGGCCTGACCAATCAGAGAGAGGGGAACTGTGCCAGCTCCTGATTGGTTGCTGGGGTCAGCTGACTAGGCTCAGCCAATCAGGGGCTGCCCTTCAGCCATAGCCTCCTGATTGGTGGGAGTTGTCACCTGACCAGGGCTGACCAATCAGAGAGAGGGGAACCTGTGCCAGCTCCTGATTGGTTGCTGGGGTCAGCTGACTAGGCTCAGCCAATCAGAGGCTGTCCCTCAGCCCTAGCCTCCTGATTGGTGGGTGGTGTCATCTGACCAGGGCTGACCAATGAGAGAGAGGGGAACCTGGGTCGGCTGCTGATTGGTTGCTGGAGTCAGCTGACTAGGCTCAGCCAATCAGGGGCTGTCCCTCAGCCCTAACCTCCTGATTGGTGGGTAGTGTAACCTGACCAGGGCTGACCAATCAGAGAGAGGGGAACCTGTGCCAGCTCCTGATTGGTTGCTGGAGTCAGCTGACTAGGCTCAGCCAATCAGGGGCTGCCCCTCAGCCCTAGCCTCCTGATTGGTGGGTGGTGTCACCTGACCAGGGCTGACCAATCAGAGAGAGGGGAACCCGTGCCGACTGCTGATTGGTTGCTGGAGTCAGCTGACTAGGCTCAGCCAATTAGGGGCTGCCCCTCAGCCCTAGCCTCCTGATTGGTGGGAGTTGTCACCTGACCAGGGCTGACCAATCAGAGAGAGGGGAACCCGTGCCGGCTGCTGGAGTCAGCTGACTAGGCTCAGCCAATCAGGGGTTGCCCCTCAGCCCTAACCTCCTGATTGGTGGGTGGTGTCACCTGACCAGGGCTGACCAATCAGAGAGAGGGGAACCTGGGCTGGCTGCTGATTGGTTCCTGGAGTCAGCTGACTAGGCTCAGCCAATCAGGGGTTGCCCCTCAGCCCTAGCCTCCTGATTGGTGGGTGATGTCACCTGACCAGGGCTGACCAATCAGAGAGAGGGGAACCTGGGCCAGCTCCTGATTGGTTGCTGGAGTCAGCTGACTAGGCTCAGCCAATCAGGGGCTGCCCCTCAGCCCTAGCCTCCTGATTGGTGGGTGGTGTCACCTGACCAGGGCTGACCAATCAGAGAGAGGGGAACCTGTGCCAGCTCCTGATTGGTTGCTGGAGTCAGCTGACTAGGCTCAGCCAATCAGGGGCTGCCCCTCAGCCCTAGCCTCCTGATTGGTGGGTGGTGTCACCTGACCAGGGCTGACCAATCAGAGAGAGGGGAACCCGTGCCGACTGCTGATTGGTTGCTGGAGTCAGCTGACTAGGCTCAGCCAATTAGGGGCTGCCCCTCAGCCCTAGCCTCCTGATTGGTGGTTGGTGTCACCTGACCAGGGCTGACCAATCAGAGAGAGGGGAACCCGTGCCGGCTGCTGGAGTCAGCTGACTAGGCTCAGCCAATCAGGGGTTGCCCCTCAGCCCTAGCCTCCTGATTGGTGGGTGGTGTCACCTGACCAGGGCTGACCAATCAGAGAGAGGGGAACCTGGGCTGGCTGCTGATTGGTTGCTGGAGTCAGCTGACTAGGCTCAGCCAATCAGGGGTTGCCCTAGCCTACTGATTGGTGCGAGGTATCATATGGCACTTTATTATTTATTATTATATAATTATGAATTATTAATGGAATCATTAATAATGAGATTTTTTTTTTGTTGCCACTTGAGTTTACAGGCACCACTTTTGCTATGTAGGGTTTACACCTGACGTTACTGGCGTGGGAACGAGCCGGCGGTAGCCGGATTTGAACTCACAAGCAACAGGGTGAGAGTCCAACAACTTAACCACAACTCCAAGTCAGAGATACTGGAGTTCGCCCATCTCTGTAGCGCATTGGTTTAGGTGTTAGCGTGATTTTAGTTTAGGTGATTCCCTGAGGCTTATTTTTTACGTGGATCACCACGTAGACCAAAATTTAAGCCATATTGTCTCTGCCCCTACAAGCCACCATTCTTTAGTTTATTTAGTGTGTTTGTTTGGAAGTCAGGCCAGCTAGAGGACTTTTTTTCCAGTCCCTTCTGTCCAGACTCTGTAGCCTAATGGCTAAGGTGTTGGACTTTGTTCCTTGAGGTTCTGCGTTCAATTCCCCTAGGCTTCAACTGTGTGTGTTCTGTTTTTAAGTAAGCACATAGACCAAAACACAAGCCATTTTGACTTTGCCCTTGCAAGCCACTCATCTTTGGTTTATTTAGTGCATTTGTCAGGCTAGCTAAAGGGCTGTAAAAACTAAAGGACTGTTTCTGTAGGGCCTTATACCTGTTCTCTGTGGTGCAATGGTTGAGATGTTGGATTTAGTTTTTGAGGTTCTGGGTTTAATTCACTCCAATTGATTTATTTGGTGTGTTTGTTTGGGAGGAAGGCATGCTACAAGATTGGAATGAGGTCAAAAACCAATGGATTGTTTGCAGGGGACAGGTTTGCTAGTGTCTGTAGTGTACATGCTACCCTTCTTTTGTTTATTAATTGTGTTTGTGTGGGAGACAAGCTAGGTGCCATTCCTGTATGGCTATGTAGAGTAATGGTAAAGGAGCTGAGCTAGAGTACTTAAGGTCCTGGGTTCAATTCCCTTGTGCTCCATCTTGAACTTTCTATCAGCTCTCTTCTAAGTTGTGTTTTTTTGTTGTTGTTTGGTGAGGGAGAAAAAAACTATTGTTAGCAACCAGGTAGACCAAAACACAAGCCACCCAGTTCATGCATTTAAATTGAATGCTTTACTCAAAGAGATTTGAGTCACTCTGTCAGCATTAGCCATTTTCCCCACATTTGGATATTTATATCATCATTCACAGGCCACACAAAATCATCAACTTAAAAATTACCCCTGCATTGTATATTTATCCCACCATACATCCCCACACTGTGCATTTATCTCACCAGACAGCCCCACATTGTGTATTGATTTATGTGATGACCCTCAGCCAGCCCTACATGTAAATGAATGCCCCATTGCCCCCCACACCCTTGTGTATTGTCCTCATCCATTTTCTTTGAGAAATCCAGGTGCTGTGGTTGCAGTGGGATATGTCTGATTGGCTGAACCTGGTCAAGTGACTTCACCAGCCAACCAGGCATTGGGATTGAGACCCGGGGGTGGGGGGGAATTTAAGCTTCACTTGCAGCCCTTGGTTCTTTTGATGTTCATTTTCTTTGAGAAATCCAGGTGCAGTGGTTGCAGTGGGATGTGTCCAGGCCAGGGCTTATCTTTGTACAGTATTTCCCCTGTCTCTGTTTTTATATTGCCATTGGCCCTATTCTTTTGTGTTTTAGTTTTTTTTTTCCTGTTTCCACCTTTGCTGTTACTGAAGGCACAAGGTGTCTCAGACCCTATCGTCTCCAATAATACTAATGTATTTTCCTTCACTTATCATGAGTAGTTTTTCTTCTTTCCATAGCTTTAACATGTCCTGTTCAATTCCTTTTCTGTTGCGTTGTGTCTTTGAAGCTAACATTCCCTCCCTTTATTAGTCTCTACCGCTTCTGCTGGGAGGCTGTTCCATTTATCTACCACTCTAGGAGTAAAACTTCTTTACATTACATCTAAGCCTCTAACTCACTAGTTTCAGATTATGACCTTGTTTAACCATTTCTCCTCTTTTGATTCAAAACATCCCTCCTGTGATTTGTTAAATGCCTTTAAGGATTTCAAGTATTTTCTCCAAGCTTATACATATAGAGATTCCCTAGTCTTTCCTGATCCTGATCCTGAGCCTGTGTTATTCTTATCTACAATGGTAAGTTGAACATTTCCTTTCACTGTAACTCATCTAGTACTCATAGTTTCCTCAGAGAATTGTGTTGCTTCTTTACATGTAGAGATACATATAGTTTATTGGTTTTGAATTGTCGTTTCAGTGTTTCTTCCTTTTTTTTTTTTTTTTTTTCAAAAACCATATATTTTTGAAAACTAGACCTCCCCCATGGTATTTAAAATGCTGGTATTTAAACACTTTCCATGCACTTTTGTCAAAGTTTGTGCAAGCAATTGTTTTGTGTTTTTTTTCACACACGTTGTACTTCATGTATGAATTTACAGCTCCTAGTATACGGCACTGCAAAAAAACACCAACTATGTGTTCAGCAACATTTCCTGAATACAGCAGTGCATAGATTTGTCAGGTTGTTTGGAAACTAAAAGGCCACATTTGGGAGGTGCGCATTTTTCACTTTGGAACTTTTATCTGGTCACCCTGCATCCATGTCCTATTTGGGACATCATTCAAACCAGCAAATAAAACCACATATCCGTGAAAACTAGACACCCCAGGGTATTTCAAATGGTTACATTTAAACATTTTTCATGCACTTATTAAACCACCAACTTTGACGAATTTCCCTGTCCTCTGCCATATGCTTTAACCTTAGCTATCTGACAGATAGAATGACATCTCCCTGATCCCCAACCCCCTGTCATATGGTTTTACCTCAGGCCTCTTCCATAACCCCCTGTCCTCTGTCATATTTCACCCAATATTACAATAATAGCTAATTAATTGGGTAAATCATTTAGAGCAATTTATTAATCTGTTGTATCTGCATATGTTATTTATTGATTTAGCGTACTTATATATACCCCACATTGAAAGCTCCAAGACAAGACAGACACTAGGGAGCAATAGAGAGCACAGAAAGTTTATGCTTTTGCAGTACTGTCCATCTTAACCTTTAGGAACAGTAACTTATTTTATGGACACATTAATCGACTGTACTCAGAGTAGCTTTAACATACTCCCCTAAATACACACAGAGGATGGATTGTTCACTAACCACATTAACCACCAATGTCACAGTGGATTAAAGCTAAATTTAACTGTTTGACTAACTCTGTGTTTTAAAATTTACAAATTCCAAATTGTGTCAATGATTACACGACTATATGAGTATAAAAAATGTAAAAAATTTCCTGCATCAATTGTCTATTTTGTCACATTAACGGCTCGGTGGAGTTTGCTATCCCAGTTTTGAGTTAACGGAAGTATGGAAAATGCTACACCCAATCACAAATGGAGTCTTGCTGAGCCAATAGAGACGCAACTCCCACATAGGAAGTGGCTTGACGTGGCACATTAAGGAACTTCACATTTTTTTTATCTTTTATGGAAATAAAATGAATTATTTAAGTGTGTGTATTTTTTTTTTTTTTATTATATTCCTTTGGTATGTAGCCTTCTGCTTTCCCTACTCCAGAGTGAGGATTCATGGACTGTTGTACAAAAGCAAACATAGGGGTTTAATTTGAGTGAATTTGCAGCTCTGGACAAGATAGTCCTAGCTATTTGTAGATTGTTGCTATAACAGACTACCTCAATATCAGAAGCAAGTCTATGGCAGAGACCTGATTTAAACTCCTTGACTTTGCTATACATTCTAATTGCCAACTTAATACGTTTCTGCAGCGTAAAGAGCTTGGGTGGCCCTGTATAATGCATAGCTAAGTCAATGAGATGTCGCTGAAAAATCCCTGACCATTTAATTATGCACTATACAGGAGCAGCACAATTCCTATTCCTATTCTAGCAGGAGTAAACTGTAAGTATGGGCAATATGGACTCTCCCGTCAACCCTCCTTCCAGGGAATACTCTCCAATTAAGGAAGTGACTGCTGGAGACTTTCTCCTGCCTGATGAGCCAAGACAGGCTTATCCTAGTCAAGCAGCAGCTGCCCCTCAGCCCTAGCCACCTAATTGGTGGGTGGTGTCACCTGACCAGGGCTGACCAATCAGAGAGAGGGGAACCTGGGCCGGCTGCTGATTGGTTGATGGAGTCAGCTGACTAGGCTCAGCCAATCAGAGGCTGTCCCTCAGCCCTAGCCTCCTGATTGGTGGGTGGTGTCACCTGACCAGGGCTGACCAATCAGAGAGAGGGGAACCTGGGCCGGCTGCTGATTGGTTGCTGGAGTCAGCTGACTAGGCTCAGCCAATCAGGGGCTGCCCCTCAGCCCTAGCCTCCTGATTGGTGGGAGTTATCACCTGACCAGGGCTGACCAATCAGAGAGAGGGGAACCTGGGCCGGCTGCTGATTGGTTGATGGAGTCAGCTGACTAGGCTCAGCCAATCAGGGGCTGCCCCTCAGACCTAGCCTCCTGATTGGTGGGTGGTGTCACCTGACCAGGCCTGACCAATCAGAGAGAGGGGAACTGTGCCAGCTCCTGATTGGTTGCTGGGGTCAGCTGACTAGGCTCAGCCAATCAGGGGCTGCCCTTCAGCCATAGCCTCCTGATTGGTGGGAGTTGTCACCTGACCAGGGCTGACCAATCAGAGAGAGGGGAACCTGTGCCAGCTCCTGATTGGTTGCTGGGGTCAGCTGACTAGGCTCAGCCAATCAGAGGCTGTCCCTCAGCCCTAGCCTCCTGATTGGTGGGTGGTGTCATCTGACCAGGGCTGACCAATGAGAGAGAGGGGAACCTGGGTCGGCTGCTGATTGGTTGCTGGAGTCAGCTGACTAGGCTCAGCCAATCAGGGGCTGTCCCTCAGCCCTAACCTCCTGATTGGTGGGTAGTGTAACCTGACCAGGGCTGACCAATCAGAGAGAGGGGAACCTGTGCCAGCTCCTGATTGGTTGCTGGAGTCAGCTGACTAGGCTCAGCCAATCAGGGGCTGCCCCTCAGCCCTAGCCTCCTGATTGGTGGGTGGTGTCACCTGACCAGGGCTGACCAATCAGAGAGAGGGGAACCCGTGCCGACTGCTGATTGGTTGCTGGAGTCAGCTGACTAGGCTCAGCCAATTAGGGGCTGCCCCTCAGCCCTAGCCTCCTGATTGGTGGGAGTTGTCACCTGACCAGGGCTGACCAATCAGAGAGAGGGGAACCCGTGCCGGCTGCTGGAGTCAGCTGACTAGGCTCAGCCAATCAGGGGTTGCCCCTCAGCCCTAGCCTCCTGATTGGTGGGTGGTGTCACCTGACCAGGGCTGACCAATCAGAGAGAGGGGAACCTGGGCTGGCTGCTGATTGGTTCCTGGAGTCAGCTGACTAGGCTCAGCCAATCAGGGGTTGCCCTAGCCTACTGATTGGTGCGAGGTATCATATGGCACTTTATTATTTATTATTATATAATTATGAATTATTAATGGAATCATTAATAATGAGATTTTTTTTTTGTTGCCACTTGAGTTTACAGGCACCACTTTTGCTATGTAGGGTTTACACCTGACGTTACTGGCGTGGGAACGAGCCGGCAGTAGCCGGATTTGAACTCACAAGCAACAGGGTGAGAGTCCAACAACTTAACCACAACTCCAAGTCAGAGATACTGGAGTTCGCCCATCTCTGTAGCGCATTGGTTTAGGTGTTAGCGTGATTTTAGTTTAGGTGATTCCCTGAGGCTTATTTTTTACGTGGATCACCACGTAGACCAAAATTTAAGCCATATTGTCTCTGCCCCTACAAGCCACCATTCTTTAGTTTATTTAGTGTGTTTGTTTGGAAGTCAGGCCAGCTAGAGGACTTTTTTTCCAGTCCCTTCTGTCCAGACTCTGTAGCCTAATGGCTAAGGTGTTGGACTTTGTTCCTTGAGGTTCTGCGTTCAATTCCCCTAGGCTTCAACTGTGTGTGTTCTGTTTTTAAGTAAGCACATAGACCAAAACACAAGCCATTTTGACTTTGCCCTTGCAAGCCACTCATCTTTGGTTTATTTAGTGCATTTGTCAGGCTAGCTAAAGGGCTGTAAAAACTAAAGGACTGTTTCTGTAGGGCCTTATACCTGTTCTCTGTGGTGCAATGGTTGAGATGTTGGATTTAGTTTTTGAGGTTCTGGGTTTAATTCACTCCAATTGATTTATTTGGTGTGTTTGTTTGGGAGGAAGGCATGCTACAAGATTGGAATGAGGTCAAAAACCAATGGATTGTTTGCAGGGGACAGGTTTGCTAGTGTCTGTAGTGTACATGCTACCCTTCTTTTGTTTATTAATTGTGTTTGTGTGGGAGACAAGCTAGGTGCCATTCCCGTATGGCTATGTAGAGTAATGGTAAAGGAGCTGAGCTAGAGTACTTAAGGTCCTGGGTTCAATTCCCTTGTGCTCCATCTTGAACTTTCTATCAGCTCTCTTCTAAGTTGTGTTTTTTTGTTGTTGTTTGGTGAGGGAGAAAAAAACTATTGTTAGCAACCAGGTAGACCAAAACACAAGCCACCCAGTTCATGCATTTAAATTGAATGCTTTACTCAAAGAGATTTGAGTCACTCTGTCAGCATTAGCCATTTTCCCCACATTTGGATATTTATATCATCATTCACAGGCCACACAAAATCATCAACTTAAAAATTACCCCTGCATTGTATATTTATCCCACCATACATCCCCACACTGTGCATTTATCTCACCAGACAGCCCCACATTGTGTATTGATTTATGTGATGACCCTCAGCCAGCCCTACATGTAAATGAATGCCCCATTGCCCCCCACACCCTTGTGTATTGTCCTCATCCATTTTCTTTGAGAAATCCAGGTGCTGTGGTTGCAGTGGGATGTGTCTGATTGGCTGAACCTGGTCAAGTGACTTCACCAGCCAACCAGGCATTGGGATTGAGACCCGGGGGTGGGGGGGAATTTAAGCTTCACTTGCAGCCCTTGGTTCTTTTGATGTTCATTTTCTTTGAGAAATCCAGGTGCAGTGGTTGCAGTGGGATGTGTCCAGGCCAGGGCTTATCTTTGTACAGTATTTCCCCTGTCTCTGTTTTTATATTGCCATTGGCCCTATTCTTTTGTGTTTTAGTTTTTTTTTTCCTGTTTCCACCTTTGCTGTTACTGAAGGCACAAGGTGTCTCAGACCCTATCGTCTCCAATAATACTAATGTATTTTCCTTCACTTATCATGAGTAGTTTTTCTTCTTTCCATAGCTTTAACATGTCCTGTTCAATTCCTTTTCTGTTGCGTTGTGTCTTTGAAGCTAACATTCCCTCCCTTTATTAGTCTCTACCGCTTCTGCTGAAAGGCTGTTCCATTTATCTACCACTCTAGGAGTAAAACTTCTTTACATTACATCTAAGCCTCTAACTCACTAGTTTCAGATTATGACCTTGTTTAACCATTTCTCCTCTTTTGATTCAAAACATCCCTCCTGTGATTTGTTAAATGCCTTTAAGGATTTCAAGTATTTTCTCCAAGCTTATACATATAGAGATTCCCTAGTCTTTCCTGATCCTGATCCTGAGCCTGTGTTATTCTTATCTACAATGGTAAGTTGAACATTTCCTTTCACTGTAACTCATCTAGTACTCATAGTTTCCTCAGAGAATTGTGTTGCTTCTTTACATGTAGAGATACATATAGTTTATTGGTTTTGAATTGTCGTTTCAGTGTTTCTTCCTTTTTTTTTTTTTTTTTTTCAAAAACCATATATTTTTGAAAACTAGACCTCCCCCATGGTATTTAAAATGCTGGTATTTAAACACTTTCCATGCACTTTTGTCAAAGTTTGTGCAAGCAATTGTTTTGTGTTTTTTTTCACACACGTTGTACTTCATGTATGAATTTACAGCTCCTAGTATACGGCACTGCAAAAAAACACCAACTATGTGTTCAGCAACATTTCCTGAATACAGCAGTGCATAGATTTGTCAGGTTGTTTGGAAACTAAAAGGCCACATTTGGGAGGTGCGCATTTTTCACTTTGGAACTTTTATCTGGTCACCCTGCATCCATGTCCTATTTGGGACATCATTCAAACCAGCAAATAAAACCACATATCCGTGAAAACTAGACACCCCAGGGTATTTCAAATGGTTACATTTAAACATTTTTCATGCACTTATTAAACCACCAACTTTGACGAATTTCCCTGTCCTCTGCCATATGCTTTAACCTTAGCTATCTGACAGATAGAATGACATCTCCCTGATCCCCAACCCCCTGTCATATGGTTTTACCTCAGGCCTCTTCCATAACCCCCTGTCCTCTGTCATATTTCACCCAATATTACAATAATAGCTAATTAATTGGGTAAATCATTTAGAGCAATTTATTAATCTGTTGTATCTGCATATGTTATTTATTGATTTAGCGTACTTATATATACCCCACATTGAAAGCTCCAAGACAAGACAGACACTAGGCAGCAATAGAGAGCACAGAAAGTTTATGCTTTTGCAGTACTGTCCATCTTAACCTTTAGGAACAGTAACTTATTTTATGGACACATTAATCGACTGTACTCAGAGTAGCTTTAACATACTCCCCTAAATACACACAGAGGATGGATTGTTCACTAACCACATTAACCACCAATGTCACAGTGGATTAAAGCTAGATTTAACTGTTTGACTAACTCTGTGTTTTAAAATTTACAAATTCCAAATTGTGTCAATGATTACACGACTATATGAGTATAAAAAATGTAAAAAAATTCCTGCATCAATTGTCTATTTTGTCACATTAACGGCTCGGTGGAGTTTGCTATCCCAGTTTGGAGTTAACGGAAGTATGGAAAATGCTACACCCAATCACAAATGGAGTCTTGCTGAGCCAATAGAGACGCAACTCCCACATAGGAAGTGGCTTGACGTGGCACATTAAGGAACTTCACATTTTCTTTATCTTTTATGGAAATAAAATGAATTATTTAAGTGTGTGTATTTTTTTTTTTATTATATTCCTTTGGTATGTAGCCTTCTGCTTTCCCTACTCCAGAGTGAGGATTCATGGACTGTTGTACAAAAGCAAACATAGGGGTTTAATTTGAGTGAATTTGCAGCTCTGGACAAGATAGTCCTAGCTATTTGTAGATTGTTGCTATAACAGACTACCTCAATATCAGAAGCAAGTCTACGGCAGAGACCTGATTTAAACTCCTTGACTTTGCTATACATTCTAATTGCCAACTTAATACGTTTCTGCAGCGTAAAGAGCTTGGGTGGCCCTGTATAATGCATAGCTAAGTCAATGAGATGTCGCTGAAAAATCCCTGACCATTTAATTATGCACTATACAGGAGCAGCACAATTCCTATTCCTATTCTAGCAGGAGTAAACTGTAAGTATGGGCAATATGGACTCTCCCGTCAACCCTCCTTCCAGGGAATACTCTCCAATTAAGGAAGTGACTGCTGGAGACTTTCTCCTGCCTGATGAGCCAAGACAGGCTTATCCTAGTCAAGCAGCAGCTGCCCCTCAGCCCTAGCCACCTAATTGGTGGGTGGTGTCACCTGACCAGGGCTGACCAATCAGAGAGAGGGGAACCTGGGCCGGCTGCTGATTGGTTGATGGAGTCAGCTGACTAGGCTCAGCCAATCAGAGGCTGTCCCTCAGCCCTAGCCTCCTGATTGGTGGGTGGTGTCACCTGACCAGGGCTGACCAATCAGAGAGAGGGGAACCTGGGCCGGCTGCTGATTGGTTACTGGAGTCAGCTGACTAGGCTCAGCCAATCAGGGGCTGCCCCTCAGCCCTAGCCTCCTGATTGGTGGGAGTTATCACCTGACCAGGGCTGACCAATCAGAGAGAGGGGAACCTGGGCCGGCTGCTGATTGGTTGATGGAGTCAGCTGACTAGGCTCAGCCAATCAGGGGCTGCCCCTCAGACCTAGCCTCCTGATTGGTGGGTGGTGTCACCTGACCAGGCCTGACCAATCAGAGAGAGGGGAACCTGTGCCAGCTCCTGATTGGTTGCTGGGGTCAGCTGACTAGGCTCAGCCAATCAGGGGCTGCCCTTCAGCCATAGCCTCCTGATTGGTGGGTGGTGTCACATGACCAGGGCTGACCAATCAGAGAGAGGGGAACCTTGGCCGACTGCTGATTGGTTGCTGGAGTCAGCTGACTAGGTTCAGCCAATCAGAGGCTGTCCCTCAGCCCTAGCCTCCTGATTGGTGGGAGTTGTCACCTGACCAGGGCTGACCAATCAGAGAGAGGGGAACCTTGGCCGACTGCTGATTGGTTGCTGGGGTCAGCTGACTAGGCTCAGCCAATCAGAGGCTGTCCCTCAGCCCTAGCCTCCTGATTGGTGGGTGGTGTCATCTGACCAGGGCTGACCAATGAGAGAGAGGGGAACCTGGGTCGGCTGCTGATTGGTTGCTGGAGTCAGCTGACCAGGCTCAGCCAATCAGGGGCTGTCCCTCAGCCCTAACCTCCTGATTGGTGGGTAGTGTCACCTGACCAGGGCTGACCAATCAGAGAGAGGGGAACCTGTGCCAGCTCCTGATTGGTTGCTGGAGTCAGCTGACTAGGCTCAGCCAATCAGGGGCTGCCCCTCAGCCCTAGCCTCCTGATTGGTGGGTGGTGTCACCTGACCAGGGCTGACCAATCAGAGAGAGGGGAACCCGTGCCGACTGCTGATTGGTTGCTGGAGTCAGCTGACTAGGCTCAGCCAATTAGGGGCTGCCCCTCAGCCCTAGCCTCCTGATTGGTGGGAGTTGTCACCTGACCAGGGCTGACCAATCAGAGAGAGGGGAACCCGTGCCGGCTGCTGATTGGTTGCTGGAGTCAGCTGACTAGGCTCAGCCAATCAGGGGTTGCCCCTCAGCCCTAGCCTCCTGATTGGTGGGTGGTGTCACCTGACCAGGGCTGACCAATCAGAGAGAGGGGAACCTGGGCTGGCTGCTGATTGGTTCCTGGAGTCAGCTGACTAGGCTCAGCCAATCAGGGGTTGCCCCTCAGCCCTAGCCTCCTGATTGGTGGGTGATGTCACCTGACCAGGGCTGACCAATCAGAGAGAGGGGAACCTGGGCCAGCTCCTGATTGGTTGCTGGAGTCAGCTGACTAGGCTCAGCCAATCAGGGGCTGCCCCTCAGCCCTAGCCTCCTGATTGGTGGGTGGTGTCACCTGACCAGGGCTGACCAATCAGAGAGAGGGGAACCTGTACCAGCTCCTGATTGGTTGCTGGAGTCAGCTGACTAGGCTCGGCCAATCAGGGGCTGCCCCTCAGCCCTAGCCTCCTGATTGGTGGTTGGTGTCACCTGACCAGGGCTGACCAATCAGAGAGAGGGGAACCTGGGCTGGCTGCTGATTGGTTCCTGGAGTCAGCTGACTAGGCTCAGCCAATCAGGGGTTGCCCCTCAGCCCTAGCCTCCTGATTGGTGGGTGATGTCACCTGACCAGGGCTGACCAATCAGAGAGAGGGGAACCTGTACCAGCTCCTGATTGGTTGCTGGAGTCAGCTGACTAGGCTCAGCCAATCAGGGGTTGCCCTAGCCTACTGATTGGTGCGAGGTATCATATGGCACTTTATTATTTATTATTATATAATTATGAATTATTAAATTGTTAATGGAATCATTAATAATGAGATTTTTTTTTTTGTTGCCACTTGAGTTTACAGGCACCACTTTTGCTATGTAGGGTTTACACCTGACGTTACTGGCGTGGGAACGAGCCGGCAGTAGCCGGATTTGAACTCACAAGCAACAGGGTGAGAGTCCAACAACTTAACCACAGCTCCAAGTCAGAGATACTGGAGTTCGCCCATCTCTGTAGCACATTGGTTTAGGTGTTAGCGTGATTTTAGTTTAGGTGATTCCCTGAGGCTTATTTTTTACGTGGATCACCACGTAGACCAAAATTTAAGCCATATTGTCTCTGCCCCTACAAGCCACCATTCTTTAGTTTATTTAGTGTGTTTGTTTGGAAGTCAGGCCAGCTAGAGGACTTTTTTTCCAGTCCCTTCTGTCCAGACTCTGTAGCCTAATGGCTAAGGTGTTGGACTTTGTTCCTTGAGGTTCTGCGTTCAATTCCTCTAGGCTTCAACTGTGTGTGTTCTGTTTTTAAGTAAGCACATAGACCAAAACACAAGCCATTTTGACTTTCCCCTTGCAAGCCACTCTTCTTTGGTTTATTTAGTGCATTTGTCAGGCTAGCTAAAGGGCTGTAAAAACTAAAGGACTGTTTCTGTAGGGCCTTATACCTGTTCTCTGTGGTGCAATGGTTGAGATGTTGGATTTAGTTTTTGAGGTTCTGGGTTTAATTCACTCCAATTGATTTATTTGGTGTGTTTGTTTGGGAGGAAGGCATGCTACAAGATTGGAATGAGGTCAAAAACCAATGGATTGTTTGCAGGGGACAGGTTTGCTAGTGTCTGTAGTGTACATGCTACCCTTCTTTTGTTTATTAATTGTGTTTGTGTGGGAGACAAGCTAGGTGCCATTCCCGTATGGCTATGTAGAGTAATGGTAAAGGAGCTGAGCTAGAGTACTTAAGGTCCTGGGTTCAATTCCCTTGTGCTCCATCTTGAACTTTCTATCAGCTCTCTTCTAAGTTGTGTTTTTTTGTTGTTGTTTGGTGAGGGAGAAAAAAACTATTGTTAGCAACCAGGTAGACCAAAACACAAGCCACCCAGTTCATGCATTTAAATTGAATGCTTTACTCAAAGAGATTTGAGTCACTCTGTCAGCATTAGCCATTTTCCCCACATTTGGATATTTATATCATCATTCACAGGCCACACAAAATCATCAACTTAAAAATTACCCCTGCATTGTATATTTATCCCACCATACATCCCCACACTGTGCATTTATCTCACTAGACAGCCCCACATTGTGTATTGATTTATGTGATGACCCTCAGCCAGCCCTACATGTAAATGAATGCCCCATTGCCCCCCACACCCTTGTGTATTGTCCTCATCCATTTTCTTTGAGAAATCCAGGTGCTGTGGTTGCAGTGGGATGTGTCTGATTGGCTGAACCTGGTCAAGTGACTTCACCAGCCAACCAGGCATTGGGATTGAGACCCGGGGGTGGGGGGGAATTTAAGCTTCACTTGCAGCCCTTGGTTCTTTTGATGTTCATTTTCTTTGAGAAATCCAGGTGCAGTGGTTGCAGTGGGATGTGTCCAGGCCAGGGCTTATCTTTGTACAGTATTTCCCCTGTCTCTGTTTTTATATTGCCATTGGCCCTATTCTTTTGTGTTTTAGTTTTTTTTTTCCTGTTTCCACCTTTGCTGTTACTGAAGGCACAAGGTGTCTCAGACCCTATCGTCTCCAATAATACTAATGTATTTTCCTTCACTTATCATGAGTAGTTTTTCTTCTTTCCATAGCTTTAACATGTCCTGTTCAATTCCTTTTCTGTTGCGTTGTGTCTTTGAAGCTAACATTCCCTCCCTTTATTAGTCTCTACCGCTTCTGCTGGGAGGCTGTTCCATTTATCTACCACTCTAGGAGTAAAACTTCTTTACATTACATCTAAGCCTCTAACTCACTAGTTTCAGATTATGACCTTGTTTAACCATTTCTCCTCTTTTGATTCAAAACATCCCTCCTGTGATTTGTTAAATGCCTTTAAGGATTTCAAGTATTTTCTCCAAGCTTATACATATAGAGATTCCCTAGTCTTTCCTGATCCTGATCCTGAGCCTGTGTTATTCTTATCTACAATGGTAAGTTGAACATTTCCTTTCACTGTAACTCATCTAGTACTCATAGTTTCCTCAGAGAATTGTGTTGCTTCTTTACATGTAGAGATACATATAGTTTATTGGTTTTGAATTGTCGTTTCAGTGTTTCTTCCTTTTTTTTTTTTTTTTTTTTCAAAAACCATATATTTTTGAAAACTAGACCTCCCCCATGGTATTTAAAATGCTGGTATTTAAACACTTTCCATGCACTTTTGTCAAAGTTTGTGCAAGCAATTGTTTTGTGTTTTTTTTCACACACGTTGTACTTCATGTATGAATTTACAGCTCCTAGTATACGGCACTGCAAAAAAACACCAACTATGTGTTCAGCAACATTTCCTGAATACAGCAGTGCATAGATTTGTCAGGTTGTTTGGAAACTAAAAGGCCACATTTGGGAGGTGCGCATTTTTCACTTTGGAACTTTTATCTGGTCACCCTGCATCCATGTCCTATTTGGGACATCATTCAAACCAGCAAATAAAACCACATATCCGTGAAAACTAGACACCCCAGGGTATTTCAAATGGTTACATTTAAACATTTTTCATGCACTTATTAAACCACCAACTTTGACGAATTTCCCTGTCCTCTGCCATATGCTTTAACCTTAGCTATCTGACAGATAGAATGACATCTCCCTGATCCCCAACCCCCTGTCATATGGTTTTACCTCAGGCCTCTTCCATAACCCCCTGTCCTCTGTCATATTTCACCCAATATTACAATAATAGCTAATTAATTGGGTAAATCATTTAGAGCAATTTATTAATCTGTTGTATCTGCATATGTTATTTATTGATTTAGCGTACTTATATATACCCCACATTGAAAGCTCCAAGACAAGACAGACACTAGGGAGCAATAGAGAGCACAGAAAGTTTATGCTTTTGCAGTACTGTCCATCTTAACCTTTAGGAACAGTAACTTATTTTATGGACACATTAATCGACTGTACTCAGAGTAGCTTTAACATACTCCCCTAAATACACACAGAGGATGGATTGTTCACTAACCACATTAACCACCAATGTCACAGTGGATTAAAGCTAGATTTAACTGTTTGACTAACTCTGTGTTTTAAAATTTACAAATTCCAAATTGTGTCAATGATTACACGACTATATGAGTATAAAAAATGTAAAAAATTTCCTGCATCAATTGTCTATTTTGTCACATTAACGGCTCGGTGGAGTTTGCTATCCCAGTTTGGAGTTAACGGAAGTATGGAAAATGCTACACCCAATCACAAATGGAGTCTTGCTGAGCCAATAGAGACGCAACTCCCACATAGGAAGTGGCTTGACGTGGCACATTAAGGAACTTCACATTTTTTTTATCTTTTATGGAAATAAAATGAATTATTTAAGTGTGTGTATTTTTTTTTTTTTATTATATTCCTTTGGTATGTAGCCTTCTGCTTTCCCTACTCCAGAGTGAGGATTCATGGACTGTTGCACAAAAGCAAACATAGGGGTTTAATTTGAGTGAATTTGCAGCTCTGGACAAGATAGTCCTAGCTATTTGTAGATTGTTGCTATAACAGACTACCTCAATATCAGAAGCAAGTCTACGGCAGAGACCTGATTTAAACTCCTTGACTTTGCTATACATTCTAATTGCCAACTTAATACGTTTCTGCAGCGTAAAGAGCTTGGGTGGCCCTGTATAATGCATAGCTAAGTCAATGAGATGTCGCTGAAAAATCCCTGACCATTTAATTATGCACTATACAGGAGCAGCACAATTCCTATTCCTATTCTAGCAGGAGTAAACTGTAAGTATGGGCAATATGGACTCTCCCGTCAACCCTCCTTCCAGGGAATACTCTCCAATTAAGGAAGTGACTGCTGGAGACTTTCTCCTGCCTGATGAGCCAAGACAGGCTTATCCTAGTCAAGCAGCAGCTGCCCCTCAGCCCTAGCCACCTAATTGGTGGGTGGTGTCACCTGACCAGGGCTGACCAATCAGAGAGAGGGGAACCTGGGCCGGCTGCTGATTGGTTGATGGAGTCAGCTGACTAGGCTCAGCCAATCAGAGGCTGTCCCTCAGCCCTAGCCTCCTGATTGGTGGGTGGTGTCACCTGACCAGGGCTGACCAATCAGAGAGAGGGGAACCTGGGCCGGCTGCTGATTGGTTGCTGGAGTCAGCTGACTAGGCTCAGCCAATCAGGGGCTGCCCCTCAGCCCTAGCCTCCTGATTGGTGGGAGTTATCACCTGACCAGGGCTGACCAATCAGAGAGAGGGGAACCTGGGCCGGCTGCTGATTGGTTGATGGAGTCAGCTGACTAGGCTCAGCCAATCAGGGGCTGCCCCTCAGACCTAGCCTCCTGATTGGTGGGTGGTGTCACCTGACCAGGCCTGACCAATCAGAGAGAGGGGAACTGTGCCAGCTCCTGATTGGTTGCTGGGGTCAGCTGACTAGGCTCAGCCAATCAGGGGCTGCCCTTCAGCCATAGCCTCCTGATTGGTGGGAGTTGTCACCTGACCAGGGCTGACCAATCAGAGAGAGGGGAACCTGTGCCAGCTCCTGATTGGTTGCTGGGGTCAGCTGACTAGGCTCAGCCAATCAGAGGCTGTCCCTCAGCCCTAGCCTCCTGATTGGTGGGTGGTGTCATCTGACCAGGGCTGACCAATGAGAGAGAGGGGAACCTGGGTCGGCTGCTGATTGGTTGCTGGAGTCAGCTGACTAGGCTCAGCCAATCAGGGGCTGTCCCTCAGCCCTAACCTCCTGATTGGTGGGTAGTGTAACCTGACCAGGGCTGACCAATCAGAGAGAGGGGAACCTGTGCCAGCTCCTGATTGGTTGCTGGAGTCAGCTGACTAGGCTCAGCCAATCAGGGGCTGCCCCTCAGCCCTAGCCTCCTGATTGGTGGGTGGTGTCACCTGACCAGGGCTGACCAATCAGAGAGAGGGGAACCCGTGCCGACTGCTGATTGGTTGCTGGAGTCAGCTGACTAGGCTCAGCCAATTAGGGGCTGCCCCTCAGCCCTAGCCTCCTGATTGGTGGGAGTTGTCACCTGACCAGGGCTGACCAATCAGAGAGAGGGGAACCCGTGCCGGCTGCTGGAGTCAGCTGACTAGGCTCAGCCAATCAGGGGTTGCCCCTCAGCCCTAACCTCCTGATTGGTGGGTGGTGTCACCTGACCAGGGCTGACCAATCAGAGAGAGGGGAACCTGGGCTGGCTGCTGATTGGTTCCTGGAGTCAGCTGACTAGGCTCAGCCAATCAGGGGTTGCCCCTCAGCCCTAGCCTCCTGATTGGTGGGTGATGTCACCTGACCAGGGCTGACCAATCAGAGAGAGGGGAACCTGGGCCAGCTCCTGATTGGTTGCTGGAGTCAGCTGACTAGGCTCAGCCAATCAGGGGCTGCCCCTCAGCCCTAGCCTCCTGATTGGTGGGTGGTGTCACCTGACCAGGGCTGACCAATCAGAGAGAGGGGAACCTGTGCCAGCTCCTGATTGGTTGCTGGAGTCAGCTGACTAGGCTCAGCCAATCAGGGGCTGCCCCTCAGCCCTAGCCTCCTGATTGGTGGGTGGTGTCACCTGACCAGGGCTGACCAATCAGAGAGAGGGGAACCCGTGCCGACTGCTGATTGGTTGCTGGAGTCAGCTGACTAGGCTCAGCCAATTAGGGGCTGCCCCTCAGCCCTAGCCTCCTGATTGGTGGTTGGTGTCACCTGACCAGGGCTGACCAATCAGAGAGAGGGGAACCCGTGCCGGCTGCTGGAGTCAGCTGACTAGGCTCAGCCAATCAGGGGTTGCCCCTCAGCCCTAGCCTCCTGATTGGTGGGTGGTGTCACCTGACCAGGGCTGACCAATCAGAGAGAGGGGAACCTGGGCTGGCTGCTGATTGGTTGCTGGAGTCAGCTGACTAGGCTCAGCCAATCAGGGGTTGCCCTAGCCTACTGATTGGTGCGAGGTATCATATGGCACTTTATTATTTATTATTATATAATTATGAATTATTAATGGAATCATTAATAATGAGATTTTTTTTTTGTTGCCACTTGAGTTTACAGGCACCACTTTTGCTATGTAGGGTTTACACCTGACGTTACTGGCGTGGGAACGAGCCGGCGGTAGCCGGATTTGAACTCACAAGCAACAGGGTGAGAGTCCAACAACTTAACCACAACTCCAAGTCAGAGATACTGGAGTTCGCCCATCTCTGTAGCGCATTGGTTTAGGTGTTAGCGTGATTTTAGTTTAGGTGATTCCCTGAGGCTTATTTTTTACGTGGATCACCACGTAGACCAAAATTTAAGCCATATTGTCTCTGCCCCTACAAGCCACCATTCTTTAGTTTATTTAGTGTGTTTGTTTGGAAGTCAGGCCAGCTAGAGGACTTTTTTTCCAGTCCCTTCTGTCCAGACTCTGTAGCCTAATGGCTAAGGTGTTGGACTTTGTTCCTTGAGGTTCTGCGTTCAATTCCCCTAGGCTTCAACTGTGTGTGTTCTGTTTTTAAGTAAGCACATAGACCAAAACACAAGCCATTTTGACTTTGCCCTTGCAAGCCACTCATCTTTGGTTTATTTAGTGCATTTGTCAGGCTAGCTAAAGGGCTGTAAAAACTAAAGGACTGTTTCTGTAGGGCCTTATACCTGTTCTCTGTGGTGCAATGGTTGAGATGTTGGATTTAGTTTTTGAGGTTCTGGGTTTAATTCACTCCAATTGATTTATTTGGTGTGTTTGTTTGGGAGGAAGGCATGCTACAAGATTGGAATGAGGTCAAAAACCAATGGATTGTTTGCAGGGGACAGGTTTGCTAGTGTCTGTAGTGTACATGCTACCCTTCTTTTGTTTATTAATTGTGTTTGTGTGGGAGACAAGCTAGGTGCCATTCCTGTATGGCTATGTAGAGTAATGGTAAAGGAGCTGAGCTAGAGTACTTAAGGTCCTGGGTTCAATTCCCTTGTGCTCCATCTTGAACTTTCTATCAGCTCTCTTCTAAGTTGTGTTTTTTTGTTGTTGTTTGGTGAGGGAGAAAAAAACTATTGTTAGCAACCAGGTAGACCAAAACACAAGCCACCCAGTTCATGCATTTAAATTGAATGCTTTACTCAAAGAGATTTGAGTCACTCTGTCAGCATTAGCCATTTTCCCCACATTTGGATATTTATATCATCATTCACAGGCCACACAAAATCATCAACTTAAAAATTACCCCTGCATTGTATATTTATCCCACCATACATCCCCACACTGTGCATTTATCTCACCAGACAGCCCCACATTGTGTATTGATTTATGTGATGACCCTCAGCCAGCCCTACATGTAAATGAATGCCCCATTGCCCCCCACACCCTTGTGTATTGTCCTCATCCATTTTCTTTGAGAAATCCAGGTGCTGTGGTTGCAGTGGGATATGTCTGATTGGCTGAACCTGGTCAAGTGACTTCACCAGCCAACCAGGCATTGGGATTGAGACCCGGGGGTGGGGGGGAATTTAAGCTTCACTTGCAGCCCTTGGTTCTTTTGATGTTCATTTTCTTTGAGAAATCCAGGTGCAGTGGTTGCAGTGGGATGTGTCCAGGCCAGGGCTTATCTTTGTACAGTATTTCCCCTGTCTCTGTTTTTATATTGCCATTGGCCCTATTCTTTTGTGTTTTAGTTTTTTTTTTCCTGTTTCCACCTTTGCTGTTACTGAAGGCACAAGGTGTCTCAGACCCTATCGTCTCCAATAATACTAATGTATTTTCCTTCACTTATCATGAGTAGTTTTTCTTCTTTCCATAGCTTTAACATGTCCTGTTCAATTCCTTTTCTGTTGCGTTGTGTCTTTGAAGCTAACATTCCCTCCCTTTATTAGTCTCTACCGCTTCTGCTGGGAGGCTGTTCCATTTATCTACCACTCTAGGAGTAAAACTTCTTTACATTACATCTAAGCCTCTAACTCACTAGTTTCAGATTATGACCTTGTTTAACCATTTCTCCTCTTTTGATTCAAAACATCCCTCCTGTGATTTGTTAAATGCCTTTAAGGATTTCAAGTATTTTCTCCAAGCTTATACATATAGAGATTCCCTAGTCTTTCCTGATCCTGATCCTGAGCCTGTGTTATTCTTATCTACAATGGTAAGTTGAACATTTCCTTTCACTGTAACTCATCTAGTACTCATAGTTTCCTCAGAGAATTGTGTTGCTTCTTTACATGTAGAGATACATATAGTTTATTGGTTTTGAATTGTCGTTTCAGTGTTTCTTCCTTTTTTTTTTTTTTTTTTTCAAAAACCATATATTTTTGAAAACTAGACCTCCCCCATGGTATTTAAAATGCTGGTATTTAAACACTTTCCATGCACTTTTGTCAAAGTTTGTGCAAGCAATTGTTTTGTGTTTTTTTTCACACACGTTGTACTTCATGTATGAATTTACAGCTCCTAGTATACGGCACTGCAAAAAAACACCAACTATGTGTTCAGCAACATTTCCTGAATACAGCAGTGCATAGATTTGTCAGGTTGTTTGGAAACTAAAAGGCCACATTTGGGAGGTGCGCATTTTTCACTTTGGAACTTTTATCTGGTCACCCTGCATCCATGTCCTATTTGGGACATCATTCAAACCAGCAAATAAAACCACATATCCGTGAAAACTAGACACCCCAGGGTATTTCAAATGGTTACATTTAAACATTTTTCATGCACTTATTAAACCACCAACTTTGACGAATTTCCCTGTCCTCTGCCATATGCTTTAACCTTAGCTATCTGACAGATAGAATGACATCTCCCTGATCCCCAACCCCCTGTCATATGGTTTTACCTCAGGCCTCTTCCATAACCCCCTGTCCTCTGTCATATTTCACCCAATATTACAATAATAGCTAATTAATTGGGTAAATCATTTAGAGCAATTTATTAATCTGTTGTATCTGCATATGTTATTTATTGATTTAGCGTACTTATATATACCCCACATTGAAAGCTCCAAGACAAGACAGACACTAGGGAGCAATAGAGAGCACAGAAAGTTTATGCTTTTGCAGTACTGTCCATCTTAACCTTTAGGAACAGTAACTTATTTTATGGACACATTAATCGACTGTACTCAGAGTAGCTTTAACATACTCCCCTAAATACACACAGAGGATGGATTGTTCACTAACCACATTAACCACCAATGTCACAGTGGATTAAAGCTAAATTTAACTGTTTGACTAACTCTGTGTTTTAAAATTTACAAATTCCAAATTGTGTCAATGATTACACGACTATATGAGTATAAAAAATGTAAAAAATTTCCTGCATCAATTGTCTATTTTGTCACATTAACGGCTCGGTGGAGTTTGCTATCCCAGTTTTGAGTTAACGGAAGTATGGAAAATGCTACACCCAATCACAAATGGAGTCTTGCTGAGCCAATAGAGACGCAACTCCCACATAGGAAGTGGCTTGACGTGGCACATTAAGGAACTTCACCTTTTTTTTATCTTTTATGGAAATAAAATGAATTATTTAAGTGTGTGTATTTTTTTTTTTTTTATTATATTCCTTTGGTATGTAGCCTTCTGCTTTCCCTACTCCAGAGTGAGGATTCATGGACTGTTGTACAAAAGCAAACATAGGGGTTTAATTTGAGTGAATTTGCAGCTCTGGACAAGATAGTCCTAGCTATTTGTAGATTGTTGCTATAACAGACTACCTCAATATCAGAAGCAAGTCTATGGCAGAGACCTGATTTAAACTCCTTGACTTTGCTATACATTCTAATTGCCAACTTAATACGTTTCTGCAGCGTAAAGAGCTTGGGTGGCCCTGTATAATGCATAGCTAAGTCAATGAGATGTCGCTGAAAAATCCCTGACCATTTAATTATGCACTATACAGGAGCAGCACAATTCCTATTCCTATTCTAGCAGGAGTAAACTGTAAGTATGGGCAATATGGACTCTCCCGTCAACCCTCCTTCCAGGGAATACTCTCCAATTAAGGAAGTGACTGCTGGAGACTTTCTCCTGCCTGATGAGCCAAGACAGGCTTATCCTAGTCAAGCAGCAGCTGCCCCTCAGCCCTAGCCACCTAATTGGTGGGTGGTGTCACCTGACCAGGGCTGACCAATCAGAGAGAGGGGAACCTGGGCCGGCTGCTGATTGGTTGATGGAGTCAGCTGACTAGGCTCAGCCAATCAGAGGCTGTCCCTCAGCCCTAGCCTCCTGATTGGTGGGTGGTGTCACCTGACCAGGGCTGACCAATCAGAGAGAGGGGAACCTGGGCCGGCTGCTGATTGGTTGCTGGAGTCAGCTGACTAGGCTCAGCCAATCAGGGGCTGCCCCTCAGCCCTAGCCTCCTGATTGGTGGGAGTTATCACCTGACCAGGGCTGACCAATCAGAGAGAGGGGAACCTGGGCCGGCTGCTGATTGGTTGATGGAGTCAGCTGACTAGGCTCAGCCAATCAGGGGCTGCCCCTCAGACCTAGCCTCCTGATTGGTGGGTGGTGTCACCTGACCAGGCCTGACCAATCAGAGAGAGGGGAACTGTGCCAGCTCCTGATTGGTTGCTGGGGTCAGCTGACTAGGCTCAGCCAATCAGGGGCTGCCCTTCAGCCATAGCCTCCTGATTGGTGGGAGTTGTCACCTGACCAGGGCTGACCAATCAGAGAGAGGGGAACCTGTGCCAGCTCCTGATTGGTTGCTGGGGTCAGCTGACTAGGCTCAGCCAATCAGAGGCTGTCCCTCAGCCCTAGCCTCCTGATTGGTGGGTGGTGTCATCTGACCAGGGCTGACCAATGAGAGAGAGGGGAACCTGGGTCGGCTGCTGATTGGTTGCTGGAGTCAGCTGACTAGGCTCAGCCAATCAGGGGCTGTCCCTCAGCCCTAACCTCCTGATTGGTGGGTAGTGTAACCTGACCAGGGCTGACCAATCAGAGAGAGGGGAACCTGTGCCAGCTCCTGATTGGTTGCTGGAGTCAGCTGACTAGGCTCAGCCAATCAGGGGCTGCCCCTCAGCCCTAGCCTCCTGATTGGTGGGTGGTGTCACCTGACCAGGGCTGACCAATCAGAGAGAGGGGAACCCGTGCCGACTGCTGATTGGTTGCTGGAGTCAGCTGACTAGGCTCAGCCAATTAGGGGCTGCCCCTCAGCCCTAGCCTCCTGATTGGTGGGAGTTGTCACCTGACCAGGGCTGACCAATCAGAGAGAGGGGAACCCGTGCCGGCTGCTGGAGTCAGCTGACTAGGCTCAGCCAATCAGGGGTTGCCCCTCAGCCCTAGCCTCCTGATTGGTGGGTGGTGTCACCTGACCAGGGCTGACCAATCAGAGAGAGGGGAACCTGGGCTGGCTGCTGATTGGTTCCTGGAGTCAGCTGACTAGGCTCAGCCAATCAGGGGTTGCCCTAGCCTACTGATTGGTGCGAGGTATCATATGGCACTTTATTATTTATTATTATATAATTATGAATTATTAATGGAATCATTAATAATGAGATTTTTTTTTTGTTGCCACTTGAGTTTACAGGCACCACTTTTGCTATGTAGGGTTTACACCTGACGTTACTGGCGTGGGAACGAGCCGGCAGTAGCCGGATTTGAACTCACAAGCAACAGGGTGAGAGTCCAACAACTTAACCACAACTCCAAGTCAGAGATACTGGAGTTCGCCCATCTCTGTAGCGCATTGGTTTAGGTGTTAGCGTGATTTTAGTTTAGGTGATTCCCTGAGGCTTATTTTTTACGTGGATCACCACGTAGACCAAAATTTAAGCCATATTGTCTCTGCCCCTACAAGCCACCATTCTTTAGTTTATTTAGTGTGTTTGTTTGGAAGTCAGGCCAGCTAGAGGACTTTTTTTCCAGTCCCTTCTGTCCAGACTCTGTAGCCTAATGGCTAAGGTGTTGGACTTTGTTCCTTGAGGTTCTGCGTTCAATTCCCCTAGGCTTCAACTGTGTGTGTTCTGTTTTTAAGTAAGCACATAGACCAAAACACAAGCCATTTTGACTTTGCCCTTGCAAGCCACTCATCTTTGGTTTATTTAGTGCATTTGTCAGGCTAGCTAAAGGGCTGTAAAAACTAAAGGACTGTTTCTGTAGGGCCTTATACCTGTTCTCTGTGGTGCAATGGTTGAGATGTTGGATTTAGTTTTTGAGGTTCTGGGTTTAATTCACTCCAATTGATTTATTTGGTGTGTTTGTTTGGGAGGAAGGCATGCTACAAGATTGGAATGAGGTCAAAAACCAATGGATTGTTTGCAGGGGACAGGTTTGCTAGTGTCTGTAGTGTACATGCTACCCTTCTTTTGTTTATTAATTGTGTTTGTGTGGGAGACAAGCTAGGTGCCATTCCCGTATGGCTATGTAGAGTAATGGTAAAGGAGCTGAGCTAGAGTACTTAAGGTCCTGGGTTCAATTCCCTTGTGCTCCATCTTGAACTTTCTATCAGCTCTCTTCTAAGTTGTGTTTTTTTGTTGTTGTTTGGTGAGGGAGAAAAAAACTATTGTTAGCAACCAGGTAGACCAAAACACAAGCCACCCAGTTCATGCATTTAAATTGAATGCTTTACTCAAAGAGATTTGAGTCACTCTGTCAGCATTAGCCATTTTCCCCACATTTGGATATTTATATCATCATTCACAGGCCACACAAAATCATCAACTTAAAAATTACCCCTGCATTGTATATTTATCCCACCATACATCCCCACACTGTGCATTTATCTCACCAGACAGCCCCACATTGTGTATTGATTTATGTGATGACCCTCAGCCAGCCCTACATGTAAATGAATGCCCCATTGCCCCCCACACCCTTGTGTATTGTCCTCATCCATTTTCTTTGAGAAATCCAGGTGCTGTGGTTGCAGTGGGATGTGTCTGATTGGCTGAACCTGGTCAAGTGACTTCACCAGCCAACCAGGCATTGGGATTGAGACCCGGGGGTGGGGGGGAATTTAAGCTTCACTTGCAGCCCTTGGTTCTTTTGATGTTCATTTTCTTTGAGAAATCCAGGTGCAGTGGTTGCAGTGGGATGTGTCCAGGCCAGGGCTTATCTTTGTACAGTATTTCCCCTGTCTCTGTTTTTATATTGCCATTGGCCCTATTCTTTTGTGTTTTAGTTTTTTTTTTCCTGTTTCCACCTTTGCTGTTACTGAAGGCACAAGGTGTCTCAGACCCTATCGTCTCCAATAATACTAATGTATTTTCCTTCACTTATCATGAGTAGTTTTTCTTCTTTCCATAGCTTTAACATGTCCTGTTCAATTCCTTTTCTGTTGCGTTGTGTCTTTGAAGCTAACATTCCCTCCCTTTATTAGTCTCTACCGCTTCTGCTGAAAGGCTGTTCCATTTATCTACCACTCTAGGAGTAAAACTTCTTTACATTACATCTAAGCCTCTAACTCACTAGTTTCAGATTATGACCTTGTTTAACCATTTCTCCTCTTTTGATTCAAAACATCCCTCCTGTGATTTGTTAAATGCCTTTAAGGATTTCAAGTATTTTCTCCAAGCTTATACATATAGAGATTCCCTAGTCTTTCCTGATCCTGATCCTGAGCCTGTGTTATTCTTATCTACAATGGTAAGTTGAACATTTCCTTTCACTGTAACTCATCTAGTACTCATAGTTTCCTCAGAGAATTGTGTTGCTTCTTTACATGTAGAGATACATATAGTTTATTGGTTTTGAATTGTCGTTTCAGTGTTTCTTCCTTTTTTTTTTTTTTTTTTTCAAAAACCATATATTTTTGAAAACTAGACCTCCCCCATGGTATTTAAAATGCTGGTATTTAAACACTTTCCATGCACTTTTGTCAAAGTTTGTGCAAGCAATTGTTTTGTGTTTTTTTTCACACACGTTGTACTTCATGTATGAATTTACAGCTCCTAGTATACGGCACTGCAAAAAAACACCAACTATGTGTTCAGCAACATTTCCTGAATACAGCAGTGCATAGATTTGTCAGGTTGTTTGGAAACTAAAAGGCCACATTTGGGAGGTGCGCATTTTTCACTTTGGAACTTTTATCTGGTCACCCTGCATCCATGTCCTATTTGGGACATCATTCAAACCAGCAAATAAAACCACATATCCGTGAAAACTAGACACCCCAGGGTATTTCAAATGGTTACATTTAAACATTTTTCATGCACTTATTAAACCACCAACTTTGACGAATTTCCCTGTCCTCTGCCATATGCTTTAACCTTAGCTATCTGACAGATAGAATGACATCTCCCTGATCCCCAACCCCCTGTCATATGGTTTTACCTCAGGCCTCTTCCATAACCCCCTGTCCTCTGTCATATTTCACCCAATATTACAATAATAGCTAATTAATTGGGTAAATCATTTAGAGCAATTTATTAATCTGTTGTATCTGCATATGTTATTTATTGATTTAGCGTACTTATATATACCCCACATTGAAAGCTCCAAGACAAGACAGACACTAGGCAGCAATAGAGAGCACAGAAAGTTTATGCTTTTGCAGTACTGTCCATCTTAACCTTTAGGAACAGTAACTTATTTTATGGACACATTAATCGACTGTACTCAGAGTAGCTTTAACATACTCCCCTAAATACACACAGAGGATGGATTGTTCACTAACCACATTAACCACCAATGTCACAGTGGATTAAAGCTAGATTTAACTGTTTGACTAACTCTGTGTTTTAAAATTTACAAATTCCAAATTGTGTCAATGATTACACGACTATATGAGTATAAAAAATGTAAAAAAATTCCTGCATCAATTGTCTATTTTGTCACATTAACGGCTCGGTGGAGTTTGCTATCCCAGTTTGGAGTTAACGGAAGTATGGAAAATGCTACACCCAATCACAAATGGAGTCTTGCTGAGCCAATAGAGACGCAACTCCCACATAGGAAGTGGCTTGACGTGGCACATTAAGGAACTTCACATTTTCTTTATCTTTTATGGAAATAAAATGAATTATTTAAGTGTGTGTATTTTTTTTTTTATTATATTCCTTTGGTATGTAGCCTTCTGCTTTCCCTACTCCAGAGTGAGGATTCATGGACTGTTGTACAAAAGCAAACATAGGGGTTTAATTTGAGTGAATTTGCAGCTCTGGACAAGATAGTCCTAGCTATTTGTAGATTGTTGCTATAACAGACTACCTCAATATCAGAAGCAAGTCTACGGCAGAGACCTGATTTAAACTCCTTGACTTTGCTATACATTCTAATTGCCAACTTAATACGTTTCTGCAGCGTAAAGAGCTTGGGTGGCCCTGTATAATGCATAGCTAAGTCAATGAGATGTCGCTGAAAAATCCCTGACCATTTAATTATGCACTATACAGGAGCAGCACAATTCCTATTCCTATTCTAGCAGGAGTAAACTGTAAGTATGGGCAATATGGACTCTCCCGTCAACCCTCCTTCCAGGGAATACTCTCCAATTAAGGAAGTGACTGCTGGAGACTTTCTCCTGCCTGATGAGCCAAGACAGGCTTATCCTAGTCAAGCAGCAGCTGCCCCTCAGCCCTAGCCACCTAATTGGTGGGTGGTGTCACCTGACCAGGGCTGACCAATCAGAGAGAGGGGAACCTGGGCCGGCTGCTGATTGGTTGATGGAGTCAGCTGACTAGGCTCAGCCAATCAGAGGCTGTCCCTCAGCCCTAGCCTCCTGATTGGTGGGTGGTGTCACCTAACCAGGGCTGACCAATCAGAGAGAGGGGAACCTGGGCCGGCTGCTGATTGGTTGCTGGAGTCAGCTGACTAGGCTCAGCCAATCAGGGGCTGCCCCTCAGACCTAGCCTCCTGATTGGTGGGTGGTGTCACCTGACCAGGCCTGACCAATCAGAGAGAGGGGAACTGTGCCAGCTCCTGATTGGTTGCTGGGGTCAGCTGACTAGGCTCAGCCAATCAGGGGCTGCCCTTCAGCCATAGCCTCCTGATTGGTGGGAGTTGTCACCTGACCAGGGCTGACCAATCAGAGAGAGGGGAACCTGTGCCAGCTCCTGATTGGTTGCTGGGGTCAGCTGACTAGGCTCAGCCAATCAGAGGCTGTCCCTCAGCCCTAGCCTCCTGATTGGTGGGTGGTGTCATCTGACCAGGGCTGACCAATGAGAGAGAGGGGAACCTGGGTCGGCTGCTGATTGGTTGCTGGAGTCAGCTGACTAGGCTCAGCCAATCAGGGGCTGTCCCTCAGCCCTAACCTCCTGATTGGTGGGTAGTGTCACCTGACCAGGGCTGACCAATCAGAGAGAGGGGAACCTGTGCCAGCTCCTGATTGGTTGCTGGAGTCAGCTGACTAGGCTCAGCCAATCAGGGGCTGCCCCTCAGCCCTAGCCTCCTGATTGGTGGGTGGTGTCACCTGACCAGGGCTGACCAATCAGAGAGAGGGGAACCCGTGCCGGCTGCTGATTGGTTGCTGGAGTCAGCTGACTAGGCTCAGCCAATCAGGGGTTGCCCCTCAGCCCTAGCCTCCTGATTGGTGGGTGGTGTCACCTGACCAGGGCTGACCAATCAGAGAGAGGGGAACCTGGGCTGGCTGCTGATTGGTTCCTGGAGTCAGCTGACTAGGCTCAGCCAATCAGGGGTTGCCCCTCAGCCCTAGCCTCCTGATTGGTGGGTGATGTCACCTGACCAGGGCTGACCAATCAGAGAGAGGGGAACCTGGGCCAGCTCCTGATTGGTTGCTGGAGTCAGCTGACTAGGCTCAGCCAATCAGGGGCTGCCCCTCAGCCCTAGCCTCCTGATTGGTGGTTGGTGTCACCTGACCAGGGCTGACCAATCAGAGAGAGGGGAACCTGGGCTGGCTGCTGATTGGTTGCTGGAGTCAGCTGACTAGGCTCAGCCAATCAGGGGTTGCCCTAGCCTACTGATTGGTGCGAGGTATCATATGGCACTTTATTATTTATTATTATATAATTATGAATTATTAAATTGTTAATGGAATCATTAATAATGAGATTTTTTTTTTTGTTGCCACTTGAGTTTACAGGCACCACTTTTGCTATGTAGGGTTTACACCTGACGTTACTGGCGTGGGAACGAGCCGGCAGTAGCCGGATTTGAACTCACAAGCAACAGGGTGAGAGTCCAACAACTTAACCACAACTCCAAGTCAGAGATACTGGAGTTCGCCCATCTCTGTAGCACATTGGTTTAGGTGTTAGCGTGATTTTAGTTTAGGTGATTCCCTGAGGCTTATTTTTTACGTGGATCACCACGTAGACCAAAATTTAAGCCATATTGTCTCTGCCCCTACAAGCCACCATTCTTTAGTTTATTTAGTGTGTTTGTTTGGAAGTCAGGCCAGCTAGAGGACTTTTTTTCCAGTCCCTTCTGTCCAGACTCTGTAGCCTAATGGCTAAGGTGTTGGACTTTGTTCCTTGAGGTTCTGCGTTCAATTCCCCTAGGCTTCAACTGTGTGTGTTCTGTTTTTAAGTAAGCACATAGACCAAAACACAAGCCATTTTGACTTTGCCCTTGCAAGCCACTCTTCTTTGGTTTATTTAGTGCATTTGTCAGGCTAGCTAAAGGGCTGTAAAAACTAAAGGACTGTTTCTGTAGGGCCTTATACCTGTTCTCTGTGGTGCAATGGTTGAGATGTTGGATTTAGTTTTTGAGGTTCTGGGTTTAATTCACTCCAATTGATTTATTTGGTGTGTTTGTTTGGGAGGAAGGCATGCTACAAGATTGGAATGAGGTCAAAAACCAATGGATTGTTTGCAGGGGACAGGTTTGCTAGTGTCTGTAGTGTACATGCTACCCTTCTTTTGTTTATTAATTGTGTTTGTGTGGGAGACAAGCTAGGTGCCATTCCCGTATGGCTATGTAGAGTAATGGTAAAGGAGCTGAGCTAGAGTACTTAAGGTCCTGGGTTCAATTCCCTTGTGCTCCATCTTGAACTTTCTATCAGCTCTCTTCTAAGTTGTGTTTTTTTGTTGTTGTTTGGTGAGGGAGAAAAAAACTATTGTTAGCAACCAGGTAGACCAAAACACAAGCCACCCAGTTCATGCATTTAAATTGAATGCTTTACTCAAAGAGATTTGAGTCACTCTGTCAGCATTAGCCATTTTCCCCACATTTGGATATTTATATCATCATTCACAGGCCACACAAAATCATCAACTTAAAAATTACCCCTGCATTGTATATTTATCCCACCATACATCCCCACACTGTGCATTTATCTCACCAGACAGCCCCACATTGTGTATTGATTTATGTGATGACCCTCAGCCAGCCCTACATGTAAATGAATGCCCCATTGCCCCCCCACACCCTTGTGTATTGTCCTCATCCATTTTCTTTGAGAAATCCAGGTGCTGTGGTTGCAGTGGGATGTGTCTGATTGGCTGAACCTGGTCAAGTGACTTCACCAGCCAACCAGGCATTGGGATTGAGACCCGGGGGTGGGGGGGAATTTAAGCTTCACTTGCAGCCCTTGGTTCTTTTGATGTTCATTTTCTTTGAGAAATCCAGGTGCAGTGGTTGCAGTGGGATGTGTCCAGGCCAGGGCTTATCTTTGTACAGTATTTCCCCTGTCTCTGTTTTTATATTGCCATTGGCCCTATTCTTTTGTGTTTTAGTTTTTTTTTTCCTGTTTCCACCTTTGCTGTTACTGAAGGCACAAGGTGTCTCAGACCCTATCGTCTCCAATAATACTAATGTATTTTCCTTCACTTATCATGAGTAGTTTTTCTTCTTTCCATAGCTTTAACATGTCCTGTTCAATTCCTTTTCTGTTGCGTTGTGTCTTTGAAGCTAACATTCCCTCCCTTTATTAGTCTCTACCGCTTCTGCTGGGAGGCTGTTCCATTTATCTACCACTCTAGGAGTAAAACTTCTTTACATTACATCTAAGCCTCTAACTCACTAGTTTCAGATTATGACGTTGTTTAACCATTTCTCCTCTTTTGATTCAAAACATCCCTCCTGTGATTTGTTAAATGCCTTTAAGGATTTCAAGTATTTTCTCCAAGCTTATACATATAGAGATTCCCTAGTCTTTCCTGATCCTGATCCTGATCCTGAGCCTGTGTTATTCTTATCTACAATGGTAAGTTGAACATTTCCTTTCACTGTAACTCATCTAGTACTCATAGTTTCCTCAGAGAATTGTGTTGCTTCTTTACATGTAGAGATACATATAGTTTATTGGTTTTGAATTGTCGTTTCAGCGTTTCTTCCTTTTTTTTTTTTTCTTCTTTCTTCTTATATAAAGGCTAGTCTCCTGGAATGATGAAATTAATGAAGCAAGAAGGGCTGCCATAAATCACATTTAAGTTTTTCGCCTGTACCATGCTTAGGTTGCTTATTACACTACTCTCATTTCAGTTATATTAAAAAACACAATAATAGCATATTAAGAATGAATGTGATAAGTCCATTATAAACGTGAAATTTCTGAAGATATTTTCGGAACACAATTGTATTCCTTTATGCCTGTAGATGTCACTGCACTCCAATACATATGTGCTTCTCCAATGTAACACTACAATGCATTTTCCATGGTGCTTTTAACCGAAATCCTAACAATTACTCTGTTACTGATATTTTTCATATACATCATTAAAGGGACACTTCAGTGCCCATAGGGATCAGTTGTAAGTTTTTAGATTTAAACAACAACAACAAAAAACTTTTCGGAGAAGCTGCAGGTCTAAAGTGGTGGCCCAGTTTTGACGCCAGTTTTGACAGCCAATAACATGCAAGAAAGTGTTTTCATTGAAATCAATCGGATCGCTTTCTATTTATGTGCAGGATTTCTCATCAAACCCCCTTAAACAAGACTCCCCATTGTATTAACGACAAAATGCCTGTCATTTCTTAACACTAGCTTTTTTTTACCTGCCTGAAGTAAAATTGTCCTAGATAAAATGGCCTCTTTCACACTCACATTCTCTTTTACATTATTGAATGTGACTAAATTATGTTTTAAGACATTATGTATGAAAAAACACAATTTGTTTCAGCTAATTGCATTAATTACTTCCAAAATTCTTAACCAGCTATTGTCATTAGCCAAGCCAACATCCTTCCCACTGCTGGTCTAACACACATCCTTTACACCAACTCATCCCTTTGTAAACCCTTGAATATAAACTCTTTCCTCTTTCCTCCTTCCTCTAGAATCACTTCTCTTAAATGTAGTTATATTCCATTGGAAGTCTCTTTTGCTCGTGAAGGAGTCTCTTCCTGGTGCCGTCCTGTTATCCTCTCTTGGTTTAGTTTGAGTGATTACAGCTCATTTAATGTTGTCTACTTTTTACAAAACTTTCTGTAACTAGACCTAGAACAGTTGGTTGTGTTTTAAGCCTTGTGTTGTAATGTCACTTCATTGAATTAACCCCATTAGATGATTGATATGTTCTGTGCAGGAATATTTTTTGGAACGCAATGCTAATACATTACTTTTTTTTTCCATGACAATAGTTTTCTGTCCATTAACAAGCTCCTCTGAAGTATTTAACACTTTTTTTTTATATGAGCAACATATTAGAAACATCATTCCTGAAACTGTTGAATGGACAAACCCTTCCCAGAAATAATTCTTACCAGAAATAAACTCTTATCTCATTCCTGCTGGGAACACACAAAAGCAGTCTCTGATAGGTCATTCCTATAGGAAGAGAAACATCTTCTTAAATATTTCCTTATAATTTTTATGTGGTTAAACCTTCATAGTAAATAATACAACGGCAGATAGGCTAAGGTTTATTTACTTTACACTCTAGAGCAGGGGTCCCCAACCACTGGGACACGGACTGGTACTGGTCTGTGGCCTATAAACAATTGGGCCGCATGGCCCACATTGTGGCGACGGAGCGCTAATTTTTTTTTTCGCCCAGGGCCGCAGCGTCACAACCAGGGATGGGCTGGCCCGGGGCGCAATTGCCCCCTGGGCCGCCCTGAATCTTTACTAAATGGCCGCAAGACCGCCGGGACCATGCCGTCCTGTGCCTCAGTGAGGCTCTTTGTCCTGCCCTTTGAAGATGCGGTGTGCCGCTCAAGGGGGCGGGCTCACAAGGAACAATTCCTTGTGACAGCTGGAAGAGGAAAGTGGTCTGCAGGGAAGGAAGCCAGCAAAAAAGTAAGTATCAAAAAAAAATAAAAAATAGTTGAAGGGGACCCATTTTCAAATGGGACAACAATGAAATACAAAAAGGGGGTGGCTGGGGGGGTATAAGTGTACAACATGGGGCATCGCATAAATCAATACACAAAGGGGGGTGAGTGGCTGGGGGCAATACACATGGATACATTAACTAATATAAAAGGGGGCATCAATACATTCACAAGGGAGGGGGGCTGGCTGGGGACATCACACAAATCAATACACAAGGGTGTGGGGGCCAGCTGGGGGGCACAAATACACATGGGGCAATACACAGAGGTGGGGGGGATACATTAAAACTAAAGGGGCCCCTGGCTGGGGCATCAATATACAAAGGGGGAAACACACAAACACAAACCAGTGTGGGAAGCATTTTTTATAATAATAATAATAGATAATAATACATATAGTAAAAATAATAATAGAAGTAAAGTTCAGAATAAATGTAATGCACTTGAATCAAACCCAAAACACCCCACCCCCGGTCCGTGGAAAAATGATCTGCCACAAAACCGGCCCCTGGTGCCAAAAAGGTTGGGCACCACTGCTCTAGAGGGTGCAGTTGATGTGTTGTTTCAATAGAAACCCTCCAATTATATCATTAGCTTCTCATAAATGCCTCTTAGTTTGCATATTTTACAGACTGAGAACCGCTGGCCCATAAGTTAACTAAACAACTCATATGACCACTAAATGTATTGTAACAACACCTGGAGGGATTCATTTTCCATCTCCATATTTATAAACTAAGAAGACGTGCTACACAGCTGAAATTATAGTTTCTGATTGATCTAATGCAGATCATAAAAAAGAAAGAAAAGGTAGAATAACTGAATACATTTTGCAATGACTTTAGTCTTGGCAAGTAGGAAGTTAGCCTGAAAGATCATGTGGCCTGTATAGTATTACATATTATTACACATTAACTGGGTTTCAACTGGGTACCAAGTTTTTTGATATACGTAACTACATACTTTTAAATTAAGTAGATATATTAAAAGAACAGCTTATTATATGTCACAAAAGTCTGTTTAACTAATTGGGACATTGTACTGTGTATTGCATTGTCAGTTGTGTATTGTTTATTCCAAAATGCAAAGAATCATATGTGATATGTTATAATATTTTACTTAGCTCGACCTTTTACCAGTCTTTTCCATGCACCCTCTACAGCTTTTCATACAACTAATGTTATATTTAACAAGATAAAGCATCATACTTTGGGCTTGCAGTGATTTGTGTGCACCAAATATGTATTTTAGGCAGTATATCACTAAGCAAGCTAAGTAAGTTTGCTTCTGTGTTAAAAGTTGGTAGCCTCCCCAAGAGATGCTAAAATATGACATCACTTTGTTTAACCACTATAGGCAGTGACATATTTACATTTGGGATGCCCAGCCCCCCATCAAGCTTTAATGAGTGTAGGGATTAGCCAATGTCAGTAACATGGATGGTTTTTTAAGCATAATCCGTATTATAACTCTGATTGTAACAAGATTTAAGTATGAAATAGTAAATAGACTGGTGTCCAAAAGACTAAAGTGTATAATTAAATTCCATTTATGTTGCTCCTAAGAGTAAACAACGGAAACAAATCTCAATACATCAAACTTATGGTAAGTATAGTCTAATAAAATATAACAATGCCTGCACAATCAAATGGGCCCACTTCAGAACATAATTGTGTGTCTGTTCCATATTAGTAACAGAAGTTTGTGCCATAATGAGTGGAGAAGATCTTAAATGGATACCAGTGTTTTCATTTCTATGCCATCATCTGTCTGCTTTAGTTTTTAATGGTTTACATCGATAAACCATGTTTAAAAGCAATTTAGAAACAGCATGCTGAAAAATACCAGACAAATTTTATATAAGACCTGCTATATGCCCACCAGAGTTTTATTCTTGGCCAAACAGAGTTTCTTATGAGATTAGGCATATCCTGTAATCTTCAGATTGATTTTTGATGTGAGTTTTAAAAAGATTTAAGGACCCATCTGTGCCCTTTAGGCTGCTGTTCCAGTGTGAAAGAATATTCAGAACATCACAAAGAAATATGAATGATATATTTTTACATATTGTTACAGTAAACAACATTTTCTCAACTTTGACTGTATAGTATGTATAGATTCTAGCAGGTGTCTCACCTAGTGAGCATCATGGAGTGGGTATATGACCCCCCCCCATTGAAGTTCTGGATCCATATGAAACAAAATCACACAACAGTTGTATTGGGCTCGGGCATGTGGCTCTGACCCCAGCTACTCAGGGATTGGATGTGCTCACATCCACTGTTTGTGGCTACTGACTCTTCACTGACTCTTAACAGACAACCCAAATGTCTTGGGCAGCCTGGGTTTTTGGGAGTGTCTTGGGGTCTCAGCTCTGATCAGGATCTCCCAGTTGCTAGAGGGGGAAAGGGTGAACCCGCTAAGAGAGTTACTCCTTGACAGTGCCCTCATGGGTCTAGATACATACCGACTTGCCTAGGTAATGCACTACGTCTCTCCTCTCTGTGGCAGGCACAACCTAACGAGAGAGTGTACGGGATTTAATGAACTTTGTTACCAGGAATCTTTGCCTAGACAAGGGGTCTCACAGGTTTCGGAAAATGTAAAGCCAGTCCCAAACGCCAAGCTACATGAGTAGGTGGGAGGACATGTTAGGCCATCCCATACCAGAGGCCCGATGGTTAAAGATTTGCAGATTGACCCATGGGTGTTCCCTTGAATCCAGGTTCCAAGAGAATGTGTACAATGTCCTGACCTTATGATATCAGACGCCAAGTAGCTTGGACAGAGTGTTCCTGGAAGCGGATACTAGATGTTGGAGACATAGGGGGGCTTCCTTTGCATATGGGGGGGGATGCTCATTTATCAGGCCCACAGATCGCTCCCCACCTGTGACGGAAACCTCCATCACTGGAGCCACTGGAGAGGCCTGACAGCCAGCATCCTCCCTATTGACTATGGGTCCTGACTTTGTAAAGACTTCTGTGTCACCCCCCCCGCAGTAGATCACCCCAGCAATTGCTGAGGGGATTATCTCCAGCAGACAGCCAGAATCTGTAAACAGAGAATGACCACCATTGTTTCAGTTTATCATCAAATCCCCCCCACCCCATGGTGCATTAATGTGTTGTATAAATCAGTCTTTGTTTTTGTTTATACCCAGGGCCGGCCCTACAATGGAGCCGACTGGGGCAATTGCCCCAGGCGGCACTTTTGAAGGGGCGGCACTTTGCCGCCCCAAGCGCTTTTTTTTTTAAGTGGAGGAGAGAGAGGGGCGCCGAGTGGTTTTTGCTTACCCGCTCGGCGCCCCTCTCTCTCTCCTCTGCGGCGAGTCTCCGTGCTCTGCCACGGTGCCGGCTTGTAATGCTGAGCGCCGGAAGTGACGTCAATTTACGGCGCTCAGCATTGCAAGCCGGCACCGTGGCAGAGCAAGGAGACTCGCCGCAGGACTGTTTAAAGGTAAGTTAGGATAGATAATAAGGGGGGTTAGGGTAGATAATGGCGTCGGCGAAGTTTAAAATGCCGCCCCCCCGGCATCCGGAGGGGGCGGCGTTTTAAACTTCACCACAGGCGGCATTAAGTCTTGGGCCGGCCCTGTTTATACCTTACACTGAGTCTCGGCTAGTGACTGGGGAACCGGGGAAAGAGTGTGTCCCAGGCTAAGGGGGCACAAGACAGCGGAGGTAGTCGGTCGGACTATCCAGCTCCGCGACACCACCTTTCTCTCCTTATGTGATGCTCTTTCACAACACCTCCATGTCCAGGGAGGAATGCTGATGCGCCACGACCAGTCTTTTGCAGCTAAATGTCTGATTCCACTCCATTGGCAAAGTCCTCCAGTGCCGTGTTACAAGGAATGGGCAGCTAGAATAGAGAGGGTAAGGGCAACAGAGGAATTCATTCATTCATCCATAGGCGCAATCAACGATTCATTGCAACCTTGATCACATGTGTAGATTTAACTATAACTGAACTGTCCAGTGAGTAGTCTCTCAATGCCTCTGGACCTGTTTCTCTCTGTGCCACCTGAGCATTCCATGGCATGTTACACTTTTCACTCTCCTTCCCCCCACAATTTTATAACTATTTGTTCTTCTTTTCTTCCCCTCTTCTCTTCTTCTTCATTCCCTACCTGACTTCTTCTTCTTCTGCTTTTGTCCTTATGTTCAGAGGTTTGGTATTGATAATATGGCTGGCCAATGTCATGGACCCCTAGATTGTTCAGTACCGATGGAGTGCACCAGTGCATGGAAGATGAGGTAACTGGGGAGGTCAGCCACAAACATGTGGGCTCGGTTGGGGTGGTGGTGAGGTTGTAGGAACAAAGTGTCTCTGGCATGACAAGAATGGCATTCACTCCAGTTGGTCTTATGTCAATGTTATCTTTTAATCCTGTGCTGAACCTATTGACTCTTATCTCTTCACTCTTTTATTCTGTACCCCATGCTGAAAATCAATAAACATTAATTTACAATATTCCTGTGGGCAACTTGGTGCTTTATTGGGAAACAATACACTTTTTCCATTGCATTGCATTAATCGCCATGAAATTTACCTCCAAGGCCACTGTCCTGTCTGCTGATTTATGAGGTCATATACAGACCTTCTGCCTAAGAAGGATGAGTGGGTCTGGTTAGGTCTATGTGTGGAGCAGAAGTGCACTAGGAAACCTGATTGCCCAAAAACGTGATCTGCCACCTCAATTTGTGTCACAAGGACTGCTGTCACCTGATGCCTAGTCGGCTTAGACCAGTCCTGGAAGTATGTTAAAACTTCGTATTTGGCCTGACAGTAAGATTCAAGTCTATCCTGATGGATTTGGGGAAACAAATAAAAATTATTATTATTTATTTAGTTAAGGAAGATGTGATGTCAAGAGTTGGAAAATATAAATTTGGATAACTTAAAGGGGAATTGTCTTGTGTAAGATACAATCATAATTACACCCAGCACTGAAAAGCATCTGTCCTTTGTGTTATTATTTAATGTTCCATTTTTCAAAGTCAAAAACATTGACTAATTCAAATACAGCAGAATAAAACAGGCTGGAGATATTTGATATATTTGATATAGCGCAGAATTTTCCAAACTCTCCTCCCACTAAAGTTCCAGCTCGCCAGTAAACAAAGAATTTCAAGAAGAGAGGATAAAAACAATTTATTGCGGTTCTGGAGTTTACATTTCTGTTGCTTACGGTAATGTGTATCACTATGTTATTTAAAAATAAAAACAAAAGCACAGATGGAACCCCGTATTAACAGACACAGCAATAGTATGGCAAAACAGACTTTTTTGAAATGTCAAAGTAATCATGAGCATAGCATTGTTTGGTTTTGATCGCCTCCTTTACATGCTAAACCAGAGATAAAAGTAGTTACAAAACAAAATGAAGAGTTTTCCAAAATAATAGAAGAGGGAATGCACGCATGGAACACATAATGGAGGTTGGGGTTTTGCATTGATAATCCAACACTTCAAGGCCTTCAGCTGTGTTGTATTATTGCTTTTGTTTCACTGTAAGCCTTGTCACATTTTTGTTTTGTCTAAGGCAGGACTACCAGACACAGTCAAGATCCATGGAGAATTCAACCTTACAGTGTGTTTATCAATGGCTTGAAAGCTTGGAAAATGACTTAGATTCAGAAGAAACTTGGCAGTTTTGCAAATATTTTGGATTACATTTCATTTTCAAAGTTTCCTTAAAATGTTGAATTTTGCAAATCTGTTAAACAAAAAAAAAAATTGTCACAGGGCCAACGAAATGAGAAATAACATTGAGAATACCAGTGTCACGAGGGTCATCTTAGTCCTTGCATTTCTAAAGAACTGGAAAATGTGTTCATTTTTCTGGACAGATTTATGGCCAAACCAGACCACTACTTAAGCTTTTTGAATCCTAAACCTAGTCCCATAATGTGAACGTCAGCTCTTTGGACATGTCTGTGTTACAAGATGAAAAACATGCCCAAGTTCTGCCTGAGTTGTGGCCAGATTGCTCCTGTGTTTCACTACCGAACTCTTTGGTTCGTTTGATTGGGAGCTACCTCACACATTATACATGCCAATACATTTCAATGTATTATTTATACCATTAGCATTACGCATTTTCTAACATAGCTGCAGGAGTATAGATATGTTCGCCCACAACCAGTGGCCATTTTTTTGTTTGCTAAGTTGGATGTCCATTTTCCTTCAAGATATTTGCTTGATGGGTCTTGAAAAGGTAAATGATGACCCCCCCAAATATATTTTCATCAATTTAATGTCAAGATGGTAGACAGTGGATAGAGAGGTACATGATGTTCTCATCCCACCAATGAGACTTTTTAAAACCTTTTAACCCCCTTTGCCCCACTGGGCAGGGAGTGGGGTTTTAAGGGGTTTAAATGTACAGTAACATCCCATCCCACTGGAAAAAGATGGGGAGAAGGGAGGGTATTTAGCCACCATAACCTTCTAAGGTTAATTTAATTACCTCATATTACGTTTGGGGTGGGGAAAGAGGGAGGTCAGTTGTTACACCCCCTTGGTTAACAGAGGTCATATTTATTGATTTATATTTTCCTAGGTTGGGAGTGACTTTAATTTTATGAGTTGAAACTTTTGGAAGTATTGAAACTCACAGATTAATGAATCTACTAGTTGCCTGCTTTTTTGAACACGCATACATTTTACATTCATTAGACTCTCCTGCCAGGAGTGCATGCATGTTGAGTTATTTTAAGTGCTAATGCAAGCTGCACAGATTTGCTGACACACCACCTTTAAAATACCTTTTCTGTCATACTGGAAAATGTGATGTAATAATTGATCAGCTTCTAGTATGCAGGTACCTTTGTAGCACTGGATGAAATACTGTTTAACAAAGGGTGTAGCTCCATTCGCCAATAGTTTAAAAACATATTTTGGTTTGAAAGTTTACCAACAGTAAAAGTAAAAATTATCAAATTGTGTTGAGCAGGTTAGGCTGATTTGACTGACAACTCACAGTGAGTCGCTATGAAAATGTTATCACCCAAAATTGACTTGAATTGGAGTTGGCATAGTCAACTGCGGTCAAGGGATTTCAAGTCACCTTTGTAACTCAACTGACAACTTAAACCTTTGCAAACTGACTTGCACCTTGATAATGACCTCTCATGCCTTTCTAGATATAGGCATAAAAGCACTAGATTTGGTTTCAATATATGTTATACAGTGAGTAGCTGGCTGTTTGTACTGAAACTAACAGTATGACCCTATACCACAGGGGAGTGCTAAGGTGGGTGACACGAGTGCATGGCACCCAGGCGCCCCAGTTACTTTGGTAGTAGGGTGGAAGAAGTGCAGCAGTACACACAGAGTTTGGACGCAGCAGTGAAGGGGAGCAGCTGCACTTATGGTGAGAAAAGTATGAGAGTATGTATGTATATACATATATATGTGTGAGGGATATTTTCTTGGCACACTTTGGGCCCCTTAGTACCAATTGAGCATCGTTTAACTGAGTATTGTTGCTGACCATTTCCATCCCTTTATAACAACAGTGTACCCATCTTCCGATGGCTACTTCCAGCAGGATAATACACCATGGCACAAAGCTCAAATCATCTCAAACTTGATTCTTGAACATGACAATGAGTTCACTGTACTCCAATGTGAACGTGTCACCATAGTTAATGCTCCCTGTAACCAAGGCCATCAACAGAAAATATGCAGCAGGGCTGCACTAAAACCGGTGGTGTCTTGCGGGGTGCATTTGACAAATTTTACCCTAGTTCTGAATCTACCCTGTGGAAGCGGGGGTGGGTCACTTTAATCTAATCTAAATGTTAAACAATGACCACGAATATTTGAAGCTTTAAATCCTGCATTAGTGTTACCCCAAATTTAGAGATGGATTACAATATTGCCATTGAGAATCTGTTAACCTATAACGTATAAATTGGAGGGTTTTTATTTTGTGTGTAGCTAACATTGAAAGATTAAGACAAGATAGATTAATGCCCACAGGTGGGCCAGCATGGGCTATAGTGGACCCTGACTGTGTTGCAGAGGAGAAGGGGTAGGCTTTTTGACAGGGAATTTAGGAGGTGGAGTTGGGGACAGATTATTTAAGGGGCTGTTTTTCCCGGGTTCAGGAATCATTCTTGTGGTTATCTTATCTGGTTGCGGCATTAATGGCCCATTGTGAGTAAGGGTTTTTAAAGAAGTTACAAGGCCTGACATTAAAGTTAATATTGAAGTTAAATTTGACAATAAATCTAATAAAGGAAGACATGGAAGAGGGGGTGGGTTGATATATTACGGTGATCCTTGCTTTTCCCAAAATTGCGAATTTCTGCAGCTGCTGGATCATATCTTATCTCATGTAGTATATGTGGATCTTTCATGATGACTGAGGCTTGATTTATCTGTTTCTGCTAATACGATGATAACATCTACTAAATAACAGCGGTGTAGCTGCACTCGGTAGTATGGGCCCCAGCTGCTATTCACCCACTGTGGCCCTAGCACCCAGCATGTGAGCAGCAAGCTGTAGAAAAGTGTCAATCATCATAGTGTTCTGCGGAACTCATAGGATTTAGAAACACTCACAGCTTCTATTCGTTATCATAAAAAGTCTCCACTTATAGCTACTCTGCTTCGCAGATACTAACTCATCATGTTACAGATGAAAACAAGTGATATTTTTAATTAGCAGGTTTCACACAACATACAAAATGGTCAGCAATAAACAGAAACATCTTTCATGTTACATAATGGTATTCAAAGGTATGGGAAAGAAAAAAAAACAACTCTTTTACTTTCATCTGCATATATACGCCATACACATACTTTATGCATTAATGGAATAATGCATGTTCATTATGCATCTGAAGCTAAATATTTCAGTTGTAGACAAAAATAATTATAAAAAAGACATTTGTTTGCATATCAGACAATACAAAAAGCTGAACCCGCTAGGGATAATTTGTTACTTGTGTATTTACGCTTTAACTATTTATTCTAGAAAACATACATACAGTTCTCTAAAATTAACCCTCTGGGTACCAGAAGGATTGAGTCATTCACTTGCATACGACTTGTTGCAAAACCATTTGGCACACATAGGGTTATGGCAAGAACAATGACAACGGTAAATGCTCACTTAGAAAAAGGCAGGATTGGTATGCTCAATGATACAGCGCTTGCAGTGGCGTTTGACAAACCGGAGAGCATCTACAGAGACTTCACAATCCTGTACATTTAACATCTGAAGGTCAAAGCAATTGGCAGCAACGATTTGTAGCCCCTGGCCCGTGATGCTCTCACAAGACTTGAGACTCAGACGTTTTAAGTTAAAACAGTTCAAGGCTAAGAACTCCAAGCCAATATCAGATACTAGAGGGCACTTCCCAATATCTAAAGATTTCAGTTTTGTGCAATTTTTTGCTAGGTATTCCACACCATGATCTGTGATACCTTCACATCCTCGTGCATTGAGGTAGCGCAGCTTACTGCAGTACTTGGCAATGTATCGGATGCCCACATCTGTTATCCGGCCACAGTGGGCTATGCTTAGGTACCGCAGACGTGACTCCAGCTTGGCGATCTCACGCATACCAAAGTCACTTACAAAGCGGCAGTCGCTTACACTCAGTTCCTTGATAGATGTACAATAGATCATGATGTATCGGAGACCTTCATCTGTAATGCGTATGCAGCGACGTAGGTATAGGTGAGTTAGTTGGGTACAGTGTGCTGCAATTGTATGAAGACCCTCATCCTCTAATACGAAGCAATCTGTCATGTCCAAGTATCGAATAGAGATCTGTTTTCCATGCATTGGAGACAGCTTGATGGAAGCTTCACGGGTTAAACTAATACATGTCACTTTAGAACAACCTGTAAAGGGAAAGATGTACAAAAGACATTATAACAAATTCTTGAAGTTTAATAAAGAAAATGGTTACAATTCGCTAAAGAAAGGCAAAATATAAAAAATAATAAAATAGAACACATTAGGATACTTGATATCATCATATAAAATAATATATAAAATTGAATAAAATATATAATAATTCTATGATAATGTGTGAAAACCTACTTATGTATCTAATTTTATTTGGAAGTTCAAACTAGTCCTAGGCAGGGTACCACAGATACATCCTTATTGCATGTTATTTACAATTTGCACCATATACAACATGCAACACGAATGACAACATAATGCACAATGTGTCCTTGACAGTGTCTAATGATTGGCTGCAGTCCCTAGGCAGGAGTTGAGGACCTTGTGGATCAATTTGGGAAACATTTGTGAATAAACATATTATTCATGTATGTATCTCAGTAGGGATATGATAACGTTATCCAAATACGTACAGGGAAAATACAAACTGTAATTGATGGGCTTCAGTCTTTTTAAGCCTAAATTACAATTTCTGTAAATTAATGAGTAAATAATATTCTGCAAAAAGGAAAGCCACTAATGAAGACCATTTGTGAGGTATGTCCTATTATCATACAGAGGACCACCATGAAAGGCCATGGGACCAATGTCAGTTTCTCTAGAAGCTGAAAATAGTAAATATTACCTTCTTACTCTGCTTCTATAATCTGAATCTTCAAATCAGTCCAAAATAAACTGGCTTTTTAAACAACAAAATCAACTGTAGATTTTATTGGCATGCTGCAAACTCCAGCGATCTACTCGCCTTTAGGGAGTCCTAAAAAATCACCACTACTTCAGCTAAAGCCGCTGGTTCTAGTTAAATGTTTCAAATGAATTAAGAGGTATGGCAAACGCTGCCCTGCAGCATCTGTTAATTTTAAAGTCTTTCAACCAGATAAATGGATTGATAAAATTCAATTGTAGTTTTATCTCTGGACACATCTTACTTAAAAAGCACATGATAACTGTTTCTCATACACAGCAAAACAGATAAAAATCATTAGGCATGAAGGGTACACGGTGAGAGGTAATGTGGCGGCACAATACTTAAGCACTAAGGCATTTTTTTATAACACTATACCCCGCTTTAGTCGGGTTACTTTAATATGCCATCTGAATGTCACTGTATGTATGTCATTCCAATTTCCTGGGCGGTCAGCAGGGGCAGATTTGCTCAGGGGGCAATTGCGGAGTAACTGAGGGGGTGAGTAAGTCAGAGGGTAAGGGGCAAGTAAGCATGTATGTATATATGAGTGCATTCATGTAATGTATGTACAGTATGTTAGAGTGAGGGTGTATGCATGTATATGTTAGCATGTATGTGTGTGTGTGAGCATGCATGTATGTGTGTGATCATGAATGTGTAAGTGTGCATGTAAGGGATTATGTATTAGCATGTGTTTCTGCAAGTATGTGTGTAAGTTTGAGTGCATGTGTGCGTAAATATGTGTGCCAGTGTGTATGTGAGGGAAGCAAGGGGAAGATGGCACCAGCCCTTCGCTAGTTCAGAATTATATGCTACTAAAGCTAAGCATGAGAGTCTTTCGAATTATCATTTGACCCATCTTGGATTTCTTTTAATGTTTAAACATAAAAAGAATATTTTACTTTCCCCTGGCCAATAAGTGCTGGAGAAGTATCATTTTTGTATGGGATATCTCTTAATACGTTTAGTAACCAGCAACCTTTTGGAAGTTTAATTTTGCATTGAGGGAGTCAAACAAGGGTAAGCATCAATGGACTATATGAAGGACATTTCGCTAATTGTCCCACATACACCAGCGACTTCCACAAGGCATGTAACAGACCCTGGAGTCTGCGTAGGGACTCTTTCCCTACCCCTGGTGCCAAATTAGGGCTGAACATCCTTATGTATAATATGGAGGCATAAATTACCCAAAATACCTGCTGTCGGCCAAGAAAGGTTTCCTTGTGGGCAGTGATGCATTTATGGAGGTCGATAACCTAACCCTTGTTAAAAAGCTTTATGTCAACAATAGTAAATAATGAATTAAGTAAAACAAAAGTATTTCTAGCTTCACCACAAGTAACTGTTAGTGTAAAAGCTTCCTTTGAACTATAATGCTCTGCAATGTCTGAAAGAACAAAGACTTGCTGTACAGAAGTGTCCCAAAAGTTTGTGCTACTTAACTTGAGATTTAATAGGATACTGTAATGGAAAAACCAAGACACTATAGGCCAGAAGTTTAGCTAGCACAGCCATGTGTCTCTTGGGACGGCAGACGTACGGTTATCCAAAGGTCTGTTGTTCGCTATTCTAAATTCTACTATTCATATTAAAGTAACAGAATAAAATACAGGTTTAATAAAAACAACTTGGTTCCTTGTGCTTCTTTATCACGGTTGAAGAACAAAAGAGCAGAAATGACAGCTTCACTTTGCTACTGTTGTGCATGTTCTTCTTTGAATATATATTGTATTGTAATTATAGATCGATACAGTAGACAAAATAGATACATAATTTGTGAAAGTTAAAGGGTTTGACCATTTAAGTTGATTACTTCCTTACCTGATACATCTAAATGCTCCAAATTTGGACATAATGATACCACATCAAACACTGCTTCATTGGAGATGTTGTAACAGCCAGAAACCTCAAGTCTTCTCAGTTCTGGGCAGCACTGTGCGATTATATAAAGTCCTCTATCTGTAAGCCGCCTGCAGCCACTAACAATTACTGTCTCCAACATGAGACAGACGTTGGGGGTGTCTTGACAAAGTCTTCGGGTCAGTATTTTTAACGCCCTGTCCACATTTATTGTTTCACCAGTCAATCTTATAGTCCTCCATAGTCGGGGATCCCATGCTAGGTTATACCATCGTCTGCAAACTCGAGCACAGCGGCATAGCTGATTTGTGGGTAGGAAAGAAAAAATTTGGATGATACATTGGTCCGGCAATCGGTCAATGTTTGCCTGCTCTTTTTGATGCTTAGAAGCGAGACGTATGAGAGGATGGGTCAGGCGTGTTGGTGGTGGAGAATGAACTATTGCCACTGTTTCCCCAGTGATTGACGATGATGAAGTGGATGATCCTCTACCGTTCTGAAAGCCATGTATATTCTGTGGATATATGAGTGCGGGGCTCGGAGTACTGAGCGTTCGCATGCTCAAGTCGGAGTCTGGAAGGAACATAACACAAAAAATGTTAGCATGTGAACAGCAAATGAAAAAATATATACACACACATTTTGAGGTCATTAAATCTCCTCAAAGCTGTACTTAAAAATATAGATGGAAAATTCTTCATATTCATTTTTTCTGTGGTAGCTACATTTAGTAACATTTCTAATAGTGACAGAAACATATAGATCACCCAGAATATGACAAATTATTTTTAATACATCATAGCATTTAAATAAGACTTTTTGTAGTCACTGTAATTCAGAGACAGAACTTCAAAACATAAACACATATTTAGTAATGTTCCCATTAAAACACAGTATATTTGTGTCATAGAGACTTAACAATTATGAATGAGGTCAGTGGGTTCACAAACTTGGGTAGTATTATGTCTAGATGTACAACCATAGTGTTAGATTGCTAAAAGACAAGTGTGTTACAGCAGAGGATTCTGGATCTGTCATGAATATAAAGTGTCTTCTGTTCTTAAAACCCATCTCCTGGTGACCTAGTAAGGAAATCAATTAGATCTACGGAAATGTCATGGACAAAAACACCCTGAGATATATTCAAAAATTGGAGATCCCACTTTTAGTAATGACTCTCTGCATTTATAAATAAATATTGTGATATGACTGTGTCAAATCTGTAGCTAAATGACACATATGAAACATGAACAGTATGCATTTAACTGCATAAAGAAAGAGAGTGTTTTCATAAACACAGTTTTGATCACCTCACAGTGATTTTGTTGTCAAACTGTCAGTAGAAGGTAAATTCCACCGATTTATTTTCATGATCTTTGTGACAACCATTAGCATTAAATGGGGACGTTTCCCATGTGTGCACAAACTAACATAGTATATATTGAAAAGATTATGTCTTTAAACATCTTTAAGCCTCCAGAGCTATCATCTGGTTTACAACACCATAACTCTTCTGGTCAAACAGCCCTTCTGGGTGGTCAGTCAACTGTGGAATTCAGTGATTGCTCAACTGAAGACACTGCTTGTCAGACACATGCCAAATACATCATCCTCTACTTCTTCAGTTTGCTAATTATGATCACTAGATTACCTGATTTGAGTACAATCAGAAAAACACATAAAAAAGATTCCAGAGCTTAAAAATGAAAATCTATGAGAAAAATTACTAAAATGATCTTTGATAAACTGTTACATTGCAACATAGTGAGTTCTCAGAATTTCAAGAATAAGGTCCACTTTAGAAACAAATTGGATGTCCTAGTTAATAAGTTATTCATTAATAAAAAATGCAAAAGAACTAATCTTAAATTCTGGAAGAAATGTAAGAATCTGCCCTATTTAAGAAATGATTGTCTCCAGCTTTTAATGTTTCACATTTTTATCAACTCATGGACCACCAGGGAAGGGCATGGGGACCTATAGTAAATAATATCTTTCAAAATATGAAATGTTCAAAAAGGAAGACTTTCATTTTAAGGGCTGTGGTTAAAAAATGTCATAGTTTTCTGTCAACCTCCTTGCATTGAAGGTTGCAAAAAAGAGGAGCATGGATGGCACAGGTAGGCTGTTTTTGGGGCAGAGGTGGCACAAACATGCTGCTTAAGGGGCAGTGGCGGCACAGGCAGGGTGCTTACGGGGCAGTGATGGTACAGGCAGGCTGTTTCAGGGGCAGAGATGGCACAGGTAGCCTGTTTGGGAGAAGAGATGGCACAGACAAGCTGCTTGGGGGTAAAATATGCCACAGACATGCTGTTTTGGTGTACCATATGGGCACATGAGATCAACCAGGCAAAAAAATATTTAGTTATTTTGTAGCGGTTAAGTATGTGTATTTATAAAAAATAAATAAAGCAACAGTTAAGTATGCATGTGTTGTTCAGTGGCAAGTGTGTCCCGAAATATCAGCAAAGTAAATACAACTACTAAAGAGTTGTTAAAATCCAGCACCAAAGCAGCCATTTTAGGTAAAACACTGGCTTTGCATTATTTGATTGATTTACAAGTACATCATTTTTGGAAACCACAGTTTTCCATAAAACGATGGAGCCAGACAAGCAGATTGTCAACAAAAGACTAAATGTAAATACCGTATCGAAGACATTGCAGGAAGTGCAGTTAAACTATAATGAGCTGTTTTTGGACCATCATTTGAACTTTTGGAACACAAGTTAAATTTCTGTTAAATGAATCATGGATTAGCGTAATGCATGCTTCACTACTTCCAAATGTTCTCATTAAATATTGGTATTTTTAATAGTCATCTCTAAACCCATTAAGCAATTTGAATATCAGGATGGCAAGAATAAATTTAAAGTAGATTTCTTTGACTTTGAGGCTTGCATGCTACAGACCTCAGAGTTCAACCCCATTAAGGGTTCCCTGGGGAGCTGGGATTGGCAAATTTTAAGATTCTAGGTTGGGCTAAAATAATATAATTTTTCAAACAATTACCGGTATATACAATATTATATAATTAAAGCTGCAAGATAACTGGAAACATTATCTGCTTGGGTAAAATATATATGATTAGCTATAATTATTTGGTTCTATTTTTTAATGTTGAACTTTGTGGAATTGTCATTTTAACCTAAATTACTATGTTACAATATTATATTATTTACAGAATGTGATTCATTTGTGGCCAGTGGTGTAAACTGAATCTACACAAAACCATTGAAAATTATAGAGGCAAAAAAAGTCTAATATTAATATTACATATGTTTGCCAGGTACTGGGTATCTAGAAATAAGCCCTTTAATACCTTTCACTTGGAAGAAAAAAAGGAGTATAAAGTGGATTAAGCCTAGGGCCTAGGGCCTAGGCTGCCTAGGGCCCTTATTAATCAGTAGTGCCCAATTAGACCATGGAATACAATTAACTTTAATAGCGTGATATAGATTTTTTTTTTTTTGAAAGTATGACTGAGATATATTTTATAATAACTTATTTTATAATAAAAGAGCCCATAAAAAGTTAGATCTGCCCCATAATACTATAAAACTTAGACTTCTATAGACTCATACAATTCATTTTTGCACAGTGGCCATCTACTGGCTGTAGTTGGATATGATGCCATTGCGTGAACACACAAGGACTTATGAAGATCTATGTCAGAAAGGGCAACAATCTCTACTCAATGTACTCACAACAGTGCCTGTGAGGGACATCCTGGAAGGGGAAGAGAAACAGATGAAGGGATACTACCATTACTAAGGCCTTCAGTGGCATCATTTCCTCAACAACTGCATCTCACATGACAATGTATATCAGACCAAAACCTTACCGAAATAAAGATGAATGGTTAACTTGTTTAATATTTCTTGAAATAATGAATTAACATAATTGCTTAGGGAAAGTAAAATATTGTACAATGTTTTGGAAAACTATTCTTGCGTTGTAACAAACACAGACCTCAGTTGTTTATTGTTTACATGGTGATCACTAAAGAAAGTAAGCAATTGTTGATTGTTTTATATTTGCATGCAAGCAATGGAATGAAAATTGAAAGGGAGAAGCAAGGCGAGCTAGAGATTCTGAGAGATGGGCCATGTAGACATTAAACATGTTTACATGTGTATATATACATACATGTACATGTACACAAAAATATTACTGTTACAAAAACATGGATACATTTTTTGTAATAAAGTATAAAGTGTATGTATAAAGTCTGTAAGTATTCTTTTTCAGACAGCTTTATCATTAGAGTTACATTATGTGCTAAATACCTCTTAAAATGCAAGCTAGCCTGTTTTACAGATCAGAGATTGTGGGGACATATTATTTTCCACTGGATGTGGAGAAGTAAACCAAGTTTTGTAATGTCTGATAACAAATAGCTGTGGCTCCAACAAGTATTTAGCAGAAGGAAACATGGATAATATTGTCAAGAGGCATGCCGTCAGTCGAAGCAGGACTAATAATATATGGTGAATATGAGACTAAGAGACGGGCCAAGTGACCTGAACTGCATCAAAGCTTTCTGTAATCTGAGGACAGTAACAATTCCCATCTATCCCATTGCCTTACACATCTTGATACACATTTGCTTTAACTAAAGCATTCTTAATATGGGAGCAACTTAAATGTATGGCTGGTGAGCTCTGCAATGATTCAATGTTTACAGGGACCCTACAGAAATAGTGATAGAAACAGGAAACTTGACGGTAGATAAGACCCATTCAGCCCGTTTAGTCTGTCGCTTTTTCCTAAAGTAAAGACTCAAACCTTATTGGTCCTTGGCCTTGCCTTAGGTTCAGGCTAGCCATATGCTTAACCCATGCATGTGTAACTGCCCTTGCTGTGTTACCCTCTACCAGAACATTGTTGTTTCACGTATCTACCACACTCCCAGTAAAGTAAAACTTTCTTACCTTACATCTAAGCCTTTGACCCTTTAGATTTAGAATATGGCCTTGCGTTCTAACATTTCTCCTTTGAAATAAACTCTCCTCCTGTACTTTGCTAAATCCATTTATGTATTTCAACCTTTCTATTACACCCTCTCTCTCCCTTCTGTCCTCCAAGCTATACATTTTGATCTTTTTATCTTGCAAACTAGTCACTATTTAGTGTTACATTCTCTGGAACTCTGAAGCAATGTTAGAAATATTGAGCTATCACCATGGAAACCAAAGGACTATACCAGTTAACCCCTTAATGACAAAGCCCGTAAATGTACGGGCTCAAAATGCATTGTTTTTAATGGGTTTACGGACCGCCCATTGTCCTTAAGGGGTTAATGTCTATTTTTATGATTATTATTGTTTTAAATAGCACCATCATATTCCGACCTAACAATTTATATATAACATAACACGATGGCATACAGAAAGAACAGGTGAAGAGGGCCCTGCTCAAATGAGCTTACAATCTAGAGAAAAATATAACAAAAATCCATACTTTCTAAAGTATACTATTCTACAGATGGTCAGCTGTTATACTAACAGACTTCTTTCAATTTTTCCCTACTATGTGTTAGTAAAAATAGGACTGTCTGACTCATCTTTGAAAAATGACTTTGGTTTCTATTCAAAATTAATCTTAGTGATTTCTCCATGTCATGCATATTCACACATTGGTACTAAAGGGGCATCAACCTTGTACAAGGTTATATATATATAGTATATACTGTATATTATATATATATATATATATATATATATATATATATATATATATATATATATATATATTGCTCTAGACTTCATCGTCTAAAATGGGACAGAAATTAAATACAGACAGGTCTCTAAACTAAGCTTGTAAGATTAATGTTTCAATAAAAAAGCGACCACAAACTATAAAATAATGTATATTTTTGTGGTGGAAAATGATACCTTTTACCTCTGGATTTGTTGAAAGGTCTACAACACCAACACCATTTCTTGGATGCAGTTATTAAATAAAATGTGTGACTTAACACCGGCCAGTTTAAATAGTAGGATTTCCAATAATATTGAAATTTCAGATCATTGAGATAACGTTTAAGTTTTAGCAGATAGTTAGGAATCCCCAAAGACCTACAATTAGAATTAGATCCTAGATTCCAGATGTTTGATAATTCCTCAGTGTATACTGAGTTCCAAGTACTGGAGCTGGGCAGGTGTGATTTGTATCACCACAGAGTTAAAATGGATGTATTGAAAGACCATTCAAAAAGAACATCATAAAACCTCATGTAGTGGGCCTTCCATGATATATATCAGGTTTTGTTATGTATCAAACAATGTTCTCATTGTCTGTTCAGTATGTCCTGTGAAAAATACTTGAGCGCTGAGATATGTTCCCTTTGTACATAGACTTTGTCCAAACGCACAAACCAATGACATATGTTAAAAGAATCTCCAAGTGAGGGTGCATTGTTGTGCTGCAGAGCTCTGGAGTGCAAAGAAACCAGGTTTGTTTATGTTCTCTCTATCATTCACTCTCTCCCTCTGTCTGACAGACCAGAGATCTCCCCGTTCTCTGGGGGTCATCTCTCTCTTTCAGCTCTTCCTGCTCCTGGCAGATCTCCCCCCTCCTCTCTGTTTCTTCCTTCCTCCTGACAAATCTATGTCTCTCACTTTCCTTTCTCTTCACAAATGTCTCTCCTTCATCTTCACCGACTCTACTCTCTCTCCCACCTCCTGACATATCTCTCTCCCCCTCTACCACATCTTGGTAAATGTATTTCTCTCACTTTTAACAGATCCCTCTGTCTTTCCTTTTTGCCACATAGCGACCTCCTTCCTAACAGGTCCTTCTCTTGCTCCACTTCACATCCCTTATCACCTGCAATGAGCCTCATATTAAAAAGCTACTGCCCAGTACAAAGCTACACACATTCCAATTCATAACTTAGATGGCTCCATCTCCTCCATCAAACCTGTTTCCACCTTCCTTCTATCTTTTCGTTCTGACCTTCATCTCCACAGCACCTCCACCACACTTACACAGAACACCATTGCAGACCCAGTATACAACACCATTTCCCTCCATGACCACTACTGAAGTTAGGATTCAAGTCCACTAGACTTCCAGCTACAGTCAGGGCTCCTGCTCTCCTACACAAGACCAGATTTTCTCTTCAACTAGGTCGCCACACACTGCCCATTATAACTGCCACTACAACCGTGAAGGTGCTAGAAGAACTTTCTCAAGCGTGCTCTCTCTATATATTTCTCATAATATACAGTAGGGTCATAACATTAGCCATTTTTGGGACACATGCCATGTTCATATGCTGCTGGCCAGTACATTTAAAGTGCTGCCCTGCAGTATGTAATATGTATAAACTAACAAAAGGTAACAGTAGGATTTGGTTGTCCTAGATAACTGCTAATACTACTTTTTGAATAATAATTATATTTGAGTAAAGTGGGTGTTCTTTATAAGACATGGATAATATATAACCAAATAGTTGACATGTTGAAAGAATTGTTACACATACTATGTGCATCTCATCTTCCATTTTAAGTAAATACAGGTTTTGTGATAATTATAAATGAACAGCTAGCCTTCTTCAAATTATCACTATTATTCAGTACTCTATTAGGTACTACCAAGGTAATATGTAATTATATTTCCACTGTATATTTTTTAATTATATGTTTGGCTGCATCTTCAATAAAATTTGGAAATGAAATGATGGTGATCATATGTTCTTCATAACACTGGCTGTGTAGATGACTTCAAATATATCATATATTTCTACCCTGATAACAATGTCTGCTATTGAAGAGTGCATACAGGAAATCCCCAGAGCTTGTCTCTACTTAATAGGAATAAATACAAGGAGCAAAATGCCTTTCCAGAATGTAAACTTGGACCAGGTCCCCAGGATGTACAACAGAAGATTTGACAGCTTTTTCAAAACTAAGTTTCAGATAGATATACTTAGAGCACTACTGCTAACTTGGCTGACCATATTTCTGCACTCAGTTTATTAGTACCCTGTCTTTATAAGATATATTAGTCTCTGTTTGTTTAGAAAGGAATGGTGTTGGTCTTCTGAGACCTAACCACTAAGATTAGCTCTGTGTAAAACTATAATTAACTCTGCTGTATTTAGTTTAATCACATCTTTATCTTTAGAGATAAATGACTTGCATGAAGCATCACAAAATCTTATGGTTAACCAAAAATCCCGGGAGAAGTGGTTCAGGAACACAATGGCAACCCCGAGTGTATAGCTTGAAGATTTCTTTGGCCCAAGTGGAATGGCTTGGATGTGCTGGGCAGCTCCATTAATTTACTGTGTGTAAGTATGTTAGCCCGTGTGTAAGTGTGTTAGTTCACGTGTGTGTAAGTATGTTAGCCTGTGTGTAAGTGTGTTAGTTCATGTATGTGTAAATACACTAGTGTGTGTAAGTATGTTAGTGTGTGTAAGTATGTTAGCGTGTGTAGAATGAGCTTGAGGGTTCCAGCCGTACATCTTGCAAGGAGGCTGAGCAGCATGCACAGAGCTCGCTCATGAAGCGTTCTAGCTTTAGCAAGTTAGCCAAAAGCACAAAATAGACACATGCTTCTGCTTCAACCACGATTACACTGCGTACACATTGATTTCTATATGAAGATATATCTCTTAAATACATAATATAAGACATTATAACACTTGAATTTCACAAATATATCACTTTTTTAAAATGCAAATCCTTCTGAATACTTTGAAATTTCTACTGTGAAAAAAATGAATACCTTACTGAAGCTGGAAAATACAGTATAAACATCACTTCTCAAAATATAGTTTATACAAGTGGTAGCAATCAGCAATCCCCAACCATTGCTAGTTGCAGTCATTTGTGCCATAAATTCACCCTTCCCATTTACTCTCTGTCACTAATACACACTCATTCCAATTTAAACCCATACCTAAGCCATCATTTTTTTCCTTTAATTAGTAACTTAAATTAGTACACTGGAAGAGGACTGAAAGAATGTATTTCTTTAAAACTTAGTATATTACGCATACATTCTTTGGAATTGTAAGGTGTTTAGGTGGCTAAAACTATCAATTAAAAAAATACAGTAATCATCTATTTTTCTCAATATAACCCTTTTCTGTCTGACACGTCACTTTTACTTGAAAAAGCTGACCCTCCCAAAGTGTTAGAAACATTATTATAATGGTTAATTAACTTATGTGACAAGTCATTATACATAATATTTGAATACATTGAAGGGATAATATTTTGAAGGGTTTTGAGGTCACCTGACCATATATAGGACTGAGGATTGGGAATAACTAAGTGGAAGTCAAAGGATAAAGAACACGGTACATAAAACTAGTCTTTTTCTGATAAGCAAAATGAAACAACCATAAACAAAGGGGTTCATTTAAAATAAGTTCCTTACATTTATGAAAAGAAATAAATAAAAAGTATTAAAAGTGTTGTGTTTGTAAATTATTAGCCAATGGAAAGTATACTTTGTAGATTTATACAGAATGTGCTTCTCTAAATTCAAAAATTCAGTGTTAATAGAGACAAAGCACTATATAGGATTGCCATTGGGGGGCTTGACTTTATGTTTAGGTGTGTTGTACTGATTACACATGGAATTGTGGGCAAAAACATTTAGAAAGTGTGAAATGGTGCATTATTTAATTTTAGGAGTGAAATAATACATACTTAGGTTGTAGTCTCATCAAGTTTCAGGAGATCTGTATGTACTTCAAAAATTATTGTCTCCTCTTTAAAGGAATTTATGTTATTTCTTTTAAATCTGATGCAGTTACAGAGATATGAGCAGTTCAAATTTTAGCCAGCAGGATAAAAAGATTTATATCATCAGAGAGCAGTATGGCCGAAATGTAACCCTATATGCTAGCAACACCAAATTATACTTTTTAGATATCATACTGGTTAATTGATTCCTATGAGTGTGATTCTCTGCAATACCTCACATTCATTGTGGCACTCAAGGGGTTAAGAGACACTAGCAATGTCAGACTATACTCATCTGGAACAAATCAACCTTTGAAACTGAGCTATGTTATGCATTCATTTCATTAATATTTTAAAAACTGATGAGGCATAACAAAATATTCCGTCTCATATTTTATATTGTTATCATTTCTCTTTAAATATAGTAAACTATCCCTCTGTGGGTGCTAATTTACTTAAGTATGTGTAGAATTTAGAGTGGGAGGGATATTCTCGACGCCAGTAAGAGAATTATGTCCACAGACTAGTATAAAAAAGAGGAAAAAAAGAAAAAAAATTAGGAGTCCTAGGTACAAACTAGCTGAACCTATAGTCAAAATAAGTATTTACAATAAGTAACTTTTCTGGTAAACACTGAATACATATTAGAATTGGCAATAAATGATAAATAAATGTCGCAGATGTATTGTTTCTGTAAAGAAAGCGTACATCATAAAAATTAAAGCAGTGATAGCTTAGTAGAAGTACAAATTATGATCCCTTTGAAATTTTGAGATTTAGCTGCTGGTGCTAATGCTGGGATATAAAAAATCCTGGCTTGGTTAAATTCAAGTCTGTATTCAATTTTATTATTTTTGTTCTGCCTTATTCATGAGGAAGGACACAGCTAATGCAAACTAAGATGATTAAGTGGCTCCTTAAGGTTGAGGAACCTCCTTGAGGTTCTGACGGATATTGCTGTCTCATCAAACATGAGATTTTTGGAGAATGGAGAAAGCTCGACACCTAGGGCTTTGAGGACTAAATCACATCAAACTTCAAATAGTTTCGAAAATACCTTACATTTTTTCTTCCAAAGAAGACTACAATATTTTTATGGTTCCTTGTGGTCGTTTATAAAGAGGAATTCGGATGCAAAGTGAAACATGACATTTCATTGGCATAATTCACATAAACCCCCAAGGTGTCTTACAAAATTTTCTCTACAGAGTAAACGTATCTAGAATACTCAAATATTCAGAAATGCCCTATTTTCATTCTATTTTACATAAATCTTTTTTTTTTATGTTTTTAAAACTAGAAGGTACGGTACTGTGATTAGACTTACAATATCTTCCAGGCCTGGAATTATTTGGTATTCTAGAATCAATTTAGTACTGCATTATGCATTCTTCAGAAAAGAAAAGTATGGTTCAAGAATTACAATGAGCTAAATGCATTTAAATTCATTCTCGAGCACTATCGGTCTTCCAAGGCATCAATCATTTAGTTTGCGACACAAGCTGTTTTGTTTACAGACACACTCCATTAGGCCCGATACAGAGATTATTACTGGGTGGCCTCACGTTGTGACAGGATATTGCTTATGTCGTGCTGGCAGCATCACTTGCAATTAGCAAGTATATATATACATAGATTTGACTTGTAGTTATACTTTTATCTGTGTTCAGCTGGGATCAGCTAATTGACCTAGTGAGGCCATGTTGCTCTGTAGCTCTGGGAGGCCTACAGTAAAAACCACTTCAACAAATTTAATCTATTCCTGCGAGCATTCTCGTGGTAATTCATATGGAGACACCGATTCCAAAAAGTGGGGTGTTTATAAGTATGGTTATTATAATATAACACATATGTTTTCTCTATATCACACCTGTAGCTAGCTGGTAAGGGAGAGAAGAGGGCCTTGTATAGTCTACAAGGATCGAGCACTTTGCATACCATATAAGTGCATAGTTCAAAAATGTAAAAGCAGATTATTTAGGTTATCTGAATAAAAGCAGATGGAAAAGATGTTTCACTGCATTTACAATGACCTCATTTAGACAAGGATGGGTTTTTTCTGCACAAACATCATTCAACATCATTCGTCTTCATAACTAGTGGTAATGTACAAAACTGTATAGAGTCACCTTTAGCCCATATCTGATTTCCCAGCAGGCAATGTACACACATAACCAAGTAAGTGTGATCAGATGTCTCCTTTAAGAGAGATCACGTATTAAAAAAAATATTACGCAGGCCGGCAGAAATGATTTTAATGCAGCCCTGGAGAATACATATTCTAAAGCATTTCTTTTATTAAATCAGTTCAACTTAACCTACAATTCTATAGAGTTAAAGCTGGTGTCTGATCACAGGTAACCATACTTAGATGCTAATAAGTAATTGTGTTATTGGTTTCACAGTGTCACGGTTATAACTAATACTGTGTTCTGCAATAGTTATGCAACACAACTTGTTTCAGCTTACAGAAAATGTTTGCCCACGTGAAGTACAAGGACACAGTATGGGGACCCAAAGGATCTGTGTCTATTTCTAGATGAATAGTACTTTATTTAATAATGAACTTTAGTTTATATGTGACATTTCTTGTAGGAACATTTATGAGTAATTTCCTGGCTTGTAGAAATAATACAATTACTGGCCCACAGAGACGCTTATAGGAATTTGTGTTAATATTCATTTTTTGTTTGTATTATCACATGGGGGTGCCTATTAAATAAAGTATGTACTTACCACAGTAAGTAAGTGCTGCGTAAACACTTTTGTAAATATATAGTAGTGTTGTGGTGGTTGGCAACAAAAAAAACAGAAGCAGATGAAGTAACAGAAATTCTTTAGTGTGATATCATATTCGGTACCTTCAGTCACTAAGACAATAAAGCCATTTATTGGAGACCACCAATGATTGTCCATCCACAGTCCAACCCATGAAACATTTGCATCAGTAGGGAGGTAAAAGATGGAAACATGCCGCTTGTAGAGGCAGACACTTAATGTTACAAGCACACAAATAAAAGTGTGCATGAAAATGGCTGTAAGTGTGTGTGATGCAGGTGATCCATTCAGTCAGTGTCACCTTATCAAGTTTTACCTGTGCCCAGTTCACAAAATACATAATATCTTCCTTTAAATTTTTGGTTGGTGGTGCTCTAGAGTTTGTGCTGAAAGGCACTTAGGATACATATTAATCTCAGGCTCTGATGATTGTTAAGGATGGCTGTGCTTTATATACTCATAGAGATACATGATGGTTCAGTCTATGAGTTGTTTCTCACTGGCGTCAGTAAGAACCATGTGTTGCTGTATTTTGTTAATATAGGAAAGTTTAAGTAAGCAATTTACTGTATAATATACAGTATTCTCTTGTAAAAAAAAAAAAAAAAAAAAAGAGGAAATATTTGTCCCAGACTATTACATTTGTTTTTTGTGTTGTTTTTATACTTTTTTTTATACTGTTTTATAATTTAATATTATTTGTTAATATTAAGTGTATTGTATTTGTTATAGTAATAATATCCAAATAACCATGAAGGATAACTTATCTGCAATAACATTTGGATACATATTGATAAAGAGCTAATTTACTATATTTATTTTGTTTTTTGCCATGGGCTGTCACTTTGTGTCTTGCATTGGCAGTTTACTAGTGACCCTTGTAAAGAGGGTTATGTATGTATCTATTCTAATGTAGATTAGAAGAAAATAAATAAATGAAAATAAAAATAGCATTTTAAACTTTCATTTAAATTACAGATTAGGGATTAGCGGCATAATATTTTGATACATTGGCAAAGATGATTTAACTTTAATTTTGCATAACTCTTAATAATTTGTTCAGTACAAAGCATGACAAATGACAAAGTCAGATAATTTTGCCAAACTCAGTTATTTTAAACACTACATAAAGTGTTTCTTCTGTTCATTTCCTATTGCTGCATATTTTAAAATGGTATGAATGAGTAAGTAAGTAAGATCTAGACAGATAAATTTGGATTTGAACAGATGAGTTAGGTAATTTAAGTTAATGCATTGAGATAAACTTACAAAATGTATATTAATTCATAATTTGTCTTTATGTCTTATATATACAAATACATAGATACATGGATGGAACTTAGAAGAATTGGTTGCATTACAAAACAAAATGACTTGCCACAAATACTACATAATCCCCCACCTAAATACAGAAAAAATAAAGGGTTAAGTTTAGATGATTTGGGCAACACAAAGCTGGGGCTAATGTTTGGTTATAACCATCTTCCTAAAACAGCAAGTTTTTAGAAGATCTATGTATTACTAAAACGTTTTGAACATGTATTGTCCTATTTTCCTACAAATATCAGCATGTGTTGTACTGGATGGTATATCCAAAAGACATTCAATGTCTCTGCAAAGAAATGTATTTTAAATTCATTCTGCAAAAAAAAAAAGAGTGATGGACGGGTACGGCAAGTTTATTTGAGATTCTTTGCACATCTGCATCTCCAGAAAAAAATGAGCATATTTTACATTGAATATTAATCAGTTTGCATGCTAAAATGTATTGTAAGGACCAAAAGTGATGAAAGAAACAATATGTGTTTCTAAATCGAGTGCTTTAGGGAACAGTACCGTTGTAACCAGTGTATTTATAGAACACCCCATGCATAGCTAACATTTTTCTGGCTTCCAACTCTGCTTGATTCTGTTGTTCTTGGAAAGAGTTCAACATCTAGTTTAATGGCTCCTGCAAGATGCACTTTTCACACTGCCTAGAAGGGTCTGCACACACTACAAATATTGCAGACCATGTGCATTTATTTATTTATTCTGGAATTTAAATATACTTAAAAAAAACACTAACGACACTGTGCCAGAAACATAGATTGCTGGTTACACAAAATGAAATGAGAAGTGTCTTGGATGCTTCCAGCCATTCTGTTAAAACAATGAGATAAGTATCCTATTAATTACGTTGAGTATATGTGATTTCTTATAATAAGAGATTGGCTGTGTTCCTGGGGTTTATTTGGAGAAACATTTTTGTTGGAGACAAAATGGTTCGAGGGGAGCCACTAAAAAGGTGGCATTTCATATTTAATGGACAAGCATGGAAAATAGATTTAGACTGCTTAGAAAACAAAACAGTCTAGTTTCCAAAAAATGTTTTTTTATATACATATTTGAGGCTATATAGCATTGATTTCAATGCATTTTACTGCATGCACATTTGTGCATTCTTTGGGTTATTGTAGGTGTGTTTGCACTAAATGAGAAAGAGGGAAATACAGGACTTAGGAAAAGATGCAAAAGAAATGCTCTGGTCCTTAAGGGGTAAAGGGCCAAGAGTTAATCCTGTATGTTTAACCCCTTAAGGACAATGGGCGGTCCCTAAACCCATTGAAAACAATACATTCTGAGCCCGTACATGTACGTAACATGAACAAAAACATATTTTCATTGAGCATCGAATACAGTGCTAGATACTGCAAAGTAAATTAGCATTTACCTATCCTGTCTGGACTATCACACCTCCCTACTGTCTGGTCTCCCTCTCTCCCACCTCTCACTACTCCAGCCCATCCTTAACACTGCAACTAGATTAATCTTTCGTTGTCAATGTTTCTCATATGTTGCTCCACCGTGCCAATCTTTCCACTGGCTTCACATACCTTTCAGAGTAAAATTTAAACTTCTGACCCTGACCTATAGAGCCCTTAACAACTATGCACCCCCTTATATCTCAGCCCTCCTATCCAAATACTGGCCTCTGCGTTTCTCTCACAACCTTTGTCTCTTTTACCGTCATTACCACTCCCCACTCCCGGATTCAGGGTTACAACTACACTACAAATATTGTAGTATTCCCCTCTGTGGAATTTTCTTCCCTATCCTGTCAGACTTTCTCTTTCATACGCAACTTTAAAAAGCTCTCTGAAAACCGACCTTTTTTGAGAAGAGTACAACCCTTACTCCCAACACATCATCCTAATCATGCCATCTGAATGATCAACAACCTCAACAGAACATCAGGACTCATTAGGACTCTATTAAATCATCCCCATCTAACCAGCCCTCTCCTACTTTTTCACTTCCCCTTCAACCACCGACCCTCTTTTCCTTTTGTACCAGTTTGTTATTGTGTGTGACTTTTAATTATTCCACTGATTGTAACAGCTGGCACTTTATACGTAAATGTAATGTAACGTTACAACACTAGTTTTAAACCTAGTTTTACTCCAATTACGTGAGCAGATCTGAAGACGGCTATTATTGGTATTCGTGATATTTTGGGTGACTTTCTGTGCTCAAACACAACATTGAGCTGATAAGTAAAGAAAAGCCACAGGGGGTGAAGACTGCCTTCCTCATTCCCCTGTGGGGCATAATTAAAGAAATCTGAAGAGGGGTTTATTGCCCCATCCCCTGTTCAAGTGGAGGCAAGGCTGGTCAGTCGTTAACCCTTAACCTGTCTGACCACTGAACTTGAATAGACCCAGGAGTGTTGGGCTGGGTGATCAAGATTAAACCTTTCTTTTGTTTACCACAAAGCAGTATGACAAGGAGTCAGGGTGGCTTTCAAACAGAGTAGCCAATGGTAATTAAAGCAGTATATTATACAAAAACACCACAATGCATTTGAAAACTTATTTTGGTACGTGTGTATTATATGGACGCCACCTATATTTCTGTATTAACAAACAAGTATTGGAGGCACCTTCTGATACTAGCAATATCAAAATGTATGGGATGCTGCTTCTTAGACTTTCTGCAAATTCACTGTTTAAGGAACAGCCTGTAACTCTTTTGTAAATGATAAGAATACATTAAACATGACACTGTTTTTTTAACTGGGTGCTATACTTGTCTTAACCAAAAATGAAAAAGAAGACAAAGGAGGAATTATGAGTTGTATTTTTTTCTCCTGTGAAGAAATGAGCTTTCTTCCGTTATCTGCATCTACAAATAGTGGCTGTTGTAAATAATGCTATGTTTTAGGAATCCGTGTCCTTTTGGAATGTGCATTTTGTTGGAGGATGGGGTATTATTGCAGAGTAACTGTTATTTTCAGCCACAATGTCCTAATATACACTAAGCCTTTCAATCCTATAATGCTTTTGTGCTAAAAAAAATATAAAAAAAATGCAAAAAGTAAAAGAAAAAAGTATATTGTATTCTCATACTTTGTTTCTACAAAACTTGAGAAAGGAAACTAATCTCTGATTCTTGTACAAGGCAGCAGGATGACTTTCATGGTGTCTTGCTAAAGAATGTTTATATATGGTAAAAAGTGTCATGTAAAGGGCAGCATTGTAGCATTATAATCGATTCTACTTTTGGATGCCCTACTTTTTCTATATGTGCGCAGAACACTTTCATTGATTTCAAAGAGAGAGCTTTGCCACTGATTGACCGTTAACTGTCCCTTTACATTATGGTCCCTTTAGCCATGAATTCAGTAAAAAAAAACTGGAAATGTGCCCCTCTATTTTATCTTCTAATAAGGAGACCACTAAACAAGTTAAATTCAATGGAGACCATGTCCTTATGCTGCCAGTGCTATGTCTATAAAACCAATAGCGTTCTAAACCTAAATAAACACCCGGACTGTTTAAAATAATTACTGACGTTTCAGCAGAAAATTCAATGGAATGGAACCACAAAAAATGCTTGCAAGTTCTTGACCAAGAGGTATGTTTATATTCCTTAACATGTAATAGCAGATATTAACTTTCCTGAACAAACTTAAGGTACAGCACAGGTCTGCTTCACACCTTTTACAGGGCTTTTACTGGTGCAGTGGAACAAAACAGGGCATGAAGTCGATGCAAAGGCCCTAGAGAGCCAGAATGAAAAATAAGTTGACTTGAAAAGATGTTAAAATAATATTAAAGAAATAAGCACTGATTTAGCAGGCTTAATTCTTAAACTACCATAAGAGAAAATGTGTAAACTTTCAAAACATAAATCTTTCTCCACCTGCTAATCTACAAATGTCATTCAACAGCAACACTTTTATGAAATGAACCACCAGGTAGGGTTACCATATCAGCCATTTTATCCCAGGACTCATATGCATCTAATATGTTGCTGACCAGAAGGTGGTTTCTATTCTGCCTTAAGTGCATTTTGCCCACAACACTTACTAGATGGATCCATGCTTATAACCAGACTGAAAATGTGAAAAATAATGACCACAACATTTATTCACAAAATAATACATAAGACAAGAGGGCCTTACCAGCACCAGCGCATTATATATATATATATATATATATATATAACAGCACTATTAAAACCTGTCTCTCATGGTTGTGTGCCAGAGGGCCACATCATACCACCTCCAAAACAAACGGGCTCTGGTATGTTTCATTAACAAAGTATATACCTGGGACAGATTGCTCTCCAAGATTCCTCCCTTCTACTTCATTAAAGGAGTGAAGCTGGGTAGAACAGGGACTTTCATTAGTAATGACCTTAAATGAAGTGGGGATTGGACATAACTAAGTGGTTAAAAGTTGAACAGTAAATAGCTGGGGGAAAAAACATCTATAGTTATGTATCACTTCTCTGTACTGACTAGAGATCAGTGGCAACTGCCTATATTTCACAGTATTTGAATATGACAGAGAGCGGTGGATTCACTAACCTAGAATTTTGCATTAGAATTGAACATTTTAAATTCATGACTTTATTATAGAGTATGTTGGCTAACTTCAATTAGCTTCTTTAGCCTGACGAGCCCTTCATAAGCCTAAATGTTATTATTACTCTTAATTTGGGATCTTGGCTCCTAGGGCTTGGTCAGGGGTCAGTTTTTGAGCTGATTTTCTTCTGGAAACTGAGCGAAGAACAAGGAGGCACAGGGGTATTGTGGCTGGGTGACTGAAGCAAACTGCCCCTTTAGCCTCATGAAAGTTACAGCCCTTTCATTAGCAAACTCCAGGTTTAGTGAATATAACCTTGAACCCTGATAAGGAGATTCTATGAACTTATATGCATCTAGTCTTTAAAAAAGCTAGCAGCTTAAGATGTGATTCCTCTAAACTTCTATGTTATCAGAACAGTAATATTAAATATATCTTGATTGCGTTGCTGCCCCTTCCAGCAATGCCAAATGCTGGAAACTGTATGCACCTTGCTATTTACTTACAAATAATGATCGTTCTCATTGAAACCAGATATTTAGAGAGTAAATACAGTTATACGCACAATGGTCTTGATCTTGGATCCTCCAACGGAATAAAAATAAACAGATTTATGTCTAGTCTGCAAATTACCCAAGTTTTTTTTATAGTTTTTTAAAACTTACATTCTTGGCAAACTTTACAAGCTCTCATTTCGCTTACGTTTTTGAATGGCCTCGCTTTTTTTTAGTCATAGCAAAGGAGAAAATAATGCCTTGGCAGACGTGATTTGTAAACAAAATAATCTGGGCCAAAGAGGTTTTCTGGCAAGCTTTTCGTATGAAAGAAAAAAAAATGTTAATGCGAAACCGAGTTGCAGAGATTACATTAAAATAGTAATAATAAACCCTTGCCAGACTGATTAAATCAGTATGGTCTGAGTTGTAACATTGTCAATAACTTTGTATGATGACAACCACAGCCATTTATTATGGAAAGTATCAGCACCAAGTTAATAGGCCTTAGTCTGTAAGTAGATGTTAAGACACTGAGGTCAACTAGTACATAGTTGCCAACTGTTGTCACCTGGCTACCAACAGCACCTATATCCCCATGCTTTGCTGAGTTGGAGGGGCATGGACCCCTATGATGACCCCCATTTTTGTCAGGGTATAAGCAATGGAAATCACATTGGCTTTACTCTACATGCAGAGGACACAGCTGAGCTTTTCACCTTCTGGCAGCCTCTTGTCGAGATGAGTGTTTAATAATGCTTCTACTACCCCCTTAATTTTAAGTGGAAGGGTTTTCCATCACCTTTACCCACCATAACTTATGTAATGGTATATATATATATATATATATATATATATATATATATATATATATATATATATACTGTTACACTTTGCTGTTACACATGTTGTAATGGGCTTGATGATGATAAAACCTTGTCAGACATTTTCGCTAGTAGATCCACTGTGTTACACAAGTGCAATAAAAGCATTAGTGCCAGACTAATAAATGATTTAAAATGTGTTCCACACACACCAACCATAAGACACTGCCTGAATATGAACACATGGGAAATCCTTGTGAGAAGTGGGAAAAAACAGATGTGCTCTGGCAATTAAATAACTTGACAGTGATACATAAGAACAAGTATGCACATTATGTTAGAGCACAAATTGCAATGAATTAAATTTGTGTGCAAACTGAAATTATTAATATGAATGGAAGACTAAACCTGTTAGTCACTTAAACCCTTCAAGACCGGGACGTACCTGGTACTTCCTGGTCAAAGGTCACCGCCAGACCGGGACGTACCAGTTACGTCATCGATGATGCGAGATCCAACGTGGCTATGAACGCTGGGATCGCTTGGGGGGGCTGCTACTGACCGCTGGGTGTCCCCAGCGATCCGTAGCAGCCACTCCCCCTCAATTCTGTGCACGTGAATTAACTGGAATGCTCACTAGATGTTGCCTTGCACTGTCAATATTTCCAATTATAAACCAAAAATTGGATGTATATATGTACACACACATTATCGGCATTAGTATTACATGCAAAGCTCATTATATTTTATAATCTCGGTGCTTGTCAGTGCTTATTTATTTTATATATCTAGATATATATATAGAGAGAGAGATGGTATTATTATTATTTTTTTTTCAATATCCTCAAGATTGTAAGCTTGCAAGCAGGGCTCTCTCCACCTAATGTATTGGTTTCTCTTAGTATGTCAATTCTAGTTTTGTCGTACCCCATTAATATATGCATTGTAAGAAGCGCTGCCTAAATTGTTGGCATTATATAAATAAAAGATAATAATCATAATAATAAATAAGTACATATATTCAAAGCTAGAACTGACAGATGACAACAAACCGATAGATTAGGTAAAGAGGGCCCAGTGCACAAGTTTACAATCTAGAGATAAATTATATAATTGATTTTGTCTGTTTACATTGGTTTTCTATAATCTATATGTTCCATAGATATTAATCATGTCTACAAGTTTTATCACGAAGACGGGTGCTTATTGGTATGTACCAACTGATGATTTTAGGCACCAACAAGCCTTTGGGGGCCCTAAGACCTTGGGGGTCCCTTATTCACTATGAGGGCCAAAGGGACCTATGGTATTCCCTTTTTGTTGTAAACACTTCACCATTTGCAAGGCTTAGCAAACTGTTACACAGAACCTCACTTTATGTGCTCTGGAATTAGTTTAAGCAATGAAGTGATTTGTCTGTCAAATTAGATTATTCCTCCCAGAAAATATTTTATGTTTTTACCTCCCAACATGAAGCTATAGACAGCATGGAGGCGCCACATCTTTGTTGACAGAAGAATTTGTACTGATTTATAGACAATGTTAAATTTATAGAAAACGTTGCCTGACCAATTTTACCCCACAGTGATATTCAAGTATTTGAAATGATAAAGATAATTAGGGAAGGATCAGTGCCTTGTACCAAGAGTCTAGCATATAATAAAACAACAATATTATATTTCAAGCAAAAAGCAAAGCTGTCATCCAAGAAAAAAAGTACTGTTGATGCCCCTTTAAAAAATAGTTTGTTAAAATTGAAGGTAAAATGGTTTTACTTTTCCCAAGCAATAAAATAGAAATTGATTTATTGTTTTTTAGTCATCAGAAATTGCATCTCCTCTAACAAGCATATGGTACCAATTAGATTTACATGTTTGCTCCTTGTTAACCTGTAAAGCAGTACATATTAAATATGAAGTATGTTCCTTATAATTGTGTTGCTTAGACACAAAGACCTTATTTTCCCCGGACACATTTTAGTAATTTTTTTTGTGTATTTATTTATGTGGAATATGAATTACTTTTGTTTATTGATTCATATAGCACCATCATATTACACATCCCTGTACAAATGGGTAAACTGGTCATACAAATGTATGTGTGTTGTATACCCTCTACAAAAGCAGCAGGGGACAATTTTCTTACACACTGGTCTGAACATCCTAGACCGCTAGAGAATATTCAATTGTAATTCCACATCTAGCCACTGGGGTGTCTAGAGTGACCACAGTATTGCATCGACCATGACTGAATGTTTACTGAACTCATTTTGGGGGCTTATTATTCTGACCCTTTTTGCTGAATGTACAGTATGTTAAATACTACTAACAGCATATAGCACTTGTCATCTGCCAAATATCATCGACTTAACTCAAGCCTTTCCTGATGATCTCTATAGTGACATCTTTTTCTTCAACCACTAAAAAAAGCTCAGATGGACCATGGTACACGTTGTTTTAATTCTGAAGAATGTTGCTCTTTGGGGTCAATGCAAATCAATAGAACTGTAGAAAACCACTAGCAGCTAGACTTTTAACACAGCTTTCATTGTTGGTAAACATGTTTCTTGAGTCATTAAGGCAAAGTAGAAAAAAAGGCACTCTAGTATGAAGCGGATTAGCAGAAACAGCAGATCATTAGCACACCATGAAAGGTACATTACACCTAATCGCTGATCCATGATTAACTACTATATTGAACGTATCAAACAAGGCATGATTTCTTCTCTGTTGTGTCTGCTAATGTATTAATTTATTTAACATTAACTGCATTGAGACTTTTCTGGTATGAGTTACTGTGAAAATTGTAGATACACTGTATTTTTTACAGTCCCATAAGGCAGAAAGTTTGTAAAACTACATATTAATTACATTAAATAACCTGCCCTTAAATTGTGTCCATGGCTTTTGGTCAATGTCTCTTATACTAGGTTGGTTTTATATATTTTGTGCACTCATACACAGATACCTCTAAATTATGTGGTTCATTATTAAATTGTCATAGGTACTAATTAGGAATGCAATGTTTTATTATGTAACTGAAACATATAAAATACATCAATTTTCTATTTTGTTAAATATGGCAATATTCATTGGTTTTATCTGAAGAAGAGACCTCTGAGCTCGCAACAGTTTATGTAACTTTAACCCTTTTGTTATGTTGGTCCTATATCAAAACGGTCATAACAGAACAAAAAATTGACGATAAACTGAGAAAAAACAAGTGGATTGATATGCTTGTGGATTTGATTTCTACAGCTGTTGTGATTTTTTATTCTGCAAAATCGGGAGATGAAACATTTTTCTGAACTGTACATGAAAAGGAACTCCTGATACAATGGGAACATTTGGGCATAGGAACAATAGATAGACATTCTCAAAAAGAAAAAAACACCTGGTTTGAATATTCAAGATGAAGTCATACATGGAATTGGCTCACAGGGCTTGTGAGGCTGTCAGGATAATTGTACCACAGCAAAGGCTCCTACTTGGTAATTGGTGCTCCTAGCCACCTATAGTACTAACTGCCAGAGTACTGTAAAGCATGTGTTCTTTCTTCATGTGAGCTGAACTAAACAATAAAACATGTAATGGATAAAGTACATGCATTATAGGCAAGAACATATTTTGGGCACAATCTAGGTAGTATCAAGGAAAATGTATAAGCCAGCATTGTCTGTTTATTCACAGTTATACAGATTTGGAGGTGGCTATACTTAAATTGTGTTACACATATGTAGATAAATACAGTCAAAAGTCACACACACTTATATTAATGAAGCATACTTTACAGACCTGTACGCTACAGAAAGACCTGACCATGACCAACAACCCTTCAGCATACCAACTCATTTTGGACAATGCTATGCTTTGTGGAAACAGTTCGGGGAAGGCCCTTTTCTATTCCAGCATGATTATGACCCGGTGCATAAAGCAAGGTCCATGAAGACATGGTTGTATGAGTTTGGTGTGGAAGAACTTGACTGGCCCTGACCTCAACCCCATTGAACACCTTCGGCATGAACTGGAACTGAGATTGCAAGCCAGGCCTTCTCATTCAACATCCATGCCTGACCTAAAAAATGCAGGTGAAACAACTCCTGTAGTTAGGGGGGTACCTAGAGTATTTGGCACTTGGGGCAGATCCTATATTTGGCATCCCCATCGACCCCTTGTTACCACTAAGTAACTCACATACGCCCCGGCACACATCTTTACACACACACACTCATATTTGCTCAGATTTACACACTTCAACACACACGCACATACTCATTAACACACTGTTACACACTCATGTTATTATTATTATTATTTATTGTTTTATATAGAGCCATCAAATTCCGTAGCGCTGAAAAATGGGTAGACAGGACATAACAAGTAGTATGTAACATAACAAATTGACTAACAGAGACAACAGGTGAGGAAGGCCCTGCTCAAACGAGCTTACATTCTACCTCTGATATATACTTACACATACACATTCATGTTCACAAACACTTACACATTCATGCTCACACACTTACACATAAACATCTATGCTCAAACACACATCCATGCTCACACATTTACATATACACATTCATGCTCACACACATATACACTTTCATGCTGACACACATACATACATACTCACATACAATTATACACTCTCACTCTAAGGTACATACAGTCATACATGCATACTTCCTCCCTTGGCTTCTCCCTCCTTCCCTCACTTACACCCTTACCTCAACTGTAGCTTTCTCTCTGGCTGTATCCTGCTACATTCCTGCCTCCCTGGTCCGGTCCCACATTTTTCACAAAGGGCTGGTTTGACCTGGCTCAGAATGGTTCAGAACCAAATCTTGGAGAATGATTTTTGGAACAGCATGGGGGCAGTCTGCCCCTATGTGGCAAGCCCTTGATGAAGGGCACCCGGAGTGGACTGCACCTTTCCCCCAAGTACGCCACTGCATGCAGTGTCACCTGTGCCTCTTTAGTGAATAAATGTTCACTAAAATGGAGTCTGCATGAGTGTTGAGCATTGAACTGTCTGAAAGCACTATGCATTATCATTAGATGTCCTGAACCGGACTTAGGTTTTCTTGGGAGATCTTTTAAAAATGTCTTCATTGATTTAGCTATACATTGTACAGACCCATTCCATTTGTGCTGAAGAAGGCTATCGTGCTTTTTCCTTCAGAATATTATCAGTAAGTTGCAATATACATAAAGCTATGATACACATACAGGCTAAAACAGTAATAGAATTTAAACATGCATGGAATCGGCCTATGGCTTCTTGAATCTGGGGTCTCAGCAGGAAAATCACTCAGGCTAGATGGGCCGAATGGTTCTTATCTGCCATCAAATTATATGTTTTGGTGTTTCTAAATGCTTATTTCCCCTATTTAGAAATATGCAGCAGTAGTGATATGGTATTTGCTGGAAGAATAACAGTTTAGTCTGTATCACCCTTGGGAATAGGGGGGATAAATGAAATTAGAGAATTGGTTAGTAGTAGTTAGTAGTGTAATACATGTGCCGACTCTAACATAGTTGCCTATAGAGTAAACAAGTACTTTTTAAAATACACCTAGCAATATTACATATAACATATATATATATTACACATACATTATGCACATACACACACACACACTGTATATCTGAAAAATTCCATTATGATTGGCTGGAAATGTAACTGTTATTTTTTTTTGTACCTGGGAATGTTTGAAGGTGTCATATTTAATTATCACCTGCTGAGAGTAATGCCTAAAGGTATGTAGAGCACAAAGGGAGCATTAATCCTGACTTTCTGTTATTATTAAAACCAGTCAAGATGCTGAAAATAGGTCAAGGTGTGGGTTATATTATTCAGATATATGCATTTGTATTTTTGGCAGCTAGCTCTGTGTTTAAAACAGCTCAAGGCTGAGCCCAAGGTAGGTCTAATACCAACACTTACAACCTGCATTTCGGACATAATAATTATTTACACAGGTTACTGCCCTTACATTATTTACAGTCTTAATTAAAATAAAAAATAAACCACTGATGCCAGTAAAATGTGGCATTATCGCCTCTTTAAAAATAAGTGCCACCCCTTAGCCTGCAAATTAGTCTGTAGCCATAACTTCTAGGACCATTAAAGTGTGCAAAATACACCTTAACTACAAGTAGGAAAAGACTATACTGGTTGAAACTAATACTTGAGAAGAAAAAAGCTTACAGCTCACCATAATTCCCAGATGATTTATTATTTACATAAACTCAATAAGCTCCTTAAAATGTTTGTATTTTTTTTATAAAAGTAGTTACCAAATTCTCTTTAACTGATTAATTAAATTAAGCATATGAAGCTCTCTAATTTGCCAATAAAAATATGCCACACGGAATAATCATATTTGTTATGCTCAATAAAAGCAGAATATACACTAGTTAAAGTTGTTGACTGGCACACATTTTGTAAATGATGTGTCCATGTTAATTAAACTGTACCTAATAAACAATCAATACATTCAAATGTATTGATCTATAAGTATATATAATATATAAGCCTTTAAAGTTTGCCCTTGTATTAATAAACATTCTAATTAACTAAATTAAAATATTCATAGATATTACAAGGAGGCATTTATGTTACATTAAATCTGATCTAAATGCTTAGAATCAGTTTAAGAGGAAAGAAAGAGGTTTAAGATTCAAATTCAAAATATATTGATACATTTATGCATGGGCGTAGGAACCCCTAAAAATCTGGGGGGGACAGCATTTTGCCCCATCAGATCCCCACTTTCTCCCCATCTCTCACACTATCTACCCTCTCTCCACCTTCTCACACTATCTACCCACTCTCCCCCCGCTCACACTTTCTTACTAGCTACCCTCTCCCTACCCTCCCTTCTCACTAGCTACCCTCTCCCTGTCGCCCCCTTCTCACTAGCTACCCTCTCCCTGTCGCCCCCTTCTCACTAGCTACCCTCTCCCTATCGCCCCCTTCTCACTAGCTACCCTCTCCCTACCCCCCCTCTCAACAGCTACCCTCTCCCTACCCCCTTCTCACTAGCTACCCTCTCCCTACCCCCCCTTCTCACTGTCTACCCCAGGGGTGTCCAAGTTTTTTCTGCAGTGGGCCACTTAATCAGAATTGTATATGTGCGCGGGCCGCACTTATTTTTCACTGTGAGAAAATATGGCCTTTAATAAAATATGCAGATTAAAATAAAGTAAATGACACAAAACCTTTACTTTTCCTCTCACTGATTTCTGGGCCTAGAAAGTTTTGTTTCTACAAATTCAGGACTCAGGATAATTAAAAATGAAATAGTTCTATTTATTCTAGGGATGCACCAAAATGAAAATTCTGGACCAAAACATTGACGGTTCACTTAGCCAAAACCGTAAATAACCCCCCACCTTTAAAAATAATAATAAAAACTTTTAATAAAAGCAACACACCACAACTGGACAAAAAAATAGCAATATGACTTGGCATGATAGGAGTGTGATTGCTAACAGCAATCACACTCCTATCATACCCAGGCAGCCAGTACATGCTGGTACAGGGTGGCTGTAAGTGATGTGCAGACCCCATATTGCTGGCAGCATCACTACACAAGAGGGGCAGCTAGCTAGGTTTCAGCATGTACTGGCTGACTTGGCATGATAGGAGTGTGATTGCTAACAGGAATCACAGTCCCATCATGCCTTGGTTCCAGCACTTACACATCCAACCAGTAAATTCTGGAACCTAGGCATGATGGGACTGTGATTCCTGTTAGCAATCACACTCCTATCATGCCAAGTCAGCCAGTACATGCTGGTACAGGGTGGCTGTAAGTGATGTGCAGACCCCATACTGCTGGCAGCATCAATACACAAGGGGGGCAGCTAGCTAGGTTTCAGCATGTACTGGCTGACTTGGCATGATAGGAGTGTGATTGCTAACAGCAATCACAGTCCCATCATGCCTAGGTTCCAGCACTTACACAGCCATGCTATCACACACACACTTATTCATTCATATACTCATTCATTCACAGATTCATTCCCTCAATCACGCATACTGATTCAAACACCCTCCCCACCCCCTTACCTAAACTGCAGCTCCTCGATGCCGCTCACAGACTTCAGCCGGGGGCGCAGCCTCCCTCTGCATTCTCTGGTACTGCACAGAGGAAGCAGGATGTGATGTGATGTCACGTGAACTCTGCTGGGTTCCGCTTCCTCTGTGCAGTACAGAAGACCCTCGCACAGGTAAGTAGCAGGGCTCTTGTTGTAGCAGGGCTCGAGGTGCGGACCGCGTAAGATCGGATGCTCTGGCTGCCGATCTTACGCGGGCCGCACCTCGAGGTCTTGCGGGGCGCATTTGCAGCGTTTCTATTGGGGGGGCTCCTACGGCCCTGGGGGGGATTTCTTCATTATCGGTCCCCCGCATGAGTTACTGGGGGGATCCGTCCCCCCCGGTTCCTACGCCCATGCATTTATGTAAAAGTACAACAATTTTTATTTATCATAAACTATCTTCAGTTATGACAGAAGTAGAATAATAGGCTTATAAATGAAGTGGCACCATCAAATTATGTAGTGCAGAACGTCAAATAAACTGCAAAATCATAATAAACTGATCAGTGGAGCTACTTTCTTTAAAGGGAGGCATTTAATGTCTTATTATAGTTCTAAATAAAATCTGAATGGTTTTGTTCCCAAAGCTACAAATCAAAGATGGCACATGTCAGCCGTGTAAAGCTAGCTAGCGTCAAGTAACCTGCCAGAGCCCCTGGAAAAGCAATTACTTTCCCTGCAGAAAAGAGAAAGGTGTATAATTCTTGTTTCAGAAATATAAACTTAATATAAAGCCAACGATTAACATATGGAAGGTAATTTTATGTCATCGTAAAAAGATTGATGGACGATAAAATCACTTTTTAATGCCTTGCAAGAAGTTGGGACAATCCTAAAGGCCACAGGCCGAAGCATTGAGACATGATGTATGTTCTCTACAGATTTGTAGCAAAGCTTAATTCAGCCACTAAAGAGTGTTATATTGTTCTACTTCATGCACTGGTAAACATGGCATTAGTCAACTCAACTAGGATTGGAAGTAATAGGTTGTTTTAAGTGTTGTTTTATAGCAGGTGTACCCATGTTTTGATGTGTGTCTGTGCAATGGTATTTTGTTGACCTATCTCTAATAATTCTGGGCAAGACAAGGCTTCAAACTGGGCTAAGGAATGGCTTATCAAGGGTGGAGTAATGTGGGCCTGAGCATAGTTCAGACTCTTCCTCTTGCTTGTTTAGGTCCCTACAAGCTTCATTTTGCTGTGGGTAAGTATAATACAACTCTATCCACTTGGTGTATTTTATAACTTTTATGCAGTCATGCCATGTCACAACTAGGAGTAAGAGGATTGTAGGAGTTCTGTGTCCAAGGATATTTAGTGGACCATTTAGTCTTACATTATACATATGCTTATATGGCAGTCACAAGTTCTTAACATACTGGCTTGTAGTAAACAACAGAATATCATAAACTTAAACACAGGGCCGGACTGGCCCACCAGGAAAGTTGACGGTATCCCGGTGGGCTAGTCCGGCCCTGTGTTTAAGTTTATGATATTCTGTTGTTTTCCGATCGCTTGCTAAACTGTTTTAGCCTGCCGCGATCTATGATGATCGGTGTGGCGGCGGCCATTTTTCTTCCGGGGAGGGCTTTCCTCCCAGATCCACAGCCAGCTTCACTTGCGAGGCTTCCGTGGATGCTGCAAAGCCGCTGATGCAGCTGTTTAACGGCAGCCCGTATGTGTACGGGCATTGTCGTTATAAAATTGCACTGCAAGCCTCGTTAAGGGGTTAAATATGGAATTTGATGGCTCTATATAAAACAATAAATAATAATAATATGACAAAACAGTTTACATGAATTAATAAAGAAATAAAAGTTTCTTACAAGAATATCGTGAAGAATAATGTGATCACTGTTTTGTTCCACTGAATAAAATGGAACTTTTTCATCTAAAAATGTTTGCAGTAGCAAATGTTTTGATTCCATTGTGTCTAATGTATTTAATTTATTAGGGCCTTTTAACACTTTTGCTTTCTGCAATTTTAATACAAATAATGTGATAAAAAGAATGTTTTATAGTTATTTGTATGGCAAAAACATAAGAAGAAGTTAATTGGCATTACCATAAAACAATACAAAACAATCAAGATATCCAAATATTCAGATAAACAATGTTTAAAACCTATTTTTTTTTCAATGCCGCTATGACATTACATATAAAAAAGTATTAAACGTATTATTTTCACTTTACTATATATTTTTTGGTGTAATTGTGGTGCACAGTCATTTAATTGTAAAACAATACGAAACAGAACATGAACAAATAAAGCAGTAAGAGCTATTATAATTGTAATAAAAAGAGGCTATGTTTAGATTTATACATAATAGGTCATGGTGAATTTCATTTCTTGGTTCTAAACAATTGTTTTTCTGTTACAATGCAAAGTCTCTAGAGCAAAATAAACAATTGTGTGAGCACTGACCTTGCCTGTATCCCATTCTTTCAAACAGTCACTCTCTTGTAGAAAGGCTTTAAAAGACAATAGTGTGGAAAACGATCTGATATCATGCACAGAGATAAAGTTGCATGTTTAGAAAAGTCACATATTTTGTCTGGATATGATTATAATAAATGTTTCCTCCTTGTCAGATATGATTTATCTACATTGTTAATGGCGACATCATTTCAATATTTGTTTAATAAATAAATGTATGAGACACAAAGTAAGTTTATATTTGCTCACTCAAGTCAAATGAGATGCTGCTGGTATCCAGTGTTTTCATGTGGTGACAAGCATGAAGTGCTCTGGCCACTTATACTATGGAGGAGGACTGTGCTGTGCTATCAGAACCTCCATAGTGTTTTGCCATGCACCTTTAAGATACAAGGCACCAGAATGAGACATCGTATTGCAGTGCTCAGTAATGAGGATGGTGGCCATGGAAGAGGGGGCTGGGGGCACTGTCTTGGGTCAGGTCCATCGTGAATAGATTACCAGGCAGTTTATTACATGACATATCTTCCCAGGGTTGGCTGCACAGAATTCCCCCTCTCCCAATAGTGTGGCTGTAATAAGAGCAGGGGCAGTATAGCCTCAGTTGCTCTGTAGCTGTTTTAAGTGCCAGGTGTGTAAGAGATATGTAGCAGGCTAATTGGACCCAAGATGTCAGCTATGTATGTATCTGAATGCTTATTTCTATTGTAATGCATCTACCTGTTGGTTTAGCACCTTCCCTCACCTCCCAGAAGTCTCTCTCTAGTTTTTTCTTGGGTAAAGTGTAAACCACTTGCATGTAACAAAACTACACAATTTTGCCCAGCATCCCAGAGGAAGCCATCTCAATACCCCTACCCAAATGATTGAAGGGGAGGGAGTGGGTGAAGCGTAGGCAGGAGTGAGAGTAACCTGGATAGTGTGTAGGCATGACTAAAAATCACCTCATGGGAAGCCTTCATATAAAAATTGGATTGATAGGGTGGAGAAGGTTAGGGAGGTGAAGGAGTTTATACTTTTCTGCTGGAAGGATGCAAGCATACACTCCAACCTGGATTACACGGCTGGATTTAGTTGGTTTGAAATTGACTGGGTGGGTGACGACTGCTGCCCCAGCACCTCTCCTCTTTAGCCCAATTACCTTTTTTCCCCTTCTCTTTTTTCTGTATGTCCTTGGAAATCAATATTTTCATAATCGATTAGTTGGCAGATTCTTTTTTAGACTAATCGGATAAAAAAATAAATGTAAATTGTTTGTTTATTTAAAATAAATAAACAGCAGAATAAAAAAAATTGGTTTTATTTCCCAACCTGCCCCCCCCCGTTATGCACATCTGAGCCCAGGCTTGCCGCATTGCCTCCCAGATACGCCTTTTACCCCCAGATATGCCTTATATCCCAGATATGCCACTATACCCCCTGATATGCCTTATACCCCCCGATATGCCTTATACCCCAGATATGCCACTCAGCCCCCACAAATATGCCACTCTGCCCCCCAGATATGGCTTTCATCCCCCTGATATGCCACTGTGCCCTCTGATATGGTTTTTACCCCACTGATATGCCTTATACCCCCAGAGTGCCACTCTGCCCCCCCAGATGTGCCACTCTGCCCCCCCAGATATGCCTAATACCCCCTATAAGCCATAGTGCCCTCTGCTATGCCTTATTCCCCAGATATGCCAATATGCCCCCAAATATGCCTTATACCCCCTATTTGCCACTGTGCCCCAATATACCTTATAACCCCTATATGCCACTCTACCCCCCAGATATGCCTTATACCCCAGATATTCCCATCTGCCCTGCAAATATGCCTTACACCCCTTATATGCCACTGTGCCCTCTGATATGCCTTATAACCCCCAGATATGCCACTCTGCCCCCAAATGTGCCTTATACCCCTATATGCCGTATAACCCCCTATATGCCACTCTGCCCCCCAGATATGCCACTGCCCCAGATATGCCTTATACTCCAGATATGTCCCTCTGCCCCAAATATTCCTTATACTCCTTATATGCCACTGTGCCCCCTGATATGCCTTATACTCCAGATATGTCCCTCTGCCCCAAATATGCTTTTTACCCCTGATATGCCTTATAACCCCCAGATATGCCACTCTGCCCCCGAGATATGCCACTCTTCCCCCCAAACATGCCACCATGCCCACAAATATGCCTTATACCCCTATATGCCACTGTATCCCCAATATGCCTTATAACCCCCTATATGCCACTCTGCCCCCCTGATTTGCCTTATACCCCTTATATGCCAATGTGCCCCCTAATATGCCTTATAACCCCCAAATATGCCACTCTGCCCCCCAAATATGCCTTATACCCCCTATATGCCACTCTGCAACCCCCAGACTTAACCCCGTGCTCCAGACTCCTTGGTGTCTAGTAGGGGGAGCCGGTGAACGTCTGCGCGATGCACGTAGCCAAACCTCTGCTGCTGGCACTTTTGCTGGAGTTTCTATGACTGAGCACCGGAAGGTCACGTGATGCCGGTGCTCAATCATAGAAGCCCCAGTGGAAGTGCCGCAGGTCCCCTGCAGCGCTGCGAGGGATCCACCTCTCTGGCAGCCAGCGAACGTTGCGCAATGCGCTCACACAACCTCCGCCGCTACTGACCGGTACCTCCGTTGGGACTTCTTTGGTGGAGCACCGGAAGGTGAAATGACATGCTGGAGCTCCACCATAGAAGCCCTGGCAGAAGCGGAGGACAGTGGCGGAGGATGTCTGTGCGCATCGCACAGACGCACGTTGGCTGTCAGAGAGGAGGATACGGGTCCCCTGTATCGCTGCGGGGCATCTGGATCTTAGTATCATTATAAGATGCAGGGTATTTTTCAGAGCATTTGCGCTGAAAAAACCCTCATGTTATATTCGATTAAATCGTTTCAGCTAATCGATAATGAAATTTGTTGGCAACGATTTTCATTATCGATTATTATCAATTAGTTGTTGCAGCACTAGCTATATGTATTTTTAATGACTATATTATCCAATTACTTTAACACACTTGGTTGTTAATCTGACATGAGTGGAACCTATGCCTAATGATATTGAGCTGATGTTTTTCTTTCTCCAGTAAAGCAGGCATGGGGCCATTTTTTCCCAATAAACTTAGAATCTGTGTAGTCTTTATGAATATGCATTTGTTTCACTTTCACATGACTTACTGTAATATTGGGCCAATGACTAAGGTTAAGTCTGGATATAAGGACATGTAAGCCTGCGCCAATCACGTTTGTGCTTTCCTTCCCATTAACAAACCCAGTTGGTCATTCATCATAAAAACCCAGAGGAATTCAGTTGATGAATAAACCCTGTCAGTGAAGGTGGGGCAGACTTCAATTGCCAGAATGTTCAATTGTTTCACAGAGCTTATTGAAAAGGAAATGGTGCAAAGTCTGGTTATTTTTGCTTCCATGATAAATAATTTTCCTTGTCTAATATGTCAGGGCAGAATGATTAAATAACCGTGGCACACAAAACAATTTGTCCCGTAGCATTAGAGCACCGGGTATTTTCTCACAGATTATCATGTTGCAGGAGTCGATGTTGGTATCCATAACCAGATGGCTGCTAATAGGCAACTTAATATATTCTTGCACAGAATCTACAGTTTGCAGGCCAAATTTAATGCTTATCAGTCCAGCTTTTTGGAAAAAGGTAAATGACGAGACTTGGCAGGATACAATAAAAATCTCTTTTTATGGCCTAGCGTGTAACTTACAAAAACAGCAGTGGAGCACAAGTTTGATCAATACAATCCCAGACGGACCTTTAGTTATGAAACGTGAAGCCACCACGTGCTAACATTTTCTCCCCTGTCTCCACCTCAAGCTCTTTCTAGTGTTTCTCTTTCTTTGAAGAATGTGATGTGTAATGTTTCACCCTTGAAAGTGTTTGAATAAAGTACATTAGTATAAAGTGACCACTGCTGGATACACATAGAAATTCTAGACTGCAGGCCTCAATGTAGCATGTACACAACTGCTAAACATGTCTAAGATTTTTCAAGATATGATGTGTTTAGTTTTTATTACAGAACATTTTTTTGTGCCAGGAGGTAGTGAATGGTTGTGCACAAAATAAAATAAAAACTATATTTTTTGGCAAATAATCTGAAGGCAGATTAATTATCCAGTATGTCTTAACTTGTGTTAATGTTGTTGCCAGTTTTGTATATTCTCAATTTTAATGTTATTTTTTAATTTCCACTCCTCTTATTTTATCATGGGAACACTATGTCCCTATTGTCAAACCATTTTATGCCCAACCAACTTTAAAAATAATACTGTTCTACTTTGTGTTTGGCCTTGCCATGTGATCATAGGCATCGCTACGGGGGGGGGGGCAAATTTGGAACTCCCAGCTTCAGGACCAATTGGCACAGTGCTGTTTAAACACATGGGCACACTGAGCAGTTGCCCAGAGGCCACATGTTGTAGGTGCCCCGTGGTGAATCACATTGGTGACAGCAATGTGATTCACCACAGAGCCCCTAAAACAGTAGCGAATGTATAGAGGAGAGGGCGAGCGGTGAGGCTCCAAGATTGTTATCTCCCCAACCAGCCCTGCTCATCAATCGGCCTTGTGGGCAGTGTGCACCCAGGCACCATTAAGGCTAGTCTGGGTAGGAGGCGCCTGATGAGCAGGGCTGGTTAGGGAGATCATAATCATTAGGGAGCACAAGGTCTGCCACTTCAGACCTCGGCTTCCGTGCTCTGCATCGATAGCTGGCGCATTGGGATTAGGGAGCACTAAAGTAGAGGTCTGAATTGACAGACCCACAACAGGATGAAATCTGGAAGTTAGAATATAGAATTTAGAAGAGGAGAAAGGTAAAAGATGGGGGGAGAAAGGGGTGTGTATATGTGTGTTAATGGGAAGTTGTGTGTAAAGGCTGCATGTTTGGGCAGGTATGTGTAAAAGGCAGCTTGTATAAGCAATCATGTGTAAGGACAGTATATGTGTATATGTGTGTTTATGGACAGGTGTCAGTAAAGGCATTTTTTTCCATTCTTGCCTTGGACGCAAAAAAGAACTTGCTATAGCTCTGCACACAACAACTGTTGCTCTGCCTCTGCACTTTTTTTGTAAACTATAAAGAAAAGGTCTGAACTAATACCTCAGGAAGAGAGGAAAACAGTTGCATGATGTAGTGGTTGAAATTATTAGTCCCCCCCATTTTGACTGTGGTATCTTATGTGACCCCTATATATTATTTATAGAATCCCAACTGCATATGACATTTTACGGGTTTCCACCTGAGGCAGCTTGTAATTTTCTGGTGTTGTCCAGGCAGCCCCACCAAACCTCTGTCGTTGAACCTATGTGCAAGTTAACATGCTGCTGACTGGAACACTGTTCCAGTCAGCAGCATGGACATGGTGTGGGTGTACTTTTAAATTTCAAGGTCAAGTAAAAACAAATCAAATGAGTTTTCCATTAAAATAGAAACGTGTAATCTTTTAAAGATAAGCATAATAAGTGGGCTGAGGCTTTAACTACCAATTTACTTTGCCTTTTTCTGGTAATGGATATAAGTGAAAACAGACGTAAATACTATGTATCAAATGTCTACAGGAATGTGCTCCCCAATTTATTAATAACTCTGTCTAACATAACAGTGGGGATCTCCAACAGACCTTACAGATACTTGAGTTCTGCAGTAGTCAGTCTTGTCCTCCTGGGGGTCTTTGGGAAGTAATGACCTTAAAATACCCCCCCCTGTGAAATTCTTACAACAGCTTAAATTGCTGACTTTTCACAGAGAGGGAAAATAAATTGTCAAGAATAGAGGAAAAAATATAATCCTTGGTGATAAAAATGGTTTCAAGATAGTTTTATTAAGTTCAGTGTTGATAACCTATAAATTATCTTCAAACATCATGTTCAAAACTCATTGTAAATATAATGATGTCATTTATTGAGTTCACTGTGGTATCAAGTTAAATTTGGATGACCTTGCTTATATAGCCGAGTTTTAACTAGTTATTTAACGCAAAGTCCAAGTTACTCATCTGGTTCTGATATTTGTCATTTTTATTGCTGCTCTCCACAAAAAAAAGCTTTGGACTGACAAAACAGGCAAGACCCAGCATATCCTGGCCAACAATCTTCCTGGAAAGCAAAGCACTGTGACACTGGGGGTAGATGTTGGGCAAGTAAAAGTAGTGCTTACGGCTTTACAGTTTGTTTTATCAGTTCACTGTGCATACCACTGCTGTCCAACTTGAGCTATAACACCAAGATGGTGATACTTGGCTTATTATTTAGAGGAACATAACTAAATTTGATAACTATATAGAAATTATTAAGCATCTTAAACTTTGGCAGGATAATAGTATCTAGTGACCTAACGTAGAATCTACAGGCAGTGAATCTAGCAGACATTTGGTACTCAACCATAAAGATACAGTTAAATCGTTCATTTCATCGTGAGATCTATAGGGATTAGTTTAGTACAACAACATATCATAATGTCTATAATGTCCAAGTTCTAATGGCAAAATGACACTCTTTAAAGAAACATTAACAAGAACATTATTTTAATGATTTTAATAATAAAATAAAGAAAGCAAATGAAAAAACAGCAGGTGTGCTAACCCCCTTGCCAACACTGGCATCCCTGCTGGTGCTGCTGGCCAGTTTGGTATTAGGTCTCTCACTTAGAGGGGATTAGTTTTTCTTGACAAATATAAACATTTGTTATTAAAGATGGGCTATTATATGAAAAATCTATACACTAACACATGTATTAACTCTTTTGAAAATGAGGGGTAAACTTGAACTATTTCATTTGTAAACATGAAGCCACTCATAGCTGATTAAGTAAAAGAGTAAAAGATATTAATGCAGGGTTGCAGAGTGATCACACTCGGAATCATTCACCTGTTTACAAATCTGATCCAGTTGTTACCATTATTATAAGAGTTGATAGCGTGATAACTAAAGTTACATAGCAAACACTCCCCCCCCCCATTTTTTTTTTCCAGGAAATCACTGTGCCTGATTTCGATATAACCCCAACTACCCTGTTTAGGTTGAATCAGTACTGGCAATCGGAGTAGACCTCTGGTAATGCAGACAACTTCTGTTTCCTATTAACCATATAGCAAAGAGTGTGACAAGAACATTGGAAATGAGCAAGCTGGTAGATACCACACTGTATATAATTTATGCAGTAATACGATACTTAAGAGCAGAGGATTTAAGCCTTAAATTGACATTAGTGGCAGGTTTGTTTTTTTATTCTAAAGTTCCATTTTTAGTCGCAGAGCATAAATGTTAGCCAGAAGTATAAATAAGCAATGTGATCTCAGGATAACAAAAAGTGTATTTAAGCGTTCAGATGTACTCATTTTAAAAATAACACACTCCCATTCTTATAGCCTAATCCAGCAGAGTTAAAACGATAAGACAAAGCGGCAGTATTTAAGAAAGGGATTTCCTCACAATCCAGGGTAACGGCCCAGATGTGGTAAAAAGTCTATCTTATAAGAAAACATACGAAGGTAGGGGTTTGCCAAACGCATGACACAGAATTTAGCTAATATAATTTGGATCAAAGGCCTTTGCTTAGCTGCAGTGGCTCTCTAAATGGTTAATAGGACATCATAAATTCTGTCCAGCAATATTTAGTCAGCTGGTGCCCCAAATATCACAAACAATTAAAATGATGTGTATGCATCCACTTTACTCGCTTGTAAGTAGTGCAGGAGTAGAATATGAGAGTACGAGAAGAGTGTCTATGTAGTAGCAGTATGATAGCAGAAATTGGTCTTGAGTCTGGAGTAGAGCACAAAACATCTAGCCTACTGCAAGAGTCAACTGAGGCCCTCAAACACATGTATTGGTTAACATAACCATATTTTCTGAGCCATTGAGGTTGCATTTCAAGGTAATTGCAAATTATGGATGTTGCTTAACATATTCTTACTTAACCAGGACAAGTGTTTTGAGCAGATGACCATCAATGCTGTTCTTGAAAAAAACACAAAAAAACACCACATTTTTTAAAAGCTTTATACTTAAAGTTGCAATTAATTTGGGTTCTGGGTTCTTTTTTACTGTAAAATAAATAAGAGTTATTCACTACAAACATACTCTGCCAATCATGTTTTATGAATTTAGGCTTTAGGTGGACTATAACCTTGCTTCTTATCTTATTCCTCCTCTCTTGGAAAAATATATCCTTTAAAACAAAACATTCCTAAGAGTTCAGTTGAAAGAGTCACTGCTTCTACTTTCAGACAGACAAAATCCTATTGACTAGAACCACTTAATTAATTTAGACTTAGAATTAATGTTATTATGAAAACTGTAAGGACCCTTAAGAAATTCAAGGTTATATGAGTTTACATTGAACAGCTGCCACAAGGTAACCTAAGAGATGGAAACTTAACTACTTGCATGCTACGTATCACGTTGAAAGTCTGCAGTATGAACTATAAGCTTTGGGCGTAGTTGTTATATGAATCAAATCACATCTGGCAAGTGACAATAAAGGAGCAAAGTGCCACTTACGATTATTTAACGCATGATAACACCATCTCAATTTGCTTTTTTGCCCCAATGACGGTGCCAATAACCACACTAGGGACAGCTTGAGACATTTACTTATTTTATTAATAATTCATTTATCCTCTTATAATAGACACAGCTATTATTTTTTTGCCTTACTGCTAGCTAACTGTTAATTATTGGTAGATTTACTACATATGACTATTTACGTGTTGATATGTTGTCTCTAAACCAATTAATATTGAAGTGGTCTTCCTAATCTCTATAGAAACGGAGTTATAATTCTTCACTTAGGAGTAACCCAGTTTTAAACAATATGCTCTCTTATGATACAAAATGGGGTTGCTTGATTTGGAAATAGATGACCTGATTGCAATGTGAGTCACCGAACAATAATTACTCATTTCCTGATGTTCTTCCCCAGTCTGGAACTGAGTACCTTTACAGGGATCTAATGATAGTTGAACCTGAACTATCTCCTGAAAAGGAGATTTTCGTTAATTAGATACGGTTATAGGTGTATTCCCTTCATGATTACAGGTTAGCTTATTATAGTTACAGTATCTCACAAAAGTGAGTACACCCCTCCCATTTTTGTAAATATTTTATTATTTCTTTTCATGTGACAACACTGAAGAAATGACACTCTGCTACAATGTAAAGTAGTGAGTGTACAGTCTGTATAACAGTGTAAATTTGCTGTCCCCTCAAAATAACTCAACACACAGCCATTAATGCCTAAACCTTGGCAACAAAAGTGAGTACACCCCTAAGTGGAAATGAGCAAATTGGGCCCAATTAGCCATTCTCCCTCCCCGGTGTCATGCGACTCGTTAGTGTTACAAGGTCTCAGGTGTGAATGGGGAGCAGGTGTGTTAAATTTGGTGTTATTGCTCTCACACTCTCTCATACTGGTCGCTGGAATTTCAACATGGCACCTCATGGCAAAAAAAAATTGTTGCTCTACATAAAGATGGCTTAGGCTATAAGAAGATTGCAGAGACCCTGAAACTGAGCTGCAGCAAGGTCAGAAGGACCATACAGCGGTTTCACAGGACAGGTTCCACTCAGAACAGGCCTCACCATGGTCGACCACGGACCACAGAAGTTGAGTGCACGTGCTCAGTGTCATATCCAGAGGTTGTCTTTGGGAAATATACGTATGAATGCTGCCAGCATTGCTGCAGAGGTTGAAGGGGTGGGGGGTCAGCCTGTCAGTGCTCAGACCATACGTGCCGCACACTGCATTAAATTGGTCTGCATGGCTGTCGCCCCAGAAGGAAGCCTCTTCGAAAGATGATGCACAAGAAAGCCCGCAAACTATATCCTTTGGTCTGATGAGACCAAGATAAACTTTGGTTCAGATGGTGTAAAGCATGTGTAGCAGCAATCAGGTGAGGAGAACAAAGACAAGTGTGTCTATCCTACAGTCAAGCGTGATGGTGGGAGTGTCATGGTCTGGACCTGCATCAGTGCTGCCGGCACTGGGGAGCTCAAGTTCATTGAGGGAACCATGAATGTGAACATGTACTGTGACATACTGAAGCAGAGCATGATCCCCTCCCTTCGGAGACTGGGCCACAGGGCAGTATTCCAACATGATAACGACCCCAAACACACCTCCCTGACGACCACTGCCTTGCTAAAGAAGCTGAAGGTAAAGGTGATGGACTGGCCAAGCATGTCTCCAGACCTAAACCCTATTGAGCATCTGTGGGGCATCCTCAAATGGAAGTTGGGGGAGCGCAAGGTCTCTAACATCCACCAGCTCCGTGATGTTGTCATGGAGGAGTGGAAGAGGACTCCAGTGGCAACCTGTGAAGCTCTGGTGAACTCCATGCCCAAAAGGGTTAAGGCAGTGCTAGAAAATAATGGTGGCCACATAAAATATTAACATTTTGGGCCCAATTTGGACATTTCCACTTAGGGGTGTACTCACTTTTGTTGCCAAGGTTTAGACATTAATGTATGTATGTTGAGTTATTTTGAGGGGACAACAAATTTACACTGTTATACAGGCGGTACTCTCACTACTTTACATTGTAGCAGTGTCATTTCTTCAGTGTTGTCACATGAAAAGATATAATAAAATATTTACAAAAATGTGAGGGGTGTACTCACTTTTGTGAGATACTGTATATTCCACATTTAAATATCTACAAATTCCATAAAGATTTTGTTGTTTCTGCTGTATACATTCCACGAATAAAATAATATCAGGCCACCATATTTTCAGATTACTATTACTCTAGTGTAGTTCTAGAACTGCTGGATTAGTGGTCACACCAAACAAGGATTACGCTGAGGAGTATAGTGAAAATCCCAAATCCTACCCCTCTTCTATCTACTTTAAGAGATCTGAGAAGAATGAATTTAAAGACAGAGCTGATAAAAAGCAGACCGTTTCCATCTGTTAATATATTGTTTTATTAAGTGAGTAAATGTGCTCCAGATAGATATGTTTGTTTTTGAGCATGGAATCCTGTATAAGAGAATTGTTGTTTCTGGCAATACTTCTACTATGGGTATATTGCCACATACACAGTTATAAAATGCTGCACAACATCCAGAAAATGCAGATGAGAGCCCAAGATCCTGTTTTGACTTTACTGTGGGATTATGGTAGCCCCATTGCATATAGCGAACTTCCTTTAACAAAAAGCCCATATAGCAAGAGTACAATGTTAAATATATTATGATATAGATATTGTTGCCTATAAACCGTATTTATAAATTCGTTTTATAATCTGACCTCAAATAGAGCTCTGACTATAACACTAAGATCCAGATCCTCCGTAGTGCTGCAGGTCCTGCTGCAGGGGACCTGGATCCTCTCCTCTGGCAGCCGGTCAGACAACCTCCGCTGCTGCCTAGCACTTCCGGGGCTTCTATGACGGAGCGTTAGCGTGACAAGACCTTCCGGCGCTCTATCATAGACGCCCCGGTGGAAATGCAGACGTTCATCGGCTGCCCCCACTAGACACCAGGGAGTCTGGAGTACTGGGGGCAAGTTTGGGGGCAGACTGGCATATAAGGGGGTATAGGGCATATCAGCAGGGCAGAGTGGCAAGCCGTGGGGCAGATGTGCATAACTGGGGGCAGGTTGGCAAATAAAAGGAAATAAAAACAAATGCAATTTTCAACCATAGTTTTTATTAGATATGAAAAAATTGTTTACATGTGAATACATATTTACTAATAAAACTTTTTTCTATAGGGTAGTGTTATATTCAGGCTTCTTTTTTTCCTAAATTAATACAATTTGGGGGAGGGGTCGTAGTTGTATTTTTAGTTTCCTCTTTTTCAAATTGTTTGCTTACAATCTTGCGAGTAATGGAAACCTTAAGTTAATTGGTCCTTATCAACACTAATAACAATTGAAGTCATATATTTGAAGATTTATGAGAGGAAATTCTAATGAAAAGTGTGGAACATTGTTTTCAAACGGGTTCCATGGAATTTCATTACACATATTTAGTGCATCAGTCAATTTGGGATTATGTTTAAAAAGTGGTCTTATCCCTATAGCAAATGAGGGGATCCTAAATCAGAAGGGAAATGGCATTACTATGGTGATCACTTTGCATTAAAATCACTGAACATCAGAACACATACAAAGCATACATCCCAACATTGCAAATATACTAACCAAGACACCCCACCCAATCTTTCTGGAGGGAAACTTCAACCCTCCCTCTCCCTGATTTACCCAGGGGGAAACTTTACCCTCATACCCTCAACGCCGACACCTTCCCACGGACATCCACTGCTATCCTTACATCCCCAGCAGCATGAGGTTTAACAGAATCTATATAAACACACATGCCAATGTAATATGACATCACTGCAGTGTGAAAAAATGGAAAATCACATGTGAGCTCATGCGTTGACACGGGTTCATATGTATGCATAGATACAGGGCCGGCCCGACAATGGAGCCGAGTGGGGCAACTGTTCCAGGCGGCACTTTTGAAGGGGCGGCACTTCGCCGGCCCAAGCCCTTTTTTTTTTTTTAAAGCGAAAGAGAGAGAAAGGGGCGCCGAGTGGTCAGTACCCGCTCGGCGCCCCTCTTTCCTCTGCGGCGAGTCTCCCTGTTCAGTCTCGGTGCCGGCTTGTAATGCTGAGTGCTGGAAGATTTCCGGCGCTCAGCATTACAAGCCGGCACCGAGACCGAACAGGGAGACTCGCCGCAGGACTTCTGAGAGGTAAGTACAAGGGGGGGGTAGATAATGGGGAGGGGGCGGCAGGGACGGAGGGAGAGGAAGGGTAGATAAGGGGGGGGCATTTTAAAATTCGCCCCAGGCGGCATTTTGCCTTGGGCCGGCCCTGCATAGATAACTTGAGGTTTATTCAATAAACTGCGCATTTACAGGTGATTTCTGATTAAAACATTTCTAGTCACTGACCTTTCTATACATTAGGATGGACTAAAAAGCTGAGATTTTCTAGAAAGAATGCATAGTTAAAATGGTTACACGACTTACCAGGAAAAGCCCCATAGATGGCCTTGGATCTTAAACATTTTATAGACACCTGTACTATACAATAACTTGGAAATACTCACAAGGATTTTAATTTAATAGCAAACATTGGCATGATGTTGCCCTCTTCGATGATACTGATGGTTTAGCCACCATAAAGGGACTTTTTTTTTGCTTTTTCGCAAAAAATATGCACATCTGAGAAAGGATTTAACTCAAAGCAGCTTTGGCACCCCAAATACAATGCAGGGACACTGTTATTCATCACAAACTAAGTGTTTACTGCCAGGTATTGATCACATTCTTTTCGGAGATGCTCAGCAGCACACGAGTTACTTTTGTATTTTCCAAAAGTATTTCTGAAAAAGCCAAGAAATGCATCTCAGGACAAGCAATACAGAAAACATCTCTGTAATAAATAATTTGAAAAAGACATTTCTTTTAGAACATCTGGAAACAAGCAATGCATGGAAGACATGTCAGATTACCCAGCGCTCTGTTATTCTTTTGCTTAAATTTTCCTAATATCCGCAGAGGGATCTGGTATGGCTTCCAAGATGACACGTTGAAAAACTTGTCCAAGTGTGATTATAATTCTACTTTTAACTTTATTCAACAATCTTCAATTCCCCTTTTCCCTGCAGTTTATATTTATTATTATTTTCTTGTTATATATTAAATTATAGTTTCACTCTCTTTTTTTCACATGAATTTCCCAGGAGGATTCTCTCCAGTTCCTCAATTAGCGATTACCTTTCAGCATTGGAGTACTCTTGCTGTTTCTAGACAGAGCTGAAACTTGATCCTCCGTCGATGTTCTCTGTGCTATTGAAAAAGACTTTTAGCCAGATGTTTTCTTTCTCTAAAGTGTATACCTAGCAGTGGTAACATGCCTTATTTCCTCAGCCGCTGCCTCTTGGCATAAAATAATAATAAACAATATAAGAGGTATGCTTATATGCTTACTTTTCTGTTAAATTTGTTAGAATATAAAACATTAAAAAAAACTTAAATTGTGATGTAAAGTTATTTAATTGAGGTTAACTCTGCATTCATGAAACTTTGCAATCTGAAAACATATTTTTACAGTATGCATTTTCAGTTCTTTAATAAGCCTAATACGTGGTCTAAAACTGCATACAGAGGCTGTACTGAAGAAATTCTCTAGATTGTCTAACCTTGTCTGAGCAGGGCCCTTCTCACCTGTTGTTAAATATGTCCTGTTCACCCATTGTATAGCGCTACAGAATAAAATGGCGCTATATAAAACAATAAAAATAAAATGCTTGAGGTGCAGAGCATATTAACAAAGGAACGTTCTGTGGACCTGATATAAATACCATGGTTCAGTTGTACTACAGGTTATAGAAACATTTATCGGAAAATCGCAGACATATATACTTTGATAATAATGAAGTATCATCAAAATAAATGTGTTTCTTTTCCTGGCTTTTTCCTTCTTTGCGCATGCACATGTGAGTATACAGAAGGCAGGCAATCCTTGTGAAGGTTAGTAGCAGCACAAATTCTAAAAAGGGTTGTAGATAAGCTGAACAGTCTCCCAGCAGAAGTGGTAGGGCATAATACAGTTATAGAATTTAAATATGCATGGAATAGGCAAATTGCTATCCTAAGACAATGCCAAGACTATAAATATATAAATATAGGCAGACTAGATGGGCCAGTGTTTTTTACCTGCCATCAAATCGTGTATTTTAATCCCTGTACAGTCACATTGTACGTTTCTAAACTGATTGATATGTTCAACTGAAAAGACACTGATCCATAAATGAATGGTCTGTATTAGCTCAGTTTAAAATTAATTGTAAATACTTAAAAACATGTGGAGGCAGAGCCTATTTTTGCCTTGCTGTTTGCCTTGCTATTTGGTCTTGTTTACAAGTCCTATTTGCAACGGTTTGTCAAAACCAGGGAAACCTTATGTTGTATGCCCGCAATGTATCATTTGATAGTGAAGGTGGCAAAAGGTAAAACCGAATATAGAGAGAAAGAGTTTTTTGCCCTTAACCACTCCTCCTCCTCTTCCCTACTTGTGAAACAAGTAGAGCTGCTGAGCAGCTCTGGCTACATTCCCTTAAACAAGCCCCTCCTTCTCTCGCTGCACATGAAACATTGCTGAGCAGCGCTGCCTAAATGGAAGCCCCTCCCTCCCTGTACATGAAATGAGTAGAGCTGCAGCAGCTCTTGATATAAACCCCAAACAAGCCCCCCCCCACACCAGTGTGCCTAGAAGAGCAGATGAGAGGAATTGAACGGGTACTCAGTTTCAAGATGGAGGAGGGAGGAAGAATGTCAAAAGGCACAGAGAGGAACACCCAGGGAGGTGAGAGACAAGCGATGAGGTGCAGCCAAATCCACAAATTCTAAACGAGACGCCCTGGGACTGTGAACGGAACACCCGACAACGCTAACAATACACCCCAACAACACTAACAAAACACCTTGAAGCAGAGGGCCCCGGAGAGAGAGAGATTCTCTGCTCTGAAGATTAAACTATATCATGCAAGATCTATGTCTGGGTCCTGTTGTAGTATAGTGTTGCAATCATTACATTATATACCCATATTTAGCTCCGTGATAATAAAACACATCATTATTTCACTGATTCCTCCCCTTAAAGCAGTTCCCCTAAACCCTCCCAATTACTCTATCATCTGAACTTAGTTTAATGAACTAGACTGAAAACCTACAAATGTTTCAATGGTCTTCTTGCTGTATACTCTCTATCTCTATTGTCTTCATTTCAACCTGCCAACAATATTTCTGTTGTCCGCTCTCATCATCTAGGCATTTTATTTTTCTTTCCACAAGACCCATTTAAAAACATTATCTGTAACTGGAATTAAAATGGCCATAAACTGTACAAAATAATACAAATGTCGACAATTTAGGCTTTCGCCTCCAACCTTTGCAAGATGTTTCTATAAACTTGTACAAATTGGTAGCTATTTCTTCATTATCATGATACTGTAGGCACTAGGCAGTCATTCGGGCAACAGTACACGTAGCCATATTTTACATATCAACTTTTTTAAAGCTTGCCAGCTTAAGACTTGCCAGCTTCAGACATTTAATTAGGGCTATATGCCACAATCCAAAGATCCTGAGGCCTTTTGTCCTTCAGTACATAGTGCCAGAGTTGTCTGCCTATGCTGTTCTGCAAAAAAAAAAAAAAGTCAAAACCCTAAAGCCTTTGTAATACAAGAATTAAAAATGATTCCTGCTGCCATTCTCTTGTTAAATCCCTCAATAATCACAATCGCATAGCAGTTTTGAAACTTGCTACTCAGACCTAACTTTGCTGTTTCTGTAAATCAAAACCTTACTCCCTTAGCTGAGCCTTTTGGCAGGCAATCAGACTTACTTTTTACCATTTATGGTTCTAAAGTCCATCCAGTGTTTTATTTCCCCCTGTATATTAACTGCTTCATTATAATAGTCATTCTTTCCTTTACCAGATAAAATTATTTTGTATATATATATATATACACAGAAATACAGGCTGCTTTGGAAAACAACAATGTGGTTGTTTCGAGGAGCACAATATGACGATACTTGACCATGGTCGACTTGCCAGAAAGAAGCCTTTGCTGTGCCAATGCCACAAAAAAAGCCGGGTAACAATATGCCCCACAACACCTTGACACGCTTCAGAGCTTCTGGCACACTGTAATTTGGAGTGATGAGACCAAAATAGAGCTTTATAATAAATAAGCGCTATATTTGGAGAGGGGTCAACAAGGTCTATAGCAAAAAGAATACCATTCCCACAAAACTGCACATGGGACGCTCTTGGACTTTCCAGCATGACAATGACCCTAAGCACAAGGCCAAAATGACCATGCAGTGGTTACAGCAGAAAAGGTTGAAGGTTCTGGAGTGGCCACCACAGTCTCCTGACCTTAATATTATTGAGCCATTCTGGGGAGATATTAAATGTGCAGTTCATGCAAGACTACCAAAGACTTTTCATGACCTGCAGGCATTGATGCTGTCATTGATGCAATACACAATATTAAGAACTAAGGGTATGCAGACTTTTGAAAGGAGGTCATTTCATTTTTTTCTTTGTTGCCACTGTGATATATATAGGAGAGAGAAAGAGAGGAGAGAGGGACAGGAAAGAGAGAAAGACGAGAGAGAGAGAAGAAGAGAGAGAAAAGAAAAAAGAGAAGTGAGAGGAGAGAGAATAGCATCTTTTATGTCCGTTCCTTAAGAGATGAGAAATAAATGGAAAAAAGCAAACCCATCTGCTGTAGTCATTAGCCACTGAGTGGCACAAGTTCAGGAGCACAAAAATGTTCTTTAGTAGGATTCTAGATAACAGGGATTTACTGGAAATGCTGATCATTAGAATTGGGAACAGCATGAAAAATTCAGATTTATAACATTGGTAAAATAATATCTCTAAACACCTTCCAGATGCTGGTGTTTTATTAATGTTAGATATCAGGTTTTACTTTAAATGCAATTTATCATCCCGTGGAAGTTATTTGAACAAGTAGCACACTTACCAAGTATGGCCCAAGGTGCAAAACATAGTAAATACCATTATAGGGACTAGTCACAATAGTCCATTCTTAATAGTATGATACATATTAGTCATACTACCAGTAATGAGTTCTCCATGGTCTAAAGTAGGTACTATAGTTTATTTTTAGAACCATTTGACTGCCTCCATTAGCATGTCACTGCAGTAAAATCCTTAAAAGCGTCTCACGCTCAGCGCATTCATAATGCTCCCAGGTAAGAAACCAATGCATGTTATTCCAGCAAATGCCCAAATACAATATATATGATCATACTTTTTTTTTTTACTAAATTGTATTTTATTCACATCAAAACAAGTAACTTTGTACTACATTATTATTAATATTTTTAATAAAATGAAAAATAATCTCAAAAGTGGTATCATTTTAAGATGTTTACTTAAAGCAGTGAAAAATAAAATGTATTTCTAAATAAATCAATTTATGAAAAGAAACCATCAAGTGATACGCCACTTTATTAGCCTAACCTACAAGCTTTATTATTTAGTCTTCTGTCTCACTCTTGGCTCCAGCATGTCACCTACCTCACACAGAGTGTAAACGAGCAAGGATGATGAATCTCAATAGTACATCCTTGAAACATATTTACAATGGCTTGTTAACTCAAGTATGTGTGAACCTATTTACCACTGAGCAGTCTAGGCATGGAAGGTCTTCTGCAGACCATTTGAGTTAAGGAATGGCTAAATTTATGGTCGCAGACAGCGAATATGACCTGATAATGACTGAAGAAAGGAACACATACTTTTTCTGTGCAATATATCCCTGCAGTTATTTACACAGCATATGTCTAGCATGTTTCCCAGTGAAGTGGCTTGTCGGTATGACATACCCATGCTTTTTATTGCATTCATGTGGCCTATGAATGGATCATTCTTCACCGGCAGTAAATCTCCCCAAAATACCAAGGGCGATTGATTTTTATCTTTTTCAAAACTAACCTTTTGACTTTCTCTTTAAAACAGAATTTCCAAATGTTATAATAACTGCATCATTTAACTGGAACCAAACTTTCACGTCAACGATGACGCACACAAAAAGGTCCACACAAAACAATACTAATACTAGGGGTTAATTATTTCATCTATAAACAGACTTCTGTTTTTTAATGATTGGCCACACATCTAGACAGAGACACAGACTCTGCTTGTCTACACAATTTATTACACCAGTGAAGATCTAAAGATTTATCGCAAAGGCTTGCAAACAATTGGAGTACAGAAACCTAAACATTGGATAAAAAATATTTTTCGGTGGGTACTGTAATTTGAATATTTATTGTGTTAGAAATGAAATAAGCAGGGCTGGAAAAATCTACTATCTACTCATCCACTCGAGAATGAGTGGTAGAACAGGCTACTCCCCCCACCCTTGCGCTGAGCTCCTACTCAGTTGTCTGAAAAGATTATTTTAATCCTTAAATTCTACTGTTCCATGCTTTAGCAGTCTGTCAGATTTCAATATAAGATTCAATACCTTGAGAACTGATCATTTCTAACTAAATTGTTACTTTTTAGCAACTGTTTTACTTCTCAGTAAGGGTTGCCCTTATTAATTATTAAACGCCTAATTTGATTCTCAGACAAGGAAAATCCTTATTAATGCAGAACCCTTTTATATTCCAATAATATTACTGTTTTAACCACCCTTTGGGTTGGGTAGGAAGCACTACTTTTTATTATTATTATTATTATTATTATTATTATTTGTTTAATAGTTTAAGTTGTTCTTAGGCAGTTGGGCATAATGGAAGTCGTGACCAAAGCTTAAATGCTAGGGTCTTGTAGGGCATGGATAAATTAACCTTACGGAAAGCCATTGAGAGGGTAATAATAAATAAATACAAAAACAATACACATAATAAATAGAAATGCTAATCAACTTAGTAATTCAACTCACTGATGAATCAATTACATTATAGATGGTGTGAGTGTACATAATTTTGGTAGAGTGATCTATGGGGTTTATTCAAACAACGGTTGAACTGATCTTGCATTGTGTATAATTCAATGAGACTTTGGAGAACTCCCACTAATTTAGTAAAGCATAATACAGTGACAGCCTTCTTTCAACAGAAGCTCAATGGGGTTGGCTCTTAATACTGTCTAGTCAGGCCAAGGAGTTGAAACCACAACTCACCTGTCAATTCTCACTTTAGTGAATAAGCCCCTATGTGTTCTGAATCACTTTGGTTAAAGGTAAAATAATTTGAGTGCATGGGGCGGTGATAATGGTGGCTGACATAGGCTACAGAGTTAGGATGTGTTAATGTTTTGTTCACATGGCACAGTGTGGGCAAGTTAGTTTTTCCCGCTGCCATAGAGTTGAGCATTTATTGGGAAACCCAGGTACTGTTACATACAAGTGTGCCTAAGTTGGCCGTGCGTAATGCATAGCTAATTTCTTTTTACAGAAAAGGTGCTCCTTTTCTTAGCACAGATACTTGGTTTAGAAGCCGAGCCATTTTATTTATTGGTTTAGTGCACTGTATTTCAGTTAGGACCTGCCACTCATGAGGTGTTTTGATGTGGCAGGTGAGGTACAAATCCTAGTACTAAACAGAGGGCTGGTGGGCAATTGTCCTCCTGGCTGCTCTAAGCATTTAAGGGTTTGAGGCCTTTACCTATTTACCTACAATAATGAGGGCTTAATTCACATTCTGGTTGGGTCCTTTCTATGCATATGGCTTTTCTGTAAAAGTGTTTTAGAAAGGACTGCATAGTGTTCATTGAGCACATCGTCTGACCGTTATATCTTAAGCTTTATTATTAAGCCAATTGGATGGAGTCCTGATAATTTGTCTTTCTTTGATTAGATTAATTGCAGAGTGTGAGGGCTACTTTTATCAATGTGGTGACATTGTTTTAGTAACTATTAAACAACAGTTAGCATATGTGCGTAATCCCCTATGTATGTTTAATATGATTTTACTAATAATTCATTATATTAATAATTTTATTATTCAAATTGTATTGCATTACAATCAGCAGCCAAAAATGTATATGTAGGATAATACTAAACATAAAAATGATTGTGTACACTGAGGCAAATATCAAGAAAAATGCCTAATTTAGAGAAATGCTAAATAACAAGAAAACAAAATAATAACGTAACTAGGCGACCAAACAGAAAAAGTACAAGTTGTAATAATTTAAACTTAATTATACTTCTATTCAAGAGCAAAGTGACAGAAGGTTCATGGTAAATTTGCTTTGTATTAAGAGAGAACAAAACAAAATCATAATGAGTCATATTATGGGTGAACATCAGAAATCTGCAAGCTCTTTTTACATCTAGTGCTTCCTTTAATTTTGTTAATGGGTTCTCAGGAAGAAAATCACTGATAAGAGTATTAACAATTGTAAACTGGAGATTATCGCTAAAGTGCACAGCTAGGAGGTCAAGTACATCACGAAAGCATCTGGCTCCAAGTGAGATTAATTATTGCAGAATCAGGCCATTCCTTGAATGTACTTGCACAAGTAATTCATTTTTGTCACAGTAGCATTGTAACCCGTGCTACTTTTCTAATTAACACCTAATACGTAGCACAACGTAAAAGTGATGTTTTCTGAGCCCCTCTGCCTCTTGATCACATCCCATATGTTCATGTTTCTTGGGGAAGGACTATCCTTGGGCCACAATCACTGGTGGTCTAGGGAGGCACATATATATCACAAGCAGGAGTCCTGAGCCTATCGCAGTTGTGGACAGGCGAAGTACTCAAAATGGTAAAACGGTAAATTTTTAGGTTCATAACCAGAAAGTGCTTCCTTTTTATGTGTGTACAGTGTAAGGAATGCACGTGGGATTGGGATTAAATAATAATGCTTACATCACATTTGGAAGACGTACTTGACAAAACTTTATGCTCTAACCAGCACATTAAGCAAATAAACCTTAGCAGATCCATCATTGTTTTCCTTCCTCTGAAGGTTTATCCACATCCCAAAAATCAAAGTCATAGACTTTTAAGAAATTGAATGAGGCAAAAGAAAGAATCCCTTTTGCAAAGGCTCTGGCCATTTAGCTGCTCTGTGAATGATGTTTCTAATTCTGCATTTAGTTTAAGTTTGACATTATCCCATCCAGTTCTCAATTGTAATGCAAGGGTTGAGGATGAGGAACATAAAAGCCTTCATGAAACCCCCTAAACAAATCCAAAATATAAAAACTGTGTGTATATAACCTACACGTCTATATTTCTAAACTCTTCAAATAAAGTATTTAAATATTGTAACCCTTTCTGCAACCTCACCAAAGTATCCAACATTACTTTAAGTACAGCATATCCAGTTTTCTTTTGGACAAAGGTTTTTAAGCATAAATCGAGAAACTGCAATAAACCCCAGGGATTAAAAATAAAGAAGAACAAGAAGGAGCAGTATTATACATTTAAAACTGTATCTTTCTGCATTTTCCACGATATATACCATAATATCTATGTTTTATTAATTTATCCAACGTCTGATGAATAAGAAAACTATCATTTTAAAAATTGTATTTGTTTTTCCAAATAACAAAGCATTTGATAAAATGAATTCTGTGCAGCAGGGATTGCTAGTAATTTGTACTTTTTTTTAATCCAAACTCCCAACATGCATAGGCATTTGTGTGGTACAATGGGAGTTACAGTTCCCTGCACCTGGAATACCAAAAAGTTGGATATTCAAGTCCCATGGTGACTTAACAAGCACTTCACTATGTGGGTTTTATGGCTTGTTAGCGAAGGTATGTAGAAGGTCACTATAAAATGATTTCATTGCTTTCTATGCCAGCTAAGCACTGAAGGGAAAAGGAGGAGGGACAGTAGTGGAGGATGGGGAAAAACTGAATAAATAACATTCTTGAATTGTCTTAAACGGAGGCTGTCTCAAAGAATCGGCCAATGAATACACATCTGGAACTAGGCCACATTGCAATTTTTTTTGCCAAATTCCAAAAGCGTGTGCTTAGAGAAAGAAAGATGAGACAAACTGTCTTGGAAATGTATTATATTGCTCTCAAAACTTGGACATGTGAGAGGATTCCCTAGACAGTTCTAACTCATTTAAAGAAGTCCAGAATGCCAAGCTGAAGACATGTTCAGGCTTCGTGGTGACTGTTCCTTTAATTGAAAGGGCTGGGCAGCTCTTTAGTAGAAAGAAAAGGGACAAATGGAAAGAATTAAAAGTAAATTCATGGCTGGAATGTACATTGGGAAGCTGGGTCAGAGTGGAAAAGGGTCTAGATCACATACTTAAGCTCTTCTAATGTCTCCAGTTAACCATTAGAGTACCAGAAAGGGGCTGATGGTGAAACACAATGCTTAACATTTACCCCATGGACTGAAAAGGTTAAGTATCTGTGTGTAATCATATAGGTCCAAGAGAAGGAACATGAAAATCACAGGTAAATAATATGATTCACCAAAGACTACAATTTCTTTGTCACTTGTGTAAAATTGCAAAACACAACCGGCATTTAAAGAGTAATAATCTATGCAATGCAATCTTTATCATGTTGTAATCTTGTACAACTGGACTAATGGAGAAGAAGGAAAGTGGCCATTATATTAGTGGCTAATGTAGGTGTGGCCTCTATCAATCTGGAATAGGGTGCCATGTGGACAAGTTTACATTTTGTATAACACTACACTTCAAGTCTCCACAGAGGAAACACACATGTGATCATTTATTATTATTAATACAACTGAATAACTATTTCTTGGCCTTGAATCTGCCTTTAGTTTTAGGATTAATAATATAATAATATTCATAATAAAGGCTTATATACATGAATCATATGATAGTTTTTAATCAAAATATGCCTATTTAAGCCAACCAGAACCATGCAAAAATGTATTACTGCAATACAGAAGCTACTGTATCATCATACATTTGTTACCTCTATTCATCTATGATTTTCCAAATTTCCAATAATGCTAGTTTGGATAATTGTAATTTTTATACCCTAGTTTCCTACCCTAGTTTCATATTTCAAACTCTTAATCTGTATATATATATATATATATATATATATATATATATATATATATATATATATATATATATATATATATATATTTATATATATATATATATATATATATATATATATATATATATATATATATATATATAACCTCATTATACAGTTCATTAGAAACTCATTGTACAACTGTATAACACAATGCTGATATGCCAAACCTATGGGTTTTTACATGTGGGTATATGTGTAGGACCCAGGGACTCCACTTTGTTTATAATTACGAGTAGGAGATTTCCAGCGTTACTGGAAGCGTTACTCTATGGAACAGCACTGTCAAAGATATTACTACAAAAAACATTAATTTGTGCAGGAGTTTACAAAAATGTACATGCAAACTCCCTATTTGGCGAATAAATGTGCTTGTGATTTAAGCTTGCACTTTAATAAAATACCTATTTTTCTTCCTTGTATCATGCACGAATGGAGAAACCTAATATGTGAGCGCCACAACCTATAATCTGGTTTGACATTTGCACTCAAATCATTAGGTCTTATAACCAAATAACAACCACGTAGTTGTAGATAGGTCAGTGGTAGGTCAGTAGGTCAGTGGTATTTCTATAGTTGGAAAATGTGAGTAAAATAAAACAATGTGCACTATGATTTAGATATTCATTTTTACAAATTTGGTTCAGAACTCAACTCCCAAGGCTGGCAAGAGCTGACATTTAAGAGGAGAAGATGTGTACCTTCACTGGTAGCCACATTCTTCAGTGCTTTAGTCGGTGTGTAATCTGTACTGGAGCTCACGTCGGATGAGATGCTTGAGCTGCCTTTGCCTAAAAAATGATAGGAAAAATAACATAAATACAACGAAAGCTACAATATATGGAAAACAACCATTTATTAACCCCTTCGCGACCTTTGCCGGTTCAGGACCGTCATGACAAGAAGGTCACTAAATGACCTTTGACGGTCCTGAACCGTCAAAAAGTTAAATAAGCTTAGAAAGTGATCAAGGATCACTTTCTTCGCTTAAACGGCCTTGCTGCAATGCCTCGATGTCGAGGCATTCAGCAAGGCCGAGATCGGCATCGGGGGCCATGTCTGGCCCCTCCCCGGGGCGTCAACAGCCGCCATACATTGTATGGCGGCGGACGCCCGTTTTAAAAGCGTTTAGGAGGCGATCAACGATCGCCTCCTAAACTTAAATGGTGTCGCTGGAATGCCTCGATCAGGAGGCATCCAGCGACACCAAACACTTACCTTTAGGTGGGCTGTGACCGCTCCGGAGAGCGGTCACAGCCGCAGCTGCTGGTGATCTTCGCCATCAAGTAAGATGGCGGCGGCCCGGGAACTACAACAATAAAGACGAAAAAGTTCGCTAGAGGGTCTCCAGACCCTCTAGAGAACTGGCTCCACTTGCTGGTTGAATACAGGTACTGCATTCAACCATGCAAGTCAATGGAGCCCAGCTTTCTAATCACTATGTGATTAGTAAAATATTCCAAAAAAAAATAAAAAATAAAAAAATGGAAAAAAAAAAAAATGTGCTAACATTTAAAAATAATTATGCAGTGATGTCACTAGATGAACCATCCAGTACCAGCACAATGTGTAAAAAAAAATATAAAAAAAGTATTAAAAAAATAAAAAAAATAAAAAAATAAAGTTTATTATTTTGAGCAAGTGCTAAAATTTCTCAAAAATCTCAGAGTTAAAATAAAAGCACTTCAAATACCCAAGGGGTGTCTAATATATAAAAAAAAATGGCTGATGGGGTAAATTGGAGTGGCCTAGCTCACAGATAGGGCATAGGTACAGACTGACCAAAATGGAGAAAAAAAGCGCACTTCCCAAATGTGGCATTTTAAATCTGAAACAACCCGACAAACCCATGCATGTCGGGTATCACTGCACTCAGGAGATGTTCCTGAACACATATTGGGGGGTTGTTTGACAGTGGCATATACCAGAACCTGTATATCTATAACTAAAGTACAATTTGTGTGAAAAAAAATTACTATTACAAAGTTTGACAAAGTGTAGTTCTATAATTGGTGCATGGAAAGGGTTAAAATAACAGCATTCGGAATACCCTGGGGTGTCTAGTTTTCCAAAATATATGGTTTGAATGGGTTAAATTGAGTTAACCGGCTTCAAAGATATTCCAAAGAGGAGATGGAGGCAGAATGACCAAATGACCACCTGGATTACGCATGCCCCAAAAGTAGCCTTTTACCAGCCAAACAATCTGACAAACCCATGCATGTGGGGTATCGCTGTACTCAGGAGATGTTCCTGAACACACATTGGGGTGTTGTTTGATAGTGACATATACCAGAACCTGTATATCTATAACTAAAGTACAATTTGTGTGGAAAAAAAAATAAAAAAAATTACTATTACAAAGTTTGACAAAGTGTAGTTGTATAATTGGTGCATGGAAAGGGTTAAAATAACAGCATTTGGAATACCCTGGGGTGTCTAGTTTTCAAAAATATATGGTTTGAGGGGGTTAAATTGAGTTAACCGGCTTCAAAGATGTTCCAAAGAGGAGATGGAGGCAGACTGACCAGATTTGTTAAAAAAGATTTGGAAATCATAAAACGCTGCTTGTACTTATTGCCCTATAACTTACAAAAAACAGCAAAAAAACATAAAAACATTGGGTATTTCTAAACTCAGGACAAGTAGTAGAATCTATTTAGCTAGTTTTTTTACTTGCTTTTTTAGGTGAGTAAAAGATTTTTCAAATAAAAGTCATAAAATGTCTTTTTTTTCAATTTTTCACCATGTTTTTTTTATTTTTTTTATAGTAAATAAGATGATACGATCAAAATAATGGTATCTGAAGAAAGCCCATCTTGTCCTGAAAAAAACAATATATAACTTATGTGGGTACACTAAATGGGTGAGGAGAAAATTACACCTGAACACAAGCACCACAAAAGTGTCAAAACAGCCTCGGTCCCACAGGGTAGAAAACGAAAAATGAGCCCGGTCCTTAAGGGGTTAAAGTATGTTTCTTATTGATCAAAGCAAACATATGCGGTTTATCCGTTATATAGTACGGTAATTATAATTCCTTTTACTAAGGCAGGAATGGTCGTTAGTCTACTAATGTTCAACAACACTGTTTTCTGATAATAAAACGTTTAAGATTTTAAGTATGTAATATGTATCTACATATGGTTATTAACACGATATGGTTTATAAAAACTCTTTCACGCCATGTTTATACAAAATGCCATATCTGACATTTTGAACATACTGTACGTTAGTGTTGCTTATCAGTTTAGCAAGAATGCCTTCCAAAACTTGGTGCTAGCTAGATGCTTTTCCATTTGGCTTAGTGATATGGTCGTATGGTCACTGAGATGGCCATTTTTTTTCCACAAGTCATGTACAGTAAACCTCAGGGGTAGGCACCAACATTGCTCATGGTAGACATTTACTATGCTCTGTGGTCGACAATCTAACAATGTTCTATGGACCTTCACAAACCTTGTCATGGACAAGGATTTGCCTATCCCTGGTAAACATGTTGGGGATCTACACATGTAAAGTGCCGTTTGTGGGATATATGCACTCAAAGAAGGGAATCACTTGCCTAAGTACACATCCCACATAATGCAGGGTAACAGCAACAACACATATATGTCTTTGATAAAATGGCAGATGTGGTCATCATCTTTAGTTTTTGATGTTCTAAGATATGGAGCAGAGTAACATGTATATATATATGTAATACTAGCTTAATCCAAGTAAATTCAAAATAACATATACAAAACTTATATTTATCTAGAACTTATATGTCATATAATATGATCTGTGGATATTTAAAACTGTGAAATGTTTTTTTTTTTTTTTATGAATTGCCTGGTTTTAGATAAGGCAAAAGGGCATGGGGTGTTGTTGCTGGTTCATATGACACCAAGTAGGAGTTAACTGTAGAAGGCTGACATGTTCGCTTATCTCCTGATATAGTGTAAGGTTTTAAGTCACAGTTAATTATGTCATCTTTGCTTAGTTGAAAGAAATAATTCACCGACTTAATGGCACATTTACTGAGGTAATGAAGCAAAAAACAGAGGCCAGTATAAGTTTAAGAAATGTCAGACCAATTTCCATGTGTTAAAACATAGATAATTTTTGGACATTAGCAAACCCCAAACCCAAGGGAAACAAAGAATCTGTTACAGGACAGTAAGCGGTGCGTTTATAAGTACAATGTTGTCAATATTGTGTAAATTTAGAAGGTTAGTTTATTTAATAAGCAGTGGAGTATACTAACCTAAGCCAACTAGGCCTAAGGCAGTACGAACAAGAGGGTATTTGACTGTCTGCTGTAAAACAGATCGCTTTATTTGGTGATGAGACTCCCTAGTACGTTGATACTTAATGGCTTGGTTGGGGAAACACTATGGTAGTCGGGGGTTCGCCAACACAACCTACATAGTTTCCTTACCTGATTCCATGGCTCCTTCTGAAGTGGATTGTGTGCACAGAGGTAGGTCATGAATGGCTGTGTCCATGGGCGTAGGAACCCCTAAAAATCTGGGGGGGATAGCATTTTTTCTGGTAGGGTATACCTGACCATTTCACCAACAGGGACTTTATGACATCACATTATAAATACATAGACATTAATATGAAGTTGGTCCCCCTTTGGCGCTATAACGGCTTTCACTCATCTGGGAACGATTTCCACAAGATTTTGGAGAGTTTCTGTGGGGAATTTTTGCAGCCATGCCTTTATGGACCTTGTTTTGTACACTGGGGCACAGTCATGATGGAATAGAAAAGGACCTTCCCCAAAACCGTTCCCACAAAGTTAGAAGCATAGTGCTGTCCAAAAAGGTATATCACCTACAGCTCATAAAACGTTCTACTGGATGAATGGGAGAAAATTCCCACAGAAACAGAAAAATCTTACAACCACAGATGGACCCCACTGGACACGGACACAGACACTACTGTGATGTATTGAAGGAACCATCTAAGACTCCTAACACGTCATGCACACAGGAACATATCCACACACTTAAACACTTGAATAACATACACACGCACACAATAATACACCCCAAAACATTCCTACCCTAATATACCTAGACACATGCCCACCATAACACACCTGGAAACATACTATCATACCCATAAAAACAGATGTGCACAATAACAAACCCACAAACATACGCTATCACACCCAGACACGCAAACACATCCTTCACTTACTCTGCCTACCCCTAGATTAACTCGTGGTGCTTTGTATTAGTGATGCCCTAGACCAAGTAGCACCCCGAAATATTCTCTTGTGTCCGAATGCTGTGACATACAGTGACACACATACTCATTTTAACCAGAAATAGGCCTGGATTTAACCCTAGGTGCCCCTGAGTTAAACATGTGTTACAGGGAATCATAATCTTCCCTTTAAGTACGACATGCCTGCTCATACACACATATACACTATCCATACACACATATACACTATCCATACACACATATACACTATCCATACACACATATACACTATCCATACACACATATACACTATCCATACACACATATGCACTGCCCTTACGCATGCCTGCCCACAAAAACACACACATACACTGCAATTGCCTGCACATACACACTTGCCAGTACTCACACATATGCACTACCCTTATACACGCCTGCCCAAACATACATAAACTGCTCACACACACACACGCCTCCCCATAAATATACACTGCCTTTGCACATACTTACACAGACGTATACACTATAAGACAAATACACTCCTTATATACACACACATATACACTGCCCATACAGACGTACACATATACACTGCCCATACACACGTACACATATACACTGCCCATACACACGTACACATATACACTGCCCATACACACGTACACATATACACTGCCCATACACACGTACACATATACACTGCCCATACACACGTACACATATACACTGCCCATACACACGTACACATATACACTGCCCATACACATACACTGCCCATACACACATACACATATACACTGCCCATACACACATACACTGCCCATACAGATATACACATATACACTGCCCATACACACGTACACTGCCCATACACATATACACTGCCCACACACACGTACACATATACACTGCCCATACACATATACACTGCCCATACACACGTACACATATACACTGCCCATACACATGTACACACGTACACATATACACTGCCCATACACATATACACTGCCCACACACACACGTACACATATACACTGCCCATACACACGTATGCACATACACTGCCCTTATATGCGTGTGCCCATACACACATATGCCTGCCCAAGTGCCCATACACATTCATAGACATTGCCCATATACATGCCTCACTATATATATATATATATATATATATGCCCACACACATATCTACCATCAGACCCCCCCTTGTTTTGCACATCAGACCCCCCTCATTTTGCACATCAGACTCGTTTTGCACATCAGACCCCCCCTCGTTTTGCACATCAGACCCCCCCTCGTTTTGCACATCAGACCCCCCCTCGTTTTGCACATCAGACCCCCCCCTCGTTTTGCACATCAGACCCCCCCTCGTTTTGCACATCAGACCCCCCCCTCGTTTTGCACATCAGACCCCCCCCCCTCGTTTTGCACATCAGACCCCCCCCCTCGTTTTGCACATCAGACCCCCCCCCTCGTTTTGCACATCAGACCCCCCCCCCTCGTTTTGCACATCAGACCCCCCCCTCGTTTTGCACATCAGACCCCCCCCCCTCGTTTTGCACATCAGACCCCCCCCTCGTTTTGCACATCAGACCCCCCCCTCGTTTTGCACATCAGACCCCCCCCTCGTTTTGCACATCAGACCCCCCCCTCGTTTTGCACATCAGACCCCCCCCCTCGTTTTGCACATCAGACCCCCCCCTCGTTTTGCACATCAGACCCCCCCCCTCGTTTTGCACATCAGACCCCCTCCCCCTCGTTTTGCACATCAGACCCCCTCCCCCTCGTTTTGCACATCAGACCCCCCCCCTCGTTTTGCACATCAGACCCCCCCCCTCGTTTTGCACATCAGACCCCCCCCCCTCGTTTTGCACATCTCTTACCTTTCTCTTCTTCTCTTCTGCTTTCTGCTTGCTCTTCCTCCTCCCCTTCTGGTGGTTTGCCGCTCTAGTGCAGTGCAGCTGCGCAGAGCTGTTTCTGCTGAGCGCCGGGGTTGGGATATAAACGTCATATCCCATCGCCCGGCACTCAGTGACAGACAGCACACCGGTAAGTGTTGGACTGGTTAGGGAAATCCCCAACCAGTCCTGCACGCTGCAGCTGCTGACCGGGCAGCTGTGCACCGAGGGCACTGGGGGGGATTGCTCTATTATCGGTCCCCCCCGTATGATTTCCTGGGGGGGATCTGTCCCCCCCGTCCCCCCCGGTTCCTACGCCCGTGGCTGTGTCACTGCCCGTAGGTAGGGCCTAGGGCAGTAACCAACAAAAATATGTTTCTGTAGATGAATCCTAATGATTCACTGTATTAGTTTGGCTAGCCTACACAAACACGTCACACTTCTCTGGGCACCCAGCGTTAAAATAAAAAAAAAAAACTATGTATTTTTTAAAAAAACCTTAATGTTAAACATTAAGTAGATCAGCTTTATTGTTTTTGTGCACGGGTTATAAAATGTGAATAATAAAACTGAGACATATTTTGTCACTTGAATAAGCCTGTAATCAGAACAATGTCCACAGGAGATTTCCATGGTCTGTAATTTCAATCACACATTCCTGTGGTTTCTGTGCTATGTCTGATCTGTTATAAAGCAGAAAGTAATCATGCTTCCTGAAGATATTACACACATTGATTCTGAAATTATGCATAGACACACCAACATAATTACCGTTATTTGAAACATTCTTTAAAAATAACATCCATGTATTATACTTTTAAATGTATGCTAATGTTAAGTTGTATAGCATTACGCTACACTACATATACAATATGTATTCTATGTAGTTTTTGGAATTCTTGGTGTAATTATGGTATGTGAACCCAAGTTTACTACGGAAAATATGCAAATATTAAAGGCATGTTTGTTGTGAACTCAGCTGTAATGGAATTACACCAGCAACTTTTAATGAGGTTAGTCGTCTATAAACCACACCAGGGAATTTTCTCCTCTATATTGTGTGTAGTGCACATTAGTATCAGGCATGCTCCCACCAACATAGCCTATTAATGCACTGAGCGATGAGGTGTAATAGAAGAAGATTCCGGAAGAAAATAAAAATATACTGTATATATATTACATCCATGATTTATATAGTAATTTAGGTAAAAAAAGTCTCTCAAGTTCAACCTTGTTGTTGATCACATTGAAGTGATTTACAATTGCACCTAATAATAATAGCTTGCAAGCAGGGCCCTACACCTAATGTATCAGTTTGTTTTAGTCTGTCAATTTTCATCTTATTTTACCCCTTGGATATATATTGTATTAAGCGCTGTGTAAATTGTCTGCACTACATAAATAAAAGATAATAATAATAATAAAGGGAGAAATTTCCTTCCTGACTCCAAAATGGCAAGCTATAACTAATCTTATCCTTATAGCCATGCATAAATGATATAATATAAATAAAACAGAAATATAACATTAGGTATTTGGCAATCAGTGTTCAGATTAAGGGATTGCAATTTCAGTCATATTAGACAATACGGAAGGCTAGGAACATTTCCACTCACCATCTACACAATGCATTTCTGAAGATGAAGCATCAGCCTTGTGAACTGAATATGAAAGTGAATGATATCACGGATATAGTTATGCATTAATCAGATTAAACCCAGACCTTCATATTGAATAAACTCCCTAGGGTTGACCTTACTTAGTGTATAATCAAGTGGGTGAGCTGAAACCTTACAGCTGTTCAACAGACTAATGGTTTACTGAATGGAAAAATTGTAACTTGCTATGGATACAATATGCAGTAAAGTCTATCTGTTACATAGGCTAAAAGTTATATCATGTTTTGTTATATATGTTGCATAGAAGAGAAATAATCCAAGCCTTTATTGTGTTTTGTTTATCTACTCATGGAGCCATGTTATACATTCAATACATTTTTTCTTACATGCCATTAGTAAGAGCATACCTCTACCATATGTTCTCGTATCCAACTTATAAGTGTTATACAAGAAAAATCCTTTTTGAAAAACCATTGACAATACATAAAACCATGTAGGTGGCAAGTTTGCAATTGTAGAATTTGATGTTCTAGGATCGAAGTTTGACACCAAAAGCTTCTTATGTACCTTTAAACATAAATGCACAGTATTTATGGACCAGAAATTAAACAAAAGAGTTCACGGGAACCTATGATATGGTAACAGGCATTACACCTATGTAGTAGCTGCCAGTGGAGTCTATTTTATTTTGAAAAAGTAGTGCTAGAAGCCAAGAGTGTCTCACAGTGGAGCTCCTAGAAAATCAAATTAAAGATTTTAAATTACTGCCATAAAGGTGCCCTTATCCCCAAGATTTCCCTTTACAGTCCAGTCCTAAACTACAAAGAAGATGAGAATCAACAATAATCCACAGGACACTGTGCTGTTTGGCAGGTTGCTACAACTACTGGGGAATTATGGAATCCAGAGTAGTCATCGTCAGGAAAGGTGGTTGACCACACTCAGTTTTAACCTCTAGTCCAGGTTCACTGTTGTACTGGCTGTTGCCCAGGTTTAAAAATGTAGCTATAATAATATTACACTCCATATGTGTTGATTCCAAGTAGATTTATATAGTTTTATATAAAATATGAAAGAATGCTGTGCTCACCAATCATCATTACAAAGTATATTTATAACACTATATACAATATTACAATATGATGCTCCTAGTAAAGTGGTATTGCAAAATTAAATACACAACAACAAACAGCAGCTCAATGTTCCCTCACCAAAATTCAGCGGTCCGATTTCATATTTTAAGTAACACAAAGTCGCATGATCATATAAAATAATATAGTTTAGTATGCAGATCAGATTTGGCCCAGAGTTCACTCTAAACGACAAGCATATGTGTAGATGTTTGCAAAGGATGATCATATTGCACTTCATGGCATAGAGACCATAAATTATAATTCACATGGATAATTGAAAACATACCATCACTGAAGGCACTGTCTACTATACAATGTCATAATATGACTCCATTTGATATATTATGGGTCATTTGGCATGACTAACGTACATCTTTAAGTTGGTCAAAGCCCATATGAACAATGTGGTATACAAACACTTTTAGGTTGCTTCTGTCTGAGTATAATTTGGATCACCAAGCTCATTAAGTTACACGTATTACTAAATTGCATTTGCTCAGTGTCAAAGACATGCTGTTCCTGATTTATTTTCCCATAACCTATTGTTCTAATGCCTTTTCAAAGCACAATTGCATGGCAATTGCATAGCACTCTGTCATCATTAAGTCAGGTTGTTGAAGAAACGTCCCTAAAATTGGTTCAGTTTTATCTCTGAAGCTTGGATTTAAGTCGCATGGCAATCACAAAAGAAATTCAACATTTCGCTGTGTAATGCTAGTGCCCTTTAATGTAAATGCACATGCTGTAAGTCAAGGTAGATCAAACCTGTTATCAAATCTGTTATTGTCTCTTGTTTATCTAGTTTTGGATTTTACTATTTTAATGAAATGAAACTGAAATCGATAAAAAGAAAATTAAAAAAAAAGTAAAAGAAAGGGATATTGCCATATCCTATGAATATTATATTAAGATTAACATTCAGAGATTCCATTACTTATGTTAACGCTTATGGTCCAGTACTGGAGTGAACAAGTGATATACCCATTAAGGAGCGTTCACGCTGAAAATAGGGAAGTAGTGAACTTCCTCCACATCCTCTCTTTTCTATGATATCACAGGGGGCTGCACAGGTGTTTCCTACAAGGTCAAGCGCACAGGAAACAATTGCTCGGCATGGATTCTTAAACTTCACCAAAATATATATTTTTCCAGCCTTTTGTTTAAAAAATTTTCTTAACAGACTAGCCATCTTTACCATACCAACACAATGTTAAACATATTTTCATTTAATTTGTTCCCTATTTTCGTGTGTTTTTGCCCGATTAATTTGTAGGCTAGCATTGAGCGTGTAAAAAAATGAAAACGCCAGAGCCAATAAAATGCATTATGTAACTACTGCAAACAAATTGTCTTGCCAAGTATAAATTTACACCAAAGACAATAGGTAGATCCAAGTCATTGTCAAAAAACATGCCTGCGCTAAAGAAAAGTCATCTGTAGATCGAAGTCGCTTCGCTGAGGGATGCCCGAAGCTGTCTTTGAGATTCTATGATGCATGGGATATTAAATGCAGAACGCTCAGGTTTAATGACAAATAGAAAAGTCTGCACAACTAGGTCATACATGCATTAGGGTAACTTTGATTAAAGTTAACTTGACAGTATTAATGTGACAGGTATTTCAACTTTGGCTAGAAGATTTGTGAGTTAGCTAAAGGGCACCTTCATGTCAAAAAGCAAATGGAGCAACTAGAAAATATGATTGTCTCGATGGTATCAAATAACCATGAGTTTATATTAATCATTTAGATAAGGAGCACTTGGGAAGAGTGACCATAAAACAGTCTCATGTGAGATTAATTTAAAGACACAAATTCATGCTGGAGCTATGGAACCTTAAGTGGGGTCATCTTTACCATATGAAGAGCTCATAGATTAGGATGACGCATTTTTTCAGTCTTCAGAGCACCTTGTCAAAGTTGTCAACACATATTAAGTAAACACTTATTAAAAAGACACTCCAGCCATCATAATCACTTTAAAGCTCATGATAGCCAAGTGGCCCCCAAATTATCATTTGCCCTCCTTGCAAGTGCATTGAGGCTTTCTGAAGAATGCTCCCCTATGTGTTTGCCTCTGTTTTAACCCCCAGCTCCTAGGTTTGCAGAAGGTGTATTTGGATTAATATCCTGCTGGTCAAAGCACATTAATTATATATTCACTACCAGCCAGCTCTAGTGGTGCTCTGCATGTATGCACAGGAAGTGCTACTACTGATTTCAAGCAGCCAAGAGTGGGGCAACATGACCATGGACAGGGCCGTCTACTGCAGCTCTGCAGATACAGCTTCTCCTAAAATGAAGGTCCTTTAATATGCATTCATTAACCTGTACAGATAAATTGTTAAGAAAGACTGACCACTTGCCGGTGCGGTTTAAAGTTGTTCATACATTTCAACAATCCAACAAAACAGCTAAAACCAATTATGCTAAGTAAGAATATTAATATTCATCTAGTTTTATTCACATTTTCTTTGGTCTCTAATAACCAGCTAGCATCTTTATTAAGTCCTGAATCTTTTCTAATTTCCAAATTCTTCCAAGTAATGTAAGTTACGCTACGCTTTGCCATTATTTCTCTAAATTTCCCCAAGACATTATCCTACCATCTTTTGCTGTCCCTGTTATAAATGAAATGTCTATGTACGGTGTGAGTTAGTAAGGAGGACATGTTCCTTGTGTAATTTATTCCACGTTTTTATTTACAAATGAAAGTCAATCTTTATTGAAGTATCTAATATTATATTTCGGTTTTATATTGGGTCAATCCTCTGACTAATTAACAGTACAAAGTCAGCGGCATATGTGTTGACAATAGTCTGGTTCAGTGCATCTGTCACACTAGCATTAGGACTATTAACGGGCACTCGTATTGCCCCAACACTAGATGAGCGATAATTGATATCATATGTCACCAAGTAGTTAAGTGGGATTTGTGTGGCATTGCACATCAGATCTAATCATGAGAAAGGCCACTCAAGCTGCTTTCATCAGGGATAAAGTGTCAGATTAATGCTGAATGAGAGAGAATCTTAAACGCAATCAGAGATTGCAAAATGATCAGCCACATGTGTGAGAGCGGGGAAGAAAAAGGCATTTATTCTATTTCTTTAAATATCTTGTTAAATATTATACTGTGATATGGACACAATAGTGTTCAGTAATTCAGTGCTTCGGTGTTTAAGAGCAAACTGTCCACATAGTTGTTTTCAGCACTGTATCAATTAAAATCAAGTAAACATATGTTGCTTGTTTTTAAAAAAAAAAATTATATTTTGTTAACCCCTTAAGGACAATAGGGGTTTTTACTCGTAGTATATTGTGGGACAATGGCTATTTTAACATTTTTCGGTGTTCCTGTTTAGCTGTGATTTTCTTCTTTCTCATTTCGTGCTCCCACACATATTATATATTGTTTTTTTCAGGACAAACAGGGCTTTCTTTAGATACCATTAATTTTATCATATCATCTAATTTACTATAAAAAAAATGATAAAATATGGGGATTTTTTGTTAAAAAATTACTTTTTCTCACTTTTTAAACAAAAAACTTTTACTCATCTGCAAAAACGAATGAAAAAACCTGCTAAATAGATTCTACTATTTGTCCTGAGTTTAGAAATACCCAATGTTTTTATGTTTTTTTGCTTTTTTCTGCACGTTATGGGGCAATAAGTACAGGTAGCGTTTTGCTATTTCAAAACCTTTTTTTCCAAATCTGGTAATTCTTCCCCCCATGTGCCATTTCGGGTATCTTTGAAGCCGGCCAATGCAATTTACCCCATCAAGTCATATATTTTTAAAAACTAGACACCCCAAGGTATTTCACATGCTGGTAATTTAACCCTTTCCATGCACTAATTTTACCACCAGCCTTTGTGAAACTTTATGATAGTAAATTTTTTTGTATTTTTTTCACACACGTTGTACTTCAGGTATAAATTTATCGCTCCTGGTATATGTCCCTGTTAAACAACACCCCAATATGTGTTCAGTAACATCTCCTGAGCGCAGTGATACCCCACATGCATGGGTTTGTTGGGTTATTTGGGAGGTAAAAGGCCGCCTTTGTGAGGTGTGTATTTTTTGGCCATTTAGACATCTGGTCCTACTGCCCCCATGTCCCATATTTGGGACACCTTTGAACCCGGCCAATTCAATTTATCCCATCCACTCATGCATTTTTTAATACGAGACACCCTATGGGCATTTGTAATGCCAATATTTTTAACTCTTTCCATGCTGGAATTTTTGTAAAGATAAATAATTTTAGGACTTGCTTATTAATTTTTTTTTAATTTTTTTTGGTGACAGTGGGGATTTTTATATGTTACCATATTATTTTTATTTTTTTAAACATTTTTTTTAATTTTTTTTTAATTTTTAATTTTTTTTTTTTTTTTACTAATCACTCATTAGTGAGCTGGGCTCCATTGACCTTGCATGGTTGGATGCAGTACCTGCATTCAACCTGCAGGAGGAGCTCGAGAGTTCACAAGAGGGTCTGGATAGACCCTCTATGAACTAATTTCTATTGTTGATGCCATCCTGTGAATGACGGCAACGTCATTCACAGGATGGCACTTGTGGTTGCTCTTCGGAGCAATCACAAGGTGATCGGGGTAGGGGGGTAGTGTTGCTGATATGCCTCGATATCGAGGCATGTCAGTAACACCATTTATGCTTAGGAAGCGATTCAGATCGCTTCCTAAGCAGTTTTAGCCGGGCGCCGCCGCGATCTTTCATGATCGGTGCGGCGGCGGCCATTTTTCTTCCGGGGAGGGCTGCCAAGGGCTGCCCTCCCCGAATCCACGGTCAGCCTCACTTGTGAGGCTTCCGTGGATGCTGCAAAGCCGCCGATCGCGGCGAAAACGCCGCGATCGCGGCGATGCAGCTATTTAACGGCAGCCCGTACATGTACGGGCATTGTCGTTAACCCGTTGCACGGCAACCCCGTACATGTACGGGGATTGTCGTTAAGGGGTTAATAACTCAATGTTTATGACATGTGTACAGGTTTTGTGTGTTTTTTATGGCTCAATTTTAAACACTAAGTGGTTTATTGACGAAAGCTGACCTCGTGTGTCAGGTTTTAAACATAGAGGGGAAAATTGCTAGGAAGGTAAGCAAACTCTAAAATGAACAGATTATTATTATTGTTTAACATAGCGCCTTATCCCACCCCGATCAGGGGGTTTCTTCCAGGGGCATTTCCCCTCTGAAGTGTGAGCGTGTATCGCATGCATGCCTGTGACAGCAACAATGTGAAATGTGGCCATAGTGTCTACTTAAGATGACTGTATAGAGTTGCTCTGTGTCCACATACATTTATTAAATATAGGCTTAGGGGCTCAATAACAGATGTTGGTCGAGGGCCCCATTAGAATTAAAGACTTTTGTAATAAAAATAAAGCATCTGAGTACAATTAATTTATAGTGCAACTTTTTTTATGCATGTTGTCATGTTATAAAGCAAACCAATAGTTCATTCTTTCATTAACTTCTCCGAATTAATCATCTTTGGAAGTGTTTAAGGAAACGTATAGAATGTGAACACAGAATAACAACAAGTGATGGAGTATATGTGCGTGCATTGTTCTGCAAACTAAATCTATTCCAACATGTTTCACTCCTCTACTGTTTGTACGAATGGGTGAATGTAAACCTAAACTCACTAATTTTCAGCCTTTGTGTAAATAGTTATGTTATATCAAGCCTTCGGGCAGACAAATATAGTAAATTATTTACTTGCGTCTGTGAACGTGGGTTCTGTTATATCTATGTTTATATGAGGAACAAAGACATTGCATTAATCAAAATAGACTAAACCAAACAAAATACAACAAAAATAACCGTTTATAGGCATCCACGTCGAAACTGCTTAAATATCATGTAAACATAGGCTAGGTGTAAATATAGGATATTTGATTTTGTAATGGAAACGCAACCAATAATGTATATGAAATCGGACTGTCCCAGATTGTCCTAGAGAAGCATAACAGATAATGCTGTGAAAAACAGTGCAGTATGATAAGATGAGTGCATGTATGTAACCTTTTTACCGGAACATATTTGTTGAAATATGCTTTGCTTCTATGAGGGTCATAAAAAACAAAACACAAACACATTAATAAAGATAAACATTTAATTATTCTTTTTTTATATATTTTTAAAGTGTGTGTTAAAGGTCACTAATTGTTGATTGGATTCACCGATGTCAGTGGCCTAAGCTTGTCACTTACAAGTGATCAGTGGTTACAGATTTGTATAAGACTATTTATTTTTCTAACAATTTTAACCTAATAAGTAGTGATCAATGATTATGTCAGCCATCATTAATCTGTCTCGCTGATCATCAGCTAAATTGGTGGGTGCCTCTTATACACAAGTATTAAGGTTATAGCTACATATTATACACAGGCGTGTATCATGTCCGAAACTTCACAGTACTCCTCCTAAGCAGAATACATGACCCATATTGCACAATGTTTAGAATTTGAGGGGTAAAACAGAGTGTATGGCAAACTGATATAAGACCCAGAATCCCTCCTAGCATCTACCCATTCAACTGTCCCTTATTAGCCGGTGTCTTAACTTGCTGTGGGCAAAATGGAGTAGCAGAGAGGTGACATAGAGACCCTGTTTAGTTACAGTTCATTGAGAAATATTTTTCTTTGTAGTTTTGATTTCATTTTCCTAATTATTTGTAACCAATCCTCCTGCCTCATTGCAAAAATAAAAATAACCCTGCACATTTTCAAAATATTGCTGTGTTTTATTTTAATATGTTTCTCATTTGGTGACCCAACATTAGCCTATAATGGACAATCTTATGGCTATGTTATCAAATACTTTTAACTGGCACTAGAGGGCTTGTCACAGAGCCCAGGTTGTAAATCTTGCAAGTGTATGTCATTAGAAGCATAAAAAAACATGCAAAGCAGATGTGGAAACGCCTAGATCTACCTCTGGAAAAAAAGCAGGCCCGAGGGGCCTCCATCTTCCCCTATCTGTTTGAAGCATCTGCACCGGGTTTTTGGTACCAGCAATGTAACTGGCAACTCTACTAACATGCTATCTACAATAAAAACTTTCTCACGTGAGTCTCAGTCATACTCAAGTTAAATTAAGTGGTTAATTTGGAATAGTGCATGTGTCTATCATTTACACATTCAAAACTTTTTACTTTTTGGTCTCTCTCATTACTAACAATCAGACATGATATCACTGCACGAATTTTAAGTCATACTGGGCAGTGCTTAAGCCTTGCCCAACATGACTGAGTATTCCGAGAGTGACGTGCCATCCTAGGAATTTGCACTGGGAGGGCTTGAAAAATTCTACATAGCCTTGTCAGGATTGGGTTTGGAGCGTAAGAGCAGAGGATAGTCCAAAAACAATGTCGGGAACAGTCCAATAGGTAGTCCAAGCTGGGATCAGGAAATAGACAAACAGGGTAGTTCAATAGGAGAGCCAAAGAGAAGAACAGGGATCTCGAGTCCATGGACATACAGGAACCAAAGTTCTTGAACACTGGAGTAAAGTGGTCACAGTGTGAGGGGTTTTATAGTGCTGCAGGTATCTACTCCTCCCCTGGGTTAAACAAGCTCTTCACTCTATTGGTTATCAGAGAGGAGTGATTCCACAGCACCTGGTTCACTGTTTATGTGTGTGAACACTATTGGTGGATAGTTGATGGCGGAGGCAGCCTTCACCACCCCTCCACATGTGTGCAACATTATGCCGATATCTGGGCAACACCTGGGGTTTGCTGGAACTTAAGGCCCCCCTGATTGCGGGCAGACGCAGCTACTACAGACCGTGGCTTCGGCCTACTCCTTTTGGACGGCCTGCAGTGATGGAGGACAGCTGGGGAGAGTAGGTAAGGGTTAGAGGGGCATAACAAGCCTTAGGGGGAGATTAAGGAACCAGGAGGCAAGTGGGCAAAGCCACTTCCTATACCTAAAGTACAAAAAATAACCGGGCAGCCTATGAAAAGCTGTCATAGTCAAATTCTTTGGGCAAAATGCAAACTGGCTACCGTTATGCAAAACAAATGCCATCAAACTAACATCTAAAAACCTGGCACAAAATCACGCATAGTACTTTAAATCTAAGCAGCTTTCTTAGCATACAACAGCCATTCTATTTATAAGCCTTAAGCACTTTCTGATATATTTCTGCCAACAAATTCTCATAAAAAAGATATTAAAATACCAAAAAGCTTAGAAAACTTTAAGGCATACTATTTTCTGGAAACATAAAAAATCCTAGAAACTAAAATTGCATTTTCTTAATATAGCTTTATTTAATGATATGTTTGTTTGCACCTATGGTATATTAAAATGTGCTATTGTTACTTAACAAGAAAATGCACAAATGACTATGGATTTCTTTCCCTCAGATGAGTATAATAAACGTAACCTTTTCAGCAGAGCTGATACGCTTTTTAATAAGGGTTTTATGAGGTGCAAGCTAAGCTCTCCTCATTATTACAGTATTTTAATGGTGGAATATTAGTGTCCACTTATATTTTTTGTATCGTCTGCCTATCATATAGAATATGTTGAGGGAATTCAACTACTTTGTCATATCCATGTATAGGTTTGGAATGCATATCTACAGTTTAATCAATATTTTAAAGGTTTATAATTACATCTCTCTATTTATAAAGGCCTTGTCACTCCAGAAAAGACTTATTGATCTTCACCCTAAGCCCTCCGCAGTGTAAACCCAAATTCCAACCAAAGCTCTGCCAGAGAGTTTTGTGTGCAAGAAGATAGAGGCTTCACGATGATGTTGTATGCAAGCGGTGAGTGGGGCTGCTGTATCATGTTGTATGTAGTGGGAGGGAAAGTCTACTGCAGAACATAGGCAGGGAGAAATGGGGTTGTCATATAGTGTTGGGTACGGGAAGAGAGAAGGTCTGCGATATAGTGTGTGCTGGGAGGAAAGGAACCGCTTGATAATGTTGTGTAAGGCAGGGGAGAGGATGCCAAATGGTGTTGTGTATGGGAGGGGCTGCTGCATAGTGTTATGTATAGGTAGGAAAGGGGATGCCCGATTCTGTTGCATTCACAAAGGGCTAATGCATAATGTTGTGTACAGGAAGGAGAAAAAATGCTGGATGGTGTTGTGTAAGAGAAGTAAGATGGGCTGACACATTGTGTTATCTGCAAGGAGGAGAAAGGGTGCCATATGGTGTTTATGGTAGGGGCTGCTGCATAGTGTTATGTGTAGGTAGAAAAGGTGATGTCCGATTGTGTTGTGATCAGGAACGGGTGACACATAGCGTTGTATGCAGGGAGGAGAGGTGATGTCCAATAGTGTTGTGTATAGGGCAAGCCTGCGGGATAGTGCTGTGTGCAGGGAAAGAGAGAAGAAAGAGGTGATAGATGAGAGGGAAGAGAGAGAAGAAGTTAAATCCTACAGATAGCACACCCTCAATGCAAATTGTGTCTGATGATAACGTTTAGATGTTGGTGCATTGGGCAGTATGTTGTATAAGATATTACATTAAAAAAACAGATTGAGAAACAAATATAGCCTATGAATCAGAATATTATTACAGACAAATAACTGGCTGGTAGTTTGATTTATGCATTTGTTTTCTTTTATTATTATTAATATTAGTATCTAATTGTTTCATCTGAACATCATATTTTATAGGGCAACTCACGTTGAATTTCAATAAAGCTTACTTTTTCTCATTTCCTTTTTTTGGAGACAAGAAGTGCCCATGGAACAAACCATTGAAGGCAGGGGATAGCATCTCTTCTCCATAGTTTTATCTCAGTTTTCCTGCAGTTTACATGTTTCTTAACCTTAAGTTGGCACGCAAGGGTCAATTATGGTACTAAAAAGACTAGAGAAAATGGGCAATTTTAGAGGCCCCTGGTCAATTGCCATTTTGCCCTTTGGTTTTGATAGCCCTTAACCCAAGTGTTAATTGTAAATGTAATTTGTTAATCTAAATAATATTCTGTGCGTTACACATTCTCCAAATAGACTGCATAGAACACTCATAAATGGGACACAGAAAGGACCCATGTATTGCAGATATGCTTGTAACCAAAAATCTTCACACTATAGTAGCGCAGAGAACAATGTATACCATGTTCTACCATGTTGAAGAAATCTTTTTAGTAAGACATTGCAACCTAAACCTGTTAGCCATCATAACACAACCACAATCAAAAGTGTGGTTCTGAAAAGGTGTGATGGTTTAAACTAGGAATGTGCTACAAAACAACAGGATAAGCAAGACTGTGACTGTGTTGGAGCCCTGAGTGTATCCAGAAGGCGGCCACACACTAAAGATGGTTACTACACTCTGATTACCATATGGTATTCACTAATATAACCATACTGAGTACTAAGATTTAACCAATCATCCACAAAAATGAAAAAAAAAAAAGATATTTTGGTGGTCTAAAAGTATAGAAGCCCACATGAATGAATAGCACCTATTATAGGTGAGAATGATACCTTTTGGAGAGCCAACATCATTAGCACAATTATTTTAAAATAACATAAACCTTAAAAAAAAAAACATATTCCCTACATGCGCCTCTTTTGGAGGCAAAATAGATCTAAAAGATATTATATGTGGAATTCTTTATGGTGAGTTTATGATTTAAAACCTGTACCATTTAAAAATATTGAAAACAGATGAAAAATAAATTGGAAAAGTAAATGTATGGAGTAATCGAAGCGGTGAGGGTAGGGCAAGAGCAGAATATATGAAATTTCTTCTATAAATGTTAGTGGTAAACCTTAATGGTATAAATTACTTGCAGTCTCCCCAGCTTTTTGTATATGGTATTTTTATGGCATAAAGGAAATATTAATGGGTTCTGCACATCGTTTTTCCCCAGCTATTAAACTATAAACCGACATTTCCCTCAAAGCTTTACCTGTTAGTAACATAAGAAGCTGGTATCACTTAACAATTGGGGAATAACGGCGTGCTTCTGATTTTAACATTCTAAGCTATGGAAGGGATAAACATATTTCCAAAAAATATATACTTCTAAAGTAAAGTTACACCTACTCATTTTGAAGTCAAAAAAGAAAATAAGTACTAGTTTATTTGGTGATATATCATCACAAAAAAAATAACAGAACTATAGCGTTAAAGATGTTCCATCTCAAGTTGCAATCCCACTCTGTGTGGTCTTCTTCTGAAGACCACTTTAGGATAATGCATTTCTTGGCAATAATGTTATGAATTCAAACTTTTAAGCTTTGTGCCTATGTAACTTAAAGTGTAGAAGTTTAATGCCAACCGCATGTTGCGATTACCCAAACCAGGAAGACAGAATATATTAGGTTATATAACAAAAGTCTTATCTACAATAAACCATGGCTATTATGGATACTAATAATCTATATACAATGTATATACATAGATAAATGTCCTTTTGTCTATGCTTTTTAGATAAAATCATAGACAAAATGTTAAAAAAAGGGAAAATATGCAATAGTTTGTATTTGTAACTTTACTCTTATAGTTACATACATAGAAAACTATTTCTTCCAATTTATCATTTCATTATAACAAAAAGCATAATCAATATGCTATACTTCTGTATAATGTCAAACTTGAATTGCCTCCCTATTTTACTATTTGGTGTAAAACCTTACTGTTGGGTCCATATAGTAAGATATCAAGTGGTCAGTAGAAAACTTGACTCAACTAATTTATGAGAATATGCTTTATAGCAAAATTAAAATTATTTAAAAAGTGTTATTATAATAACCCTGCGGCGGGTGTTTATATCCATCCAATGCCTTACTCCATACCCTATCGCTTATCATTTACTGATGTCGCTGACTCACAAATCACCTCCCATCCCCCAGGGGATGTAATATGAAATCCTTCCTTACAGTCACTGTTTACATGGTGAATCTTGTGGTGTCATCCAAATCTTTCCTGGTTGCATGCAATGGTAAGTATGTATATGTAAAAAAATAAGGCCCCCGACAGACGAGCCTTCACCTCACTCACCAGGACATGCCACCGAGTCTTCCCGGAATCAGAGTACAGGAATACAATTAAAAATACAAACTAACAGCAGATACAAAATGTATATAATGAAACAATGCATTTCACACAATTCTCTCTATCCTCTGTTTTACATACATGCACGATATACAGTTTCCTTCAATTTAAACTACAAACCCTAGTATGTGAAAGGGAGACGTAACCATCCAACGTTTATGGATGACAGGTCTATTTCAAATCATGTGATTTCAAAGAGCCTCTCTTCTTGGGATCCACGCTCCAGTACATAATTGGCTGATCAGACAAGTGGCAACCAGATCAAAAACTGATTTTTGACCTTTATATCTAAAAACAAACAAAAACCATGTAAGCTGTCAAGGCTAGATTTGTCATCTGCAGGATGATTTTATTTTTCAAAAGAAACTAGTCGGTCTGGCATGTTTACCCAGTTGCAATGAAAAGTGGCCTCTTTATATCCTGATGTTATTAAGCATGGTATGGATGTCAGACGCCAACAGTAGATACTTGCAATGCAAAGAAGGACACCAAAACAGTCTTTAGTATTATGTTGTACATTACCTTAGCTGTAACACACTGTGTGTATCATATTGCATAGGACATTTCCATAGATGTAAACAAAGGTAACAGTCTGAAGTATTTATTTAGCATAATGGAACATGAACCCTTAACCCCAACTGTGTCTGGTATTCAGTGTTACAGATGTTTGTATTCAGTCACGTACCCATGTCATTTCTTCACCATTGTGTATGGGCAAGAATGTAGAATATTGTCGAGGGATATTTTAGAACATTCAGAAAACATAAAGAACTAATGCAACACCACTATGCGAAAACAAATGTTAGTTCATTTCAGGGGCAAGATATTTGTTTAAAATCCTTCAGTTTAAAAAAAAGCAGAAACATCCAGAAAAGCCCATGGTTATATATATATATATATATATATATATATATATATATATATATATACTGTATATACAGTATATACAGTAAAGTTATAGGCAGGTGTGAAAGAAATTGCTGTAAAGTAAGAATTCGAGCTGTAAAACGAAACGTTGGAACAAAATGACTTCAATGCATAGTCTTTAATTAAACGTATGGCCCCATTTCTTCCTGTGCTCTTATACCAACAAACCAATAGTCCAGCAAGCAAGCCTTTACTAACATCTAAACAGAAATCAAATATCTAAGGAAAATAGTCAATATACAGTGCATCTGTCATAACTGCAGTATTGTGTGTACCAGATATAATAAAATTTGGTTACCTAAAAGGTGATAACATAAATCCAAGATACTTTGCTGACAAAGCACTTCTGTACCTAAAACAAGCCAGCCTCCTGCATTTGTATGCAGTGTCTGTATTTTCTATTACATGAAACCCTTCCAAGTTGGCTGACAAATCACAATATTGGCTAGCATATTCCTACCATATAAATATCTTGGGATGATCTGTGGAATTAGTATAACTATCTGGAAGTCATTTAATAGCGCATGTATGATTGCCAGGAGGTCTGCTGAAACATTTTTTTGAAACATGAACATACTTGCCCACAGCAATTTACTTCCCAGCATGTTGATTTATACCAAACAAATAATAGTAATTTTAAATAAATTATTGGATATAAACATGTACCCACACTGAACAAAGCAAAATTCCCTATTAGTGCTACAACCCTCATATACGTGTAATACACCATACTTCCCAATATACAACTAAACGGCCGATGAGGGACACTTTTTATTTTAGGAGGTATGGTTAGAGATGTGGCTATGGACAGAGCTTTACAGAGATTTTACATACTTATTTATGTAAATAAGTAAGGCACAAAACAATATTTTTTACACAATCCAGGTAAATATTGTTGCATGTAGAACATGTAGAAGTAGAAGATTAATGGTTAAAGCATTTCCTCCATGTGTATGAACTATGTAAGTATTTGATAGCAGATTCATTTTAACACATTTATTTTTGTGTTTGTAAGTATCTAACCAAAAAGGGCAATTCATGACATGACACCCTTTGTGGCTACTCTGTATGTTTGTTTGTAGAGAAGAGCTAGACACATGTACTAGTAAATCTTAAAAGATTAAGAATACAATTAGACTTCATCATCACTGCCAACGTGTCTTGTTGTGTGATGGGATTTCAGAGCCTGTACAATCTTTGAATTGTAACGGTAAACAACTAAATGAGAACAAACTAAATTCATATGGTTGTATTGCTCTTTTTAGGCCTTGTTGATTATACGATATGTAGAACTTGTTCCAACAATTAATGATGTGCAGTATCTTCCCTTTAGGCTACAGAGAATCAAAAAGATTTTCATCAGAAAACAAAATTGCTTCTTCTGTCGAAAATTCAAATCAGGTGAAGCAAGGAGTGCAGAATGAAGTTGTAGAACTGAAATGAACATATTGCAATGTAGTAACTTAATTAAATGCCTTTCATCAACAAATCTCTTTGGTTTCTAATATATGCACTTAATGCATCCTAGAGCTATTATAACATAGCATTTATTGCCATTTCTTATTTTTTGTTTACCTAGACACTCATAATCTTTGTCTGGTCCATCTGTGCGCGGCTGACAGCCATTGGTCAAAACAAGCAGTTACAGTTATGGGCACATGAAGGTTGTTGGTTACTAATGAAACCATGATATTGTAATGGGCTTATTAGATGATGATTTGGAAAGCAGCTATATTCAATCACACTAAATAACTGGGATTACAATATTGCAAATTTTTAGCATTCTCACCAAGATAGGAATATTGCATTCATAGTTAGTTACTCAGCCATCTATTATTAAAAAAAAAATTGAAAGAAGACAGAATACAATAATGATAAGTATGCTTCACTTCATCTTTATGGATAAGACACTCCTTTATAATAGAATGACAACCACATATCACGTAATCTAGAAAATAAACAAATGATAAATTCATCAGAGACAACTAGGCTATACAAACCCAAGTCCAAGGTTAGCTTACCAATGCTTAAAGTTCACAAAATGCCTTCTGGTGATGTATTTTGGAGACAAGAGGAGAAGCACAGGGCTCTCTAGAATAGAGCGGAATATCCAAATGGATAATATAAAAATACATCTTGATTTATTGACCACAGAGAAAGCAGGAGCCTAACATGGCAGCTAATGGTAATTTAAATACACAGACAAATAGCAGGAAACATTAAGCAATTTCCTGTTTGGTAGGTTTGGTTTTGTGGTCTTGTAGGGAAATTCTTTGACCAGTTTTCAGCTACACACCTGCCCTTTGATTAGAATTCCTAAAGTTCATAGTCAGTAAATGAATTAAGCATTATAACTTAAATTTCAAAACTGTAGTACTTCATACAAATGAGTGACTTCCATGAACTGAGTCCTTATTGTTGTATTTTCAGTATGTTTGTCTTGCCTTAATTTGCTACTTCCTTTCTGGCCCAGGTCCTTTAAGTCATGACATCACATGGGAATATGCATGGGAATGTAAGGTCAGGAAGTCCACTCCTTTAAAATGAACATTAGCCTTCATAATTAAGTCAAGCATAATTAACTTTAAACAATGCAATGTGTCACTATATCCATTTTAATCAATGAAGTTGCAATCTTCTGGTTTGATGGGAGACAATGCGTTCAATAGAGTAGACTTTGTTTACAATTGTTTAACCCATTCAGGACCGGCATTCTTGTACCGCGTCTTCCCTTGAAGACCGCAGTTTTAAAAACAAAAAAATTTAATTCCATGCTTGTGATTCGCTTCAAAGCGATCACATGCACGGAATTGAGGAGGAGTGGCTGCTACGGATCGCTGGGGACACCCAGCGGTCAGTAGCAGCCGCCCCTCGCGATCCCGGCGTTCATAGTGACGCTGGATTGCTCATCATCGATGACGTACCTGGTACGTCCTGGTCTGTCGGTGACCTTTGACCAGGAAGTACCAGGTACGTCCCGGTCTTGAAGGAGTTAATTATACATTCTACAGCAATCATTAGGCAACACTTTGGAATTAGTGTTTGTGTCTTAGGATATGAACTTCATCTAAGTTAAAATAATGAACAAACACAATCTGTTTTAAATAATAACAAATTACTGTATTGCTCTTCTCCACATTGAATGCACTACTCAAACATTCACAGTGTATGTAAAAAAAAAAGTGAGCCCCTATGTCAGGCTTGTTGGTAGGTACAAGGGAGTCCAGTATGCAGGACACAGACAAGAGCAAGGAGTTTAGTAGACAAGGCCCACAATCAGCATAGGGTAACAAGCCGGGGTTCGGTACACAGTAAGTAGTAGAGAAATGCAAGGCCCAGAAACAAGCCGAGGTCGGTACACGGAGGGTCAGAAAACCGTTTAGATGCCAAGGGCCTGGGAACAGGAGAGCAGCAAAGATAAGGATAAGCCAGGTCTGGTACACGGAGAGCAAACAGGGAAACACAAAGCTGGCGTATGAAACGACTACGAGGCACAATAACTGAGCACTGAGCAAAGCTCAGTGCTCGATTTTAAACTTGCCACCCGTGACGTCACTCGAGTGTGTTCCTGCTGTTCGGGAACAATAAAGTTATGTGAAAGAGCGCGCGCCCTCTAGCTACAGCCACGGAGGAGGAGAGGACCGGTGATGCAGCACTGGACTCGATACCCGTGAGTTGCAGGTATTCCGGTGAGTAACCTCGTCGGGGTCTGCTGTATGGACCCTGACACCCTAGGCTAATCACATTAACAAAAACATATGTGCTTTGTGCAGGAGAGGGTTAACAGGGCATAAGAAGAAAGAATAGGTCACCTAGCTATCAGGTAGATAGTGGGTTTTATTACCAGTATGCTAAAAATAACGGGGGGGGGGGGCATGATCACCCCAGTGTTAATACCATACAATAAGGGCGTCCAACCTCCAGCCGCTGCAGGACTACATCTCCCATAATGCCAGCTAAGGGGCTGGCTGAGGAGGATGGGAGATGTAGTCCTGCAGCAGCTGGAGGGCTGCAGGTTGGACGCCCCTGCCATACAAGGTACCATAACAGCAAAATATGATGTATTAAAATTTCAGGTAGGAGCTTGCTGCCAGGACATATGTCCATAATCCCAATGGTGAAGTATGGTGGAGGGAGCATCATTATTTAGGGACAGCTTGCCACCATCAAAGGGGCAATGAATTCCCAAGTTTATCAAGGTATCATACAGGATAATGTCAGAGTGGCTGTTGGCCAGGTGAAGCTCAGTAGAACATGTGTATTGCAGCATGACTATGACACTAAACATCAAAGTAAATCCGCCTTTTGGAGTGGCCTTATCAGATCCCAGACCTTAACCCATTAGAGATGCTGTGGAATGACCTCAAAAGAGCCGTTCACATCAGACATCTTAGGAAAATGGCTGAGTTAAGGCAGTTCTGTAAGGAATAATGGTCTAAAATGAACATTGTGCAGGTCTGATCCACAGCTACCTGCAGATCTTATTAAGAGGGCACAATATTGCGTAGAATGAGCACAGACACATATCAGAAAGGCCTCACTGTTCCATCACCATGAAGAAGACAAAGAATGTATATATCTTAGAAGGTGATTTTTATTAATAAAATTCAAATACATTTATACAAAAGAACAAACATATTTCGGGTTTACAAGACTTCACTTGCGCTGCCCCATATTTCTGGAACTCACTTCCACCTAACCTCCAGCTTTCACCCTCCCTCCCAATGTTCTTCATGAAGCATACCCTCTCTGTAGCAAGAACTTTCCTGCTACTAATATAACCTCACAGTACCTCTTCCCTTTCTCCATACCTTATGTTTCTTCTCACCCCATTTCCTCTAGATTATAAGCAATATATTATACATATCTGGCTACAGAACAACTTTCAGCTGTAATTGTGTTCCATTTGAGCCTTAGTGCTAATCGGATGAACAGAATTACTGGCAACAGTGTATTTAAATATGAGTGAGGAGACGTAAGTAGGGGAACCGCTATGAAGGGCTTTGATGGTTAAGAGTCAGGATTTTGTAATATTAAGTAAGGTTAGAGGTGTTAATAAAGCAATGGGAGATGAAGATAACTCTGGCAGCAGCATTCATGGTGGATTGTAGAGGGGCAAGATGGGTAAGGAGGAGACCTATCGGGTATAGGAAATAGTTGTGAATAAGCAAGCAGTATTTATTTTTAAGTCTTATACCAATTTTTTGTTAAGCTTGCCGCCTGCATAGGATGCTAGTTGAAGTTTGCAGCTTGAGTTGTATTAAACACATGCAGTGGACTCCATTGGAATTGTATTTTAGTAGTCAAGCTTGATAAATCTGGGAGTTAACAATTTAGTCCAAGCTGTGCACTGTGTTTACCCCTCAGGTAGGCTATGCTTGTCACATATTTGATCTTACCAGCCATAAGCATATTGAATAAGCTGTCCTTCTAGCTGGATGCTAATCAAAATTATTTCTGTGGGACAAACGTCCATCCCCTGAAGGCAAACAAGGAAATGATCTGACAAACAAAGCAATTACATGTGTTACAACGGAACATCATGACAATGATGTATAGTGAGTAAAAGTAATAGTTTCCCATGTTAGCTGAAGTACAAGGAGAACTACTTTCAAATCACTTCAAAGATATCAGTAAAGTAAAATTCTAGTTACTTTTAGGATTTCAAAATTACCTTCTTAAAGTCCAACATTTTAAAGTGTAGTATACGTTTATGTGTGTTTACATATAAAATGTGTTTTGTTTGAAATCCCTTTGTTAGTATTTGTATCATTTCCATTTCTTCTTTTGTCTTTATACAGATTATCTCTGTTGTGTTTGTGTGCTGTTTCCCTGTTTCCCTGTTTCCCTGAAAAATGATAAAATAATTACATGATTAAAAAACATTTATTTAGGCATTCAACGGTACTAGGAATGATGTTTCTAACCAGGGGCAAGTTAAGATGGTAACCAAGGTGCCAAGTGGGGTCTTGTAACATGAGTCGCTTGACCCACGCAACAGTAGTATGGTGTTAGTATTTCCTATCAGGGTGTTAGCGTGAGTGTGTGTCACAAGTAGATGGAACAGCATCTTTAAACATTCCATTACCAGGACATTATTACAGAGTTGATGCACCCTTTTTTGGTATTACAGCCTAAGAATTCTTTCTAATCAATTATTGGAACATTGCTGTTGGGTTTGCTTCCATTTAGCTGCACGAGGATTTGTAAAATTGAACAATAAGGATTGGCTTGTGGTCTGCAGTATTCCAATTCATTCCAAAGGTGTTTGATTGTGTTAAACTCAGTGCTCTCTGTAGCATGGCCAAGTTATCCCCCCACAATCTCTACAACCATTACTTTATAAAACTGACTTTCATTCATAAACCCGGAAAAGGCCTTCCCAAACTGTTGTCACAGTTGGACCCAAAGAATTGTCTACAATGTGACTTTGTTGTAGCTTTAACACGTCTTATCAGTAGAACTAGGTGGACTTTCATGAATAATGGAAACATCCCCAGATGTTTCCATTATTCTGCCTCAATAATTCTGCCTCAAACAAACTTTACAGATGGCATTTTGGCAGGTTGGCAGCTTTCTCCTTGCATCCGTCAACTCTGTCATCAGATCAGCTGCCAGATGAAGTGTAGTTCAGTAGTTCATAATTGCCAGTGAACATGTTTCCCCTGCTCCAAACCGGCAAACTTTACATAAACGCGCATGAGAGCAGACAGGAAATCTGCCTGCTTTTTTTTCTGATGCAAAGATTAAACCGTTAAATTAGTCATTGGTCTCGTCTTAGATTCAAAATGTGTTAAAAACAGTAAAAATGGGCAAACTTGAGCGACTTTGATCAGTACCTATCAAAAGTGGTCCAAGGGGTGAAGGCTGGCCCGCATGGTCAAATCCAACAGATGAGCTACTGTAGCCCAAATTGCTGAAAAAGTTAATGCTGGTTGTGATAGAAATGTATCAGAACACACAGTGAATCACAGTTTGTTGTGTATGGGGTTGCGTAACTGTAGACCAGTTAGGGTGCTAATGCTGCCCCGTGTCCACTGCTGAAATGTGAGCATAAGAACTGTACCACGGAGCCATGGATGACTGGGTGCGTCGCTTACCTGGAGAACACATTGCATTTGGATGCATCCATGAAGGCTCCACCTTGCAACTTACAGGACTTAAAGCATCTGCTCCTAACCTCTTGGTGACAGATACCACAGCACACCTTCAGAGGTTTAGCTGAGTACATGTCTCGATGAGTCAGGGCTGTTTTGCAAGCAAAAGGGGGACCTACACAATATTAGGCAGGTGGTCATAATGCTGTGGCTGATCGTTGTATCTTTCTATGTTATCTACCACTTTCTCAGTAAAGTTTACACTACTTGATCTGATAATTGCTATTGTGTACGTTGACCCTAGGACTGTGTGGGATGCCAATTAAAACTTTTTTTTTATAAAGCTCCTGAGAAACAGTTCTGGTGCTGATATTGCTTCCACAGGAAGCTAAGAACTTGGTAGTGAATGTTCCAGATAAAGAGATGATTTTTACAAACTTCATTTTATAGGATCTTGGCAATTATAGTTCATCAAATGCTAGCTGCCTCCAACCTCTATTGAAGGCAGAGGATCCTCTTATGTACTCTTTCTGTACTGGCAACTAGTTGCTGTTATTTTTTCAGATTTCGATTCATACTGGTGATTATATTGATTATGGGTACCAACAGGAAAAAAACTCTTTTCAAAAGCAGCGAGGACCTGCAAGCTCTGAACTGCTTGTCCCTCATTTGAGCTTTACTATATACTCTGGAGAAACTACAAGGGTTGCAGAGGTCGAAGCTGCGATGGTGCTTGTTCCTCTCTCCTCATTCAAAGTAGTTTAGAAAGGTCCCTTCCGACCTAGACCGCACAGCTAAAAGTAAACTATTTTGAAATGGCATGGGGAGACAGGAGTGTATTGGGTTCACGTTACACCATGTGACCCCGTGGTGAAACACAAACTGCAGGAGCGGTGAGAGGTAAGCGGGGGCAGGGGTTGTTTGTATGTATGTGAGCATGAATGTGTGATAATGTGAGAACGGATGTGTAACAGTGTGTGCGTGCATGGATGTGTAATTGTGTGTGTGTGAGCATGGATGTGTAATTGTATGTGTGAGCATGGATGAGTAATTGTGTGTGTGTGTGCGCACGAGTATGGATTAGAAATTGTGTGTGTGGGAGCATGGATGTGTACTTGTGTGCGTGTGTAATTATGTGTGTGTGAGCATGGATGTGTAATTGTGTGTGAGAGCCTGCATGTGTAATTGTATGTGTTTGTGAGCATGGATGTGTAATTGTGTGTGTGTGAGCACGGATGTGTAGGTTTTTCTATGTGTGAGCATGTATGTTTAAGTTGGGTGAGATGGAGTTTGTGTTAGAATGAATGCATGCGTGTTAGTGAGTATGAGTGTGTGTAATTTGTGTAAGTATGTTTACAAATGTGTGCCAGAGTGTATGTTGGAAGGGGGGCATGGGACAAAGAAGGCACAGACAAGTCTCGGGGCAATGATGGCACAGGCCATCTGTTGGGGGGCCCCAGGGAATTTTTGCACCAGGGCCTTGTGGTTTCTAGTTAGACCCCTGACTATATATAATTAATTATTCTCCCATTGTATGTTTATGGCCCACAGTGACAGTTTCAATATAACAATCTTGTGATCATAAATACATTTTGTCATGGTTTTGATGGTTTCTTTAATTTTTTTTTTCTTTTTACTCCAGTTTGATGGTCCTTTTGGCTAAAATCACAAATTCAGTTCCCAAACTGGAATATAAAACAAAGAAAGAATTTTGGCTTTCGCTATCCTTTGCCTTGCTACACAGCGTGAAGCTCTTTCCGCCAACCCTGGGAATAAGGAATGTCACACAATTACAATATCCAAGTCAAATTTATGCAGCTATTTCCTGGCTAATGTGTTTGCAGGAGAATGAACTTCCTCTTTGATATAGTTGTTTTTTTTTTTTTTTTTTTTAAATCATTGAATGTATCTGATTAGGCCTGGGGATGCATTCCTGACTGTGCTCCTTTAGTATGCTATGCGCTTTAAACTTTTTAGTAGTCAACCGTGTATGTGATGCCAGCTACGTACCTCATATGTGGGGTCCCAACAAAGTCCTTTCTCAGCAATTGCTAAAAATGATTGCATAAATTATTTTTCTGTAGTGTAGGAGGCTGCTGACTGGCAGCCATCTTGTCTCTCACAGAGGAAGTCATGTGTGCCAACATATTCACAAGGCTTCTTCTGAAGATGATGTTGCTAATCAGCCACATACACAGAATTTTGTCCAATTAAAGAATAGAGTCAATTTAAAATCCAGTTACCGCTCTTAATAATGAACTTCTGTAGTCCACAACTCCAATCACACACAGCAATAAGGATGTGGGTGAAGGGAGTTGTAGCCCTTAAAGCATGTGCAAGAAGTCATGCTTTTGGAAATGTATTTTTTTACTTATGTTACGTTTCTATAGCATAGTTATGATATTTAACTCCTTGCTATGTGAATATATTATGTACTATCACATACATGTGCAATCTACATGTACATAATATATATGGATGCTAAGAAAATTATCTAGTTTAGTTACATTCACTATTTGGTTTGGCATAGATACCGTTAAATTACGTGATTGGATGCATGGTTGCTTTCCTTAAATTAAGAATCTTTGAATAGCTTACCCTGTCCTGAAAAAAATATGTATATAATGATACATTATCCTAGGCAAACCGCGTATATAATTCTAACTGTAGCAAAACTATGGAAATACGCTGGCCTCCCGCAAATATATATTTCCCCGAAACTCAAAAGGTTAGGTGCAAAATCGTAATCGATAAAAATATGGATGCCTCTTCCGGGGAAGCCCTATTGATGTTGCCCTCCCACCAGCCAGAGCCAACTTTGTCTGTCATTTACCATAATTTCCAGAGGGCAGCAGCATCGATTTAGGTTCTACTTTAAGAATTACAACCATTTGATTTTTTGTTGAAGACATTAAAAGTCCATATGTTTTTCGCATCTGCAGATACTCTAGACACTTGTTACAGCAAAGGCCTTGTACTATCTGCTTTCAGGTTTGAAGACCTACAGGGAAGGCTCAAATAAGTATATTCCCAGAAAAGAATTATATGGTAGCTTATAAAGTCTGAAAATATTCAAAGTATGCACACACTTCATTCAAATAGCCACTGATACTATTATTATTATTAGTTGTATTATAAGGTTAAATGATTTGATCTTACCTTGTCACATTAAGTCATTCTCAAGACCCTTCAGACAAAAAGGGAACAAGTCCATTAGAAAGGAGTCAAGGAGACTCTAGACCCCAAAGTAACCATGTAAATTGTTTCTTGAATTAACTAAAATAACAGTTCATCGTAACTCATCTTTTGTTTTTAAATAAAAAACACTTGAAGGACACATCTCATTAGTTAAATAAATATTTATTAAAATAATTATATTTATAAATAAATATAGAAAAATAGTTAATTTCTTAAGGTTTTATTAGTACACTTTGTACGCATCATAATGTGAATCAAAATTACATTTAATATTTAAAAAGTGTGATTCAATATGAAAATTTTTTACTACATCTCAATAAATCGATTTGTGTTGTTTTTCTAGTTGGCACTATATATGTGCTGGATTTTTAATGGAGTCAAAATAAAAGTACTAAAGGTGATGATGTGTTTCTTTAGATAAAAGAAAGAATAATAAATGTTTCCCACGCTGAAAACAGACTGGTATAAAATGCCAACTATTTAGAAAGCAGACAGAGTATCTAGGGCATGGAATGCAAACCCAAGGAATCTCTAATGAACTAGCTATTATCACTGAGTTTACACCAACAGAAGAAAAGCTGTTTGATTAGCACAACACATTCCTTTTTATATCTTTGGACTTTAGGGCATTTGTACATTGTAATAATTGTTTTAAAAAGTCACTTAACCTTTATCCATTCAACCTACAGATGGTGGAAACACAACCATCAACTGACACGGTCAATCATTGTCCTGTAGGTAATTGTGGTATAAAGTGGACAAAGTTGAGCAGTCACAATAATAATCAATGGAATAACCTTGCAGATTAGTCCACCTTCAAACATTTTGAGCCATAGTTACATAACCCCATTCATAGCTACTACACAGTAAAAATATCCTCAAATATTAAAATTGTTCAATTGTTTGACAAAATAGGACAATCATGTTAATGGTAAGGCTTGAAACCAGTAAGTATTAGTGTCCCCAGAAATCCCCTATCACTATACGTTAAGCAATCTCAGTACTAACAAAATAATGGTCACCTTAGTAGATTTTAACTGAAGGTAAACAATAATCATGAAGACTCTTTGAATGGGAAGTTTAGATGCTGCTCCCATGCGATACACAGAAGGTCGATACCTGCATCTTTCTATGTATGGAAATTCCGAAACTTTGGTAAGTATTCTCAGAGAATTTTACCCAGTGGATAACATAATGCTGAATCAGGTAAAGTTCTTCTTCAGTCTAGAAAGACAAATCCCCAGCTAACACCTAAAAGATGGCAACAGGAAGAAACCACTAGAGGAGGAAGTCTCCTTGGAATTATCAAGGTCGGGCTTTTAGATCATCTTAACAGATGTTGTTTACTGATAACAGCAACAATCAGTGGGTCCCACTGAAGTTCTGCTTTGACTCACGTGTCATAAATTGTGGAGATTAACCTGGGTAAATTCAAGATCCAAACCACATGTTATTTTGTTTCATTTAATTTTGATAATATTTAATGTTCCCTACCCCCTGTGCATAGATAAACTAGAGCTGAAACAACGAATCGATAAAATCGATAATAATCGATAACGGAAATCATCGATAACGATTTCCGTTATCGATTAATCGAGTGATCAATTCGTTGTTGGAGCACTCGGCTCCTTTTACTTACCTCCGCGAGCGTTCCCCGCTTCTGCTACACGCTCTGCAGTCTCCGCCTTCCTTTAGCTACGTGACGGATGTGACGCGTTCCGGAGGTAAGTATTCTTCATGTCTATGTGCACGGATCGCACAGAGCCACTCGCACAGAGCGAATCGCTCTGTGCGAATGGAGCCACTCGCACAGAGCGGTTCGCTCTGTGCGAGTGGCTCCACTCGCACAGAGCGGTTCGCTCTGTGCGAGTGGCTCCATTCGCACAGAGCGGTTCGCTCTGTGCGAGTGGCTCCATTCGCACAGAGCGGTTCGCTCTGTGCGAGTGGCTCCATTCGCACAGAGCGGTTCGCTCTGTGCGAGTGGCTCCATTCGCACAGAGCGGTTCGCTCTGTGCGAGTGGCTCCATTCGCACAGAGCGGTTCGCTCTGTGCGAGTGGCTCCATTCGCACAGAGCGGTTCGTGAGTGTGGGTGCAGGGCAGAGTGGGGGTGCAGGGCAGAGTGGGGGTGGGGGGTGCAGGGCAGGAGACTGGGTGCAGGGCAGAGTGGGGGTGGGGATGCAGGGTGTGAGTGTGGGTGCAGAGCAGAGTGGGAGACTGGGTGCAGGGCAGAGTGGGGGTGGGGATGCAGGGTGTGAGTGTGGGTGCAGGGCAGAGTGGGTGCAGGGCAGAGTGTGAGTGTGGGGGCAGGGCAGAATGTGGGGGCAGGGCTGGGTGCAGGGCAGAGTTAGAGACTGGGTGCAGGGGCACAGTGCAAAGTGCTGGGTGCAAAGTGCCAGTGCTGGGTGCAAAGTGCCAGGGCTGGGTGCAAAGTGCTGGGTGCAAAGTGCCAGGGCTGGGTGCAAAGTGCTGGTGCAAAGTGCTGAATGCTGGGTGCAAAGTGCTGGATGCAAAGTGCCAGGGCTGGGGCAAAGTGCTGGGTGCAAAGTGCTGGGTGCAAAGTGCCAGGGCTGGGTGCAAAGTGCTGGGTGCAAAGTGCTGGGTGCAAAGTGCTGGGTGCAAAGTGCAAAGTGCTGGGGCAAAGTTTCTTGAACAGTAATAGTCCACCTCTTTTCAGAATGTTTGGGGTTATTTTGTTTCATAAATATTGTGTTTGGGTTCTTGTACTTTGAAAATATTGTTTTTTATTACATCATAACAAAATAAGAATGTTAATGTAAATTTTAAGTTGTTTTTTAACATCCAGTTCATTAAATTCTTTTAAATAAACGAAAAATTTGCATATTGTTTTTTTTTATCCGATTAATCGATTAATCGAAAAAATAATCGGCCGATTAATCGATTATTAAAATAATCGTTAGTTGCAGCCCTAAGATAAACGATGTTTATTATTTGTCTTAGTGAATGATTCATGACATTTTAAGAGCCAAAGTTAAATTACAAAATTGTACCTACATACAACATGTCACCAAATGGTGACATTTTGCTTATTCCATAAGCAGACTATTAACACTGAAATATTTACAGTTCATTTATAGGTAAATAAATACATTTGCATCCACCAATCTCAAAAAATGAGAAGACTAGAATAACATAACCATACCCAGGGTCGGCTACCGGGAGCGCTCCCTCTTCTGGGGAAGCGACTTCATGTAGAGGCAGAGCTACCCCCAGATGGCCTTTAGTGGGAGGGGAAGTTGGTAAGGAATAGGCATGACCAAACAATGCTCCCCTGCCAGGAGAAACAAGAAACTGACCTTGAGACCCAATTAAGCAGGGCTTCATTTGGAGACTCTTGATTAAACAGACAGTTACCAGATGTGAACATAACACATTACTCATAACTAAAAGTATCTACTGATGACTGATATTGTCCGTATGTATAAATGCGGAATAGGGAAGGCAGGTACTTTCATTTGGAATGACTGGCTGCCCATCCCATCCCATCCCAAAATGGTAGTATTGCAATAAAGGGAAAAAAAGGCACTTATATCTTAGTGAAGAAGAACAAATTAAATATCATCAGGCTTTAGTGCTGTATTTTGACCAAAGCACGCCTGTCAAGTTACCCCATGCGAGGTGGGGTATTAATAGCTAACATAAAATAGATGAACCATGTGGATATCTGTGGAAAGAAAAAAAAATACCAGGTTTTATATGCCTCACCCAATTAAACCTTAATACAGAGCACAAGCGAAAAAAGAAGGGAAGGGACTTATAACCTCTAACCTAATTCGAAAACATAGCAAAATATGTTTGTGAAGTCAATTAAAATTAAGTTAATTCAATAACGCTACATATCAATGCTGTATGTTATCACAAATATACCGTAGATAGGGTGTAAAATGCAACATGAATAGAAGTAAAAATGTGCTGGCATCATAAAAACAGACTAAAACATGTAAGGAATGCTAGATGGAGAAAAAGGGTTTAAAGTTGAAGCTAATGCAGATTGGGGTTGGTATGAATTTTATAATGATTGAAAAGAAAGAGAGAACACATGGTACTGTAACACAGTACAGAATGAAGCATTAAAGCCAATTCTGCACTTTAATGGGAACATGGAGTATTGCTTTATTTCCCACTAGTTTAAAAGCTGTGTATTTCATGTATTACTAAAAACAATGAGATATTTAATACACCCTTCTCTACTGACATTGAAGGTTAGCTTTATGAACCTAGTTTTGTGTTCACAATTACAATAATTCACAAACTGAACCTAGCCAAGACCCAGCTGACATGATGGCATTGAGCTAATAAACCAGAACGAAGGTTGAGGGTAAGGTTGCATACAGAAAAATAATTTTTATGACCCATCTTGTCTGCCCATTTTATTTTCTCCTTGGAAGATATCAAACCTTATTCAGTCCATGGTTTTGTCTTATATTCACGATAGCCATATGATTATCCCAATTAGTTCCTTCATTGTATTACCCTCTACCACTCCTGCTAGGAAGTTGTCTCACTTATCTACCAATATCTTGGTAAAGTAAAACCCTCAAGTTTTCTTCTTTGGGAGACAAGATGGTTTCCCTCAATAACTCTACCAAAGGTAGAGTGGCCTTCTAAAGGCCAAATGAAAACTTGTGGTAGTGGGTGACAATCACTTTATAAATGTTATCAATTTAGTTGTAATTTTAACTCCCCTTTGATATGTCACGTATCTCACTTGTTCTACTTTTTGAATTTTCTAAGAACTGGTCAGGATTTCCATGGTTCGTTAAATATGCATATACCGTATTGGCTCGAATATAGGCCGCACTTTTTCCCCCCACTTTAAGTCTTTAAAGTGGGGGTGCGGCCTATATTCGGGGTCTAGCGCCCGACGCCCGGGACATGCAGTCCCGGGCGCCGGGCAGGCAGCGGGGTTAGGATACAGATCCCCCGCAGCGGTGCAGGGCACCTGCATCCTACTCCCCGATACGCTCAGACAACCTCCCCTGCCAGCACTACCCACGGGGGGGGTGCCGGCACGGGAGGTTGTCTAAGCGCATCGTCCGCACGATGCGTTTTACCCCCCCCCGGGACTTACCGGAGCAGACTCCCGGGTGTCTTGCGGGGGACATCTACGCAATACGCGTATACAACTTCCGGTACCGGCACATCCAGGAGTCTGCTCCGGTAAGTCCGGGGGGGGGGCAGAGGAGGACAGTGGTAGCATATCTCGGGTGGGGGCAGAGGAGGACAGTGGTAGCATATCTCGGGGAGGGAGGACAGTGGCAGCATATCTCGGGGAGGGAGGACAGTGGCAGCATATCTCGGGGGGGGGTTTACAGAGTGGCAGCATATCTCGGGGGGGGGGGGGTTTACAGAGTGGCAGCATGTTTTTTTGGTGCTTTTTTAAAGAAAAAAACTTTTTCTTTAAAAAAGCACCAAACTTTTAGGGTGCGGCCTATATACGGGGACGGCCTATATCCGAGCCAATACGGTATAATGCATATTACTGAATGTTTAAGTTACTGTTCATTATCAATTAAATATCAATACTAAGTATATTAGACCGGAAATGGTCGGTATACCGGTATTTCGTTTGGCCTCTTGCAGATATCTGCAATTAGTCACACCGAAGCCATCCTGAAACTTGGGGTAGACGACATACTTGAGCAGAACATGATGAGAATTTAGCTCAGTAACAGATTGCAATATTCTAACAGGTAAAAATCACTCTGCATGCATAAAGTTCGTCTTACTAGTGGCAACAGGGAAACCATCTGCTCACAAAACCAGCTTGTAAATAAAATGATGAAGTGTGCTGCACACAGCTGCAGTAGCAGGAGTGGAGAATGTACACCATCACTAGAAAATTATAATGGAGGTGACCCCTGTAAGGTACTGCCAACCTCCATGTGATGTCTGGGAATCTTAAAGGGACAGGTTAATGTACTTTAATATTTTTTGAAAAGGTTAAAAAAACAACTTAGGAAGAAGCTGCAGCTTCCTGCATCATTCATTACTGGTCTGATGATTCTAGCATGCATGTGCTATAAACCTACATTACTAATTTGTGGAATAGCATATGTTATGCAAATAAACACTAACAAAATCTCAACCACTTCAACACCATACATTTACACACTAATACCATACAATAATGTACGTACATATCCCTCTACCTGCCTCTCACTACTACTATTGAAGGCCCATGTAAAATTGGGTGCACTTGCCTTAGTACGCCCTGCCTGCAGCCATTCTGAAACTCTTAAAACTTCTGCTGTAAAAAAAATATATATATTTTGTCCATCAGAGTTCTCTATAGTTGAATGTTGGGCAACCACACCATGGACTGATCACTGACAACGGAATCCTCAAAGACAAACAGGAATCTTCTACATGATCAGACAAAGGAGACATGGATTGCTAATATCCCAAAGGAAAATGAAAAATGCATAAAAAATGCTACGAGTATGCGGCTTTCACATTATAGATTAGTGACCTTTGTGCAGCATTTGTCTCTTTTCTGAAGGTTATTTCCATATGTTTCTGTTTATCTTGATTTGTTCACCTTCCCCTTTATTTTTTTCTTGCTATATAATTTATATCATGATATGTTCTTAAGAGGTAATCAACATACATGACAAGCCCCCAGTTGGCATAAAAGAACACCGAGCATTGTAATTTTTGGATACAGTCACTGTAACATTATATGGTCTTGTTAATATATGATATATATATATATATATATATATGATTTTGGTTATATTCCGTTGATTAAGGTTTTTCTGTTTGTTTCAGATTGTTAATATGTTTTTATGTATAATTTACTCTATATCGTTATAGCTTAGTATAATTGTGCCTAAAGCGGAATATCTAAATGTTATTGTTAAATCATTATTATTATATTTTTGTTGTTCTGTTCAAGTTATTTGTATATTTTTTATTTATATTTGCCATAATTATGAATTTAATGGATGCTGGACCCCCCTTGTTTCCATGTGTACATGCAACAACAACCCCCTGGTTCTTGTACAGTCATTATTCGGAAGCTACTCTGCTTTGGTAGTTTAAAAGTAACTACTATGGGAGGTGGTTAGGAAGGTTCTCTAACTTTCTTTGACATAAGTAGTTCTTAATATACCGTATTTGCTCAATGCTCTGAAAAATACCCCTCGTCTTATATTCAAGGTCGTCTTATAATCAGACCTCAAATAGAGGTCTAACTATAAGACTAATATCCAGATCCCCAACAGTGCTGCAGGGGACCTGGATCCTCCACTCTGGAAGCTGGTGAACATCTGCACGATGCGCGCCGACAACCTCTGCTGCTGCCAGCACTTCTATGACTGAGCACCGGCATGACATGACCTTCCGGAGCTCCACCATAAAAGTCCCGGCCGTAGTAACGGTCAGTAGTGTCATGCCAGGGCATGAGTAACTGGGGCTTGGCACTGAATGGGTTAAGGGATTTGAGGCTAAGTCCAGTAACATTTGTTCACACCTTTCCTTTTGGAGCCAGAACCCAAAATAAGACTTGATTACCCCATGCTGGGTATTGTCACCTTGGACAGGAAGGGATTCCTGTGGAAGAGTGAAAGGCCAGACATCCTGGCAACATCTCCCTGGGGTGTGGAGACAGGGTATCAATGGACACAGGGTAAAATTAATAAATGCATAATGTCCAAAATATGATGAGTACATAACTTTTGGGCCCCATCATACATTGCATCCTTATGCCTGTGATGTGCTGGTTTCAGGGAGACCAAACACGCCATGCAGGCATGTCCATAGCAAGTGTTATGCGAATGTGTCCTTGTGCCAACTGATACAGGTGTGGAGTTTGGTATGAAAATGATCACTAGGCCCAGAGAATTATGATGATCCTGGTGTCATAATTATGCCAAGCTCGGCCGGCGTCATATTACATATTTTCTGATCCCAGACCAAAGTTGAGAAGATATAACCCCGCCTTCAGAAGGTCATAGTTCTGAACCCCCTACTCCCATCCCCTTGCTCAGGTAACAGGAAAAGGGCGGTCTTAGGGGGGGGGGATAAAAAGGTGGGCAATTGGTAAGGGAAAGAGCCTGTTTTTACCATCACAGAGACAACATCAAGGCTCCAAGGAAGTATGGTATGATACTCTGTTTTATCCCTTTTAATTTACACTGTTTTGTACTTGTACTATTTTAGTCTATGTCTCTTTTTATATGCATTTTTGTATAACAGCACTGTGACCCATTTTATGCTCAGATTAAACATTTTTAATCAGTTCTGTCTTTGTTCTCTAATCGAACTCAGCCTAGAGATAGCCTTCTGTATACATATAAGTCACGTTACTAAGCGGTTAACTATATAGATATCAGTTTGGGGATTGTGTAGTTATCGCAGTCTAATTGTTTTTGGGTAACCTAAGACGCCCGGTTTTAAAGTTCTTGGTGGTGGCAGCGTGTTTTACACTGGGAGTTTTGGGGTGACTGGTTGGGGTTGGTGGTGGTTGCTTGGTGCCCTGCGGGGAAAGTGACCAAACGCGCCGGAAGTCTGGTTGGCGTTTGACCCTTGTTACGCCCGTACTCCCACGTCACGGCTCGGCCGATAGCCCTGTCCGTGACAAGTAGCAGCAGAGGTTGTCTACGTGCATAGCGCAGACATTCACCGGCTTCCAGAGAGGAGGATCCCCTGCAGCGCTGCAAGAGACCTGGATCCTCCTCTCTGGCAGCCGGTGAACATTTGCGCACTGATGCGCACAGACAACCTCCGCTGCTACCCGACACTGCATCCATGCCGGAGCTCCGTCATAGAAGCCACGGCCGAAGTCCTGGTTAGCAGCGGAGGTGGTCTGTGCACATCGTGCAGACGTCCACCAACTGACCCCACTTGATACCAGGGAGTCTGGAGCACAAGGGACAAGTCTAGGGATGCATTGGTAAGTCGGGGGGCATATAAGGGGGTATAAGGCATATCAGGGGGCAGATTGGCAAATAGCGGGGAATAAGGCATATCTGGGGGGCACAGTGAAAAATAGGGAGTATAAGGCATATCTGGGGCAGGCAGAGTGGCATATCAGGGGGCAGAGTGGCATATTGGGGTTATAGGCATATCAGGGGGCAGAGTGGCATATAGGGGGGGTATAAGGCATAGCAGGGGGTAGAATAGCAAGCCATGGGGAAGATGCGCATAACTCGGGGGCAGGTTGGCAAATAAAAGGAAATAAAAACAAAAAAATTGTTTTTCTCAATCATAGTTTTTTTTTTTAAATATATTTACTAATAAAACTATTTTTCTTATAAGGTAGTCTTATTTTCAGGTTTTTTTTCTAAATTAATATTCACATTTTGGGGGTTCATCTTATAATCGAGCAAATGTGGTAGTTTGCCTTTAACTCACTCATAATTCTTCAAAGGCCAACTTAGGCCCACTTCTCTTAGTGAGCACATCCTTTATGATACGCCTTGGTACCAACAAGTCAATGTAGCTAGTAGTATTTGCAATGACTCTGCTATACTTTAATGTTACTATTAGTGGGTATGCTATAACAATAGGCATACTATTCTGTTTATTAATAGTATTTTGTTTTTATTTGGGGAGCTGAATATTAATTTTGTACAGACCACGCTACAGCTGAATCTAAAAATGCGTGGTCCATTTGCACACATCTAGCTAACAGGCCTAGAAACAACTGACTTTAAAACAGCAATTTAAACTGGTCTCCGGCTGCATTGATAATGTACTAATACATATATATATATATATATATATATATATATACATACACACGTGCGTGTGTGTTTATACAAGTTCTCCTGTGCTGCAAATTTCAATAAGCTCTGTAAAATAAATATATACCGTTGAGTTGATGTGCTTTGTAAAGTTCTCTTAAGCTGACCATCCCAACCGCTCCTCCTCAAAAACTTCATGTACATTTGAGCCAAAAAAAAAGTATATGCCTGAAGTCGAGAGAAATTACATTGGTAGCATTTACACAAAACAGCTGGAACACATTGGTTTCAGCTCCCTCTCCAGGGGTTTGCTCTATCGCTGCTTGGAAGGAATGCAGTCAGGGTCTGAGCAGTATGTGGAGGAATTGTGGGATACACAATTACCTTGGAAAAAGTTTTTTTTTAAAGCGTTGGAGCAATGTTTTCATTGTTACATGTTGTTATGCACCATATACTACATTGCTATAACTTTGGTACATAATTGTAAAAGTGAATTCTATAACAACTGATTGACAAATAATGCAGGCATTATATATATATATATATATATATATATATATATATATATATATATATATATATATATATATATATATAATATGCCGGTAGTGGGAAAGGACACTAAGGAGTTATGTATAAAAAGTGCAAACTTATTGCTATAGTAACCAATGGAATGGCCCAGTCAGAAGAGATAGTCCAATAATGAAAAGACTACTTTTAAAATGACTTAAGACACAGGGCTGCTTACAGAAAGGAAACCAAATATCTTCCAAAGAAACAAGAGAAGAGCCACATCCAGATATGTAGCTATAATAGCAAAAACACAAGTTAAAAAATTGGCAAGGTGGATTCCAGTTGCCTACAAGAGAGGTGTCAAGGAATCCCTTGAATTGGGGCCTCTTGAGCACAGAAACCATGTTTACCTTTTTACTTAGCATATTGTCTCCAACTTTAAGCTCGCAAATGTGTCAACCGATGTGAATGGATTGACAGTATTGCCCATTTAAAACTATTTACCTATAGGTAACATGGAGTACGAGATATTTTGTAGGCCATACCACAAAGCAAATAAAGTTTGGCTAGGATTCCGTACAGCAAAATCTGTGAGATGTGCAATACATAGCACCATGTGGGTTTATCATCATCATCATCACCAGTATTTGTGAAATCCACACAGCCTATGAACCACTGGACAGCTTTTAAGGAGTACGAAGGCATTAATTGAGTTTAGTATTAGGAGGAACTGATGGCAGTTTTATAGGCATATGAGTTAATAGACCGCTTCTTGCTCCAAGAGGTTCATTGAAGATATGAGTTCAATACAGGTACCATTGACACCTAAGAGGATCATTCATGTGATCTGCACATGCACCACCTGGTGGTGCAAATGAAAAGGGACATTTATCACAGAACGTCAGCTTTGTGATCTCAGCAATCTTTTGCCAGTCTCCCATATTAACTGACTTAATGTTTAAGCATCTTCTTTCACTTCTGTTCAATAAAATAACTAGATCAGGAATAGCTTGCGGGGTGTGGATAACCTACCTTTCCCCTGATTCTTAATTTGCTTGCTGAGTAAAGTGGAAGCCAACTACAGATGGAGAGATATTTGTATCTGGACAATTTTGGAAGGCAGAAAAAAGAAGTACACCCAACTATTTAAAATGGCTCGGGAAGTTTGGGTTTCTTGGTGGGTTTTCCATGGCCTTACAATGGCCTACATAAACCACTTAGCTAGAACATGTCAAATCAACTTTTCTTTATTCAATTTTCTCTCAAAAACCAAAAAACATTATAATTTTTTGTAAAACATCTCTTACACCACATTAAGACAGAAGGTCCATCTAAGTATCCAGTGCATGTGATTGGACACTTAAGACAAGGAGGAGCTACAGCTGATCACCAGAAGGAGTCTGACTGTTAGAACTTAAGAGGTAGTTAAAGTAGGACAGGGTGTGCTCCAAAGTTTGTAAGCCACCAAAAAAATATACCAATAGCTGTCTGCAAGAAACTGCTCCTCAGTTTGTCATATAAGGGACAACTGCAAATACAGGGACAGCTGTCCTAGTACAAAATAAGACGATGATGCAAATAATTTATGATGGAAGCTACAAAGTATAAAATTTGTAAATACATCCTCATTTGTAACAGCAAGCTATATTGTGCAATAATTCACAAAAAAACTTTTTTTTTTCCAGTTTAACCCTATCTGTGCATACATGATGGGCTTTACAACTACCCCCTGACACTTAAAGCGTTAAACTGAATGCTATGACATCCACAAGTGGCATTACATAGTGTAATTCCTGCCTATCATCACTTCTAACCAGACAAAGCCCTGAGCTGGACATTCCTTTAAGAAAACTTAAGGAAACTCTCTACCAAGAGAATCCCCTCTACATGGTTGACAGGGGACAGCCGCTGTGTGACAATCACATTCTACACTCTGATAACTCACTTTTACCCTACAATGGGGCAAATAACTTCGACTACATACAAGGGCTCTCCTCCTATTTTAAAGTAATGGTAACTTCAAACTTTCATATATCATTGTGCAAACCTCCAAACAGATACTCATTAGTAGGTATACATAAAGGCAATACTGTAACGGCGTTTAACCCCTTGAATGCCAGGATGGTGTGTAATCCATTCCCCATGGGTTAAAGCGAGCAGAATCTGATTAGTAAGCAAAAATATGTCCTGCAAAGGGATAATCTGACACAAAAAGTAGCAAATTCTAGACAGTAAGTGATCTACCCAGTAAGACAATCATCGGTGGAGCTCCTGAGAACAATGAAGCAGAGGAGGCTCCACCTCGGGTAGAGGGTAAGTAGGAGTATTGTTACTCACCCTCACTGCCGTATTTGCCACTGTTCGCTCCCATCCTGATGGCTTCATGCTCCTATCACACAGACGCAGGGTATTTCCATCGGGCAAACAATAATACACACATCGCAACTCTCCATGGCACAGGCCCCCTTAATTTAGTAAAGACCCCCAAGCAATAAAGTTGATGGGGAGGGGGACAGACAAATCACAGCAGATTAGAGGCTCTTCCCCAGAATAAGTGCGATATCCACAGACGGCTTCAGCCCCCAGACTGCGGTGGAAGGAGATTTACACACACAGATCCGTGACATTATAATCCACAGGAGAGAGATGGGGAGGAAGACAGGGCTTATCTGTCCTGGTGAATGCAAACAGATCTGTCCTGTATCTGTCACTCCTAATCACCTCTCAGATCCACTCTGGAAGGACGTCTCTGCATCTACGTGTTGCTTTAAGAGATCCCCCCACCCAGGGGCATTAAAGAGAAGAAGGCTGGGAGGCTGCTGTCTGCTGCATCCACTCACACACTACATTCAAAGTGAAGAAAAACTCTTCCAACATCCATACCCTCTCGTCAAATGTAGGAGGTTCAGCAGCCCCCCGGTCCTCCTTTGCCTCCTCCCAACCCACACGTCAGGCACGATTCCTTCCCTCCCCCTTACCTCACTCCTGCAATACCCTCAGGAGCGCTACATAGCATCACATGTCAAATAAAACAATGGAAGAAAAATGGATTTCTGCCTCAAAACAACCAGCTGCTACGTCTACAGATCCCCTTCTCGGTGTCTGGGAGGGATGAACCTCAGCAGACCAGGTCAAGGTGACCATCCTAAAGAAGCAGGGCTTATGGTAGGAGGGAAGGAATACAACCCTTAAGATTTATAACCTAGCTGTCTGGAATTGCTCCAAGACGAAAGGCTCCTTAGCTCCACAAGACAAACTTGTCTGCTACGCCCTAAATACAAATTGCCATTTAACAGCCAGAGGGGGTTGAAAGCACTGCCCCTTAAGCAGCTTGCCTTTGCCACTTCTACCTTTTAAACTTCTGCCTGTGCCACCCCTGACCATTAACCCCTTAAGGACAATTGTTTATTTTCTTAAATGTTTCTCTGGGACAAGAGCCATTTTGCTACCTTTAGCTATGTGTGCGTTCAAACAGAATTGCACACTTGTTTTTTGAACGAATCCCCGCATATTATATATTATTTTTTTTTTAAGGACACACAGGGCTTTCTTTTGAAACCATCTTTAGAGAATTAACCCTTTGTTTACTCTTATTATAATGGGCAAAATGGATGAAATTATGCAAAAAAATGTTTTTTTCCCCCCAGTTTTGTTAAACATAATCTATAGAAAACTAGGGCAACTAAAGATAACTGCCTCAAAATACATTCACATATTTGTCCTGGGATTGGAAATACCTGACATGCCTAGGATTTTCATGTATTTTTGTTAGTTATGGATCATATATTGAAAGGAACAAATTTGGACAATGTTGGGCCCATGTCTGTTTTTGGACCCCCTGGCAGTCCCCAAGCTTAATTTACCCCATCTTGGCAGTCTGTTTGCAATAGTAGACCCCCAAGGCAACGCGGCAGGTGGCATTTTGTACCTCTTCAAGTGGTCATTTTTTAACCATTTCCTGCCAAAAGTTAGAGTAACATTATTTTGTCATTTTTTTTTACACAAAAAGTGAACATTTTTTGTGAATTGTGTACACCTGGTGGATGCTGCTGCCACAAAACCCCCCATTTTGCATTCTGCTGTGTCCCCCCAGTACAGCGGTGCCTCCAGTTTATGCATATACCAGGCTTTTCTCTAGTTATAGGGTCCTATAGGAGACGTGCAATTTTCAGCTTTCAAACGTGGAATTTGGACCATTTGATTGTAGGGGTCCACGTCTGTTTTTGGACCCCCTTGCAGTCCCCAAGTTTAATTTACCCCATCTTGGCAGTCTGTTTGCAATAGTAGACCCCCAAGGCAACGCGGCAGGTGAAATTTTGTGCCAATTTTTTACCATTTTCTGCCAAAGTTTTTGGGTGCATTTTTTTTACACAGTGCACTTTATATGAAAACTATAAGGGGGCAACAGGGTTAACAGGGGGCAGGTGAAAGTTAGGGATGGGCAGCTGCTGGGGGGTTGAACAAGAGCAGCATGGTACTCCCTAAAACTATCGCCGACCCAGAATCCCGGCTGGGAAGGGCAAGAAGGACAGTAGAATGAAGTGTCCTTCCTTTTGCCTTTCCTTTGGCACACTCAGCATTCCTTTAGGGGGGTTCTCTTTTTGATTGTTGGGGGGATTTTATAAATAAAGTGGGCTTCAGCAGTCCTTCCCACTCCTGGACCTGCTGAAGGGCGAGGTGCATCAGAAGTCAACACCTCGGAGATCAACTGGAGCTGAAATTGGAGAAAAGTTTTTCCTCCAGAGTGTGACCTTTTAAAAATGAGGAAGGCATTGTGGGTGGCAATCTGCATCATGTAGATTGCCACCTTTTTGTACCACGCCCTACACTTCCTCATGATAAGATATGGCTGTAGCAGCTGGTCTGCCAGGTCCACACCTCCCATATGCTTATTATAAGCTCTGATGCACGCTGGTTTCAAAGTAACCCCAGCTCTGCCACGGACAGGAACGCGCATAGTGCTCTCGTCATGGATGGCGCTGAGCATGCACACATTCTTCCTGTCTCTAAACTTAAGTGCCAGCAGCTCCTCCTGGCACAGAGCAGAGAATTCCCCCTTTTTTAACCAGGTCTTTTCTAATTTTGCTGGGAACCCCTTGCGGTTACTCCTTATAGTTCCACAGGCGACTGTCTCGAAGCAGTAAAGCAGTCGGAACAAAGGGACACTGGTGTAAAAATTATCAAGGTACAGATGGTACCCTTTGTTCATCAGGGGTAGTATAAGGTCCCACACAATTTTATCAGTGGTTCCCAGATGTTCTGGGCAACCAGGAGGGTCAAGGTGGCAGTCCTTTCCCTCATAGACTTGGAATGCATGAACATACCCATTTTCACTCTCACAGAGTTTGTAGAACTTAGCTCCATACGTGGAGCGTTTTGATGGTATGTACTGTTTAAACGTGAGTCTCCCCTTGAACTTCATGAGAGACTCATCAATGGTCAAATTCTGCTGGGGGGTATACAACTCGGCAAATCTGGCCGGAAAGTGGGTAAGCAGGGGCTGTACCTTATATAGCCTATCATACTGGGGGTCTTCTTTTGGGGGGCACTGGCTATTATCATTGAAATAAAGAAAATGTAACAGCATCTCATAATGTAACCTAGGCATTGTATGGCAGAATATGGGGGTAGACATAACAATGTCTTTGCTCCAGTAGGAGCGTATAGAGGTTTTTTTTATTATGCCCATGCAAAGGCCAAGGGCCCAAAATCGGCAGAGCTCCATGGCATCCGTTGGATCCCAGTTTTGCTGCTTGGAGAAGCTGAAAGTTGGGTGGCGAGCAGTGTAATTCATTGCATAAATATTAGTTTGGGAGACTATCATAGTCACAGGAACTGTGACACTGACATCGCTGTCATTTCACTCTCGATAGCGAGGCATTCAGTGACACTTCCCAGATGACGGCGCTCTCTAAAAAATAAACAGGTTCTCAAGAGGGTCCCTCCCCCTCACAATGTGAAGAGTAACATACATTTAAAAAAAAATACGAAAAAGAAACATTTGGTAACATGTAAAAATAATTCCCCATTGATGTCACCATCAGAGAAACCCGTATGATTTGATGGGGTAAATCAAATTGGTTGGGTTTAATGATGTCTTAAAAAATGGGACATGAGCACAGACTGACCAGATGTCGAAATTAAAAAAAATGCACACCTTGCAAAGGTAGCCTTATACCGCTCAATAGCCTAACATATGCATGGATGGTAACACTGTACTCAGGAGATGTTGCTGAGTGCATATTGGGGTATTGTTCGACATTGACACATACCAGGAGCTGTAAATAGAATGTGTGTGGGGGAAAAAACACACAGAAATACTACAGCAAACTCTGAAAAAGGCTAGAACCTGGGCATGATAGGAGTGTGATTGCTTTTAAACATATATATATTAATATTGTTTTTAATTTTTTTTTTGTCCAATTTTGGACATTTACTGAGTAGATAATACTGATTTCTATAATAATACTTAATGTGCTTCATATAAGCACATTCCCCAAGAGGCTCTGTAGCAGGAAGACATAAAGAGAGCTGGAATTGAGTGTAAATTATGTTTTAAGACCTAGTTTTAAGTCCTAGGTGGGAATGCAAGTAAACCACCCAATCAGTCCAGGGACAATTGCACCTCCTGCCTCCCTTGCCAGTCCTCTCCTGCATAAATTCTATGTGAGCTTGGTTATGTTCTGGACCCTGCCCTAAGTCCTTTATTTTTTATTCATTTTTTTACATGTAATAGCTGGGTGGTCTTCAAGATGGGGACCTAAAAGTGCAGTACGAGCACTTTCAAGTTATTCTGACCTATTCTGATAAAGCACAAGACTATACCTTTACATAGTATGGATTATTGGCTGCCAAGCTGCTGGTAAATGAACAAAGGAACCCATGCTTGATAGATACAAAGTATGTAAGCTACCAAGTTGCTATATAGTTAAACTCTTCAGGGCCGGACTGGCCCACCAGGAAACAGAGATTTCTTGGAGGGCCAGCCATTTTGTGGGCTGGCAGACCAAGATTCCAAGCGGCCGTTGTGCAGTCGTGGGATTCCAAGTGGCCTAATGATATTAAAGCGGCCGTCATAAATGCGCCCTGCCGCCTAGTGCCTCAGTGAGGCTCTTCATCCCGCCCCTTTAAAGACACGATGTGATGCTCAAGGGGTTGGGCTCACACAGAAGTGACAAGGAGAAGTCAGTCACGACGGAAGAGACCAGTGTGAGCAGCATTCTGCAGGGGAAGGAAACCACTAGTTGCAAAAAAAATAGTTGGGGTGATAGACGTCTCATATTCACAGGTGGTGGCTGTTTTGGTACATCAGTAAAAATTCATACAAAAGGGGGGTGGCTGGAGGCATACATAAATAGGGTGGCTGAGCATCACATTCATCAATACAAACGGGGAGTGGGTGGCTGGGGGCATTACACATGGCAGTAGGGGCAACAATACACAAGTGGGTTGCTGAGGCCTCACATAAATCAATACTAAAGAGGGGCTGGCTCTGGGCAATACACATGACAATCAATACTAATAGATGTGGGGGCACAAATGCACAAAGGGGCCTGGCTGGGGCATCAGTACACAAGAGAGTAAAAATACAAAAGGGGAGGGTTAACAAAGCAGTATGAGAAATACATTTGTTTATGCTTCATTGTGGCCTAGTCTGTCCTACTGTGGTTATCGCTGTAGCAGAGACTGTCCTGGTGTGTGTGTTTGGGTGTCGGTGTGGCAGAGCCTGTCCGGGGATGTGTGTTTGGGTGTCAGTGTGGCAGAGCCTGCCCTGGTGTGTGTGTGTTTGGGTGTCAGTGGGGCAGAGCCTGTCCTGTTTTGGGTGTCAGTGTGGCAGAGCCTGTCCTGATATGTGTGTTTGGTCATCTGTTTCCTGGCACTTACTGTAGGCATAAATTGAACTACCTATTTTTTCTTATCCGGAAATACAACACCCTCATCAATTTGTAGTCACTTAATCTATTTCAGTCTGCATATCTCATCACAAAGGTATAGTCACAGAAACTTGGATGGTGTTTGGGTTCTTCAGAGTCTGTGAAACCCAATTTAATTGTAAGGCCTGAATTTTTTATGCTCTACAGCATAAGGTTCACAGTCCTTTCCCCTTAAGGGAGAACCTTTTACACATCAACCACGTGATAAAATATATGGGGCTGGTGTCCAAATGTTTCCAGGGCTGCTTTTTATTTCCAGTCTGGCCCTGTTTCTCTTTAATTTTCATGATCCTTGAATCAACTGTACCAACAAACAACAAACAAGATAGTAATTGGCCTTAAACAGGTGGTGTAAGCAAGCACCATGAGTTAATAAAATGACTACAAAGTTCCAGGAAATAACCCAGCAGGAAATCATTAGTGGTATGACATATCACGGAAAGAAAATGAAATAAAACGTGTAAGTGTACATTAGAATTAAAAGGTTTACCAACATAAAATGCTTTTAGGGATAATTTATGTGTTATGGTCTGGAAAACAGTTTGATTTCAATGAAAATTATGCTTTCATGTATGTTACTACTGTAATCATATAATGTAACAGTTATGGGGTGACATGTATTTTATAGGTTAAATGACATTCACAGTAAAAGCAGAAATAACTTGAATTACTAAATTAAAAGGTATCAATTACTGTAACTACATGTTGAATGTTAAAACAAATTAAATGCAATTTTAAGTTTTTTTAAATGCTCTATATTAAATGTCAGCTCATCAAGGTCTAATGATGTGACGTTATTGATGCATAGTGATCTCCTTAATTTGGTCAATGTGACAATACTTTATATTTGCAAATCTAGAGCTGTCTGCGGCTAGTCTTGCTCCTATGTGTAACTAGTCTCATCATTTCAACAAGCCATCCCCAGAAGAATCTGAGCTCTGGGTAGCCTACCCTGGGATGTTCCCAGGTATGTATTTCAGTCAATGCACAACAGAAATACAAGAATTGGACTAAAATTATCTACAATATAGGTGTCTGCACTGATTGCTTGCTCTAGAAACTTGTTTTAGTGATAGGTTTGTCTCCATAAAAGGTACATCCCATAACCAGACTGATTATGGTCCAAAAAAGTGATTGCAAAGTCCAACATCCCCTTAACGACAAAGCGGTACGGGCTCAAAATGCAGTGTTTTCAATGGGTTTAGGGACCACCCATTGTCCTTAAGGGGACATTAGGCATTGGTTTCTGTGGTGATACGGATACTTTTCAAACTTTGCACTATAACTTTAGTTTGTACATAAACCCTATATGTCTTGTGCTAAGTGTCCAGTATTTTATTAGATAAAGCCAATTGTGACATTGACAAACTAGAAACCAGCAGAATGCCTGCAAATCCAGAATATGACTTTGTATGAATACGCACCTAGCAGAAAATTACAACTACGTTGGTATTCTTTTCATTATAAATTGGACAATACCCAATGGAATGAGTGATATAATAATGGTGTGTAAAAGCTAATTTAAGTTTTAAGGAATTGATTTATGTTAGTTCAGTCATTGAAACTGTCCTATTTTTAAATGTGTGAGCAGAAAACAAAAAAAAATTGGCCATTTATATTAGTCAAAAGTGCAGTTAGACTGCAAAGTGTACATTTTTGTTCTGAAGATGTATTTAGTATCATTTTCCACCTCATGTAACTTTTTTTGTATTTACAAATTTTTTCCTAATGTTTGTTAAAATACAAAAGTACAATCAGATAAAGGAATAAATTATTGAAACTCAATAGTGTTGTCGTTATGCAACATTCTCAAGCATATAAAAAGAAGAAAAAAAATTATAACAAAAATAGATATATTATCCGTATCTGATACACAAAGCTGTCACGATAGACACAATGTACAGACATAACGTTCAGCGTATATTTGTTATGATATTTTAACCACCCCAAATTGAATCATGTTTCTCAGTATTCCCTTTTTTACTATAGTACCCTTTCTTCATTGATTTCTGTAAGTTAACCTGATTTCTAATATGCTCCCAAGTAATTTGGACTGGTTTCCTCCATTTCCTAGCAAGTATCAATGTAATTGCTAATAGAATATGTAGAATCACCACTGCTGTTTTTTTCTTTATCCTTCTCCAATTCTGGTGTAATAATGCCATCTGTGGAGAGGGGCCGATTCTGTGTCCCTGTAAGGTGGAAGTTATTTGAAAAGCCTTTACCCAGCCTGCCCATATTTTACTACAAGCCCACCAGATATGAATCTATGATCCAGCTTCATGACCGCATCTCCAAAATGTACAATTTTTGGTACTAAGTACTACCTATTTCAGGGGCGTCCAACGTTTAGAATATCAAGGAGTCAGCTCTAAGCAGAGATCTGCCCCTTCACCCGGAGACCCTGAGTCAAACCATGAGAGTTTCCAGGTATGCAGAAAGGCCAGCATGATTTTTATCCTTAGTCCGGTAATTATTACATCTATGAACCTGCTAACCATTATCATTAACAATGATTAACAAGCGTCTCCGTTTTAATATGTCTTTTACTTCTAATTAAAAAAAATGTTCAATTATCGATTCAGAATAATGCCTTTTGTTTCATTTTGGGTTTGTTTTTCTTTAACCAGAATAGGAGTTACCTACACAATTAGAAATCAATTAATGCCCATGTTTCAGATTTTTAGAGGTTACGTAATAACCTTGCTAAAACATACACATAGTTCTGTCATAGTCCCCGAATGTTCTTAAATTACAAATGTAATTAGTTTAATTATGTAGCATGATGTAACAGCTGTGTAAAATGTTCTAACAGTAGATTGGGAATACCATTAAGAACAGTTTATAGTAAATCAATGTTTCAATTCAATTATCATAATTAAACAAAATAAAATATGTCTTGTTTTTTATGTGAAATGTTTATTATGCTTTTTTTTTGTACCATGCCCTTGGGTTGCATAAATGAGCCAGTTTACCACAAAACCTTACAATGATATGAATCGTTTTTGAAAAAATTAGAAGTCTGATTGTAATTGAGGCTTAGGCTAATGCTAGCCCTGCCCAGGTACATGCTTACTGTGCGTTTGTCCACACCCTGGTCTTTTTTTGTTCTATCAACCACTGAAGTACTCCAATAGTAGAGAATTCTTAGATTTAGATAGTCGAGTAATAAAAAATAACTACCACCATGCACACACATGTAAGATAGTTGTTCATTCATGGATGGCTCGCTATTGTTAGTCTAGACTGTAAACTATAGATTTATTTCTGGAAACTCATTCAAGTTAGAAATATAAAACCTGAATGTTCTGAGCAATTATTCAATTTATTTATTACGGTAATAGTGGATTCATACGTTGATGGGCATAAAAAAACACTTGTGTGTGACAATATGGAAAGAGCTATGATTTTGCTGCTCAACACAATTTGCATTATAACCTAAAAGACAAAATATATGTCTGGGTATGAAATGGCATCAGCAAAAAAAAGTTATAATTATACTTGTTGGAAATGATTTAAGTAATGTAAGATTGGTGGAATTATTTAATAGTATGTACAGGGACTTTACACAAATTAGCCTATTGTTTCCAAAGCCTCTAATTATTTGGCCAGATGTTATTCCAGGAGTGGAATAACATTATTCCAACAGTAAAATGTAGCTGTTTTCAGGAAGAAACTGAAAATGTAGGGTTAAATTAAATAATGGTTTGGCATTAAGATTGAAGAATTTAGGATGTTTATATTTTTTGGTGAGTGATTTTGGAAGAACCACACATTGGTTAGGCCTTTGAAGTTGTTCTGTTATTTTTTTTCTTTGGTTTGAGGTTACATTTAAGAAAAGAACCTATTTTGTAATAGAAGGTTCCGAGTTGAATTTGGGAAGACTGGTCAGTGAAGCTTCTTTTTCACAATGGATTATTGTAAAATCACATCTCTCTTCTAATCTGATCATACTCAGAGATACACGGGTGCTTGGCAGGCCATTAAGACATTACTTTATATTTCCAGTTTATTATGACATAAATTGAAAATGTAGAAAGTAAACATGTTTAATAAACCAATTGGAAAACCACCACAGTGACTCATGCCAGCAACCTTGGGCATGGTAGATAAATCACCTGATCATTACACCACCAGGTAGCTTTTCAGTTGCTGGTTCTTTTGTTCTGTAGATGGACATATTATAGCTGCATGCTCTTGAGTCACACCTGCCCCTCATTCTTTCATTATGGGCCTATATAAACCAGGAATTCTCCAAGCCTCAGTGCTAGAGCATTGTGTCCCTGACCTTGTATACTGAGCTAGTAATTTACTGCATCTTATCTTGCCTTCTGAGTTTGACTTTTAGCTTTGGACTTTGACCTGGTTCTAATGTTTTTCCCTTGGTACCCAGCTGATCCTGATATTCTGGTTTCTGACCTTGGGCTTGAACTGCAACTTTTCTTGGATACGCGACATCCTTTGTACTGCTTATTGGACAGCATGCCGCCATCTGCCTGGTTTTTCTGCTGGTCTGCTGCCGCTAGCTGGTCTACTGTTGACTGCCAGCCTTCCCTGCCATCAGTCCAAGTGCCCTGCTTGAAGGCTTTCCTGTGGTGAGTCCAGCCTGTGGGCTATCCTATTGTGCGTTCAGGAATCTGCCTTTGGGATATCCTGCTGTGTGTTCACCAACCTGTGTGAGGGTTATTCACCTTGCTTGACCCTGCTTGAACTCTGATGCTTGCTTGTTTGCAATGGGCGGGCCCCCGTCAGTAGGCTATCCAGTCATGTGTCCTGTCTGTGGGCTATCCAGCCACTGTGTCCCATCCGAGGACTTTCAATGCTGTGTGTCCCTAGCTACAGTTTGTATCTTGCCTGTTAACGGATTTCCTAGAGATGGCTCCTAAACAAAAAGTGTCCTGGTTAGCTATTGGATAACTGGACACATAGGGTGTCGGTGTGCAAGGGTTAATAATACCAGCCCTTTGGTCACTCAACCCTTAAGCACACCACAGAACCACAACAGACTGGTAATACGCTGCCACCACCAAGTTATATTTTAAGATGAGTACAGCTTATGGACGTTTCAGTAACGCCCAGTAACACACTGAACCAATCAAAAATTTATAAAACCCAATTTAAGTAAAACAGTTAAGTAACGTGATTTATTCCGGCTTTCTCGGAAGGTGGAGTTCAGTTAGAGCACAAAGGCGGAAACTGTATTCATTATAATTATTATTTATTGTTTTATAAAGCACCCTCAAATTCCATAGCGCTGTAGAATGGCTAGACAGGGCATAACAAGTAGCATATAACATAACTATTTGACTTACAGAAACAACAGCGCTGCGCTGGGTAAACTGTTGGCGCTATATAAATAAAAGATAATAATAATAATAATAACAGGTGAGGAGGGCACTGCTCGAACAAGTTTACAATCTAGATTAATATGTAGTTTAATCTGACAAAAGTAACTGCTTATGTACAAAATTATACGAAAAAATGTGATTTAGTATTTAGTATACAAAACAGTTTGTAAAAATAAACAAGGAGAAACACAGAAAAATTTAATTAGGTCATCTGCGTGAACCTCAATGTCCTTGTTGAGTTTTAGGGTTTTCAGTGATCCAAATCCATAGAGAGGTTCTCTGATTTTCCAAAAAACAGTCAATTTTATTCTCTGGTGAGATGTTCTGCCCCTCCAGTGTCCCAGGCCTAGCCCTTATTACCACACAAATATCAAGCTACATCTTAACATACATTTGTTAAAATTGACAGATTCCATTGTGCCCTCAAGATGACCCAAACCCAGCATAGAAAACCCTCACCCTAAATTCCATATCATAGGGGAGTTACCACTAATGGTTACTGCAGCTGAACCTGACTGAATTTATGATAGGGCTCTGGCATGTACAAGATGTCAGTCAGTCTGAGTGGCTTAAGAAGGCAAGCTGTAGGCTGTAAAATACATCTGGCTAGGTTAACCCTTCCAACGCCAAACCCCTGCATTAGCCCAACACAGGCTCTGCATGACAGGAAGACTATAAGACTATAGTCGGCAGAAGTTCTGAATTGGACACATCACCATCTGCCTGCCTTCAGCAATGCACTGGGCCTGATCTTTCCCCTGCATCACGACTACAACCTGATCTGGCACCTGTTGTCCTCACAACAACCCACTACCCACAAGACCTAAGAGTGAAGTAGGTAGCACGTGTTTAAATGGACAGTCTAATGTCAAAATTGAAGGTTGCAGATTTGTGGCCAAGCCACTGCGTCAAATACTTTCTTAGTATCTAAACTGAGGACCATCGAGTTTGACCTTGAGGAGGAGTGGGACAGTATTACAGCTGCCAATGCTGTTGTAATCCCTTGAACATTATTGCATCTTGTGACAAAATCCAATTAGTAGTGAGTTAGTAGAAAAAGGAGTGTTTGCTGCAGACGATTTGCCATAAGTTTAGTTAGGTGTTTAATACCTTGATTCAAAACAGCGGTAAGATTGTAACACAGAAGAATCCTTGCCAGGTATTAGACGTAATATAGTTATACATTGCTTCATAGAGATAATATTTGGGTTATCATCTAGGAGTGTGTTAAAAAGGGGCCATCAAAGAGGCGCTCCTATTTTTAGCTGTTTAGTGGATCACCTCTGTGCCATGGTTGCTCAATTCAAATTATAATTATTGATCAAGGAACAAGGGAAGTGTCATCACTTAAGGGGAGGAGGTGAGGGGGATGGAAAAAGGTTGAGCCATATAGGTGCATGATCCATGTTATGTTCTTAATCTTGGCTCTGTAAACAATGGGCATAACCCTTGAGGATGTCAGTATATAGTCTGACCTATATGAGGGAGCATGTGCCCTAGAGTAGTGTGAGAGCTATTTCTCTGCAAAGTGAGGTGCCCTCCTGGGATTGATGACATAAAATGTATGCATAAGAAAGTGAGATACTTGCTAGTTTAGTTACCTGTGTTTTCCTTATTGGTCCAGTTTGGGGTTATTTATTATGTTGAAATCTTCTCCTACCATGAGAGAAGAGGTTGAGTAGTCAGACAACACTGTTAGTAGACTGGATAAGAAATGAACATTGTGATAGTTAGTTGCATATTAATCAAGCAACACGTATCTGGAGTATCCTATATTTGGGGAAACTTGGTGGCAGGAAACCGTTACACTGGGCCGCAACAGGCAAGCCACAGAAAGCCATTGCAAAGAAGAACCATTGTGCAAGCTTTGAAGAAAGTACTCCCGAAGAAAAAAAATGCAGACACACTGCTCTTCCCTTTATAAAACATTTCACTATACATTGTAAAACAAATTGATGTCTAAAGGTCCTTATTACTGTTCCATAAATATGGCGTTGGACTCCACTAATGAAATAAATTAAAACAATAAAGTAAGAAAAAATATAAAAACATAAAACATATTTCTTGGTATAACATATTTATAGGCGAAAACATTAAGAATACAAAGGATGTAGGTGAAACTGAACACCTCCATAACTCAAGACATCCCTGTCTGTATTATTAAACAATCATTTTTTAAACATATATATATAAATTGTCTCACCAGACCTTTAGATAAAATTGGGTAATTAAAAGATGGTGTACACCAATATAGATTTCCAAATGTGACCATCTTGACCAGCTGTAAATTTCACATTCAGCATGACTATACATTATAAAACATATGATTACTAATGTTAATATATGCTCCATTCCACCACTTAGGTTAAAAAATATATATAATTATATTACAATATTAAATTAAAAAAAAATGTAAAAAATTATTTAGATTTGAACTGATGCATAAAACATCAACTAGACTAGAATATAAAAAAGAGATTTTGACTTCTAAATCTACCTTACTTATTATGGTTCTCAAGGAGATGTGACAAGTACAATAAAGTGAAAAACTAAAGGCGTGCGACTAAAAGAGGAAATTAATATTGAATCAAAATACAAAGTATTACCACATTAACAGTCTAAATAGAGTAAAATTTATGAACTAAATATCCTTTTTTGAAATAATTGGTATAATTTATCAGCTGCTTCCTGTAGCTGTGATCCAAATTTTAGGATTCTGTTATATTGTTTTCCTAAAAATATGCCTGGCATTGAAATATAGAGATTATTAATTTTGTACTTTTATTCCCTTGTGTTACTTTGCCAGTACTGCTCAAATAGCAAGTCCCAGAAATACTTGGCATCAGAATATCGTCAGCTCATTTAATTGGCAATGAAATTATTTTTTCCCCCAGAATCAAGTATTATATTTTTTTATTTAAAAACAACATAATAGTGTTAGATGGGGAAATGAAAAAATAAACAAAAGTAAAGTTGAACATTATACAAGTAAATGAGCATATATATATATATATATATATATATATATATATAATCAGGTCATTTAAACAGTACTAGTTTGCATTAAAATGCATTCAGCTACAAAGGTGTTAAATTAAGCAGAGTAGATGGACCATCACCTTATTTGTTGCTACGTGAAATAAAACAATATTAAACAAGTTGTGAATTAAAGTTAAAAACGTGCATAGGGTATATGAAGAAAAACTATATTTTAGCCAAAATATTTTCTTTCAGCATATCCTATAACATGAACAAGATGCTGGAGGGGTGTGGTGATGGTAAGTAATTAATCAGACTGAGAATGAGGTCTACTGAATGTAACTGATACTGCTTCTAGATCAGGAACTTGTAAAGCTTTGTGCCTAGTGGTGAAAGAGAGACATATGTTTTTGCTATTGTGGCAAGTATGGTAATTCAAAAAAGAAGCCAAGGAAGCATCACTTACAAATTAGCTTACAAAAAAATACATTATACATTATTTGCCGTAAGTCATGTTATGATTATTCTTGTGCAGAGTGAATCATGCAATCACACAATCTTTGATTTTCTAGTAAATCTTTACATTTACAGAATAAGATAAACCACTTTATACAAAGTCAAAGCCAGAAGAGGCAGCAAACGTGTGTGACTATTGTTACTGTTCCTATTTGTTATGGCCTGCCTTAATAACGACGGGTGGGATTAACATTTGGACCAGAAATCAATTAATAAATTAGTTTTGATAAATTATCTTGCTGTGTTAGTGAAAGTGATGGTTTTTAGTGGTGATAGTGAAAGGCTATCAAAGTGATGGTTTTTGTTTAAGATTCCCTGTTAACAGATAAGTGCTCATTTTGATTGTTATGGGATGTAATATTTCATACAGCTGATTAGCAAGTAAAATGATAACAAGATGGCTAATTTATTTTTTACATGGAATGTGTTTCAGACAGTTTTGTTATTGTGGGAAATATCCAGCCAATCATATTAAATTCAAGCATATCTATAGAAAAAATAGAAACATATTCTGCGAACAAAACCATGTAGCAAATTGTTATTATATCCACATATGAGCACAGGTATATCCACTAGTACAGGGTCGCAGAGATCTCAGCTGCAACGGGCCCGTGCATTTAGGGGGCCTGGTGTGACCTTTGCAACGCCTTCTTCCTGTCTCCTCGTACCGGTTCAAAATTGTTTAGAAATGATCCTTCTGACCTGGACCGCACCAGGTCGGAAGGGCCATTTCTAAACTTTTTTGAACCAACACAGGGAGACAGGAATGTATCGGGGTCACGTGTGCGAGCAGCCAGAGGTTAAGCTGCAGGAGCGGTGAAAGGTAAGAGGGGGCGGGAGGTTGGATGTTATGTGTTATATGTGTTTGTATATATTCGAACCCTGGGTTTGCTGGTACGTGCTCCTTTTCTGGACACCACCTGCAGGTTTTATTGTCTGTTGTTGCAGAAGTACTCTATTCTCTTCCTGTTTCTCTCTCCTTCTCTCTCTATATTCCCCCCTTAGGTGCTAGTTATTGCTTATTGAGCCCTTGGGTTATAGAAACATGTAAGCAAAGAGGAAGCATGTTTCCCAGAAGCTTAGATGCAAGGAGATTTTACTGTACTAAGAGTATGGTCTAAAACTATCATCCTTCCATCAGAAGTTGTAGAGACCAATAAAATGAAGGAATTTAAACATGCATATGGATAGGCATACGTCTATCGTGAATCTAGGACTAGACCAAGGCAGGTCTAGATGGGTCAAGACTAGATGGGTCAAATTGTTTTATCTGCCATCAAATTACTAGCGACAAGAAAAAGCACCTCTTTGAACAAAAAAACTGAACAAAAAAAACTTCATCAGAATCACTGCTATCTGGGAAACCACCCACACACACACACACACAGTAAGACACACACACACTCAGACACACACACACTCAGACACACACACACTCAGACACACACACAGTAAGACACACACACGCTAAGACACACACACTCAGACACACACAGTAAGACACACACAGTAAGACACACACAAACTCAGACACACACAAACTCAGACACACACACAGTAAGACACACTCACACTCAGACACACACACAGTAAGACACACTCACACTCAGACACACACACTCTGACACACACACTAAGACATACACAGTAAGACACACACAGTAAGACACACACACACTAAGACACACACACTCAGACACACACTCAGACATACACTAAGACACACACACACTCAGACACACACACACTAAGACACACACACTAAGACACACACACTAAGACACACACACTAAGACACACACTAAGACACACACTTAGACACAGACTCAGAGACACACAAACACACTCAGACACACACTCAGACACACACACTCAGACACACACTCCCTAACCCCCCTTCTCAGGATCTCCCCTCTCCCTCCCTAACCCCCCTTCTCAGGATCTCCCCTCTTCCTCCCTAACCCCCCTTCTCAGGATCTCCTCTCTCATTCCCTAACCCCCCTTCTCAGGATCTCCCCTCTCCCTCCCTAACCCCCCTTCTCAGGATCTCCCCTCTCATTCCCTAACCCCCCTTCTCAGGATCTCCCCTCTCCCTCCCTAACCCCCCTTCTCAGGATCTCCCCTCTCCCTCCCTAACCCCCCTTCTCAGGATCTCCCCTCTCTCTCCCTAACCCCCCCCTGGTCACTTACCTTCAACTCCTGTGTTGGAAGCATGAGGCGTTTGTCTCGGGTGCCGGCGCTTCACTGCTGAGCACCGGCGTCTGACGTCATATGCCGGCGCCCAGCGTGAAGCGCCGGCACCCGAGACAAACGCCTCACGCTTCCAACACAGGAGTTGAAGCGCTGAGGCAGGTGGCAGTGGCGGCCGCCGCCAGCAGAGGAGTCCTGGATTTCTGTCAGTCAGGGGGGCCCGAGAGTTGCCGAGCGGTCGTCTTCAGCAACCGCTCGGCACCCCTTGGGCCCCCCTGACTGGCAGAACTCCAGGGCCCGGTCGCAGTTGCGACCCCTGCGACCCCGGTAGTTCTGCCACTGGCTCTAGGATTTATTGGCGTATAACACGCAGGTAGGGTTTCAGCTTCATATTTTAGTTAAAAAAGTGCGTGTTATACGCCGATAAATAAATTGACAATGCAATAGAGCAGCAGGAAATGCTAGCAAAATACTTGGTTGTATAGGGAGAGGTATTAGCAGTAGAAAGAGGGAAGTGCTTATGTCGTTGTATAGAGCACATCTGAGACCTCACTTGGAGTATTGTGTACAGTACTAGAGACGGTATCTCCAGAAGGATATACGTACTTTGGAGAGAGTTCAGAGAAAGGCTACCGGGGGATATTTATATACTTAAAGGAATCATCATGATAAAAGAAGAAATACTACCACAACAAGAGTCTTAAGCTAGAAGGGCAAAGGTTTAAAAGTATATCGGAAAACATTACTTTACTGAAAGGGTAATGTATGCATGAAAATAGTCTTCCGGTCATATAATTAGTAGAAGTTAATACAGTGAAGAAGCTTAAACAAGCATGGGGGTAGGCATACAAGTAAGGGTAAGCTAGATATAAGATAAGGCCAGGGACTAAGGAATGTATTCATAGATTGAGCAGACTAGATGGGCCGAATGGTTCTTATCTGCCGTTTCTATGTGGCATTTAGGAAATGGTTACATTGAAACATAATACAGTATTATACAACATACCAACCTTCGGGGATGACTAAAACACAGCTATGTCTCCATTTCTGCTATATTGCCCTCAGTGGTGGTTTTATGTGGCATAGAGGGTCATATCAAAGTGCACTGTCTACAGGTGCAACATGAAAATGCCACAACTGAGGCAAAGCTACACTGTGAGAACTAACTAACTGAAGGGAAGCAAATCTTAAGCCAGTTCTGACTCTTCTCTTGCTCACTCCCTTGAACCAGGACAAACAAGACACACAGGTCAAGTCTGCACAAGCTTTCCTGTCCTTAGCTATCTCAAAGACTTCTTCAGACAGACATCTCCACACACCCATAATCTTAATTTTATTTCACTGGCTATGTGACATGACTTTAACAGAGAATATTCTCTGAAAAGAAATTCATTTGTATTTTAGATGGCAAAGTATTCTCTGTTAATATCCAATTACATTTAACTTTTTTCCAGGAGTTAAAGGAAAAAAACTTGACCACAATTTAAATTACTAAAGCTGGCTGCTTTCCACAATGGCTGCTGTTTAAACTATAGTGGGTGGCTTTGTTATCTTCATCCAGAGAAAATATTAAGTGATGTAGGTTTTTCATCACCCTTAGGTATACATGTGACATCCTTTAATAAGGATCTTATAGTATTAACCTTCTTTGATTTGTCTGTAATAGGCAGATATGAAATTATTATATTTAATAATGCTGAATACATCTAGCCCTCACAATTACCCTAAGCATCTTAACACCAGGCTCCAATGCCACTGTATGGGTAGTATGTGTATATAGCCATATTACTGTTATAGCCATATTACTCACCAAGACAGATTTAACAATGAATGTGCTTCAGTGCTTACTTTCTGTAGAGAAAACTTAAATTAATGGTTTCCAAACATAGAAACACAGATTTCAGGGTAGATAAGAACTATTCAGTCCATGTTGTCTGCATATTTTTTCCCAAATCAATCATCGGTCTCTTCTTAGCTTTATGTCCATCCCATGCATGTTTAATTTCCCTCACTATATCTGGTACCCCTCACAGTCCACAAAAATGCGTAATTAAAAAAGGCTTCATAGGTAGAGCACAGAGGGTCGAGACAGCCCATCTACTGTTGGCTCTTAAGATGCCCCATACAAGTAATGCTTTGGATGTGCTTCTTAAGCTCCCTTGCCATTTGGGATGACATTTCATTACCTGGGACAGCTGCATCATGCTTTAATTACACTTGGCCACTATACTAAACATTCACAGGAGCCTACATTATTTCATGAGATGAAGAGACACAGTTGCTATCAAACAACAACATAAAAAATACCAGCATATTACAGGAAATTGTCACACATATCACTGAATTATAGATATTTAGAAATATAGAACTTAACAGCAAGTAAGAAACATTTGGTTCATCTAGTCTGCCCAATTTTCATGCTGTCAAGACTCAACCCTTAATCAGTTCTTGATCTTGTCTTAGATTAAGGATAAATGTATGACTATCCTGTAAGTGCTCATACTCCCTTGCGTATGCTGTTTGTGTATGCTTGACATAAAATAAACATATTATCTATATATATCCTCCTTTACTCTGCAACACAAATTAGATGATTATGTGTATTTTAGATTCCTACAACATTATTAGATTAAATCAATGTAACTAATGCACTTAATTTTAGGAAGAGGTTTCATATAAACAAACATCTGTCTCCATCCCAAAGGAATTTAGCAGTGTCTGCCATTGTATCTGAGATACTACAAATGATTTACTCCACCAGTAGAGATGACACATGATTATAGCAAAAAAGCTTATAATTGATGTTCCAGCTTACATGAAGTCCAGTGTATATTATTTTATTACCTCACCATAGTTCTTGATATAGTAGAGGTTGTAATTCCACTCTCTTTGCTCTTTCAAAAAAAAAAATTACATTGTATTTCTTGGGATGAAAATAGGTAGAAAGAACAATAAGAATGAAAGAACATGAAATATCAAGAAATGGTTCTGCGTTATATTGATATTTCATGGCACAATGCTTCTCTCACTATTTACTTTATAACATGGTATTGGAAGAGACAGACACTTTATTAAATACTGTATATATTTACAAAACATTAAAGTTATTTTGTTTCATTCATTTTCTCCATTTATTTTTATATGTTGTACTTGCTTTTTCTTACCTTTCTCTTTTACTTGACATAAAAACCTGTGTATGATACGCACTTTTGTATAATATACAGGTATAACTTTAAACTTGATTATGTTAAGTACATAAAAGCAGATAAGGTTGCTAAGGTTGTAAGATGGATCAATGATCAGTGACCAAAAAAGCCAGTAATCATTAATCGGATAGCAACTTATGAGGTTAAAAATTGTTACAAATAAAAAAATGTTCAAATATAAAAATCTGTATCCACCATTAGATCCCTTGTAAGTCACAAGTTTAGGTCACTGATATTGATTGGTGAATGTGATCAACAACCAGTGACCTAAAATGTAACTAATCTGTGATCAGATAGTAATCAGTTATGTAATAAATGTAAAAATAATAAAAAATCTTTATTAATGTTTTTTTTAAATGGAAGACCCCTCTCTGTAACCTCTGACCAATAGCAGTGATCTGATCATTAGCAGTGTGAACTGCTGCAGATAACTGAGAGAAACAAACCTGGAAGCACATTTTATTTTCAGGTCAGTGCTGTTGAAGATTATTATTATTATTTTAACTATTTCAATCTTGATGCATCTTGCTTTTCAGGGTTAAATTGTGCGCCTTATATCTAAGATTTTACAGGATTAGTTAAAGTATTTAGTATTTGCAAAGTGTTTCTGGTGGGAATAACTCTGGTGCCATTTCAGGTGGAGGACCCATTGTTCTGAAGCATTTTCGGTCTTTAAAAGCTAAGAGAACCCTGCTGGGACTGTGGAAAAGGCATATTCGCTCCATCAGCCATGCCACTAGAACAGTAGTGTCCAAGTTTTTTCTGCAGTGGGCCACTTCATCAGAATTGTATACGTGCGAGGGCTGCACTCATTTTTCATTGTGAGAAAATATGGCCTTTAATAAGATATGCAGATTAAAATAAAGTAAATGACTCTAGACTTTTACTTTTCCTCTCACTGATTTCTGGGCCTAGAAAGTTTTGTGACTACAAGTAAAAATGAAATAGTTCTATTTATCCTAGGGATACACCGAAATGAAAATTCTGGACCAAAACCGAAAATTCAGGGTTCACTTACCCGAAACCGAAAATGCCCCCCCACCTTTAAAAATAATAAAAAATCCTACACTTTTAATAAAAGTTACACACCAAAATTGTACTAAAAAAATAATAAACAATGTTTATATATATATATATATATATATATATATATTATGATTGTTAACAGCAATCTCAGGCATACCCAGATTCCAGCATGCACTGGTTGGCTGGGCATGATAGGAGTGTGATTGCTGTCAACAATCATATATAAATTAATATTGTTATTGTATTTTTTTGTCCAATTTTGGTGTGTTAACCACACTTTTATTAAAAGTAAGTAACACACCACAATTGGACAAAAAAAATCAACAATATGACTTGGCATGATAGGAGTGTGATTGCTAACAGCAATCACGCTCCTTTTATACCCAGGCAACCAGTAAATGCTGGAACCTAGGCACGAAGGGACTGTGATTGCTGTTAGCAATCACACTCCTATCATGCCAAGTCAGCCAGTACATGCTGGTACAGGGTGGCTGTAAGGGATGTGCAGACCCCATACTGATGGCAGCATCAATACACAAGGGGGGCAGCTAGCCAGGTTTCAGCATGTACTGGCTGACTTGGCATGATAGGAGTGTGATTGCTAACAGCAATCACAGTCCCATCATGCCTAGGTTCCAGCACTTACACATCCATGCTATCACACACACACTCATTCATTTATATACTCATTCATTCACAGATTCATTCCCTCAATCACGCATACCCATTCAAACACCCTCCCCACCCCCTTACCTGCACTGCAGCTCTCTCGATGCTGCTCACAGACTTCAGCAGGGGGTGCGGCCTCCCTCTGTGTTCTCTTGTACACACTGCACAGAGGAAGCAGGACTGGAGTCATGTGATGCCACGTGAACTCTGCTGGGTTCCGCTTCTTCTGTGCAGTACAAAAGACCCTCCCACAGGTAAGTAGCAGGGCTCTTGTGATCCCGGTTGCCCTGGCTGCCGATCTCACGCGGGCCGCACCTCGAGGTGCCGCGGGCCGCATTTGGGCCGCATGTTGGACGCCCCTGCACTAGAAAATATAATATAATAAGTTATATATTGTAAAATGAGGCAATAATGACTGTATTATGACTGAATAAGGATGATAGAAAACGTTATGTTCTTTTAATAACCGTGTTTGCCTGATTATAAGATGACCCCCCCAAAATTTGAATATTAATGTAGGGGGGAAAAAAGCCTGAATATAAGACTACCCTGTGAGAAAAAAGCTATAACTAGTAAGTATGAATTCACATTTGAAAAATGCATTTTTTGTTTTGTACCATAGCTGCTTCGACGTCCTGATTTTAGATCACCTCCATAACCCACCTTTACCAAATCAGACAGAACAGACCAGCAGACGCAAATAAGGGACATCTAGTGTACAGATTAAAAAAAAAAGATGGCAGAGAAATGTTGTCTTCTCAATTTAGCATACAAGCCATACATTATGTGCATATACGAGCTAGTATCCAGCTTTACTGTAAAATGTAGTGTTATTGTTTTATCCAGTAAATGTGAAACAGATTTTAGTGGTTAATTGAAAGTTCCCAAATGCCATTTGGAATAAGAGATGTTCTGCTTAGAATACAGAAGTCAGACGGTTAGCATCCCCTGATGAGGAGAATAACAGGAAGTCTCCTTTCTCCTCTCCTATACCCAAAATAAAAACATACATGGAAACAGATCCCTCCGGAAACATTACACAGGGAAAAAAATGCAGCACATGCAAAAATAAACGAAATAAAAAAATAGATTGTTTTAAAATTAAATCCATGTACTTAATGAAGCTTTGCAAAGACAATTACAAGCAATAATTTTCAAATTAGCAAGTTGAGTTTCACTTTTTATAACAGTGCAGTTTTACATTCATTTACCAAGGATAGTTCCCAGTTATGACCATGTGTGACCCCTGATAGTTTGTTCATGCACTATGCGATACTGTGTGTTAAGTATAAATATACACATGTGAAAATATGCAAATACATTGTAATAAATACACAATACAAAATCAACTAATACTTGCCTAGTATGTGAGTAATAAGCATTTAAGTCAAAGTGCAGAAAAGTGATTTACTAAACAATTCTGTTGTCCATGAACCAAGTCATTTTAACCACCTTTAGATTTTTTGCATTAACACCATTTTGTGTAGGTTGTAAATTCACCTCATGTGTGTTTCAGAAATAGTTAAATTTGAAAGATGGCTAAGAAATGGCAAAATGTTACAAAATGTAATACAATTGGTGGATAAAAGTACATAGTAGTGATGGGCAAAATGGGGCCGACTCCAAACTCAATAACCATATACAATGTCAAGTAGCAGTTGGTAGGTCTAACAAATAACTAGCACACATTACAAAAGTGTATCAATGTAAGATCTGAAAATTTGATTTTGCCTCTATATAAAGCATAATTTAGCATTAATTTAGAATATGCAATATTTGGGCCATCAATTCATAAGAAATATAGAATGTAATTTAAAGAGTACAAAGAAGGCATATAACATGAATCAGATGGGGGTTTTAGATTGATTAGATTGATGTTAAATTGATTTAATTTACAAAAGATGCACCTAAGGGGAGACAACATGACAATGTCTAATACATTTGGGGTCCATATGGGCCCCTTGTATGGGAACTCTTCACACCACAGAGAGAGTAGATATCAGGAGGTCACTTGTTAAGGTTAGAAGAGACACTGTTCCATCTTAAACAAAAAAGGACATTCTTCACAGCAAGGACTGCTTCATTTTTCTGGTGATGGCAGTTCTTTGGAAGCTGTAAAGAACTGGATTGATTTTTGGCAAAAAGGGTATTATTTATGACTAGCAATTGAAATTGTTTTTGTGTAGGGTTTGTTCAGAACAGAGTCATACCGTAAAAGGGATTTATAGGAAAGGTTGTGTTTAAAGGACTTTTTCAACTTTACTACCTGTGTAATTATATATGAGATAAGAAATGTAGTGAGAAAAAAGCACTACAATATAATACAGGAAACAAAGTTCCCCATATTATCACTCCAATTTGCCCTTGTGTTACCATGTTGCCTTCTAAAACATACAGTAAATGAATGGCTGCATAATAGGTAAAATTAAAGTAAAAGTTCTTTGACATTACACAGCTCACAGAAATGTTTTCATAGTGATATAATTGTTCTTAATGTTGGACCTCAGTTGACCTAACAACTTTCCTCTAAAACTGTGAAAGGAAATAGTGACAGGCAGCACTGTAAGTAAAATGGAAATTATTTCACACAAAGAATCTTTGCTTCAGCACTAACAAGGAGGATTAAGGGAGATAAGACCTAGACATCATTTAAAAAATAATAATAATAAATCATCTCAATTGTGGTGAATTTACAGATTCAAAGTTGTAGTTTATTTTTTTTAGTAAGATGAAATACATTTCTATCAATGTATAACAAGGGACACCAAGTTCTAATTTTTAGTTGTTGATGTAATTAGCCTCCTTCTTAGAAACTGATTGGCAAGAATCTTACATTTTTTTTTTTAATTTTTAATTATAATTAATGTATTACAATGGCCTGTAGTCAGTGAATGTTTTTGAGATATTTGGGTCACAAAAGCACATCCTGGGGTGGGGGTGCATAATAATTCAAATTTGTAAATAGGATGTAATATATGGGAAAATATATTGGCTTTAAGTGGCTGATAAGTCAGATGTCTTGTTGTATCCTAAGCCTCAAAGAGCTAATTTTACTTTAGTATCTTAGTACTTCACAGTGGAAAATGGTACATACTTTACCAACTGTATCTATTAGCTATGTTAACGGTAGTTAATAATAAAATCAAAGCCACAAATACGATTAAAATTTTAGTACATTAAAATTTACTGGCTGCAGAATATGACGGCTATATAAAACAGCACATAATAAAAATAAGTAAAATCCACATTAAACTGCTTCATGCAAGGTCTATATTTGGACCCATTTTGATAACTGTCTTATTTTCATCTGAAAATGTTCAACCATGGACTGAATGTACAGTAATTACTATCCTAGTCTATGTTGTCCATAACTAATATTTAGTGGGAGAAGTGCTTATTTGACCCTGGCTTGATTATTTTTAGCTAAACATTTTGCTTTTTTTTAATAAAATGGACATCAGAAAATGCAGTCTGTGGTGTTGGAGCCATTTTCCTGGAGGTATTGTATATCCTAATAAAACCACATGGAAAGGAGTACAGTGAGGAATTTACAGACATCTTGCCATCTCCGCAGCTACCGCAGAGCCAGACTACACAAAAAAACATCGAAGAGGATGGAATACCTTCAGTCTGTGTTTTTACGTAGTGGATGTAGCCACTCTGAGATTTATGTACCTATATTTGCTGTTTTCCCTTTACTATATGCTTTTATAAAAACAAATCCATATGAACCAATTTCAACTATAATTACAAACAGACATTTAAACTTCTTCTTTTCATGCTTTCAGTCTCATTTCCATGGTTGATTTGGCACAGAACATTTTCTTGTCAGGAAAAAAATGGGGGGAAAACATTGCCATAGCTAGAAGCAATTTTGTATGTGAAGATCTTGTATATAGAAGCCAAACTTACTAAATATTCCCGTCCTTGAAAAGAAAAACAATAATACAACAGAGATACGTATATTGGACACCCAAAAATGTGTTCAGTGATACATTAATTACTTTAGTATAATATTTGAAAACTTAAGAACAAACTCAAAAGGAAGATGTATTTATCTGACGATAGTTGCCAAAAGCACAACCGTATTTACAGTTACACCCATGTACTTCTTGACACAAAAGTCTCATTTGATCATCAAGCTGTAACTAATTATCTTTAAAGTTATATCCCTGTATATTCCACATTAAATATGATTACGAGTATATAAGGTGATGTTTCATTTTATCAAGTAAATTTATTTTGAAAAACTACGAAGTGACCTAATATAATAATCCGGAACTGTATATTGCTTATGTTTTTATTTTAGAGCTATAGAAAACATAATATGTATTATTATTGTAATGTAGTTCCATAGCATCTATGCCTTATAGACCATTTTACACAGTATATGGGGCATACCAAACTGAAATGGCCAGACACAGACAAACTGATACATAATATAATGAGGGCATTTAAGCTTTTCTTATTTTCTGAAATTAGATTTTTACATTCCTTATTCTTAAATTATTAAACCCACGGATATTTTGTGTTTGGTACTTTAAGCTAATTGCCAAGAACCCTCACTTCTTCTCCTGTTTTACTTTCCTGGTAAACCACATTGGTTTTGATTTGCTTCTTTTGTATTTATTCCCCATAGGGAAAAGCTTCACACCACTACTATTACAATAAATTCCTCTTCTACCACATAAGTCTTTAGACTTTGAAGACTGTCTAAAATTGAAAGGCGATAACCATTTATAACACATAAATGTAATGCTTTAATTACATAGCGTTTAATGATCCATTGCTTGTATTTTTTAAGGTGCAATTCAACAACTAAATGTGTACTGTACTAGATCTAAAGAGGCAACACTGAGGGACACAGACAACATGGAGAGAAGCTTACTGCTTACGGAGCAGGCATTGGCTGGGGCCAGTCTAGAGGGGCGTGGAGATGGGTTAGTTGTGTAAGGGGCAGCAGGGGCCGGAGAGCTAGGGAGGCTTGTTCTGGACTAGATAACCCCAACATGTTTGCCAGTTTGTGCAAAGATGCTGGGGAAACCAGCTCAGAGGAAGAATTTCTGGGGCAGGTGGACTCTCCTAGCAGCCGGGAGAGTAGCCTCCCCAGCATATTGGGGAGCCACAAAGCTAGGAAGGCTAGACAGGTGCTGGTGGTAGGGGATTTGATTATAAGGAAGGTCGCCAGGACCCCGAATGCCAAACAGTAAGCTATCTCCCGGGTGCTCGGGTTCGACATATTGCAGAGTCGTGTAGACAGATTGTTGGGAGGGGCTGGAGATGATCCAGCGGTCTTAGTACACACAACAAAGTTAAGGGCAGGTGGGGGGTCCTTAAAAATGATTTTAGGGCATTAGGTCAGAAATTTAGGTAAAGGACCTCCAAGGTAATATTCTCTGGAATATTACCGCTACCACGCGCTACTTCAGGGAGACAGAGGGACCTTAGGGAGATCAATGCGTGGTTAAGAGTGTGGTGTAAGAAAGAGGGTTTTTGGAGAACTGGGCAGACTTTGCAGGCGGCTACAGACTCTACAGCAGGGGTGGACTCCAACTCAAGAGGGGGCTGCAGTGCTATGTGAGAGGATGGCTAGAGGAATCGAGGATCTTTTAAACTAGGTTCTGGGGGGGAGGATAAAGATAGGAATGGTGTGCTAGCTAGAGTAGACAGGGAAGGGGGTCTAGCTATGGGAAAAGGGGATGAGAGCAGTGGTGGGGTTAGCATAGACAATATGGAGCTGCATAGTACAAAACCTTAATTATTTGTCAACTGTTACACCAGAAATGGGTAGTAACCGTAAATGTCTTTTAGCAAATGCGAGAAGCTTGGCAAACAAAATGGGTGAGCTGGAAATATTGGTAAGTGATGAACAGTGCGATTTGAACAGTATCACAAACACGTGGTGGGATGATACACATGACTGGTCAGTTAATTTACTTGCTTTTTAGAAAGGACAGAGTAAAGAAAAAAGGGGAGGGATTTGTTTATATGCAAACCCTAAACTAAAGCCCAGTATTAAGGAAGCTGTGCATGATGACAGTAGTAATGTGGAGACACTGTGGGTGGAGATTAGCCTAGCGAGACCTCGAGGTGCGGCCCGCGTAAGATCGGCAGCCAGGGCAACCGATCTTATGCGGGACGTACCCCGAGCCCTGCTACAACAAGAGCCCTGATACTTACCAGTGGGAGGGTCTTTTGTACTGCAAAGAGGAAGTGGAATCCAGCAGAGTTCACGTGACATCACATGACTCTGCTCCAGTACTGCTTCCTCTGTGCAGTACCAGAGAACGCAGAGGGAGGCCGCGCCTCCTGCTGAAGTCTGTGAGCGGCATCGAGGAGCTGCAGTGCAGGTAAGGGGGTGGGGAGGGTGTTTGAATGAGTATGCGTGATTGAGGGAATTAATCTGTGAATGAATGAGTATATGAATGAATGAGTGTGTGTTTGATAGCTGTTAGCAATCACACTCCTATCATGCCAAGTCAGCCAGTACATGCTGAAACCTGGCTAGCTGCCCCCTTGTGTATTGATGCTGCCAGCAGTATGGGGTCTGCACATCACTTACAGCCACCCTGTGCCAGCATGTACTGGCTGACTTGGCATGATATGAGTGTGATTGCTAACAGCAATCACAGTCCCATCATGCCTAGGTTCCAGCATTTACTGGTTGGATGTGTAAGTGCTGGAACCTAGGCATGATGTGACTGTGATTGCTGTTAGCAATCACACTCCTATCATGCCAAGTCAGCCAGTACATGCTGAAACCTAGCTAGCTGCCCCCTTGTGTATTGATGCTGCCAGCAGTATGGGGTCTGCACATCACTTACAGCCACCCTGTACCAGCATGTACTGGCTGACTTGGCATGATAGGAGTGTGATTGCTAACAGCTAACAGCTAACATTGCTAACAGCAATCACAGCAAGCACAGCCCCATCATGCCTAGGTACCAGCATTTACTCCTTGCCTGGGTATGATAGGAGTGTGATTGCTGTTAACAATCACACTCCTATCACGCCAAGTCATTTGCTAATTTTTTTTGTCCAATTGTGGTGTGTTACCTACTTTTATTAAAAATTTGAGTTTTTATTATTATTTTTAAAGGTGAGGGGTCATTTTCGGTTTTGGCTAAGTGAATGTTTTGGTCCAGAATTTTTATTTTGGTGCATCCCTAGAATAAATAGAACAATTTCCTTTTTATTATCCTTAATTTGTAGTCACAACACTTTCTAGGCCCAGAAATCAGTGAGGGTAAAGGTTTTGTGTCATTTACTTTATTTTAATCTGCATATTTTATTAAAGACCATATTTTCTCACAGTGAAAAATGAGTGCGGCCCACGCACATATACAATTCTGATGAAGTGGCCCACTGCAGAAAAAACTTGGACACCCCTGGCCTAGATGGTAAAAAGAGTCGCACACAAACAGTTTACACAAAACTTACACTGCATCCCTACTATAAAGCTCACACCACAACTCTACTATACCAATCCCACTGACAAAGTTCACATTCACAAGACATCACTAACAAAGACCTCATTAACATTGTGTTCTACACACCTTAGTAACATATTACCCATTCACTATTACAGACTGCACTGACATGTTTCCTTTTCATAGTCTCCTATGAATGTGTTTAAAATTTCTCTGGTAAGGCCGTGTTCAAATAAAAAAATGTTCAGACACCAAAGCCAAAGATCAGTGCACATCCAGCAAATACTATTTAAATGCACATATCTAAGGCATAAATATTGGGCGTTCTGCCACACTATATGGCCTCATATTGCTTAGCCGACAACTACGTCAAAGTACCCCAAGCTTGGCGAGTCCTTTCTAAATTTACATTAATATATTGCTTATTAAGGAGCCAAATCAGTGGGACTGCACTGCCTTTTAATCCACTGAGACTCTCTTGACCTCTTTGGTCATAATTATTGAAGCTCCTGTATGGTAGTTGGAGTGCTTGGTGCGAAGCAGCAAATATGCGCAAAAAAATACAGAAAGCACACCCTTAAAAATATATACATACATGTAAAATTAGATAGGACTGTCCAAAATCAGGGTAGTTGGACAAGTGGTGGGATTCCCTAATATTTATGCCTCAGATTGGTGCTCTTAAATAGTATTTGCTGGGTGTGCACACTTTTGCTTTGTTGTGTGTACATGTTGGTCAGCATGAGGACTGGAATGTGCATGCTTTTAGGGTATGCTTCCCTTTCTGTATTTTTTTTTTGCCTATAAAAATGTTCCCATATTTTCCAAGTCCTCTGCTAAATTAAAAGCATTTAAAATTAAATAATAATTACAAAAAAACAGGGGGTTCCAGGACCCTTTTAACCCCTCTTCCCCACCCTGGATGCAGTGATTTGTGGTTAAATAATAATAAGAACCCCTATGCTGAGGACAGACCCCAAGCCATTAACGAAGTTTCCACAGAGGCAGTAAGTTCTGCTTCATTAATCTACCACACTTACAGGTAAACTTTGCACTTCATTTAATTAGAATATTCCATGGGTTTCTAAGGTTATTAGAACTTTTGTACCAGAATAATTTTTTTACACACAACCGACAGCCGTAGCTGTCCAGTTTCTTTTTGCTAAGGATATTTATAAAAAATATTTTTGGTATTTTTTTTCACATCAGGGGCACTTTTTTGCTCTAATTTCACATTTATGCTATATATATATGAGAGAACGGGCAACAGCACTTGGAGTTTATGAGTAAATTTTATAAGGATTTGTGTCATTGACATAATGTAATACATTTACAATGTTGATTTACATTCAGATGTATTTGTAATTGCTTTGTGAATCAAATGTAGCAACTGACGAAAATATACGATCATATATCATAGTAATGTCTTATTTAATTGCAGAACTGGGCAAGGCCTGTTTTATTTATACCATATACAGAGGCCAACTACAAGTGGTTTTTATAAAAAAAACTTTATTCCTGGCTGTTTTTAAAGTCCTTGCTATTATATTTGGAACATGCAGAGGAAAAAGCAATGCTAAACACTCAAGCCACATAAACCCTTTAGATCCATCACTGTAGGAATTTATTAGCTAAAGCAAATAATGTATTTTACTGTGTAGAATATTTGTCTCTGAGGTTAGATCACTTGATAAAACTGCTACATTTTTTTAGATGAAGAAGAATTGGCTTGATTTGCTGAAGGGTTGAATTACCATTTTAATAAGTCTGGGACTGACTTATTCAAAAACAAGCAACACTTACTGTCTTGCTCTGTGATGAGTCCCCAGATTGGAAGTCTCTTAATGTTTTCTATATTTGTGCCTTTAAATTTAACAGTTCATCCTAGACCCATTTAAGTCAGAGGATGATGCAATCAATCCTCCAGCCACTTGGAGCCGCAATAGGTGGATATTTTTCAATCCACTGCCATTTTTACAATGCTTTGCTTCCAACTCCAAATGTTCTATTCCAGCTGTGCCCCAGTGCATGAAGCAAGGTCTATAAAGACATGGTTGGATGAGTTTGATGAGTGGAAGAACTTGACTGGCCCACACAGAGACCTGATCTCAGCCCCATCAAAAACTTGTTGGATGAACTGGAACAGAGATTACGAGCCATGTGTTCTTGTCCAACATCAGCACCTGACCTCACAAATGCTCTACTGGATGAATGGGCAAACATTCCCAGAGAAACACTCCAAAATCTTATGCAGAACCTTCCCAGAAGAGTGGAAGCTGTTATAGCTGCAAAGATGGGGCCGACTACATATTAATATCTATGTATATATAGAATGCAATGTCATAAAAGCCCCTTTTGGTGTAATGGTCAGGTGTCCCAATACTTTCGTCCATATATTAAATATTTACCATATATGCATGTATGTGTATATATATATATATATATATATATATATATATATATATATATATATATATTGTGATAAGGTGCAGGGTGTTGTTGCTGATGGTGTATACATCACCCCTAGGTTTTGTAATGTTTGGAATGATATGTAGCCCCAGGGGGAGTATGTGTTGTGCCATATAATAATATGTTTATATATGGGCCCCTGTGGTGGAGCATGGGGAGAGTAGGGCGGGCCAGTGCTCCACCCCGCTGTAACAGAATCCATGCCAGGAGTTAAGGCTGACTCCAAAACACTGGTCAGCTGCAAGTCTTTAGCTGCAGTGACTGCAATAAAGTCTTGCCTGATGGACAGAAGAGGAGAGTTTTGTTTGAGGGCTGGAAGCAGCATGGCAAGTCTAAAAGGTTGGTAAGCCTACATTTTGGTTAGTTTAGACCCTGATTAGTAAGGGACATCTATGTTAGTAAGAGTTCAGATGAGCTAGGCTTTTGTTTGTAGGAATTTTGGGGGATCAACAAGGATTAACGAGGATTAACAATAAACTGTGGCTGATTAATTCACCAAGACTGGGCAATCAGACTTCCTGTCATTTAAAAAATAATCCGCTAACACTATGGCGGACTGTCCCGAGTCAGGACAGCCTACATCATTCAATTGCGCCTGGCACTGCATATCTTTTAAAGGTGGAGCACTGTAATATGATTTCATGTCTGGACACCCATCAGTAAGGAAGGCAGCTTGAAGGGGGCTGCTGGTAGCACTACCCTGTGTTAGGCCTATGGTGGTACCAAAGATAAATATGCCCCTTGGTGAGAATCATATAAATTATGAAAATTGATCATGACTCTACTACTTGACTCCATGTACCTCAGAGATGGAGGAATATGTTTATGCTGCTCCACGCTTTTGATTAAACTGTATAACTTTCAATACTTCCAGCTATGAAATTATAGGTTGCGTAACACAGCACAATAAATTATAATATAAAACACATTAAAAAAATTTTATATTTATTTTTGTCAACATTTTATGTATGTATACATTTTTCCCCCTTGGTGTCTCACCTTTAAGTCATTGACAGACACAACTATTGAATATATTTTCATATATGTGTGTTATGTTTATATTTAATTAGTGCCTTGTTGGAAATGTTTATTTTCCAGACTTGACACATATTTCTAGGAGAGGATTACTGAAAGTTAAGAGAACTTCAATAGTCAGTTGGGGATATGCGATTAAAATTTAAGTGGTGTTTTTGTATCTGTTCATGCTGTTGGTGCTAATTTGCTGTTTTTTGTGTAATATTCTTGCCAATCTGCAATTCAGCATTTTGTTGATTTAACATAAATAGCAGGTGTACTTCGCTAGCCTTCCATATGGTATGGATCATGGAAGAAGTGATGCCAGGAAGAAGTTTATGATTATTTTTCACAGTTTTTTTTTAATAAAATTATGTTTTGATGTTCTTAACACAAATAGGGAGAACATTGCTAGACAAAATGATTTAATGTATGGTTTATAGGCAGAGATCCTGTTTGCTTATGGTGGGTCAAAACTAACATCTAAATCTCAAGGTTAAATCTTGTTACTGAAGGATTTTTTTGCAATATTAATTTTTTCAAGTAAGACAGACAATTATTCCATAAACCTACATGAAGAGACATTTTCAGAAAAAAGTTTTATAACATATATAAGTAGGAAAATATTGTACAATGCACTATTTTATTATTAAAATGTACCTGCCACGTTCACAACTGTCATGCTGACTCACGTCCACTCATGTCTTGGCACCTTTAGAGCTGATCTTCCACTTTATGGCAATACTTTTTTTTAGCTTTTACTAGGTGGCTTCAAATGTTTTTGCTCATGATGCCACATCTAAGCAATGAAACTGTAAAAACATTGGTCTTGTATTATACTGTATTAACCCTTTAGGGACCAGGTTGTTTTTTATTTTTTTTTGTACCAATGTTTTAACATTGTTGTGGTACTTTGTATGTTTATTTGTAGTTTTCTTCTCTCTCGATTAGTGTACCCATACAGATTTTTCAGAAGAAGAGCTTTCATCAGATACCATTTTTTGATCATATCAAAAATATTTTTTATTTGAAAAATCTTTTACTCATCTACAAAAAATAATGGAAAGAACTGCTAAGCAGATTCCACTATTTGCTCTGAGTTTAGAAATACCCAAAGCATTTTTTCTTTCAACTTATAGGACAATAAGTATTTGCTATTTCAATACCATTTTTCCAAATCTGGGAATCATTTCCCAGTGTCCTATTTGGGACATCTTTGAAGCTGGTCAATTCAATTTGCCCTCTTTAAACCATATTTTTTTTTTAAAACTAGACACCCCATGATATTTTAAATGCTGGTATTTAAACACATTCCAGTTAGTCATTCTACTGCCACCATTTGTCGAACTTCCTGGTAGTAATTTATTTTGTGTTTTTTTCACACAAATTGTACTTCAGGTATAAATGCGTACAGCTCCTGGTATATGTCACTTCAAAACAAAACCTCAATATGTGTAGAGCTGCCTCTCCTAAGTACAGTGATACCACCCATGCATGGGTTTGTCTGCTTCTTTGGGAGATAAAGTGCCACATTGGGGAAGTGTGCATTTTTCTTGGGAAAGTCGGTGAATATACTTATTTGGCTGAGGGGTTAAGACATAGGGATGGAGGTGCAATACATGAAAACAGGAATTGGGCCAAAATAATATAGGGGACAAACAGATGGGATCTCACAAACACCTCATGGGTATTTGAATTGCTAGTATTTTAACTCTTTCCATGCCAGGATTTTTTTGGAAAGTAACAGCGGAAATTGTTTTTTATAAGTTCTGATTTTTTTAAACTTTTTGTTGGAACTGGATGATTCCTCTGATGGTGACATCACTCCATAACTATTTTTAAATGTTACCAAATGCTTATTTTTGTAAACTATTATTTTTTAATGAAGGCCTCCACCTTGCGAGAGGCAAAATCTCTTGCAGTGGCACTGTTCTCTGGTGTGGTCACGGTCCGTCCTGGGGTGGGTTTTTTGTGTTGCTGAATGCCTCTCTATCGAGGCACTTCAGTGACAACATTTAACTCCTTAATGACAAGACTGTTTCTTACTCGTAGTACATTGTGGGACAATGGCTCTTTTAACATTTTTCTGTGTTGCTGTTTAGCTGTGATTTTCTTCTTTCTCATTTCGTGCTCCCACACATATAATCTATATTGTTTTTTTGACAAACAGGGCTTTCTTTAGATACCATTATTTTATCATATCATCTAATTTACTATAAAAAAATGATAAAATACAGTGATTCTAACTTTTTTAATAAAAAACTTTTGCTCATCCGCAAAAACGAATGAAAAAATCTGCTAAATAGATTCTACTATTTGTCCTGAGTTTAGAAATACCCAATGTTTTTATGTTTTTTTGCTTTATTCTGCATGTTATGGGGCAATAAGTACCAGCAGCATTTTGCTTTTTCAAAACCATTTTTTCCCCAAAGCTAGTCATTCTGCCCCATGTGCTATTTCGGGTATCTTTGAAGCTGGCCAATGCAATTTACCCCATCAAACCATATACTTTAAAAACTAGACACCCCAAGGTATTTCAAATGCTGGTATTTTAACCATTTCCATGCACTAGTTCTACCATCAGCCTTTGTCAAACTTTATGGTAGTAAATTTTTTTTGTATTTTTTGTACTTCCGGTATAAATTTACCGCCCCTGGTATATTTCCGTGTCAAACAACACCCCAATATGTGTTCAGTAACATCTCCTGAGCACAGTGATACCACACATGCATGGGTTTGTTGGGTTATTTGGGAGGTAAAAGGCCACCTTTGTGAGGTGTGTATTTTTTTTTGCCATTTAGACATCTGGTCGGTCTGTGCCCACGTCCCATAATTGGGACATCTTTTTTAAAACTAGGCACCCTATGGGCATTTATAATGCCAATATTTTTGTGTTTGTTTTTTACTTATCTCACTGATTAGTGAGCTAGGCTCCATTGACCTTGCATGGTTAAATGCAAGAAGGTCTGGATAGAACTTTAATTTTACCATTTCAGAGGTGCTAGTCTGACTTTGGTGAGTTTGGATGCTAACCACCAAAGTATTAAGGTCCACTACACAAATGTCTGATGCTCTGGTGGATCTAGGGTAGCTGCTCTACATGGATGCAAGGGATTGGAAATTGGAAATGTGTGTAACCCACTACATTGAGCCTAAATTAGTTTACAGAATTTTGGTGCTAATATTAGTAATTGCTTTCTGGTGGCCCATGTTTTATGTCAGGGCTCTAACAGCTGCCGTTCAATGTAATGATTCAGGTAGTGGATTTTTTGTTGTTGAAATATGCTTAGTTGCAAAAGACTTATTCAACAGCTGACTGCACTTGTGTTTCATAGTGCTTCTCATCGACAGCATTTTTTTTGGGGGGGTTATGGGTATAAAGAATTGTTATTGTAAGAATATTGAATTAAATGTTATACCGTATTTGCTCGATTATAAGACGAGGTTTTTTCCAGAGCAAATGCTCTGAAAAATACCCCTCGTCTTATAATCGGGGTCGTCTTCTCAGACCCCCCAAAAAATGTCTGCTGGGGCCACGCTGCTTACCGGTCGCGAGCAGCGTCTCTTCTGTTAGAAGCAGGAGGACAGGAAGCTTGCAGCGTCCTCACAGAGCTCTATCTCCCCCTCCCTCCTCTGGGGGCGGGGCCAGAGAAGTTGCTCTACAGCCGGTCCCCTGCAGAAGTCTTCGAGTGAGAGATCTGCAGTTCAGGTAAGGGGGTGGGGGAGGGTTTTTGGGTAAGTATGTGTGATTAATGTGTGTTTAATGTGTGAAGTATGTGTGATTAATGGAATGAATGAGTATTTAAATGTGTTTGTGTGTGATAGCATGGATGTGTAAGGGGGGTGGGGGTTGTAGCATGGCATAGGGAGGCTGTAATCCCACTACTATCATCCCCAGGTTCCAGCATGTACTGGCTGCCTTGGCTTGATAGGAGTGTGATTGCTGTTAGCAGTTTGATATATATATATATATATATATATATATATATATATATATATATATCAAACTGCTAACAGCAATCACACTCCTATCAAGCCAAGGCAGCCAGTACATGCTGGGTTAAAAGGCATATCATGGGGCTGAGTGGCATATAGGGGGTTAAAATGCATTTCTGGACCTCCAGAAATGCATTTTAACCCCCTATATGCCACTCAGCCCCATGATATGCCTATATACCTCCAGAATAGGGGGGTATAAAGCATTTCTGGGGGCAGAGTGGCATAACTGGGGGGGGCAGGTTGGCAAATAAAAGGAAATTTAAAAAATATATTTTTCTCAATCATAGCTTTTATTAAACATGAAAAAATAATTTACATGAATTAATATTTACTGGTAAAACTTTTTTCCTATAGGGTCGTCTTATATTCAGGCTTTTTGTTTTTTTCCTAAATTAATATTTTGATTTTGGGGGGTCGTCTTATAATCAGGGTCGTCTTATAATCGAGCAAATACGGTATTTCATTTCATATTAGATTGTGGATGTATTATTAGTGATAAGGTTTTCATCTTTACATGGAAGTACATTTTTTAATGATTTAATTCTTTAAAATTGATAAGAATGGTAAAATCATAGGTGCAGGCTACATAACTACCCGCAAAGTGTGTTTGTAATCTGACCTTAAAGTATTCTACATATCAAGCCTGTTCCATTCCCATCTCTACCTTGCTGTAGCTATGCTACATTCTATGGGACCGATTCCATTGTGCCAAAAAACACTAAGCTTGCACTTCCAGGCAAAAAAAAATGACCATAAAGGTCAAATATTTTAATTTTGTGATGTGAGGTCCTACACAAATGTAAAATTCATAAAGCTCTAATTTCTTCTATAGCAAGAATGCATCATTAATATGTATGTTTCAAGTTAAATTTATCTTTAGGTCAATAGTTTATGCTCTAGAGGATATCGGAGTACTGTATGTTTTATTTCTTTAACGTTTTCTGTGCTTTGCCAGATATATTTGGAAGAAATCCAAGTAAGGTACATTTACGAATTTGCGTGAAACAAACTAGACTGCTTCGTTCAGAGGACCACCCATAGTGTAAAAGGAATCTCAAAAAAATGTGTTTTTCCCAATAAGATGGTACAGTGATTTTTATCCATATTATCATTAATGTCAGTAACTCGATGCACAAACCATATGAAAAAGACCTTGTTTATGATAAAATATGTGAATGCATGTGACATAACTTGAAGGTATGGTCCAGCCCTCATAGGCATATTAATGCAAATAATAGCTTTACAATAGCCTTTTTTCCTTCTAAATGCATCAAAAATCCTCTCTCTATACATTTGGTGTTTCCCAGCACTGTGGAAGTATGAGAACACACATAACCATGACCCTCTGGAATTCTCCTGGAGGCCTGCAAGTTCTCCTGGAGCTCATAAGACTGCAGTAGTGATGTAGTACACAACATTGCACACAACATTATTGTGTAAATACAGATGCTGAAAATGGCACCTGACATCCCATATGGAAGCTACATATTGCCAAATATTATTTTCAGCAATATGCAGCTTCACCCTAGCATATCAGCAAAGAATGTCACAGTCTTGTTTGGTTCGAAGTCCAGAAATGTGAGTTCATGCAGGACCAATGTAAAGACAGAATAAACAACAGCAGCTTCACCTTATTACTACGTCCACAACACAAGGTACCCCACTAACAACACAACTATACATCAAGAAAATGAGGGTCCCCCGATTTTTATATACCTAAGCTTAGTGACTAAACCATAATTGTGGATAGTCGGAAAAAAATGTTTTCTGTAAAAGTCTCATATTATTCAAGAATGAAATACATTGTCATACATAGTAGTATACTTAGCTCTGCACAAAAATGACTTTTGTTACATATTGTTTATCTCCAGACCAGGAGACTGCCATAATTGTAAGAAGTCATGAGGTATTTGTGAGGCATTCCCTACTCAAATACCATACTGAGAAGATTGTGTATGCCAGAGCTAATGAAGTTCTGCTTATACTAACAAGTCCCCTTCTTTCGTTAGATGATCTTTCTGGGTGAACAGAAAGGAAACCTCATAGCTAAAGGCAACAGGTCTAGTCTATTATAAGTAATTCAATTTAAGTCAAGTTTGCAAAAAAGGGCCATAAAACGGAGCGAGGCATCTCAAATATTAAAAATATACACAACATAGCCACAGAAACAACTGTCACTCACACAATCAAACTCATTGGAAGACTTGATGATCAACAGGACACGAATTGTATTCAACCTAGGCCAATCAGACAAGTGACTTTAAATGTACAAAGCAACAGTAATTTCTTGCTTATAAACAAGTTGCTGCTTGAGTTCATACCAAAACTACAATGTCTGCAACGATAACCTCTATTATGTATTTCTTAGTTTACATATTTGTGAGGCTTTTTTATACTTTGCTTTCCCATGTGTTCACCACATTAATCACCTGGGAGATTGTCATCTTGAAGATTTTTTTATTTATTTATCTATGAATGATTCCTACAACACCAGGTTTACATATGTAAAGTTATGTCTAAAATGTGTATAACTTTAAATTATATATTTTATATATATATATATATTCTACTCTTAATTTTGCAGAAATTCCATAAGTACATATTTTTTATATATTTAGCGCTTCATCTTTGAGTGAAAATTACACAATACATTTGACCATTCTTGTCAACTACAGTGCCATCTACTGGTTCCTTTACAAATGGCATGCTACACAACACTTATTTTACCCCTTCTTTACTGAGGGTGTTTTGTGTCCAAAAACATGAGACCATTTTTACGCTTATTTTCTTTTTGTGGGCACCCACACAGCTTATATATCATCACTGTATAATTGCACCATATGTATACTGCTTGGAAGTAGGACTACTCATATTGGGATTTATGGTATCACCTCTATGACACCTTTTTATTTCCGTTATTTCTCTTTATTGGAATTTCCAATTGCCCAAAAATACCTATTAATATTTAAATGTTGCTTTGACGGCTCACTGTGTTTTCATAATTAACTATGGAGGTATTTTACTTATGTTATTTTTTATGTGCCTTGTTTAGGCATTCCCACATCTTTAGGTTATAATTTGGCCTTCATATTTACAAAAGGTCGAGGAAAATTGTACAATGCAATTATACAGTATCTCACAAAAGTGAGTACACCCCTCACATTTTTGTAGAAATGTTATTATATCTTTTCATGTTACAACACTAAAGAAATGACACTCTGCTACAATGTAAAGTCCCCTCAAAATAACTCAACACGCAGCCATTAATGTCTAAACATTGGCAACAAAAGTGAGTACACCCCTAAGTGGAATTGTCCAAATTGGGCCCAATTAGCCATTTCCCCTCCCCGGTGTCATGTGACCTGTTAGTGTTACAAGGTCTCAGGTGTGAATGGGGAGCAGGTGTGTTTAATTTGGTGTTATCGCTCTCACACTCTCTCATACTGGTCACTGGAAGTTCAACATGGCACCTCATGGCAAAGAACTCTCTGAGGATCTGAAAAAAAGAATTGTCGCTCTACATAAAGATGGCCTAGGCTATAAGACGATTGCCAAGGCCCTGAAACTGAGCTGCAGCACGGTGGGCAAGACCATATAGCGGTTTCAAAGGACAGGTTCTACTCAGAACAGGCCTCGCCATGGTCGACCAAAGAAGTTGAGTGCACATGCTCAACGTCATGTCCAGAGGTTGTCTTTGGGAAATAGACGTATGAGTCCTGCCAGCAGGGCCGGCCCGACAATGGAGCCGAGTAGGGCATCCGCTCCAGGAGGCACTTTGCCGTCCCAAGCCCCGAGAAGAGAGAGTGAGGGGCGCCGAGTGGTTTTATCTTACCAAGTTGTCAGTACCCACTCGGCGCCCCTCACTCTCTCCTCTGCGAGCCCTCGGTCTCGGTGCCGGCTTGTAATGTTGAGTGCCGGAAGATGACGTAATTTTGGGCGCTCAGCATTACAAGCCGGCACCGAGACCGAGCAGGAAGACTCACCACGGGACTGCTGAAAGGTAAGTACGGGGGGGGGGTGTGGCAGGGAGAGGAAGGGTAGATATTGGGGGGGTAGATAAGAGGGGGGGAGGAAGGGTAGATAATGGGGGGGAGAGAAAAGGTAGATAATGGGGGGATAGAGGAAGGGTAGATAATGGAGGGGGTGGCAGGGAGAGGAAGGGTAGATAATGGGGGGCGGCGGCATTTTAAACTTCGCCCCAGGCGGCATTTTGTCTTGGGCCGGCCCTGCCTGCCAGCATTGCTGAAGGGGTGGGGGGTCAGCCTGTCAGTGCTCAGACCATACGTCAATCAAATTGGTCTGCATGGCTGTCATCCCATAAGGAAGCCTCTTCTAAAGATGATGCACAAGAAAGCCCGCAAACAGTTTGCTGAAGACAATCAGACTAAGGACATGGATTACTGGAACCATGTCCTGTAGTCCGATGAGACCAAGATAAACTTTTTTGGTTCAGATGGTTTCAAGCGTGTGTGGCGGCAACCAGGTGAGGAGTACAATGACAAGTGTGTCTTGCCTACAGTCAAGCATGGTGGTGGGAGTGTCATGGTCTGGGCCTGCATGAGTGCTGCCGGTACTGGGGAGCTACAGTTCATTGAGGGAACCATAAATGCCAACATGTACTGTGACATACTGAAGCAGAGCATGATCCCCTCCCTTCGGAGACTGGGCCGCAGGGCAGTATTCCAACATGACAATGACCCCAAACACACCTCCAAGATGACCACTGCCTTCCTAAAGAAGCTGAGGGTAAAGGTGATGGACTGGCCAAGCATGTCTCCAGACCTAAACTCTATTGAGCATCTGTGGGGCATCCTCAAATGGAAGGTGGGCAGAGCAAAGTCTCTAACATCCACCAGCTCCAACAGAACACATTAAATCTGCAGCAATAGAGAATAGAGGGCCTTGGCCTGTGTACCAACTATCTGAAACATAAAAGAGTTCGCTGACGCACATATTTCCATTGCAGATTCTCAAGTACCCATGCTAAGTTAGAAACCCTGCGTACTAAAATCAAGGACTTAGAGGACCGCTCTTTGGCAGAATCATAGGGATGCCTTTAAGGTATCCCTAAATTGATTTCACTACCTTCATATGCTCAGACATTGTTTGCGGGTATCAAAACCCAAAGGGATCAAAGCAAATCTCCCACAAGATGTCCTCACACTTATTCACAATTTTGATGTCAAGGATAAAATTAATAACAAAAGTTATGGTGGGTAAAGGTGAGAGAAAACCCTTCCACTTAAAATTAAGGCGGTAGTAGAAGCATTATTAAACACTCTTCTACAGACACCAGACAAGCCAGAAAGCTTGTTTTTCCCTCAGAAATCTCATGGTGCTGACACAACCACAAGGGTTTCTGGGTAGGCACATACAAATAAGGTCAACAATGATCACCTTTTGCCTCTATATCCACTTTATACATGGAACCCTTGAAAGTAATTGCCCACCGTAAAAGACAGGCTTTAGACAAAACTCGGGTATGAGGTGCAGTAGTGCAACGTGCTCATTTAAAGCCAACACTGCCACCACAACTTCAAAAGCTGGTACTGCTCACAGATCTCTCCAAACTCACCTTATAACGGAGGAAATGTTTTGAGTCTGTCATGACCATTCCTCGGCCTCATCAGATTCCCTACAGATGGGGTTATCCAGTCCACTTGCTAGTACAATGGAACGGAGCACCAACTATGTCGCCGGAGGAGGGCCTAGTAATCATTTGTGTCTTGGCGCCTCCCCGCATATGCCTTATAACCCCTGATATGCCACGCTGCCCTCCCAGACTTACCAATGCATCCCCAGACTTGTCCCCATGCTTAAGACTGCCTGGTGTCTAGTGGGGGCAGCCGGTGAACGTCTGTGCGATGCACGTAGACAACCTCTACTGCTACCCGGCCCTTCCGCCCGGACCTCTATGACTGAGCACCAGAAGGTTATGTCATGCTGCTGTAGCAGCGGATGTTGTTTGTGCGCCATAGAAGAGATCCAGGTCCCCTGCAGCACTGCGGGAATCTGGATCTTAGTCTCATAATCAGACATCTATTTGAGGTCGGATTTTAAAATGACCTCAAATATAAGACAAGGGGTATTTCAGAACAGTTGCTCTGAAAAAACATTGTCTTATATTCCAGGAAATACGGTATTCATATGGCTTTGATTAACATAATGACAATGAATGTAAATGGCATGAAAGCTCAGGAGACATACTTCAAACATGGCAACACTATTCCATGGCTCAGGCAAAAATGGCAGGAGTGTCTAAACACTTGTTATTTACTTTAAGGCAAAGGGTGTCGGACCTACAGGGGTCCGATTCTCTTTTGTGTACAGTAATTAACTCCAGAGAATATACTCCTATCCTCTTACACCCCTAATACCAATCAAATACGTTTTTTTCTAAGATAGACAAGCATAAGCTAGGTGGCATTTTGATATTTGGGGACCTTAATGGCATTCATTGTTTCTTCTTCAACAGCTCTAGTACTTTTAAGATCTCAGACCCCAGTGAAAGAAGTTATGTGGATCACAGTTTCCAATAAGACTGATGTAGCCAAAGGCTGGTATTGAGGTAAGAGTAAGTAGGGTGCATATTCCCATTATGATATGTATTTACTGTATACAGTAATCACAAACGTTTAAGAAGACCAAAATGAGTGGCTCTCATTGCTCTGCATTTGTTGAGCCAGGATTTTTTTCCTCAAGACACGGTCAGCTCATCCATACATAGAACGTATATATATATAAGCATTGTACGTGCTTTTTTGAAAAAGCCAACAAAAAAATGTTGTTGTAGAGGGAATTCTAGGAGTCACAATACTTTTTAAAATGTGAAACAGCATTTTAAATAAACACTCTGTTTTATAACATTCATTTGTAGGTTTAGGTTAATCAGAGCACAATAGTGACCTAGAAAATCAAGTTAAAGTTCATGTTAGAATACCCACTGAGCTGTACAAAAAGCAATGACCACTTAACACTAATAACAATTAATGGGATTGTTAGAGGAAGTCCAACATATCAGTGGGGTGCTTTTCATGTTCATTTTGACAATCTAAACTAATTGGCAAAAAAAACAAAATTTTGAGGTCCATGAACTTTTAGTATCCTATATCACCGGAAAACATGCTGTTTTTTTATAATTCATCTGGCTGATGCCTGATGTTTAACTCCTTAAAGTTTCCATGGATGTACTGTTGTCCTAATGAACATGACAAAAATGTGTCAAGAGCAACCATAGGACACAAATATACCTCCAGCATTTTCTACAGTAGCAGGGAGATATCCCTGCAATTGTGTGGAAGATCAGCCTGTCTGAATACATTCCATACTCTCCCGTATCACCAGGAGCCGCCATTGTTGATTCCATGCTGACAACTCCAGTGTAATGATGCAGAAGCCACCATTGTTGGCTCCATGTCGATAGCTCAGTATAATTTGCTGTTTGAATGTATAGTTTTTCTTTTTACATATTCTCACTAATATGGATTACGAATTTCTATAGTTTTTAAAGAAGACTCTGAAAAATATGTCTATATGTGGTTACATCAAACATGGGAAAGGGGAATCAATGTCTAACAACTGTATGGCAAAGTTGCCAAAAAAGCTTCAGGTAGGAAAAAAATATGGTCATCATGGGGTTCAAATTTCAAAAGTCATAGATTATTCAAGTTAATTTATGTATATAAATTAATTTCTAGTACAAGAATATATTGCACCATTTTCTTCTTTTATTCAATAAACACCTGAAAAACATATACACAAATAATGCTACATACACATTTATACACTGCCTTCACCACACACCCCTGCCTTTACACACACACTGCCACTCTGTGTGTGTGTTCCCCCCGAGATATGCTGCCACTCTGTAACCCCCCCCGAGATATGCTGCCACTCTGTATCCCCCCCGAGATATGCTGCCACTCTGTGTCTGTGTCCCCCCCCCGAGATGTCCCCTAGACTTACCAGTGCAGACTCCCGGAGTCTCGGGTGTCTTGCGGGGCCGGCAGGGGACATCTATTCTACGCAGAATGGTATACAACTTAGTGCCGGCACCGGAAGTTGTATACCGTTCTGCACTGGTAAGGAGGATTGTTAAAGCTCACCGTGCAGACGTTCACCGGCGAGAGTAAACAACCTCCGCTGCCGGCACGTCTGCACAATGTGCTTTAACAATCTCCCTTGCCGGGACTCCCCCCGTGTAAAGTGCCGGCAGGGGAGGCTGTCTGAGCGTATCGGAGAGTAGGATGCAGGTCCCTTACACCGCTGTGGGGGATCTGTATCCTAACCCTGCCGGACCTCGAGCTCCCTAATGTTGGGCTAGTTAGAGGTCGTGATCTCCCCAACCAGCCCTGCTCATTGGGCGCCCGCTGATCAGGGCTAGTTGGGGAGACCACGATCTTGCACCTACCTCGGCGCGGCCCTGAAGACTGGCCCAGGGGAGGCGGCTTCTCCGCTCGCCCCTCCCCTAGAGATTCGTGATTCCCCAGTCCGGCTCGGTAAGTTTCAGTACCCGTTGTATAAGACGACCCCCGACTTTTGATTAGATTTTCACGGGTTAAAAAGTCGTTTTATATGACGGAAAATACATTATGTGTATTGATGAATACTGTAAACCCAATAGAGAAGAATTGTGATATGGTGGTTATTGGTAGCCAAATTATATAAACTGCTATAATAAAAATGTATGCTAAATGTTGCATTACTAGATTTTCATAATAGCAAACGTTTAAATAAGAACAAATGTATATATGAATGTTGCAAGTCAATTGACACACTATGATTATTAATCTTGACCAAATATCCTTGTTGAGAACATTCCTTTTATTAAAAAGAGCCTGGGATTGTTATAAGTAAACCAAAGCCAGACCTGTCAGCCCTTGTTTTCTGCATTATAGCAATTTAATAACTTACATGTGATGGGCAGAGGGTTTTATAATTTTGGGCAATTGGGAATTCACACTTCCCTTAAGTCTTGTAATCAATTTGTTGAAAATCTGCTATGAGCATATACCATAGTTACAATATTATGAGGTACATAATTCCTACATATATTATTTTTATGCATTGTTATGACATGTTTAAATACACACATTATTATTTTTATTAAAACTAGGTGTCAGGAAGTGAGCTTTAGGCTAAAAAGAAAATTCCTATTTTGGCATATGAAGCCAACACTAGCCACTAGGGAAGTCGGTCAACTATTAAAGAAAAGAACACTGGCAGGACTAGATGGTGACAAAGAGAGTTCATCATGAAATAATGCCCCTTCATTCATTCCATTTGAATCACTAGATTTTGGGTAACTGGACATCTACACTGCTAAAGGGAACATACCAAGATATTTTGCACAATGTTATGCTTCCAACTTTGCGGGAACAGTTTGGGAGAGGCTCTTTTCTATTCCAGCTTGACTGTGCCCCTAGTACACAAAGCAAGGTCCATAATGGCATGGTTGGATGAGTTTGTTGTGGAAGAACTTGACTTGTCCGCACAGAGCCCTTGACATGAACCCCATCGAACACCTTTGGGATGAACTGGAATGGAGATTGCGAGCCCAGCCTTCTCATCCAACATCAGTGCCTGGCCTCACAAAAGCTCTACTGAATGAATGGGGAAAAAAGCCCACAGAAACACTCCAAAATCTTGGGGAAAGCCTTCGGAGAAGAGTTGATGCTGTTATAGCTGCAAAGAGGGGACCAAATACATATTAATGTCTTTGTATTTAGAATGCAATGGCATAAAGTCCCTGTTGGTGTAATAGTCGGGTCTGCCAATACTTTTGTCCATATAGTGTATCTCTTAGACAATGCTCCCTCACTCTTTGTAATTCATCAGAATATACACTATTATGATATGTGAGGTGTGTATGTTGGGGGCTGGGGACAAGAGACTAGGAAGAAAAAACAAGAAAGGCAGATGTATTATTGCTGTACTGGGACACTCTCTGTGTGAAAAGCAGTTTCCCTGGGTCTCCGGGTTAATCCAGGGGCAGGGGAGCCATGTTTAGTAACCCAAACTCACTGGCCAATTCTCCTCCAATTTTCTTTAACATAAATGTAATTGATGCATCCAGATTGCCTAAAGGTTTAATATTAAATCTTTTTGCCAACTCTGTTAGAATAAAGCTCAATTGGTATTAAAAGGGTGAAATACTGTATTCCTTTTACTAGAACTATTGGATCATTGGGTGCTGACTCATAAGATCCTGCAGCTTTGTTTTATCAGTTATATGCATATTTTGGATTAAATTTTTAAGTACTATCATCATGTCAGCTTTTCTAATTTTACAGTCATTTTCCATGACTTAGCATTTCAGAAATCCAGACCTAGTGCTTGAGGTTTCTGAGTAAGCGCACATCATTTTTATGTAGGTGTCAGGACCTGGGAGAGCAGGTCTGGTAGGAGTCCATGTGCAGGCAGAGAGACGGGAGCTGAGGCAGAGAGACGGGAGCTGAGGCAGAGAGACGGGAGCTGAGGCAGAGAGATGGGAGAGGGTGCAGGTACAGGCTCGGGTGCAGGTACAGGCTCAGGGACTGAGTCAGCTGGTACAGGCTCGGGAGCTGAGGCAGCTGGTACAGGCTCAGGAGCTGAGGCAGCTGGTACAGGTTCGGGTACAGGTACAGGCTCGGGTGCAGGTACAGGTACAGGCTCAGGTGCAGGCCCACTGGCAGGTAAGCCCACTGGCAGGTTCAGGTACAGGTTCAGGTTCAGGCTCGGGTACAGGTAAGCCCACAGGCAGGTTCAGGTACAGGTTCAGGCATAGGTGAGACCCTCTGGCAGGACGGACGGAAACGGAGGCCCACTGGCAGGACGGACGGAAACGGAGGCCCACTGGCAGGGCGGACGGGAACGGAGGCCCACTGGCAGGGCGGACGGGAACGGAGTACTACCGGGCCAGGCACGTGTACAGGTTCATGCACGGGTACAGGCTTATGCTTGGGTACTGGATCATGCACAAGTACCGGCTCAGGCACAAGTACGGGAACGGGTACAGGCTCAGGCAGGAACGGGCACAGGCTCAGGCAGGAAAGGGCACAGGCTCAGGCACGGGTTCAGGCACAGGCACGGGTTCAGGCACAGGCACGGGTTCAGGCACAGGCACGGGTTCAGGCACAGGCAGGAACGGGCTCGGGCTCGGGCTCGGGCTCGGGCTCGGGCTCGGGCCCTGACTGAAGGGCAAGGCAGGTCTTTTAAAGGCAGGGCTTCACTCAGTTCATGAGTCGCAGCTGAACCTGATAATCAGGTTCTGATCACTTCAGAGGGAGGAGGGTGGCCACTAGTGGTAGCAAATGTATTAGCCTGAAGTATAATTCAGCCATGGTTCAGGCAGCAGAGTGGACCCTGACAGTAGGTGACCAGGCATACTCCACATACATATTTTTGTATGTTCTATAGGACCACATCCATTTCTTACAAAGTACTCTATAGGCTGCAATATGGATAGGGCACCTCTCCAATATGTTTTTATGCCAGTGATGTAAAAAATTTATTAATTTTATTATTTTTAGTGTTTTTTCATAAAAAAATAAAAATAATTGTTTAATCTTCCCATCCTACTTGTTCACTCACCTTCCCCAGCCGTTGCCTGGCCTCCCCTGGTCTCTTTTTGCAGGTGTATAGCCAATAATGACGGGAGAGATAAGAGGGGAGGGAGTCAGTGTGAGAGAGTGTCCAGCTGCAGAGATGATACTGAGAAGAGAGATGGAAAGTGAGGCTAGAGAGGAGAGAGAGTGTGTTGGAGAGTGTGCAGTTGCAGAGAAGATACTAACAAGAGAGAGATGGGAGGGGGAGTATGAGAGGCAAGGAGGAAGGAGTTGGTGTGTGGGAGAGTGTATGCTTAGCTCTTTTCTTTTTCCTTTTTTCCTTTGTCAATTAAATTATGTATGCAAATATATACATTTTTCCTTACATGTATTTATTGGTACATTACAATGCATCACATGCTTATCTTAATTCTCTGGTGACAGTCCCTCTATTACTAGTAAGCTATATGACATTAATACTGAAAAGCATAACAATGGAAATGGTTTAAATAATCAGCTGTTTAAATATAGGGAAAATATATTCAGTCTTAAATCTTCCAGATGTTTGACTCATGGTAAGCCACTGTTGGGGGTGATGCAGGAATGTACTGTTTACCACAACGTATGCACCATACTGACTCACACATTGCTAATAAGTATGTAACCTTTAAGTAATTACCTCAATATTTATGTAGTCATTTTTGTAGACTAAAGTAATTCTAACCAAAATTGGCAAAGTAGGGTTATTCTAAGCTACATGTCACTAGAACAGAATATGGCAAATCAACAAAACATAAACGGCCAACTCATAATCAGTCTAGTTCTAAATCTGTAAAATGTTATGTATAATACATGCTTAAATAGATATCTATGTAAATTATATGCAAACAAAATCTTTATCTTACAAGGTTCTATATTTTCAATACTGGTTCAAGAAAAAAATATTTTTTCAACATCTGTGGAATTCACCCTTTCATTTTCCTGAAACTGGTAATAACTTACTCACTGGTATCGATCTTAGGCACATTCCCTTGCTTAACATGCCTTTGGTTTCTTCCATGTCAGGTTTGTCATCTACACTATCTGTGCTTGCTATTCCTGCTCACAGGCATCCATGTCTAGAGACTTTTCTATTGCTGCTGCTACATTGATTATTTGTCTTGCATTTTGTGCAAGGGAATAACGCATTCTATCTCCAACTAGAGAGCATGGCAATGGGGGACAGGTTTGCAACAAGCTATGCGAATCTCTTAATGGGAAAATGAGAAGATGAAGTGATTATCCTAACTGATGGGTCTTTATACAGTAAATCCCATTGACTCATTTCCATTAAATGCCTCTGAAGAAGTGATTTACGAAGCGCGTATGGCTATTGGATTTATGTTTGAGTGCACATAAGAGATTTACCTTTCCAGGCTGATATACATCTGTCAGGAGTCATGGAAGTTTGAACAAGCAACCCTGCATACGGTAGGTATTGCACCAAACCTTGAAGCCACCAGGTGACTCTCCGGCCACCAATGGACATAAGATGCTTACGTCTCACCTGTTGTTCCTGCAATCAAATGCCTATAATGCTCCTAGGTTCCTTGCTAGGAAATTGTGGTTATCCTGTGTTTTTTTTGTACTTTAGCTGATTCTCTGGTTTTGACCCCTAGCATGAAATCTGCCAATGTTCCTGGTTTGCCATTTTGCATTGCGTTGTTTCTGATCATCTGGACTATTTGGCTTATTTTGGCCTGGATGTTGATTTCCCTTTTGGATTATCCTTCAGTACCCTTGTGCATTACCTCAGTTTTACAGACCCTGTTGCCATCTGCTTATTGATGTCTGCTCGTACCACAGACTCTTTTTCTGTCTGCACATTGCTGCCTGTCTCCTCTACAAACCCTGTTGCTATGAACCTGTTCCAAGGCTCCCTGCTTCTTCCAGTTGTGTCTACAGATGGCTCCAAGGATAAAGTCTAAGGCTACAGCTGACAGCTGTCTGCAAATAGACACATTAACATCTGTCTGCCTTCTTCTGACCCCGACCCTGAAAAAGGAACATTGACAATATCAATAACTTTTTTTGACTCAACCTTTACTGAATAATTCTCAATGTGTTCAAGAAAACAGTTAAAAAGAACATCTCATTGTATTGAAAAATAGCAGTATCCATGAAGTGTGTAGTAATAGTAGATTACAAGTGAAATGGAAAGTTTAGGATGAGTGCAGTTGATCAAGGAATAAAGATTGGCAAATTAGAATATATATATGTGTGTGTGTGTGTGTGTGTGTGTGTGTGTGTGTGTGTGTGTATATATATATATATATATATATATATATATATATATATATATATATATATGTATGTAGTTATTGTAGCTGAGGAAAGAGATTTACTTTCACCACATTAATTCCATGAAACCATGTTATGTTTGGCAGGTGCATTTTGCAGATCTTTTTGAAGGTGTTAGGAATAAGGAGACAGTTCTTACTGTGAAGCTGCGAAAGTTGGAGATGAGCCAGATCCTTCAATATTTCATTTGGCCCTTATACTATGTGAAAGAGAAATTAGGGCGTAAGTATTCAAACTCAAAGCCAGGGGGGTAAATGTGAAGGAATTCTACAATACTGGAATGCATGGTTGTCTTTGTTTTTAGGGTTTTCATGTCAAGTGGGTGCAGGGAATCGACAAAACATGTAACAGAGTTCATGTTGGGTATGTAACTTGTAAACGTGCAGTTACTTACATCTAAAAACAATATTTGCATGTGTGCACTTATATTAAACTATGATAACAACCACCTTGAGAATATCTGGCAAAATTTACAGTATTTATTAGCACTAGATGTCATAAGAGCCAATTTCAAAGAGTTGTTGACCAAAATTCATTGGGAGACCCTACTGGGGCTGGATAGCCCTGTGTTACGTGTTTTTTCTCCCTTTACTATCCCATTTCCTGATGTTATGCAATTTAAATTTTTTTGGCTTGATTTGTGATTGTTGTCTTCTACTCATTTTAATGAATTATCTGTGGTAATACTTTCTGTTTCATTTACCTAAATGACTGATCAACTTCTGGGGAATAATGTTTCTCATCCAGTAATGATTCGACAAATTAATTGAACTAATTATATAGGGATGTCATTGAGGGAATATACTTTATTTTAATTTAGGACATAGAGGATTGCTTTACTTTCCAACGCTAGCATTTCTGATATAAATATGTTAGTACGTACATGAACATTGTGGAAAATCTTTCACAGATTAGTTGAGATGTTATGCCCCTGTCAGGCCCAGACCCCCCGACGGGGAAGTCCCTCATCTGCTGCAACCTCAGGCAGACTCCATCACAGGCATCCAGGATCATTGCGGTCGGGCAATAGACCAAATCCACAGGCTCAATTAGTTCGTGCGGCCCATGCAACATCCACAGCGCTCGTTAAGGCCTTTATTAATACCCCCAGCCACATCCCACCACTGTCAGAGGTACTCGTATGGAGAGGCCTGCCTCACACATGTCAGTGTGACACATAGGGGCGGATCTACTGCACTAGGAGGTGGAGCCAACACCAGCACTATTTAAACTCCTCTCTTACTCTCATTCAGTGCTTGTTTGTACTCAGGCTATGGTGCAGTAGCAAACTTTAAGGGGGGCGAGGGGGTGGTCCCCACGTGCCACTCAACGGGGGGGGGGATGCCGCGACAGCCGTCTAACGCAAGCCTGCAGCTCACTGCTGTCGGAGAACTTCCGAGTACTTTTATGCCTTGGGGTTCCAAATTATATAGATACTTTGTCAAGTGGCTCGAGAGAAATCAGACACACAGACAGGAGTGTATGTATAATAAGATCTCTGCTTTTATTGCGTACAAGCACATATATTTATACCCACCTAAAAAGGGGTTGAGGCATAGCAAACATTCCCAACATTGAGCAGTTATTTTGATTATATGGGCGTATTTGGCATATCCCTTACTGAAGCATAATCAGGTTAAATCAAGAGTTCCGTCTTAGATCGTGGGTTCCTGTTTTACTACCCGCAATTCACACATAGACGATTTTTTATTTATTTTTAACCATCTGTAACCGGTGGTAGCTGTAAGGACCTAGGGTCAACAACATATGACTCATATGTAGAATACCAGTATTGTTCCACGCACTGTGTGAGGAAACTCTTTCCCTGCCCAGGGGGAGCAGGAATGTTTAGGGGGGCAGAGGTAGCACAGACAAGCTGTTTTAAAGGCAGCAGTGGCACAGCCAGGCTGCTTCAGGGCAGAGGTGGAACAGTCAGGCTGCTTCAGGGGCAGTGGTGGCACAGGCAGGCTGTTTTAGGGGCAGCGGTGGCACAGGCAGGATGTTTTAAGGTCAGTGATGGCACAGGCAGGCTGTTTTAGGGGAAACTGCTTTTCATAGAGACAGTTTCCCGGCTGTTTTAGGGGCAGTGGTGGCACAGGCAGGTTGTTTTAAGGGCAGCGGTGGCACAGGCAGGCTGTTTTAGGGGCAGCGGTGGCACAGGGAGGCTGTTTTAGGGACAGCGGTGGCACAGACAGGATGATTTAGGGGCAGTGGCCTATCACGTCAAAGTCTGGCTTACCATATAGTGATAGGGGTTATGCTGCACTAACGTCAATGTCTGGCTCAGTATATGAAAACAGGAGCTATGCTGTACCATATCTGTTCAGTAAATGTTATTTATTTAAACTTATTTTATTTAAGTTAATTTAGTTTTTCCGATTTCTATTTTTTTCCAGTTGACATACAGTTTACAGATTTGTGAAATAAATACCGTATTTGCTCGATTATAAGATGCGTTTTTTCAGAGCAAATGCTCGGAAAAATACCCCTCGTCCTATAATCGGGGTCGTCTTATAATCACACCTCAAATAGGTCTGACTATGAGACGACTAAGATCCAGATCCCCCGCAGCTGCAAGGGACCTGGATCCTCCTGTCTCCCCCCACCCGCCCCATTTGCCGGTGCTTCTGAGTCCCTGGTGTGCAGCCGGGGCAGCGTGTAGATGTACTTACGCTGCAGCCGGAAGGAGGTGTGGCTAGCAGCGGGGGTTGTCTGCGTCCATCGCGCAGACCTTCCCCGGCTGTCAGAGATCAGAGTTCCCCCGGCACCGGTGCGGGGAACTTTGATCTCTGACAGCCGGGGAAGGTCTGCGTGATGGACGCAGAAACCCCCGCTGCTAGCCACACCTCCTTCCGGCTGCAGCGCAAGTGCGTGGGATCTACACGCTGCCCCGGCTACATGACAGGGAAGTCAGAAACACCGGTAAGTTTGGGGGAGGGAGTGTTAAATGGGGGACATAAGGCATTTCTGGAGGCAGAGTGCTCTATGAAATGCCTTTTAACCCCCTTAATGCCACTTTGCCTCCAGAAAAGCCTTTTTAACTCTCTATACGCCACTCTGCCTCCTGAAATGCCTTACACCTCCCTATATGCCACTCTGCCCCATAATATGCCTTTTAACCCCCTTAATGCCAGAGTGGCATATAGGGGTATAAGGCATTTCTGGAGGCAGAGTGGCACATAGGGGTTAAAAGGCATATCAGGGAGGCAGAGTGGCATATATGGGCTATAAGGCATTTTTGGGGGTAGAGTGGCATTTAGAGGGTTAAAAGGCATATCATGGGGCACAGTGGCATATAGGGGGTATAAGGCATTTCTGGGGCAGAGTGACAAGCCTGGGGGCAGATGTGCATAACTGGGGGGGTAGGTTGGAAAATAGAAGGAAATAAAACCAAAATATTTTTCTCAATCATAGCTTTTATTAAAAAAATAGTTTACATGAATTAATATTTACTGGTAAAACTGTTTTCCTATAGGGTCGTCTTATATTCAGGCTTTTTCTTTTTTTCCTAAATTAATATTCAGATTTGGGGGGTCGTCTTATAATCAGGGTCGTCTTATAATCGAGCAACTACGGTATTCTTGCCAACATTAATGTTTTTTCGGGAGGGGTCCCACATACAGGCTCCGCCCCTGCTATGGTTGCTTTCCTGTGAAGTCTTCATTCCCCTTGTTCCGTGCATTTGGCTCAGCTCTGTTTGGATTCCCTGGATTTTGACCTCTGGCTTGCCTCATTGTTTCTCCATCTCTCCGTTTGCCCTGACCTCGGCTTGTTATATCCTACCTACGTTTTGTCCGCTGCCAGCCCAGGCACTTTGGACCGTAGACCACGAGTTTTGCGTAACCCTCTGGCTTTCGGTGTCTTGGTGTGATTTGCACCCATGCGCCCCTGCCTTTCGCTCTCAGACCAGCACCTGATAGCCTCCAACACCCACATCATGGATTCCTTCATGGAATTTCATAAACTTGAGAATCCAAGTACTTCAGAGGGACTTGACATCATAATAGGCCAAACCTACTTTAATAAAGCAAAGGCATTAAATAAAATGCAGCCTGAACACTCTAATGCCCCTTTGTCACTCTGGTTCCATATTTGGGTTGGCTGGTGAGTATTAAATGTTGATTATTCAGTGGTACCTATCTTTTTTCCTATGTGCCTCCTGATTGCTCCATGGTAGCATTGCCTAAAGGTGCTAGGAATTGATAAAACTTGAAGCTGCTCCCCAGCGAGGTGAAATAGAAAATATAGTACAGAATTGATTTCTCTACTTGCTTCTAATAGGCTAGGAAAGTGGGGTTGTGGAACCACTACGTCCATTGGAGTACCAAATAACAACTTTTGCCTAAACCTTCTACTTTATGTTTTTTCTTATTTCGTTTGTTCACAAAAAATAATGTCACTTAAAGTTTTTCCAAAAATATCAGACAATTAGAGTAAATTCTAAAACAAGAGACTGCTGACTAGGACAAATGGACTAAAATTTGAGCTACCATTGTACAGTACAACATAAAATGGCTCATTGCCCGTTTTTCTCTTCTCTCCCTTTAACTATGGTGTCTAGAACAGTACAGCTTTAGCCACAGCATTCCTTACACACAGCTTTTCTTTTGCAAGATATGTGTTTTTTGCTTGGCTTTTCTCAGATTATTTTAATATCCAGAGCTCACTTAATCCTATTTTTCTACTTCACATCTCTAGTTTTTTTTTTATAAAAAATTATTTTATTAATATTTACATGACAATTTAGCAGTTCTATGGACTTTATGTATCACTGGGATAGCTTTATGAGCAAGGTTTGACTTTTTCTTTAAAATTCAACTTTTTTTTAAATAAAATTAGTTTTCCCCCCCTCTTTCTAACACATATCAGTTAAACATTTCACATTGCCATGCAGTTTACATCTGAGTTCCGATGCATTACAATTCACTTTTAATCCTGTTTTAATTCTCTGTTTTAATCATCCACTCTAAGACATTTCTGTGGGGAGAGGGTAGATAGGGAGACGGGGGTAGGGAGAGGGTAGATACTGAGAAGGGGCATGGGGAGAGGGTAGATAGTGAGAAGGGGGGTAGGGAGAGGGTAGATAGTGAGAATGGGGGGTAGGGAGAGGGTAGATAGTGAGAAGGGGGAGGGAGAGGGGGTAGATAGTGTGAGAAGGGAGGGAGAGGGGGTAGATAGTGTGAGAGGGGGAGGGAGAGGGGGTAGATAGTGTGAGAGGGGGAGGGAGAGGGGGTAAATAGTGTGAGAGGGGATAGGGAGGGGGTAGATAATGTGAGAGGGGGTAGGGAGGGGGTAGATAGTGTGAGAGGGGGGTAGGGAGGGGGTAGATAGTGAGAGGAGGGGGTAGATAGTGAGAAGAGGGGGGTAGGGAGGGGGTAGATAGTGAGAAGAGGGGGAGGGAGAGGGGGTAGATAGTGTGAGAGGGGGGAAGGAGAGGGGGTAGATAGTGTGAGAGGGGGGTAGAGAGGGGGGTAGGGAGAGGGTAGATAGTGTGAGAGGGGGTAGGGAGAGGGTAGATAGTGTGAGAGTGGGGTAGGGAGGGGGTAGATAGTGTGAGAGGGGGTAGGGAGGGGTAGATAGTGTGAGAGGGGGTAGGGGGGTAGATAGTGTGAGAGGGGGTAGGGAGAGGGTAGATAGTGTGAGAGGGGGTAGGGAGGGGGTAGGTAGTGTGAGAGGGGGGTAGGGAGGGGGTAGATAGTGTGAGAGGGGGTATGGAGGGGGTAGATAGTGTGAGAGGGGTAGGGAGGGGGTAGATAGTGTGAGAGGGGTAGGGAGGGGGTAGATAGTGTGAGAGGGGGTAGGGAGGGGGTAGGTAGTGTGAGGGGGGTAGGGAGGGGTAGATAGTGAGAAGAGGGGGGTAGAGAGGGGGTTAGATAGTGAGAAGAGGGGGTAGATAGAGAGAAGAGGGGGTAGGGAGAGGGTAGATAGTGAGAAGGGGGTAGGGAGAGGGTTGATAGTGAGAATTGTAGAGAGCGTGAGAAGGGAGGGAGAGGGGTAGATAGCGTGAGAAGGGGAGGTAGATTGAGTTGGGGGGGCCCTTAACAGATTCTCGCACCGGGGCCCTGAGGCTTCTAGTTATGCCCCTGCATGCACGTGTGAACATAGATGTTTATGTGTGTATGAGCATAGATGTGTATGTGTGAGCATGGATGTGTATGTGTGAGCATGGATTTGTATGTGTGTGTGTGAGCATGAATGTGATGAAAAAAAGAAATGGACAGAAGCAGATGAAGAAAGAACACAAAGAGGCCAGAAAAGAAGCAGAGCTGCTGGAAAGGAGACAGAGACATGTAAGCAGTTGGTGTGGAGAAGGTAGGAAGACATTGTGAGAGAGCTTGAGTGTGTAAGATAGCTCAAGTGTGCGAGAGAGTGTGAGAGCATAAGTGAGAGTGTGTGAGCAAATGGTATTAGTGTGTGTCTGTCTGTTACCGAGTGTTTTTAGAGTATGTAAGTGTATTTTGTTCGCATGAGTATGAGTGTGTGTGCTGGCTTAAGGTGTTGGAGTAGGTACGGGGCAAGCCTAGCAGTTTCTGGGAGACTGAAATGAGGAGCAGGAAAAACAATGTGTGTGTATGTAAGGGTGTTAGAGCAAATTTGCATGTTCATATGTTTGCATTTCGTAATGGGGATGCCAAAGAAATTCTGCAGCCAGGGGCCACTAGCCCTAGGCTCACCCTTGCTCTCATAAGGTGTGCTTATGCGAATGTCATAAATCGGGCTGATGGGTGGAACATGGCCAGAGCAATGGGTGGGACAATGAGATTAACATGGGGCGGGCTGATAAGAAGGGAATAGGGCCCAAGCTTTATGTCTGTACTGTGATAAATCTGTACCCGAGATTTCTGATAGCGGCTCCCTGTACCTGGGAACTTTCTGTGTTTGATCCAGACTCTCTGGATGAAGCCACTTCCTGCTTTCTCCAAGTGATGGCTGGGGCTAGCCCTGTCCCTACATGTAACTAGCCCTGACCCCACATGAAGCAACTCTCCAGGAAAAGGAAGAGCTCGAGGTAGCCACCCTAGGAGGTTCCTAGAGATGATCATGCAAGCCCTGAGAGCAGATAGCTAAGATACATTTTGCCATGTTGTTTATTCAAGACAGGATGTATACAGTGGCGGAACTACCGGGGTCGCAGGGGTCGCGACTGCGACCGGGCCCTGGAGTTCTCCCAGTCAGGGGGGCCCAAGGGGTGCCGAGCGGTTGCTGAAAACAACCGCTCAGCAACTCTTGGGCCCCCCTGACTGACAGAAATCCAGGATGCCTCCGCTCCCCGCCGCTGCTGCCGCCGTCGCCGCTGCTGCTGCTCCCACCTTCGCTGCTGCTCCCGCCGCAGCCGCCTGCCTCAGCGGTGCCCAGAGTGCAGTGTTGGGAGCGTGAGGCGTTTGTCTCGGGTGCTGGCGCTTTACACTGAGCGCCAGCATATGACAAACGCCTCACGCTCCCAACACTGCACTCTGGGCAGCGCTGAGGCAGGCGGCTGCGGTGGCTGTGGTGGCAGCGGCGGCAGCAGCGGCGGGGAGCGGAGGCATCCTGGATTTGTGAAGCGCCGGCACCCGAGACAAACGCCTCACGCTCCCAACACAGGAGTTGACAGTAAGGGGGGTAGGGAGGGATTGGGTAGATCGTGAGAAGGGGGGTAGGGAGGGAGTGGGTAGATCGTGAGAAGGGGGGAGGGAGGGAGTAAGTAGATCGTGAGAAGGGGGGAGGGAGTGGGTAGATCGTGAGAAGGGGGGTAGGGAGGGAGAGGGTAGATCGTGAGAAGGGGGTAGGGAGGGAGAGGGTCGATCGTGAGAAGGGGGGGTAGGGAGGGAGAGGGTAGATCGTGAGAAAGGGATAGATGGGTTGGGGGTGGGGGGGCCTTAACAGATTCTCGCACCGGGGCCCTGAGGTTTCTAGTTATGCCCCTGGATGTATATTTTTTATTTTAATCACTAAGCATAGTTACATAGTTTTGTGTTTTTGTGAAATGTAGGTAGGGTGAAGGTAGAAACTAAATTCCAGATTAACCAATGGGTAGACTACGTTTGTGCTGTCATTGCACCTTTTTAATTTAACCGACCACTGGACTGTACATAGCACATATAATACTTTTGTAATTATGTGGGGTTGTTTTCATTGACTTTGCCTTATAGTAGGGTTAACTCATTTTATGTCTTCATTTTTTTAACTACAAAAGTGAAGCACTGTACACCTTCTACTTTAACCTATAATTAAGTTTAAGTGTTAAACTTTCTCACCTGACACCATTCATCTGCAAAAATATCACAAGCCAAAATATCCAGGAACAACAAACTGGTATAACATATTGAATGTGTTCTATTTTTAATTTATTGGCGGGATCTATAATGTCACATTGTTTTCATCTGGGGAGGCCATATGTTTTTCCTGGCATTGGTTCTTTGGTGTTCCCTCAGGGTTTATAACTCTTAAAGTGCTGTTCATTTGCAGAACTGATCAAGAAGAGTTTTTCCACACTGTAAATTGGAATTTATGACATTCGCTGATCTAGATTGCTTATGTATGTAAAGTATGGAAAACATAAAACATTATTTTTATTACATTTTATTTATTAAGCGCCAACAAATTACAATTAAAATGGTTAACACATACATAATAAATACACATTATCACATACAGTCACAATAGGAGTAAAGAACACTGGATGTGGGCTTGGTATCTAGCCTTATGGTACTTTTACACAAAGTTACTGACCACAATGGTGGACTTTTAAAAGCTTTTGGCCAAAAAGAAACAAGGTGCCCAAGATACATATTTGGCACATATAAAGGAAAACATGCAGCGCTGCAGGGGACCTGGATCCTCCTGTATTATGCACCCCATTTAACACTCCCCCCAAAAGAAACTTGCCGATGCTTCTGACTCCCTGGTGTGTAGTCAGGTCCATCGCGCAGACCTTCCCCGACTGTCAAAGAGGAGAGACAAATCTGTGACCATGTCTGGGGGCTCCAAAATAGCCTTCGGGCTTCAAGTTTAGCCCCAGAGGACCAAGCTTTCCTTTTCTCATGGTCCCCAATAGAAATAATATTGTAAATCTATCATTTAGTTAAAAAAGGACGAGGGCGCCTTGAGTGACTTTCTTGTAAATAATATCTAGTCATACAGAATGTTAACAATGTTAACAATACCGGTACACAGAACAGCTACAAAATAGAAAAAGAAACAACCCAAATAAGTGATACAATCTTGTCACCGACTTTTATTGACTACATTCATCTAATCACACCTCTTATAATTATATACATTCACTTGTATCAAAAAATGGTTTATAGATGAAGACACAATTGTACCAAAGTCATAAGTCTTTAGACTATTACTTTTAATCTATGGTAATAGGACCATTTGTACTATGACATTAAAGCATTAGTTTTACACTCTACTCATACCTTTAAATAATTTCCTACACTGTAGACACATGTATACAAGCAGGATCGATTAACTGCAGGCATCCATTTTCACCTGTATTCCACTAACACATGCTGTATACTGAGGTTATTGTCATTTCTTGCTGTATTGTATTGTGTATTAAGTGAAGATTAACAAGAACATCTTCTGATGGGTGTTTCTACTAGCAAAGTGCCCAATAGTTGATACATAGAGAAAACTATCAATTCCATAGTGCTATTTTTGTCAAATCTTTCCTCCCACCACTTTCAGACTGAAATTGCATCTGTTCTGAGTTGTGTTTTTACTGGCACTAACCTTATTTGAAATGTACAATGTTGTATTGCAAAGGCTGATTTCAATTAAATAGTCTGGCAATAAATTGTTCATGTTATGGTATTAATGAAATGAGTATACTCTTAAGCTTTAGTGTTTACAGGGACGTGGGATGTGTTTATAACCATGTGTAAGAACTATTAGTTCTCAACCCTCTTTTTCCAGAGCTGTTCTTTAATGATAGAGGTTTTAACCATTGTCTGGAACACTACATGTTCTTTAGTTGCGCAGACACAAGTAACCACATGTGGAGATTGATATTATGGCAGATTTATTAATCCCCTATAGAATCATTTTAAAATGAAAATCCATCTGTCATGATATAAGTTTCATTTCAAATACATTTTTTAAAATATAAGTTAACAAAGCAATCATTATTTGAAATAATTACATTAATCAAGCTCTGAGTTTTTTCTCCAATGCCTCATTATCATGGTTTCCACATTTAATGAGAAGGTAGGAATGTCCCCTTTGCCATACTAAGTGCAATATAATGTTGTCAAGCTCACTTGGAGCTCAGTGAATATAACTTACTATGAGTATATGATATATAGCTTGGAGTGTGCTGACACATTAGGTATAAATTAGAAGATTACTATACCTAACCACCCTCAAGGTAGTGGGGTTGTGGAAAGGAAAATGTTGAGGTCAGATGAATTTTAAGCAAGCTATCGGCTAGTTCTATACAGTATCTATTGATACAGGTACAAATGTAAATAATAATTGAGTTTCTACATCAGGGAGATTAAAAAAATGGTCTCTATAACAAGAAATCTTGACCTACTTACACTTCCACACTCCGACACTTTGGTCCCTTCCAGTTCTGCACTTTGTCCAAAAGAGGTTACAGAGTCATAAGGTCCTTCAACCCAGATGGAAAGCTTCAAAACGATATTTAATTAAAGTTTTTCTTTTTTAATTGTGGGCAAATAGTACCATGAAAGAAGGAAACTATTTTCTAAACCCAGTATTTGGAAATAGATGACTTATCTCAAGCAATCTTATTGGATTCTCTATAACTGAGCAAATAGAGGAAGGAAACAGGTCAGTTAATATAGGGAACACCCCAATTACTTAGGCCAGGTGGAAAGGGTAAGGGGGTGGCAGCTTGGCACACCGCCACTTTGTTAAATTGCGTGAACCTCCACAATTCTCATTTGAGGAACTGGGAAGAGGGTGTAGCGGAAGTCCACCAGGGGGCCAGAATAATGACGATAGATTCACTGAGAAAGAGAAGCGTTTCTGCACCTCTCTTTCTCTGTGTTGTGGGTTCTCTGTGCACTTCCACAAAAGTGCGGCGTCACAAGGACACGCTCTCCACATTCTGCCTATTGGGGAGAGGGTATTGTAACAGGCTGTAGTAACTCCCAGAGATCACACACCTGTATCCTCCTGTTGTCCCTGAAATCACTTCCAGCACCAGTCAGCATGCACACCTTGGAACCCTGCTATTTGTACCCAATAGGTAGACACAACTACCTTGAATTGAGTACAGCAGGAATGAACAGTTTATTACAGTTTATTCTTGTAAAACATAGACTCATATATCCATAGAACTTCATTAACATAAATTAACATTGATAAACAGGTACATGTAGACAACCCAACCTTTAAACCCCTTTAGCTACTGAATCTCCCCCTGGCAGCAATCCTGTTAATGGGATTAGTTATGGATTAGTAATGGGACACAATGGAGTTCCTGCCTGTTTGGCAGCCAGGCTGGAGCCATCTTTGAGTACTTTGGGGCCCTGTATGACAGGTCATTCTGTCACAGGTATGTCTGGAGGCTCCGCTGGGAGTTCACCGGGAGACCATGACACAAGAAGCGGACTTAGAAAGAAGACATAAGAACAAGAAGATGCAATAAAACATGTGCGTCAAGGAGACAGAGACGTGGAAGGTAGGGAGACATTCAGAGAGAGTGTGAGAGAATGAATTAGAATGTAAGAGAATGAGAGTGTTAGTGAGAGTGTGAGAGACAATAAATTTCACTTCTGAATGTGATATGCCCTAAAATTTTCAACTGAACCACGTTATTTTATTTAAATCATATTTACAAGAAACAAAGCAACTGAAGAAAAAGAAAGCTTCACCCCTTAGCCCTGTGTTTGTAGCACAACAAAAGATTGTAGCTGTAATAAACTTTTTAATGTAGCAAAAGGTGTCCTTCTGTAGTTTTACAGTTTCTACAAAACATTTTGGTTAAATGACTTGTTAAATTAGCTGTTCTCACAGCAGACCTTGTGATGTGATTAGGTGGTGTTGTTTACTGCTTATGTGCATTTTGGCTTACAACAGTCCTTTGTTTGCTTTTAGTCAGGGGGATTGAATTGCTCTGTACATACTGTGTGCAAAGCGCCAATGCTGTAGTTTCTGACTACAACTTTAGTCAGCTCAATTGAATCTAGGCCCTTCTACCATGTCTTGAATCAAAAACATACAGTTTATGAATCCTACACTATCACATGTTCAATTACCCTATATTAAGTGCACAATATATTGGTTATAAAATATGTCTTTTAGCGGTCTATTAAGCTGTCAAGACAAATATTTCCAAACTGTAGACCTAGTCAAAGTGCCCCTTAAACAGGTTCTTACAGAGTTCTATATATTTAACACCAAAGGGACCAATTGTACCCCGGTTCAGAAAATGTTGCCCTATCTGCAGGACCCAAACTTTTTGGTTTGACGAGCTATCATATAAGCATTCCAAGAGCATCAAAATTCACTTTCAAATAACACATTTGCAAGCACATTAACTACAATTTAATTCACAGGCTTTTGTTGTTCCACAGAGCACCCTTATAAACCTTAAAGGTACATGGCTTGGTCTTTACTGATCCAGCCAATCGCAGCAGCCATGCCAATAACAGAATGAGTACTATAAATACAAAACAATAAAATAACAGTTTACGGTATAACTGATGAATCATGGATCGGGTGATGTAGATGTTATACCATATCTTACAATAAAATGAACATTCTAGTATAATGTCACAGTGGTTAAATAGCAAACTTTGATTGGTCCAAAGGCAGGTGACCACTAATGTTTAATGCAATACATTTAAGGCTACATCAAAGGTCACATCAAGAACCAGGATGTATAATTTTACATCATATTTTCACATCATATCACTCAACAGATATTAAATTATTTGAAAGTATAAACAAGTACGGTTCAGTCTAACTGGGAACGACACCAGATTGCTTCTTACACAAGCTCTTTACAAGATCCTTATTTCTCCCATAGATATAAAACAACTTGAATATAAATCAGCAGTCTTTAGTAATGTTCTGTACTTTCAATTTGTTGCTTGCCAGGCACATTTTGATTTATAATGCTTGGCGACAAATGGCTAAAACATTTTTTCTTGCAGTGGCTGCACCACTTCTGTGCATAACATAGAAAGCCTATGAAAAACTCAGCAGATGGACCAGAGAACAATTAAATAACGAACAACTACCCTTAATCTAGAAAGTGAGGTACGGAGGTAAGATATAGGCCACTGTTTAGAAAAAAATAATAAAGGACAAATAATGACACAATTTAATCCTTACGGTGCCAGCTACGCATGTGGTATAGAGCTGGCCTAAAAGTACAAAAGTGCCGGCTCTCACCACAAAGAAAACATTTGTGTTGGGGGGGGTCGCCAGTCGGTTCACTTTTAAAAAACAATTAACTTGACATAATCCTACTAAAATCAGCCCTGTTTTCTAGACGTGCACATTCAGATTCATATGTGCCAATATGGTCAATTTGTACTAATGTCCATAAATGAGGAAGAACCCCCCAACGAAAACCAACAAAAACAAAGCAGGGGGCTTTGAATTTTTTATCCGTGTTACCATGGGTTGATCTTTTTATATAGTTCAGGGTTGCTTGAGGGTTAGCACCAAAACGTTTGTGTCTCTGCTAGTCTGCTCTATGTTGTAAATAAAAGCAAGTGTGTTCACGGCAGCATTTGTCGAGTTGCGCTTGGCGTTCTTCCATGTTTTCTCCCTCTTCATATTGCTGTGGAGCAGCCGCAGCATTTGCCTAAAGCAGCACAAGACATTAGATCTTGCATTACTCCAATTACTATAAGTACTCTTGTTTTTTTACTATTTGCAGAATGAGAGTGTGAGAGAGTCAATGAGGGTGAGTGACAAATGGTAAAAGCCCTCCGTATTTCATCCAAACCAAAAAGGACAGGACACTAAATTTGTTGTCCGAAAATGAATGTTTTAAAAACAAAATGAACAATTTGTCCAAATCGTTTTTTGGTGCATTTTCTACTGTTTACCTTCCCTTGTAGGAAATCCCTATATGTATTGTACGCGAAGGGTTAGGCTTCGGTTAGAAAATAGTTGTTGTTATGTCCTTTTACACATTTCAAAGTGCTGTGGGATATGATGTCTCTGTATAAATCAATAAATAATAATACTTATGCTTTTTAAATATATATATATAAGAAACCTACCTTACTATTATACCACTGCTAGCAGCTCCAAAAGTTATTTTCCACTTTTGTTACGGACCCTCACTGGTAGAAAATGTGATTCTGAAAGGGACATAATATCTCCAAACAAAATTGCACCTAAAATTCAAGCTATTAGGTATCTTCAAATACTATGCTAAAATCTGTGATGTTGGCAGTTCCACTGATACACCACTACCCACATTAATGAATGATGTCATGTAGATAGTTGGTATACAGGGAGAATCTTATTTTAACCTTCCTAGTAAAATACATTAGGTCTTTGTAATGCTCGGCAGATTTTAGATTTCTTGTTCAGGCTATAGGGTTGGTAACATAGATTGAATAGATTGTTTATGTTAACAGTTGCCTTTTCAGCAGCAGCTTTTTTTTTGTATCATGTATGCTTTAATTCTGGGCTAACCTTCTCTAGACCTTTCTCTTTTAATCAGAGCATGCCATTTTTTTAAAGGTTCTGGGAAGCTGTGCAGCCTTTGCATCCACAACACCACGTATTGCCAAATCAATTTGTGTGAATTTATAGATAAAAGCTAGCAGAAGCTGGAGGCTTTCCAGCTAAATTAGCTACAAGTTTCAATGAAAAGGAAATCTTAACACTTCACAGGCAAAAGCATTAAGAAAAAAAATAAACAGTTGTGTGAGAAAAATCCATCAGTGTTTATATTTAGTTTTGTTGTCCCCATATTGCTTAAACAGTTCTGCAACAGTATGACTTACTAAGAGTAGATCTATATAGTTAAAGGGGCCATGTCCCAATTTTTAGCATTCCTTAATTAAAACTGCCTATACCTTTTTCTTTGCCAATCAGGAGGGGGTGTTGCTAGGTTAAATAATGATCTAAGGCTAGGCTAGGCAAAATCACTTAATCACTCAATAATATGATATCTCATTATATCTTGCGCTATGCAGGAAAGCCTGCTAACTACCAGGACTTTGTCCTAGAACTGGCTGAGCCTCAGAAGAATGCTAGCTGAGGTGGTTCGTAGCTCCAGAGATTTGGGACTGAAGTATACTGTATGACAAAAAGTATGTGGACATCGGACCATCACACCTATATGCGCTTGGAGGACATCCCATTTCAAATCCATGGGCATTAACAGCTACCTATCTTCTGGGAAGACTTTCCACAAGACTTTTGGAGTGTGTCTGTCGCAGTTGTGGCCTCTGTAGTTATGCCACTGCATATAGCACAACATTTGTTTCATTTGAGCAAAGGAAACCATGATTTTTAATTTATGAAATGTCCTTAGTCTCAACAATGCATGACCTCCCAATGAAGCTCAGATAACTGAGTGATAAGACTATGTAAGCTATGTATAAAAAAATATTTGCAAAGTTTGAAAAGTAGTCTCTTCACCATAATGGGCAACATATATATCCATGGTATCACGGGGGCACGTATTTTGCCCGTTTTCCAAGCAATGTTCTCCAGTGAACCTGTAAGCCCCCAAAGTATTGGAAGATGTATGATTTGGTCCAAGTTTTCGTTTAGTTTTGGTAGCCCAATATTTTGGAAAAAAACATGTTTTTTTAAAATGTGTTCTACATTTCTGAATGCCATGCATCATTTTCCAATGATCCAAGTTTTCTGATTTGGGTTTACAAATCAATTGTTCAGAATTTTTGTTGTAGCCTAAATAAACCCTCAAACTGAATATTGTTTTAATGCATTCTGGGTCATTTTATGACCAGGGTATTGCAAGTCTTGAGTTTTAATTACTGAATAATAACTTTTCCCAAGGTTTTTCCCTGCATTAAAGCCAGGATTCAACATGCTTTACTAAAATAGTAAAGTTGCAGGTTGGGTTACTAGCAGATGTAGGTTAATTTTTCATTAATAGGCAGTTAATTGTCCTTTTGTTAGAAATTCCTCAGTCTCCATGTTACTGTTACGTGTTTACATGCTAATATGATGAGTATGGATGGGTATGTTAATTGCTTAATAAAGTCCGTATTTACTCTTGGCAACAAATGTTTTTACACCACTTTTCTATTGTGCTTAAGCACATTTTAAATTCCCAGCTTTGCAAAGGTTTATATAGACTACTCTGTCTAAAAATAAGTTGTTTTTAGTATTGGCAACTAGACATCTCAAGGGACGTAGTATTTTGTTTTCACATTTTACTCACATTTTTAGACAGCTCATCCTTGGAAACATCAGAGTTACTTTGGTAAACATTTAAGGAACTCATAGTCAGTCCAAAAATAAACATATTTCATAAAATAATAAATTAATAACATTATATTAATATATGAAAATTGAAAGGCTGGTCTGAAATATCCTAGACAAAAATAATAAAATAGTGTTGGGTAACACTTAACTGAACTTTTTCATGGATGTCCTTACTTGGACCTGTATTTTTCTGTGTGCACAGACTCCTGTATCATTTTTCTTCATAACACTCTAGTGTTGCCTCTCCCGGCCAGACCACGGACCAAATGGGGCAGTACTATCCTCAGCTGATCTCATACATCCCATGCGTGAAGCCATGTGTTTGCAAAAATAAGACCACATTCTGGGCCTTTTTAGTCATATACAGCTTCCCTATTGGAAATGTGAATGTGGGACCATACTTACACAATTACATTGCATGCCAGGGAGCAAAGCAGACTTTGTAAAATGCCAGGGTATCATGGGTAACTAGGTACTGAAGCATAAAAGTAAGTAAAACAAAATAATGATGAGGGGTTTTAGTATGTGGTACTTACATATTTAATGCTTTATTGAAAAAAAATAGGCAGGATGGTAAGAGTTACCCTTTAAGCAACTTCATTGATCTATTGTATTCCACATTTGAAACCCTGAGACTCATTATGTTCCTGCTCTCTACTCTTCATTGTTATAATGTATATTGTAGTCTAGAAAGAGCCAAAGAATTATCAGTAATTCACCTCACAACAATCTTTTTAGGCTGAAGTCCATAACTAAGGTTCAGGGTTAACTAAGAATTTTGGCTTGTAGAAAGGGGGAAACATTCGCTTTCCTTTATCCAATTAATAGAGATTTGGGTAGGAGTTAGATGCACTGCATGGGGCACCAAGCAAATCCCAGACAAAAGTCTACGGTTTTGTGATTTAAGCTATCGCAGTTGTGAGCAATTTCAGCATCAAGAGAATGTCTTTTTGGCTCATGTGGAATTATCAGCACATGTGGTTAATAAGCATTTGAAAAGCACCAGCTGTATTACTTGTCTACCACTATATACCGTGTTTCCCCGAAAGTAAGACAGTGTCTTACTTTCTTTTTATCCCTAAAAGCCCCACTATGTCTTACTTTCGGGGTATGTCTTATATTGGGAAAAAATTGAGAGTGATGGGAGTTATGATGTACTTTTAGAGCATAATTAGATCATGAAAAAGACATTGGAAATGGTACAGCATAACACCCATCACTCTCACACACTTACCAATCAACACACCTACCAATCCACACGTATACCAATCCACACACATAAACACAAATCCACACACGTATACACAAATCCACACACATATACACTAATCCACACACATATACCAATCCACACACATATACACCAATCCACACACACATATACACCAATCCACACACACATATACACCAATCCACACACACATATACACCAATCCACACACACATACACCAATCCACACACACATACACCAATCCACACACACATACACCAATCCACACACACATATACACCAATCCACACACACATATACACCAATCCACACACACATATACACCAATCCACACACACATATACACCAATCCACTCTCACTTAATGCTTTCCTACCTTTCCTTTCTTCTTTCAGCTTCTTTTCCTCCTCTTCGCTCCTCTTCTTCAGTTCTGTCTTCTTCCTGGTTCAGAGGGCACGGACAGCGGTGGGCGCGGCTTCAGTGTTGTGCGCCGGGATCTGACAAGAAACCCCGGCGCACAACAGCTGTTGCCGCGCAGATCACAAGGGAGCGGTATCGGAGGTCATTAACAGACCTCCGGCTCCCTTGAGTGATTTTAAGCCGGGTTGAACCCGGCTTAAAATCACTCAAGGGAGCCGGAGGTCTGTTAAAGACCTCCGATACCGCTCCCTTGCGAGCCTGCTCCTCCAGCGGCGGACATTACTGTCCGTCTCTGGAGGAGTGCCGGGTGCCGCAAGTTGGCAGCCCCTGATGAGCGGCACCCGGTGCGGACCGCCCCCCGTCGCGCCCCCTGGAGTGTGGCGCCCTGCTCTAAGAGGCCGGGAAGCCCCCACCAGGGCCGGCCTTAGGGGTCTGCGGCCGCACAGGGTTTAAATAAAAACATCGGGGGTTTTTTTCAACTTTATTTAACATCCTCCATGTTAAATAAAGTTAAAAAAACTTTATTTAACATGGAGGATGTTAAATAAAGTTAAAAAAAAACCCCGATGTTTTAATTTAAATCCTGTGCGGCCGCAGACACGTAAGGCCGGCCTTGGTGGGGACTTCCTGGCCCCTTAGAGTGGCGGACCCGGCAAATCCCCCGTGTTTCCCCGAAAGTAAGACATATGTCTTACTTTCGGGGTACGGCTTATATTAGCCGACCCCTCTGAAACCCCCGATACGTCTTACTATCGGGGGTGTCTTACTATCGGGGAAACACGGTACTACCATACAAATAATGGAAGATGATACAGAGAACTGGTAATAGGCTCATCCAGACCCTGCAAACTAAATGTTTGCATCATAGTAATAAAGATGGTGTGTGGCCTATTACAAGTTCGGTTTAATTGAAAGCATTCTCACACAACGTTTTCTCTATAAATAGATGAAATTATTCGTTGGGGGGGGCAACAGTTAACATTTTGATGGAAAAGGCATCCCTAGTTCTATAAATGCAGAGGTATCTATACTATAAATTACTAATTAAATGAGAAGAAATGATTTGTAAAGTTTCATATATTTTAAATCTTACATCTCATAAAATGTTAACATTGCAATCCATTAGAATGTGTGTGTTATTATGTAGGAATATTTATCAAATAGTCACTGCAAGTTTTTTTTTTTAATTCAAGGATGGCAGATAAAGTGAGAAAAACTTAATTAGATATGGATAATACGGTTCATTTTATAGCATGAAGGGGCAAAACATCTCATCATAGGTACTTTACACAGAATCCAAACTCTCTTATATCAATGGAACGTTGACAAAGGTAGTATATCAAAGAGTTAGCAAAACAGATTGTAAATCAGGAGCTGAGGTGTGTGGAGCAGTAGTCAATGGAACTCAAAGGAGTACAAAGGTACAATCATGTGAATGTAAGAGGTCACCCCTTATCCCATACATGGTGGTAGTCTGAAGCTCCCTCTTTCAGCAGTCTCAGAACTAAAGCTTTCTTTAGTGCAGTAAGGATGCCCAGCCAATTACTTTACTATAATCCTTGTATGTTTAACCCTCTGAGAGTTGAACTCAGCACTTACTCATAGGCACCTTTTCACCATATCTCCCCTGCTGGCTGTGTAACCCTGCTGCTTGATATCATGTGGTAGATTATCGACAGTAATAAGTAATTACTACAGTATATATTGTCTAGTTTGAGTCTTTATTTGTTGGCTCCCGCAGCCAGCTTCCTACTGTTCACGCAGTGTATTGGTTTCTGTGAGACTCTATGGAGATTCTGGGGGAGTGAAACAGACCTGAATTAAGCTTCAGTCCTGATTTTTATTTTTTAGAAAATAAATATGCTGTGAAGCAACACTTTTGCACCTCTGTTTCGCTCGCATTTAAGGGCCACCATTCCCATCACACTTGTCATCAGGGCGAGGGTGATGGGAGTTGTAGCCAATCAAGGTGTGGTGGTCCGTTTATAAATAAATATATATATATATATATATATATTACATTTTTATTTATTTTTAATTATTTTTGTTGGGGGGCAGAGGCTTAACAGTATGGAGGGGGCACCTGTGACATCACAATACTGTAGTAGCAGGTAAGATGGTTGCCAAATGGCAGTGAAATGGTTACACATACATGTGTGCCTTCCATTATAGACATTTAAACAAGGAAGCTCTGATTGTTGAAGTGAGAAAGTTGACAGTCTGTCCACAAGATCTCTCTGTAGAGTGTTTGACCCCTGCCAGGAAGTGGTGTATGGAGCTGACAGCTTAGTGAAGCAGCAGATTTCACTGGGAACCTTTTTCTTTTCTAAACAAACAGCCTCTGCATGCTGTCACTTTGCCAACCTGTAGAAAAAATGGTCATGTAAGAATCAGGCATTGTAAAATAATAATAATAATAATAATAATAATAATAATAATTTATAATTATAAAATAAGCTTTTTACATTTCAGGAAAGGGTATAAGTACATAATTACAGTTGTTCTGCAGAGGCCGAGAGGATAAATGTCTGGTAAGAAGAAAACAAATGATATAAAACAGAAATTATAAAACAAAAAGAGGCACACAGAACACAGGGCCTAAAATCCAACTCCTTCAACGTTCTATTGTATTTACAATAGGCTCTCTATTCATGGCACCACACTGCTTATGCACTTAAAACAACAAAAATCAGTTTATTTAAGTGAGTGCAACACTTATTGAAAGAAGAGCGTAAGCATCTCTGGCAATGATTCTTTGCCCTGAGGTCTTCTATCACTCCTGGTCTAGCCAAGAAAAGCGAACCATGGCTCACATAATAACTAAGTTAAGAAAAGGCATATTTAACCCCTTAAGGACCGGGCTCATTTTTCGTTTTCTACCCTGTGGGACCGAGGCTGTTTTGACACTTTTGTGGTGCTTGTGTTCAGGTGTAATTTTCTCCTCACCCATTTAGTGTACCCACATAAGTTATATATTGTTTTTTTCAGGACAAGATGGGCTTTCTTCAGATACCATTATTTTGATCGTATCATCTTATTTACTATAAAAAAATAAAAAAAACATGGTGAAAAATTGAAAAAAAAGACATTTTATGACTTTTATTTGAAAAATATTTTACTCACCTAAAAAAGCAAGTAAAAAAACTAGCTAAATAGATTCTACTACTTGTCCTGAGTTTAGAGATACCCAATGTTTTTATGTTTTTTTGCTGTTTTTTGTACGTTATAGGGCAATAAGTACAAGCAGCGTTTTATGATTTCCAAATCTTTTTTAACAAATCTGGTCAGTCTGCCTCCATCTCCTCTTTGGAACATCTTTGAAGCTGGTTAACTCAATTTAACCCATTCAAACCATATATTTTTGAAAACTAGACACCCCAGGGTATTCCAAATGCTGTAATTTTAACCCTTTCCATGCACCAATTATACAACTACACTTTGTCAAACTTTGTAATAGTAATTTTTTTTATTTTTTTTTCCACACAAATTGTACTTTAGTTATAGATATACAGGTTCTGGTATATGCCACTGTCTAACAACACCCCAATGTGTGTTCAGGAACATCTCCTGAGTACAGCGATACCCCACATGCATGGGTTTGTCAGATTGTTTGGCTGGTAAAAGGCTACTTTTGGGGCATGCGTAATTCAGGTGGTCATTTGGTCATTCTGCCTCCATCTCCTCTTTGGAATATCTTTGAAGCCGGTTAACTAAATTTAACCCATTCAAACCATATATTTTGGAAAACTAGACACCCCAGGGTATTCCGAATGCTGTTATTTTAACCCTTTCCATGCACCAATTATAGAACTACACTTTGTCAAACTTTGTAATAGTAATTTTTTTCACACAAATTGTACTTTAGTTATAGATATACAGGTTCTGGTATATGTCACTGTCAAACAACCCCCCAATATGTGTTCAGGAACATCTCCTGAGTGCAGTGATACCCGACATGCATGGGTTTGTCGGGTTGTTTCAGATTTAAAATGCCACATTTGGGAAGTGTGCTTTTTTTCTCCATTTTGGTCAGTCTGTACCTATGCCCTATCTGTGAGCTAGGCCACTCCAATTTACCCCATCAGCCATTTTTTTTATATATTAGACACCCCTTGGGTATTTGAAGTGCTTTTATTTTAACTCTTTGAGATTTTTGAGAAATTTTAGCACTTGCTCAAAATAATAAACTTTATTTTTTTATTTTTTTTTATTTTTTTAATACTTTTTTTATATTTTTTTTTTACACATTTTGCTGGTACTGGATGGTTCATCTAGTGACATCACTGCATAATTATTTTTAAATGTTAGCACATTTTTTTTTTTTTTTTCCATTTTTTTGAATATTTTACTAATCACATAGTGATTAGAAAGCTGGGCTCCATTGACTTGCATGGTTGAATGCAGTACCTGTATTCAACCAGCAAGTGGAGCCAGTTCTCTAGAGGGTCTGGAGACCCTCTAGCGAACTTTTTCGTCTCTCTTGTTTTATTTCCCGGGCCGCCGCCATCTTACTTGATGGCGAAGATCACCGGCAGCTGCGGCTGTGACCGCTCTCCGGAGCGGTCACAGCCCACCTAAAGGTAAGTGTTTGGTGTCGCTGGATGCCTCCTGATCGAGGCATTCCAGCGACACCATTTAAGTTTAGGAGGCGATCGTTGATCGCCTCCTAAACGCTTTTAAAACGGGCGTCCGCCGCCATACAATGTATGGCGGCTGTTGACGCCCCGGGGAGGGGCCAGACATGGCCCCCGATGCCGATCTCGGCCTTGCTGAATGCCTCGACATCGAGGCATTGCAGCAAGGCCGTTTAAGCGAAGAAAGTGATCCTTGATCACTTTCTAAGCTTATTTAACTTTTTGACGGTTCAGGACCGTCAAAGGTCATTTAGTGACCTTCTTGTCATGACGGTCCTGAACCGGCAAAGGTCGCGAAGGGGTTAATCTGCAACATGAACAATCAGAGAATGCCAATGCCCACTGAAACCATGTTGTAGGAAACACATGAAAAAATGTGTATGCTTTCTACATAAGTTCTTAACATCATCTCTAACTGAACACCGTTTCTAAACAGGCAGTGATTTGCTGCTTTGTAATAATTCCTAAGGCATGCTGATTTACTGCTACTCTGTTTTGTAAATTTTCCACCAGTTCCCACCAGGACTGGGAAAAAAACCCAAAGCAGATCGTAATGAATTTTCTGTCTGTGTGTGTACATATGCATTCTTCTGAACCATTTAAAACTGTTAGGGCAGGAACCACATATTGCATACATGGTTGGCAAACTAGGCTCAAGAGGCCAACCACATATCTCAAAAGTGGTGACACTCTACCCATTTCCAACACCTCTGCTGCAGTCCTTGTAATACACTAAAGTAGTCATTACAGCCTCTCCAATCTACCCTACAACAGTACATTTTCTGCACTAAAATAAACTATTAATTACCTGGGAACATTCCGGGTTTGACCCGGAGATTGCCGGGTGAGCACTGCTTCTCCTCTGGGTCGCGGGAGCCCCGCTCCCTGCCCATTTTTCCTTAAATTTGGGGGTGTTTCCCGCTGCGGTCAGTGGGAACTCCCCCGACATCAGCGGGAACTCCCATTAACATCACCGGGACCACCCACCAACGTCAGCGTGACCGCCCACCTACGTCAGTAGGACATCAAACAGACGTCACAGGACCGCCCGCTGACGTCAGTGTGCTGTCCTTGCCGCGTCCCGCAAGGGAAGGCTCCGTGTAGCCGGAGTCCAGAAGTTCCCAGGTATGGCAGTATTGTATATGAGTAATGAGTAAATGCTGGCTGACCAGAGTGAAACTATGTTAGGAAAAACTCCCACAGGATGTTGGACCCTTCTACTTATCGGTCACTGATATGTACCCTCCTATACACAGTCCCTCTCACTTTACCTCATCACGGAGCACCAAAACGGCTTGCAATGGCATAAAAATGGCTTGCAATGGGGGCTACACATGAGAAGGAATCTAACAAATCAAAAAAAACTTGGTAACTTTTGCAATTTGTTTTCTCTAGTTTCCCAGGAGATCACCCTCATTTTTGTTGATTCGTATGAACGCACGAAACATGCAAAAATGAATGCACAAGTCTAATATACAGTATATATAATTATAAATTCAAACATTGGCTCATTTTACGTATTTGTATAAATGATAATGCTGTGTGTCTATTGGAGAAGAAATATTACAACTTTTTAAGATTTTCAGCAAAACAAGCCAAACCATCTCTGGGGAATAATTAATCAAGATATTTTATCTCCAGTCATTTTATCTTTAGATATTTTTACACACTTTCAACAACATACATAAAAAAAACAACAGACAAATAGGCTAATGTTAGCTCTTGACATTTAGCAGATCCGACAACTGATCTATTTTAACATTTTGGCACAAGATTTCTCGTTTTACCTAATGCACAGTTGGACTAAGCTTGGGGGAAGGTTGCTTAAATGTCTTCCAAGTTGATTTTTTTTTTAACTCAATGAAATGTTCCTAAAATAGCTATTGCTGGCATAGCTCAAACTGTCTTCAACACAAATTGATACTGTAGTCTCACAGGCGGGAGTGGTATATATTTAATCAAACAATAAAAGCAACTGTGTTTCACTCTGCGTTTCGCTCTGCCCACTCCAAGATAATGGCATGTAAGCGTGCTTAGCGTGTTACTGGCATTTACTGCTCCTGGCAGTGTCTCAATCATGACTCTTGTTGCTAGGTTATAATGTTTTGGGAGTTTGCAAGCGTCTGCCCCAATACGTTAAGAATAAAATGTAATACAACCAAAGGTTTTGTGTAATACATTCAATCAAATTGTGTTGAAATTAATCAAATTATGGGTTTCATGTGTTGGCTTACAACATATTTTTCATTGGTGATTTTTACTTTATGTAGTACCCAGTATGTATAGTTTTATTGGAAATATTTGCATGTTATAAAAGTAGGAGAAAACCTTACTGTCCATTAGCCGAAGGTTGCTAGGCATAAGTACCATATTTGCCATGTCAGCAAGTGTTTATATTGTACTCGTAAGGAAGCAATTTAGTAAATTGCCCTTGCACAGAAACTATGCACAATATTTTGTAGAAGTAACATCAAAAGGCAAAAAGTAGTCTGAGAAATAACAACTAGGAGTATGTAATCTGTAAAACAAAACATCTACTGCCAACTTTTTATCAGGTTTTGCAGAACGTAGCAGAGGACTTTGTGGGGAGACGTTACCAATATGAGGTATACTGATGCTTTAGTAATAAAGCTAAGAAAGTGAGAAAACATTAACATTCCTATGGAAATTGGTATAAAATTGAGTAACATTTCACCTTAGCAAACAAATGCTGTTGTATAAATAAGAACTGTAAAGAATTGTTTCATCATAGTGCATTAGTCTTAAAAAAAGCATTAAATGTGTATCTATCTATCTATCTATCTATCTATCTATCTATCTATCTATCTATCTATCTATCTATCTATATGTGTTGGTGTGTATGTATGTATGTATGTACATGAGCATGGATGTGTAATTGTGTGTGTGAGCATGGATGTGTAATTGTGTCTGTGAGCATGGATTTGTACCATATGAATGCCAGAGTGTATGTTGGAAGGGGGTGTAAGGGGCACAGGAGGCACGGACAAGCTGTTGAGGTTTGGGGGCCCTGGGGAAATTTTGGGCCCTGTGGTTTCCAGTTACACCCCTGTATGTGTGTGTGTGTGTGTGTGTATATATATATATATATATATATATATATATATATATATATATATATATATATATATATATATATATATTGTCTAAATATGAGAGATAAACATCTACATCCACCAGACAAGCCTGAATCTTTTAGGGTTACCACCACTGCAAGGGATTCTGGTTAGGTATATGCAAACAAGGTTAACAATGATCACATTCTTTCCTCCCTAGATCCACTTTATACATAGATTACTTCAGTGCAAATGTCATCTGTACTAGACAACCTTTAGGAAGGAAAGAGGTGCAATAGCCAGATTACCATTTGTCCTTAATGGGACTCATCAGCATGATATTGGATAATGGCTTATTGCTTAAGGCTTGGTGTAGTACGTTATTAGTCATTTTGAATTTGGGTATAAATTCTGTTAATTTTCTGAAGGCATTACTACAGGTTTGCTCATGGAGTAACAACTTGTTAAGTTAGCGTGAGAAAGATGGTGTTTTTATGTGACAAATAAGAGTTTAGTAAATTAACAACCTGGGCTAGCCCAAAGTTTTAAATTTTGTTCAACATATCCACTAGTGTTATATTAACAAATAAATATGTGTATGTTTAGTAATAATGTTTTTAAAAGCATATTAGGGTTAGTTTCAGAGAGCTAATTTCTGTACCAAAAAGCCTGATCACTACCACAAATTCTGCATTTTGGATATAGTGAATATGCTGAGATTTTGCAAGATCCCCACATGATATAATGTATATCACATGTAGCTTAAAAGGGTTATGAATGTGTATATAGGTAAGATAAAAAAAATGTTCGTCATACATTTCTAAAAGAAACAATATAATGAAATAAAGTCAATGGTTCTAAGATGATCGCTCCAAACCTAGCATTACCCTGCTGTATTTTCATTTGCAATTTACTAGGCCTATTGAAAGAAAACAAAAATCCAGTTACAGTATATATAGAAGGGCGGAATAAAAAGTCATCGTGCCTAAATTAATCCCTTGTACCTTATAATATCAGTCATATTATTTTTCATGTACGTTTGACAGTATTACATTGTTGACTTTAACAGAAGCTCTTACATGCAAACTGGTTAATGAAATCAGGAGAGCAATTTCCTCGAGGAGGGAATGAAAATCGTAATGTGAGACTATGTCTGGAAAGCGAAGCCACAGGGAGCTAAAAACTGAAGGCCGGACAGTACAACACTTCTAGCACCAGCAAAAATGCGGGCAGACCTCAAATGACACGGTACTCCTGTTTTACGAACACAGTCCTTAACCATAACTCAGCGTGTCAGATTATTTTATGCTATTGAACGTGTTTTTAGAAAAGCAAGAATAGATTAACAGCCCCATTTTTGTCTATGGATAATTTCTTCATTGGTAGCCTTTGGTGGTGGAGTGAACATGTTTACAAATTTAGCCTAAAGACTACCTCTCAAACTTTTCTCTTAAGCGGGGCAGTGCCTCTTTGTGACCAAAACCCCCTGTCCCTCTTTTTCAAGAGCTGGTACTTATGAGGATATTACAGTGCTCTACAACAAAATAATAATGTGTATTTAAACAGCAGGAAGCACACTTCTAAATCAGATTGTATCTTGGACATGTTGTAAATAACATACTCAACAATGCCAGCAAAATGTCAGTAAGACATTTAATAAGTCTTAGTGATGCTGTGCTGCCTTGTCACACATGCATTTACACTCACTAAAATGAAAGTCGTTGTTTATAATAAACAGACATATACCGAAGAAACCAGCTCAAATCCTGGGTGTCAGTCTACAGAGTCCTATTGTGTCACTTTGTGGTTTCCTCTTACCACCTTAATCTAACTTCCTCTGTCTCCCATTAGCTACAGGAGCCAGACCCACTACAACTTGATAATATAGCTGGTGGTAATACTCCATTTAGAATTTAGACAGTTTTACTTTCCCCGTTTCCAGAGCCTTTTAAGGTGGGCTCTCTTTACCCCTCTTCATCTTTTATGAGATTCTCTAGCGATTCTCTAGCACACTATTTTGTGCAGTATCCAAAAATGAGACGTGGTGTAATTTGCGTGTTTTGGGGGGTGTCATGGATGGAGGTCAAACAAAATTTTCCATTGTATTTTTGACCTCCTTAATCGAAAACTACAGAACACAAAATTGTCTCTACAAATTGTTTTAGAACAGTAATTCTGCTATGAATCCAAAAGCAGCTCCAAGAGGTAAAAAAAAAAGGAAACATATTTACAATACAATAGGGGGCACCAAATGCAAAATTTAACACTGCTTATGGTACACTGACCTGATAATGAGCAGTGAGTAGGCTAGTAATATTGCAGAAAACAAAAAAACATTGAATAATAAGGTCTATTGACTAGTCATGCAGTCTGCATTTACATTATGAAAAAATGGGTTCTGAAGAGCTCAGTGAATTCAAGCGTGGTACTGTGATAGGATGCCACCTTTGCAATAAATCAGTTTGTGAAATGTCATCCCTGCTAGATATTCCACGGTCAACTGTAAGTGGTATTACTGGAAAGTGGAAGCGTTTAGGAACAGCAGCAACTTGGTGGGTCACTGAGTGCTGAGGCACATGGTGTGTAAAAGTCGCCAACGCTCTGCTGATTCCAAACTTCAACAATTATTGTCAGCACAAAAACTCTGTGGCGGGAGATTCATGGAATGGGTTTTCATGGCTGCATGTAAGCCTCACATCACTAAGTACCAAGTGTTGGATCAATAGGTGGAAAGCAAGTTAACACTGGGCCGGAGAAGTGAAAACGTGTTCTGTAAAATGATGAATCAAGATTCTCTGTTTGTCTCTGGCAAATGGGGCATATGAACTCATTCGAAGGGCACTCTCTCTTTCAAAAGCTATTGTCTTTGGAGCATGGCAAAATGTAAGCCAACGCTCCACCTCATTCTGCACATTTGTATCGTCAGCAATGCTCTGCCTCCTTTTGCCTATGTCCACCTCATTAAAAGGGCTAATATTTCTGTGGATGCCCATGTTCATACATTCTTTACTAGTAGCATTGTAGCTGCTGCCACCACACTCCTGGGAACATACTTAAAAATAAGAATTTCAGGTTTGGTACTTTTTATCTTTAGTCCCATTATTATTTCCAAACTCATGAAAAACAGAATAAAAGGTAAAATTACTTTTGTTGAACCTCTGAAGATACAAGTAATACAAATAAAGTTAAATAGTAAGATATTCTGTCTTTTTTCAACTTAAAATGGTTATCCTTGGGGGGTGGTAGCTGGTAAAGAGGGAATGTCTGATTAAATGTTTCATAGCATAATCTGGAATCTAAATTTTCAGCCACTATCACTGCTCCTAAAAAACAAAATTCAAAAACATGAGATTAAATAAGATTCTACTTGCATTATGGCCGTATCTAGGAACTGTCGGTTTCGAGGTCAGTTTCTTCTTTATCAAGGCAGCTGTCCCCACCCACCTTCATCACATGCTACACCCACTAAAAGTTATCCGGGGTTAACCCCACCCTTTCATTTGGTTAACCACACCCCTTTACAAAGACACTCCTCCAGGAGAGTGAGAGTAACCATTTGCTATCTATTTTGAAAGATTAATGTAATACTTTTGCAGAGCTTTTATTTGATTTAGTGAGTCAGGAAAATATGGTGTTATTAATTTTGATATACATATTGATTTAATATTTTAATGCAATTTAAATAAATCAAAGTAAAATATAATATTGCCTTATGTATCACAGAATAACTTTAATAAATGATCAACAATCTATATGTGTGCCTCCAAACTTAATATCCTGTTTAAACAGTAAACAGAGATTTTAGTGAATTTTTCAATGAAACCCGAGAACATACTTTATGGGACTACCTTTTTATGCCATATATATTGCATGAATGCAGATTCAAGAATCATTTAGAAATTACACCTGCAGCAAAATCTTGTATCCATAAAGCAAATGACCATGTGGCATATTATTAATGCAGAAATACTTTAATATTAGATTGGATGACATCCATATGCTATAAAGACCATTTAACCATTGCCCACAGGGATTTTTGTAATATTTTCATGCTGGTTTTAAAAAGATGATGATCCTGGTATTTTCAGAAATAAAAAATATTTGTCTCCAGTTTAATGTAATAAAGCTAGGAGCTCGCTACAGCTTCAGTGGAGACTATGACTATGTTATTGCAAGGGATCTGGAGCAACATTTTGACCTCATTGTGGGGGAAGTGGTGTTCAGTAATGAAGAAAATGATTAGTGTATCCATAAAATAAATTGTAGTTTATCACGCTAAATTGCTGAGGGTTGCATTTTAAACCATGAGCTCACTTATTCATTGAAGTGCACATTGTAATTAGCAATTAATTTATGCCGTTATCCATCACGTCAAATGTTATTGATTCTTTTGAAGGTGGATGTTTTCAATTTCCCCCTGGTAACATGCTAGCAGCTATGAAAATCTGAATAATTACCAAAGGGTACTGATTTAAATGATCTGTTACATAATACCATTGTAAAAAAAACTACTTCTAAATCCAGGCAGTTCGTGTACTTTAATGTATTAAATACAATCTAGAAAACTATATCTGTTTTATTGGACTGTGTATTAAAGAAACAACTATTCCTAGCTGTTTACTTACCTGATGCCTGCATATATATGTATACCGGCATACTGTATGTAGAGTACTGCGAAAAGTTTTAGGTAGGTGTCAAAAAACTTCTTCTAACATGGTTTCTTTGAATATTGAATATTATTTGCTGATGTTGGTTGCACACATTTTCTCTTCTCCATTGATGGACTTGTCTAATCATGTCAGCACCAAACCTATGTATGCCAATCTGTCGAATATACAATGTAAGGCATTGAATTCTCTCATCTCTAATACAGATTTAGTTATTAAGAATGCAGACTAGCGTGGGGCAGTTGTGGACAATATGGGTAAGGAGCATATCGCTCTTAGAACAGTATTTATATCATTGTATTGAATTGTATACTTTGCATTGATGTCGTTAGTGCTTTATATATTTATCAAGTGAAGAGGTGCACTCCATAGTGAGTATTATTAATTATGCACTTTTTGATGGTCATATATTTGATAGATGCACTCTATATAGAGTAATATTCAATTACATCCAAATGACTTAGCACTTTATGATTCTTATGTTGATTTATATGCACTTGAGACACTTTATACAACATACAGCCATATTTCCTCCATGTGCTCTGATTTTCTTCTTTAAATCTCTGTTGTCTATATAATGAAATACTTTATATATGTTTTTTACTAATTTTTTGTACAATAATAAAATAATATATTTTATATAAGGGCTTTTGTAGAACTCTTTTCTTGCTCAGTGTACAAAATAGCGTGGGGCAGTTGCCCGACTCCTCTCTACTGCCTTTTTTGTGAATGGGCACAACATTCGCTAATTTCCAATCCCCTGGGACGATTTGGCAGCTCTTATAACTTGCTTTGCTTCTTTATGCCTAATCTTATAGATCTGTCCTCGCTTTGGCTATTTTTCTATTTACTAAAGGATGACTTCTTGTCTTTTACGATTTTGGCCACTTCTGCGGACTACAGCGGTTTCTTTAGTTTTTTACTCTTACTGACCAGCCTAATACAATTTTCTAAAAAATTCTAAATAGTCATCTGACTATATTGTGATCTGACAGAACATACAAACATATAATTAAAACTGGTAATTTTTACCTGGCTTCACACCATTGGTATGTTTCCTTGCAGTCATAGGGTTTGTAATTGCTTAGCCCAATATATCAACTGTTCTACAGGTTATGTCATCTTTTTAATCCAATGTGGCATTCAGTGCCGCACTGTAAGGAAACTGAAGGACCTCACCAGAGAGCATATCTCAGATGTGGCAAATAAAGTTGAATCCTCCTCATTGGACAAATGTTTCTCTTTGTGTAATAGTGGAAATGTCTCCCATTAGTGGATATCTCTCTTTAGTCTTATGGGAATTGAACATGTTATCTCCTCACCCTGAGGTGGTAATTTAGTAACATGCCTTAATCAATAGGAGGTATTCTGGATATTCAAACTGGGTACGAGAAAAAGCTTTGGTTTGGATTTCCAATATGATGTCGCATGTTTCCTTAATTAATAACATCAGAACATATATTTTACATACTTTTTACTTTGATAATGGATCAATTATGATGGCACAGGGGCTTGTTTATACTTAGTTATACCCCTTTTTCACTTTGATATGGTGGTCTTCCTTTGCTCACTTCTACAGGAACGCTCAAAGAGGCTCTTCCCCGCAATCGCCAGAGGCAGCTTCAAGGATTAAATCAGCCCCAACCCCACCCACAGCCCGTTCTCTTCATTAGAAGCGATGGTGCAGCGTTAACCCCTTCAATGCTACGATTGTGTGTGACACGATCACAGCATTGCTGGGGTTAATATTTCTCCCCACAAGCTTATGGGGGCTAAATATCAATCAATCTACCTACTCTCTACTACTGCAGCATGACATAATGCTGTGCAGCCACGCAGGGGTGCCCAGCCTCCTTGGCTAGTGTGCTCCTCCGATGGTGGCCCTGTATAATAAAAATAATAATAAATTATACAATACATAAAATTATAATGTCTTTTATAAACAGATTGTAATGACATAATGTATTTCTTATTCTTTTTCAAGAAATTCTTCTTGATGTTGAATTTGTGTTTTCCAAGAATATGTATCATGCCTTTTGTTAGAGAGATATGTGGATTTTTTTTGCAACACTAATTTCTTAATGCAATATATGAGAGATTGTTAAGTCCTCCATATTTGTCTCCTTACAGCACTTCTATTATAAATAAGGGTTTGTCAAAACTATTTGCTTTGGCTAGAACACTTGGACATAAAACATTTTCAAAAGAGAGTGGTCCAACCACATATGCAAACAGAAGCCTGACTCACCACATCCTCCACAATATAGAAGTGATGCCAATAATACCAAAGCACTAGAGGGTGGGCAACACATTGCATGTAGCCCTTAGACTTTATCATTTTGCATACGTATGTCTTTTTCTTTTGCACAAGTTCAGTTAATTTAAATTTTGTTTGCAGTCCTGGACTTCTATCTACCTTATATGGATGTGATATGTTATTTCCAGCTGGTCCTGCTTTAGAAAGTATTTTCTTGCTTCCTTTAGGCCAATATAGAAACACCATGTGACAATGGCTTATTTTTTTGTACTCTTCATGACAATGGCTGTTTTAACATTTCTACAGTGGTCGTGTTTAGCTGTAATTTTCTTCTTTCTCATTTACTGAACCCACACAAGTTATCTATTTGTTTTTTTTCAGGACAAGAAGGGCTTTCTTTAGATACCATTATTTTGATTGTATGCTATAATTTACTATAAGAAAAGTATAAAATTGAAAAATGCTTTACTTATCTATATAAGCTAATGAAAAACCTGCTAAGTAAACATTACTATTTATTCAGAGTTTAGAAATAACCAATGTTTTTTGCTTTTCTTTTTTGCAAGTAATAGGGCAGTACGTACAAGTAGCGTTTTGCTATTTCACAATTCTTTTTTCCAAATCTGGTAATTTTGCCATCAAATCATATATTTCTGAAAACTAGAAACCCCAGGGTATTTCAAATGCTAGCATTTTAGCTCTTTCCATGCATTCATTCTACCACCAGTTTTTGTCAAACTTTGTTGCATATCCCCCCCCCATTTCCCCCAAACACATTTTACTTCAGGTATGAATTAACAGTTCCTGGTATATGTCACTGTCAAACAATATCCCAATATGTGTTCAGCAATATCTCCTGAGTACAGTGATACCACCCATGCATAGGTTTGTCAGGTTGTTTGAGGGGTAATAAGCCACATCTGGGACATGTGCAATTCAGTTTTTCAACTTGGAATTTTGACATGTTGAAAATTCTGCCACATGTTCTATTTGGGACATCTTTGAAGCCGGCCAGTTCAGTTTACCCCCTCAAACCACTTATGTTTAAAAACTAGACACCCCAAGGTATTTTAAATACTGGTATTTTAACTCTTTCCATGAACATATTTTACCACCAGCCTTTGTCAAAATTTGCAGTAGTATTTTTGTGTGTATTTTTCCCCCACACACATTGTACTTTTGATATGAATTTACTGCTCCTGGAATATCTCACCCCAATATGTGTTTAGCAACACTCCTGTACAGTCCTAGTACAGTGATACTCTCTGTGCATGGGTTTGTCGGTTATTTGAGCGGTAAAAGGCCACCTTTTGAGACTTTTTTTTGGAATTTGGACACCTGGTCAATCTGTTCCCATGTCCTATTATTGGGACATCTTTAAACCCGGCCAATTCAATTTACGTCATCATTAAAAAATCTTAATTTTTTTTAATAGTAGACACACCATGAGCATTTAATATGTCAGTATTTTAACTCTTTACATGCGAGAATTTTTGTGAAGATATTGCGCTAATTTTAGGAAATTAGTTGGGAATTATTTTTATTTTTTATTTTTAAATTTATTTTCTTTTATTTTCTTATTCTTAAATTTATTTTACTAATCACATTGTGATTAGAAAGCTGAGCTCCATCAACTTCCATGGGTGAATGCAGTAGCTGTAGAGACCCTCTTTACAACTTTTTTTTTAAAAGGACACTGTCTGTTTTAAATCAGGCGTCCATCGCCAGACATTGCTGTCTGGTGGAGGGGCCACACGTGGCCCCTGCTGCCAATCTCGGTGTTGCTGAACTGAGCAGAATCTTTATGGCACTGCTAATGAAGTCTGTTCCCCCATAGATTCTAATCAGAGTATCTGACTGGGTGTTTAAGACACAAGGTTTTTTTTTTAACCACAGTCAGTATGACAAGGATGACAACCGTAGAATGCATACAACTCTCTATTATGCAGCTTCCGGAAAATAGGTATAGTTTTTGCATTGTATAAAAGTAAACCAAAATTTACTGATACTAGTAAAAAATTGTAAAAGCTTCTCTTTTACGATGGTGATATGCAAACGTATTCAAGTTTTTTCCTTTTAAATTAACGTGGCCAGGGCCAGACTAAGGATAAAAAGTGCTAAATAATGCTGGCTGGATAAGCTGAATGTTATGCTTTTATTCTCTCTCTGCCGTTTCTGCCGTTGGAGGGAAAGTAAAGGTGGATGCCTTTCCAACAGAAGATAAAAAAGTAATGTGAGCTTACCCTGGAACGTCCCTAAGTATGATTGTGAGTTATTACTGGCTATATACTAGTTGCAGTCAGTTGAAACCAAAGCCTAGAGGATGATGTTTTGAAGCAGGTGGACACTGATTGGTGCTGATTAGTTTACATTATACATATCCTGCACTTAGCTTGTACTTGTAACAGGCAGGAACAGACAGCTTCTTACACTCTCACCATTTTGCCAGAAAGGCAGGTGTTGCCTGTCACAGACAAAGAACATGGAGGGTTATCTTTTACATCTAAACAATCTGAAACTAAACCTTGCTTGTTCCTCTTTTCAAACAGTCCTGTGCTGGATATTACACAGAAAGTATTTTTCTAATGTCTACGACATTGAGGATCAAACTCAATATGCCTGGAGACGTTATCCATGCAGATGTTCAATCTGTCTTTAGGCCTTTTGATCTCATAAACTAGCATTTTGAAAGTTGTCCCAGATGTAGATATTTAACAGCAGAAATTGACTAAGAAGTTATGTAGTATCAGGACCACACTTGCTGGGTCAGTTTCTGCAGTTTGACAATAAACCTCCATGATGCTTCAGATTTGGCAAGGGTTGGATTAATGTGGTAGGTCCAGAGTAAATAATCTGACACTAAGGACCCCTAATAGTCTACGAAAAAACGTCCTTAGTTTGGAAGCTACCCAAAGACAACGGCTCAAGCAATAAACCTTTTTAAAGTCCTTTATTGCCTTCTGGAGCTGGGGTCCATGCATTAGGTTTTGGCAAAGCTAACTCACAGCTAATTTGGCACAACACATGAGCAATCAAGAAGAAAAGAAAATGAAAATATAAACAAAGAAAAAGGAACGTGATGAATGACTTACTATTAAGCAGAGAAACTATGAATGAAATTGTGTAATGGTTAGACAAATAATTAAAAATGTGTACTGTAGTACACAGCTATTGGCGTAAGGCTTTGTTGACACAGTGTATTTAGAATGTGTTCCAAAGTTCCCATTTTAAGAATATTTGGATAAACATACTAGTCAAAGTGACACTACAGCCACTACAGCCAATCACCAATCATATGATATGATTGGTGATTGGCTGAATCTCCCAGCCTTCAGCTATTTGCTGTGGCACGTGATATATTTACCGTCACTCAGCTCCAGCAATGACTTGCTGAACACTCTGGGCAGGGTCAAATAAGATCCCCAGGTTACATTTGTGAAAAGCTCTACCATTGATTTCAAGCAGCCAATCAGTGGTGTGAAACGTTGTGACAGGGAGCCGCAGTTTCTCTATAAGGTAATACCGGTGTAATTTAAGTAATGCATGTGAAAATACTTACAAGGTAAATTGTTTATGGAGAATGGAGTTTCCCTTTAGGCATTTCTTTCAAGCACATTAAACACATGGAGGATGCCAGGTGCGGTCGACGACTGGATATCCTTGGCCACATTCTACATTTTTATGCTCACTTGGCATGCTGACGGGCATATCCTGCTGCTGGCCAAACGATGCAGCACCCTATCTGCCGCTGGAGCCAAAAGACAGGAAAGCTCACACCTAAATATATATTGGTTTTCATTTAAAATATGGGCTGCTTTCTTTTGGTTTGCATATTCTCGCCCAGACACATGTCCTATTTTATAGAATCTATATTAAGAATGTCAGGCTCATGAATACAGAAGGGGAATTTCAAGAACAATAGATGGAGTTCAATGAACATAAGCTATAGAGCTATGGGTACAGAGGTACTGAATCCTGATATAGTAGTGGAACAAAATCCTGAAACAAGACAATGAATATGAAAAGAAAATTAGAGCATCGGTGAGTAAGGAGTGGTGTTACTTTTACAGTGGCACGGTCTCATTTTGTAATTATGTTGTCTTAAAGTAGTTTCTTTATTTTGTAACATGGAATGATTAAAACAACTTATATAGGCAAGCATTAAAAAGTATGTAGTTGCCAGAATTTAAAGCATATAAACCAGCTACAAATACGCATGGAGACAAAATACACACTAATGTTTGCATAATAACCATTTTTTTCATAAGGATCATAATAGTTGCATACCTAGGTTTGGATGAAAATGTATAAAGGGTTGAAATTCAAACTGGATCCAACTGTTTCTGTCTTTTGAAACTAACCATTGAGGGGGTTTGTAAGAGTTTTGTGCAATATTAGGTTATTTATTCTGTGCATGAGCATATTCACGTATGCTTATCTGCACAAATATTCATATCTGATTAATACGCTCTATAGTAGTTGCTTTGTGAAATTTACCTTTATATTCTGGGCTAAACAGCTATAGTTGATACTTGGAAATGACTCCTCGTGCAATAAACCAGCTGAAGAAATATTACTGTGTCCAGTTTGTTTACCCTAATAAACCAGCTATTACCTGAGTCTTACCTCTTACCCGAGTTTTGTCTAAAGGCTGTCTTGTACAGCGGGCAATTGCTTTCAAGGGTTCCATGTATATAGAGGCAAAAGGTGATCATTGTTGACCTTATTTGCATGTGCCTACCCAGAATCCCTTGCGGTTGTGGCAGCACCATGAGATTTCTGAGGGAAAAAACAAGCCTTCTGGCTTGTCTGGTGTAGATGAGTGTTTAATAATGCTTCTACAAACCAGCTATTATATAATTGTTCCTTTATAACCAACCACCTCAATCATAGCATATTCTTTTTTTATACAAAAGAAACTATATTAAACATATCCATATAGTTTTATAAACTGTTTGAAATTAAAGTCTGCACTTTTCAACACATTCAAAACTCGTCATTTCCATCTAGAGCCCTAGAAACTTTGAGTAATCATTTTTATTTCAGTCTTTGCCAAAGACACAATTAGACTTTCAGGGGCATATTCCCATTACGCAATACAACATTAAAAGCCTAAATAAAATGACAAGTTTGGCAAAGCACATGAGAACATAATTACTGCAGCAGTTGTATTCTATATTTTAACCTCCAACAATAAAATTTAGTTTTCCTTTTTTCATAATGAGTGTGTGTGTTTTGTAACTATTTATTAACTAGTTGGTATTTAAGCAGATATAGTATGACAAGATTTTTTGTCGACTTCAGTGAAGAACACTTTCTACTGTAGTTTTTATTTCTAGAAACAGCCTAAGTTAGCAGGCTACAACCCAGGAAAGTAGTGTCCTTAACCCCTTCAGTCCTGGGGGTTTTCATAGACAAAGGACCAAAATATTTTTGTGTAATTTTACCATATTTTGGTAACGCATGATTCCCCTTTTCCATAGTTGATGACACAACAATATTAAAAAATTGTGTCATCAACTATGGATGACACAACTTATAACATAAGTTATAAGTATACCACTCAAATTAAAATAATAGACAACATAAAACATACCGTACTTGCTCGATTATAAGACGACCCTGATTATAAGACGGCCCCCCAAATCTGAATATTAATTTAGGAAAAAAGAAAAAGCCTGAATATAAGACGACCCTATAGGAAAAAAGTTTTACCAGTAAATGTTAATTCATATAAACAATTTTTTTAATAAAAGCTATGATTGAGAGAAATAGTTTTATTTCCTTCTATTTTCCAACCTGCCCCCCCCCAGTTATGCACATCTGCTCCAGAAATGCCTTATACCCCCTATATGCGAATCGCGTAGACATCTAAACGCTACCCCGTCTACACACCGCGGACTCAGAAGCACCGGTAAGTGTGTGTGGGGGGGCAGGAGGATCTAGGTCCCCTGCAGCTGCGGGGGATCTGGATCTTAGTCGTCTCATAGTCAGACCTATTTGAGGTCTGATTATAAGACGACACCAATTATAAGACGAGGGGTAGTTTTCAGAGCATTTGCTCTGAAAAAAACCTCGTGTTATAATCGAGCAAATACAGTAATACTTATTAGTGATTATAGATTAAAAAACTCTATACTAAAAAAGGAAAAAAAATTACATTTTTACGATCTTACCCAAATTTTCTCCTGATCAGCCGTTTGTAACCAATTTTAGACTGGCCCAGGGAAGCAGGAACAGAGAGTGGTCACGTAACACAAGGTCCCGTGATCCCGTGGCTAAAGGATTGCTCGTACATGTACTGTTGAGCTGGGGGGGTAAGTGAGTGGAGGAAGGAGGGACAATATAGAAGTGTGAGAATTCATGTATGCATACATGCATGTGTGTATGTATGTTTGTGTCTGAGCATGTATGTGTACATCTGTTTGTATATGAGAATATTTGTTTAAGTGTAACACAAAGTTACGTGATCCTGTGGGTAAAAGATTGCTCACACATCTACAGTCGAGCTGTGGGGGGGGTAAGTGGAGGAAGGAGGGAAAATATAAAAATGTGAGCATGCACGTATGTATGTTTGTGTATGAGCATGTATATGTATGTCTGTTTGTATGTATGAGCATATATGTGTAAGTGTATGAGCATGTACACTATATGGACAAAAGTATTGGGACACCTGACCATTACACCAACAGGGTGTTATGACATTGCATTCTAAATACATAGACAATAATAATGGAGTTGACCCCCCCCCCTCCATTTGCAGCTGTAACAGCTTCCACTCTTCTGTGAAGGCTTTCCACAATATTTTGGAGTGTTTAACCAGTAGAGCATTTGTGAGGTCAGGCACCGATGTTGGATGAGAAGGCCAGGCTCCCAATCTCCATTCCTGTTCATCCAAAAGTTGTTCAGTGGGGTTGAGGTTAGGGCCCTGTGTGGGCCAGTGAAGTTCTTCCACTCTAGACATTGATGCACACTCAGTACATTGACACACTATACTGAAATCGAAAACTGTTCCCACATAGTTGGAAGCATAGCAGTGTCCAACATTTCTTGGTATGCTGTAGCTTTAAGCTTCACTGGAAGTAAGGCACCTAGCCAAACCCCTGAAAAACAGCCCCATACCATTATAGCTCATCCACCAAACAGTTAGCACCATGCAGTCAACCAGGTAACGTTGTCCTTGCATCTGTCAAACCTAGACTGGCTCATCAGGCTGCCAAACAGAGAAGCGCTCCAGAGCCCAGTGGTGGTGTGCTTTAAACCACTTGATCCAATGCCTGGCATTGTCCTTATGATTTGAGGCTTGCATGCAGCTCCTCGCGCATAGAAACCCATTTCATAAAGCTTCCGCTGCACAGTTTTTGTGCTGATATTAATGCCAATGGAAGTCTGGAACTCTTCAGCTATGGAATCAGGAAAATGTTGGTGACTTTTATGCACCATGCGCCTCAACAATCAGTGACTTCACTCTGTGACTTCACGTGGTCTTCAGCTTCGTGGCTGAGTTGCTGCTGTTCCTTAACGCTTTCACTTTCCAATAATATCACTTACAGTTAGAATACCTAGCAGGAGTTTGTGTAAAAATGTGTGCAACTGCGAATGCAGGTTCATGGAGGAGAGGCGAGGGAAAGATGGGGAAAAGATGCCAAGTGTAATAATTAATAAGAGTAGAGAAAGAAGAGGGGAGGGAGAAAGGGGAGCGAAAATGAGAGGTGGGTAATATAGACCCGATACAGTGAAATCAGATGAGAGATAAAGAGAAATGGAAGAGATGAGATAAATGAAAAAAAGAGAAAATATCATGAGAAAGGGGGTCAAAGGAAAGGGGGTTGAAAAAAGAGAAACAAAGAGGATAAAGGTAAATGTGGGACGATAGAGACGTGAAAAAGAAAGGCAAGAGATAAACAGAAAAGGAAATTATAGAAAGGAGAGATAAAGAGAAAGAGAAGGAGAGATTATGAGAAGGGGGATCAGGGAAGGGGGAGTGATAAGGAAAAAATGGGAGTGATAAAAAAAATGGGAGAGAGAGAAAATAGAGAGATAAAGGGAAAGAAAAGAAAAATGGGAGTGATAAAAAAATGTGAGAGAGAGAAAATAGAGAGATAAAGGGAAAGAAAAGAAGCGCTAAAGAGCAATGGGAGAGCTGAGATAAAGAGAAATCAAAGAGATAATGAGAAAGGGGAGGATCAAGAGGAGACCATTGTGGGTGCAAAGGGCGGGGTAAGTTTTGTGGACAATTCCTGTCGGTGCAATCTGAGTGCTGGGGCAAATCTTGTGGGTGCAATCTAGGACAAGTTCTTATGTACATATTATAGCGTTAAAATTGAATGTCTAAATGTACTTTAGGCATCCATTTTTAACTCTATAAGTTGATTGCACCCACAAGACCTGCAGTGTCAAGCCCCAAAGCAGACTGCTATCCAGTCCACTGGGGGTCTAGCTCCAGATCTTTTGGAGACCTAGCAACCCCCCTGAGTGCAAATTTGAGTTGGTTTTAGTGAATTGGACTTTTAGCAACCTCGTACATTTAGCCGATCTGTGTGCACTCATACGTAGCACAATGAATAGACTCCCAATATAGACTTCTCAAAACAAGTACCTTGAATTGAATGTTTGCTGCCCTTGATGTTTGGAATTAAAAAACGTTGCATTATACAGTATTTATTATTAATAATAATAACGTCTACAAATATTAGACAATCTTTTTATGTTTTTGCTCCTATTCTAATTAATATTTCTGATAACAATTAACAATGTACATCTAAAAAATATAACTATACTTAGGAACTTCTAGTTCATTCATTTAAAAACAATCCAGGATGCTTTTGTCAACCCAGCCATACAAAAGTCATCAACACTGATGATGTCATGCGGAATACTCTCAAAATGTGAAATATTAAATACAGTACACACACTTTCCATAGTTACCATAATAACTCAGACTGTTTGCTAAGGCTAATTTTATGGTAAAATATTGGGTATTGTTCATTTCTGGAAGTTAGTAAAAGCACCCTAATCTAAACTGAAAACATTTGGATCTTGCTTAATGTCCATCGAACGAGGTCCATATGCCTCATATTCTCAGAGGAAGACTGTAACACAGAGCTTTGTTTGTTAAAACCACATAATTAAATGATTTATTCATGTGCTGTGATTTACAAAGATGTCTATTGTGTGCTTAGGGCAGACATGGAAAAATAAACTTTGTCTTGTCTTACGTTGTGTCACATGTGATTGATTTGTTTGGCAAGACTGAAATCAGAACTTTATGTTTATGCAAAGATTTTATGCCCATTAGTTAAGTTTCATGATGCCATTCAAAATATAATAGTACTCTGCATCTCATATTTGGGTTTAGTTTGTAACGCTCTGCAGTATGTTACTAAACACAATCAATGTCAGATCTGTAATGGAAGAAAATTATTTTCTGAAAAGAACATGTGAAGTTCAATGTTAACAAACCTAAAGTAGTACAAATGATCATTCAAAGAGGCTGTGCAAAACATTTCTTGTAAAGTGCAATTTATTAATAACATGTATATATCTGTACCAATGTGATCACAAACCATCTGTGATAATGCATGAAGTTGCCTTGTCATTCACAAATGATTGCGTGAAAATGTCCTTTACTTGCATGTAATAAAATTCATAAAATTCCTAGTACATGAAGAATAGATTCCAGTGGTGTACCTTATGTGGAGGGCATGGGGCTGGCCGAGTATATGTCTATGTGGCCCAACAGCCGCCTATCGCGGCCCGTAGCTTGCCACTGTGGAGTTCCTCATGCAGAGTGCGAGCTGCACAGCAGTAAGTTACAGGCACTCATTAGGATGCCGTCAGGCCGCAAAAACATCTGCGCAGTACCAGGGATGCTCAGCCAGCCCCCAGACCAGTGAAATCTTCAAAAGAAGTAAGGGGGTGAGGGAGAGTGAATGGGCAAATTAATGAATGAGTGAGTGTTTCGGGGCAGAAATGGGACAGGCAGCCTGTTTGGGGGAAGCAGAGTTGGCACAGGCAGGCTGCTAAAGGGGTAGTGGTGGCACAGACAGGTTGTTCCAGTGGCAGATGCGGCACAAGCAGGCTGTTTTAGAAGCAGTGGTGGCACAGGCAGGCTGTTTTAGGGGCAGAGGCGTACCACGTCAACGTCTGGCTTAATGTATAATGATAGGATGTACATGTAAAATGTATCCGTTTAATCACTTTAATAAGGTACACACTGTATGGAATTGCTTAAAAGCTGTTTTCGATTGATTTTAATGCAGACAGAACACAGGCAAAGGCTATTTTTGGGTACTGAGATATGATGATGATGATTTAACACACACCCCTGCAGAGGAGTTTTCTTTGTGTCGGCCGGAGACAGTGTAATCTGCAACAACTGCACCACAATAATAAACACTTCTCCGTCAGCCGGAGACAGTATAACCTTGGTATACTTCTCCTTCACATAAAACTGGTAGGGGAGAGCCCTTTTTGTACACTTTTTGAAATTTTAAACAACAGCCAGGTAAGAAAGACACCACCTAATACCACGGTCTGGACAAAACACACAATTTCCAAAGTCAAACATCTGTCATCACCCATACCACTCATACCAATAGTGCCCACAAGGTATAGGTATTCATCTAGTTCACAGGACCCAGCCTTTTTAACCAAACACTCACCCGGACTGAAGGTGACCTCACAGTGAGGGCGAAACAAGGTAAAGTAAGAATAAACTCCTTACCATGCTGCAGCTGGTTTGTTTCCCCATCACTGGGTGGTCATCCCTCCTCGAGGTCCGGATCCCGTGGATGTTGCCAGGTCCCGGGTTTCGGCACCAATTTACTGTTGGTGAACTTCCGAGTACTTCTTTACCTTGGGGTTCCAAATTATGTAGATATCTTTATCGAGCGGCCCAAGAGAAAATCAGACACACAGACAAGAGTGTTTGTATAATAAGATTCCTGTTTATTATGACGCATTATGGATATATTTATAAAATCATACCGGAAATAACGCCCTATCCTAAACCAATCATAATACATAAAATAGTTCTATGCCCTTATTAATAAACATATTTATACAACTAATAGCGAAGAAGGTCAGGATGATGTGTTCAGACAAACCTTGGGTTTAGTATCCAAACTGGTGTTATCAGTAGTTAGTGGAAATATTCTGTTGAGGAAAACAGAATATGGGACATAGGTCATCCTGTATTCTTCCACAGTCTCCTGCCTCAGGACAAGAGGGAGGAATTGAGGTCGGAGATGGTTTTTGTTGGAGGTGCATATATAGTTACCCTTCCGCAGTAATAGTCTGTGTTTGGGAAGCTTAATTGTGCATGTAGAATTATTGTAGTGGGAGGAGTGTTTAATTGCTGGCTATTTTTGGTGACCTGTGAGTTCAGGACTCCTCAACATTTTACCCAGATCTCTAGAACGCATAGGGAAGATCTTAGGGTGTGGAGCAAGTGATTATAACAGACATGGCAGGGGGAATTAGTTTCGAAGGCTTACTTTGCAGGGTGTTGGTGCACTGTAGCCATCTGTGTGGGTGGTTGCAAGCGTTACCCACAACATTTTGGAACGTTTTCCCATTGTGGTTTCTTTGGAGGTTTGGGGGGTTGTTGGTAACAGAGCAATCAGTTTCTACCTTTATAATTCAGGGGTGGTGCTTGCTGTGGTTGGTTGCATGTGGTTGTTGCGGTTGCAGCTGAATGTGGTTTTTAAGGTGCTGCATGTACCAGAAGTCACTAACAACATCACAGACTCTCTTTCTCACCATTAGTGGGATTGTTTTTGGAGGCTGGCCCAGCAGGTTTGAGCGAGGGGGAACTGTGTGCAACATGGCTCTGGATGTTGGGCTGCGAGGAACACTCACTGATTCAATGCTCTGTGTTGGTAAGTACTTGTGCTGTGCATAGTGGGGTATGGAGAGAATAGAGTTTGCTTGTTTCAGCCGAGTTCCTCTTGGGCTAACACGATTTTCTTCTGTGGTTTGTGGACCTGGCCTCCACAGAAGGTGTTTCTGTATTGAGTATCAGCCAGCGGATGGCAGCCTTGGCTTTTCTGTTCCAGTTTCTGTGTTTTTCTGATATTACAAAACTCTTTTGTGTACATCAGGTCTTGTAGTGTAATTTTCATTGCTAGTTTGGCTTGGTGGTCATTTGCTATAAGTTTCTTAGTTGACTTTTGAAGTTTACCTTTTTGTTTGGTGTTCTCCTTCTTTACAGAACTAGTTAGCACAACCAATAAACAGGGTGGTGGTGTATTAGTGTGGGACGTCTCCAACAGTAGAGGGCAGGTTTTTTTTTAATCAGAGATTCCAAGACAGATAAAGGTGGGGCGAGGTTTGTGAGCTTGTTTGGGTGGTTGTGGGTGTTTGATGTTTCTGCTTGAGATACTCCAAAGACATATCTTGAAGTTAGGCCCAAAGCAACTAGGCCATTTGCTAGTTACTTTGGTTATTCACTTGCAGTTGATCTTTGTATGTATGACAGGTTTCTTGCAGGTCACAGTCCAGTGGTGGTGTGGAGCTTTGGTCATTCATATGTATACTGGGCGGCCCGTAAGGTGGATGTGTGCCCGCAGAGTAGGCACCATTGAGGGCCAACAATGCATCGACTTGAGCATAACAACCTGCAGGAGATGGTGAAGAGAACCATGCATACTCATCTGCCTGATATTTTGGTGTTCCATGAGATTGGTAATGACTTAGGGGTTGTTTAGTTCAGTATATGAAGTATGACCTTTTACGTTTAAACCGGAGAACATGGACATCAAATATTGTGTGGTCCAAGATAACACTGTGGTGTAGTTGACCTTGAATAGAGAAAAGGAAGAAATTCAATAAGGGAGTGTCTTGTTTCGTTTCAAGGAATGGGGTAGTGGTACTCCATCATTCGTATTTGGAGGATGATGGAGACAGGCTGTTCCTGTCGGATGGCATTCATTTGAACAACATAGGTCTGGATATTTGGAAAGGGCTCTTACTGAGTGGGAGAGCAGGCATGTTTAATGTGTTCAACAGTGCTCAGCTGTGGCAGCAATCTGGACCGCGTGGTCTTCATTTGTTGATCTTGAAGGCGCCACTTAGCTGGTGTTGGTTACGGCTAGGGACTGGGGTAGTTAAATTGGAGTGTCAAGGCATGGCTGGTGTTGCAGGCAGTATACTCGGACCCAGGATGCCTGTTGTTATAAAAAGGGGGTGGGGCCATCATTTCTGTTTTAACCTGTTCTATATTACGCTTGTCAATAAGCGCTGTGGCCGCTTCTTTCCAAACTGTCACGCATGGTGTCGTTCTTTCGTGGTTAATTATATGACTTTACTTCAGAATGCGATTTTCACAAACATCTGAATAAACACTTGCAAATATTACCTCATGCTTCTAGATTAAATTCCAAATGTAATTTGTCATAGAAACATTACTGCAATACACACTTTTGTAGTTACCTTGGAATAATTATTAGTGGACATTTTGGCTTACTGAGGGAGTACTATAAGGAAAAAGCTGTTACATACGTCAATGCCATACTTTCTTAATCAACAACTACTACATCACCCTGAGGTTGTAGTATAGAAATAGGCTCGTCTTTCTATTTGGGTGAGGAAGGTTCCAATGTCCCCTTCAACTCAAAAAATCACACCCACCACAAAAAAAATGTCCACATGTGTGCCCTCTAAGCTGATCTGCTCAATACCCTCCCTCTAAACATGTCATTACCAGGAAAACTGTCTTCCATTTTACTCCTGCTTCATAAATGTCTATGAGCAGGGTTTGTATGACATCCTGCCACCTCTTACCTAGGCCAGCTGGTGGAGGTGGTGCACCCCAGTTGCCTGCTGCCCTTAGAGGTCCCCCCCTAACATTTTTCTCCAAAGGCAAATAGTTCAATCCAAGGAGGTAGGGAAATCAGGTATCTGCCTGTAACTTGCTCAAAATTAAGTGAGTACGAGGTATGATATCAAGTAAGCATGTGTAAGGACAAGTGTATGCAAGGACATTTGTGCATAAGGGCAAGCGTGAATGTATATGTATATATGTATATGAGCAGGCATGTGTAAGTTCACTATCTAGAAGATTCTGTGCTGCGTAGTTTCTAATGTCGGGGGTCACGGGAAGCTTGCTCTGTAGGTTGTTTCTGTCTGTCGCAAGTCGCTCTGATGTCATGACATGATCCTGACTTTACGTAATACAGTGTCTGAGCAAGATCATGAAAAGAAGACTATGCTAGTAGTTTCCAATAGAAACGTGCTTGGTAGGGATAAGGTGCTGTGAAGGGTAGGAAATTTAGTTGCTATGTCATTTTTAGTTATTGTTTCTGTCTTAATTAAATCACAAATTAAATACAGCCTTGGCCAGGGTATGCAGGAAGAGATGGGATTTTCACAACTATTTTAAAGAAAAATGGGTACAGCAGCTATTTAAAAAACAGTGTCTAAGATAACTAAAATAACATCAAGTATAAGTAGGAACTTTTTAAAAATGTAATCTACAAACTCCTTAGTCCACCACCATATTTTGTATTAAGTTTCATGCCAAAATGTGTCAAATTAAGCTGGCTTCCGGGGCAACATATTAACTCTGCATATAGTAACTGAGTACTCCTGTGTTCACAACCAGTGGATTTTTTGAATGGAGCATGAATTCTAAGTTTACAAACCAAGCAAAATCAAGGTAGAAAATGTGCATTCATCTACGAAAGTTAACATTCTAATAACTGTGATCCATGTTTGCAAACACAAGAACCTTGACATGTATTTCAATTTCTATTTAAGCCATCTAATTTCTTAGATGTTACAGATGTTTTTGTTAATGTAATGTTTTATAATACTATAATTTAAGCCGGCATGAGTCACACAACCCTGTACTAGATAAAACAACCAGCTTATCTCAAAGAAACACATTCCCTTCTTAGTTGTTTATTTCCATCATTAATCACTGTAGTAAAGAAGTATACCATGGTTATCCTTATCTGGCTGCTGTTAGTAACAATGCCTCAAACTTGAAGAATGCTACTTGCATTACTCATTTATTACGCATTTAAACATACAGCCCAATCATTTCTCATAGTACACTATTTCACTTGGTTGGTTGTTTAAAAATCTTAATGACAGTGTATAATTGTATTTTGCTACAAGATACCTGAGATATATGGCAAAGGCGGCAAAGCTAGCATATCTAATCAGTTTCCTGTCCTGAAGGTATCTCTTCCTCACTCAACCCTGCAAACACTACCTCAACCAGTCCACACCAACTTAACAAATAGGGAGAAATAGCTTAGTCTCTTAATGACCTTAGAATGTACTATTACGTTGCCTTAGTCAGTGAGATGATGGCTGTGTTGTTCCTAGAGAGATGGGTCTAAATTGGTGACAGCCCCCTGGGTCTATTTAATAGGGGCAGATTCCCAGTTTGCTATACCTAGGAACTCTCTTGGTTTAACTGAGAGTCTCCTCTAGGTAGATCCCTGTTTCGCACCGTTTCGGCAATACCCACTCCCCTCCTACCCCACATTCACTAAAGTCAGTCTGGGACTATCCCTGCCTTTTATCACAACGTCACTCCTCGGAAGACGGAGAGCTCAGAGTAGCCTACAATGGAAAGTTCCCAGGTACACCTATTGAGCCCAAAGAGGGACCTCTTTCCTCTTCTGATTTCTCTCTTTTCAGAATGTTAGCTGGGTGTATCACAGTGTTATATATACCTAAAGGTCACATAGATAAATCAGCAGGTAGTGATGTTTATGAATTAATTTGTGTACACATACAAAAACTATGTAAAAACATAATTTTATCTCAATGTGTAAAATGGGGGGCACCAAAGAGCATTCTTGCATGGGGTGCCATGTGGTGTAGGACTAACCCTGATTGTTAGCCTTGAGATTTATTGTACAAGTGCTTGGTGCTATAACCGGCACAGTAACAGTGTTTGAATGTTTGGTCATTCCATTCAAGGGGAATCAGTGCTGACACTTCGAGAAACATTGGTGCTTGCAATAGACACCCATCATGGTCTGTACAGATACTGCTGGGGACCCTCCTGCTGGTCGATCACATACCGTATTTGCTCGATTATAAGACGACCCTGATTATAAGGCAACTCCCCAAAATTTGAATATTTAGGAAAAAAAAGAAAAAGCCTGAATATAAGTGAAAAATGTTTTTTTTGTTTTTATTTCCTTTTATTTGCCAACCTGCCCCCCAGTTATGCACATCTGCCCCCCAGATATACCTTTTACCCCCTATATGCCTTATACCCCTTATATGCCACTCTGCCTCCCAGATATGCCTTTTAACCCCCATATATGCCACCCTGCCCCAGATATGTTTTATACACCCCTATATGCCACTCCGGCTCCCTAATATTCCTTTTAACCCCCTATATGCTACTCTGCCTCCCTGATATTCTTTTTAACCCCCTATATGCCACTCTGCCTCCCTGATATTCCTTTAACCCCATATATGCCACTCTGCCTCCCTGATATTCTTTTTAACCCTCTATATGCCACTCTGCCTCCCTGATATTCTTTTTAACCCCTATATGCCACTCTGCCCCGATATTCTTTTTAATCCCTATATGCCACTCTGCCTCCTTGATATTCTTTTTGCACATTATGTCTTCCTTCAAGGGATAACTTTGCAGACAGCAGATAATGTCTTGAGGAGGTGCCGCTTCCGTGGGTCTCTGTCGGAGGGCTCTGTGTGCTCTGTCAAAGTGGATGACAGTGTCAGCCGGTCGGTGTAGAATCTTATTAAATATGAGTTGCAGCGTCGGGGTAATGTCGTCATGTGCAACCGATTCCGGTAATCCACCTACCCGTATGTTATTCCTTCGGCCCCTGTTGTCCAAATCCTCCAGCTTTCTTGTAAGTTGTACCAGAGCATCGGCTTGGTCTCGCAATTGTGAGTTAAGCGAGTCTACTGTCTTGCAGATCCTCGGTTGTGTATCTTCCAAGGAAGCCACGCGGTTCCCAATATGGCGGATGTCCGCTTGTATGGCAGACACACGTGTAGCCCTGTGTAGCCGTGATGTCGTCCTTGGAAGGTAGGGAGTCAAGCTTGTCATGCCATAACTGCTCCACCGAGTAGGCACGAGGTGGCTGCGAGGTGCGATGATCCTCTACATCTGCTTCACTAACAGGACTTGTAGGCGAAGATGGCAGCCTGTGTGAAGAGTCGCGGGAATCTTGGTCCGATGCATTGAAGTAGGAGAGCACGGAGGTAAGTGCCGACTTTTCTTTGGGTCCCGACGGCTTCGGGGTGTTAAGTTTAGAATGTTTGCACATTTTGAGGGACCTTGCATGAAACCGGAGCCTATTAACGGGCGCGATGTGCGGGAGCTTAGGACTTATGCGTCCATCTTAGTTGCTGGTCGGCCACCCCCCCGATATTCTTTTTAACCCCCTATATGCCACTCTGCCTCCCTGATATTCTTTTTAACCCCCTATATGCCACTCTGCCTCCTTGATATTCTTTTTAACCCCCTATATACCACTCTGCCTCTAGAAAGCCCTTATACTCTCCCCCGACATACCAGTGCTTTCATAGACGTCTCCCCGTGCTTCAGATAACTTAGTGTGTAGTAGGGGGCAGACGGTGGAGGTTCTGCACAATGTGCACAGACAACCTCCACTGCTGCTGCCGACACTTCAAATGAATGAGTACCGGAAGGTCATTTAACGTCATAAATGCCCTGGCAGCAGAGGAGGTTGCAGATGCCCACCAGCTGCTGAAGAGAAGGAGCCAGGTCCCCTGCAGCGCTGCGGGGTATCTGGATCTTAGTCTTGTAATCAGATCTCTATTTGAGGCCTGACTAGAAGACGACCTTGAATATAAGACGATGGTTATTTTTCAGAGCATTTGCTGCAGAACCCTACTTCCTAATTTATGTGATAAGCTAGAGTGATAGTGAGAAGAAGAAACACTCTACAAAAAAAAAGAAAGAAAAGCAAAAAGGTTACCAACTGCAATATCAATTCAAATAGTAAACTCATATAATCCCCTCTGAGGTACGCAGTGCATAATGATGTAGGATGCAGGACATGCTGCGACAGTGGCTATGTTCCTGAGCTAAGGAGGTCGGCAATCCATGAAAAGCTTATTTTACCCGCCCATCATGATCGCTTGTCTTGTGTACTTCGTGATTACTGATGCTGGTGGATGCATTGACCAGTGATGTTCTTTGAAACACACTTGGTGGCTGGATATTGGAAGACGTGGAGTCCCTACCTCTGGTGTTGCGGGCCCAAGGTCTGCGACAAACAAAGGGTTTTAATTTGTACTATCCTATGTTTAAGATACGATAAAGTATCCGGTACCATTAATTATTTAAGTACCGTATTTGCTCGATTATAAGACGACCCTGATTATAAGACGACCCCCCAAAATCTGAATATTAACTTAGGAAAAAAAGAAAAAGCCTGAATATAAGACGACCCTAAAGGAAAAAAGTTTTTCCAGTAAATGTTAATTCATGTAAACTATTTTTTTTAATAAAAGCTATGATTGAGAAAAATATTTTTTTTTTGTTTTTATTTCTTTTATATTTTCTATTGTATTTTCCAACCTGTCCCCCAGTTACGCACATCTGCCCCCAGGCTTGCCACACCAATATGGCACTGTGGCCCATGATATGCCTTTTAACCCTCTATATGCCACTGTGCCCCATGGTATGCCTTTTGACCCCCTATGTGCCACTCTGCCTCCAGAAATGCCTTATACCCCTATATCCCATTCTGGCATTTAGGGGGTTAAAATGCATATTATGGGGCAGAGTGGCATATAGGGAGGTATAAGGCATTCCAGGAGGCAGAGTGGCATTAAGGGAGTTAAAAGGCATTATATAGAGCACTCTGCCTCCAGAAATGCCTTATACCCCTATATGCCACTCTGGCATTTAGGGGGTTAAAAGGCATATTATGGGGCAGAGTGGCATATAGGGAGGTATAAGGCATTTCAGGAGGCAGAGTGCACTATTAAATGCCCCCTTAACGCCACTCTGCCTCCTGAAATGCCTTATACCTCCCTATATGCCACTCTGCCCCATAATATGCCTTTTAACCCCCTAAGTGCCAGAGTGGCATATAGGGGTGTAAGGCATTCCAGAAATGCCCTACACACACACACACACACACACACTTACTTACTTACCGGTGCTTCCAATTTCCTGCTGTATTGCCGGGGCAGCGGGTTGACGTCTCATTCCGCGGCAGCCGGAAGGAGGTGGAGTTGGCAGCGGGGGTTTGTATGCGTCCGTCGCAAATACCTTCCCCGGCTGTCAGAAATCAGGAACTCTGGAACTCTGATCTCTGACAGTCGGGGAAGGTATTTGCGACGGACGCATACAAACCCCCGCTGCCAACTTCACCTCCGGAAGCACCGGTAAGTGTGTGTGTGTAGGGGGGGGGCGACGACAGGAGGATCCAGGTCCCCTGCAGCGGTGCGGGGGATCTGGATCTTAGTCTCCTAATCAGACCTCTATTTGAGGTCTGATTAGAAGACGACCCCGATTATAAGACGAGGGGTATTTTTCAGAGCATTTGCTCTGAAAAAAACCTCGTCTTATAATCGAGCAAATACGGTAACTTGATAGCAGTTTAAAATTGAATATAAGATTTCTAATTAAAGCTCTTGAAGTAGTGGAATTTTAAGGATATTGTTCAAATATAAGCACCGAACTTCATAGATTCACAGGCTACTGCATTCTATGTACAAAAGTTTCACTTGTTGTCATAATAAGAAAATCTGTAACTTGGCTCCAAAGAAAGAAAAATCCCAAAATATTGACAAATCAAAAACAATGAATACCTTTTATTTACCCAAATCTGGCCATGCCATACAAAAGCTTCCACCCAGAGAAATATTATCACCTGATAGATCTGTTAACAAATCGATCTTAGAGACCTCTAAAGACATATCAAATTGTACAACGCAAGAAAACTTGATGTTAGGCATACATAATGTGTATGAAAAATTAAGTTCTGATGTGAAATCCAATAAAATCTCAGTCAAATTATCAGTACAATCAGAATTAATTAAAGAACATGCAAATCATAAAACATTATTGTCAGAATCCCCCCGTTAGCCTGGACTCTGTATGTATTTATAGGTGTCATATCCATTTCAGCCTCTAGAGGTCACCTTTCAGATCAGTAGTCCATATACTAATAACCTGACCAGCTGCTTATACTTACCTGGATGCAGCCCTCCCCCATAAATACCTGCTTATTCCACCATTCGGGCCTTTGCATTGCCGTTTGTCTGGCCCTGTTCTTCTGCTAGCATTATTCTGATTTGGATTAACCCGTTGTGACCTGGGTTGCTTCCGACTTCGTTCCTTGGTTCCTGATTTAGCTCTGCCACTGACCATGTAGACCCGGCATGTTCTGACTCTCCTCTTGGCTTCTGATACGGCACTGATACCGTCCTTCTGGTTCTGACTCTTCCTTCCTGACTACGTCTCCTCTGGCTGTGTGTCTCCTCTGGCATTGGCTGACATAGAGGCCAGATCCAGTGTTTGTTGCAGCCCTAATCTTGGATCTCTTGATGTATATAATTTTTGAAATCTTTCAAGTGGGTATGGACCAAATTGGTTATCATCCAGATATGTACCCAGAAACTCTTTAAGACATTTCTCTGCATTAGCTACTAATTTGAGGTTGGACCCTCATCTTATATTCGATAAAATTGATTCAACTAATCATTAATGAAATTCGTTGGCAACGATTTTCATTGTTGATAATTATTGATTTTATTGATTAGTTGTTGCAGCCCTATCCAAGATATACTGATGCCCCCAGGTATGTGATCATTCATTTCACCAATTACTATATAAAATACTTATTCTATAAATAAATCAAGAAAAATCTTGCTATAGAGGATAGATTTTATTCTCTGACATGTCCAATTTAACAAGATTAAACAAAAGAATATATGTATTGAGTTGTCTTGCAAATCCACTTGATTTAAGACGATGAGATAAGAATCAGCTAATAAAATTCTATGGAAGATGATATTCTCCCCTGTGTACTTGTTACTTTAGTATGTGTGTTTCTGTTTATTTATATAAATAATATATTTATATATATATTTTTATGGTAAATGTCCCTTCCTCAGTTCTTCCAGTAGACCCTGTGAAGTAGTCTTTGAGGGCATACTAGTTTAATGGTTATTTTTTTCCAGTCTTATTATAGAATTCACTATTCACAGTGATTTGTCACCACCTAATGGTCATCAAGCTTACTACAACTAAATGCATTCAGTAGACATGCCACAATATCACCAAGCCACAAAACAAACTAAGACCATGGAAACCCTTTGTGTCTATCCCTTTAGGAAGACCTTAATGCCAATGCACAAGATATGACAATATCAAGACATATGCATGACAGAAATGCAGTTTGATAATTTCCTATTAGACTACGACTAACAATAATATTCTCACAGTGAATGCTTAATGAACTTGATAAAACAAAGTTAAGTTTGTAAGAAAATAAAATATGAGGGGTTTATTCATTAAAGCAAGAGTTTGCTTATGAATGTACAGCTATTTTTTGTCTATGTGGAACAGGGTTTGTATTGCCAGGTGAGACTGTAGCCTAAATCTAATAAAATCTAGAAAAGAAATGAAGAAAACGAGATGTAAAAGAAGAAGTCATGCCAACCAATCCACTGAAGAACTATCCCTGTTCATCTTCCAATATAGCAACCATACAATCTATCTTGTACCTTGCCAAATAGACATTACAATGTGTCTACGGTGAGCTAAGTATTATGTTTTCCTCCTGTAATTAAGTGATTTCCTGAAAGACAAAGTCTTTGTAATAAAATGATGCATGAATTTTTATTTATATTTCCAAATAAACATCTATAAACCAGACAAAAGTAATTAAGGTACGTATATTAAGACTAAAGCAAAATATCTAAAATAGTAATTACAACTTACAGTTTACACAGTCAAAATTAATATATTTAGTTACTCATGATTTGAACACACAATTAAACCAAAAATGAATGTGTGCAAAGATACTGTGAGCACAAATATCAAACATGACAAATGTAAATACTTCGTTGGTAAACCGCAGCCTCTCACCGATACACGTCTCCCAAATGCCAAAACCAGTGAAAACAAAAGAGGATGGTGCAGGGACACCAAGACAACTTGAAAAACATTAAACAATACGTGGATGAAAAATGAAATAGAAATAAAATAGTTACACTCACAAACAGATGAGAAAAGATGAAACTCTGCCCTCTTTCTTCTTTTTAAATAAATATTTTAATAAAAACACAAAAACACCACCAATGGTATATTATCTAAAAAACCACAGGCATACCCCAGCCAAATGTACAAAAATAAAGTGAATGACGGCGCTTCTAATAAATATTTGGATATATTAAGTGAGTATAAATAGCTGCCAGCACTTGACACTTAACCCCTACGTGACAGTAAAAAGAACACAAAAGATAAATAAAGTGCAGCGCTCTGTTTGTAATAACTATATTAATAGTGTTGTGCAGTTTTGCATTATAAACACTTGAACATGTCCGTCCTTACAAAATAACACCCATCGTGCATAATAAAAAATAAAATAAAAATAAATATAAAAAAAAAAAAAAAAACAGGTATACTTAGGTTCAGATCACAAATGATGTCTTCTATGAGACTCTCAGCAGGTTTGCATGAAAAATAAAAGAAACATATAGATAGTATAATATTGTTTATACAAAAGATATTGACCCTCCTATAAGATTGGTACTCACAATCTTTTGAGCAACCAAGTTTGCTCAAACTATAGGGCGTCTGTGTAGGAATATCATAGGATCCAATGGTTTCTGCAAAACAGCAGCTTGTGGTGTTCCACTCAATGGTGTTGTTCCTCAATTGAGGAACAACACCATTGAGTGGAACACCACAAGCTGCTGTTTTGCAGAAACCATTGGATCCTATGATATTCCTACACAGACGCCCTATAGTTTGAGCAAACTTGGTTGCTCAAAAGATTGTGAGTACCAATCTTATAGGAGGGTCAATATCTTTTGTATAAACAATATTATACTATCTATATGTTTCTTTTATTTTTCATGCAAACCTGCTGAGAGTCTCATAGAAGACATCATTTGTGATCTGAACCTAAGTATACCTGTTTTTTTTTTTTTTTTTATATTTATTTTTATTTTATTTTTTATTATGCACGATGGGTGTTATTTTGTAAGGACGGACATGTTCAAGTGTTTATAATGCAAAACTGCACAACACTATTAATATAGTTATTACAAACAGAGCGCTGCACTTTATTTATCTTTTATACCCCAGCCAAAGTATACGCTTACAGGAGCCACACTGAAATAAGTGTCGATAAAATGCAGGCAAGAAAAATCCAGAAGATCAATACAAACAAAAAAATTCAATGTCCTCTTTACGTGTTTCACCCACAGAAATAGGCTTCTTCAGGAGAAAACATACTTTTATCCTTCAACAATGCTTTATCCGGTTCATCCGTTTGTATTAGACTACAGTAAAACTATAGCACATGTAAGAGTAATAGTCAATGAAATAAGTTGATTAAGGTACACAGCTACCTCTTCCCAAAATATCTGGACATCAGGACAAGATCAAAAACAATTATACATATCTTACTGCACATTCTCAGACTTAGGTCACCTGTCAGAGTTGAGTACCCATCGGTGCCTCCTGCTGTATTTCCGGGGCAGCGGGTTGACGTCTACGTGATGCGGCACCGGTGCGGGGAACTCTGATCTCTGACAGCCGGGGAAGGTATCCGCGACGGACGCAGACAAACCCCCGCTGCCAACTCCACCTCCTTCCGGCTGCAGCGGAAGGAGACGTCAACCCGCTGCCCCGGCAATACAGCAGGAAATTGGAAGCACCGGTAAGTGTGTGTATGCGTGTGTGTGTGTTAAATGGGGGCATAGGGCATTTCTGGAATGCCTTATACCCCTATATGCCACTCCGGCACTTAGGGGGTTAAAAGGCATATTATGGGGCAGAGTGGCATATAGGGAGGTATAAGGCATTTCAGGAGGCAGAGTGGCGTTAAAGGGGAATTTAATAGAGCACTCTGCTTCCTGAAATACCTTATACCTCCCTATATGCCACTCTGCCCCATAATATGCCTTTTAACCCCCTAAATGCCAGAGTGGCATATAGGGTTATAAGGCATTTCTGGAGGCAGAGTGCTCTATACAATGCCTTTTAACTCCCTTAATGCCACTCTGCCTGCTGGAATGCCTTATACCTCCCTATATGCCACTCTGCCCCATAATATGCATTTTAACCCCCTAAATGCCAGAATGGGATATAGGGGTATAAGGCATTTCTGGAGGCAGAGTGGCACATAGGGGTCAAAGGGCATACCATGGGGCACAGTGGCATATAGAGGGTTAAAAGGCATATCATGGGCCACAGTGCCATATTGGTGTGGCAAGCCTGGGGGCAGATGTGCGTAACTGGGGGACAGGTTGGAAAATACAAGGAAATAAAAACAAAAAATATATTTTTCTCAATCATAGCTTTTATTTAAAAAAATAGTTTACATGAATTAACATTTACTGGTAAAACTTTTTTCCTTTAGGGTCGTCTTATATTCAGGCTTTTTCTTTTTTTCCTAAGTTAATATTCAGATTTTGGGGGTCGTCTTATAATTGAGCAAATACGGTACTTAACCTGTATCTGTAGCTTTGGATAAAATTGGCACTGTGTGTCAGTGGCGGTGAAACATTGAGTGTTCTGTATTCAATCAATGGGCCACAAAGCTATGAATTTGTTCCTTCCGTCAAAGCTAGAACCTCTTTTAGTAAAGTATTAGTAAGAAAATTGTGCATGTAAAATATTGTGACAAATGTAACAAAAAAATCCACTTCTATGATCAATATGCATATCTGAGAACAGCTACCACATTTATAAAGGTTAGCCACTAGATGGCACATACAGATGCTAATAACCCAAGTTCTTACTAAAAACATCCAAAAAGTATTTTCTTACTAAAACCCCAGTCCCCAACCATATTCACAGTAACACTTTCAATGTGAAAATCTCAACTGTGTTATGTACAATACTAATTATTTATTAATAAGTACTTATTAAAGCCATGGTGTATCACAAAATACAATGATTTATATTTTTGGAAAGGCTAATAAATTGTAATGACTCCCATGAGGCGTTTTGCAAGTTATACATTTGGGTGGGAAGTCATCAAAGTTATTCAAAGCATATGATAATCTACATATTTACTTATACGGTGCCAGTTTATACGGGGTAAGCCAATCTAGACCTTTGTAGAAAAAGCCAAATATGGGGCTGGGAAGAAGGCCCGAGGAAGGCGGCCCCAAATGTTCACTTTTGGTCGGATAGGGGGAGTGGAGGGTATTATATATTTAAATGTGTACTCTGTAACTCAATAAAGGGTCTTTTGCTTTCACCTTTCATCAAGGTTCAACTGATGTTTGGGTGGAGAGCCATGTATCATTGAAAACTCTGGGCAAAAGGCCTTGGTGGAGACAATCTTGTGTAGTCTTGGAGCTCTACCACATTTGGTGGCAGCAGTTGGATGCTCTCCCTCCCTATCGGACACCTCAAAGTGGAAATTGTTGAATGGAGCAGCCATAGCTGCTGCTAAAGCAGAGCATTTTTAAAGGACCTGCTGGAGGCTCGAGGACGAGTGCTAAGCAACAAGCCCAAGTTGGCATTCATCCGAGAGCTTGTCTATAGCCATCAATCAAGCACATCATCAGCGGGAAGCTTAGAGGAAACCAAACCAACGAGCAGAGGTAAAACTCCAGGTTATGGCACAAGTCACTGAGGTGATGAAGGCGAGGGAACAGTGGAGTGGACTGATAGGTGGCATAGTTACAATGTTCATAGGGAGGAGGAAATTACCTTATTCCTCGTTTAAGACCTTCATATTATACTGATGGCTACCTTCAAATTTTTGAGAGGCTGTGTGCTCTGCAGGATCTGGACAGGGCAGACTGGGTAACAGTCCTCAGCAGCAAATTAACAGGACGTGCCACTGAGGCGTACTGTGCAATTCTTGACACTACCGGACATTACAAACTATGAAGCCTGCAAAAGGGGAGCAAGGACTTGCATGCAGAATGGGCATACAACATGCAGAGGGCCCCCAGAGTATGATGCAGGGGTGCCAGGCTACCACCCTGATGGATGAGTTAAAACAAATCCTCCTGAAGCTGTTCTGGAGGTCCGACATTGGGTGACAGATAGGTGACTTCTGATGGTGTACAGCAAGGGGCCGGCAAGAAGGGTACCAGCCGGATGGCCAGGATGTTTACTTTTGGTGGGATAGGGTGAGTGAAGGGTATTATATTTCAATCCTGTAACTCAATAAAGATTTTTTTGTTTTCACCCTTTATTAAATTTCAACTGATGTTTGGGTAGGGAGCTATATATTACTAAACACTCTGGGCAAAAGGGAAAGGCTTTGGCAGAGATATTTATATGTGTGTGCATGTGTACACACATTTTGCATCTGCATTGATTTCATTTATTGTATGGGTGCTTAATTATTAAAATGTGAGTTGAAGCAGACTTTTTGTTAGTGAATACATTTTTGCACAGATATTACACTAATTTTAGCTCAGGGATTATGGTTGACTTCAACATGCTAGATTAGAAACAATAACTGCCATACATTAGCGGTCACTAATTTTCTGGGCAACCGAACGATAAAAAGCCTTATGATAAAGCAAGCTTAGCAAAAGGGCTATATTCTCGACCAAGGCTTGACAAAGTTCTTGTGACCATGTAGCCAAGAGTGCCAACATGTGACTCCACTTAACTCCCAGATTCCAGCATGACACACAAAGGAAAGCCAGCTGCTGGACACAAGTCCACATTTGGATTCGTATGAATCTTAATTTTAACAAAATTTGCCAGTTTCGTAAGTTACTACAAATGTCTGAAAATGAGAAAGAGCCCTAAGGAAACAAGAGAAAATGAAGCTGAAAGCTCAGAATTTTAATTTGAATTTCATTTTCTGCACTCATTCTCTGTCAAGCGCTCTCACACACACTCTCTCTTAATGTCTCCCTACCTTTTCTGTCTCCTTTTCCACATCTGCTTCATGTTCTCCACTTCTTCTTCGTGTTCTTCTCTTTCTTCTCTATTGACCTGCTTGTCCCAGTAATCTGCTGGCCTCCGGGAGCTCTTCCTGGAGCCTAGGCTCTGCCCTGATCCAGAAGTGCACCAGGAGGCCAGAATAATACAGACAGAAATTTGGAGAAAGAGGAGCAGTTTTGTGTGGAGCCTTCTGCATTGTTCTGGCCTCCTGAAGCACTTTGATATCAGGGCCTAGCCTTGGCACAATGGGGATAACCTCCAATCAGGTTGTCCCAGTGATGTGTGCCAAGGCTCCACCTTGATAACTGCTCCAAAAGGCCAGAGTAACACAATAAATAAAGACACAGAGAACAGGAAGAAAAGAAGCTGAAGAGAACAACTAGTGGAGCTGCAGAGACATGGAGAAGGTAGGAAGACATTGATAGACAGAGTGTAAGGAAAGAGTCAAAATACAAAAAAGTGAAGCGCAATATTCTAATTAAATATAAATATTACACCTTCTGGTGAAGTGGTGCTGCAAAAACACAGGAACAAACTCCCCAAAATGTTCCAAATTAAATACAATCAAAACCACACAAGTGTCTGCGCACCCAAATAATAAGTGAGTAAATTATACGGGCAACACAAAAATAATATGTACAAAAATACCCTTCCAGCGAGAGTTCCCACACACAGTATCCAAAAGGTTCGTATATAAAAGGAAGAGAAAAGAGAAAGAAAAAAAATTATGGTGTAGTATATCAAAGTACGTTTTTAAAAAAACGCTATTAAGCAGATCGGACCCTTACAATTTAAAGGGCATAAATATGCCCATACATAGAGTGTAATGGTCTCCTTAGGAGCTTCTTTATCCCACACTGGTACTTGTAAATAAAGAAGGTAGGCAGCGGAGGGGAGTAGGTAAAAACGATAAAGACAGAGAAGTATAGAAAGAGAGGAAAGAGAGGAGGAAGACATAGTCGTGAGAAAAAAGAAAGACAAGAGACTAATGAGGTAAGAGTATTTAATCTAAGCTCAAAGGAACTAACAAGCGAACAGATTAGTGTCCTAAATAAAGGATTAAAATATGCCCCCACATTGAAATTAGATAATTTTAATATTTTTATTGACATTAATAAATTCTTACGTAATTTATGTTTAAAAAAACATTATGCAAAGAATGTTTTTAAGAATACCCCTTCGGTCCAGGAATCAAAGTATATTCATACGGGTTTAAAAGAAAAGTCCACTTTTTTTCCAAGATCACAAAAATCACCAGCAATGGATATGTTTTTGGTTATGGTAATGGACGACGTCAACAAATTGGAACATAAGTTTAGATATAAATACAATTTAACGAAAAAGGAACAAATGGCACTAAAGGAATTACAAAGTGACGACACAATAATCATAAAACCAGCAAAACAATCTGCTTAATAGTGTTTTTTTAAAAACGTACTTTGATATACTACACCATAATTTTTTTTCTTTCTCTTTTCTCTTCCTTTTATATACAAACCTTTTGGATACTGTGTGTGGGAACTCTCGCTGGAAGGGTATTTTTGTACATATTATTTTTGTGTTGCCCGTATAATTTACTCACTTATTATTTGAGTGTGCAGACACTTGTGTGGTTTTGATTGTAAGGAAAGAGTGTGATAGTGAGTGAGGGTGAGTGACAACAAATTGTGTTTCTGAATAAAAAAAAATGTCTGGGAAATTGGTTGTCCGAAAACTAATGGACCAAAAACAAAAAATTGGTCCAAATCATTCTTGGTCCTTGTGCACAAGTCACCTCTATATCTGATTTGTGGGTCCAGCAGGCGAAACTCTAAGTGCTAGTGTGTAGTTGCTTGTAGCCATGGCAACCTGTCATATGGGTTTTCATCAACTAATTAACCAAACATAGAACATTTTAATAGAATTAGACACTTCCTCAAATACATTTTCAAACTATGATCAGTTTTCCAGACAGAATACATATGTAACATAATCATGAATAAGCACAAGGAAAATCATAATTATCAGACTGGAAACTAAATTTCCCATTAAGTTATCTTTTCCTTAGTTTCAGCAATGTTGTGAACCTGACCTTGTTTTTAGTTCAGCAAAAGATAAAAATATTTGTCTTGTAATTCCAAAAAAAACAGGAAAGAAACTGAACTTGGCAAGTGCCACTTGTAATGGTGGATAATGGTTTGGTGGCAAGTATTTAGCTTAGGGCTAACCAGCTGTCGCAAATGCATCACATCCGTCCATGCATGTGAAAACCACAAGGAGGAAGCAGCCTACACTTGCTTCATTTCTTATATTTATATCCTCTTTGTGGCTAGTCTAGCTTAAATAACATCACTGGTATGACTTGCACTACTGGGTATACAGCAGCACATCTATTTGTTGATGGGCTGTATAGCAATATTAGGTGAAATATTTAAGTACTGTATAGGAACCTTGGACTTTTCAAAATGATATCCTCATTCAGAGTCATTAAGGGACCGTTAAGTGTGAACAACAATTTTTTTTTTAAATACTGATAGTGCTAATTTCCCTGTAAAATGTATTCAGAAAAGAAGAAGCCGCAACTCCAGTGGAACGTACTCCCTACGTACCGCTATTTTTCAAATTGAAAACTTGACATCTGGTCATCCTGCCCCCTGTGTTAATTGAAACATTATTGAACCCAGCCAATTCAAATAACCCCATCAAATCATACTTTTTTAAAATGTATACACCCCATGGGCATTTAACATGCCATTATTTTAACTCTTTCCATGCAAGAATTGTTTGAAGATATAGTGCTAATTTTAGGAACTGGAAGGTTCCCCTGATGGTGATCTACACTTCTTCCCTCAGACAACTGATATCTTCCTTTGTCTTCCAGTACCACCCATATACATATGACACCCTAATCTATATTTCTTTTACTGACATTTCACTCTCTCTTGTAACTCATCTCACCAACTGTGTTTTCAGGAATTGTGTCATCTCATTACCTAAAGTTCAACATCTTCACGATGAGTTTATGGTAATCCCGCCATCCACTGTCCACAATTCCTGACATATCTCTTACTGTTGATAAATCCACTATCCAACCAACAATTATACAAACACTATATTCACAACACAGTGGCCACCTTCCTGAGAAAACAGGAAAGAAAGCTCACCAAGGAGAAATAACAGCTGCATTAAAGAGCCTTGGGAAAAACAACCTTGGCTTCTTATGCTCATGGAGTCAATATATGCCGATCCCTGATGGTGAGAGGCAAGGTCACAGTGGATACCTAACAGTTGTTTTTGTTCAATTACTTTGCAGTCACATAATGCATTTTGAAGAGTTCATTATCTGTATGTAGGTTTCTTGCAGTGGCGACTCTAGAAACACTATATAGGGGGGGCACACAAGATACCACAGTCAAACTGGGGGGGCATTAATAATTTCCACCATTAAAATACCACTGAAAAAACACATATATAATATATATATATTGCCAAAAGTAATGTGCTATGGAATGATGCTTTTGTTGTTGGACAATACAATACTTGATCATTCAACATGGGAAGCCTGAAGCCACAATTTAGTACGACTAATCCTTGAAATCCTTTAAACAACACAATACCTTAACTTTTGCACTAAATGATTTCAGGGCATATATTAGATCCTGCTGCTGATATATATATATTAGTCCCTGCTGCCCAAATATATTAATATTAGCCCCAGTTGCCGATATATATATTAATATTAGTCCCTGCTGCCGATAGCAGGTATAGATCAACACATTAACACACAAACCCAGCTTTGCATGTATAGATCAATTGAAATTCACTTGTGATCTCAGCACCGAAGGTATATATCAAATAAACAGAATCAGACATACAAACCCTGTATTTGCAGGTATACAATAATAATATATGAAACGTAGCATCGCAGGTATAGATCAAATAAATACATGGAAACAGCATTGCAGGTATTAATCAACTGAACAAGACATACAAACCCTGTATTTGCACGTATACATAAATAATGTATGGAAACATTGCATAGCAGATATGGATCTACAGAATAACACACAAACCCAGCTTTGCAGGTATAGATCAACTGGAATTCACATAAAAACACGGCATTAATGGTATATTTAAAACCCGCTAAATTACAGGGATAGATCACAGGTTGCACACCCAGATAACACACATATGATTTGCCATCTTTGTCCCATATACACCCTGCCTGTGCCATCTTGGTCCCCAAGGCTCAAACATCCTGCTAGTGCCATCTTTGCCCTTCCACAATTATACATCTATGATACACACAATCACATTAACTCATGCTCTCCCTCATTCAGACAAATCATCCACATATTAACGCATGCTCTCCCTCATTCAGACAAGTCATCCATTTTAAGAAACTACACCCTTTGGAGCGTCAAATGAGGGGCTACATGTATTTCTAGGACAAAAGTTGAGTGCACAAATAATGATGGAATATGTCGTTTTGGCTAGAAAATATGTTTTTTCTAACCATAGCGACAAGTTCATTTGTGTCTTGCGCACTCCAGGTTTGTACTAGAAACACATGCAGCCCCTCATTTGATGCGCCAAGGGGTGTAGTTCTTGCAAATGTGTACTTTTTGTGCCATAATTTAACTTCCTACGTGAGCAGTAATGCCACGTCAAGGCTTCAACCCTAATTACTGACCATTCACACGCCTTTCATATCTCCATTCACTCGCAGAAGCACACACCATACTTTCCATACATTCACTCACAGAAGCACACACCATTCTTTCCATACATTCACTCACAGAAGCACACACCATTCTTTCCCCTTACAATCCCAAAGAAATGATGGTAAAGGGAGAAAAAAAAATCACTTTTACAGCAAAAATAAGTTTTGCAGTAAAAATGCAAGGCGCTCCAGGGATGAGATGGTTACTCACGTACCGCACAGGCTAAATGGCTGATTTTAATAATATTTGCAGTTCATCAGGATTTCAAAAATTGCCTCCCTCTACCGTTGGCTAAATTTAGCCCCATGATCAAAGGGATCATGGGATTAAAAATTAGTATCGACCATTTTTAAAAAGGGAATGTGACTTTTTATAGCTATATGATCGCTGTGGTAACATTGGCTACCACAGTGATCATTTAGCTAGAATACTTAAACTTTTTTTTTTTTAAAGTTAAACTACTTTATGTTTACATAATTTAATTTGGGGGTCTCTTGGCAATTTTGATCTTTTTTTATCTGCCTTTAGAGACCCCCAAATCATTTTTTTTACAGTTTTATTTTTTTACTTAATATTTCTTATTATTTTATTTTTATTTTTCATTTTATTATTTTACAATCTATATACCGTTAGAAAGGCGAGGCGATTACCTTTCCAACGGTATATGTTGGGGGTATGTAGCTGCTTAGATGCCTGAGATACAGACCTTTAACCCCAAACCTTTAACTGACAATTGTCAGTTGTTAATAAACGTTAATATGACGGTGACGTCATCGCGTCATTGCGCGAGACGTCACCGGGCAGATCGGGTGGCCCCGGTGATGCCCTTCAGTTTGAGGGGCAGATCGCCGGGGTAGGTGGTGATGGAGGTCCACAGACCTCCATCAAGGTAAGGTAGTGCTAGTGACGGCATGGTGCCGTCGTTAGCACCTGACTGGGACTGCTAGCGGCGGCACCATGCCGTCGTTAGCAGTCAAGGGGTAACAAATTCGGCTGGGGGGCAACAGGGGGGGCAAGGAATAACCTAGGGGGGGCAATTGCCCCCCCTTGCCCCCCTGTAGCGACGCCACTGGTTTCTTGCCAATAGCAGATACCCCAGACCATACCTATAACTCCTCTATAAAAAAGATAACAACTAGACTTGGGCTTGTCTTTGGCAAAAAAAATATCCCTATTCCGCGAATGTTCGCCGGTTCCTGTCTTCTCTATGGGCGAATATTCGTGGACATTCTTCGTGTTCGTTTTTCTTCGTTTTTTATAAGAGGTTAATACGGGGTTGACGCGTACCGCAGCAGCTCTGGCGCTAGGAGTTTAAATGTCCGTATGAGGAACAATTGAGAACAATGTCTTTGGCCAGGTTGATTGAGATCTTGTTATCATTTGCCCATTCATAGCTAGTATTTTGTGTTTGCTATTCTCAAGAAGCATCTGCTGATGTGAACCACACCTCAGAAGTCTCAGAAGACCTACAATCAAGAATTGTTGATTTGCAGAAAGCTGGAAAAGTGGAGATTATTTAGTACTTTGGCTACTCACTAGAGGTGGGCACCCAGCCAAGATTACTTCAAACCGCACAATGCAGAATGCTGAATAAGGTAAAAAAAAAAAACTAGAGTAACAGCTAAAGGCTTGAAGGAATCATTGGAACTGATTAACATCTCTGTTCATGCAAAACATTCAACAGGCATGGAGTCCATGGCAGGACACCATGGAGAAAGCTGCTACTCTCCAATTTAACATTGCTGTTTTCCTTAAGTTTACCAAAGAGCACCTTGAGCCCACAAACACTACTGGGAAAATGTTTTGAGTATTGATGAAAAGCTAAGTTTGAATTGTTCAGAAAATGTAGCACAACATATGGCATAAAAAGGGCACCGCATTCCCACATGAAAGCATCATCCCAATGGTGAAGGATGGTGGAGGGAGCATCTTGATTTAATGCTGCTTTAATACCTTAGGGCCCGGACAGCTTGCTATCATCAAAGAGACACAGAATTCCCAACCTTATTAAGGTATCATTAAGATAATGTCAAGGTAGCTGTCTGCCAGCAGAAGCTCACTAGAAGTTGTATATTTGTCCAAAATTCCTCCTGAACATTGTTGTCTGATCTGACCAGTTAAATCCAAGGGTTCACTTATTTTTTCTACCAGCATTGTGAATGTTTAATGAGTGTGTTCAATAAAGAAATTAAAGATTAACATTCATTGTGTGTTATTAGCTGCAGCACATTGTGTTTGTCTATACTTGTGATTGAGATGTAGATCAGATGACATTTTATGCAAATAATGTAGAAATTCCAAAGGGTTCATTTACGTTCTCTCGCCACTGTAAATGATTTCTTTTTATGTTGTTTGTCAGTGTCATAAGGTTTATTTTACATGAAACCCATTGACCCCAAGTTCTTATGTCTAACTCTTTCTATTGTCAACAGAATTCTAACAGCATATTCACACAAACTCCGGGGTTATAATTTATTGAAAGATATAATTTATTTGGTCATGCCACGCTATAAAACATCTTTGGACTCAGTTCTGTATATGTGGTTTGGAAACAATGCCTCTTATTTTGCCAATAATGGAGCTTCTGAACCACAGCTGTCTTAAAGAAACATTGCAGTTTTCACTCCATCAAGGCTTCTGTTATACAAACAGTTATACTGTATGTAGTACCGTGCTTTTACAAAGCCATGACTGAATATTTAGAGAGCATGGAAGGCTGAGAGAGAAATGAACCCAACAACAACACGATTATGACACAAAATAGAGTTATCGGCTCTGGCCACTCTTGATTAAGTATACTATTACATTATTATTTGCTCGGACACCATGTTTGTGTCCTAACAATTAGGATTGGGGAAAAAGCACATCAGCCAAATCTGGAAAGCACTAGCCAGCAATTTCTTATGTAGTGGGAATGTGTTGAGTAACTACTTGTTTATCAGGGACATGTAAGTCTTGCTCACCCTACTGAGATTTAAGCTTGTTGAAGCATGTGGAAGGTTCTTAAACTATCTGGAATCCAACTCACCCCCTCCACAGACACACTTTGGGGTTTGTATATTTTAAGTAAACCTGTTTGAAAATGAGGTCTTCCTCTCTATAAAACCAGGGATGGGCAATTAAGGGGCCATGTTTTGTAGACCTTTGCACCCACTGAGTTATTTTACCACTTCAGATGTGAGAATTAATTGGCCGCACTGGCCGCATAATAATATTTTTCTGTTTCCAAAACATTTTGTTTTCACGGTTAATTTGTGCCACCAAAGCACTTACCTAAATTTCAAAAGACCTTGTTTTGTTCTTTATGGTGGATAAGTATATGCCATGTCTAATGGATAGCTATCAAGATACAACAAAAGCATATTTTCTTTTGTGAATGAGGATTTTTATCAGCCTTTAATGTTTCGTGTTTATCATTTTGTCCTTTAAATCAGGACTGTGTGAGTAATGTGGATATATTCCATCCCTGATTAAATACAGGTTTAAGGTGGGATATTTGTAATATATACACTTAAGGGGTTGGAGGCCAGGAAAGAGTGTACTGATCGCCTTAATATTTCTTTTTATTAATTACCTTCCCCAAACATTTTCTAAGGAAATCCTCAGGTCTTTTATATCATACAATTAACATGAGTTTGTATACAAGAAAGTACACAGGCAGAAGATGAACACAGGCAGAAGATGCTATTGAATATTACCGTATTGGCCCGATTATAGTTCTTTAAAGTGGGGGTGCGGCCTTTAATCAGGGTTTAGTGGAAGGATCCGTCTGAGATATGCAGTTCCTTGCCCTACCGTGGGCAAGCAGGGTTAGGATCCAGATCCCCCGCAGCGCTGCAAGGGACCTGGATCCTCCTCTCTGGCAGCCGGTGGACGTCTGCGCGATGCAGACAGCCCCTGCTGCTGCCGGCACTTCCGCCGTACTTCTATGAAGGAGCGTTGGCGTTACATTACCTTCCAGTGCTCCACCATAACAGCCCCAGTGGGCTGTGGTCCATTTCTGGATTTCGGTATGTTGTGTCCTGAACCTCTGATTCCTTGATTCCAGTTTTGCTCTTTGCTTTAGGGTGCCTGCAGGATATCTCCAAGCTCTGCTCTGTCCTCCCTGCTTGTTTAGTTTCAGCTGTTTCCTGCACATGATTCCAGTGCTATGTCTCATGCCTGCTCCAGGGTGCCTGCAGGATATCTCCAAGTTCTGCTCTGTTCTGTCATCATCCGCTGCTATGTCAGGGCGCTGGTATGTGGCTGCACAACCCTAGATGCCCACCCTGGACAGTGCAGTCACTCTGCATCAGTCCCTGTCCTTCTCCACTACTGCGCAATAACTCCTGCACTCCATCTTTGGGCACTCTGGGTCATTACAGTTGTCTGTATGGATCTGGTTCCCGATATATGGCCGCAGGCATGAGACATGCAGCTCCTTAGCCTGGATGGAGCCTGACACGCGCAGACGTTCACTGGCTGCCAGAGATGAGGATCCTGTATCCTCCTCTGTGGTGGTCGGTGAACGTCTATGCAATGGACACAGAGAACTTCCGCTGCTGCTGGGGCTTCTATAACGGACCACCGGCTTAGAAGACCCGGCGGAAATGGTGAGCAGCAGCAGAGGTTGTCTACACGCATTGCGCAGATGTCCAGCGGCTGCCCTTTGCTAGACACCAAGGAGTAGAGTGGCATATCTGGGGTGTATGAAGCATATCAGGGGAGCAGAGTGTCATATCTGGCGGTCATATCAGGGGGCAGAATGTCATATTTGGGGTGCATAAAGCATATCAGGAGGCAGTGGCATATCAGGGGAGCAAAGTGGCATACCATGGTAAGCAGAATGGAGGGCAGTGGCATATCAGGAGGGCAGGGGGCATATCTATAAATAAGGTGCATTAGGAATTAAGAGGGGACCTTAAAATAGCTATTGGCTTTCCATATTTCTGTTTGTATATAACCTATGCTGCATAATAGATACCAAAAATGTAAAAATACATTTATTCCTGTTCATTAGATAAAATACTGTTTAACCATTCCACTCCTGTGTATTTTTCTTGAAAAATATTTTTTTCTTTAAAATAGCATCAAACTATAGGCTGCGGCCTATAATCGGGGGCGGCCTATAATCGAGCCAATACAGTACATCTGGAGATTAATTAGATTGGACACACTGTCCAATTAATGTTACTTAAAATTAGCATCCTTTCTCATTGATACCAGAAACATTCATGGGGAGTTCACTAAATTTTTGTTTTTTTTCAATACATGATAGCAGAATGTAGACATGGTAATACAATGTTATACTATCAAAGTATCTTAAAAGAAAGGTAACTATAACTAAATTATGATGCAAATTCTCTTAAGAAACATCAGGACTACTGTTCCCATAAAATAAAGATAAAGTAGGCTTCTAATATGCATTAAATTGTGTTGTCCTTCTAAGGGTACTTTGGAAGACCAAGCCTGCCAGTCAATAAAATTGTAATTTGATTTTCTTTGTAATTATCCTTAAGTTACCCTATAATATTACAGAGGTATAAGCATATGCAACTATGTTTTCTACTGTGAACCTATAGTAGACATATAGAAGCTGGTTTCCATCCACAACACAATTTATCCTAGATCCACTTAGGGGTGTACTCACTTTTGTTGCCAAGGTTTAGACATTAATGGCTATATGTTGAGTTATTTTTAAGGGAACAGCAAATTTACACTGTTATACACTCACTACTTTACATTGTAGCAGAGTGTCATTTGTTCAGTGTTGTCACATCAAAAGCGATAATAAAATATTTACAAAAATGTGAGGGGTGTACTCACTTTTGTGAGATACTGTTTATCTGTGATGAATATTCTTAAGGTTTTGAATTGGTGATAATTTTGCAAAACAAGGTTGTATTTTGTGTTTGTTTCTTTTTAAAGTGTTTTGTTTTCCAACACAGGAAGCAGATATCGTAATAAACAAATCCTGAATTGCTTCCAAGCCCAAGTCACCAATTATATACCACTGTTGTTCTGAGGTATGTAAACCAAAATGGATATGGTCAACAGAAGGCTTTCTCCTAGTTCACAGCTGGGCCGCATGTTGGCGTTATATTAACAGAAAATAATCAGCCACACTGGGAATTAAAAAAAAGCCCTGCAAATAACTGGATATGACCCCATATTTCAAAGTGCCATTATTGTGTAAAGAACACATATTTTGTATGTTCAATATATTTTTATTTTGTACAGCACCCCCCTCATAATAAATACCTACCACCAATACACCTCTCACCTTCATTAGTCCACATCATCATATTCCCCTCCAAAAATCACCAGGGTAAACTGAAAGAGCAAACTTTAAATTATATTCAGTTTAGGCTTGGGTGGTTGAACAGATCTCAAGCTTATGATCATACATAGGAACTCACCTGGTATACTTTCACAAGAAACAGCCCTGGACTGGCCATCTGGCACACCAGGCAGATGCATGGTGGGCTGGTGGTCAGTAGGGCTCCATAATTACCGATATTGCCACTCCAGGGGCAGATAGGGTCCTCCAGTGTGCATGCCTGTCTGTCTCGATACGCCTGGTCACATGCTGACTGACTGTAAAAAAGTAATGTGCTACAATGTACATATGCTGCCATATGCTGGTCGTAAAGTAACCTAGTAACTCAGTCCTTCCATGCCAAGAGCCCTCTCCTTGCTTCTCTATATGGGAATGAGGCTGCGTTAACAGTGCAGGGGCATGGTACAGGAAGACAGAGTAGAACAGGGGAGATGTAATGGGAAGATAGTGTGCAAAACAAAAGGTCAATAAATCTCAAAAGACTGCATAGAGAGATGAAAATCAGCCACCACATATGGGATTAAGAGGTCCCTTTTATATATGGTATATTTCATTTTTTCAAAAGCCCTTACTTTGCTTTAGATGGAAACTTCTTTCTAGGTTAGCCATACTGTTGGAATAAGCAAGACAACTTCTTTAGGAATAAAGAATAAAATAATGGTAGTATAGCTGGCGTAACAAAAAACGCCCATGGCTGAAAATTCCCAGGGAGACTCTTGTGGGAAAGACATTGTTTTGATGTCTCATTTTCCACATGTATGTCTTGTTTATTGTGACAGCATATGCAACCATGACATTACAGTTTTGCACTAGTCGTATCTGCATAGTTGCCTTGTCTACATAACTGTGTAGGGTTATCATCTTTCAAGGGACTGTTGAATAGGACACCATCATAACTGGTCTGCAAATAATCTACATTCACCTTGGCCCCTGTGGTTTTATTTTGTCCAATCAATCAATGGGAGCAAACATCAGCATCATTGTGCCCATATTAGTGCATTTAGTAATACATTTGTAGTTATTGAGCAACTCGACTAGAGTATCAGCACTTTCTAGTACATCAACATCATTATGTGTAATGCTGGGAGTGAACTTCCCTTTCCTTACAGCTAAATTATCCAATTTGCTATTATGGAGTTCGTTTAGTCTGTACCACAAGTACAAACCCTTGCCTCCTTGTTTGTGGGTTGGAAGGCTGCCGATATGACTAGTAGTTCCTGTGGAAGGTATAACAGCATCATAACCAGAATATACTTCTGCTAGCCAAAACCACGACCCAAAATGATATATTCAGTATTTACATCTTGTGTTTTGTCTGTGGTCCTGAAACTAAATGTTGTGATTTAACAGGGCATTTTCCCAGGACACATAATATTCATATGATGACAAATGTATTACTGTAAATAAAAAAAAAAATTACTTAAGTTTGGAAACAGCTTCAGCTAATTAATATGGCTTTAATTTAATACGGACAATAGATATTGTCATAAGAAAGAATCTAAGGTACTAAAAGTCTAAGTGACTCTATATGTTTTTTCTGTGTCTGTCCAATAAGGAATATCACTTCCAACTAAAGACTCTATGGTTTTAATTTCAAATTAATCATGAACTTTATATCAACCTATTAACTGTGTTCAACCTGAATAAAGCTAAATAAAGCTGGCAAACATAAATTAACTTATAATAATGGAGTTGCAGCCACTTGTGGAAATTCACCATTTGCGGGGCATCCACAGCTTACGAGAATTGTATAGTGAAGGCAATGGCATTGGTCACATGCAACTAGAATCTAACCTCCGGCATTTTAGGTTCTGTAGATTTCTATCCCAAAATACAGGCCAACAGGACATAGCCCACAGTAGCTGAGATACCAGGCTGGTTTGTAAGGTTGGCAGAACTGGATATGATTCATAGAAAGCTCATTCTCCCATTCTTTTTTTAAATTTCCTTTAGTTTCAAACGTCACAGGACAGTAATGCTACTGGTCACAGGGGTCACTTTTGCTCAAGCATACAGATGGCACCTCTTAGAATGTTTCCTAAAAAGCAAATCTGTTCTGAGTAAATGTGTAAAGGAGACTCCGGCATCCGCAACCAAAAGTACCAAATCTGCAGCAACAATCCTGTCTGCTACAGAATTAATATCCAAGCTGTCAGTGGCCCAAGCAAATAACCTGCTTAGAGGGACTTATTGATAAGCTTTTGGGTAGGTGTAATTAGACACATGGAAAACATTATAAGCAAAACAGGGTGGGTGAAATTCAAATCAACAGAGCAAAACCAAAATGTGTAGGAAGTTAAGACTAGAAACAGGAAAGGATGGGTCACTGGAAAGTCTGGAAGTAGGTAAAGACAGAACACAAATTATGATAGCAATGGGATATTAAATTAAGTTACAATGTTAAGTTGTAAATGGAGATTTCCTGTTGGCCTAAAATTACAGCCATAGAAAAGAATAGCAATAAGCTACGTACATATTGTTGTCTGCTTGACATAATAATACACAGACGATGTCAACGTACAGTAGTTGTCTAGTCCAATATCAAAACATATGATGAACAGGGTTTTGGATTAACACTACAGGCTCACACATTAAAAAAAAATACATTTACACTTTTCATGCAGATACACTTCTCAAATAAATAAATAGTATTTTCTATTTCAAAACAAAAGCCAGCATTCATATATGCTTTGTTAAAGGGACAGTCTGGTATGCTGTACAGCCTTATAAATGAAGAATACATATTGAAATACTTTGCGAGTACTTTAATTTTGTGCCACTTATGGCTGCTTGAAACAAACAATCAGGGACAAAATGCCCCACAATTGAATGTCAATGCTTTCTACGTATGTGGACATCTTGGAATGGAACTCTTGTACAAGCCAGAGCTGGCTGTGGATGTATCGTGCATATGCTTTGGCAAACTGGATCTGTGTTTGTAGGGCCAGCCCAAGATAAAATGCCGCCTGGGACGAAGTTTAAAATCCCGCCCCCTCCATCATTATCTACCCTTCCTCTCCCTGCTGCCCCCCCATTATCTACCCCCCCCCCCTCCCCGTACTTACCTTTCAGCAGTCCTGTGGTGAGTCTCCCTGCTCGGTCTCGGTGCCGGCTTGTAATGCTGAGCGCCGGAAATGACGTCATCTTCCGGAGCTCAACATTACAAGCCGGCACTGAGACCGAGGTAGAGGTCTCGCAGAGGAGAGAGAGAGGGCCCTCTCTCTCTCTCTTCTCGAAAAGCAGGGCTAGTTGGGGAGATTATGGATCCCCCTCTAACTAACCCAAAATCAAGGGATCGGGAGGTCTGATCATACAGGCCTCTGTATCCTGCCCCCTTGAGATGCAAGCAAAAAAAGAAAACCCAAATCCACGTGTAAATATAAAATGAAATGAACAAATAAATAAATACTTCCCACAATGAAAGCAGCTACCAAACAGCACTCTTCCTCAAAGTGCGTACAAATGCAGACCAGAAAAATTGGAGCGCATATACATAGGATGATTTATGTTGCCGTTTGATTTCCTTTCCTCCTGATGAAGCCGACGATCCATCGGCGAAACGCGTTGAGAGAGAGAAAATAAATTGGAGAAATTTTAACCATACACCGGATGTTTTATTTCCAATAGCGCTTGCACAATACTCTTTGAGTTGTGCCACATCTTAACTGTAAGTGTATTTTGATCTTTTAAGATCAGGTTACAGAAGATATTGCACCATCCCGGTTTATGTTTGGTTTTACAGATATCGTTTTCTGAAGTTTGACATTTGATGAGCCTGAACATACAGTCCTTTTGTGAGTGGTACTTACACTATTATTATTTTATTAATTTTTGGACATATTACACTATTGGCGTTGTTTTTGTTTCTTCCCCTATGTATATGCGCTCCAATTTTTCTGGTCTTCCCTTGAGATGCACGCCAGATACTGATGCCGAATGCCAAGATATGATGTCATATAGGGCTGCAACTAACGATTATTTTAATAATCGATTAATCGGCCGATTATTTTTTCGATTAATCGATTAATCGGATAAAAAAAACAATATGCAAATTTTTCGTTTATTTAAAAGAATTTTGCATTGTGCCCCCACCCCTTTGCACTGTGCCCCCACCCTCACTCTGCCCTGCATCCCCACCCCCACTCTGCCCTGCACCCAGTCTCACAGCCTGCCCTGCACCCAGTCTCACACCCTGCCCTGCATCCCCACTCTGCCCTGCACCCAGTCTCACAGCCTGCCCTGCACCCAGTCTCACAGCCTGCCCTGCACCCAGTCTCACAGCCTGCCCTGCATCCCCACTCTGCTCTGCACCCAGTCTCACACCCTGCCCTGCCCCCCCACCCCCACTCTACTCTGCACCCAGTCTCACACCCTGCCCTGCATCCCAACCCCCACTCTGCTCTGCACCCAGTCTGCCACCCTGCCCTCCCACCCCCACTCTGACCTGCATCCAGTCTCCTGGCCCCACTCTGCCCTGCACTCACATCCTGCCCTGCATCCCCTGCCCCCCCACCCCCTGTGCCGCGGACCCCCCACCCCCTGTGCCGCGGACCCCCCACCCCCTGTGCCGCGGACCCCCCACTGTGCAGCGCACCCCCCCCCACTGTGCAGCGCACCCCCCCCCACTGTGCAGCGCACCCCCCCCCACTGTGCAGCGCACCCCCCCCCCACTGTGCAGCGCACCCCCCCACTCACTGTGCAGCGCACCCCCCCACTCACTCTGCCGCGCACCCACACACACACTCTGCCGCGCGCACACACGCACACACGCACGCACGCACGCACACACACACACACACACACACACACACACACACACACACACACACTCTGCCGCGCACCCAGTCTCGCACATAAACATTCGCACAGACAATAGACATAAAGAGTACTTACCTCCGCTACGAACTTGTTCCACTTCCAACTTGATAGTAGACGCGCGTCACATCCGTCGTCACGTAGCTTGAAGAAGGCGGAGACTGCAGAGCGTGGAGCAGAAGCGGGGAACGCTGGCGGAGGTAAGTAAAAGGAGCCTAGTGCTCCAACGACGAATCGATCACTCGATTAATCGATAACGGAAATCGTTATCGATGATTTCCGTTATCGATTATTATCGATTTTATCGATTCGTTGTTTCAGCTCTAATGTCATATCATGTCAGCACTGAAGCCGCACCCACCTGAAGGCAAAACAAGAAGACAAGCAGGGGGTGGAAAAAGAAGAGGAAGAGGTGCTGCAGAAAAGAACACAGGGACGTGGGAAAGGTAGGGAGATATTTTGACAGTGTGAGAAAGTATAAGTAATTTTGTGAGTGAGAGTGTGATGGGAGTTATGGTGTACCAACAGCAGTGACTGGCTAAGTATAAAGTGATGGGAGTTATGCTGTACCACCATCAATGTCTTGCTCAGTGTCCTCACACTCGTGAGGAAGCCAAGTCAGCGAAACGTGTTGAGGAAGCTTTTACCAGCCTACCCCCTAACCAGCCTCAAACAGCCTCCCCTGCCGGCACTCTCCACGGGGGGAGTGCCGGCACAGGAGATTGTCTAAGCGCATCGCACAGACGTTCACCGGCTGCAGCGATGCGCGCATAAACAACCTCCGCTGCCGGCACGTCTGCACGATGTGCTTTAACAATCTCCCTTGCCGGGAATTCCCACGAGGGGAGTCCCGGCAAGGGAGATTGTGAAAGCACATTGTGCAGACGTGCCGGCAGCGGAGGTTGTTTACGTGCATCGCCGCAGCCGGTGAACGTGCGCACGATGCATTTTACCTCTGCCCCCAAGACTTACCAGCGCAGACTCCCGGGTGTCTTGCGGGGCCGGCGGGGGACATCTACGCAATACGCGTATACAACTTCCGGTGCCGGCACTTCCTCTTAGTGGGGGTACTAAAATAAACCGGCATAGGGGTATACTCAATTATATTCCATGCTATCCTCATGGGGATTTTTTTTTAAAAAAAACAACATACCCATTCTTTCCCCTTACTTTACATCCTGTTCCAAGTGAGATGGGTGTTTGAAATACAAATTCCCACTCCACTCCCTGTCAACTAGGGTAAGGGAGGTTAAAATACCTAAATCCGCCTGTGGAAAGAAATGGTCATGTTTGAAAGAAATGGAATGTGGGATGTAGGGGGATAGGTTAAAAAATTCCATGCTTACCCCCCATACCTCTAAGTCTCCCTTAAAAGAGAGAGCAATTTAAAAACCCTTTGGGTGCCACAAGGGTGTAAATTCGAAATCCTTATCCACTTGGCACAGAAAGGATGCAACCTGTAGAACCCCCCCCCAAAGATAAGCCCTTATGTTTTCAGGGATGAACAGCAAAGCCATCAGTCTTCATTTCCACCCCAAGGAAAGGGGCCATCCAAGAAATAAAAGGAAACAAGCCAGATGAAAAATGTCCTAAAACCAGAAATAAAATTAATTCAGCTTCCCCACATGGCAGCAGATTGAAAAATGTCTGTCTGTGCATGAGGCATTGCATCCTCAATAGACTTAGGGCCTCATAGAGTTTATCTAGCATTTGCAGGTTACTGAAGTTGTGAGTTGCCTGCTTTTTTAAAGCATGTATGCACATGACTCCTGCATATGAGGTGTGTATTTTTTTCTTTTGCAAGTGCTAAAGAGAGTTGGCTTTAGTAGGCCAGTGAGTTGAACTTTTGTCAATATTGCATATTTTGCCAACTCGCAAGCACTTGCAGTTGAGAGACTAGACCTGAAAGAATGATTAAGATGTCTTTTCCCTCTGCTGCGGTCTCATACTTTTGCATCAGATTACAAAAAACCATGGGCCTTTGAAACGGGTGAAGACCCATAGGATGAAGAATTTTGCAGGTGAAAGTAGCTTGTATCAGGATTAATAAAATCTGTGCTGAGAAGATAAGACAAACTAAAGATGCAAAGGTGTGCCAAGCACACCAATCTCACTAGGAAATGGCTAAATAATTACATAAGTAGAGTAAGCAACTTAAAAGTTGCGTAAATTGTTATGCTTAGACTATTATGTGATTTAGGCGCATTGTTTGAGAAAGACAATGAACTAAAATAATAAAGCGCTAGTGATGGGCTGTCAGTTGACTCATACGCAGGTATTATTGTTAACGCAAACCCATGGACTTACAGAACAGGTAACAGTTATGGATTAAGATAAAGTCAAGCATCTCCAGATAAAATAACATGATTAGGTATTTGTGTTATTTATAACAGTATGAAATTTGTGAAATTGTAATTGCTGTCCTCTGAAGAGAACATTATATTGTGGTACTTAAATAATGAGATATTCTGTGTTCAATAAGTTGTATACTTTGACATTTTGACAAGTGATAGCAAGTAAAAAAAAATAAAGATTCTAGCATACTGGCAGCTGATCTATAATTACTTACTTTTCAGCATGCAGGAAAAATTGAGACGTGACTGGTACCCCCTCTCTAAATTTGATTTATATAAATGCATATTTAATTTAAAAATGGGAAGATGAGCTCTAGCGGACTACAATCTCATGATTGAGTAAATATTTTATGCCTAGATTATTTTTTCTTGGCCAATGGTATGATACTGGAGTTTTGTAGAAAAAAAAGATGTCATCTTCCTTACTTTTATTATTGGGTTTTACATATAGTGTAAAATAGGAAAAGTAATAAGAAAAATATGTTGCACTTTTTTCCATCATTATATAGTGCGATGCACACTTAGACATTTATGACTAGCTTAACCCATGCTGTAAATAATATTTGGGTCTGTTTAAGTAAAATGTAAGCAGTTTGCACATAACTATAGAATAGTACAAGACTTGGTCTTGGACATCCAGGTGGAAAATATGTGTCGAAACCGACCCAGGATCTTCCGTTGCCTGTCGGCCTCCATCCTTACTGCCATGGAGTGTCAGGATATGATGTCATACCCTGGCCTTCTGCTTGTTAAGGACATGTGGCTCCTGAAAAAAGCTCTGTGGAGACCAGGAAACGTCACTAGTGAGCACACCGGTGTGCCTGATTATTCTTCTGTGGCAACATAAGCCGTATCAATGTACATTTTAGATATGCTAACAAATACATAACAAAGATACTCCTACTGATACAGTCCAGTGAGCTCACAATCTAGCACTATGACTATGATAAAAATACATTCTAAAATACTTTAGGTGGGTAACTGCCAACTAACTCCTCTTTTTAAGCTTTTTATTTGCCTCAGAGGCGCTGTCCTACACCCAGACCTACAGGCCAGAATAGGCCTCTGTCCAGACCCCTGTTAAACCTGCAATAAGTGGGGTGAATAGGTGTAGTAAGAGGCGCTAGTGACCACAAAATACATTTCATTTCTTAGGCTGAAACTTTCTTCACGTGTCTCTATTCGACCTACAACTAATAACCTAAAGAAATACTTACTAAGAATGCAATATATTTCTGAATGACACAACAGGGTTATTTCCACATTGGAGCAGGGTGCTATGCACACGGTGAGCAGCAGGTGGCGCATGTCTGTCACTCACCCATGGGCTTCGGCTGGCAGAAGGCGGCAGGGGCTTGCGCGCTCGCAATACATGACACCGCATGGGGTCCCTCATGAGCTCGGATGAGGCAGAGTCCTCCCCCTTTACTCGCCGTGCACAGACGAAGGGGGGAGGAGAAGAGCGCTAACCCGCACACACCGCCGGTATAAGGCTCCTGCGGCTACCGCTCGTAACCCCAGCGCTCAGCTGGCTCTGTTCACAAGCCATTTCTACCCCTGCCTCTTTAATTGGCTCGCTGCTGCCTGATTCTTCCTGTTCTTCACTCTCTGGTGATGGAATATCTGTCAGCAGATATTTTTGTTGTCCCTCCTCCTCCTGGCTGCAGATCATTGCTGTGTGGGAGGGCAGGGATGGTCCTGCTCTTTAACATTTCTTGCTAGACATCCACATGCGGCACGTTATCCTTTGCCGCTCGGGGTTTGCTTTGCATGGTCGTGCTCCTGAGTTCGGTACCGCCGCCGCTACTGCCGCTGCCGCTTCTTCACATGTATTTGGGCTCATCCTCACCCGAGCGATATTATGGTGAAATTCCCAGCACTCACACCTTACTGGCCGCTCATCCGCTTCTTGGTTCCTTTGGGGATCACCAATATAGCTATTGACTTCGGGGAGCAGGTAAGCTAGCGCCCCTCACTGTCTGGGGGGATTCCTGCTAATTGACACATCATCATCATCATCATCACACCATCATCATCATCATTCTATGCATCTAGCTAACATATACACAAATCTAAATGGAAATGTTCAACTATATATCTCATACATATATAATGAATATTTTACTAACATTTTTATTTATATATACATGTTTTGTGAATATTTTATACATAAATTATATATATATTGATGCTTTAATGATACATTTATTTATACAGTATACAGTAATGATGTCATTAATGATTATTTTACTCAGTGACGTGTTCTTCTGAGCTCCTGCTGGTACTGGTGCTGAAGCTGCTATTAGTGGGAAGGTCACGTGACTAGTATTGCAAAGGCTCTCGTTTATTGTTGTGATGTAGCTGGTGGTATCAGGGCTCATATTGACATGCTTTTTGTATAGTGATTACATTCATGTGCTGATCACCCCCCCATACCCACTCACCTTTGTTTACATCAGAGATGCTAGTGGTTTGAGTGAGGGAATGCTTGGCAGGAGTGCTGTCATCCTCAGTATTAACGCACACGGAATAAAGATAGGCTATTTTAACTCTTTCAAACCCAAACATTACACCGAAGCTATTAGACATTTGTTCTAATTCCCTGACCTTGTTTTTTTTCCCTTATCTCTAAAACTCTCATGTTTCAAACCTCTGACAGCGACCAAACTCTATAATCTCCCCAGCGCAGCCATTACAAATGCACTCTTTGCCCTGAGTGATTATGTAATTTCACATTGTGTAAACCACTAACATTTCCATTAACATATACAGAATAGAAACAGAAAAGAACGTGATTAGGTTTTCTTTTTTTTTAGCTTAAAAATGCCCGAATGCTTTCCGTAATGGTGGACGGAAAGCTAGGGTATATTGCTGATATCTCACAAGGGGGGAATATTGAATGGTGCAGTCAGCATTTTCAATATAATACTAATACATAATGATGCATGCTAGAAGCGTTTACACCTGGAGCTATTATGTGGCTTTTTATTGTAATAAAAATTCATTTGGTATATTCATCACATGATACATGCTGGCTCTTAGACCGTTTTAATGCCCCAAGGACAGTGAACGCAGATTACTTAATAGTATCTGGTTATACTGGAGAGAATACACATGTAAAGCAACACATTGTTTAAACAAATATCACATTTTACTTTTAGTAAATAGGGGTAATTTTCAAGGGCATACAGGTCATTAACTAAATGAAAATAGGCTATTATTTGGTAAAAAAAAAAATGTATTGTTTATACTGACAAAAATTTGCCATCTTAATCCAGGCTGGCTACTCGTGCCCAGTACACCCATATGTTATCTTGACCAGCTTTTATTTATTCCTTCCCCTTTCAACTCATGTATTAACTTGGTATAGGCTTTACACTCTTGGGCAGGGGTCTATGAACACTCTTGTAGTTAAGGCTATAAGTTGTTTATCGTTTTGTGATTTGAATTTACTTTTCGTTGTATTTCATCCTGAGGGTTACTTTTGCTCTAATAGATACATACACCGCTGCCTTTCCTCCTGACCTGGAGCAAGCTGGCCGCTTCAGAGCTAGCCAGAGAGCTACCTGTAGCTTGGGAGCTAAATGTTGGGGACCCCTATACAAGCATAAAAAATCTTAAAGGGAGATTAAATTGCAAAAAGTTGCAAAGTAAATTTTATTTAAATCAACAGAACATATGGGATAGAGGACGTTAAGAAGATACAGAATTCATTCTGGTCCTGAGACCTTCTCAAATCAGTCAGTAATGTTGGAGCTTTTAGATCCCTATTTACTCCTGAGGACACTCTAGTCTGTAGGTAATTGAATACACCTGCTGTTAAGTTTCCTTTCTAAGATTGAAAGTGATCTTACACTGTTTCCATTTTAAACCTTAATATTTATTGCAAGAATGCCTTGTGGGAAAGAGATCACCAAATACAGAACCTACTGTAGTAGAAAGTCGTCCGTTCCTGATGGTTACTAAACTGCTTTTCATACGCCACACATCAAGCTAATCCCATTCCTGTTCCATGCTCGGTGCAATTCTAGAGACTGTCTTGTATTAAAAAAATTGTTTGATTCAAAGCTAAATTAAATAATAGGAGCTCACAACCTTCTTGGACAGGGTAAATATGATATGTTCTCATATGGAACATTATTATTATTTATTGTTTTAAATAGCGCCATCATATTCTGCAGCGCTGTACAATGGGTAAACAGGACATGACAAATAGTATTTTACATAACAATGTGACTTACAGAAACAACAGGTGAGAAGGGCCCTGCTCAAATTAACTTATTATTATTATTACATTTTATTTATTAAGCGCCAATTAATTATGCAGCCCTGTACAATTGAAGTGGGGTAGTTAACACCTATAACAAATATACATTAACACACACCGACACATTGGATGTTGAGAACCGTGCCCATGAGCTTACCAGCTAGCCGTATGGTACTTTCATACAAAGTTCTATTCAGGAACGGTGGGTTTTTGATGGCCTCGCATGTGAGCTTACAATCTAAAGGAGTAGTAGGTTTCATTGAAACAAATGGAGGGGTGAAAAGAGGGAGCAGTCCCTGTCTTGTAGCAGTCATTAGGGTTTATAATCTAGGGACATATCAAACATTTCTGCATTGCCTCCCTCATGGAATAAACATTTCACAAGTGTACAGCTTCCCGTTGATGGCATCACTTGACTGCAGCTAAAAATACATGTCCACAGTGACCAAGCCATGGATGACTTTCTTCTACAGTACATGTATGATGTATAAAGTTTCCTAACCTGTGAGAATCATTGGTGTAGGGGGATACATTTTTTAAATTAAAATGATTTTATTTATGAGTTGAGGTAAGCTAGAATGTTTTAAATCCCTATCTTCAGAATGCATTACGAGGGGCCAACCACAGTGACTTTTCCCTGCGAAGGAGACACATTTTCATTAGTGTAATGGCTTTTTAAGAAATGTCCCCATATAAACTATTTGTTATTTAGGACCGAGTTGACCATTACTTCAGGCTGGTCCCTCACGAAGCATAGTTACACTGTTACACTATTTCAATAAAGACTAAATAAATAAATAATACATTTTATTTGCGGGAAAAAAAGAAATTGTGCAATTCCACATGGCAGCAGGGTTTAACCATGTATTGTTGTTATGTCATCAATCATATTTTAAAATCTGCCGTGTAGCCCTAAATGCACATTAATGCATATACTGTATATGATGGCTAAATATGTAACCTTATAATAATGCTTTTCCCATTCACATAAAGGGGTATTCATCAGTGTTCATCATGTGTTTGTACCCCCAGCTACTTGACTTGCAGGAGATGTGTTTGGCGGTGCCCATGCATGAGATGTCCACTGCCACTCGGCTCCAGTGCTGGGGCTGAAGCAAGAGTCCTAAGGGGTCTAACTAGACCCCCTGCAGGCATGTGCAGAACGCACTCCCGTCAACTGGGGCAGATTGTGAAATGTAGAGGGGCATTCCCATGCAGCTCTGTAGTATCTCCAGAAAAGTTACTTTAAAGCCAGACACCGTTATTTGTTCCCGTTAATTTTAACCTATTTCCCCTAGTATTCCTTTAGAATACATTTTTTTTATAGTTTAAATGTAATATTTTTCACAACAATTATTTCAATTGCATTGAAAAAAGAGATGCCACTTCCACGAGTGCTCCCTTCACTTTTGTATTTGTTGCAGTTCATATAATAGCATCCTTGGAGAGTTTCTCTAAAAAATGGAGTAGTATCAGATTTAAATAATCAGCATTTGTGTTGTCTACACCGACGAGCTATGTTCACTCTGTATAAAGTGACTTGTAGTCTGGTCTTGATGGCCATTGGTATGTGAGAAGACCTCATTGCTGCCCAGCATTCCTAAGAAATTGCTGACCCCTGTCCCACTAAACTGTTACAATTACGAAAAGGTTTTGTTAACGTCCCCCTAGGATTTAGAGAAATCACCTTCTTTTATATTAGAGCATTGCTTCAGCTGCACTCAAATCCATTTTACTGGCCATAACTGGGATTTTCTGCTATTATCCATGTTTTTTTCCATATCTTTAAAACAATGTGTTGTGAAAATGGGCAATTAACATAATAAAAAAATAGAAATTGTCACCTATGTGAAAAAACTTTTTTTAAGACCCCCCACACATTACCATTTAAAATGACTTAATAATAAAGGCAACCTTTGAAAAAAAATTACCTTACTTTATTCTTTCACTGAATTCTAATTCAACACTAAACTTGTCTCAATTAAATTATTTTCATAGATTTATTGCAGATGGCTTTAATTACAAATCTAGAGTCATTAATTTAAGCTGCAGATTGTTTGTGCAAGAATTCAGCTATATCAGTCACACTATATAGCCGTATATCACTCAGCCCACCACCGTGCCAACGTACTCCAAGTTTGGCGAGTCCTATATAATTATTCATGGCCAGGCCCGGAGGCTCAGGGCCGGATTGGCGTAGGGGCTGATGGAGCTGCAGCTCCAGGCCCCTACCTTAAAATAGGTCCAGTCAGGACCGGACTGACTGGGCCTATGTGGTCTCTACGGGCATAAGGGGCAGCAACTGCGACCGGGCCCGCCACTCTAGGGGGCCGGGCAGCCCCCACCAGGGCCGGCCTTAGGGGTGTGCGGCCGCACAGGGTTTAAATTAAAACATCGGGGTTTTTTTGTTGTTTTTTTTTAAACTTTATTTAACATCCTCCATGTTGGGGGCTGCCCGGCCCCCTAGAGTGGCGGGCCCGGTCGCAGTTGCTGCTTACTCTGGCAACAAGGTAAGTAGGGTGAGGGAGGGGGGTGCAGTGAGAGGGGGGAGAGGGGTTAGATAGAAAGGGGGAGAGGGGATAGATAGCGAGAGGGGGTACATATTGAGACGTGGGGAAGGGGGTACATAGTTAGAAGGGGCAGATAAGAAGGGGAGGGGTAGATGGGGAGAGGGGGTAGTGTGAATGCGTACGAGAATGAATGAATAAATGTGTGGATGAATTGTGTGAATGTCTATGAGAATTAATGAATTAATTGTGTGGATGAATTGCTTGAATGATTTGTGAGACTGCATTAATGAATATGTGCTAATGATTTGTGTGAATGAGTGAGTAAATGTTTGTGTCTATCATGAATGTTTAAGTGATTTGGGGAAATGCAAAGATGGTACATGAAGGGTGGGCTTTAACAATAAATAAATAAAAATGGGCTGCTCAGTCTTAAATGCCCGGGCCTATTTTTTGTCCCAGTCCGGGCCTGTTCATGGCTATATTGCTTACCAAGGAGCTGAATCAAAAAATATATATTTTTTAAATACTGCAAGCTGAGATCTGTGTCTCGGAGTGACGGGGTCAGCATAGAGGGGAGAAATAACATACTGCTGAGGAATATTCAGGCAGATCTTGAGAAAATGAAGCTAAGATATGTTTCCTAGAATGGAATTAAGTGTTTTGTATATGTGTACTATATTGCAAAAGTATTGGGACACCTGACCATTACACCAACAGGGACCTTTATGACATTGCATTTTAATATATATGATTTTGGAGCGTTTCTGGGGGGATTTTTGCCCATGTCTATGTATTTAGAATGCAATGTCGTAAAAGTCCCTGTTGGTGTAATGGTCAGATGTCCCAATACTTTCAGCCTTAAAGTGTATATATAAATAACAAGCCTCAAGCATATGGATATCATCTGTTTTAGATGTTGTAAAGTTCTGAGGGAGAGAAAACCGTTGACATATATGGTTGAATTATGTTGTGGTAGAGGTAAGGCACAGATAACATACATTCCTAATTAATCCCCAGGCTTTTCTCCACCAAAGTCGGTTGAATGCTCTATTGCTGTTGTTAATTACCGATCTAGTTAGCTGGCCTGTCGCATATACCCTGAAACCATGGTTTCCATAATCAAAAGCATGTTGGCAGAATAGGGTGTTTGCTCTGTGACTGCTTTCCATTCATGCATGATTCGCTGAAAACACTTTTAAACAAGTCTGTTCAAGTATGATAACAATTAAATGGTTTCATCCTTTGGACGTTGCCAAAAAAGACAATTATTTAGATAGGCAACAGAACTTTACACATTTCAATTCCAAAATATGTCTTAAGCATTAAGTGTATCACGTTGACATGTCCGGAAAAGAATACAAGAGAAGCGTCTTGGTTATACTTTTATTGGGACAACACAGAAAAAATATAGTGTTACATCAATCATTCAGGACCTCAAAGGTCTCTTCTTAAGATTAAATGACCTTTAAGCTTCTATGTTGGACTAATAAAAGGCATCGCCTTCGAGACAAAATTACCTTCCCTTCTGGGTCCGTATGATTATTTCTCCCCGTTGTGTTTTCTGTCTCAGTGAATATTTGTATGTGCATTCTTCCAAAATGAATCTAAATTATATGTATATATATATATATATATATATATATATATATATATATATATATATACATACCACTAACCTGACACAGAAGATTCTGCCCTGCTGTAGCAGTTAACCTCATCCTCCATGGTCTGAATATACTATGTGACAGAATAACCTGTCATACAGGCCCCCCAAGGTACTCAGAGATGGCTTCAGCCTGGCTGTAAAATAAAGATAGCACAGGTAGAAACTCCATTGTTTAACTAATCCCATGAATAGGATTGCTGCCAGGAGGCTGGGTTCTTTATCTGTTTATCCATGTTAATGCAGTTCTGTGGATATATGACTGCTGTATTCAGTTGAAGGTAGTTGTGTCTACTTATTGCGTACACATAGCAGGGTTCATAGGTGTGCATGCTGACTGGTGCTGGAAGTGATTTTGGCGACAACAGGAGGATACATATAGGTTATCTCTGGGAGTTACTACAGCTCTCTTGGTGAACCCGTTACATATTATTTATTTTTAATTTTTTTACTTTTCGGAAAAACACATACCGTATTTGCCCAAATATAGGCTGCACCCCCCCACACTATAAGTCTTTAAAGTGAGGGTGCGGCCTATATTCGGGGTTAAGCTCTGGAACGCGCAATTCGTATCGCCCGACGCCCGGGACATGCAGTTCCGGGTGCCGGGAAGGCAGCAGGTTTAGGATCCAGATCCTCCGCAGCACTGCAGAAGAACTGGATCCTACTCTCCAGCAGCTAGTGGGAAGTGCTGGCAGGGGAGGTTGTCTGCGTGATGCGATTAAACAACCTCCCTTGTTGGCACCGGAATCGCGCAGACGCCCAACGCCGGCCCCGCTAGACACCAGGAGTCTTCATTGGTAAGTCAGGGGGGCAGAGTGGCAGCATATCTGTGGGGGCAGAGTGGCAGCATATCTGGGGGGGCAGTGTGGCATATCTTGGGAGCAGACTGGCATATCTAGAAGTAAGGTGCATTAAAATGGCTATTGGTTTTCTGTTTGTATGTAAAATATGTTGGCTAACTGCATAATAGATACCAAAGATGTTAAAATACAGTATGTTTGGTAGAATACTGTTTTACTATTCCACTAATGTGTATTTTTTCTAAAAATATAAAATTAAAAAAGCACCTAACTTTTAGGCTGCGGCCTATAATCGAGCCAATACGGTATTAAGATATTCACAGAATAATAAATCAGTGGCAGAAAAGTGCTGCCGTTGGAAGCAATAAAGTTTACAAGATGGCTGGAGTGACCTTTTAAACTAAATGTTCCCAAAATAATTTCACCGATTGTAAAGCGATAAGAAAAAAACTATAAGTGGATTGATTAAGCTAAAGGGTAACTGCCACCATGACAGCTTTTATATCAAAATATATTAGTGAGATTAATGTTTTCTCAGCTTCAGTTTTATGAACGAGGCATTTACATGATGACCTTAAATTATAACAAAGCAGAAACATGCAACTACTTTACACGCTCATGTAGCCGGAAGCCCGATTAGACTTTGGCCCTGCAGGCTGTAAAAGAAGCCTACACAGTACTTTGCAATGGTTAATAGACCTGCAGTGATTGAAAAAAACTTGATTATTTACTACAGTACAAATGATCATTTAACTTTCCTCATTTATTTTTATACCACTTGGAGTATTTAAAAAAAAAATAATAATACAAAAATAAATTTAATGAGCTTATTTCTTTTGTGTGCTATAAAAGGCGGGCTGTGTTACAGAAGTATTTATAAGTAAAATAAATACAAAATATATTGTTTTGCAGTCAGAAACACAGGATTTAATATTTTATGTTTTTTCTCATTAATGGCATCTGCAGAGCAGTATAATGAATTCACGCATATAACAATGACATGCAAATAAAGACAGAATGCATGAAGAGCGTCAGCATTTAAAATATAATTTTTTTTGGTTTTGTAAAAAACACACTTCAAAGAGCCAGAGAGCCCTACTTTCAGTTACATTTAATTGTTATATATTTTTTGCAAGCCAAGGAGACAATGGCATGGGCTGGTTTGAGAGTTTGAACCCAGTTACTAGGGGTGAATAGATCAAGAGTCTAATTGCTTCCTCCCAATACCTGTGCATGCACAGAGACCAAGTTCTGCTGTGGGGAAAAAAAACGTTAAGCCAGGATACAGAACCAGGGTAGCTAGGGATTGATTGATTTTTTCCCCTTGGTGTCTGTTTTTGAGAATATGAAAATTTATATGTGGAATATGTTTTGTTTTAGTAAAACAACTGAAAGGTAAACAAGGCTTATGCTAGGTTGACGATATCATTTGTAATATGTATAAAAGATAAACAAGGTATACATCAAATTATACACACTATTCTTGGCTAGGCGATCAGGCCTCCCGGTGCGCCGCTGCCAAATGGGCTGCTTATAAGCATACCTGGGAACTTCTGGGCTTCGGTAGCCGGAGCCTTCCCTTGCGGGACGCAGCCAGGACTGCCCACTGATGTCGGCCGGCGGGTCTTGACCAGGAGAACGGGAGAAGCGGTGCTCACCCGGCAATCTCCAGGTCAAACCCGGAGAGTTGCCAGGTATGCTTATAAGGAAGGTCTGCACAACCTACCCCTTTATATTATAGAGGGCTGTGCCAAGGTGGCTCAACCTCCATATGATGCATGAAAGGGTGCCACGTGTGTAAGGATAAGTATCCATGGTGCGGCAGCAGACCAGGGAATGTTTGACCCAAAGTCTGATGATTTTTACTCCAGTCTTGAGATTCAGTAGTCGCACAGTATGTAGCTGAATTCTTAATAATATAAATTATTGATGATTTATGAGCGTAATAAATGTATGCTCCTCAGCACAATTGAAATGCCTGCTTGAATAGAAGCGATCTATTGAAGAGTTTTTGTTTTTTTACCTCATAGGTTAAGTTCATTTAGAAGGTCCCAAGATCCGAATATTAGCATTGTTTATGTTATTTAACATGCTTAATACTGTTTAAGTGCCTGGAAAACATATACTTCTCAAGTATTTGACCAAAAAGGTGACAATTTGCAGTTTATACACTGAAGGGTGCCACAAGGTTAAAATTTAACTTTCACCTTCCAGTTCACTTTTGTTTTGTTTGGTGTCACACGCTTTGCATGCATTTTGTCTGTGTGTATAATATATATACATATATATATATATATATATATATATATATATATATATATATATATAATACTTTGTAATGTATGTACTTGTTTGACATAGTAACTTTAAACTTCAAAAAACAGTTTTAATTGTTCGTTTTAATAACCTCTGATGAACACAACCCTGCAAACATGCCTTAGAAATCAAAGCCTCTGTTGGCATATAAACAGTAATACTCGGGGGCACTTTGGTCATAGATTTATAGCTTCTACTCCTCCTGCTGGGAGGCTGTTCCACTTACATACCACTCTCTCAATAAAGTAGATCTGTGTCAGGTCAGTCTGTCCCCGATAATTGATGCTTCACGGGTGGCTGCCCCAAGGTACACTACATTCCCTGCTACAGTAAAAGGACTCTGTGCTTTTCAGTAAAACTTGTGGAAACATTTCTAAAAGTTTCTATAAAAGATCAAAGGAAAAAACAAAGGCCCAGACCATCAATTTACATTTGAAGTTTTATTAGTTTTGTTATTTTCATGGAAAATATGTTGAAAGACAAAATACCCTTCCTTTTAAACCTTCGGATAATAAGCTAATGATATCCATGTGGGGTAAGATATTTCCCTTTCTACAGCAGAAGGAAATCTTTGAATTCTTTTAGGTCTGTATCTGTATCAGATTCCCGGGATGGCAGAAGAATCCATACCAGCTCCTGGAAATTTTTCGTTTTTAGATGTGCCAAGTTTATGTTTTGTATTACAGAAACCCCCTAAATATTAAAAGGTCACCCGAAGAACTCCAAAAGCTACAAATGGTTAATGCAACTTATAACTTTAGAATACTTTAGTGACCATTACTTTAGAGAAATCCATAGAATCCATGTTTTAGGCGAGAAGAATGGAGAATGGTTGATGCATACCAAAAAATATAATTTGGACTATTATTATTATTATCTTTCTTATTATCTTTTAGCGCCAACAGTTTACACAGCGCATCTTACAATGCATGTATTCAACGGGGTATGACAAGACTAGAATTGACAGACTAAGACAGGCCGATAAATTAGGTGGGGAGAGCCCTGCTCGCAAGTTTACAATCCTGAGGACTAGGCATTTCTTAGCAATTTGGCTAGCATAATGCATATATAACTCGTTTCGTTTTTCTGTTTGCTCCTATCAGATCCTACCCGTGTAAATAGCAAGATCTGTACTGGCACAAAGCTGTGATCATTTTGCTTTGTCCAGCAAAAGTAGCCAGCTGGCTGTGTGCTTACAAGTCCGACATAACTTTGTGCTCCCACTGATATCCTACTCAATGCCTCTCATGCCAACGTGTCCTAAATTGCCTGCCAAAAGTGTTACTTGTGCTGTCTCTGTCATCAAGACCCATACGGGTTCTGTGTATTGACATACATACAGTACGTTTACTAAGGGGGGGGGACATGATAAAAAAATATCTAGTTTCTTTTTTATTGTTATGGCTTGGTTTAGCATAAATGGGGAAAATGGAGAAAGTACATTCTTTTGTTTTTCCACACTATACCATGTCATTGAGAGGGCACAGCAAGAAGTTAAAAAGGGCAATCCTAAAGGACATCCATCTACTTTATAGGTATCTTCCTAAATTCTTCTCAGGTTGATAATAAATCTATTGTGTCATACAATTGTGCATGACACCCTTTGCCCATTAATAGTTCCATTTTAAATGCGTCTCTATTTAGTTGATACTAGAAAAGTAAATTTAAAATGATGATGTAGGTGGAGATCTATAGCCACACAATAGCCCTCACCAATATCAGAGCAAAGTGTAGAGGAGGACCACGTGTCTGCTGGATACAATGTATCTCAATTCAACAGTATATTGACTGAAGAGTTGGTCCCATCTGAATAAACAATTCTCTGGAAAGTGCTCACCAAAGAATGGTCATAAACACAGAACTTATGGAAAAACCAGGGTGGTAATTTTATAACACCAACCTGTTTCGCCATCTTCAAAGTAGAGGGAGATTTATGGCCAATAGAAGATTATTATCAGTTCTTCTCTGGTTGCACTCTTTGTCATAGTACCAGCCATACAGTATTATAGCTATTCAGGACTTGCTAATGAGTAACCCTTACCTTAAACCAGATGGTCCTCCATGAATGTATTTTAGGGGCATTTTCTTCAGACATGCTAAGTGATATGAAAAGAAAAATATACATATTTTTTCTCATTGTAAGTACTTGATGATGGCTCAAGTATAAAGTATCTGAAGAAACCGATTTTCCTTTCAGAAAAGGTAGTATATAATTCTAGCAAAAATGGTTACATTATTTTGAATGAAATATGTCCAGAAGATTTGGATATGACTGGCTTAATAGAACAGTTTTAATTATAGTACTTACGTAGAACCAAAATGATTTAATAATTCCTTATTTTTTATCCTTCATTTCTATATTTTGGCCTTCTTTCTTTGCAATGCCCATAAATACGCATCAAGACGTAGTTTCTAGCATACAGTATAAGGGAATCAATGTGGGTATCTTTAGAACTTGATCTGTAGACCCTATGGATAAGTAAATAATGTATCTAATATTTTAGTTGAGTAAATAAATATGAAGCCAATGAAATGTGAGATCATCATTATGAGGAACATTAATCAAACTTATATAGAGTAAGAAAACCAAGTAGCTGGATCAGCCAGGAGCAGACACCTTCAATTCTTTCAGGGATTATCTCTTAAGCAATTGGTAGAGGAGCCAACAAGGAAGAAGGTCATGCTAAGTTTATTACCGTATTTATCGGCGTATAACACGCACTGGTGTATAACACGCACCCCCATTTTTGAACAAAAAAACTGAACAAAAAAAACTCCATCAGAATCACTGCTATCTGGGAAACCACACACACACAGTAAGACACACACAGTAAGACACACACAGTAAGACACACACACACTCAGACACACACACCCTAACCCCCCTTCTCAGGATCTCCCCACTCTCTCCCTAACCCCATCCCGGTCACTTACCTTCAACTCCTGTGTTGGAAGCGTGAGGCGTTTGTCTCGGGTGCCGGCGCTCACTGCTGAGCGCCGGCACCCGAGACAAACGCCTCACGCTTCCAACACAAGAGTTGAAGCGCTGCGGCAGGCGGCGGCGGCGGCTGGAGGCTGGCGGCTGGCGGCAGGCGGCGGAGGCTGGCGGCTGGCGGCAGAGGCTGGGGGCAGGCGGCAGAGGCTGGCGGCAGGCGGCAGAGGCTGGCGGCAGAGGCTGGCGGCAGGCGGCAGAGGCTGGCGGCAGAGGCTGGCGGCAGAGGCTGAGGCAGGCGGCGGCGGCCGCCAGCAGAGGAGTCCTGGATTTCTGTCAGTCAGGGGGGCCCGAGAGTTGCCGAGCGGGCATCTTCAGCAACCGCTCGGCACCCCTTGGGCCCCCCCTGACTGGCAGAACTCCAGGGCCCGGTCGCAGTTGCGACCCCAGTTGTTCCGCCACTGGCTCTAATATTTATCGGCGTATAACACGCAGGTAGGATTTCAGCTTCAAATTTTAGTTAAAAAAGTGCGTGTTATACGCCGATAAATACGGTACTTGCAAATGGGACTTGACTTGAGCTGTCACTGTAAGTAAGTGTTTCCACTCCAGTGATCATCAATCAGTGTGATTTAACTCTTTCCCCCCTTGATAATTTTGTGAGAGTGTTTTAATATACATGTTTCCAAAAAGAAAATAATAATAAAGCATTTACCTGACACAGAAGAGGCTGCCCTACTTCAGAAGACGCCCTTCCTTCTCCTGAAACAGTAAAGTACATATGAGGGCTAGAGTGTTCAATACATATGAGATCTTAAAAATAAGAACCAAATCAGGTTTGAGATTTTTATAGCAGACAAAAACCCACAGACTAGATGGACCTAACTGCTCTTTGTTGCCATCAAATTCAGTGTTTCTTTGTTTCTAATATGAACCTGTTGATTATCTAGACTGCTAGACTTGGAAATTGATGATGAAGTATCATTATAGGTACAGTTTTGAGGAATATTTGTCAAACACACATTTTTGCCCTGAATAAATTGTTCCAGTTCGGGTGATGAACAGTTTGTAATGGAGACGCCACAACAGTGCCAAAACAAATTGTACCACCTGCTTCTCGGGTATTAATCATGGCATCATGAAAGGGAATAGATGGAGGTGTCTGCCACAGTCTAGCTTTTCCCCTTGCTCTGTCTCAAACAGATCTTTCTTTTATGCTGGGTTTTATCATCTGTTTAAGTCAATTAAATGTTTGATTAATTGGATTCGTAATGTGGTCATATGTTAGCTGGAAAAGTTCTGGGTGGTTGTTTCAGAAAGCAAGGATGGAACAGCCTACGGCATATCTTTCCTCTGGTTCTGTGATGGTGGCTTGTCTTGGCATAGACATGAAACGTCAAAAAACAAACATCAGGTTGGAGTCTAAAGTTTAATTTTGTTGGTATCTACGCTTTACTTTTGAATGCACCCAGCAGTGTTTGTATATATAATTTGGGTTAATGCAGTATAGATTTGGTAATTTAGCATCATACCACAAGATTTTGAAATGTATAATAAAAATATTCAGTTTTTAGCTCTGTCCAAAAAACATAATTGTTACTAGAACATTTTAGTATTTTATAAAAAAAAAAATATTTAAAATGACATATAGCAAAGCAAAGGTTTGTGGGTATAGTTTTCAAAATGTGATTTTTTTTCCCTCCATTTTTTTTACAAAAGCTCTGGGAAGGTCATTTCAGCTGCTGAGTGCAACTTCCAGTAACCTGAATTTGCCGATAAGTGCCTATGTATTTTATCAAGGTGTTTGGTTAAAAATTGTTGCACTGACAGAAGGAACATCAAAATGTAAAAGAATAAAAACCCAACTGCATTATATAGAGTATAACTATAGCATCTACCAGTTGTCCACACTCCAGTTGTCCTACTGTATATATGCATAAGAGGTTCCCATGTAATATGTATAAATGCTTTTGTTAGACATCATCCATATACCTGTATCTTAAACATACACTCACACAGTTGTGAAAATTTTAAGCTCACATACCGACGTATCATGCACTATTTAATAAGTAATTTTTACTCGTACTCATGAAGGCATCAGCCTCAGTTGTTGAGGTCCCTTTGCAGCACCTGCATGTTACAATTGGGTTTTTTTTCTAGGACTTCTTCCGGTCCCAGAATGAGATCAGATCCCAAGGTGGTTAGATCCAAACCAGATTCCCTAGGTGGTTAGATTTATTATCTACGATTCAGCAGACGTTGGTAGAAGTTGTCACACACATTGAACAGCAGTTAGGTGGAACGTACAGATGCCGTGAAACCATCTTTCCTTTCCTAAGCTTTTAACTGTATGGTGCTGTTTTAATAAGTGACCTAAGTTATAGCCAGCTGCTTTTTGCATTCAGAAAAAGTGGCATTAACAAAACAAAAATCTTACCTATCACATATTAACACTCTTTTTTCATAGTTGCCATCTGGTCAAATGGCGGCACATAACGGAAAAGGAAAGAGTGTGTGTTTCTGCCATTCTATAGAATGAAAAACTCATTTTATGCGATAAGTAGCAGTCTGTTAAAATCCAAATTATATATGGTTTATTCTGTAAAAACAATCACTGCAATAACCTTCTGCCACAGTGATTTTTTTTTAAAACCAGGTTTTCTAGTTGCTTCAGAATTTGCCTCAGGAATGTGACATCTCAAATATTACCTCAGAGCCTGTGAAAGAAACAACATAAAGCCTTACAGCAATCTGTCCGTGTGCTTGCATTATATATAATCTAAAAACATAAAATGTGATTATAACAGTCCTATTTTTTAACATTATAATGATATATTTAGTAAAATAACATATTTCAGCTGAAATTTAAGTTCAGGTATACTAGTATGAAAAGAATCAACCTGAGAGTTACCTGGCTTGCAAAAATAAATCGTGTTTCCATAGCTGTTGTGTTTAGTGTGTTGGTTATGAGTGGCATACAGTGACTATATAGAATTAAAGGAGCTACAAGACCCTTGATACTAGTACCTGTATGATATGGCAACTCTGCAGGAAAATGTATTTTCTGTCTAATTGAGACACCAAAATGTAATATTTTGGGAGTGCTGAATTTTTAAAGCGTGGTGATGTCCTTGAGTGGCTCCAGTATACGTCTGTATTTTTAGCTGAGTAACAGAGCAGGTCACAGAGTTCTTTCTGTGTTGTCTTTGCTTGCGCTGAATGCTGCACTGGTGACAAGCTCATTTTTCTCTGGGTTGACATTGGTATATATTTTGAGCATGTCTATTTTAACATTAATAAATACAATTTCTTTATTTTGGAGGGTTCTGGGCATTGTATTTTTTTTTGCCCATGCACCACTGCTTACTATTTTTTATTTAATGTTTTTTAATGGTGTACACCATCTGCTTTGCTCAAGACCAAAAGCATCATTGGTCTGTGTGTTAAAATTTATAGCTCTTTGCCTTAATGGGTCGGAGAAGGTTTTTGCTAAATTTAGTTAAAAAAATAAATAAAATCACTGCATAAGGCAATTGGTGATTATTTTTTTAAAATCTACCTCAAATATTTTAATGTTTTATCTTATGGAAGAAGTCAAATGATTAGCCTTTCCAAAATGTACAAATCTTAGTGAGAAACGCAATGTCAGTAATTAAAATATTTTGTCTAATAAGTAACACGAAACCAGTTCACTACAGTGATAGTAAAACAGAACTGGTTCTTGACTGTCTATCTCCTTCAAGTCAGTGAGGAATGTCTAAGCTGTCATAGTACTGGATAAGCATTTCTGTCATGTACGCAACTGTAATCGTTATTATATATTATATTACATGTTGGAGCTTTATACTTTCTATAGTCATGGAGTACTATTTTTATGAGAAAATTGTCAAATGAGCAGATGTGAGCGATTGGCATCTGTTTTTAGAGACAGTTTTAGCAGCAGGGGTCCCAGAGGGCAATGCAGTAGCATATTTTTTGTAATGAGACAGGTCTTAAAAGGTGGCAACCCTTGGGCCAGCATACCAGAGCCAATAACCTTATTGGGACCCAAATCCCTATGTCCCTCTTTCCTCCCCTGATAGGCTAAGAGCCTAGGACGTTAGGGCTGTAGAACACATCAAAGTTACAATGCTGAGATAATACAGAAAAGGAAAGCAGAAAGCTGAAGACAATTGAGATGGGAAGGGTAGAAAGCAAAGACTATTCTTACATAGTGTGCCATTTTGTCTAGCATTGGCCCTGTCTGTTTTTCTAAGCCATAGTGTTAGAGAGGACAGATGGGGGTACAGAAGGACTGCAGTTGTCACAATTGAACAGCGTACAAACCAGGGGAATATTTGGGTTAATAATCCACAAAGTTAATTAAACCTGTTGATGGTCTTGCTATTGATGAGAGTTGTGCTTTATTCATGCATGTTGGTGCCATTTGAGCACATCAGCATTTTTTTTTCCAGGCCATATGCGTTTTACATGTTGCTGACTAACACATATTTGTGATGTATGGCTGAGTAAATGATTTCCTTCTGTGAATTTATAGGTTTCAGTCTCCACTTTACACGTGTTACTCATCAACATGTAAAATGTATATGACCTCAAACATGGCTGATGCAATCACATTAATGAGGCGTACGGAATCCTAGATTATATTTTTATCAACATATATTTCCAATTTTATCTAGCAGGATGCAGAGATCAGTTACCTTTTTAACAGTTTAGGTTTATCAAAGCCATTGTGTTAATTCCATGTGAGATTTGCAAGCAGTTGGTGATCAAAGTAATATATATATATTTTTTGCTATTTTAGCCTGTAGCTCATTACACTCTAGAGTGCAGTAAAGAGAGCAAAACATTAGGTCTTCCTTGCCTTGTCTTGTTTTCGCAGTACAGACAGCTGTTTCCATGTGAGAAGTAAAATGACTTTATGTTTACTGTAAGGTGAACAGATGGATCTGTTAACCGTGGGCACTTATAGAAAATATTTACTGCAGAAGTGCATTAACCCTTTGAGTGTGGCGCGTAGGACACCTTTTTCACTTTGGAAGGTCGGGTCAATTTTCATACTTTCACTTTATTTATATGTGTGAGACCAGCTTTATCTTGGGAAACCTGTTTTTTCCAGAGCAAGTGAAACTATTCATAGATACTTAGTTTGAGGCAAAACATGCATCCCATCACACGCTATATTGGTAAAACCACACAAAAGTGAAACATTTTTTTTAGCCATAAATGCAAATCCAAAAAGTAAAAAACAACTTTGATACACGTATCCAATATACATGGGATGTGCACGGTACATATGCTATGCAAGGCACAATATATTGCTGTTTAGACCCATAAGAATGGGTTAAGTTCCAGAATAATGCAGTGGAGGCTGACCATTGGCTGTAGGAAGATTTCCACTCTGAGACACTCTAAGGGTTAAAATCAGTGCTGCCCTGCTGGATTCCATTTTTTAATAAGTATTCATTATTAAAGGAGTCATATGGCTACTCTAGTTTACTTCAACCAGTAAAATAGTATAATGTGTTTATTTTAAAGAACATAGTCCCCAAAACTGCATTTTTTGTGCATTCTGGATGGACCTCAGAGGAGTTTACTGCAGCTAAATTGGAGCATGAAATGAGAAAATGAAATTTCTGCCTCATCCACTCCGTCTGCCTCCACTGTAATCGGGGAGGATTAGTATGTAAAATTCTTGCATATGCTCCATAGCACTCTCATTGACCTAACTGATGCAGCAGCCAATCAAATGTGTGCTAGCAAACCATCAGCGTTCACATAGCATACATATGTTTGGATGCTGCTCCCCCCTTTGACTATTGAGCATGTGCAAGGAGCATATCAAGATATGCTCTACTGCTTTTAGTAGAGGCAAATTGGGAGGGATTAAAGGAGATAAGTCCCATTTTCAATTCAAGTAACTAAAGAATTCCTATACTTATGTTTATGTAGCAAAATGTACTGTAGTCTTTGTAAAAAGAGTCCATGGAAATAGAGATGAAGTACTCTTTTAATGTAATGTGATTATTTTTGTACTTGTCACTTTCATTAGCAATAACTTGCTAACCTGTTAAGATCTAACATTACTGTTCTTCCAGGGAGTGGAAATACCTAAAGTATGTGAGAAGACATGTCATTTCATGTTTGCATTAGTGTTCTAGAGATTCATACACTGCTACAAATCATTGCATCCATTCCTGGGTTCTGCAAAATACTTTATTTTCTAATCCGTTTCTCCACCAAAATCAGAAAAAAAGGTACAAAAAAAAAAACAATAGAGACCAAAAAGAAAACAAAATGGTAAAATACCTGTGATGGCTTGGACCCACATATACATTCACTGGTTTTACGTACCTTAAAAAATTGATATTGAAACACGTATGTTGCAATAATTTCCAGTTTTACCATTTCCCACGAGGAATTGCATCATATATGTACCATCTTTTTTTTTTTTTAGTTCAGGTCTTTTGTAAAGAGTAAGAATGTCCTAATAATTCATAAACATTAGTTTGCATATTTCTTTAAATATAAATATTTGCAGACTATTTATTTAAAGAGAACAAACGGTGCCTTTGATGATACTTCCACAGCTGTAAACCTTACCAGAAAGAGATAATATGCATTTTTTTTAAGATTTGTCATTGTCAGCAGGATTTTGCTTGTGCGGGAAATAGGTATTTCTACAGCAGTCTGAAATGTGAGCGGAAATATTTGCCTTCAGGGTTGGTTCTTGGTTGCTATCCTGTGTTGTTTTGTTAGAAATTATTCTAACTTTCAATGATCACATCCATTTATCATTAAATGTTTCGAACCAAAATATTTGAACTACTGTAATAGTTTAATAAATAAGTTTAATAAGACAATAAGCGGCTTTTAAACGCTGTCTTTTTTTTTGATGCGGGGGAGAACGAGGGGCGCCGAGCGGTTGCTAGGCGCCTCTCTCTCCTCCGCATCAAAAAAAAAAAAGACAGCGTTTAAAAGCTGCTCGCTGGTGCCCGCTGCTTCACTGCTGAGCGCCGTAATACGTCATATTACAGCGCTCAGCATGAAATGCCGGCACCGGGACGAAGGTAGAGGCCTCGTGGAGGAGAATGAGGGGCGCTGAGCGATTGCTAGGCGCCACTCTCTCTCCTCCGCATCAAAAAAAAAGACGGCGTTTGAAAGCCGCTCACTGGCGCCCCTTAAAATGGCGCCTATGGCACGAGCCATAGGTGCCATACCCTAGATACGGCTCTGACTGTGGTGCTGTTTGGGGGGCAAAGATATCACTGTTTGGGACCAAAATGGCTCTGACAAGCAATTTGGAGGCAAACATGACGCTGACAGGGTGTTTGGGGATAATTGGGGATTAATCTAGCCTTGGTGCAGTATTAATCTAAATTTTATTAAAGACAGGAGGCGAGTATTTTGCATAACCTTCTTTACTGATTAACCTCCAGCAGCAAAGGAGTTAACAACCATCATAAAAGAACCAATCAAAACAGACATGACTCTATATCAGTCCCAACATCTAGCAACTCCTCCTCTTTCTTTGCGGTGATGCCGAACAGGAAGGGCAAACCACCGAACAGCCGGAGATAGGAACAGAAACCGCAGAACCAACAGGAAATCCGCCGGTAAACAGGACCTTGGATCCGGGATACTCAAAGAGTAGCAGAACGGCCTGAAAAATAGAAGCAAAGTGACAATACCAGGCACAAAAGAGACATCCCCAACAGAACTGTAAAACATAGCGGAGCAGGGACAACTCTAGACATATCCCCCCAAAACAAATAGGGAGGGCATAGAAAGGGAGGGAAAATACTCGCCTCCTGTCTTTAATAAAATTTAGATTAATACTGCACCAAGGCTAGATTAATCCCCAATTTTACAGCAAGACAGGAGGCTTCATATTTTGCAATTTTAACGCCGCAACAGAGCGCAGGAAGCATGCGGTTGAGGGCGAAAATAAAAGGTACGAAAAGTGGACTCCCGGGACCAATCTGCAGCCGAAAGGACATCGGCCAGAGAACTCCCGAGAGACAAAGCCGCCGAGGCGGCTGCGCCCCGAACCGAATGAGCCCCAAACGAAGGCTCAACTCCAGCCAGGCCAAGGATCCATCTAATCCACCTGGCCAAAGTCGGAGCAGATACAGGACGAAACGGACGGACATAGGAGATAAAAAGCGGACCCGAGGAAGAGCTACGAAAGGGTCGAGACGCGCAAAGGTAAGCCTTAACAGACTGAGCAACGCAAAGTCTAGGTCTATCGGGGAAGTAAGGGTACGAAACAGAGACCGAATTAGACTTAGTTCGACGCGAAACAGAGACGGAAACACCGACTGGCGAAAAGGAAAAAGAGTCAACGTCAAAAGCCCGGATATCGGAAACCCGACGAAAGGAAACCAGACATAACAACAGAGCCGACTTAGCGGAAAGCTGACGTAAAGACAAACAGGAATTATCCGGCCATGTCTCAAGGAAGTCCAGGACACTCGAGACATCCCAAAAGGCGGAATAGCGCGCCGAAGGGGGGCGAGAAATACGGATCCCTCGGAGGAGGCGACACACAGAGGGATCCTTACCGACGCCGAGACCAGCAACGGGAACGTGGGCTGCAGAGATAGCCGACCGGAACAAATTAATGGACCGGTAAGACTTTCCCTGAGAATAAAGGTGCGCAAAAAAGTTAAGTACAGCTACTACAGGAGCCGTAACGGGATCGAAATTGTGTTCCAAACACCAGCGACACCACACACCCCAGGCCAGGAGATAGGACTTCCGAGTTCCAGGGGCCCAAGAGCCCCAAAGCAATTCCCTAGCCGCTGCCGATAGGCCCGGCACATTCCAGGATCCCCTGAAACCAGCCAAGCCACAAGTGCCAGGTGGTCCTGAAGAATCAGGGGATGAGGGTTCCCCTCCGGGTCCAGGATCAGGTCCGGAGAGGAGGGGAGGAGAAGAGGGTCCTCGCAGGACAACTCCAGAAGCAACGGGAACCACGGCTGAGTCCTCCAAAACGGAGTGATCACAAGAACCGTAACACCCTGCCTGGAGAGGTAGTGGAGCGTGCGCAGAATCATGGAGAATGGGGGAAATGCATAGGCGCCCAGAGGGGGCCAGGTCTGGAGGAAGGCGTCCGCCGCCAGGGAAAGAGGGTCCGGAAGCCAGCTGAAGAAATCTTCCGTCTGGCGGTTCATCCTGGAGGCAAAGAGGTCCAGGTGAAAAGGACCCCGGGAGTGATCCAGGGACAGAAATACCCCCCGAAGAAGACGCCAGTCGCTGGCATCCCTCCAATGGCGCGAAAACCAATCCGCCACCAAATTGTCCTTGCCGGGGAGGTACTCCGCCCGAATGGACAGGTGATTGTCCAGACAATACTGATAGAGCTCTTTGGTGAGCTCCGTCAGGAGTCGAGACCTTGTGCCCCCAAGCCGGTTGATGTACCGGACCGCGGACACATTGTCCATACGGAGGACAAGTGAACAATGAGTGACCGCCTTGGTGAAGCTGCGGACGGCAAAAGAACCCGCTATGAGTTCTAAACAATTTATGTGAAGACCGCGTTCGTCGTCTGACCAGAGACCCCCTGTCGCCGTGTCGTCGCAAACCGCACCCCAGCCAAGCAGGCTGGCGTCCGATTCTAGGACGAGATCTGGAGCCGAGCCAAAAATGGCCCGGCCATTCCAGGCGTCCATGTGGGAGAGCCACCAGCGAAGCTCCAGCCGCGCTTCGTCGGAAAGGGGAACGAAAAGGTCGTAGGAACCCGACGTCCGAAGGTGCCGAGTCTTCAACCTCTGAAGAGCCCGATAGTGCAAGGGACCGGGAAATATGGCCTGAATGGAGGCCGATAAAAGACCTATGACGCGCGCCAGTGACCTGAGGGAGACAGAAGGAGATCGAAGAATTTTTCGAATCTCCTTTTTGATAGCCAGAACCTTGTCCCGTGGCAAGCGAAGCATTGCCGCAACAGAATCCACGGTGAATCCAAGGAACTGGATGGACTGTGTAGGGACGAGGACCGACTTGGTCTCGTTGATTATAAATCCGAGGTCCTGGAATAGTCGGACTGCCAGGGTCGTGTCCCGAATGAGAGATTCTCTGTCGGGAGCCATGAGGAGCAAATCGTCCAGATAGACGATGCACCGAACGCCGCGAGCGCGAAGGAACTCCATGACCGGCTTCAGAAGCTTCGTGAAACACCACGGAGCCGAGCTGAGGCCGAACGGGAGACAGGTAAATTGCCAGAGAAGGTCCTTCCAATGAAACTGGAGATACCTCCTGTGTTCTGAGTGGACCGGAACCGTCAGATAAGCGTCTTTTAAATCCAACCGCGTGAACCAATCGTTCTCGCGGAGCAGATCCCGCAAAAGATGGATACCCTCCATCTTGAAATGACGGTAAACTACTAGTGTGTTCAGGGAACGGAGATTTATAACGGGGCGGAACTCCCCGGACTTCTTTGTCACCAGAAAAATATTGCTGATGAAACAAGGAGGGCCGCGGGCCCGCTCTATAGCACCCTTCACGCGCAGGGAGGCCAGCTCCGCATGGATAAGGTCTCTGGAGCTGCACGGCAAGCGCGGGGAAAAGGGAGGGGCGACCTGACAAGGAGGAGAAACAAACTCTAAGCGAAACCCCGCTACTGTCTCTAGAACCCAAGGGTCTGATGTGAGCGCCGCCCATGCGTGGGAAAAATGTGCTAGCCTGCCCGCTACCGGAATAAGGGGAAAAGGCGTACAAACTCTTACCTGCCGAAGTCTTCCCTCGGTAGGTGGAGGAACCTCTGCCTCTGAAGGAACCGCGGGAAAATGGGGTGCGGTCTTGGGACCGGTAGGTCGTGGAGGCGTGAGGAAACTGGGGCCTGGAGCCGAAGGCAACTCTGCTGGTGGCACGACCCCTCTGCCGACCAGCTCTGTAGGAAAAACGGTCTCCTTGACGGAAAACTCTTTTCATGGAGGAACGAGCCTTGTTCAGCGAAGTGAAGACATTCACATGCTGGCTGAGATTCTTCATGAACTTCTCCCCGAAGAGAAGGCCATTTGCTTCAGGGCCCAGTTCCTTGGGAGCCAAGTCAGCGAGTTTCGCATCCAACTTGAAGAGAGCGGCTTTCCGCCGTTCCGCCGAGATGGCACAATTAGCATTCCCGATAAGGCAGAAAGCTCTTTGGATCCATTCACGGACCAGGTGGGCATCTAGAGGGGTGCCCGCTGTCAAGGCCTCGTCGGCCATCTGAAAGACCTGAGCCATTGGGCCGGTAGTGTCCAGCAATTTATCCTGTGCCGCCCGTAAGCCTTGCTCGATGCCCTTTCTGGGGTCACGTCCAGTGCCAGAGAGGAATGTTATAAACGACTGATCGAACTCTGGGGTGTTCGACACCTTCTCAGGCAAAGTGGGTCTTGGGCATTCAGACCGTAAACGCTGGCGAACCTCCTTATCCAAGGGGCGTCTAAGCCAGAAACGCATAAATTCCGCTATATGGGCGGACGGAGTCCACTCGGCCGAACGTGGATGACGAAGAGCCCGTGGGTCAAAAAGCGGGCAACCCAGCGCGTCTGATACGTCAAAAGGTGCGTCCGGTCCTGAGGTGGAAGCTTTAGGGCGGTCAGGAGACGGATCCCGGCCAAAATCAAAAAATGGAGACTCAAAGCTGGAGGAACCAGCCTGGTATTCGTCCAGAACCTCAAAATCATTCGCCGGGTCCCTGGTAGGAGAATCGGCAGGATCAGGAGCCATGGACAAAGGAGCAACAGTGGATTTCTGAAGCGGGGCTTTCCCCTTGCCTGATGATAAGGGGACATCACCCCTGGAGCGTTTGCGAGAGACTTCCTGTTCTGGAGAGTCTTCAGCATCCGAATCCTCGCCCCTCGGTAGAGATGACACAGTCTGTGTCTGACGGGCTGATTGTGTCTCTGCTAAGGCATTTGGTAGAGCCGCAGTCAGGGCTGAGCGAAGCCAAGCTTGAAGGGCCGCCGGTAGTGGCGTCTCAAAATCATCTGCCATGTTTCCAGGTATATTAGTTGTAGTCTGGAAAACACAAAGTAAGGGATTTGGTGAGATAGAGTGGCAGTGATGAACAAATAGGGAAAAGTGGGGTTCGCCCACAAGGCAGCCACACCGTGTAATGGCTCAGGGGTTCACCCTGAGACGAAAGCAGAGGCAATATAAAGGTGGAGAGGGAATCCCTCAGGAACCACCAACCATGGGGCCCGGGTAGGGCCAATCAATGTAGAGGGGGCTACCCTCAATATATATATAGAGGGGGTTACCCTCAAATAAAGCAGGGATACACACTGTGCTCAGGCAGGACTCAAAGGTCAGGGCTGCATAGAAAAGAAATTTTTTTTTTTTTTTTTTTTTTTTTTTTTAACAATTTTAATTAAAACATAAATAATGAATAAAGCAAATAAAAATCAACATAAACGGCACAAAACCGCCGTGAAATGCGACCTACAGGCCCTGCAATAAAGAATAACAAGTGCAGCAGGGCCCAGAAGCCTACAAAATGGATGCCGTAAGCATCCAAATGCAGGACAGAAAAGATGGCCGCTACACGAAGGCGGTGAAAACGGCACCACACCGTGAGCAGGAGACGCGCCCGCGGAGAAATCTAATTGATCTCTCCGCGAGCCGTCACCCAGCCGAGATCTATTCACGGGCGGTGCACTGCACCGCACCGCAATAGAAAAGACACGCGGCGGGTCTCCCAAGAAGGGAAAACCGCCGCGTGACGCAGCAGGAGCGGAGAGCCGCGAGGTACGCAGCTAAAATAAAAAAGCGCGCGAAACCGCCGCTGCTCTCTGCAGCCACTGCAGAGAGCTACGCGGCAGAGAATACAACCGCGCGGTGAACGGAAAAAACCCACAAAGGTAAGAAAAATAGCGGAAACAAAATAAATAAGGAAATTAAATACGGGAAAAAAGGCCTAGCCGAAAAAAACAGTACCATTAGAAATGAAACAAAAGGCTAAACTGAAAAACAAGCGGTCAGAATAGAAAGAAACCAAATGAAAAGGCCTAACCCAAAGAAAATAACCTATAAATGTGAAAACAATAATAAATCAATGAATATCTTAAAATAAGATAAGGACTGTAATTGGAAATTGCTCACCTGGAGGTCAAGCAGCAAAGAAAGAGAGGAGTTGCTAGATGTTGGGACTGATATAGAGTCATGTCTGTTTTGATTGGTTCTTTTATGATGGTTGTTAACTCCTTTGCTGCTGGAGGTTAATCAGTAAAGAAGGTTATGCAAAATATGAAGCCTCCTGTCTTGCTGTAAAATTATGGCACTGTAGGAAGTGAGTGACCTGTTATATGGTGTCGGGGGGCAAACGAGGTGGAGTGGTTGCCATAGAAAATGGCTGTAGTTAGAGGGGTTATGTTTTTTTAAGGGGGACGTTAGCAATATTGGCACACCCACCTGGCAAAAAAATATTTGCACCCAGGTGTCAGTGACCCTAGTCTGCACAACACTTTTCTATACTTTATTATCTAACTTGAGTATGTCTTCCACAATACTAATTTCTATTTAGTATTAACACTTAATTTTCGAGTATAGTTTACGCAACACCAATTGTTTTATGTTTAAATTATTTTAAATGTAAGCGTGCCTTCACATCCATTATTATAACCCAATTCATGTTTTAAGTTCATACATTTTGCTGTCGGCAGAATTCTTTCGGAAATATTTAAATTAGATATAAAAAAATAATTTTTATCTCGAGTAAGCTGTTGTCTGTGGCAGTAGGTGACAAAAACTAGCATAAAAAATAATTTTCTTTCCCCGAAGTCATCTCTCCTTCGACCCGTCCATATAAAGGCTGCCTGACTAAATCAACAACAGTCAGAAACTTAACAAATGGGGAGCACTGACTGAATGAGGGGGAATAATCAGGATATTTAAACATCTGCCTCTATGTCCTCATCACATACAAACTCCCTGGCACCTAAGAAATAAAGAGCTAAACTTCGCATTATTTCTCAAACTCTGCCTATAAAATATGTATATTGTCTGAGGAAATTTAGATAACTAATGTATTATTATTATCTTTTATTTATGTAGCACTAACGAATTAACAGCACTTCTTAATTGACAGACAAACAACAGTTAACCCTAAAAGAAAACGTTTTCTAGAGAGCTGAGGCCTTGAGTATTCTATTGATCAAGCACCGGGCGAGAGGAATATCTGCCCAGGAGATGCACTGTGAACAGTATCTCTCTGAGCTGGCGTTCTCCCAGTTTAGGGAGATTCTTAACCCCTTAAGGACCGGGCTCATTTTTCGTTTTCTACCCTGTGGGACCGAGGCTGTTTTGACACTTTTGTGGTGGTTGTGTTCAGGTGTAATTTTCTCCTCACCCATTTAGTGTACCCACATAAGTTATATATTGTTTTTTTCAGGACAAGATGGGGTTTCTTCAGATACCATTATTTTGATCGTATCATCTTATTTACTATAAAAAAATAAAAAAAACATGGTGAAAAATTGAAAAAAAAGACATTTTATGACTTTTATTTGAAAAATATTTTACTCACCTAAAAAAGCAAGTAAAAAAACTAGCTAAATAGATTCTACTACTTGTCCTGAGTTTAGAGATACCCAATGTTTTTATGTTTTTTTGCTGTTTTTTGTACGTTATAGGGCAATAAGTACAAGCAGCGTTTTATGATTTCCAAATCTTTTTTAACAAATCTGGTCAGTCTGCCTCCATCTCCTCTTTGGAACATCTTTGAAGCTGGTTAACTCAATTTAACCCATTCAAACCATATATTTTTGAAAACTAGACACCCCAGGGTATTCCAAATGCTGTAATTTTAACCCTTTCCATGCACCAATTATACAACTACACTTTGTCAAACTTTGTAATAGTAATTTTTTTTATTTTTTTTTCCACACAAATTGTACTTTAGTTATAGATATACAGGTTCTGGTATATGCCACTGTCTAACAACACCCCAATGTGTGTTCAGGAACATCTCCTGAGTACAGCGATACCCCACATGCATGGGTTTGTCAGATTGTTTGGCTGGTAAAAGGCTACTTTTGGGGCATGCGTAATTCAGGTGGTCATTTGGTCATTCTGCCTCCATCTCCTCTTTGGAATATCTTTGAAGCCGGTTAACTAAATTTAACCCATTCAAACCATATATTATGGAAAACTAGACACCCCAGGGTATTCCGAATGCTGTTATTTTAACCCTTTCCATGCACCAATTATAGAACTACACTTTGTCAAACTTTGTAATAGTAATTTTTTTCACACAAATTGTACTTTAGTTATAGATATACAGGTTCTGGTATATGTCACTGTCAAACAACCCCCCAATATGTGTTCAGGAACATCTCCTGAGTGCAGTGATACCCAACATGCATGGGTTTGTCGGGTTGTTTCAGATTTAAAATGCCACATTTGGGAAGTGCGCTTTTTTTCTCCATTTTGGTCAGTCTGTACCTATGCCCTATCTGTGAGCTAGGCCACTCCAATTTACCCCATCAGCCATTTTTTTATATATTAGACACCCCTTGGGTATTTGAAGTGCTTTTATTTTAACTCTTTGAGATTTTTGAGAAATTTTAGCACTTGCTCAAAATAATAAACTTTATTTTTTTATTTTTTTTATTTTTTTAATACTTTTTTTATATTTTTTTTTACACATTTTGCTGGTACTGGATGATTCATCTAGTGACATCACTGCATAATTATTTTTAAATGTTAGCACATTTTTTTTTTTTTTTTTCCATTTTTATTTTTTTTTTTTTAATATTTTACTAATCACATAGTGATTAGAAAGCTGGGCTCCATTGACTTGCATGGTTGAATGCAGTACCTGTATTCAACCAGCAAGTGAAGCCAGTTCTCTAGAGGGTCTGGAGACCCTCTAGCGAACTTTTTCGTCTCTCTTGTTTTATTTCCCGGCCGCCGCCATCTTACTTGATGGCGAAGATCACCGGCAGCGGCGGCTGTGACCGCTCTCCGGAGCGGTCACAGCCCACCTAAAGGTAAGTGTTTGGTGTCGCTGGATGCCTCCTGATCGAGGCATTCCAGCGACACCATTTAAGTTTAGGAGGCGATCGTTGATCGCCTCCTAAACGCTTTCAAAACGGGCGTCCGCCGCCATACAATGTATGGCGGCTGTTGACGCCCCGGGGAGGGGCCAGACATGGCCCCCGATGCCGATCTCGGCCTTGCTGAATGCCTCGACGTCGAGGCATTGCAGCAAGGCCGTTTAAGCGAAGAAAGTGATCCTTGATCACTTTCTAAGCTTATTTAACTTTTTGACGGTTCAGGACCGTCAAAGGTCATTTAGTGACCTTCTTGTCATGACGGTCCTGAACCGGCAAAGGTCGCGAAGGGGTTAAACAGTGAATAGGAGAATTAACAATAATGGATCTTTGACAGAGAGACAAGAGGCTGCTCACATGCCGAATATAGACTAGAGAGTGTTTAACTGTAATATTATAATGATAGGGTTGATATTCAGCATCTGACATGAGCTCTCCAGAGTAGATAAAGCTTATGATACACAATGCATTCTCTGTATAAAACAGATTTGAATGTCAAAGTTGAGTTTATTTTTTTTATTTTTTTTTTTAAATTATAGAGCCATTATTTAGCCAAAACGTGAAACCTTGCCTTACCTGCTACACATAAGGGGATTAACAATTCCTGTTTTCTTGAAGTTGTGCCATAATAGAAATGTAATGTTGTGTTGGGACCATGCCACAAATAAATTTTCCTTGCAACGTAAGCTGATGCACATACAGGGGTTTCTAATACACACTGAACATTTTAACTGTGAGTAGCTGAAATTCAATAGATTTTCACAGAACACAGTAATTGCCAAAGTGCAACGTATTAAGTGTTTTTATTTTTAGTAAATAAAATGTATATTGCCATTGTCACAAGTTGGGTCTAGTTTATCTAGGTTGTTTATGTTATTGAGTTCCTGATGAAATGAGCTTTAGGTAAGGATTAAGACAGGTGTCTTAAGTAAGAAGTTTTAATCTGTTTAATCGGTGGAATACGGATGTTAAAACTGCATGATTTCATTTGTCACTGTTATGTTATCTTGAACCAGACACTCTGGCATTTGAATACCAGTATTGTAATCCAATCAATCACCGATTTGATTATTTTGCCTATGCCCTTCCTGTTGTAAGTTTATATAAACCCTTAAAAACCCCAATAAAGAAGCTCTCCCTTTGGAAGACATATGCTGTCTGGTTTCTTGGGGACTGATAAACTACGAGCTATCTCCCTGCATCTTAAGGCAATCCTAAAGCGGCTCTACATGTAGGTCTGCCACACAAAGCCTGACCCGCTCTTCTCGACTGTTGCAACCCTGCAAGGTTTACGTTGGAAGGCTTACCTCAAGGCATCTTGATTCCCCATTTCCCTGGAGCCTTGTTTGGTGACAGCCATATATTTTCCTTTAAGTGGCTTGCGCTTTTGAAGAATTGTCAGACATTCTGTCCACCTATACAATCTAAAATTTTGGCACAAACAAAAGGTGAGGGAGGCCCTACTCAAACAAGCCTTCCAATAGAGTAACTGTAACAAGAAAGTTGCCACCCAATATTTTGTGGATCAAAAAATGTTGAAATTGTGTCCCTTTTTATATCAGGTTTTGATTAAACTCCAACAGAGTTACTGAGATAGGCATAATTTTATTTCTGAACCACTTCACCACATGAAATCTTCATGTTTTGTACGATGGCTTATTAACCAGTTTCTAATGTGCTCAGACACGGATGAAATTAAGTCACAGGTTGTTTACCAAGCTGTACCATGGGTGTGTAATAACAGAATCACACTTTGTTGGAATCATATTCAGAGGTGGATCTTTCCACTAGACTGAGGTTAGTAGAATCAGCAAGCAAAATGAGTAAAACACTCCGATATTCCATAAATAACTCCGGATGGACCTGAGACATTTTCCACCACTTAATTCTTCCGGACCTTCTATTAGATATGGACTTCTTGTCTCTGCTTTCTAAAGTTTAACCATTTAAATGCTCAACCCCCTCTGACACTTAAAGCTTAGTTATGATTACTAATAAATTCTTTATTGGGGTAAGCTTTAAGTGCCCTATAAATTCTCATCAGTGCATTCCACAAATTCCATCCTTCACTGGTGCTAACTGGCATGAGTCTGCAAGGCTGCAAAATGCAGATAAATGAAATGTGGCACAGTAATTAGCCTTATGGGGACATTTCCCTATATCATTACATTAAATCTTCTGTCCTGACATAATCACCTGCAAATTAACCATAATCATTTTATACGTGGATTTTCTCAAAAATCTGTTTGTATGAGCATGGATTTTACATCAATGAAGGTTAATATCAGCAGTGCTTTTAATTACCCCCACAAGCAAGATTATCTGCCTTTTAAGAGGAAACCTAAACATTATTTATTTATACGGCACCATCACGTTCCACATTGCTGTAAATAGGTAAACAGGACATAGCAAAGTAGTGTATTGCATAATAATTTGGATTTACAGAAAGGTACAGTGACCCTATTGGTTGACCCATGGTTACAATCTAGAAGATAATCTAGGTGTCATGATCCTTAACAGATGGACTAGAATATGCTTTTTTGTCACCGTTAATGACACCCAAAGTATATTTTGTGTTGAGTGCTAGATGTCATCCACAAACCATTCAATGTATAGATGAAAAAACACACTTTTTTGTAGGCAGATAATGAGACACGGGGTTAACATAGACCTTGATATGCGTGGACCTGCGCTGAGTAATGCAAAAGACTGGCCCCTTGATGTCCCCTTTGAGACCAAAATATTTTAGTTCATAAAAGGAAAACTTATTTTTGGTGCTCCTGTGAGTTGAAATGTATCCTTAAGATGGTTGTTTCCCTGATATACGCACATGTTTGATTTCCAATACTTTGTATTTATAATTTAAAAGAATGGTCCAAAAAGTGAAGAGGAGAGATCATCGCCTTTCACAATCAAGGAACAGGATACAAAAAGATAGTGAAGGCACTGAATGTTCCTAGAGACACAGTTTGCATAGTTCGCAACTTTAAAATTAAACTTTACACTACCTGGATGGGACAGAAAAAGGAAGCTATCGATGGCTGCAACCACATATCTCAGAAGGCAGGTTAAGAAAAACTGCAAAAGACCTGCAACAGGCTGAGTTTTCAATGAGCACAAGAAAACTCAGGCTCATATTAAGGCTCATATTAAACGCAGTAGGTTTCCATGCAAGAACTCCAAGACATACACCACTACTGGCCCAACAGCACACGAAAAGTTGGCTTCAATATGTTCAAAATCATATAAATAAGCCACAGAAGTGGAGCGTGGAGCAATGGAACAAAACTGGAACTTTTCGGCCTGATGGGCCAGCGGTATGTCTGGAGGAAGAAGAATGAAGCATACGCTGAAAAGAACGCCTACAGTTAAGCATGGTGGTGGCTCGGTGATGCTCTGGGAGTGCTTTGCATCCTCTGGCAGTGGAAGCCTGCAGCGTCTGGAAAGCAAGATTGATTAATTGAAATATCAGAAAACCCTAGATTGATTAATTGAAATATCAGGAAACCCTAGGGGAAAACATCATGCCATCTGTAAGCATGGAAACCCAAGAATATTACTGAACTGGAGGCCATTGCTCATGAAGAATGGGCTAAGATTCCTCAGGAACGCTGACAGACGCTAAAGTCTGTCTATGCATCTCGTTAGCAGTAGGTCATAAAAGCAAAAGGGTGCTCTACTAAGTACTAAAGAGGCTTGCTATGAGAGGGTTGAATAATTTTTGAGACTGGTGATGTCATCATAATTTGCATTCTCAGTTGAATTTAAGGCAACCATTTGAAGCATTTGTTGTGTTGAGCTATTTCAATTGCTTTTGTTTGATTTTTTAATTGCAAACAGCTGAATGTCTGTAATATTGACAATAAATCTGATTTGCAATGGGGGTTGAATTTTGATTGCAACTATACATACATGTGGTTCTCAGCAGTTGATTTAATTTACCTGATGGGGAATCTAGCCCTAGGAATTCACATTAATCCGGAAAATGATTAAATCTCCAGTTTACAGTACGGTTAGGTTTTAAGTCATATTTGGCACACAGACACATAGTGATTGACTGGAATGTTCAGCTCCAGTCGCTAGCATGGTATTGAAAGAAGTGTAACTCCAACCATTTATAGTAATGCACGCTCTACAGCAAAATTACCTGAAATATTAACTCAGTAATTCCGATGTCTTTCTCCTTGTAATGGTCACTTTTCTAGAATAATTAATCTTCACATATATTACAAAGCAAGGGTCTTATCACCACTATGTTCCCAAGTCCATTCAAAGCTAGTGAGCAGGGCCCACCACAATTTCTCTCCCTGTTAAAATACGTGATTTCTGTGTATAATATCAGGAGTCAGCATATCATAATTTATTGGTTTTATAGCAATAAACAGGGTATATAAAGTCGTGTACATTTGCTGAGCATTCACTAAGTCTACCACACCATGCTGTTGGTACTGGCAATGCGTAATAACTGCACCCATGCTGTCAACCTGTACTTTAATCCAACTCAGATATAGATTAGCAATTTCTTGTGTGTGTGTGTGGGGGGGGGACAGGACATAACAGAAAGAATACAGTTTTTCGTTAACAAATGTTTTCATATCCTTTACATATTTTGAGCAGGGCCCTCCTCACCTGTTGTTCTGTAAGTGAAAATGTTATGTGATATACTACTTGTTATGTCCTGTCTACCCATTGTACAGCTCTACGGAATTTGATGGCGCTATATAAAACAATAAATAATAATAATATTACAGTAAACCTTTTAAATTTACATTCTCCGTGAGACTTATGGCTAACTACTTATGCAGTGTTTTTTTTTTTTTTTAGATGCCCACATAATTTATAAAATATGCTATGCCTTCTAAATTATCTCTTGTGCTCTTAGTTTATGATTAAGTTTGGAAAATAAACTCATTATCCACAGACTAAAATGTGATGTATCAAATGCTACCTACCAGTTTGTACCCTCCTAATTCAACATGACTTCTCTACATTACATTATCTAACGCTAGATATATTAAAGGAATGCATTTTAAATGACATAACATTGGATTATGCCTCACTCAGTTACAGCACATCTTAGTTAGGACTGATTAACCTGTCAGTGCTATTTACACTCAACAAATGAATGCCATTAGAAAGAATAGTGGCTGTTGCCGCCTAATTCCCAACCTAGCCACAATCTTAACAGCTTGTTGTTCATGTCATTAGCCCTGTTCTTCACTACCTATTCTCATTGGTATCCACATTGTGGAAGTGATAGCAGCTGTGGTGTGCTTTATATCTCCAATAACTAAACAATGCATGTCCCAGTATCCATACAGTAAAATAGCTTTGGCTACATGCAAAAGTGAGACCGACTTTAATTAAAAATACAATTGTGAGGACTAGACTGTTCCTTTAACAAGTTAAATCCACTCTGGCCTACCTTGCAACAAAATGTTAGACACCAAAGCTCACCAGAAGCAGGTGTGTCCTGCATATGCTCTTTATAGAAGAACCCAAGAAGGCTGCATTTTATATTATGGTTACCACTGGGTTAACCACATATTAGCCAAAACATTAACTACCTGGTTTACAACTTGTGGTCTTTATTGTGTAGTCAGAAGAGCAAATAGTCTGAAGAGGCATGAGGAGACTCTGACTGACCATTATGGCGTCATTTCTTTGGCATTAGTGAAAACCACTGACTGGCCTGTAGGCGTGAAGTCTCCTTATGATTTGTAAAGCAGGACGATGTTGTTTTCTTTGGAATCGTGGAAAGCATTAGTACACTATAAAAAGGCTCTGACATGAAAACAAATGATTTAACTTCATAAAATTAACTTTATCAGAGTTGAAAAAGGACAAGTGCGTTTGAAAACAGAACAACTGAAAAACATTTTTTTTGTATCCCTTATCTTGGGATACAATGAAAAGGTTTTCAAGATTGCTTCCTTGGGTGCACTTTACATTTCTTTTCTATGGAAGGATCTCTGTGATAATCCGGTCGGGGCTAACCGCTAAGGCTGTTTTTTTTTTTTTTTAATGAATTTCTGAATTAGTATTTCCATGTGTTAAACAATATCTAACTGGATGGTTTGCATGTTGCATTTAGTTACTCGTTCTTTACTCGTTCTTTAAATTTCACTATTAACTGCCTACATACAGTAAACAAATATGACAAATTAGATAAAAACATATGTAGACAAACAGAGAAAGCGCTGACAAGAATGAACAACCATTAATCTTAACCAATAACCACTAAACCCTTAAAATTAGCAGTCGAGCAAATGCGAAAACATGGAAAATAAACTATAATTTTCTGAAAAAGCTTGTAATTTGAAGGAGAGTGTCACGTTAACTATTTATATTAACTATTTGCATTCTATAAAGGAATCTATTTATGCACTGTTCTAGTTTTCTTAAAATATGAAATAAACGGCGCCTCCATTTAACTGGAATTGTCTTTCTTGACAGGCTTTAAATCGTGGCATTGCTGCTGTAAAAGAAGATGCCATCGAGATGCTTGCCAGCTACGGTCTGGCATACTCCCTAATGAAATTTTTCACCGGTCCCATGAGCGACTTCAAGAACGTAGGCCTTGTGTTTGTAAACAGCAGAAGAGACCGAACGAAGGCTGTACTCTGTATGGTCGTAGCAGGCATTGTGGCAGCCATCTTTCACACCCTAATAGGTATGTAAAAGGATGTTTTGCTTTATTTGTACTGGCTTTCCAATTTTGTCCTATCGGCTTCCCATTTTGTTGAATTGGATGATGCATGAGATGGCATGTACCATAGCAGACCTGCTTATTCATAACAACTAGCGGGATCATTGAAACATTATGAGCTTACAGAGTATGTTGACTTAGAGTGACCTGCAAAGTAGATAAAATAAAATGCATAATTTATTTTATGAAAGGGGGCATTTGATAAATTATGAAATTAAACCTAAGCATATCTAATATAGTCTTCCGTGAAAAAAAGGGATAACACAAACTTAAATCATAGAAAAAAAACAAATATAAAAAGCTCTTTTTATTTCAGAACTAGGAAAGCTTTGTATAGTGACATATTTTGGCATAAAAGTGTTACATTCAGGACAGCTGGTGGAAAGGCAGCTTTAACTATTATGATGGGGCAGATCATCTTACATTAAAGACCGTTTTTCTGCATCTATTACTATAATAATAACTAATTATAAGTAACAATTAATAGAATTATGAGGATTGTTCCAATGTAGATTTTGTCAACCTTTTTATCCAGAGACACACTTAAATGCCAGTTATTTTTTTCGCTTCATATTCGGCTAATGTCAACTCCAGCAGACTAACCTGCTGATCCATTGTCATTTCTGTAAAGTTCAGTTTTCTCATTTATTCGGAGTCTGTCTTTATTCTTGCTTTCCATCAGTGTGCGTTAGTGGTAACAACTTAACAGAAAGTTTCATTAAAAGAAAAAAAGGTATTTGTTTTATATAATATGAAACCTTGTTTTGGAGAACATAAAGATGAACATAAAGATGGCTACTAATTTTAAAAAATGCAACACTTTAGGATGCACACAAACAATTGAATAACTTATAAAAGATCAACAGAATGGCAAAATCTTTTATACACCATTTAAAAATTACAAATCAGCATCATAAGGTATATTCATTTATCTTTTCAGCATATAGCGACCTGGGATACTACATAATAAACAAGCTTCATCATGTGGATGAGTCTGTTGGAAATAAAACACGGAAGGCCTTCCTTTACCTTGCAGCTTTCCCGTTCATGGATGCCATGGTAAGTTATAGATAATCCTTATTTTCTATAAAAGCAACTGCGTTCCAAACTAGTAGTTTATTAAGTCTGGTCCGCAAGGCACCACAGTTATCCAAAATATTTTAGGTAAGCATTTGAAGACAATCATGTCCACATGAAGAGACACGATCACAAGATAAACCGAGAAAGTAAAATATATAATTTGAGAACAAAAGTCAAAATCTCTCATTCTTATCCAGAATTCCCCATTCTGCAGCAGATACCATTCTCATGTTTCCATATTTAATACCAGTAGATTTGTCTTAACTGACTGAGATTCTAAAATGTTAGAGAATCTGAACATCACTCTGAGCAGCTAATTTGAAAAGCTGCAATGTTGAGAGGGCATGTGAAGGAGAATTGGGGGCCAATTTTGCAAAACACTATAGAGAAAGTTTTTTTTATTAGAAAATTGACATTTTTTAATTCTTCTAAATTACATATAGCAGAAACTCTTTGTTGCATGATCAGTAGCACAGGTCTCTCTCCTCCCGGATCTTCTATTATGAACTAGAAGGTACAATGTCTGATGTTAAAGCTTGTTGCCTGAGTCCTTGGTGATGCCTAGACTTGCAGGCTTAGTAGCATTCCTGCATAGTGACGCCATTGACCCTGGTCATTTCTGTTAATTTGCTTTTTTTTAGGCTTGGACACATGCTGGTATTTTACTTAAGCACAAATGCAGCTTCCTCGTTGGATGCGCCTCCATCTCTGATGTTATAGCACAGGTAAAATAATCACCTCTATTCTTGTAATTCAGATTAAAAATACATACACAAACATTGTGCTCAGTATATTTTACAGGGCCTTGTCAGTTGTTTTGGCAAAGTCACTTTAATAGGTTCTAGCATTAGAAAATTAATTATGTATAAATATCAAAATAATGCCTTCCAGGGTCTGATTGAGTCATAAAAAATACATTTTTGTATTATGTTGTAAGTGTAAAAAGAAAGTTTATACTTATGAAAAATACAAAGTTTTGCTTCTCTTTATCAGAGCCTATTTCATAGAAGCTTTATCAGACCAGAGTCATTATATAATTAAAGTGGATCTGTCCATTTTCCTAATTCTTGTGTTTAACAGTTTTGTACACTAAACTTAATGAATGACATTTACAAATTAAAAACCTACCTTGGGGAGTGGCATTTTAAGTTCCTGTTCTCAGGATCTCCTGCGATTAAGTTGCAGTTATGTTGCTGGTTGTTGTGGATTGGCTCAAAAAGACATTGTAGGCTTAACGAGAAGAAGGGTAGAACTTCAGAACAGGAAATTGATGGTATAATGCGCGCTCTGCCACAGGCTGCTGCCATTTTCAATTTCCATAAGACAAACTAAATATCTCAAAAAAGTATTTAACATACAAAAATCACAAGTTCTAGATAATTTTAACACATTAATTTCTTTTGCAAAAAGCTATGATAGCTATTAACAGTTCCTCTTTTTATCGCACACATTTGTATAATATACTTGCACATATTGCATTTTACTTTAGAACGCACATCTGTTTTGGTATGATCCACCATATTGGCATATTATAAAGTGTCTGCATGGTCTATCTGCATACTGATTTAGCCTGTCAGTAATGTTATATTTTAAGGCCTTGTGGTAATTTCCATATCGTGTTATCCAGTTGATAGATTTAAAGAAAAATATTAATTGGTGGCTAAAAGTGAAAGTTAGCTTTTGAGATGCAGATTTTGGAATTATATAATTTGCAAAATTGTAATTAGGTGGGATGCAAATGCTAGTATTCAGTAAATCAAGACAACTGTACAGCCAGTGATAGAGTATAATTAGGGAAAGTATTGTGGCATTATAAAAAAGGGTACACTAAACAGGGTGAACATATTGCAATTAATATATGTCATAAAAATGGGATTGTGTATGCTTTTCTAAATAAATCAATACCATAGCCTTTTGCACTTTAATTATCTTTTCACTTTTTTTCACTATCTTGGTTGCTGTGATACAGTTAAATACTTTATGATTTTCCCCATTGTTTCGTACTGGTTGCTTTTATTGGAGAAAGATACCGAATTGATCTTTTACTACATAGTTTTCAATGTGTAATTCAATTTTTTATCCTCCAAACATATTTCAAGCATTTCCTATAGTGTAGTTTCACATTCCCTTTGTAGAATGGTGTCAAAAAGCATTCTCATTTGCATTCATTTACAAAAAAATACAGGGCTTAATTACTTAGTGACAAAAGACTGGAATAATAGCTAAAATGTATCTTTCCAGCTTTGTCATATGGCTGAATGATGCTTAAGCAGATCCATTTATACAGTATTATGAGTAGATTCACAGAGATATCTTGATGATGTTTATCATATCTCATGGCCAACACAATTATGTCTCCTATCTGAAAGGGCGGCCTTGGTAATACAAGTAATCATTTATTAAAGAATGGGCTTCGTTTTTTTTTCCTTTAAAGGTCAAATGTTTTATAGTGCATTGGAATTCTATAGTATTTCTATAATATTTCTTACTAAGGTTGTTCAATAAAGTGAAGTCATCAGTGTTGCCAGATCCAGCCAAAGGTCAATGTAGAAAAGGAGCAGAGACTAGGATTCTTAGTGATGAAAAAACTCCTCCAGGCCATGCAATTATCTACACATGGAGAAATGTGGAGAGTTCCCAGTTGTAAGAAAATAAAATCTAAATACCGTATTTGATCGATTATAAAACGAGGTTTTTTTCAGAGCAAATGCTCTGAAAAATACCCCTTGTCTTCTAATCGGGGTCATCTTCTAATCAGACCTCAAATAGAGGTCTGATTATGAGACTAAGATCCAGATCCCCCGCACCGCTGCAGGGGACCTGGATCCTCCTGCCCCCCCCCCCATTTAACACCCCCCCACACACACACACACACTTACCGGTGCTTCCTGCTGTATTGCCGGGGCAGCGGGTTGACGTCTACGCGATCCGCGTAGACAACGTCCGCTGCAGCCGGAAGGAGGTGTGGCTAGCAGCGGGGGTTGTCTGCGTCCGTCTCGCATACCTTCCCCGACTGTCAGAGATCAGAGTTCCCCGCACCGGTGCGGGGAACTCTGATCTCTGACAGCCGGGGAAGGTATGCACGACGGACGCAGACAAACCCCCGCTGCCAACTCCACATTTAATAGAGCACTCTGCCTCCTGAAATGCCTTATACCTCCCTATATGCCACTCTGCCCCATAATATGCCTTTTAACCCCCTAAATGCCAGAGTGGCATATAGGGGTATAAGGCATTTCTGGAGGCAGAGTGCTCTATACAATGCCTTTTAACTCCCTTAATGCCACTCTGCCTCCTGGAATGCCTTATACCTCCCTATATTCCACTCTGCCCCATAATATGCATTTTAACCCCCTAAATGCCAGAATGGGATATAGGGGTATAAGGCATTTCTGGAGGCAGAGTGGCACATAGGGGGTCAAAAGGCATACCATGGGGCACAGTGGCATATTGGTGTGGCAAGCCTGGGGGCAGATGTGCGTAACTGGGGGACAGGTTGGAAAATACAAGGAAATAAAAACAAAAAAAATATTTTTCTCAATCATAGCTTTTATTAAAAAAAATAGTTTACATGAATTAACATTTACTGGTAAAACTTTTTTCCTTTAGGGTCGTCCTATATTCAGGCTTTTTCTTTTTTTCCTAAGTTAATATTCAGATTTTGGGGGGTCGTCTTATAATCAGGGTCGTCTTATAATCGAGCAGATACGGTAGATGGATAAATGAAAAGAAGGATTTCTGAAAATCCAGAGTTGACCTTGGAGAACAATCCCATCCTATTGTGGTTCTCGTCAATTAAAAACAACACGGTATCATCAAATGACCATATCAAATAAAATCAGTTAACTTGTTTTTAAAACGTTTCTGTGTATAATGTGCTCACTCTTCTGGCACTTACCTCATTTGTTTTTCTTGTTCAAGGTCGTGTTTGTTGCCATTCTCCTCCACAGTCACCTGGAGTGCAGGGAGCCTCTGCTTATTCCGATCCTTTCATTGTACATTGGAGCCCTTGTCCGCTGCACAACATTATGCTTGGGTTACTATAAGAACGTACATGACAAGATTCCCGATAGCAGTGGTCCAGAGTTAGGAGTGAGTATAAAATGAGAACATATATGCAAGTTTCATTCTTTATTGTTCTGTAGTTGAATGTTCTATGTATTATTCAATCAGTTATTCGAAATAGTTTACATAATTGCAACAAAATAGCTCTTTTTTCGAACATTGTTTATTTTGTTTATCATTCATATGCAGCCAGACCACGATATCATTTAAAATGTACTCCTCTTTCCTCTAATGTGAATCATGTGATGTATATTCAAGACTGATAATCCATACTGTGCCTTAATATTTTTTTAAACACATGGATACATCATTCCAAAGATCAAGTCCCTCTAAAATGTATCATTTGAAAATTTAAAAAGATAAAAAAGTAAATCCATTTTATTTTATTTTCACTAATGTAATATATTCAAAATATGTTGAATAATCATAATCAACATAATTAGAGACTTGATAATTTATACGACTATCACATTTTGTTTAGTGTACATTTCCCAGTTGAATGACTTACCTGTTATAGTAAAGTTTATGGCTTAATTGCAAGAGGACTAAGCATAGTTAACATCAATAACTTTCTTCATTAACTCATTATGTAAAGATCATAAAACACCAATAACAATGTAACTAAACACAATGTAGACTGCCAAGGAATAATACACAGTCATGACTATATAAAACAACCGCTACTGCAACACATGTGTAGTGTAAGAGCAGTAACAGAACCTTCACCTGTAAACTACATATAACATAAATGTTTATATTGCAACATGTCTAAGTTGATTATGTTCTATAGCACCTATCAAATGGTTTCAAACTAGGTTTCAGACAAGGTTTCAGGGTTGTTTTCCAACAGGGTCTGACAATCCCCCAGAGACTCTCTGGGATAACGGGGCCCCCATCTATTTCACTGAAACTTAATGATGTAGATAAGCATTTTTGTTAATTACAGCTGCTGCATGGAAATGGTCACATGGTGCTGAAGACTGATAGCTGTCCATTCTATGGAGAGTTCTATGAAATATAGCATTTTGCACACATACCTGCCTTAGGCTTTCCCCCCTCCATATGTATCCCCTACCACTGTCCTTTGTACCCTGCTGTGTTTTCCCTAAATAACCAGGCAGTGCCACATGGCTACAGGAGAAAGCTAGAAGGACACTTCCCTTGAATGCTTTTGAATAGGAACATTAGTTTTCATCTCTTCTACATATGCCCTACATATGCCCATCCCACCATATGAGAGGGCTATGGTCTCCAGTGCCATCTATCCAAAGAGTCTACATGCATAGAGTACCCAGTACTCCGGTTTTTTTAATCATTAAACTTATTTTGACTTTGCCTAGAAACAATTCGGCTTATGGAATTTCCAACATAAAGCTTAACTAAAAAGAGATTCTACCATTTTTCATGGTACCATAAATGTGGCCCAACAGCTGCACTTATACGTTAACTGATTTACACTGGGCCTTTTTTCCTGCGTTTTATGAGCTGTCTGGATGCGAGGGTTTTAAATTTTTAAACTGAAAATGTGATGAGCCATCTGAACAGGAAGCGAGAAAAATCCTTTAGCTTCTGTTGTTTTCCTGACCTGTTTTTCATATGGTGTGCTTTTTTCTCTTTCATTCTACAGGGAGATGCTACAATAAGAAAGATGCTGAGTTTTTGGTGGCCTTTAGCACTAATATTGGCTACTCAGCGGATCAGCAGACCAATCGTCAATCTCTTTGTCTCACGTGATTTAGGAGGTAGCGCAGCAGCCACAGAGGTGAGTTAGTGCAAAGGCACAGGGTATTTACATTAGTATATTTAAGAGGACAAACAGAGACAGCAGGTGGAAAAAAAAAATCCTTACACTTAGAGTATAATTAAGCCTAATAGCCACAACCATACACACAAAACACCAATACATAGCGCTGGCAGATTCAGTTACAATACGGGGCTGTAAAAATAATTAACAGTAATATAAAATTGCCTTAACTTTAACCTTAACAAGGCTTAGGGGGGTATAGATGAGGAGAGGGTCCTTCTCTTGCAAGCTTGCAATCTATTAGAAATCTCATAGACAGTAGGGATGGCTATGTATTAATCCCCCTAATATACAGTGTCCAGAACCTACTAGGTACAAGTTTAAATTGATTTTTAATGAATTCTCAAAACTCTTAAGAAAAATGGGCTTGTTTGCAATAAAATTAATATGTGAGTTGTTTTGGTGTGTTAGTATGTTATAAAACCAAGTATTTTATATGAATATGTTTCAAATGTAGTAAGAAATAATGTAGCCCAGTTAAAATGCAATTCTAACAGTCATGAAGGTAAATATAGGATTTTATCAGCATAATTGTTTTGGGGATAGTTAGATGAATAATAAGGGACTATTTTAGCATGGAGAAATGTGAAAAAAATAAAACAATAGTGTGTAGTGTATTTTACAACATGGACAACCAATTGATAACTGATTTTCTGGAGCTACAAATCCCATGATGCTCAGCAGGCAGTTAACACACTTCTTGTTTTAGGTTGCTAACTGAGCATCTTGGGAGTTTATCGAGATCTTTCTGTTGACAACCCCTGTTTTACAAGCAACCCTGCTCAAGTATGACAAGCAAGAGACAACGCGAGTCTGGTCTCTCTTATGAAAAGTTAATATACTGAAAGATTTTCTTCTTGCGTCCTTTAGAAAGTTTACTCCTCAAAAAGGTGGAAGTTGAACCATATTATTGGCTATATGGGCAGTTGACCTTTGGTTAAACTAATTATGAGGGAGACAGAAAAGGTTTTAATCTTTTGACGGTGTTTAACATAAGCATATAAGAAAGCCCCATATTATTCCTTTACTTGGATTTGCTTCTTGGAAGCCATTTCTTGCCCATGAGTGACTGTGATCATTGGCGCAATTAATCAGTACTCTCTGGCTCCCCTGTCTCTTAAACAGATGTTTTTCTCCATTTTGGTAGGCTGTGGCGATCCTTACTGCTACATATCCTGTTGGACACATGCCATACGGTTGGCTCACTGAACTCCGAGCTGTCTACCCTGCTTTTGACAAGGTGAGAAACATTGCAATTAAATGGTCAATATTGCCATACCTAGGCACTCCTTTAATTGCTTCCTCATAACAGACCTTTGAGTGCTACCAGGCAGTAAACCGCAAAATAATAACATCCAATTGATATTTCACAACAGACCCTTTAAGTTAAGTTTGGTTATGTAATAAAAATGGATCTACAGCTTGACATTTAAACATCTCATACATACATCATCCACAATTATTTTTTGGCTTTTAATTACAAAATACAATGGATAGCCAACTCTCTTTCATACAACATGTTCTTCATTGTTTGCATGGTCATACCAAAAGACATACTAATCTTCTCTGTACAAAATGCAAATGGTGCTTCACATGTCTGTGTCATTTATGCCTCCACACTCTTACTATTTTTACTACGGAAACATTCTCTCGTGCTGTACTCCTCAGATGAATAGACGATACACAAATATATAGACATTGGGAAAACTCAGTTTCCATTTTTTTCTGCCAAGACGGCAACGACCTTTGTAATGAACATTTAATCATATGCTCCTTAGCTACCAGTGTTTTTTTGTTTTCTTGAGTTTTTAAGAATATCTACTACTTTCTATTTATTGTTTTCGGTTGTGTCTTATAAAAAAATTCCTTGCGCACGTGCATAAAAAATATGCTGTAACACCCATACTTGGACAAGGCCAACGATAAATCTATTTTAAAAAAAATAGTTGACGAGTAGTGGAGTAGATTTTTGCCTCTTGTTTTTAATTTTATTTTAGACAGCGGTATTACAATTTATCAATGAGATAGTTTTATTGGGTTATACAAATATTTGATTTGTAATATAAATAAACCAAACTATAAAAGGTTGTTGCTGTGTTTTTATCTCCACAGAGTAATCCTACCAACAAAACGGCGTCAAGCAACAGCACAGTGACCAAAACCCACATTAAGAATTTTACTTTCTTTTGCATGGCTCTTTCCCTAACGGTAAGACTGGTAACACTAATAACCTGTTATCATATCGCATTGTATGTCTATCTTACGCTGAATTTAGAAAGGATAAAGAACAGACAACAAAGAAAGTGCTTTATACTATATTTTCACCATATTGACACCATAATACATCTAAAAAGACCAATAAATCTGCAAATCTGAATAGTCAAAGCTTAGTCAAAGCTGTTGCCTCCTGCTTCTCGTGTTCGCCATTGATCAAAGCCATTATTCTTAATCAGTTTAATGCAATGAAGATTAACCAGAGCATAGTCTTTGTCAATTAGTTGTCAGCATTTTTTTGCCCTGGAATGCAGCTTTTGAAAATGCTAAAACCAGAATTTGACAATTTGTAGCAACAGTGACCCATGCAGTCACTTTGTACGTATACATGAAACAGAAGACATACGTTGTATCAGTATCCATAGCGTGATCGTATGCACTGCCTATGATAGCTGAAAGGCCGCTTTAAAAATTTTTTTGCAGAAGCCCCTACTCCCTCCCTGTAGTTAGGTGCTTTGTGGGAGATGAGATGTTACCACCAGTCAGCTCCAGAGCAGGCTTGGTGAATGCTCCTTGCAGGGTTCTCACAGTGCTCCCATCAGCGTTAATCACTAATCGGCTGAACTACAAAGCTTGAGTTGAGTCTTATTTTTCTTTCTTTAGGTTGAACGAATGCATATGAATGCACTTACAAAGTACGTTCATAGTCAGTGATGGTTCAGGGGGCTTCTGGGACACAGGATGGTCCCTTTAAAATGTTGAAAATCTAACATATTAATAATGTAACATATTAATAATGAATACACAGTTATGCTAGCAGCAGAGAAACATTTTAATTTAACTACAGTTTGGTGTTTATTTTTTTTAATTGCTCAGTTTCATCACATTGCTCCCTGCTTTTTCTAAAGCGTATGCGTGTGGCTTTTACTATTTAAATGGGGGCAAAACAGAGAGGCATAAACAGCTGCATCCAGGTTCAGTATTTCCCATCAGTCACACTCATATTGTAAACATAGTCAGGTCAGCCTCGGTGTCACGCTCCCAGTTTTCCTGGCAAAAAATATAAATGCACTGCTGTGTATCTGGGTAGCGGCTGCTGAATCACTGTGGCAGAACTGCTGATAAGGTCTGTTAATGTCAGCACCTAATGACCGGGACAACCCCTGTTTGTTACATTACCCAGTGTAATCCCAGTGGGATGAAAGGAGAAAGAGAATCAGGTGAGCTTAATGTGACCAGGAAATCATGTGCGCATAACACGTTGTGGCGCAAACAATGCACTACGTGAGCTCTCTACATATGCCTGAGTGTGTTGGGGGAGATGTTATTGTAAATTTATGCAATATTCTGAAGCTCAACATCTTTGTTATGTATTGTAACGGGAACCATGGAGTCTAGGGGGGCGTCCCTGGGCTTAAGTAGCTGCTCTGGATCTCAGAGTAACGATGCTCTCCTGGAGAAAAAGGGTCTCCCAAAGTATGGTACCACCAGTCACGGCGATACACCAGCCAGTTTGCAAGAGAATACTTTATTGGGACTGGGCATAGTTTATATAGCCACTGTCCCAGGGGAAGGAATTGACAAATACCGGAGACAGGAAAGTATTAGACCCTGAGTCATTCTTAATACACAGGGTGAACAGGGTGAACGTACAAAATATTAATTTAACCCCTGGAAATCAAAGAAAAATTGCAGTCCCAAAAATGTTCACAAAATGGGGTTCAGCATCCATTACATTTGTGCGTAGATAGATAGATAAACACAGATTGCTCCTTTTGGGTTGAAGATGGACATCAGGACATCAGTGCCTGTATAGTATGTTCAGAGTGTACAGAAAGACATATCTTCATAATCATTGTGGAGGGTAACATTCGCTACAATGGTGTTTGGAGGTATCACCCAGAAGCAGCCTACTCAGACTCGCTGAAGTTTTTGTATGCCAGGGTGATCTCTGAATACACATACACTAGTACAATGTACACAAATTTGGCACTCTAAGGGTAATACATAATGCACAATAATGCCTAACTGCAATCATCATAAGACAGAGGCAGATGACTTGCTGGTGTATTCTTCCTGGGAAGCTGAAAAATTGAACAGTGGTTGCCATCTTGAGCTCCAGCACAGTATTTGTAGTGGCAGAGCAGGACTGGACAGGTTACAGGAGGACAGGAGGACATGGACAACAAGGAACAGGTGCTGGAGGAGATGTGGGCAAGTAATGTGCAGAGTATGTGGCGCCGTCTAAAAGGCTGGCAGGTCCATACAAAACACAGTACTTTTTTTAAATGTGTGAGTAATGTTGCAGTGTGAGATCACAACATATGAGGAAGGAGCCCCAGATATTCTTTATTTGGCATTATGTTACCTTAAAGGGACACTCCAGCCATCAAATGCACTTGATTCATCACAGTGAAGTGATGAAATTTCAAAGCTGAGTAGTGCTTTAATAGCCCATATGGCAATAGCCCCTTTCCCCACCCATCAGCTATTTACAGGAGATATGTTTGGCAAAACAAATGATATACTTACAACCAATCAGCACCAGCGCTGCCTCTGCGAGTATTTCGGCATTTTCCTACCATGTGCAGAAGCGGGTTGTGTCCTTTAGGCAGCTAATATGTGGCACAAAACATCAGAAAGAAAATTGTAAAAAATCCATTAGATATTTAGTGGCTTCAACTTTCCATTTTTTCATTATTGGAGCAAATTTCCTTTAGCCCAACTGTATTATTATAGGACAATAAGAACCCATAATGAGTATGTGCTGCTTTGAGTAGTTTGGATCATTTGGTATTGCTTTCTGAAAGGACTTCTTAGTGATAATAATGACACTTGTGAAGAAAACCTAGTTTAATGACAAGAGTAAAGCATTGCCGTGTGATACTTGTGGACTCTAAAAGACTATTTTGTGTAACCAGAGGTAAGATTGATTTCCTTTTTACATAAAGTTCCCCTAAACCAAAGATCCAGTGTGAATCGAACGCACAATTAAATAGCACTTGCAAGAAGGAGCCACGACCCAGCAGTCGAGTACTTATAAATGGTATCTCTTACTGTAGACGCAGAATGAATACCAACAAAGCTGCTGGTAACTAAGGCTTTCATAGACTGAACAGAAAACTGCTAAATCTGATCCTCATTCAGACTAGTGATTGCTCATGTGCAGCCTGGAAGGCATTGCTTGTCTACCGAGATGCCTTCTGTAAACCTTCTCTTTGTTCATTCTTTTTTTTTATTTTTTAAGAAAACAGATAAATTACAAGGAACAAAAATAATGCCCAACTGGAATGGTGATCTTTTGTTATTAGCGAATTATATACTGTGATGCTTAGAAATGTTCTATATAAATGATCCAGTATACATGTACAATATTACCAAAGAAAGGTCATAAATGGTACCTGTCGTTTTGGCCCTTTGGTTTGAGCAGTAGAATGTTGGCTTTCCTGACCTTTTCTTGTTCTACCAAAATATAAAAAAAACGGCAATACACAAGAATTTTCACAATGAGTCGAGTAAAGTCTAACTGCACAAATAGGTCAATTCCCTAGCAGCCTGTTAGAATACTCATGAGGGCATCATGGAGAGTTTTTTGCCACTGTGCACTTCCATGTTCATTGTCCATAGTAGTCTATACTCTATCTACCAAAAGGTATAAGGTTTGGGTGGAGGACGTTATGTTAAACCTATGGCATACAACTATTACTCATTTATGCAAAATTACCGTATAAGTTCTTAAAAAGTAAAAAATGTTTAAACACTAAAAAGCTTCTGATAAATTTCTTGTATTCATATATGTTTTGTTAGGAGAAAATGAAATGAACAAATGCAGAAGTTTTCTTAGCCTAACATGCTACAGTACGCAATGTTTGCTATTATTGATATTTCATATTTTTTGTTCTGATAAGAATAATGATACATTAGCTTGTAACTATCCTTTCAGAATAGTAAGGGAAGCATTGATCTATTCACGTTCACTAATATTTTAGAATATTAAGACACTGATACCCCTAGTGGTGTCTCTGTAGAATAACATTTGTAATTTTTCCGTGTGATTAAAATAATGTTAATGATAATTAATATTTATTACTATTATACTGTAAATAATGTTGTTTCTAAAATATTAAAGGCAAGCCTACTTTTGAAAATAGAAAATATGGAAGGATCCTGAACCTTAGCTACAACCCCCTCCCCCCACCGCCAGAAGAATGTAAAAAGATTGTAAGCTATTTTGAGCAGGGCCCTCCTCACATATTTTTACCTAATTTACTACTTGGCATGTCCTGTTTACCCATTGTACAGCGCTACAGAGTATGATGGTGCTATATAACAATTTTTATCTATCTGCAGCTATGTTTTTTGATGTTCTGGACTCCAAATGTATCAGAGAAGATCCTTGTAGACATCATCGGGGTGGATTTCGCATTTGCAGAGCTTTGCGTCATTCCTTTGAGACTCTTCTCCTTCTTCCCAGTACCAGGTAAGACTAATTAAAGTTTTTCTGCGATACATTCTCTATAGCTCGTGTAAAAAAATATATATAAACACATTTTCTTTTTTACTAATCAATATTAGCAGGGAGCAAATGTTTTTCACTATTTCTGAAAACTGCAGAGAAGATTAGGTTTCAATGTTTTAACCCCTTAAGGACAATAGGGGTTTTTACTCGTAGTATATTGTGGGACAATGGCTCTTTTAACGTTTTTCAGTGTTACTGTTTAGCTGTGATTTTCTTCTCTCTCATTTCATGCTCCCACACATATTATATATTGTTTTTTTCAGGACAAACAGGGCTTTCTTTAGATACCATTCATTTTATCATATCATCTAATTTACTATAAAAAAAATGATAAAATATGGGGATTTTTTGTTAAAAAATTACTTTTTCTCACTTTTTAAACAGAAAACTTTTACTCATCTGCAAAAACTAATGAAAAAACCTACTAAATAGATTCTACTATTTGTCCTGAGTTTAGAAATACCCAATGTTTTTATGTTTTTTTGCTTTTTTCTGCACGTTATGGGGCAATAAATACAGGTAGCGTTTTGCCATTTCAAAACCTTTTTTTCCAAATCTGGTAATTCTTCCCCCCATGTGCCATTTCGGGTATCTTTGAAGCCGGCCAATGCAATTTACCCCATCAAATCATATATTTTTAAAAACTAGACACCCCAAGGTATTTGAAATGCTGGTATTTTAACCCTTTCAATGCACTAATTTTACCACTACCCTTTGTGAAACTTTATGGTAGTAATTATTTTTGTATTTTTTTCACACATGTTGTACTTCAGGTATAAATTTATCGCTCCTGGTATATGTCCGTGTCACACAACACCCCAATATGTGTTCAGTAACATCTCCTGAGCGCAGTGATACCCCACATGCATGGGTTTGTTGGGTTATTTGGGAGGTAAAAGGCTACCTTTGTGAGGTGTGTATTTTTTTGCCATTTAGACATCTGCCCCATGTCCCATATTTGGGACATCTTTGAACCCGGCCAATTCAATTTACCCCATCAAATCATATATTTTTTAATACTAGACACCCTATGGGCATTTGTAATGCCAATATTTTAACTCTTTCCATAATGGAATTTTTGTAAAGATAAAAAATTTTAGGACTTGCTTATTAAAAACTTTTTTTTTTTTTTGGTGACAGTGGGGATTTTTACATGTTACCATATTTTTGACATTTTTTTTGAAACATTTTTTTAATTTTTTTTTTTATTTTTTTTTTTTATTTTTTTTTACTTACTAGTCACTCTCATTAGTGAGCTGGGCTCCATTGACCTTGCATGGTTGGATGCAGTACCTGCATTCAACCTGCAGGAGGAGCTCGAGAGTTCTCAAGAGGGTCTGGATAGACCCTCTGTGAACTCAGATCTATTGTTAATGCCATCCTGTGAATGACGGCAACGTCATTCACAGGATGGCACTTGTGGTTGCTCCTCGGAGCAATCACAAGGCGATCGGGGGTCGGGGGGTTGTGTTGCTACATGCCTCGATACCGAGGCATGTCAGCAACACAGTTTATGCTTAGGAAGCGATTCCGATCGCTTCCTAAGCAGTTTTAGCCGGGCGCCGCCGCGATCTTTGATGATCGGTGCGGCGGCGGCCATTTTTCTTCCGGGGAGGGCTGCCGAGGGCTGCCCTCCCCGGATCCACGGTCAGCCTCACTTGTGAGGCTTCCGTGGATGCTGCAAAGCCGCCGATCGCTGCGAAAACGCCGCGATCGCGGCGATGCAGCTATTTAACGACAGCCCGTACATGTACGGGCATTGTCGTTAACCCGTTGTCGTTGTCGTTAAGGGGTTAAAATTAAAATGGTGACGACTGTAATTTACCCCAGTTTTCTGCATGAATTACAGTCACACTCTTCCAGACGAGGGCTCTTTTACATTTATAGCTGAATAAAACAATCCTTTGCAATATATTACATGTCCTGATTTCCAGAGCAACTTCTTGTATCAGATTTCCCATTTTCTTTCATTTTAAAAAGAAAAAGCCTGAATATAAGACAACCCTACAGGAAAAAGGTTTTACCAGTAAATGTTAATTCATGTAAACTATGTGAACAATTTTTTGTTAATAAAAGCTATGATTGAGAAAAATATTTTGTTTTTATTTCCTTTTTTCTTCAACCTGCCCCCCCAGTTATGCACATCTGCCCCCAGGCTTGCCACTCTGCCCCAGAAATGCCTTATACCCCCTATATGCCACTGTGCCCCATGATATGCCTTTTAACCCTCTAAATGCCACTGTGCCCCATGATATGCCTTTTGACCCCCTATGTGCCACTCTGCCTCCAGAATTGCCTTATACCCCTATATGCCACTCTGGCATTTAGGGGGTTAAAAGGCATATTATGGGGCAGAGTGGCATATAGGGAGGTATAAGGCATTTCAGGAGACAGAGTGGCGTATAGAGGGTCAAAATGCATTTCTGGAGGCATTTAGGGGGTTAAAAGGCATTTCACAGAGCACTCTGGCTCCAGAAATGCCTTATGCCCCCCCATTTAACACTCCCTCCCCCTCCCTCCTCCAAACTTACCGGAGCTTCTGAGTCCCGGTGCGTAGTCCGGGCAGCGTGTAGAGCTCTACGCTATTCGCGTAGACAATTTCCGCCGCAGCCCGGAGGAGGTGCGGTTAGCCGCGGGAGTTGTCTGGGTCCTTCGCGCAGACCTTCCCCGGCTGTCAGAGATCACGGGAAACTCTGATCTCTGACAGCCGGGGAAGGTCTGCGCGATGGACGCAGACAACCCCCGCTGCTAACCGCACCTCCTCCCGGCTGCAGCGGAAGTTGTGTACGCGAATCACGTAGAGCTCTACGCGCTGCCCGGACTAAGCACCGGGGACTCAGAAGTACCGGTAAGTTGGGGGGGGGGGGACAGGAGTATCCAGGTCCCCTGCATCGCTGCGGGGATCTGGATCTTAGTCTCATAGTCAGACCTTGTTGAGGTCTGATTATAAGACGACCCCGATTATAAGACGAGGGGTATTTTTCAGAGCATTTGCTCTGGAAAAAACCTTGTCTTATAATCGAGCAAATACGGTATATATATATATATATATATATATATATATATATATATATATATATCCTCAAAAAACCGAGATAGCCATTAGGGCATATGTGTATGTCCAACCTTGTTGTGGTTTTTACTCATCCCCCACACACCAAAAAATAAAAGAATCCGTAAACACTGTGCAGTTTACCACATTATTCAGATTTATTGATGAACATAAATAAAAATGTAAGTACCTCTTGGAGATGTTATTATATTTAAAAATGTTTGATATACGCCTACAATCAAAAGCTCCTACTTAGCGATCTGGAAACAAAACCATTGCATGCAAAAACATAGGAGCTTAATGTTGGCAAATATACCTTATTAATTGGCTTCCACTTCTCTGAATGAACTTTCTTTTTCAATTTGTTAAAATGACCACATTTTTCATGTTCCTATTTCAGTTACTGTGCGGGCCCACTTAACTGGTTGGTTGATGACACTGAAGAAGACATTTGTGCTGGCGCCCAGTTCTGTTTTAAGGATTATTGTCCTCATTTCCAGTCTTATCATCTTACCTTACCTGGGGTGAGTGCTTAGAAGAACCATACCTTTCATGCATCAGAAGAATTTAGTATTCCTAGGTTATCAGGGACAATGCTATGTGAATGGGGTCTGGGAATTAAATTTTAGGAGTAAATAGCATGTCCAATAACAGATTTAACATGTTATGGTCTGTGCAGTATGGATTGATTATTATAGATAATACATACACAAACTATATATCTCTGTATAGTTAGATCTCACTATAACGCTGGTGGTTCAGAAACGGGGAGGAAAGGACACAAGAGGCAAAGCCTTGATATACATTGATATACATTGAAAGTATCACAGTTACGGTAGTTATTTGGCCATTAAACGTACATGAACATTCGTGTACGTTCAAAAGATTAAACAGAGCAGCATTGTATTATTGTTCACAGTGTGATGGGCCTTATTACTGTAGTATGTGGCCGTTTATGCAATTTTTACATGTTGTTTTTTGGGGTTTTTTTTGCAGTGTACATGGAGCCACATTAGGAGTAGGATCACTTCTGGCTGGCTTTGTAGGCGAATCAACTATGGTTGCTATTGCATCTTGTTATGTATACAGGAAGCAGGTAAAACTACATTTAAATGATCTCCTTCTAGGCTCCCTATTAGGGTACATAATGTATAATCTCATGTTCACATACATGTCATTTTGTGTATATTTTCAAAAGAAATTGGTGTGACGTTAAACCATTTACGAATGTAAATGTATAAAGCAAACATCAAATGGGTATTGATGCAGGTTGCAGTGGCGCATGCTAACAAGCTACATAAATGCCTTTTCTTGTGCGCCACCAAATATTAAAATCGCCCGTGGGAATAGAGTGTTGCTTTAATTTCCTGTTCATACATTGTAATATATTATTTTTTTAATTCATTTTGAAGTTGGAGAGGTAGCTGTGAATGAAAGGCAAGAAATGTGTCTCACTTTGGGGAGTATTATGTCACTTTCTGGTACTATCAATTAACAAAGCAGGGAATAGACCTGTGCCATAGAGGCGCACACTCTAGGAGGGCACATCCACCAGACCTACTGGAGATTATCAGACAATGTCATCTGCCCAAGACAAATATTGTACTGCTGCAAAATTATTTCATTTTTAGTGTGCTGTGTGTGTATATGTAATTTTTATAGTAGTAGATTAACAGTAGTAGATTGTAGAATAACACATCTTTAAAAAACATCACAACTTCCATATCTCCTAGAAAAAGAAGGCAAAAGAGTCTGGAAACACAGTGGAAGGAGAAGACTCTGCAATGACTGACCTGCCTCCAACTGAGGATATTACGGACATAGTTGAGATGAGAGAAGATGGAGAATGAGTTAGAGTGCAAGAGCTTCGCAAGAGCAGTCAGTATGGCCCTCTATGCGTTTTTATTTACGGATCCATTGTATTTTATGGAAACTTAGGTTTAAAGACTCCAATTTTTAGCATACCGAGTATGCTTCTCACAGAGTGACCATGATTTTAACAATACTTTATTGTCATCCCAGCCACTGGACTCAAGTGGCAACATGACAGAGGAGAGACATTTGCCACTTGACATACTTCAGCATCTGTTAGACAATCTCCATTTGTCAACCAAAATCGCTCCTGTCACCGCTAATAACGAAGCTGCCGTCCTAATAGTTCACTGTAAGCCCAACACCTCCATTTTCAGGCTCAGAAGATGGCCCTGTTTTATTTTGTGTGTTTTCAACCAAACTGATTACCTTGTCATGTATTGTGAACAATTCAAAAGTGCAAAAGGGATTTACTTTTAGAAAATGCTGTAGTGACCAACAAGGCTGTGTAATAATCAGAAAGCAGCCTGGGTATTTCTCATGAATCATGTTAGTGAGTATGTGATGTCATACAACCTGGGGGCACAGGCCGGCTGCACGGCAATTACTTACACTATGCGGGGAAAATGTGTCTTTATACCACGTGTAAGCTATGAGCATCTTTCCCTATATATTTTCCATTTCAATAGCTACTCAGCTTATAAATGTTTAGCATGCGTTTCACTTGTCATTATATTTTCTTAACAATTTTATTGATTTATACTTTTTATGTTGTTACATAAATCTCAGAATGAGATACTATATTGGGGTATAAAATATAATCTGGTGCCCATGGAAATAATTCAGCATCAAGTTCCAATAAGGTTAATTGATGCTTATTGTTACCAAACAATCTTTCTACCACAACCAAAATATCATGCTTATTTGGAGATAATAATCAAACCCTATGGATGGTAAATTTCCTAACATTTTCATATCACAAATGTATGCCCTTTTTCCTTCAAAGAACTGTACTTATGTTATATAGTATATTTATCTAGTGCCATAAATTATTCATGATCCCCGTAGCAACAATAAACCTTCATTTCATGCTTGTCATGTTTTTATTATTGTGACTATTTTAATTTTATTAAAAGGGACGATATTAATGTGATTGAAAGACAAGCTGTCCATAAAAAAATGTTTTGTAACATAGCAATTATATAGATATGTCTTTATATCAGACAGCATTCCTTATGACTGCATGATTCCAGCAGTGGTCTATGGTAGCTCACTCTACAGGAAGTAATCTAAATAACGAGTGCGCAGAAAAAAATGCTTCCCCCATGTCCTGAAAAGGTTTTTTTTTTTTATTTTGACAAAGCGTTGCACATAAAGATGAAATGAGAAAAACAGCTTGGAAACCCTGAATAACTGAGAAAATAAGTAACAGTGTTGTAGATAAGCCCTTGTAGTGAACATGTCTATGATGGCGTACTATACTCTAAATACCTATACTTTGGGATAGTATATGACAATGTATCAGCCACATTTTCCATGTGAAGTTGTGTGATGTACATTTCTACCATTTACAATCATACTGCAATTATTCTGGTTGTAAAGAAATGACAGATGACAAATGGAATATTTTTTTTAACTATGTTTTTCTTTCGGTACTTGACTAGAAATATAATCAGCAGTATTTTTTTGAATATTTGTGAATATATTTAAAATGTGTACGGGATTCCGATTGTAGACTTAAAAAAAAAATATTTAAAAAAAATGTATTTGGACATGTTTAACATATTTACTGAATGGTTGGAGGGTAAATGACTGCAAGAGTGAGTTTTTTTTTAGCTTGTTTGGAAATTAAAGGGAATAAAAATATAATAAAATATACTAAAGTAGAATCAAGTCTCTGTTTATTGCATATAATGCTAAAAAGTAAATATACCCCGATTACAGCTTTGGTTATATAATATGTATCATATCAGGCCGTCATACAATCTCATATTTACTGGTAAAGAGACATGCCATGGGTATGGAAAGTGTGGTTAAAAATTTAATGCAGTCCTACTTACTAAAAATTAACAGTGCAGAATAAGCCTTCCACTTAGAAATCCTATACAACACTCCATATGTGATACGTAATTTAAAAAAAAAATAAAATATATAAATAAAAATATAAATAAAATAAGAACTCAAGCTTACAGGAAGTGAGTTGGTTCCCAGTTACTCACAAATGTGCATTCAATCAGTATCCCTCATCAGTGGACAGCTGGACAGAGTCCTGGGATAAAGCTTCCAATGTCTCCTGTCATCCCGCTTCAGGATGGCTTCTCAGTAAGGTGGTCGTTTGGAGTTCTGGGTTGAAGAAAAACACACTCCATCTCACCCCACTTACACACACACACAAGTACACTTCTATGCTCACACACGCGCACACATACATGCTCACATCCATCCATCCATAAATACAAACACACACACACACAAACATATATATATATATATATATATATATATATATATATATATATATATATATATATATATATATTACGGTATATACACACACACTTCCCACCACCCACGCTTACCTCTCACGCTCCTACAGCTTCCTCCCCAGCTGCTCACACACTGTGTGGACTAGCCGGTTCAAAATAGTTTAGAAAGGGCTCTTTCAGACAGATGGGCCCAAGTCAGAGGGGATCTTTCTATACAATTTTGAACCGGTAGGTTACACCCATGCTTTATTACTTATTTTACACGCCTGACACTTTTCACTATAAATAAAGCATTTTATTTAAGAAATCATGTGATTATCATCCTTTGTATATCTTTGAATAAACTTTTGTCTAAGATTTGGGGCACCTCTGAATATTATTTTAGGAGTAGGAGTTTAAGTTCTTAATATTTACATAAAACTGACCAATGTTTTTGGATCAGCTTATTTGTTTGTGACAACCATTAAAAATTACATAGGACTCGCTAAACTTGGGGTTCTTTGACATGGCAGGCTAAGCAATACATGACCATATAGTGTGACAGACTCCCCAGTAATTTTTCCTTAGGTGTTTTTTTTGTATGGTATTTACTGAATTCTTGCTTTGTGTACTTATTGGTTATAATTATTCTTGCAGTAACCCTGGAATCTGAATGGGTGTGCCTCTAAGCTTAAACTTGTTTATGATCACTCACATGCTAGGATAGTCATTGGCATTTGGTAAAGAAAAGTAATGTTCAGGAAAAACAATAGATACATAGCAAACCATTCACTACTTATGGCAAGCATTCCTAAAATGGAAAATTAGAGAATTTAATTGTAAGCTGTGCTTCATTACCGGACTGCATTTTATTCCACATAAAATTGTAAATCTAAAGGCCCACTTCGCTGTCTCCAATTTTTCCTCCCAGGGCCCGTACCAAAACAAGTATTTTTTGGTAGGTTATTTTCCTACTGATTAGTCAGATGGATTTGTGTATATTTAGGGCTCAGATCGAGCTAGGTTTTGGTTTCTAGTTTTGTTTAATTTACTAATCTCTGTGTATCTGTGCAGCATTAAAAATAAAAGCTGCAGACTTTTACACAAAATTCCATCTCCTGCAAATTTAATACCCTAGAGAATTGTGCGGTTATATCACAATATATATACATATTATATATATATATATATATATATATATATATATATATAAAAATATACAAATATTTAAATGCAAGTGAATTTGGTAGCACAGCCTCTTTGGATGGTTAATTCCACATCTGTCTTGTTCTTACTGTGTAGAATCATTTTTTTGCTGCTTGGTGAAAATCCCTCTACGCATTTTGTTCAATATTTGCGCATTGAAGCTTTGCCTGTTCCAACAGTTCCTTTCATTTATTAAAATAACTTTAGCGATAACTTGCCAGTTTTTAGTGCTTATTGAGTGATGTACACAAGTAGTGATGCAAAAAAATAAATAAATGCATGATTCTCTCAGGGTTTCCAATTCTGGAGCAGTTTCAAATCACCTTCAATGAAAATTCTAGGCGTTGACAGCCCTTCCTCTCACACAAATATAATATATATTTATATAATATATATATTATATTTAATTACTGGCTTATGTGCCCTTCGTTGAAATGATGTGGTCAAAAAGCTTTCTTTCCTCTTTTTTCTTCTCACTTTCTCTCCCCCAGAGCGCTCTACACCTCTTTTCTCTGATTCCCCTTTTGCTCTCCCCAACTCACATCTCTTTACCTACCCCTCACCTCAAACTTTCACTCCTCACTTCACTTCTTCTACCCTCAATCTTCTCTTCTCCTAGCCTACCATGTCATCACTTCTTCCCTTACCTCTCCTCACCTTCACTAATTTCATCACTTCATTTGCACTCATATCACCTGGTGTCACATACCCTCAACCTAGTGCAGTATTTCTACGGCTCCCTCCATAAGTAACACTCACACGCTTACTAATACATAAACTCTAAAATCATACACTCACACATGCTATACAGTAACACACACTAACCAAATGCTTTTACAACATTCACCACTCAAGGTAAAGGTTTGAAATAAAATAAGTTCCAGCTGAATAAGAAGAAAAGGCATAAGCAGATCAATTACTAGATGGTAGAAACAAATACGTAATGTCCAAACCATACCAAAGACAATACGTTTGAGGCTAAAAAGGAAGAGAACACCACATCTAAAAGCGAACAATACTGAACTATATGATAAGTTTGATTGAAGAAATATAAAACAGAAAATGTTATGCGTTAAATTTTGGACACAGACATATTCTAGCCTAGGTAGGCAAATCTACAGCCTCTGTGTTGCTTCGTTAGGGGCAGATCAGCCTACAATGTAAAGGTTCTCCATTGCTCCACCAGTTGCGAAATTCACAGATTAAAAAATGCCAAACCCTATTGCTCTGCACAAGATGTGTAATGGAAAAGGACCGTTATTTATTCATGAAACACCCATGAATAAATAACTGGTAAGTACTTCCTTTGACTACAAGAAGCATTTAGGGACTGTGACTTCTACCAGCTAACAGTTTTTGTATCGTTTTAGAATTTTGTCTCCATTCTCCCAGGACCGCTGGAAGGCCACTGGCATAACAAAAAATCTCCCTAGATCAGTGACATACTTGCATAGCAAATGGCAGGGAGAGAGCTGTCTGATGACAGCGTGGTACCTCCTATCAGCAGCAACAGCCAGCATTGGTAGATCCAGTGTGATGGCTTCCATTTGGCCATTCCTTGTACCGAGGAAGCACTGGGCAGAGTAGCAGATTTTGGATGACCCCGTTTCTGATTATGTAAGTTGTGATCAGGAAAGTAGGGCTATAGAGAAAGTGATCAGAGTGAGATGAAGAGGAAACAAAACGTTAACCTCTTAAAAAAATTCAAATTAAGAGGGTAAAAATGAATATGTTTAAAGGGACACCAGTGATCATTGTCACTTGTATTGTGTTTTTGCCCTCAAATTAAAAATAACAAAACTGAACCTACTTTTTTTTTTTTTAAGTAAAATCAAAGCAGAATTACAAAATATACAATAAGGTATTTCCACCAATTTCTACACGTTTTCTTTTAAATACAAATAAACTTATGTATAAATACTGTTTCAGAAAAACCTTGTTTCCTTAACAAACAAAATAATTAATGTGAATGTGTACACCAAATGAGAGACAGAAATTAGCGTTGAAGGAAGATAAAGCAAAAGCATGAAAATTGCTCTGGTCCTTAGGGATGACTCCGTGTATCTACTTCCTTAATGAACAATTATTTCTTACACATACACAATTTACCGCAAAGACTTGTATTGAGCATGTAAAATTACCATCTAAGGATAAATAAAATAAATGTTACTACATGATATGTATATTGTTGTTATCTCCTAGAATTGTCCTTGCTATGTTGAATAAGGAAAACTTATCAATCATGTGGAGGTCACATGGTTGCTCTTATTTTAAATACAAAATACCAGAAAACACCTTATAAAACAGTAAAAAATGTTAATGTTTTTGGATCCACTTTTTATTATATGTTTCTTGCATGCCATATTTGAAAAATAAAACTTTTTAAAATTGGCCCAAAAGCAACAAAACCTAAACCAAGCAGTAACAGTAGGATTATAAAAAAAGAAAAAAAGAAAGTAAAGTTCCTTATAAACTTGTTTCTTCATACTCCCCAACAGGGACATTATAGTGTCGATCATCTTCTGTTATAAGAGTCACACTAGGCCAGTCAGGCTTGTCATTGGGATACTGCGTGATAAATTCATCAGTTGCAAATTTGTAAAGTCTATACACTTTGATGGTGAGCTGCAAAGTATATCCAAGTAGAAACATTTCCACCTATTAAAATAACGATAATAAAATATGGTTAAAAAAATAATAAAATGTTTTAAAAAATATATACTTATGCAGTAGTCCTTCCTTTTTTAACCCTAGAAGGCTACAACTATTTTAGTTTTGCTATACTTATATTAAGGTGACATCTTTAGAAATATCTCACACTTCACCTAGGGAAATACATATTTTTCCGTTTACAGCCAAAGTTAAGCTATTTCAAACGCATAAAAACCTAACATGGAAGTAAGGCAAAGTGCTATCAAAGCCAATCAGCAGCCCAATTATCTACTAGAGAGAATGCCAAGAACACACGGGATGTGGTTTGGCAGTCTACACCCACTTTAACAATCTTGTATCTCATATGCAGAGTTATTCTGTGCAACATTTCAGCGGGACATACTTCAAACTGCTTCTGAAAGTCTGTTGCAAGCACTTGGCCTCGATGTAACCCCCGCATGCACAGGGCTTGGAAGCATACATTTCACAGGCTCCTTTGTGCACTAGTCACTATGACAGTTTGTGATCTACAGGCAAGAGCTGGAATGACTGAGGCATGCCTGACACAAGCTTTGATGCACAACAAAAAACACTTTCTAATGATGTTTTGTTATAATGTAGCATATTGTGTATATATTGCTTGTATAATTTAATGTATACACCAGAAACCTAGTGTAAAGCATTGTATATAACATTGCATCTAAAACTAAAGCATTAAAATGAAACCACATAAGACATGTTGCCTTGCCTGACACACATCACTACTGTTTTAAAGCCATGGCACCCTAACACATTTTGAATGTTCAGGATGCTTTCTCAAACAGACATTATATTTATGCGATTTTACCTGCTCAAGCCCTCCAGTATGTCCCACTTGATTCAAGTGATTCTTCATAAATTCACAAGGGTTGTTGGATGTATTTCGAGCAAACAGCAGCCAGGAAAACACCGGCACCTCTTTGCCCTCCTCATTGGCGTTGTATAAATCAATCGCCGTTTTCAACATTAAGAACTTGACCGCTTCATACAGGCAGTACTCCTCCTCCTCATTCCGAAAGATCTCATCGCAGGCAGCTTGCTTCTCCTTTGGAATCTTCATCGTGCTCAGTTCAGCCCACTGAATTAACAAAATCACAGGGTAAATCTACATAGTACAGCAAACGAGGCGTCTTTTCTGCTGCTTATTAGATGCTAGCCGTTATAGATCGCACCTTTACATTATAAAGAAATATATATTTGCAAAGGAACACATGGCCCAACTGAGAGTGTCCAAAAAAAGGTCACTGCCCCAGGAGAAAAATGCTTGTATAACACGCACACTGCCCTCACAATTATTTTAATCTAGATGAGTGAAAAACAAAGGCTTTACACATTTAGAGTACATGATAGGATTACAAGCCAACATATATATATGGCGTTAAATCTTTGAGTACTTAGAGTGGAGACGTTCTTTGCAGCGGGAGCCAAGTTAATTTTTGCTAAGATTACATTTAGGTGACAATCTCAGAGACAGCTTGAGCTTTAACAAAGAAAAGTATACTTTTTTTCTCAGGGCAAAATAAGATAGGCGCATATACCTAGTTTAGTGCAAACATTTTTTAAACAAAACAATATAAAGCATACATACGAAAGGGTTAAATCCCACAATTAAGCTTAACAAACTATGTAGTAAATACACACGCCAACAAGTAGAGCACCATTTATTGGGATACTGTGGTCCAAAAAAAGCTTATCAGCCCATTTGCTCGATTTAAAAATATAAACAAACTAGGTAGCAAATACACCTGTGCAAACAGAGAACTCCCATCTCTCATCTGTATGCTGGCTGAGCTTGATGGGAGCTGCGGTTAAAAAAAAAAAAAGCTCACCACCTCATTTAGTTTTAATTTCAAAATACAAAAAGAAAGATTTAAATACATTTATGCTGGGTGAGATGTGGTGGCTCTCCAGCAGGCTCTACAAAACTATAGGATTGATCTCTAGAATATTCCTTCACTGATTAAGTTATTTACTACTCAGGGCTTCCTGAGCCCTTCCTGTGGAATAACCTTAAAAGTCTTATTCGTCATAATCCACAGTAAAGTCTGAACATTCAATACTACAGCTTCTAACAGACTTTCACTTTAATAAATAAGGCAATTTCTCTGTCAATTCATACAGAAATCTGATTTATCGTGACTTATTGCTCAGTAAAACCAAGACACAGAAGATGTGTGTAACTAACCTTCTTCTTGAGTAACTCTAAGTACTGTTTTATTCGAACGAAGACCTTCTTGCTCTCATGTTTGTGCCAGAACCTCCACTGTTTTATCCAGTCATAGTTCTTAATAAGTTTTTCAGGCAACTGCAATGGAAACAAAATGCAATTTGAAATAATATTTTCTGCTTACTGAGGAACCTCTTAAGATAAATGTGTGTGTGTGTATAGTATCTTATATATATATATATATATATATATATATATATATATATATATATATATATATATATATTACACACACACACACAGATTTAACTAAATTTTTTCACAACAGGCTAAGTTAGTGGTAAAATCTACTCTCTGTCCATCCATGACATAAACCATAATTCATGACATCATGACATTCAGCCTTGAATATCATGATTTTGATTAAGAAGGGCACTTGGACAAGTGCAGATAAAAGCAGAGTACTGGCCTTGTAGAGGACTGCATTGGGATGCGGGTCCCGCCAAAAAGCTTGCGTGCGCGGGTGGTCTTGCTAGTGTTGCGGGTCCCGGTAATCCTGCGCAGTCCCTCACATCGTCTCTTCTCTTGCCCCACCCAGGAACACAGCGGATTCACGTGATTTTACGTCACTTCTCGTGACTCCGCTGTGTTCCTGGGCGGAACAAGAGTGAAGGTGTCATTTGCTAACTGTAGCTATCATAGCTGTTAATCTCCATCTTTCCCTTCATTTCTCTAAGGTGGGGAGGAAAGGTTATATTTTATATTTTTGGGGGATTGGGATGGTGGTTAGGGGTTATAAAATGTTTCCAAAACACTTGAATGGTAGATAGATCAATAGACATTTATCTAACTATAAAGTGCCTTGTTTGAGAAGACAACACACACTAGAGCAGTTATGAACATGGAGCTCACTTATATAGTTAATGATATGCCTCTGTGTGTGGTCGCTACGTGTAATGCAAATTAAGTCACCGCATCATTTATACAAATTAAAGCACAAACTTTGCTCTACAGAAAAGAAAACTGCAAATATACACAAAAAAATTAAAATGAATGTGGGCTAAATTCTTAGAATTATTGGACTAAAAGAACAAAGGAAACAATTGGTTCCAGTACATTCTATTCTAGTCAGGCAGAAAGATGCCAACTGTAAAAGGGCAAAGAGAATTAAAGAACAAGTGGAAAGAAAACATACTATCTGCAATTGTAAATATTTCGATTAACTAAAATGAATACATCTCAGCGAGTGATTCTCAAAACCTCAGTGTTTTAACACCTTCATGGAGCCTTAGAACTCTTAAAACTGTCAACTACTTCTTGGTGGCTGTAAGACAATGAGAACAGACGGGCAGTATGTAGCACTAAGGATGGCAGAAAGGCAACTAGCTAGGCGACAATAGGCTTTTCTGTAAATATCGCATTGGAATTCTTGTGCCAAATGTACACATCCCTAAAATATAAAAAAAACTTTGCTGAGCAACCACAGATAAAACGGACAATGCTGAATGCCGAACGATAAATTTAAAAGGTCAGTAATGCTTTAATATAACCTCATTTAATAAAGACATGTGACAGATGTTCAGAGGTTATGTGAAATGTATAGGACTTGACTGCTCTGCTATTATACTTACAATTTTTTTTTTTTTAATTATTTTTTTTTTTACTTAACTTTATATTTCACGTGCCCACTTGCCTACCCCCTGGTGCTCCTCAATTTTCGCAACTTGAAGACCTCCTACAGCTCGGAATTAAGTGATTATGTTGTACGCAACATAGAATGTAATATAATTGCATAAATATGAAAGATGCAGATGGCATCAAACATCCCAAACAGAAGCCACGTATTGGTAGAAAGGTGGCAAAACACGGTCTTATTTTCAGCAATATGTGAATTCACGCATGGGGCATCTGACATCAGTGGAGGATAGCAGCCCCCTCTTTGGTCTGACTGGCTTGGCCAGGAAACAGGAAGCAAAGACATTGGCAACTTCACACCTACCTACAAAGCACGCACAGCTAGGTACTGCTACTGACTTCAGAACTATACCAATAAAAAAAAAAAAAAAAACCTATGGAAGCCCCTACTTTAATCGGGGTTATTGACCAGAAAACCAAAATAATTCATTTTCACACAACTCCATGTTGCTGAAAAATCTTAGACACTTGTGACTAAAAAACTTTGCATACATCAAGCTAACCATTTCTGCTCACATATTCCGTATCATGATGAATTTGAAAATGAACAGACACTATGTGTGAGAGGGCTGTGTTAACCATTGAATGCAAAAGTTTTAGGTTTGTTTTTAGGCATACAATACAGATCACATGTGAGGTGACTAAGTACATACATTGGATAGCTCTTCGTCATCAAGGAACAGTGGCAGCTTCGACGTCTGGCTTAGTGCTTGGAATAGCGTGGCTCTTAAGGCACAGTAATTGTCACCACGAACTCGTCTGACCGATGTAAAGTGGTGAGAAACTTCTTCATAGCCCTAGCAACAAAAAGAATATGTCAAATATCCTAAAGCATTAACAATATGATTTCTGACCAATAACTGTGCCTTTATTTGCATGCATTGCTATTTTCATACAGTACCTCCTTCATGATTTTTGCTACAGCTGTTTTGCCTCTCCATTCCCTTTGACAGTATTCCACAATATCCATTTCTGGTCCCACTCCTAACTTATGATCTGTAACATAAAAAAGTTAAAGTCAATTTCAAATGTTAATGATTTCAGGTGCAAACCCAAGAAGGTGCAGCCAATTTTTTTTTTTTTTTATTTTTTTTTAAAGAGACTCCAGCCATATGCACTTTAATGTATGTGATGGGTGCATTGTGCATGCAGGATTCTCCAAAATCTCCACAAAAGCATTTGTGCCTTTCGCAGCAAACAGCTAAATATGCCCTACAGGAGATGATTTGGCTGAACGCTTAATATTTTAGTTTTTGCTTTGGAAGAATGAACTTCTAATGTAGGGGTGTCCATAAAATTAGGTTGTCCCTTTCAAACTCAAAATCAGCAAGGGATTGCGGTCTAACATGAGATGCGCAGAACTTCAAGGGCATCAACTAAGGCATTATGTACATGAGGCTCATAAAGATAACAGATTAAAAGTTTTACACAGCTTCCTAAGTTTTCTGTGGATTTTTTTCTTTAAATGAATGGATGAATATTTTAGTTCACCACTATCACAACTAATCCTGTGTTGAGTCAGATCTCAATAAAAAAAAAGGTGCAAACTATTCAAAACCTACAGTGGCAACCTCAGTTTAGAGGATTTGTCTGAGCACTTAATTACTATTGCAAACTATTCGAGAATGGTGGTTATGTATAAAATGTTCTTCGGGTACAGCATTTAGAGATCTTATCCCATAGAGACCATTGAAATGTTATCATTAACTACATCACCACATAGGTTGCTGTGCTGATTACATCATGGTTTTAAACCAAGTAATGATGCCTTTGACTGTATGTTACAAATCTTAGCACATTAGTTATTGCATACAGCATTTTTTACCATTTGAATCCTCTTCACTAATGCGGCACTCATTTTTCTTTTTTTCTTTTTGAATTTCTTCTCCATCTCGATAAATATCTTCTTCGCTGTATGTCAAAATAAGAATACAATTAAATGATCAGCATTCCATTCAACATGAACATTTATAGTCCTTCATCTGAGAATTACCAAAAGCCATTTAAAAGAAACACACCCATAGCTCAGGTATACAGAAGGCTAATATGTTTCTCCTTCAAATGTAAAAGATGTAATAAGTCCCCTCAAACTCAAATAAATAAAACAGTCTCTTATAGCAAAAGATCATTTTCAATTATGCAACTCGATTATGGGACTCAAAAGAATCGTAACGTAAAAAAGGACCTGTATGTGATTATTAAGCATCTTTCAACATTTTGGAAAAAAAAATGAAAGTGACTTCTGCAACTATTAAACAATAAGGATTTATTTTTTTTTAAACATTCCAATAAGGTGGTCGGGACTGTCAAGTAATAAAAAGGAACCCCGACATCCCATTCCCTTTCTTACTCAACAGTGGCGGACATAGTCAAGTGGTAAGTTAGGTGATTATTTCCTCTAAAACCAGATCATTATTACTTCTACTCACATGTCCGGACGCAGGTACTTTATTTCCCCTGTCCCCACGTTTTCCTCATCTTCTATTACAACAGATGTTAGCTTCGGAGTATTGGAACTGCAGGTTACACTTAAAAAAGAATCAGATTGATTTTCTTTTTGCTCTCTCTCATAATCATCTGGTACGTGGGCCATTTCATGTTCCCTTGCTCTGTCATCTGTCAGATCTGTACCCTTTCTTGGAGGCTGCAGGGACAGCTTGCCTGAAGCTTTGATATCCTGTTTTGAATTAGCTACAGTGGAACCTCTAAAGAGAACAAAAATACTTATTACAAGTTAGGCTACAGACATTTTATTGTACATAGAGATGGGGTTAATTATCCGGTTAGTATAACGCTTAATAATACATATAAATCACATAATTATTAATATCTTGTTCAGCAGTGTGTGTTCAGCTAAACTACATCACAATACATGTGTTGTACTATTTTCTTAGAGTTGCTTACAAGTGAGTGGTGGGAGGTAGTGTTGGGAATAAAATAAACAGACCTCTTGGTCGCATTTTGATGACCACATACGCTTGTTTATAATTACGAACCCACTTTGGGCCCGTTGTACACAGTGGATAATATACTAGTCCTTAATATTATCAGATCACACAGCCGCCTCCCGTTTATTTTATTTTCTGCGCCTGCAGCGTTTCGGAAGCCCCAGAGGCGCTGTCAATAACGCGCCTGCATACCATTCATAAAGCTAAACTCTTCTCTCCTTAGTGTTTCAGCGGCCAGCTGCGACCTTCTTCCGGCCATCCGACGTGGTTCCTTCCGGTATCCGGCGACTCGACGTCCGGTAGATGAAGATAGCTGCGAGTCTGCGCTTTAAGCTACCGGAAGTAGTGTTCTCTGTCGCTGTTACAGTGGGCGCGTATTAGCGTCTCGTCCTTACCACCTTGCTCTTCGTTCCCATATATATTTGGTTACGTTAATGAAGTGTAGACACAGACAGGAATATTATACTGACTGTTTAACGCAGATGGCTTGCTTAGCTTTTATTATCTACTACTAGATATCGTGCTAAAAAAATAGAATACGTTATTTAAAAAAAACTGCAACTATAAAAGACAAATAGTGCAGGAATTTGCAATTCTAAGACCAGCTGAAATCCAAACAAAACTGAAAAAAATTGCACAGTCCAAAGGAGTCATAAAATGTATAATGCAATCATATAAAACCGATTTGTTGTTAGGGGTTTTGATTGTTATTGGATTTTTAGACAAACTGTTTTCATCATGCCTATGGAAAGTGGAGACTAAATTAACGAGGCATAAAAAAATAATTTATTTCCTGATAAAGTAGACAGCCACCGGTAGTGAGTGTAGCTAAACAAGCACTCCTTTATTAGGGACCCTCTGTTTTATGTGTGCATTTGTTTTGTGCCAATCCTGGGACCGCTTTTCCCCAGCTGGGCACCGGCTCTTCCACCCCTATCGTGACATTTTTTTAATAACAAATAATATAAAATATAGTATACACTGTATGATAATATCCACTTTGAGGCATCCGTTACAAACCATTAAGGTCCCGATGTCCATAGTGTCACTGGAGGGTCTTGCACTGTATCCTACAGATGTTTTAATCACACGTATAATCGAATAAGGCATTCAAGAAAAAGAAAAGTCCTTACTCTAGAGTTCTGGAGTCTTCGAGTAACTCAGGGTTAATGCTGTGTTCGGAGAGGCTTTTTCGGAGTGCATTTCCATCACTCGCTGTTGATTTTTCTCCAGTCCTTTTTTGAAGATGGTGAATTGCATGGGTGGGGTTTGTGGCACATAAGGGATTAGTGTTCATGGAAGATTGTGCTGGAAAGTCTTTAGTCAGATGTCTATAATAAGTGAAAATTATAATTAAAAAAGGCCGTTAGATGGGTGTAATTGTATGTTATGAATGTCAAATTGGTCTGCATTTTCTGCCAATTTTGGCATTCATTCTGGGGTTTCTCGGGCCTCCCACAAGCCAGCAATGCTGGGCAGCAGATGCATTTAATGGGACTCATCTCCTACAAGGCTTGATTGAGTTTATTCATAGACTAGATATGTATATCATATGCAAGGCATGCGCCACTATGTGTATGCAGGCATATAATTTGTACTATCAACATCTTTCAAAACACTCATGTATTTGTAGGTACTCCACTGTGTTGCAACATAGTACCAACATCCATTTACACATTAATCTGTAGCATATTATAAAGTCAAGAAAGCAGTAAAAAAAAAAAAAAAAAAAAAAAGCAAAAGCAATGTGGTATGGCAGGAGTGACATCTTTAACAAAGTGCAAGAGGGGAGTGAATCTCAATGGATGAGAAATGTTAAAACCAGGTGGTCAAAAACTCTAGTCTAAAACTAGAGGGTCAAAGGTATAGATGCATTATATGGAAGTTTTGAGAGGGTGGTAGGTAAATGGAACCGTCTCCAGATCAGATCAGATCAGTTATAGAGGCTTATACTGCGGAGATATTTAAAGACACGTTATAGGCAAAAAGTGATCCTGAATCTAAGCCAAGCTCAAGGACTGATTAAGACCTGAGTCTTACTTAAAGCAAAATGAGCAGACTAGATGGGCCGAATAATTCTTATCTGCTGTCAAATTCTATGTTTCTAATAGCTAGAACATGGAAAAAGAGAGCAACTGAATAGATATGTTTCTCACAAATCCCTCTATGCACCTGCATATAACCTGTAGCTTTCAGTTACATCTGAGGTGCGTAGTAAAGGCAAGCAGCACCCCCCTACACATACACACCACTACTAATCCTTTCTTCCCTTAACATAGTTGCTGTCTCTGCAATACTGAGGGTCTGATACAAGAGCTTTCTTTATTTAGTATTACATTTATATATGCTGTGTTACACTTTTGGTAAATCTACTCAGTTTGCTTTTGAAAATTCACTACTTGTTCAGCTTCTATTACTAATATATTACTATTAAAATATAGGATCAAAGAACATATCCTCCCACGCCCGCCTACAGGACTTTACTTGCGCAGCACCAGCCCTCTGGAACTCTCTTCCCCGTACTGTCCGACTCTCACCAACTCTACCCTCCTTCAAACGCTCCCTAAAAACTTTTCTCTTCAGGGAAGCCTACCACTGACATAAAACATCAAAACTTCCCTCTAACCCACTTACAACCCTTACATTAACATCATTCACTACCACACAGTCCTCACCTCCTGTTTATCACCCTTATCCACCTAGATTGTAAGTTCCTGCGGGAACAGGGCCCTTCATTCCTCTTGTATCTGTATGTCAATTGCTGTATTGTACTTGTCGCTATCTGGAAAATGTTCATCTTGTACAGCGCTGCGGAATCTGTCGGCACTTTATAAATAAAGTATAATAATAATAATATATCAAAAGGCTATGTTTTTCTATAATATAAGGGAAGTTATGGAATTTCCCCCTGATGTCTGGGGAAAGAGTTCAGGTGAATAGTGAAAGAATTTGAGCGAACAATGAAAGGTCCCTGCCGTTTACTGTTTTAAGTCTACCACTTTACATTGCTCTGTGTCTATAACCCTTACAGTCATGTGTGACAAATAATCTATAAACTGGTGCATTTACTGGTATGAGGGAAAATTTGGAGAAGATTAATATCATACAATTTAATTCCTTCGTGTCATAACTATTTTTTGTTTCACTTTTGCTCCCTTTGTAGTAGTGCAAAATAAGTATTACCTGTTTCTACAGCTGAAATGCTTACACTATTTGCTAAAACTATTTAGAATGAAAATGTTATATAGATGGATAAGTATCTAAAAACTAGTATGTCTTAACAGAATGAAACAAACAAAAAATCACTTTTTGAGATTGAAGTTGATAATGAGCATAATGTAATAGAATTACAAAGTTTGACATTATCGGTAACACTTACTGTTTGTCTATAACATTGTCATCCTCCTGTTCATCATCTCTAGAGTAAAAGGACTGGCTTCTATTATACAACGAACGCTCTGTAGCACAATTGAGAATTTCAGGTTCCAGTTGTTGTGAGCTTTCATGAAGAATCTCCACTTCTTCTTTCACTGGTGTTTCTATATCTTGCTTGTTGAAGCTGCAATTGAAACAAAAACAAAATGTTAGTACAGCAAATCATTTTCAGTTAACTTTTAGACTGAAAGCTACACTTCTGCAATTCTCACATATACATTATTAACCATTTATGTTTCTCAGGAATAAATATAAAGATTTACTTTACTGCAGAGGGTGTGGAGCAGCCTTCCAGCAGGATAAGCTTTTAGGTCCACCCCTGTAATTTAGGGGTGTACTCACTTTTGTTGCTAAGGTTTCGACATTAATGGCTGTGTGTTGAGTTATATTGAGGGGACAGCAAATTTACACTGTTATACAGGCTATACATTCACTACTTTACATTGTAGCAGAGTGCCATTTCTTCAGTGTTGTCACATGAAAAGATATATTTACAAAAATGTGAGGGGTGTACTCTTGTGAGATACTGTGTGTGTGTGTGTGTGTGTGTGTGTATATATATATATATATATATATATATATATATCACACAGTATTCATATATATTGTATACGTAAGAGGGAATGTGAATGTCTGAGGCCGTGTATATCGGCTTGTTTACATACATTTTAGTCTGTAATTTCCCCATTCAAACCACACCAAAATGTCTGAGTTTAAAAAAGCAAAAAAAACTTGTATGGCCTACCTATAAACCAAAGCAATGCAAAGTAAATGAATATGTACAGTGGCATATTCTTACCTTACCATGTTTAAGATGGCAGGTCAAGGTGGGCAGTAGCCTCTTATTATGCTGCATAATAGGGAGCCATCTCACCCAATTGGACAATTGAGCTCTCTGTAACACTAGTCAATGGGCTGGTTAGAAAAGAGAGATCACTGATCTCCCCAACCACCCAATTAACACTAGTGAGGGTTGTGCAGAAAAAAAAACTTGCGGGTGGTCTTGCTGGTGCTGCGGGCGGTCAGGCTCTGTACCTGCGGCTCCCGGTAATTCCGCGCAGTCCCGCAAGGCTGCCTTCTCGCTGCTCCCTTACAGTGTCTCCTCTCTTGCTCTGCCCAGGAACAAAACGGAGTCACGTGATGTGAGGGAGCAGCGAGAGGGCAGCCTTGCGGGACTGGGCGGGAACTCTGTAGTTCAGGTAAGCAGGTGAGCGTGATTGGCCAGAAATGTGGCGGGAGCGGGCAGGATTGGCCACGAATGTGGCGGGAGCGGAACACCCACATTGCGGGAGCGGGCTAAAAATCAGCGGGAGCGGGATTAAAAAAGCCGTCCCGCGCAGGGCTCTAGTGCAGAGGGGGCACAGTCCTCCATAGTCACTTTTAGTGCATGCTTTCTTTAAAAGTGGATCGCCGTGATATCTCATCATATCCTGAAGAACACTAGATAGCACAGCGGGTCGGAGTGGGCAGCACGTGGCTGCTGAGTATGTATATTAGGGTAGTTTTCTTTATCTGCAATGGCTGTACCTGAAATCTTCAATGTGTTTTAGTTTTTTACATTACAATTTAATCATATATCTTGTAGGTACACTAAATAAGAAACAGCAAATATTAACAAAGACACTAGAACGTTGCTTTTGATATAAGGTAACTATACATAGCAAACTTGATCCATGCACTCCAGGCGATAGAGGAAAAAAATCTCAATTGCAGTCACAGCAAGTTAATTCAACAAACAAGGAATGAGCACTGAGAGGACTTGAAAATATGAAAAGTAATTATTATTAAAAAAATCTACATTTCAGTCCCTCACAGTGGATTTTTATCATCTTGATAAAAGTCCCACGTGAGTGGCAGAAATGTCTATTTTATGATAATAAATTACTCATTTTTATTATTTTCACATTCCCTGAGTGCTCTTTTTTCCGCTTGACAGACATATTTGTGATTATTGCTGTTTTGTTTTATATTTCTCCATCAATACATATTGCTGCCTGTAGATACCAAGTTCAGTAAAAGAGTGGTCTGTGTAACCGATATGAGTATTTAACTAAAACATGGTGGCACAGTAACACATTTTGTAATAGAAACACACCACTGATATCAGAAACAGTACCTTGAAAATTCGGTGTCCTCAGAATGACATCCTTGCCTTCTCAAGAAGGAATCATGCGTTGTCCATTCATCTGCTGTACACTTTTTTTTAGAGCAGCAGGAAAATATAGGAGTGAATCTTGAACCTTTCCTAGATGTCTTCTTCCAGCACCAAAAGCAATGACAGCAGCAGATAGACCACAAGCAGGCCATTATAACTTCTCACATGTCCATTGAGCTTTACACTGGTGTTTAAACAAAATCTTAATTCCCATGTCAGTTACTCAATATCTTCTGTCCTTTAAAATTATTTAGTACAGATCTACAAAAGGAAATATAGCACCATAGTCAGAAACTAAATATGTACAGTTCTTAATCCATCACAGATAGGGCTAGATGTCCAGCTGTTTTACTAAACATAAACATACATTGTGGATATTTGCATCAAAGGAGACCATAAACAAATACCATAAAAGAAAAAAATGTTAAACCAACAGATTCCATATAATCACTGAGGTAGATAGCAATATTTTTTGGTATCTCAAACAGTTAATATGAGAAAGCGTCTGGGTATTTTAGAATGAAATACTGCAAATTTGTTATTTAACCATACACTGTAGTACAAGCTGAACAAGGTGGGATGTACAAAGCCTATTTAGAGTCCCCAATACAGCCTACATGTTAAATAAAGGAGGGTCACAATAGTAATGTTCATTAAAATGTAAAAGAGAAGGAATATATTTGTGCAAAACTTTAATACAACTACAGAAATAGTTTTAATTATCCCCTAGGCTCAACAGTAAAAGATAAAGTGTAACAGGTGCACATGCATATATGGACATGCCAGCTTAGCATAACTTCTGCATTACAAAGATTCTATATCGGAGTATATTACAATGCAACATAATAAAATGCTTGTGCACATCACATCTTATAACAAACAAATGTTATCTTTTTAACATTATCAAGAAACACATGGTAGACGTAGCAAAAATTTAGCTAGGGAATATAACGAGGGTTCATTTTAATAGTTGTACAGCTCTTAATCATTTGGGTATTGGAGGTCGCGGAGATTATGTTTATTTAGATTATTATGTAGAGCCAACAATTTACGCGTGATTTCTTACAGTACATACATTCAAAGGGTATGACAACAGCTAGAAATGACAGATGAACCGATATATAAGGTAAGGAGGGCCCTGGTCACAATCTAGAGAAGGTTGGGAGCTTCAGTTATTGAAGAATAAGCCATCACTTTTTTCATTATTTATTATAACTGATTAAAGCAATACATTCAGCGGAAAAAGGAAAATATGTTGCAGATGTTATAAAATACAGTACATAACACAAAAAGTAGCTAAATGTTGCTGCATAGGTATAACAGCCATATAAACAATCCTAGTAGCTCTGTTTGTACCAGTGTGCTATGGTAACATTTTTCTTCACAGTCAAATTCATTTCTTATTTCTGATAATGTATTATTGTTTAATAATAGTCTTACTTCTTTTTGTTTGCCACACTAGACATTTATAAATTAGAAAATGTGAGACTGCAATGGTATATTCTTCATCAATAGAAACTGACAGATTTCTGTTTATGCTAATATACCGTGTACTGATTTCACTGCAATCTTCCCTGTTGATCCAGCATTACTGTTGTGTGCTAGTTTAATTATGTCAAATTAATTGAAGACCACTTCTAATGCAAACAGCTTCTTAAACAGATCCCACGTTATTTGAATTGGCATGGTGATATTTAAGTTTGCTTTATTATGCCTTTTAGATATGATTGCACTTGTTAACTGAAATAAATATCAATAATATCTGTATTTATAGAAAAATAGTTTTGGTCAAGAGCAGGTATTTACTTGATTGTCTGTTTTCAACCTAAATGATTGTCACAATTTAAGTAACCTCCCATTTCCTTAAGAAGTCGGTAAAACGTGCGCAGAAGGTGCCATTCATGTGCTGTAAGTAAGTATGAGGTTTGCCCTTCTTCACTCTACCACTTATGAGTTTAAAAGTCTTTTAATCACACTTGTTAAGTTGAACACCAAATCATGCTCTTGGGCTGCTTGAAATCAATATCTATGGGAACCCCAGATCCTGGGTCAAAGATTTTCTTATTTTTCCAGCATTCAGTTGTTCATCTCAATAGGACTGATCCTATATAATATACCTAACATGCTTGTTTGTGCATGTATATTGCCTAGTGTGGGCAACCTTTAGTGACATGTTGAATGATTCAGAATGTATAACTCATTCAAGCCAAAACATGACAAACATAGCACTTTACCTTTATTTTCCGTGAGGTCTATCTCTTCCTGCTCATTCTGTAAGCAGATTTTGCTTAGTGTAACACTTGTCGATGATAAGCAGTTGAGCATACATGTCCAGTGTGATTCCACTGTACTAACCCTTATCCGGAACAATATGCATCTCATTTGCCAAGAAATATTTGTTTCCCTTGGACAATTGGCAAATCCCTTTTAAGTGGTAAGCAGGAAGGGAAAATCCCTCTCCTATTTTTACACATGGAAACCGAAGGGACAATATGTATGTTGGCATTTGCTTCAGTTTAGCAACAGTGCTTTTCTAAAGGGCAGTATTGACCAGTATTCTATTAGGATGGCTGACATTTCCTATGAAATATACTGTATGATACAATACAAACCAACATCAAATTTACATGTGGTGTGCTGGTCATTGGAAAAAAAATATGGTGATTACTCTTGGTGCATCTTTTACGTTATAACCTCTTTATTTTAGGGTTGTACTAAGCAATTTACAATGTTAAATATCCTGATACTACTTCGAGGGCAGTTGTCTGGTTCACTGATTTGCATCAGGCACATAACACAAAATATCCAGCTTAGAACAGACCATAGCAATTTATAGAATTAACCCCCAAGAGATAATTATATGATTTCACCAAAATTAAAACTTTGATTTTACCCATGTTTTAATAGAAGCTGACACGCCTCATCAGACGTTACAATAATCTATCTGGATAAATTACAAGATTCATTAAAGAAACAAAAGACAGACCTAAGCATACTGACTAAAATATCCATCTATTAATAAACATAAAGAGCTTGTAAACCTTCTCTGATAGGAGCCAGTTATTTTTCTAACCCTGTTAGAATTTTCATAAAATAATTTATGTCTACTGTGATACAACTAGTTTTCTGAAGCTGTCTGACTGACAGCTGATGGACTAAAGATGCTTGCTGATATCATGATGTCAGCACATCTCATCACTTTTAAGCTGTCCCAGCTCTGACCTAGGGCAGCGGCTCCAGCTCCGACCTAAGGCAGCAACCCTAGCTCCAACCAAGGGCAGTGGCCCCAGCCGCCCCTCCGTAATCAGTGCCTTTAAAATGTCTTGTCCAGATGGAGACAAATTGTCTTTGTAAGTGATTAACATGTATCAATTACGATTTTAGTTGTTTCATATTAAATGTCATGTTTTAACAGGGCTTTATACAGACCACACAAGCATACGTTTAATTGGTGGGAAAAAAGAAAAAAACCTCACATCACATACTTACCATATTATTTTGGGAAGTATATAGCTTCTCGGACCTTACTTTCAACTATTAATTTGAAAATCCCCACAGATTAACACAATGTGCTGGACCTGCGACAGCTGTCATCTGCTTTATATAGAATGTTTAAAGGGACACGGAGTTTAAATGCTGAAGACACGTGTAGATCAGCAAGATGTTGGAAGCTGAATATGACACATGGAAAAATATTAACCCCAAAGGAGAACAGTGTCTGTTTATTTTGCACATTCATTTTTTCCTTCATCTATTTTGTATGAGCTGAAAAAAGGAACAGTGGCATTCACCGTTTTTTCCACAACAAAATTATTGGCTTCTATTTGTTTGTGAAGCAGAGATGTACATGTACTTTGACGATTAAGTTGTCCAGTTAAAAACCTTAAAATTAGCTGTGTTTTCATAATGAAACCAATAATATTCTACATCAGTGTTAAATCTGAAATATGATTCTCATGTACACCAGACGATTGAATGCCATACAACCTTGGCACTTGATTAGTGGTCCTTTGGGATTAGTGGTACATTGGCAAGTGTACTGAAAAGTAGGATTTATGGTCTTCATTATAAAAGCTGCAAAAATATTGGATTTTTAACCATTGGGCAAGAGTTGCTGTAGTAGGAAAGGTTGCCATATCTGTGTTACGGTGTGCATTATTGATACTACCATCACTCTACTACCGTTATAAATGATGTGTTGCTTTTTATGGAACCTGTTCATGTCTCACTAAAATTTAGGAAAACCTGGAGCTATGGTACAACCAGTAAGCTTAAGGAAACTACCTTTTGTTGCTGGAAGCTCACCGCTTTATAAAGTATTGTACTTACAGCAAATGTACACTGGAGAGTTCTGAAATAAAGGTATAGCAGAAGGAGGACCCTTTTTGTAGGCCTGCAAAAAAGTACAGGGTCTGAGATTAAAGAGGGACAGATATGACACAAAATCAAGGCAAGGTACCAAACCTTTGCATATACAGTGTTAAGAAAAAGTAAGAGAACCCTTTGGAATTTTGTTGTTCAATGAAAGCTAATTGAAGACATGATTCAGAAAACCTCAAGTCCCAGTCAATCAAATAGGTGTGTTTTGGCCGTGTTTTGAGATAAAATAAACCCAAACATTTTGAGTTTAGTATTCTCAAGACGCAAATTGCAGAAGACCTACAGTCAAGAATTGTTGATTTGCACAAAGCTGGAAAGTGTTTCAAAGCTAAACACAATTATCACCCACTAAAATCCCATTAAATCCCTAACCTATGTCAGTGGAGCACAACCCAAAGCAGATACCTCTAACCGGCAGGGCTCCATTAACTTGCCAGCAGTGTCTAACCTGCTTGAACTGCAGTTCTCTCCTTGTCTCTTCCTAATGTCTCATATCTCCTGAGGTATAATGTGACTCCTGTTAATGCTCTGCTTTTACTTCCGGGGCAGGTTTGTTTCTGTACAATTAATCTAGGGTACTGAAGGTGTTGTTTCTGTCCTGCATAGAAAGAGCGCTCTCTATCTGTTCAACGCGGAAGTGGTACACTTTTCTGTAAGGGTGGTAGACAAGTGGAACAGTCCCTAAACAAATGTGGTAGAGGTTAACAATGTAAGGGAATTTAAACATGCATGGAATAGGCATATGGCTAACCGTAATCAAGGACCAAGGGCTATTTAAGGTTTCAGTCTTTAGAGCAGCTCATAATAAATGGGGAAATAACTATTCCATTCATCTAAATTCTATGTTTCTGAGGTAGCTGCCCTGGTTAATTGGAAGTACCAAAGTAGAGTAAATGTTGAATTAGACTTTTATCAGTATCCTTTAAAGGCATACACACACTCTCTCAAATCACCTGGTTGAGAAGTACCCGAGATAAACACATGCTTGTACATTTGCATTAAACTAAAAGAAATGAAGGCATCAAATTACCGGGATTTTCCATAAAGCTGCCCAGGGCCGTTTAACAGAATAACCTGTTTTTTTGGTCTTTATTCTTGGACCGAATAACAGCCCAGGGCTGTAAGGTAGTGACTTACCAATGATTTTAAAATGCTAAGCCATAACAAGTAAAACGAGGATGCTTTATTTTCTTGCGGTAAGTAAATGATTTATTAGCTCATGTAGATTTTTATTTTTTTTAAATGTCAAAAAAGTAGTGGTAGTTTAATCTGACATTTCATAATGTTTAATATACCCAGATGCGGGTCTCGTCATTACTTTTGAACAATATATAGTATGTGCAGTATAGCTTCATCTGTACAGGCACCGGTAGAAATTTCACTTTCTACATCGTTATCATCATCTTTGTCTGTACTTTCATTTGTTTTAGAGCCAGACCAAACCTCAACTAAGCTTGTATTCAACAGTTCGTCTGCCCACAGGGTACTATTCCACAGAATTCAAAAGCACGACTTATGCTTTCTTTTTTGAGAGTGACTACAGCATGAGCGACAAAGTTCACTATGTGTTGGTAGGAAGGTTTTTTGCAATACCCTTTGTTTGTGTACTTCTTCTCGCCATTGGCAAACCAATTTTCCCATTGAGCTTTTTTGAATGAAGCATTGGTTGCTACATCTAATGGCTGCATATAGGATGTTGTTTTAGGACGGGAAAGTTTGACAACGGTTTTCCTATGCTGAAACGTCTCCAAAAACTCTGTCTTCTTATGTGCTGAACATTCATCAATGAACAAAGCAGATTTTTCTATATTGAATAATTGAGATGGTCGCTTGTCCAAACACATTTTGAATCCACAAAAGCATCAGTTCATATGTCATTGTCCCCTTATTAGATACCAGTAAATACATATTTTTTTTACCTTAACTTTTGGAACATTTTTTTAATCCTTTGAGGATTACAAGTTACAATACCTAATTTTCAGATTGTTAGTACCGCTGCAGCATGGCAAACATGCCTATTGGTGATGAGCCAGTACTGCATTTAAAGACATTTAATGTCTCTGAAATCCCTGCCATAGAGGAATGCATATTAAAGTACTCTGTGAGTTGGCTTATCACTGCAAAACTGTATAAATAAAAAAAAAATCTTTTCATAGTGTTATTACACGTTTGAACGATTTATTTTACTTGCCTGCTGGTTAAATGCACAGTAAATGGTTGACAGGTGTAAATATTCAACATGCTTGGACTGCAGCACAATTAATTTAATGGTAACTGGACAAAAAAAAGCACTAGGTGGCGGTATAGTTATACATATGAACAAATATTGCTTCATTTCTTCGAAAGGCTGATTATAGATTTTGAAGACAATGAGGTTTATTCGCTAAATGAGAAATTGCAGTTATGTTGCGGTTAGAATACACCAAAGTTATTACAGAAAGGCCAGTTTTTCAGTTTCAAGCTATTCAAAAGCTGAGAGTTTCACCAAGAGGTAGTGAAAGAGGTGGCAAATCCTTCTTAATAAGAGGCAAGCATATTGGATTTTGTGATCTTAATACTGTTCAACCTAACAATATTAGCTCAAACCTGATCTTAATGTTTTTAGCTGTCATCAATAATATATTGATAAAAACGGCTGGACAACCTCATCGTGGTGTATTTAGGTCTATGTTGAATACTAGTCATGAGAGATTTGTAATACCTGCATTTCTTTCTTTTTTTTTGTTTGACCACTAGAATTTTCTTCAGTATTTTGTTATCATATTTTGTTTTAGATATTGACCTTCTGTTAGAAGGTCAACCTGCCTCCTAAGTTTGTTGATGCCTTGCTGGTATGCCAGGCGGTTGCTTCTGATCTACATGCGGAATGTGGTGGTGTTGCAGCTTGGATATTGCATCTTAAATTCTATACAGGGATTGCGTCTTAGGCAATTGGTAGAGGAAGCAACAAGAAAGGAGGAAGTTCTAGATTTGAAATTTGCAAAAGGAGGTTCGATTTCAGATGCCACTGTAGGAGAGTATATGAGCTCTACTCAATCAGTGCGGTTTAAGGACAGAGGTTGTATTCCACCACGCTAAAACTAAGGCTTTAGACTTTAGGCTGATTTTCCTGAGAAGAAAAGATATGTAGGTGATTCTTTGATTGTCGAGACACCTTTAGATGGAGTTTAGGAGAAATTGAATTATTTAACAGGTGTCCTGCTAAGGAAACATTGCAGAACATTCCCTAAAACGCTTTAGTAAGACTAAAGGAAACCACTGTGGCTGTTCGCAAATGTGGCAAATATATATATTGAAGGAACTTTTAAACAAACACAAAATTAGGAGGATGGAAGCCAATATAAAGCTAAGCTTATGGGCAAAACCCATTATTAGATGTGAAAAAACAAACGGAGAAGAAAATTGTCTGGTTAACAAAAATAGGTGAGAAAACCATTTTTATATATGTATATAAGTGACAGAAGGAAACAAAAACCAGGAATAATTAAGCTAAAGACAAATAAAGGGCGTAATATAAATGACACAGATCCAGCTGACAAATAAATACTTCTGTTCCATTTTTACAGAGGAAGATAAAGTTGAGGGACCCCTGTTAGCAAACAGAAATAATGAGATGTGGAAAACAGGTATGTTTTCAGAGGAAAACATTCTACTTAAAATCAAATGGGCACAGGTCTCATGCTTGGCCACCAATGGGTGTGTTGAGCAAATTCTGTGGTTTGTTTGATACCCCCATCCCCAGCTAAGGGATGGTCATGTAGAGTGGAGAACAGCAGCCCTAGCGTTGGGGAGTACAAAAAGGAGATTAACCTTGTATAAGAGTCCATGTTCAGAGTTCGGGGGCCCGAACGTGTTCACGAATTTGGTCGAGGAGAGAGTCCTGTGTGGCTAGAAAATGACCAGGCTGGAGGGTGTTGTCTGTGTTCTGTCAAGGAGGATGATTAGACCAGGATGTCGTCTAGATAGATGACTATGAATCTTTTCAGCATGTCCCTGAACACGTCATTCAGGAAATGTTGAAAGGTGGCTGGGGAGTTGCATAATCTGAACGGCATCACTCTATACTGAAAGTGGCCATATTGAGTCCTGAACGCCGTCTTCCACTCATCACCTTCGCAAATTCGTACGAGGTTGTAGGGTCCCAGTAGGTCGAGTTTAGAGAAGAGGCGAGCCTCACGTAGCCGGTCCATCCACTCGGTGATTAGGGGAAGAGGGTATTTATTCTTTATCGTGATTTTATTAATCTCCCGATAGTCCACGCAGGGTCTTAGACCTCCGTCTTTTATTCCAATGAAGAATATCCCTGCGACGGCCGTAGAAGTTTAAGGACTGATGAAGCCCTTCTTTAAGCTGTCCTCCAGATAGCCCTTGAGCACAGTCAGTTGGGGGTCCGATAAAGGAAAAATATGACCGAAGGGTATGGGTGCTCCGGGTTGCAAGTCTATAGGGCAGTCGTAGGGTCGGTGTGGTGGTAAGTGTTCAGCCTCATTTTTATCGAACACGCTGTGGAAAGCCCTGTAGGCAGTGGGGAGTTCAGCCCTCCTCAGGGCCATCTCCGTCAGTAAGTGCCAGAATGGAGTTGGAGAGGCACTGTTGGCGGCAATAGTGAGAGGTAAATGTTGCTCCCGTCAATGGTTGGTTCTGGGTTTGTGTGGGTATTCGGAGGGAGCTTGCCAAGGTCAGGTCAATGAAACATTTGCTGGCACCCGAGTCAATGAAAGCAGTTAAGGCAATCCTCTTACTTCGCCACTGCAGGGAAACAGGAAGAGATAGGTGAGGAGCATTACTACCCATAAGCGTTGATGCCATGTAGGTAGGCTTGCCTTGGGAGGCCAGTTCAGGACATGTGCATGTGATATGGCCCGCACCACCACAATAGAGACACAAGTTGGCTCGGCACCTTCGTGTCAGACAGGCCCAGACGAAATTGGTGCAATAGAGCGGGTTCGTTCTACGCTGTCTCCACTGCAACCCGCCTGAATTCCAGTGTAGTCCTCTATGGGACGACGTCCTTGTCTCAGGGCTCGCAAAGCGGCTTCTGCTGTGGCCATGAGGATCATCATACAGTGCATCCATGGCCCGTTGAAAAGCTTGCCAGGTGGCTAGAGCCAGGTGGTTCACTTGTAGGAGGTGATGTGCCCATGTCATAGGACCTCCGGTCAACAAGGAGATAGATGTACGGACCTGTACGAAGTCGGTGGCATAACGTTCTGGGTTTGAGACTGAAGAAACGTTAACAGGCAGTTATGAAGGACTGGTACCGTGTGCGGTCTCCATTGAATCTCTCCGGTAGTTTGACGTGGGGCTCTGGTGCGGTGACCGACCCCTCATCCGGAAGACCCGGTTGAGGTATTGGAGGAAGAGGAGGAACCCCCATAGGAGGACCTACTTGCAGCACTTGAACTTGGGTCTGTAACTGGTGTTGCTGGTCCTGTACTCCCTGGACGGTCTGCGTCAATGTAACGAGTTGGGTTAATGCATGTATGGCTTCAGCCACCCATGCAGGCTCCATGGTATGGCTTAGTTATTCTGTCAGGCTCTAGCGGACTGTTTGGGAGCGTAGAGCAGGGTGGCCCAGCAGGAGGTTAGGAACAGAAGACAAAGTCCAAGAGGCAAATCCAAATCAGGGCAGGCAGCGAAGGTGCAACAACGGGAGACGAGCCAAGTCAAGACAGGAGAGATGCACGAAATCCAGAAGACAATGCCGAGGTCAGGTGCCAGGAGGTCGATCAAATAGGAAGGGCAGGATAAGCTAAGGGACGGGTCAGAGCAGGGAACCAGAGAGCTCAGTAACTAAACACAGACTGAAGGTTGTGCAGGGTTTTTATAATCCACAGGTAAAACCCCTCCTACTGACTCCCTGGTGTTTCTGCCCTCACCTGAGAGGTTGTGCAATCCCCCTAAGGGATTACCAACCTCTCTCTCCACCTCCACCAATGGGATGGGGTCCACAGAGGCCACTCCCTCCTGCTATCCCTACCATGGAGGTGTGTGGGTCGCGGTACGTGACCCACTAGGGACTGATGACGCAGCCTGCCCTGCACTGCGGCGCGGCGTGTGGCCGTCGTTGCGGGTGGCGCGACGGCCCATCGCGCGGTGGTTGCCATGGGCGGCCGGACTGGAGTGGTGGTGCATCGTGCGGTCAACGACTGTGCGGGAAGGACCGCGGGAAGATGGTGTAAGAAATTATGACCCTCTTACAGGGATATTCTTTTAGGGAATGTGTGACAAATAAAGCACAAATACAAGCGTATAGAAAAATGTATATTGATATTGAACTAGGCCACTGTTACAGGTTATAAAACATATAACATGCAGAAAACATTTGATAATAATACAAAACAAAAGGGATACTTAAGCACATTCTTGGGAAACCTCTCTCAGCTCACAGGCTTCTCCCGAATGCCATCTTGCGCAGCTTCGTTCTGAGTCTCCTGACCCAGGACACTTCTGTTCGCTGCGCTCTCCTTTTCCTACTCTTCTTTCTCCGACTCTCCTTTCTCTCTTACTCAGACTCTTCTTTCTCCCTCTCTCCTGACTATTACAACCCCTAACTAGTCATCCCAGAATTCCTTGTACCTCCCAGAAAGTGGTTCACCCAACCCCTCTTTCCAGAGATTTCCTGTATGACCCAATTATGGAGGAGACAGGTAGTCTATGCAAACATGCACACGGTTATGTTAATATACATCGGCTTCAGTTGTCTGACCCCCTGTGGGGTATCCCACCTCTGTTGGAGCCTTTGTTCCAAACCCTTTGTAATGCATTACTATGCAAATTACCTTACATTGTAAAACCAGATATCTCACCTTATAGAAACCCAAATCGTCCCCAAAACATTATGCAATAAATGTAATATCCCATTTTAAAGGCACCCTTCATTTCTTACAATGGGGACACAACCCACCCCACGACGGGGTGTGGCGCGCAGCGGACACCCCAGGGAAGAGGTTAGGTGACATGGATACACTGAAAGTCATTAAAAGAGCTCTGGAATGTCCTGTCAAACTTGTCAGAAGACTAACAAGCTACCAGTGGCAGGAGTATTTCTAGAAGTCTGGAAGTTGGCAATTGTAGTGCCACTACATAAAAAAATAACAGAGAATACTCAGCCAACTACAGAGTAATAAGTCTTATGTCAGTAGGGAAATTAATAAGAAACCATGATGACCAGGATTGTTAAATATCTGGATGTGAATTATTTGCATGATCAGAAAAAGTGATGTATACCAGGAGCTGTAAATCCATACCTGAAGCGCAATTTTTTGTGATTAAAAAAAAAACCTTGTGGTGCCTAGTTTTCAAAAATATATGGTTTGATGGGGCAAATTGCATTGGCCGGCTTCAAAGATACCCGAAATAGCACATGGGGCAGAATGACCAGATTTGAAAAAAAAATGGTTTTGAAATAGCAAAACGCTACTTGTACCTATTGCCCAATAACTCTCAAGACCTCTGTGTCGGCATCTCTGGTCCCTATCTAGCCATGGGGTGCAGGGTGGTGTATATCCTGGATATACTTAGAAGGGGAGTGGCGAGTTGTGACTGGCAGCAATCCATATGGTAATCTGCTGCAGTGGTGATGGTAAGGTAGGCAGGTATGTATTAGAATTGAGCAATAGTAATCAGGTTTTCATTTAGAAACCTTTTGAGTAGATGCATGAATGCATGTGAGCGCAGCATTTGAAAGTACTATGAGTAGTATAGGCCTTCTGTGGAGGTGATGTTATCCTTGTGTAGATAACCTGTTGAACGTGATCCTTCTTGGAGATCCTCCTCCTTAAACCCTCATGTGCTTCGTCGCTGCAGCCATTTTCTTCACCACAAGCTTGCAGTCAGCCACATCTTCTTGATGGTCTCCTGTGTCGTCCTCACTCTTGAGACACTATTAACTGCCTCCAATATCTGCTTCCATCCCAGTTTCTTCTGTCCAGTGACACACTTGCCTTTTTCCCCTCTGAAAAAGAGCTATGGTCCCTTCACCATGTGTCATCATCGTGATGATCATCATCTTCATCCTCCTCTTCCTGGGGTACTGGTAGTGGTGCTGCATACAGGACTGGAGGACCTACGTGTTGCTGTGTGCGGGGTCTTTTGTGCGTGGCTCTAGTCTTACAGCTGTTCTCCCTCTCTTACTTGGCCTTCCTCTTCCATGCCTGTCTGAGCTGGTACTCTCTCCTCCTTACTGCCTGCTGTCCTGCTTACTTCAACTAAAAGCTGCTGGTGAATGTTTGAATGCCTTTAAGAACAGTTTGGAGGGACCCACAGTGAAAGTGTTTACCATTCTTGTCCTCACACTTATGTTGCCTGGAAGTAAAGAAGAGCACTAAGCTATAACATCATATCTCAGCACTCCACTTCTCTCAACAATGCAGAGATCATGACCATGCTTGTCCCTTCCTAAGAACAAAGGAGTCCTGCAACCATCCTAGCTCTGGGCTTCCCAAACTCTGAGAGCAGGCCTGCCTTTAATCTTAATGACATTAGGCACATGATAATGTCTGTGCATGCACAGTACAACCAGAAATGCTGAATACCAGCTACCACCAGAGATGTAAGAATTAACTATATGTGTCACTGCTTTCTGAATCAACATTTTGTCTCTTTATTCACAGATGGTTATATCTATGTAGAATTTAAGAAGCCGAAAAACATTTTTGTCAGAGCAGTAACTCTGTTATTAACCAAATTTTGTTTACATTAATGTATCTGCTACCTACCCTGCAAAAGTCTATTGTTTGTGTGTGTATCATACTAATTATTTTTTTTCTGTTGGCCTGAACGTTATTACATTATGAGCAAATGTGAAGGAGGGCTTCTGTATGTTAATCAGAAATCATTTGCCCTAACAAAGTGTGCCCTGATTTGAGGAACAATTTATACATTTGTCCACTAGAGTGTACTAAAAAGCCACAATTTCAGTTGCTATTAGCTTAATATGTTGGAAACTTAACATACAAGCAATACAAACACACACAATGTTTCTCCAGAAATAATATCCAAGTGCATTAATTAATAAGTCTTAAACATTATCTGCAAACTAATATAAAAACTGACAATTTATGTCAGGTCATAGAATCTAGCCCAATAAATGTAATAAAATATAATTTCATTAACGGGGCTGGTTTTAGTACAAGACGCCCCATGGAGCTGCATGAAGTGCCTAAACCTGGGTGCTGGGCAATATTTACACCCTGTGCAAGCAGAGAAAAGAAAATTGTCGGTGCGCTAAGCTAGTCCCAGGCTTAAATACAAATGTGTAAATTGAGGCCTACCCAACAGTGTGAGCATGCTGCAAATACAGTGTATTGGCTGTACATTGTATACAAAAAACAAAAACTTTCTGCGCTTCTCACGCTAATAAAGTTGGCAACAAATATATAAACATAATATAAATGAGAGGTTTTGGTTATATGAATTGGCCAAAGTATAATTAAACTCACCCGCCGCTTCAAGGCACACTCTCAATAGGGTGAGAACCTACTCTCAGCTCCTACATAGTGCACACACAAAGCAGTTTATACTGCTACCAAAACCTTATTGATGTGTTGGGGGGGGGTGCAATTAAACATCCTCCCAATTAACCTCTGGACAGCAATCTGCAACCAGACAAACGAGGAGCCAATAACCTCACATATGTGCAAGCAGAGAAAAGGAAATGTTGGTGCGCTAACCTAGTCCCAGCTTTTTCATTATTATTCACCATGTGCACATATTCTGGAAGGCAGATGCTCAGCATGGGAGCTTTTATCGCTCGTCCTACCATGTGTGAGGAGGTCTTGAGCCAGGCACGCCTGACTGACAAGACTAGATTAAACATTTTTGGGTCCTTGAGTAATAGAACCCCTTCTCTGGATTTTCCTGCTTTTAGTAAGTTTTTTCCCCCTCTGTTTTTTGCCTCTTGTGGTCTTTGTCCTTCTCTTCTTTCTTTTTGCTATAATAAATATTCACACACACTCACAGGACTTTTTCAGCAGTCAACAATCTACTTTATTGATACAAAATTACATCAATGTTTTGGTCAAATATCTTGTTAAAAAACAAAAGAATGATCAATGTAAAAAGAGGAAACAGAAGATAAAAGAGTGCATGTCTATATGTGTTTTCTGGGGAAGGTTTTCCAGTGTCTAGCTCAACTTGGTCTGGTAGTAAGGTATAAGTTTGTTGGTATTTTGGCTGTTTGGCCTGGACCAGCAAAGAGTAGCCTGTGAGGACTCCAATTGGGAGCCAATTGTTTAGTGTTTTTCTCACACGGAAATAAATTTCACGGTTTTCTGGATGTTAAGCACGGTTTTGCTTAACTCCTTCAGTCCCCTATGGATGTACCGGTACATCCAAAAAACGCATCCCAAGAATCCCCTATGGACGTACCGGTGCAGGGGGGTCGCGGTCGTGTTTCTCACCCTTTTTCCATGCTGAAAAAAGAAACGGAGAAAAAAAAAATGGTTAGTCATTTAAAAAAAAATCATTAAAACAATACAATAAATAATTTAATTTAATTTGTCATTGTGACATCACTGGCATTAATAACATGTTCAAGAGGTCCCTAAGAAGACCTCTAACCATTTTTTTTAAATATGTACAAAATAGAAAAAATTAAATAAATATATAAAAAAGATAATATTAATAAAAAAAATTTAAAAAAACCTTACATCCCATTGCCCTAGCACAAAATCTACCCAGTATAACCCTCATTATTCACCACATGTGCACATATTCTGGAAGACAGATGCTTTTTTGCTTTGTAAGTGCACTTTTAGTTTACTTTTTCTAAAATTCTAACTGCTGAGTGCTGGACAGATGGATATGTTCTAGGGGATGCATAAAGAGGATTCTGATTACTCTTGGTACTCTACCTCCTTTGCCATCTTACTAAATATGCTACCTGGAAAAATCCTCATGCATGTATATCAACTAAGAACAACAGTAAAATCCTAAAGTCACATATGTCTTTAGGAGAAAAATGATTGAAAATGGTTTAGGTATGGCTCTAATGCTTAGCGCGACACTGAATTAAATGTCTTCCCACACTTTAAATGGCCAGAGTTCAACATTTTATGTAAACTGCCTTAGTTAACCATCTCCATTTATGTAAAAATAGTTATTAACCTAGTTAATTAATTTAAAACAGTGAACATGGGTATCTCACCTTTGTATCAAAAGAGTATGTTTGTTAGCTTACTTGAATCAACTAGAAGGATGTTTGTGTATATCCTGAGAATGTGTTTCTGTATGCAACTCTCAACCATACTGCATTTTATTGCCAGCTTTTCTGCCTAATGTACCGGAGAGAGTTTAGGTAAATGTTCTGACTAGGCAGGCTTAATCATGCTGCTCTACAGACTGGTTATGTTTACTTGGGTTTAGAACACATTTTTGGGATGGTGCTATGCCCTGACCCTTTGAGTGCTGAAGGTCAGGGGAAAATTTTACCCTTGTAGAGCTGGTCCAGTTTATCTAGTTTCAGGGGAGGGCTGGTTAAGAAGAAAGGGGGGGGGGGCTCTCTGAACCAGTCCAACATTCTTTAAACTTGACTGGTCCAAGTTGGACTGGTCGACATATGTAGGTGGGAAACTGGTAGGGTCATCTAACATGATGTTGTTTGACCCCGCAGTACTAGAGCAGTTGCTTGCACTGTGTGCTATAATAAAAGGCCCCAAACAAGTAAAGGCTGGAGAGGTGTGATGGTGATGATGTGCAGGTGCGTGGGAGTGGAGGTGTAAGTTATATAGTTATATAGTGAAGATGGTTTAGTGTGGGTGTGTATATGTATGTGTGTTTTAGTATGTAGTTAGAGGCATTAGTAGTAAAAAGAGGAAAGTAGTTATGACACTCTACAGGACTCTGGTCAAACCTCACCTAGAGTATAGGGTTCTAGACAATGTGAAGTGAGAGAGGGGGAAGAAAAGGAGAGGTCAGATTGAAGGAGAGAATGAGAGAGAGGGATATAAGGAGTAGAAGAGGGTGAGAGTCAAAGAATATGTATATATATATATATATATATATATATATATATATATATATATATATATGTATGTGTAAGTGTATAATATTAGAATGTGTGTTAGTATAAGTGTTTCTGAGTTTATGGTGTTAGTGTGTGAGTCTATGAAGTTAGGTGTAAATGCGTATGTGAGTGTATGATGTCAGGGTGTGTGTCAGTGTATGGTATTAGTGTGTTTGTTAGTATATAGTGTATGCATGAGTGTGTGTCAACATATGATGTCAGGAATGAACCTAGACATTTTTGGGCCCTTTGACAGGTGGTAAGAGAAACAGAGTGTGTGTATGTATAAATACATGGTACGATAGTGAGGGAGTGCTAGTGTACACTGTTATAGCAAGTTTGTATGTTAATCTTTGTGTGTTATTTAGACGGCGGGTTCAGAGGCAACACTGTACCCAGGCACCACTAACCCTAGGCTCACCTAGCAAAATCACAGCATGTAAAATGACGGTGCTCCCGAAAAAGTTGTTTTTATTAAGAACAATGCAAACTTACTTAAAGCATTGCAAAACAATGTATTCAATTTTATAAACTTGGAGAAAAGGTAAGAATAAACTCAAATACAACCTTGATGGTACTTTAAAACAAACATTAATTATGTGTGCCATAATAAAGATGCTAATTTTAATGGCCTAAATTGCTGAAGAAATATTTCATCCAAAAAATGTTAAAAAAAATACAAATATAAATCCTTCTAGATTATAGACCATTAGAGCTGTTGCTTTCAACTAAATGTTTCAAAGATCTGTATAATCTGGAGACAGAAGTGGAAAAATTCTAGATAGATTAGTGTGGATGAAGAGTGCATTGAGGGGACCAAATGAAAGATAAATAATCCAGGTAGTATTTAACAGCCAAAAATTTGCATCTTGCTCTTGTTTCTGTTAAATGTACATACTTAGCCTCCTGTGCCTAATGGGATGCTGGAACAAATAAAACCCTAGTTTCCATTAATCACATTATACCTGTTTCATCTGGTTTAACAAAATCATGCTGTTATATAATTTTCAGTTGCAGGCGCTCATTTAGGTTTTCTTCAGTTTTCCTGTGCCTCATGAGATAAGCTAAATTAGGTGCTTTTACATTGTGTTTCTGACTTAATTAAAATGTAAAACACAGTGGAATTAATAGGAAAAACCACACGCACAAGGCAGATCTGCACTTGCTTTATGTTGATTTTGTCAGTAAATTAGACTGTAAGCTCTTTGGGGAAGTGGTTGCTAGTCCAGCCTTTACTGCATTTACCGTACTTCCTATGTCGTCTACTCTATTTGCAGCACAGGATGGAAATACCAGTATCAAATAATGTCATATATAGTGCTATGTGGATTCTTTAGGTCACTGAAATGCTATAGGTGCCAGTTGGAGATGGTAAGGAAAGAATAGATCCTTTTATGAAGCTATAATAGAGCCTGGGATTTGCTTCGCTTACTGTTGAATGTTACAAGGAAAACAAAAAAAAAACGATTGGGAAACCCATTAAAAATTGAATTGCCATCACAACCACCAGAATGCAATGCTGTCAATTCAGTTCTGGCGACTCCACAAATGAAGCATTCTCTTGCTATTCCCTTATAATAAATTGGAATCTTAATGAAATTGATTCTGGCACTCAAACAGTTAGTGGAATCCTACTTCTGTAGATGGAATATATATATATGACCATTTGAGGACAATGTTCAATATCCAGTTCATTCTGAACCATATTAGTTTCTGTCATCTGTAATATTATTGTATGTATCTCAAATGCAATTCCCATTTTATCGTGAAAGGGAACAATGTTTACACATATGTAAGTCAGAATGGAACCTTGTGCTCACATAGCAGTTTGCATTTCAAAACCATAAGGCAGAACATCATGTTGACCTTCAAACTTATGAGACAATATATGTACTCTTCTTCCCTTGGGATCTTATCTGCTATTTACATTTTTAGAGCAATGTTTCGCCTCCTAAAGTGCAGAAGGGGTATGGTTATTTGTAAGTCCAATTTCAGTTAACACTTTACTACATACACTCGCCATATCACAATAAAAATATTAAAAATACCATGGTTAATCTTAGATAAATCTCCGTTTAGTCAGCTGGAAAGTATAAAAATAAATATTTGACATTTTTGTACTTTCAAGGTTTAACTATGGAAGGTGCAAATACACCCCAAAGTATGAGGCTCCATTCTATTTATCCCATTAATTTAGGTTTCAAATGATATACTTCCACATACTGTAGAGCGAGGGTCAACCCAAGACATTGTGCTGCCTGGGCCCCAGGAAGAATTGTTGCCCCCACCTATGACCATGATCACCAAAACCACTCCAGATCCATTATATAATAATTAATACATTCACTCTAGTGATCTTTGCACACTTTCACTCATGCTCTCAATGTCTTCCTACCTTTTCTGCCGACTGCTTCTGTGTGCCTGTCTACTCTCCAGCAGATCTGCTTCTTCTCTTGCCTCTTCTTGTTGTGTCTTCTTTTCTCTTATTTTTTTTCCCATGTCTTCTTAATCTGGCCTTCCGGATCCTATATTTTGGCCCCACCTTGTCCCCCCCCCCCCAGTAACTTGCAAACACACTGGCACACATACTCCATTACTCTCTACACATACTTACACCCCACACACACATGTAGAAGTACACATTCATGCACACACACACATTTATGCTCACATACAATCACTAACACATTGATGCTTAAACACACATATCCATGCTGACACACAGAAATAAACATCCATGCTCACACACATTCATGGCCACACCCATATACATCCATGCTCACACACCAACATTTGCACATACATGTTCATGCATACTTACACATCCATGCTGGCACATTTTCCCATAAACATCCATACTTACAAACCAATATTGACATATACATGCTCATACACCCTTACACATACAGATCCATGCTCACACACACATACATACACATCCACATCCATGCTAACATAATAACCCATACGCATCCATGCTCACACACACACATACATATATATGGATTCATACCCCCCCCACTTACCCCTCTCTTTTCTGGCTGGTGTTTTTGAAGTCTCCCTTTAGTACTTTTACTTTGAGCTTCTCAACGAAGTGGTTCGCCTGGGTGAAGTGGTGGACAACCAGGGTGCAGTTATGTTATTTTTGTTATGTCTGTTGATGGATTGTCTTTGTAGGTTCATCCTTATATTCTACAACATTTGCAGATGTTCATCTGTATGTACTGCATTCATGCATATGCATGTTTTGTAGTTGTGATGTAGTATGAGTGTTTATCTACCTCCTGCTTTCTGCCCACAATAAATGCTTCTCTTTTGACTACTAGTTTGGATAGCTAGTTACTCTGTAAGCTTTAAAAGGTTTATAAGACGACCCCCTTAAATTTGAATATTAATTTAGGAACAAAAGAAAAAGCCTGAATATAAGACTACCCTATAGGAAAAAAAGTTTACTAGTAAACTATTTTTTCATATTTAATAAACTATGATTGAGAAAAACATTTTGTTTTTATTTCCTTTTATTTGCCACTCTGCCCCAGTTATGCCTTATACCCAATTATATGCCACTCTGCTCCCCAGAAATGCCTTATACCCCCTATATGCCACTCTGCCTCCTTAATAAGCCACTCTGCCCCAGGTATGCCTTTTAACTCACTATTTGCCATTCTGCCCCCCCAGATGTGCCTTATACACCCCCTATATGCCACCCTGCCTCCCTGATATGCCATTTAACCCCCTTAACCACTCTGTCATAGAAGCCCCAAAGAAATTGCCGGCAGCAGCAGAGGTTGTCTGCGTGCATCGCACAGACGTCCACTGGCTGCCAGAGAGGAGTATCCAGGTTCCCTGGATCTTAGTCTTGTAGTCAGACCTTGAATATAAGATGAGGGATATTTTTCAGAGCATTTGCCCTGAAAACAACCTCATCTTACAATCAAGCAAATATGGTAGATTTTACCTTGCCCCCCCCCAATCAGTAGGAGTGCCTGGCAAAGGAGGGATATTTAGGGCTTCAGTCGGTGGTTTAACATTACATGTTATTGCTAATCATTGATTGCATCCTGACCACTATAGACTGCTGTGAGCCCTGAATTTTGCTTGTGACCTTGATTATTCTTTTGCCTAAACCTCTTGTTATTTGTTGATATTTTGATAAGTTCCACCTGCCTTCTGAATACCATTTATCGCTGTCAACTCTGATTTGTGCCTGTGTACCCATTTATCCTTGCCATGCCCACTGGCACCTGTTCTTGTTTTTGTTTGGCACCTGGAGGGCGTCCTTCTCCATTCTTGCACAGAGGATCTACTTCTGTCTCTGCCAGAGGTCTACAGAGCGTGTGTATTACCATGTATGTATTAGAGTGAGCATGTTAGCATCGGTGTGTTTGTGTTAGCCTGAATGTGTATCTGTGAGTGTGTTGTTAACATAAGTATGTAAGTGTTGTAAGCAGATGTTTATGAATGTTGTGAATGTGTAAGTGTTTTAGTATGTTTAAGTGTGTGTTAGTGTGTATAGGTGTGTGTTTGTGTTAGCATCATTGTCAAGAGTTTGTGTATATATGTTTTGAGAGTGAGTGAGTAAATGTGTATGGCTAGCCTGTATGGTGTATATGATACTGGGGTTCAAGGAGCTGGAGGGGCACTCAGCTTTCCTGTCCTATAGGCTGAAAATTTTGCATCCAGCATTTATGTAAAATAAACTACCACCACAATTAGGTCCTCTTATACCTTCTGTTTTCATTTATCATCTCACCTCATACAATATGAGTTCACAATGATAGTTTTCAGAAAGCTACCACTATACACACTTGCAAGTATATTATATTTTTGTATATTTCTCTAAATTTCCTTGATGAATAAAATATTGCAATGATTATAGAATATGCTATTATTATAATATAAAAGCTTATTAATCACTTAAAAGTAAATCATTGAAGCGTGTTCAATGTCGTTCTTGTAAAACTGGATAAATATAAGTGAAAAGAGCCCCAACTCAGGCTAAATTGAAGTCATGATCCTGAATATATTAATTTAATTTATGTTACGTGCTAAGGATTGACAAATGAGTAATAAGGAAAACGACAGCAAGAATCAATGCAACTTGAGACACAGCCCATGTTAGTGAATCTGGATTAATGAATTTTTTCGGGGGGGATATAAACAAGAATCAATGTAACTAAAGTAAACAAAAAACATCAGTGCCTGTACTTATGTTTATATGACCAATTCTAAAAAATAGAACTAAAGTAATCATCTCAATCCATGTCTCATTTAAAGCGCAAACAGGGCCTCTTTTCTAACTCATTAATTAGTATAAATATAATGTGAATAATGCATTCTTAAATAAAATTATATATACGTATATATATTTATATATATATTATAACATTGCTGCTATTTACTGTACACCAAAACCTGTGATCCTCATCCTGGTAGTCCCTCTCAATACCCTTGTGTTTGTTATATCCCTTGAACTGCTGCTCCATACAATCCATACCTTGCCACACAGTACTGGCTTTCCCCTTAAACGCTTCTAGAACCAGGAGTGTCTGGGTTTAAAGTGAAGCTCACAAAGTTTAAGGCTGTGGCAGTCCACCTCTCCCGATGCAATATTACATTAATTAAGCTTCATGTTGACTTGAAAATTCAACCTTGTCTTATTTAATACATATGGATCAACTTTCCAGTGAATTTCTCTCAATTTTATAAACTAAGTTATGACTTTCTGTTAAAAACATTGATAACTGACTGCATGTATTGTAGCCCCAAAAAATAAAACACAGCTCCAAAGTGACCAGTCTATTTTGCAAAGGGAAATGGATTTAAATCCTGTTCCTTCGAGCTTTCGTTTCTGCAAACTGATCAATTATGTCATCAAAGCTAATCTTCATTGTATATTCGTGTTCAATTGAAAGCATAGCAAAATTTGTCAACGTTGTCTAGCTCATGGTGGAGCGAAATCAATTTTTTAGCAGTTTTAATTTTGAAAAACTTCTTGAAGCAATGGACACAGAGAGTCAAAAAGATTATTAAACACAGTAACACATTTGGTTGCAGTGCTGTCCATTTCTTTGCCTCTTCAAACTTGATCTCGGCGTTCAATTTCCACATAGATATCTTCATCTGAAAATTCCAAAGTTTCGGTTACGTCTTCATTGAGAGCAAAAGGTCTGCAGCAAAAACAAACTTTCTCACCATTTGGCAGAACCTTATAGAACCATGCTGTGGTCAGCTGTCAACTCTTCCCTTTTGATTTCTCTCCTTGCCTTTGAATTACACTGAAAGGCCCTTTCCTATTTTGGAAAGGTTCACTTCGCCTCTTAATGAGGTCCTTTTAAGTAATCTGGGACTGGCCAAGCAGCAACATCAGAATAAACTGATAGTCTACCAGTCTCTTCTTCTTCAACAAAGTCTTGCTGGTGCTGGACTGTGCTGGCATCTCCTTCCGCTACACCACTTTCAATGCTTGTAAATAAATCGATGTCCTCCAGTTCTTGTGCTTTTACATATGAACCTTGAGAAGATAATTCTGGTATTTCTCCCTTGGATTCACCAGATTAAATGTCTTCAGTACTTTCTCCTACTTCGGTAGATCTTGAGGGTACCGCATATTTTAAAATTGATGCAGACATTGCCTCAGCTCATGTCTTTCTTGCCTTCATTTTTTTTTTGCTGAAACCCACTTGCTTCATACCAGTGTTTTCTGAAAAATATATTACTGTTGTAGGATCATGCAAGGGCATATCTCCTATGTTTCTTCCATGTCCTATGTTTTTTTCAAGTGAGGAACCCAGTATTCAGGGAATGCAACTATAGGCACCGGTAATTAACACAGTCCCAAAAATAGAGTGGTCAAACAAGCAGGGTTAGGAATGGAGAAATCAGTGTTGTAAGGAACAGGCAAATATCAGCAACCGAGAATATAGAATGGTCAGGCAAGCCAGGTCAGGAATGGAGAAATCAATGTAGTCGGGAACAAAGCACAAATCTGCAACCAGTAATGTGGGATATCTACTGCAAGAGTAGCAGCTCAGCCAGTGCAATAACCAAGCACTGAATCTGCCACGCTCCCAAGCCCCCGCCTCGAGCCAGTGACGTAGGACCGTGATGGAGCAGCGGCACAGGTAAGTACTAGACGCGGGTACTCTGGTGATGAGCTGCGTTGTGGTCCAAGTTAGTGACAAAAATTACAAATTAAGTACTGGCTAAGCAGCTATAGACTACTTAACTACTTTTCATTTCAGCATTTACATATATATATATATATATAGTGGCATTGCTATTCATGATTTTATATATATACAGTGAGCCAGACACTGACTGTGGTACAGCATGACTCCCTTACGTAACATGCCAGACATTGAGCAGAATAACTACTACCACTATACACCAAGCCAGATATTGATGATGGTACAGCATAACTGCTATCATTATTGTAACAGCGCTTCTGGATCTGCTGGCACTATATACATTCATATAATGTAATGTCTCGCTCAATATATAGTAATGGGAGTTATGACCTACTTTAGCATAACACCAATCACTATACAGTATACTGAGTCAGGCACTGATGGTGGTACAGCATGACTCCCATCAAAATAGATTGAACAAGACATTGACAATGGTACAGCACAACTCTCATCACTCTTTCTCCCTAAATGTATCTCTACTTTTCCTCTGTCACTCTCACTTTTCCTGCTGAAGCTTCTCTCCGTTCTCCATCCAGGCTCTTCTCATTAAGTCTCCTTCTGGTGCGGTGGGCGCGGAAGGCGGTGGGTGCGGCTTCAGTGTTTTTGCGCCAGTAAATTGGGTAAATTGAATTGGCTGGGTTCAAAGCTGTCCCGAATAACACATGGACACAGGCTTACCAAAAGTCACAAATTCCCAAAATATGCACACCTCCCAAATGTGGCCTTTTAGCATCCAAACAACCTGACAAACCTATGCATGGGTGTTATCACTGTACTCAGGATATATTGCTGAACACATAATTGGGTATTTTGCAATTACATATACCAGGAGCTGTAAATCCGTACCAGAACTACCTTGGAAAACCAAGGAAGATACTAGCTGCCGGAAGGAAGTATAGATGGAGTCCCCAGATTTGAGCCCTAGGAAACAGCAAGGAGCAAGTTCCGTAGAGGGAGATAATATATGTATGATTTGAGCTTGTGAATGAAGTGGGTAGTCAACAACGTCAAAGGCTCCAGAGAGGTCCATGACTGAAGTACCCTTGATATCCGGGCCAGACCCCTACCCAGTTTACCACTACTCAATAATGACACACACCAGAAAATGGGACCCAAAATAGACCCAACATCTTGTTGCGTTAACAGGGCAAAGACTACCAACACTGAACACCATAAATATCATAATTAACATCAATGAACATAAATTAACAAAAAACAATTAAACCCACCGGGCCATCTAGGTACCATCACACAGGGAAGGACATTCCAATATGCCCAAACCTGAGGCTCCCAAGCTCCACCTAAGAGGAACCTCCCACTAAATGCTCTCCCCCAGAGCATTTACACCCCCTAGATGCCTGGTAAGCTACCACCCTACCTGTGACAGCTTACCACCCTAACACAATGAACAGGGAGGGACAAACGACATAGGGTAAGGTGGCAATAAAATGACCCCCAGCCTCGTGACACAACCGCTTAAATAACCACCCAACTTAACCCCACTACTAGCCTAACAAAATTGGCACCAGGCCTAGCCCTACTCGGGATCCGAGTCAGGGCCCCCTCTTGCCCATGCTAGCCCCCATGGCCATCAAGCATATAAGCAGAGAGAAATGTGTTTTATGTTTTAGCAGCAAGGAGATCATTAGTGATTTCGATGAAGGCTGTCTTAATAGACTGTTATGGAATCTGGATTGTAAAGGGTCATGCAGGGAGAAGAAAATGGTGAGTTAGGCAATTATGGGTGAAATGTTCCAGACGTTTAGTGGCCGGGGGAAGAAGAAAAACAAGGTGTCATGCAGTGAAAAATGTATCGGTATTTTTTATGTAACACACTGAATCGAATGTAAAATCTTCTATATGCACACAATGTAAACTGATAACAATAACATATTTATATTTTATTTTTTCATTTCACATTTGCATGTACATATATATTTATATATATATACATATATATATATATATATATATATATATATATATATGTACATATATATACACACACATATATAACCTCTTGGGTGAAAGGGGACCGTTTACATCTTTGTGTCCATGTGTGTTTGGTTCACAGCTGAGCTGACAGGAAGGTCAAATTATCCAGCACTTAACACCAAATAATTTGAGGAGCCAAGAGCAGTTATTACTGCACTGTGTAAACCGAGGCAATTATAGGCAATTTCAGCCCCAAAACAAAAAAACAACTAAAAGAATCGACAGCAATAGCAAAGCATGATAATACAGGGCAAACTAAATTGATTTTTTTCTTCTCCAAGTAAACAGCTATTTTGATATAACTTGCTGAATTTTATGACTTCATGTCAAAACATCCTAGAAAATAATCTTGTTGTTTATGTCATTCATGTTTGTCAAATGTCTCATATACTTTTTATAATTAAAATTGTTTTGTGATATTGCTATTTTATCAGGGTTGCTCTGGTTTTAAATATCTTAATGAAATTTAATTACAAATTTCAAAAAGCATAAAATGATTTTAAATAAAAAAATAGTTTTTATTATGTGTTATACCCATTTATCTGCACAATAACACATAATTTAAATTGTCTGTCATTCTTGTCCAGTTCTCTTCTCCAAACACACAAGATTGTGAAGCAATAGTTAAAGCCAACAGGACATTTGGTTGTGAAAAAATAACCGTTTAAAGAATATGAAGATCAAGGGGTATATTTTCTAATGGCTAAACTGGACAAAGTTCCATCTATTCTTCAAGGTATTTTAAAAGACTGCTTTATTTGGTCTTTATGATTTTACTCACTGGGATAATCTTCAAACCAAGTTTTATGAAAGATTATGGTGAAACTATAGCCAATTGAACTATAGGCTAATTGAATTATTAGCCTTGCGCAAAATTGTTTCAGACAAATTTTTTGTTTCATTTTTGCCGTGTTCGTTTTTAGACACCAAATTTCGTTTCCAACCATTTTTAATGAAATTCTGAGACCTTTTTGGATTCTGATTCGGGAGTGCTCGGAAAAGGGGATGTGTCTGACACCTTCTGTACTCACCTTTTACTTAAAGCTCAGAGTTTAGGAAGAGATTCTGACTTGATTTGGTTTTGCATTGCAGGACCAACACCAGCACTACACCAATGGATACTCACATCCAAGAGAATGCTATGGGACTCAGTTTTGACCATTTTGATTAAATTGATCCCTCATAGTAAAGAATGTGATAAGCAAGCAGCAGCAGTAGTAGGTCACTAGGAAGACACTAGCAGATAGGCACACCCAGGCTATAACAGCCTTCACTCTTCTATGAAGTCTTTCAAAGAGATTTTGGAGTGTGTCTGTGGAAATTTGCGCCCATTCAGCCAAAAGAGCATATTTGAGGTCAGGCACTGATGGCGGACAAAACTCTGCTCGCAAATCAGGTTCCTATTCATCCCAAAGATGTTCAATATGGTTAAAGTCAGGGCTCTGGGAGGCTGTTCAAGTTCCTCTGCACCAAACTTGTCAAACCATTTCTTTAGGCACCTTGCTTTCTGCACATTTATTAAAAGCAGTTTTTCATTCGTCGTTTTGTGAGATTGTGAGCACCCCATAGATCCAATTTTTGTAAAAATCTTTGAGCCTTTAAGGTGGTCAAACAGTTCGGAAATAAGGAGCATAGGGTAGGTGTTTATAATGGTGATGCGATTGAGACCCCAAGACAAAGAAGAATCCTGCGCCAGCAGGAGACGCGGATTGGCGGATAAAGCCTCTTTGCAGGTTTTCACGGACATAGGTTTCCATTGCTTCGGTTTCAGTTGGGGATAACGAATATACTGTACCTCGTGGGATACGGTGCCAGGAAGCACCGGGAGAGGAAGCAGGTTCAGAAGGAGCTAGATGTGGCGCAAAGTGTACTGGAGGCCTCATTTGACAATCTTTCTGTACCTGGCGTTCCCGGGGGTGCAGGTCAATATGGCCTATGTAGGCCATATTGGATCGGTCCTTGCCAGGAGTGTTTGCAAGGCCTGAGCAGACTGATTCATGCGATGATCCAGGCTTTCAATTCGGGCTTCACAAGCAGACATCTGGCCAGTCTTCGCAGGGTCCATGGTGACCCTTGGTACTGTAAAGGATTTAGTGAGGTTGGACCCTGGAGAGCGGAGCGTGCCAGGACAACAGGGTCCCGAGAAGCAGGTCAGGCAACAAGCTGGGTCAAACCAGAACAGCAGGACAAGCCGAATCAGAATCCAGGAGCGTAGTCAACTAACCGAGTCAATACCAGACGTTCAGATAACAGGAGCCAAATCAGCAAAATAGGAGCAAAGTCAAGAAGCCGGGTCAAAAAGAAGAAATCAGTCACAGTAAACACGCACAGGCAAACTAGGAGAATACACCAACCAAGTGGAAGTCCCAGGTTATGAGAGTGTGTTACAGGTGGAACGCGCAATATCCGGTCTTGACCACACGTGGCGCTGTGATACCAGTGAAGATTCCGGATGGGCCTGCCCGGGAAGCCGCCTGAGACGCGTCGCGGGAGCAGCCACAGAGCGGGACCGGAGAGGCAGGTAAGTCCTTACATCTAGTGAAGTGTGACTCATCACTCTAGAGATCATGTTTACACTGCTCTAGATTTGGCAGAATTGGCATTGGGCATAATTTTCTTCGGCTTGTATGCAGTTGAATAAACCCAAGCACCTAAACATGGCATCTCAAAAGACAAACAATGGCAGTAGAAAAGGTTGTACTGAAGAAGTCAGTAACATGGATGCCGCCTTAGTTTGTGAAATTTGTGCCCAGCTAGATCTGCTCTTGTCCACTCTAAGTGGTAACTTTGTAAAGTTGAAGCATCTAGGAGTAACATTTTAGCCAAGAAACAGTAAACCATGCACACTCACAGAGTGGGGCTACCAAGAGCTTAAGCATGGATTGCGTATCCTCTCTAACTTCACTCGCTAAAGAATTCCAAGATGTCCCTGAAAGCAACATCAGCAAATAGACAGACAGTATGGATTTCATTCTGTAGGATAAATAATAACTTAACATTTGAAATGTCGCTCCAAACAATAAATTCTAATCTCCTAGGGAGTGTTTAATAGACACAATAATGAAACATTTAAAATTATCAACTAACAGTTATGTGGCCACCTGCCTCATGCTTGCTTTATATATTTCATAAGTACTTTCTATAACATAGCAAATGCCAGTGTGCTTCAATAATAAAACATATATTCCAATAAACCACAACATATGCCAACTGGTTAAAGAAATAAATTTCCTGTTAGAATGGTTTATTAAATATTATCATCCTACTACAAGTGTATATGTAAGGATATTTAATGAAAAGGTATTATCAGATTGCAAGGGCTATAATTACAAGTCTATGTTCACTAGTTGAACTCTTTTAGTGCTATAGTGGAATCAAATAGAAGGTTTTTCTCTAATACATTTATACCCATTGTACAGCGCTCTGGAATTTGATGGCGCTATATATAAAACAATAAATAATAATATTAAAACCTAGTGGAACCTTTTGTAACTCTGAAGGATAAACACTAACATTGTTGTGTAGATATTACTCTTGTAGCCTAGTAAACAGTGTTGTTATGTATCATTGATTTATATTTCTATTATTTAATATGCTTGAATATTATGAATGAACACCAATGTAAAGCCCCAGATTGAACAGGGAAGTCCCTGAAATGGTGGTGAAGCCTGGAATCATGAAGCAGGGCATAACAGGGCCCTGGTCTGAAAAATTGCCCTGGGGCCCCAGTCTTTGACTTTACCAAGCAACAAGTCCCAAACTGCTTGTCTGTGCCATTTTTACATCACCAGCTTGTTTATGCCCCCAGCTTGCCTGTGTCATCTGTACTCCTCAACCACTTTTTTGTATGCTATCTTTGTTCCCCGAACAACTTGTCAGTGCCCCCAAACAGCTTGATTGTGCCATATTTGTGCACATTCAGCTTGTCAGTGCCCCCAAACTGCCTGACTGTGCCATCTTTGCCACCAACGAGCTTGCCAGTTCCCCCAAATAGCTGGTCTGTGCCATATTTATCCTCAAACAGCTTGTCAGCGCCCCCAAAAAGCTTACCAGCTGGAGTGGAGTGTCTTCAGCCATGCTGTGCAAAGACTGATCTAGCGTGCAGGAAGTGGATTTGATGTTACTTCCTGCCCCATAATCCAGAACCAAAGTCAAGCAAACTTGGTTTACCAAGGACTTCCTTCCTTACCCTGTATATGTGGAATGTAAAATTAGAAGATTATGCTTATTGTGACAAACCCATAAATGTCACTTTACGGGATCCTAAGCACACTTCTCTAGAGCAATAGGGTTAAGGAACACCAATTTTCAGCAAACTGTGTTGTTCATTTGCAAGTGCACAACTCCAAATTCCAAAACAAAATCATAAAAGAAAGTCCTAGCTCCCAAGTATAGCCCTCTCTTGCTATACTTTGCTGGTCTAGACTGATCAACCTAAACACCCACAAACTATATACCTCTGCCAGACCCAGCTTAGCCAGGCCCTGGAAACCCCCCTAGAGAGCACACATAAATCCACACAGGTAATGCCACACCTCGCTCAAGGGTTGCCTTCAGGGTCTCTCCTTGTCCTGGTAACTTCCCAACCTCTCCCCCCCACAGTATCTCTGATTGTCAGGCTCCAGGGGTTTTAAGGTCCAGCCCTGGACTTTATAGTACAAACCCATTTTGTCTAGCCAGTCTGCTGCAATACTGGAGTTGGAGCATTGACTAATTCTGCTCTCTAAATGCTCCACCTAGGGACCCATATATATATATATATATATATATTTTACACAATATATGTGCATAAAAACACAATTTTAACCTAAGGACAGTGGATGGCACAGGTACTTTCAGTAGGGTACAGGAAACTGCAAATATAAAATGGACCTCTAACTGTGTACTGTCTCTTGTTATTTTAGTTAGAGATTTCTTGTACCTGATCCTAGTTTCCCCTAGGCTTGGGGTGGTAACAATTTGTGGGCTTGTTAATGATCTACATTTGTGAAAGGACACCAATAATCATAGAAACAGTAGGGTCCTGAAGTTAAACTTCCTGATTTTGCTACCTGTATAACATCAAGTCATGTTTATACCACAAGCATTTTGTAAAGACATTTACAAAGATCGTTTTCAGTTGGTCAGATCTTCTAATACCAGAGTGCTGTACAAGCTTACAGAGTCATGTCAGGAGGGGGTGGAAGAGGACTTGTCAAGTATGGAAGCAACAGAAATGGAACTCTTTCATCTAGAGCCACAAGCTAAGAGAGCTGGAGGTCCAAGGGATTTCATGCTTGTCTTACGCAACATCATCAATGAGCTTCAATCATTAACAGACTCAATACCTTGTAGAGTTGACAATTGGGAGCCACCGGAGGTGCCTGTTGTGACGACTCCCAGGGAAGCTGGTAAAACCCTACTTACAATTGTTGACTCAACAACAGCTGTAGCTAGTCAAATAGATTGGTTCTTAAAACTAAGATATTGCTGCATTGTTACCACATAGAGATCTTATGATACACGGTGGGCACATTTTAGATTCTAATTCGATTTGAACTACATTAATGTTTCTAAGCAAATTGATTAAGTATTAGCAGAAAAATCTACCGAGGCAGAGGCAATTAGAACTGGTCACAGTAGTAGAATTCAAATGTTTTCTTAGTGCACACCTAAAAGATAAAAGAGGTCATGGACTCTTTCAGGAACTCAGTAACGCTAAACAAAATGATAGAGACTCCTCAACAGTATTTATATAGATGGGGGGTAAAGCTGTGCATCTAGTAGGGCAGAGTTCCAGTATAAAAACTCATTCACTCTATCAAGGTATAAATGAAAAAGGTTCACATGGAAGAAGGGACATCTGGCCACACATCTCAAATAAAGGTATTACTGATTTTATTCTGGAATTAATAACCAGATCAGTCAGAGAGGAAGTTGAGAGGCAGAGACATTTAGGCCAAATTCACAAACCCAAAGTAGCTACTGTCTGTGTAAAGCAATAGGGAAATATTGAAGGACAGAGTAGCCTTCAAACTCAAGATGAAGTTCAAGCCAATCATATAGCCACTCAGAAGCTAACATGCCAGGTCTCTCCTTTAACTAACACATGGAAAAGGTGACCACACCTCTAGAATGTATGCCGATAGTCCCAGAACAAAGTGTCGCCACCCCAAGTCCAAAGCAGCTTTAAAAGAAAACACTAAAGGGAAGTACAAGGAAAAGAAAGTGGTACTCACCGTTTTCGATGTGGCCTCTGCCACACCGACACCCAAACACACACACACCAGGACAGGCTCTGCCACACCTACACCCGAACACACACACACACATCAGGACAGGCTCTGCCACACCGACATCCAAACACACACACCAGGAGAGGCTCTGTTACATCGACACCCAGACACACACCAGGGCAGGCTCTGCCACACTGAAGCATAAAAAAATATTTTCTAGACTGCCCCTTTTGTATTTGTTCCCCCTTGTGTATTGATGCCCCAGTCAGGCCCCCTTTAGTATTGATTAATGTCCCCCCACAACCTTGTGTATGGCCCCCTTTTGTACATTTATGCCCCCACACCCTTGTATATTGATTTATGTGATGCCCCCACCCTTTTTATATTGGCTAATGTGATACCCAATCACCCTCTTGTCTATTGATGCCCCCACTGCCATGTGTATTAACCCCAGCCACCACCCCCTGTTTATGTTAATTTTTTAATGCCACAACCCAGCCACCCCCATTTTGTATTATTTAATTTTTGTCCCAAGGCAATACCCCCCTTGAATATGAGTCCACCCCTAACTATTTTTGTTGGTAATATTTACATTTTTGTGGGTTTTATTTTTCTTTCCAGCAGGAAAAAGACAACGATCCTCTCATCTGTTAACCTGTCCCTTAAGACTGTGTGTGGATTTTAGAGAGTTTAACCAGAGACATCGACTGCCTAGAATGCAAGATCTATTAGAAAGTCTTGGTGGTCACTCGATGGTTTTTTCGTCTTGGACCAAGGCAGTGCATATCATCAAGGTTTTGTGACTAAAGAGTCTCAACATCTGACTGGTTGTAGCACCCCTTGGGGATTCTATGAATCGATTTGCATTCCTGTTGGGCTCCCAAACGCTCTGGTAGATTTTCAAAGGTGCATGGAGTGTGCTTTAAAAGGAATTAGGGATGAATGCTGTGCTCCTTATTTAGAAGATATGTTCGGGTATTTCAAAACATTTGGCAAACATGTGATTTACCTCAGGTCCTGTCTTGGATAAGGGAGCATGGAATTAAGCTCAGTCCACGTAAATTTGGACTCTTTAAAAGACAAGTCAGAAGTGCGTATGGTATCTGGGAAGAAGTCAGAACTCTCTTTGGATTCCTGAGTTATTATAGGTAATTTAAGACTTTCAGGACTTGCTTAGCCCATGTTTTAACTGCTCCAAAAGCCACCAAAATTAACTTTAAAAGAAACCGCATCACAGTACAAGAAAGGTAGGAAACCATTTTAAAAAAGACAGCACTGCTTCATTCCAGGACTGCAGAGCATCAAGAGGTTGCCTTCAGGTTTGTGCTAACAAATTCACCAATACTTGACTACCCTTACTTTGAACTCTCATTTGTGTTACATACTGATGCATTAAATGAAGGCTTAGGGGCCGTGCTTTATCAACATAAAGGTAACACATTGCGTTTTATTGGATAAGGGCCAATAAGGTTGACCCCATCTGAATGCAGCCACACTACTAAAATATCCATTAAAGTTACAGGACCAAATAGGTGAATACACAGAGACAGTGCTACTAGGAATCAGGACTGAGCCTAGGGTCACTGACGCCTGGGTGCAAAAACATTTTTGGCACCCTCCCCTCAACAAATATAACCCTTCTAACCACACCCATTTTCTAACCACAACCACTCCACCTCTTTGGGCCCCCCGTCATGACTAGATATCGGATAACCAGACACAAGGGTGTGCAACGGTAAATGATATCAGCCCTTTGGTCACTCACTTAAACTTTAAGCACACCACAAAAACCACACCAGGATTGATATGTAGTTTAATTTGACGAGATTATACTCTGCTACATACAAGGTGTCGATCAGTCTGTGTGGCTTCAGAGGGCAAGCTGTAGGCTGTAAAATACATCTGGCTAGGTTAACCCTTCCAATCCCAAACCCCTGCATAGCCCAACACAGGCTCTTCATGACACCCCCGACTTCACCATGTAACATTTCACTCACTTCCCACAGTGCCAGCTCTGCCCTAAACAGTTGATCAGTGCCATCTGTATCCCCAAGCAGCTTGTCAGTGCCATCTTTCCGTCTAAACTGCTTGTCAGTGCCATCTTTCCGTCTAACATCACCTTTACCCACCATAACTTTTGTTATTGATATTTCTCGTGCTTCCCCAAGCCTCAAGTATTAAGCCGGTATCACAACCTCATGCTGATGAGTCCCATTAAGGATGAAACAGCTGTCCATGAGTGGTGGTCTGGCTACTGCGCCTCTTACCTGAGTTTTGTCTAAAGGCTGTCTTGTACAGCGGGCAATTACTTTCAAGGGTTCCATGTATAAAGTGGATATAGAGGCAAAATGTGATCAATATTGGCCTTACATGCAGCAAGAAATAGAAAATGAATTAAGTAGTGTTACCTGCATTAAGCAAGAGTGCCCCAATATACCTCAGACGGCACCTATGGGCTGCATTACCACAAGTGCTCCATTTGAATTGGTCTGTGTTGATACTTTTTTTAAGATCTAAGTTTTAGAACTTAGACAATTTGCTATGTTTATTCTAAACTGAGCAATGTTGAATTCTCAAAAAGATATTACAAATGGCAAGTTATCAGATGTTTCACTTTGCAATTACTTTGAGTTTCATACAAGTATATGAGCTGGCCAATACTTTCTAATTGTGAATTAGAGTATTCCCACAGCTCTGTAGTTACTTCAATTGATTATAGAATTGTGAATCATACATACACCCAGGCCTCATGCTCCCAGACACAAAAGATTGCTTGTGTTATCATAACATTGTTTGCACAGGCACACAACCTTTTATTAAATCGGATAATCATTTAGAATTGAATCCAAAGATGTTCTATTTGTTCTGTCAGATCCAACAAAAAAACATCTTCAGATAACAACTCAAGCAAGGTTACCCCTTATTTATTGTAAGAGGATCATACATAGCTGTTTTATATGATGCTCTGACCATTAATCAGAAATGTTCAGGAGAAAGAAATCCTGTATGCTTCTAAACCATAGAGAACATTTAATGTGTGTGTGTGTGTGTGTGTGTGAGATGCACTGGATGTATTCACATTCTAGATTAACCCCTTAAGGACAATTTTTTATATAGAGATGCAATGCTGTTGCTGGCACAGATACAGTAAAGTGATGAAAACCAGTAGGAGAAAGGGATATTCAGGAAAAAAAGGAATTAATGGAAATACTTCCCTTCTTACGTTGACCGGATACCCGTAAAAAACACTCTCCAGGTGTTTGAAAATTGCAAGAAAGACCACTAGGGGGCGCTCGAGTGTACTGGTAGAAAAATAAAAATAAAACAAGAAAACACTAATAGTGTAATAGTCAGGGCCGGCCCTACAATGGAGCCGACTGGGGCAATTTTGAAGCGCTTTTTTTTTAAGCGGAGGAGAGAGAGGGGCACCGAGTGGTTTTCGCTTACCCGCTCGGCGCCCCTCTCTCTCTCCTCTGCGGCGACTCTCCGTGCTCTGCCACGGTGCCGGCTTGTAATGAGGAGCGCCGGAAGTGACGTCAATTTACGGCGCTCAGCATTACAAGCCGGCACCGTGGCAGAGCAAGGAGGCTCGCCGCAGGACTGTTTGAAGGGGGGGGGGCGGGTTTAGGGTAGATAATGGCGTCGGCGAAGTTTAAAATGCCGCCCTCCCGGCGTCGGGGGGGGTGGGCGTCATTTTAAACTTCGCCCCAGGCGGCATTAAGTCTTGGGCCGGCCCTGGTAATAGTATATATGGACGATCAAATTATATAGCTATTGTATGCACTCACAATGTGTGTGTATATATTCAAGCCTCATGCACATCAAATCCTCCGGATGACGGTATGGGTTATATATAAAGGAAGCAGAAACACACATAGGAACACAATGGTGTAGTATCAAGGAATTCTGGAACACGCCAGAGTAGATGTACACTTACACTTAGTGTAGGAATGTATTGCCCATGCAGATCAGATCTTTCTCCTCTGCTTGCCTCCGGATGTCCAGGGTATTACCCAGCTCTCAGCCGGTGTGGAAATGTATCCAGTAGGTAGAATTAAACAGATTCCAAGAGATGGTGATAAAAGATAGATTCTATTTATTTAGGGCTACAAGCCCAAATACACTATAAAAACAATAAAGGATCTGATAAAATGTGATAAAAGGAGCTCTAGAAAATGTCCTCCATTTTTTTATTGGGGTAACATCTGCATTGTGGTAGGTTTTGGTTTTATGATAGAGCCCTCTATAATCTGGTTTTCAGCAAAAGCAAAAAAGCAAAAGGAACCACCAATCACGTGAAAAATATAAATAAAAATATACTCTACACGTTCTGCAGCTCCCAGAAAACACTCCTCACAAATGTTCAACGAATCAATATATCAGAAGTGGGGCGCAAGAACATGTGGAAAAATAATAAAAACAATAATAGTGTAATAAGTTATGACAAAAAGTGATAAGTGTGTAAGGTGCACTCACAAAAGTGACTCATCAAAAGAACTCTGATTCTTCATAGGATCTGAGGTGAAAAAAACACAAATGGTGCAGTATCTTCTTATAAATCTTTAATATGGAAAGTCCAAAAAACTTACAGACAAGTTGGCATAACCGATGTGTTATGCATACAAACAATAGGAGTAAAAGTCCCAGCCGAATCCGGATGGTGATAAAATTCTGTTGTGTGAATCCGCTTTAAAGTCTCAACGCGTTTCGCTGAAAAAAATCGTCTTCGTCAGAAGAAAATAAATTTATAAACGCGAAAGGATAAAAGTGCTGCAGTCTGAAGGTCTCCATGTCACCAAAATAGAGTTTCGCGCCGATTTTTGAAAATCTGTTACATCACTTCCGGTCCGCGGCCATCTTGTGATTGGCGTGATCATAACCTCCCAATAAAAGGAGAGGTAGTTTCCGCTGGCGCCACTAGGTGGCGTGAAGAGGATTGCGTACAGACGGAGGAACCGGACCTGTTGTCAGTCTGCGGCGGTTGAGGCTGCTGCGTATAGGTGCAAGGTCTTCCACGTCGTCGCAGCAGCGGAGGCTGCTTTGCCGAGGCGGGTGTTCTCCCTCTTCCTTGCGGCGGCTGAGGCTGCTGTGCCGAGGCAGGTGGTCTCCCTCTTCCTCGCGGCGGCTGAGGCTGCTGTGCCGAGGCAGGGGGTCTCCCCCCTTTTCCACGGCGGCTGAATTCACACCAGAAGCATGCTATGAATTGTGAGCCTCAGTCGGCAATCCGTGGAGATGAACAACCTCGCGTATGAAAATGTCGGCTAACGTGGAGGCAGAAGACGATCAACGATCATGAGTATGACAGTATGGCCTCTGGAGTTAGGTAAGTCCACAATAAAGTCCATCGCTATGCGCATCCACAGAGTAGAGGGAAGAGGCAGAGAACGGAGCAACCCAGCAGGAGGTCTCCTGGAAGACTTGTTGGCACACTTCGTACAGGAACGGACGAATAAGACAACGTCCTTGGCCCAATCTGCCACCAAAAAGTTCTGGATATGAGATTCTTAGTACGCGTAACCCCTGGGTGTCCTGCCGTCCTGGATCCATGAGACATGCATAGAACTCGAGATCTGAAACGTGCCGGGATAAAACAACTTGCCAGCAGGTAGGGACAATGGAGCTTGAGACTGCAGACTGGCAATACGATCAAGAAGAGGAGTATGACAAGTAAGGTGAATTGCAGCTAGGACCTTGGTAGCCGGTACAATAGTCTCAGGTTCGCGACTCTCTTCGTCTGGAAAGGTATGCATACGTGAGAGAGCGTCGGCTTTGACGTTCTTGGACCCGGACGGTAGGTCAAAACAAAAGGAAACTGGGATAGGAACAGGGACCACCTGGCTTGTCGAGGATTGAGACATTTGGTGGTTTCAATATATTGCAAGTTCTTATGGTCTGTCATGATCAAGGTTGGAACCTGTACGCCCTCCAGGAGATGTCGCCACTCCTCCAGGGCAAGTATAACAGCCAAGAGTTCCTTGTTTCCGATGTCATAATTCTTTTATGCAGGTGAGAATCTCCTGGAAAAATACCCACAAGGATGTAGCGGTCCACTGTAGGAGGCCCTTTGGGAGAGAACGGCCCCAACCCCGGTTTTGAATGCCTCCACCTCCAAGACAAATGACAGTAGGGGGTCAAGATGCCTCAGCACAGGAGCCGTGATAAACTTATCTTTCAGCCGGGTGAAAGCGGAGACGGCTTCAGGTGGCCATTCAGTGGTATTGGCCCCTTTCCTAGTTAGGGCCGTCAAATGGGGCAGCAATCTTGGAATAGTCCCTGATAAAACGTCTGTAATAGTTGGCAAACCCCAGAAAACGCTGCAAAGGTTTTAGACCCCCGGGCTGCGGCCAGTCCTTGATAGCCCGCACTTTGGAAGGGTCCATCTCAAACCCCTCCGGGGTGATGACGTAACCCAGGAACATGACCTTGCGGACTTCAAAAGCACATTTCTCCAGCTTGGCATTGATTCCATGTTGCCGTAATCGGTGTAGCACCTGAGCTATCTGTGTGCAATGAGTCGGGTGGTCTGAGGAGTAGATCAAGATGTCGTCCAGGTACACCATGACAAATTGTTGGAAGAAGTCTCTGAGGCAATCGTTGATGAATTCCTGGAAGACGGCTGGAGCATTACATAAACCGAACGGCATTACTGTATATTCATAATGTCCAGATCGTGTATTAAAAGCAGTCTTCTATTCATCATTAGCGCGGATTCTGACAAGGTTATAAGCCCCCCAAAGATCCAACTTAGTGTAAATGGTGGCTCCGCGCAATCCGTCGAAGAGTTTGGAAATCAGCGGAATGGGATAAGTGTTGTGTCTGGTGATCTTGTTAAGACCCCTGTAATCAATGCACGGGCAAAGTTCACCATCCGTCTTCTTGACAAAGAAAAATTCACTTCGATGTAAGATTCCATGGCCTTAGTCTCTGGGACAGAGAGCGGGTAAACCCGACCTGTGGGACAGTCATACAGTCTGTGAGGAGGTAGTTTCTCCGCCTCCTTCTTGTCGAACACATACGAGAAACATTGGTACGGCTCCGGCAGAAGCGAAGTCACAGTAGGGTTCAGCATTACGGAAGCAGTACTCAAGGGTGTGAAACAATGAGCCGTACAGGAGCCGCTCTACGCAGTAATCTGATCGGTTCGCCAGTCAATAGTAGGATTGTGACTATGAACCATGGGAATCCAATATAAGAGGAACTGAGGGTGAGCAGATGACGAACAACTGTAGCGATTCGCTGTGAACTATTCCCACGGAGAGGGTGAGTGGAGACATGAAGAGGGTTATCTGCTCCGGAAGAAGGGGCCTCCTGTTAATAGCCTCCACAGACAACGGATTGGGTAAGGGAAGGGTGGGAATCAGGTGCCGAGTACAAAATTCAGAGTCAATTAAGTTACCGGCGCTGCCGGAATCCAAAAAGGCTTCAGTGTCGATGGAACCTCTAGACCAGACTAGTCAAACCGGAACCGTCATCCGAGTAATTGTGGTCTCAGGGGATGGTCTAATTACTAGTAATTGTCTAGGTAGTGGTCAGGCGTTAAAATATATTTTGGCTAGTGCAAACAAAAAATTATATCATAAAAAGTGTTCCAGAAAAAATGCTGCAAACACTAAAGGTATAACCCCCTATACCAAAGAAACAGTGTATAATCCACAAAAAATTAAGGTATATACTTATATTTCCAACTGTTTATATCTGACGTCCATCCGTTTTACAATGTGAGCGTATTGACATGTGAAAATAAAATTCAAAAACAAACATCATAGTGTTTTCTGTTTTGTAATGAATATGTGTTTAAAGTCCCCCCCCAGGATAATATCACTCTCGTGGAGTTGAGCAAATCAGCTTGCTCAGACTAAATCAGGCATAGATGGATCTCTCCTCTGGAATATCTCTCCTCCGTTTGCAGATTTCAACTGGTTTCCGATCCGTATGTCGGTATGTTGAGAAACAAAATACTGGTGGAGAGGCAGGGTGTATGATGCAGAAGATTTATTGTATGGCAAAGTGCAATGTGCTCACGTTACAAAAAAGTTCGTAGGAGTATCAGAGTCTCTCTTGTTTCTCCAGCCGAAGAGAAGCGACTTCTGGGTATAACGTATTGACGTTGACACGTAGACGCGTTTCGTCCAATCAGTCTTCCTCAGTAGTGTCACGGTAAAATGGATGGACGTCAGATATATACAATTGGAAATATAGGTATATACCTATTGACATTTTTTGGTGGATCATATATATATCTTTTGGTGAAAATTATTCACATGGTTGTTATATAATTTTAATATTGGTTCTTTGCACAACACTTTATATACCTTCTATGAAGGTCTAATTACACCTATGGTAGTTCCCCCCCAGCCTACCTAGGTGCAAGCGTTTCCCGTCCTCTTGGAACAGGTTCTGAGGAGATGCCCAGGAAGACCACAGTACAAGCACAATCCCTCTCTTCTCCTCCTGCTTTTACTCCCAACTGCATAGGTTATTCAATTGAGTCAAGCAATGTAGATGAAAAAGAGACTTGTGGAATATGAAGAAAAGTGTCCCTCACTCCTCTCTCTCGCCTTCTCTGGTTCTCTCGCTGCACTTGCCTCTCGCAAAGGCGTAGGTCATCATGAGATACGTACTTAATCACAGAGTCCAGTTCTGTAGGCAAATCTCTGGCCGCGATCTCAACCTTGAGAGTTGCAGAGAGTCCATTAAGGAAGGTGGCGACTAGTGCCTCGTTGGTCCAATTGACCTCTGCCATCAGGGTACGGCATTCAATAGTGTATTCCTGTATTGGACCAGTGTGACAGGACCAGGCTAGCTGGCTCATATGTTCGTGTGAAGTTTACCCGGGTCATGGAGCGCTTTTGTGTCCAGTCCTCCTCCCAGGAACGTCAAAAACGGACCGCAGACTTGAAATAAACTCAGAACAAGACCGGACCGTGGAGTGTTTCTCTCCCAGAGTGGAGAGGCCCAAGCCAATGCCTTGTCTGTGAGAAGAGAAATCACATATCCCACTTTAGCCCGTTCAGTGGGAAAAGCGTATGGAGAAAGTTCAAAGTGGATTTCACATTGGTTAAGAAAACCTCAGCATGCTGCAGGGTCACTGCCGTATCGTTAAGGAGGTGAAAGATGTGCTCGCACAGAAGTTACAGGCACTGGTGGAGGTGTATGAACCGCCATAGAGGATTCTGTAGCGCAGGATCGGTGCGTTTGGAGAGCCTGAGCGAACTGATCCAAGCGGTGGCCCAATCCTTTCCAGACAAGCCTCACAGGACCATTGTTGTCCTACCGATGCGGATCTCATGTTGGCCTTCTGATTCTGTCATGCTCAGCGTATAGGTAGACACCTTTGTCAGGTAGAACAGGATAGGCGCGACCATCAGAAGGCAATGAGTCCTTTAAATAGGGAATGAGATTTGGCGCCAAAATAGAGTTTCTGTTAGAAGTCTGTTACGTCACTTCCGGTCCGCGGCCATCTTGTGATTGGCGTGATCGTAACCTCCCAGTAAAAGGAGAGGTTGTTTCCGCTGGTGCCACTTGGTGGCGTGAAGAGGATCACGTACAGACGGAGGAACCGGACCTGTTGTCAGTCTGCGGGGGTTGAGGCTGCTGCCAGGGGCGTAACTAGACCCCTCAGGGCCCGGGTGCGAGAATCTGTTAAGGGCCCCCCACCCCCCCAAAAAAACATGATTTTTACCCAACAATTTTTTTTCAACAAATTCAATTTACATATTGAATCATTTCTGTAAATAAATCAAAGAAAAAGGGGCGCATGTTCAAAGGGCATAATCAAAGAAAAAGGGGCGCATGTACATAGGGCCCTTTTTGTACATGCGCCCCTTTTTCTTTGAATACATAAATAATCTTTCCACCAAAACAGCCTGACTGTGGCATTTTTGCCACCAAAACAGCCCACCTGTGGCATCTTTGCCACCAAAACACCCCGCCTGTGGCATCTTTGGCCCCATAACAGCCCGCCTGTGGCATCTTTGGCCCCATAACAGCCCTCCTGTGGCATCTTTGCCACCATAACAGCCCTCCTGTGGCATCTTTGGCCCCATAACAGCCCGCCTGTGGCATCTTTGCCACCATAACAGCCCTCCTGTGGCATCTTTGCCACCATAACAGCCCTCCTGTGGCATCTTTGCCACCATAACAGCCCGCCTGTGGCATCTTTGGCCCCATAACAGCCCGCCTGTGGCATCTTTGCCACCATAACAGCCCTCCTGTGGCATCTTTGGCCCCAAAACAGCCCTCCTGTGGCATCTTTGGCCCCAAAACAGCACTCCTGTGGCATCTTTGGCCCCAAAACAGCCCGCCTGTGGCATCTTTGCCACCAAAACAGCCCGCATGTGGCATCTTTGCCACCAAAACAGCCCGCCTGTGGCATCTTTGGCCCCATAACAGCCCGCCTGTGTGATCTTTGGCCCCATAACAGCCCGCCTGTGGCATCTTTGCCACCATAACAGCCCTCCTGTGGCATTTTTGGCCCCAAAACAGCCCTCCTGTGGCATCTTTCCACCAAAACAGCCTGACTGTGGCATCTTTGCCACCAAAACAGCCCGCCTGTGGCATCTTTGCCACCAAAACAGCCCGCCTGTGGCATCTTTGCCACCAAAACAGCCCGCCTGTGGCATCTTTGCCACCAAAACAGCCCGCCTGTGGCATCTTTGGCCCCATAACAGCCCGCCTGTGGCATCTTTGGCCCCATAACAGCCCACCTGTGGCATCTTTGTCACCATAACAGCCCTCCTGTGGCATCTTTGCCACCGTAACAGCCCTCCTGTGGCATCTTTGGCCCCATAACAGCCCGCCTTTGGCATCTTTGGCCCCATAACAGCCCTCCTGTGGCATCTTTGCCACCAAAACAGCCCGTCTGTGGCATCTTTGCCACCAAAACAGCCCGCCTGTGGCATCTTCGGCCCCATAACAGCCCGCCTGTGGCATCTTTGGCCCCATAACAGCCCGCCTGTGGCATTTTTGGCCCCATAACAGCCCGCCTGTGGCATCTTTGGCCCCATAACAGCCCGCCTGTGGCATCTTTGCCACCATAACAGCCCTCCTGTGGCATCTTTGCCACCATAACAGCCCTCCTGTGGCATCTTTGGCCCCATAACAGCCCGCCTGTGGCATCTTTGCCACCATAACAGCCCTCCTGTGGCATTTTTGGCCCCAAAACAGCCCTCCTGTGGCATCTTTCCACCAAAACAGCCTGACTGTGGTATCTTTGCCCCCCCCTTACACATCCATGCTATCTCTCACACACACACACTCATATATTAATTCACAAATATTTACTCACTAATTCACAGATAATCCATTCAATCATTCAGATATTCATACATTGATACTCATTAATTCCCTCATTCAGATACTCATTTACATATACTCATTCACAAACATTCATTCACTCACTCCTTCACAGATATTCATTAATTCTCTCACTCAATCTCAAATACTCCTTCATGCAGCCTCCCCTTACCTGAACAACCGAAGATGTAAAAAGTATGTGCCGCTCGGCGTTCGCAGACCAACTTGTTCAGTGCATAGGGGGAAGCAGATGCGCAGCAGGGTCATGTGACGTACGCCACGTACGTCACGTGACTGTTGGATTCCTGCGTCCCCCGGCATCCTCGTCTGCCAGTAAGTAGCGGCCCCCCGCGGAATTAATCGTGGGGGTTGCCCGGGCCCCCTAGAGTGGCGGGCCCGGTAGCAGCTGCTGCAGGGTTAAGGGGCAAGTGCCCCTTTTGCCCTGAGTTATAGACGGCCGTAGAGGCCGCATAGGCCCAGTCAGTCCGGTCCTGACTGGGCCTATGCGGCCTCTACGGCCGTCTATAACTCATAGACCTTGGGGCCCCTTGCCGCCGGGGCCCGATTTCGGGCGGCCCCTTGGCTTGGGCCCCCCTGCCACCGGGGCCCGGTCGCAGTCGCGACCCCTGCGACCCCGGTAGTTCCGCCACTGGCTGCTGCATAGAGGTGCGGGGTCTTCCTCTTCCTCAAGGCGGCTGAGGCTGCTTGCCGAGGTGGGGGTCTCCCCCTTCTCCGAGGCGGCTGAGGCTGCTGTGCCGAGGCGGGGTGTCTCCCCCTTCTCCACGGGGCTGAGGCTGCTGTGCCGAGGCGGGGGGTCTCCCCCTTCTCCGCGGCGGCTGAGACTACCGACCCGGAGGAACTCGCAGTCAGGTACGTAACAATAATGAGTAATATCTAATAATAATGTACGTAATACTAATATAACAATCCATTTTAAAAATATAATAAATATATTAAAATATATGTATGTAATAAATATATAATTTATAGAGAATATATATCAGAATCAATTTCTATTAATAATTAATAATGTATTTTAATAATTAATAATTGATTCCAAAATATAATCTAGTAGGTAATATTTAATCATGATATATATGATATATATATGATATATATAATAATAATATACTATAAAAATATATGATAAATATTAAAAAAGTATATAATATATAAAATTAAATTTTATATGATATCTAAAAAGTATATATTAATAAAAGACATTATATAGAAAATTTATTAATTAATAAATGTTAGTATTGTTCAATTCTACATTCAAACTTCTCTTTTAAAAGTTTGAAACTTATAAGTCCATTCCGTTTCTTTTTTTGATAAAACCTCTTTTATGTCTCCTCCATGCCAATGTGGGGATACTAGATCAATTCCTGTCATTTTAAACTCTGGGAGAAAGAACATTTTAATACAGTGTCTCGGGACACTGTGCTTTAAATTATTATTCCGTATTTCTCCTAAGTGTTCTAAACCTCGTACTTTCAGCTCTCTTGATGTTCGTCCGATGTACTGTATCCCACATTTACACTCTAAGAGGCAAACAACGTTCTTAGATTTACAGTGTATAAAGTGACGATTTTCATATTCTTTTTTCGTGATAGTACACTTGAAAGTAGTAATTTTCTTGTTTTGTGAATAACATGGTTTACAGAATTTACAATTTCTGCAGCGATAGAAACCAGGAGGCCTGTATGATAAAAAATGGTCCTCTCCGTTTTTTACCCTCAGAAGAGCGCTTGGAGCTACAATAGTTTTTAAGTTCCTTATTTTTTTATATATTACTTTTGGTTTTTGAGGAAGGCGGTTTTGTAATATAATATCACCCTGTAGTATTGGACAACATTTATTGATGGCTCTTTTAATTTGAAATGCTCTATCATTAAAATGTGTCAGGAAGGCAAAATTAAAATCCTCATTCTTTATCTGTTTTTTATCATTCTATATGAGATCTTCTCTTTTTTATTTTTAATTGCTGTAAAGCTATCTTCTAATAAATCTTTGGGATAATTTCTCTATTCAAATTTCTGTATCAAATGTTGACTTTGAGAGTAAAAATCTTTATCAAGTACAGCTCCTACGTATTCTCGCCATCTGGCCTTTAGGGATATTTTTCAGCCACTGGGGGTACATAATACTAATATAACAATCCATTATAAAAATATAATAAATATATTAAAATATATGTATGTAATAAATATATAATTTATAGAGAATATATATCAGAATAAATTTCTATTAATAATTAATAATTTATTTTAATAATTAATAATTGATTCCAAAATATAATCTAGTAGGTAATATTTAATCATGATATATATATATATATATATATATATATATATATAATAATATACTATAAAAATATATGATAAATATTAAAAAAGTATGTAACATATAAAAATATATACTATATGATATATAAAAAATATATATTAATAAAAGACATATAGAAAATACAAACAGAGACACAGATGCGGCACACAAGCATGGAGGGACGGCATTAACGTGATGAAGGAACTACGTGAGGACGCCACCAGGAACTCATTTAAACGGAGCAACGACACGGAGACCTTCAGACTGCAGCACTTTTATCTTTTTTCACTTTTATAAATTCATTTTCTCCTGAAGAAGCCGATTTTTTTCATCAAAACGTGTTGAGACTTTAAAGCGGATTCACACAACGGACTGCCGGATTCGGCAGGGACTTTTACTCCTATTGTTTGTATGCATAACACATCAGTTATGCCAACTTGTCTGTAAGTTTTTTGGACTTTCCATATTAAAGATTTATAAGACGATACTGCACCATTTGAGTTTTTTTCACCTATATTTCAGATCCTAAAAAGAATCAGAATTCTTTTGATGAGCCTCTTTTGAAGTCACTTTTGTGAGTGCACCTTACACACTTACTTATCACTTTTTGTCATATCTTATTACACTATTATTGTTTTTATTATTTTCCCACATGTTCTTGCGCCCCGCTTCTGATACATTGATTATTTCAGCAATTTTAGAACTGTGCTAAAGTTTTATTTTTTGTTATAGTTACATGTTTTACAAATCTCAAATTATAATCCCAAATTAATTAATCCGCTGCTGTGGTCTGACAGCTGCTCAACTGGCTGCTCCCCTTACATTTATTTATTCAGTATAATTCTGCGAACCCTATCTTCAAATGAACAAATCTACATACCATTTCGATAAAATAAATGACAAAACAAATTCTCTTAACATATAAGGAACATTTTATTTATTTGATCACATAACAGGTTAACAGTCAGGATTGCAGCAGTTCGGTGGTTTTAGGTCTGCAATGTTGGTGTATATCTTGGAATAGTTTATAGAGTAAAACTGTTAGACCTTCCATACCAATGAGGAATTTATTGACATGAGTTGTGAATATAGTTTCTCTCCAAGTGGAGGTTTTCAAATGGAATTCATCGCAAGATATTGAACACCTTGAAATCATTGAACACTTGATTTGAATCCCTTGTTAAATAGAAAGCAAATACTGACCTGTCACATCTTGTTTAATATTTATTAAATCAGGGGATTAGCAATACATTCAAATTAATCATTTGGCACTATAAATGTATGACATTTTCAAACATAAAACAGATTTCACAATTTTGCCCTATGTCCCCTAAACAGTAATATTTCACAGTACATGATGGCTACATCTTATTTCCACATACAAAATAATATTAAAGATAAACACATCTTTGTTTCCACATTAAACCCTTTACAAGACAAGGATACAATTTTAAGATCAGAATACAAGTAAAGAAAAAAAAGAGATTAATAAAATATCCACTTTTGTAATATGTACAAAACTAGCATACATAAGAAAATGTAAATTAGTTAAACTGAGAAAAGGAATGTCTGTTGTGCACAACCATAACTTGTATTTTGTTTGCAAAATATTGACATTGGTCCACATATTGACATAAAACATCAGCTGGTTTTAGATATTAGATATAAATATGATAGAGAATTACAATTTCACAGCTTTAATTTAAAACCAGACATTTCTAACAGTCATATTTTTCTTGAATATTTGTTCCATTATTATTTTATATTAATAACCATATTATATTATGTTGTCATAAACACCTAGGTGGTATTTTACATATCTTTAATACATTCAGCTAGGACTATAGATTTAGGCAAACGTACTTTACACTTTATAGCTTCCATTTATTTCTCAGAAAAAAAATGTTATCTCTGTTCTTTATAATAAGAATAACAAATAAAACAAAATGGTAGTTTATGATAATACAATAAAAGACATTACAAATATAAGGTCATATATCGTCAACCTATATGATACATTCCCAATGTGTCATTTTATTAATTTACTAATTTAAATACCAAGACATCGAGAACTTTCTTAAGTAGTTAGTTCAACCTTTACTTATTTTTCTGTAATGTGGAATTACTTTATTGTGGCCTCCATGTTTTATCCATGCCTACTCCTTTTCAGCCTCCGTATGCTTATTTCGTTTCTTGCTAGACCCAGTGTTAAAATGCAGCCAATCTGAAAACAATAGTAAATACATGAGGATACTATATGCATCTCCTCAGTATTTTTATAACAGCAATCACTATATATTTATTGTTTGCACCATACAATAATAACACATACTACACAAGTAATATTTTAAAAAAAAATTCCAAGAGGTCTCAGAAAAAACATACATGTGTGTGGTTATGTAAGAAATGTTTTTAATAAATGAAACTTTATAAGTCTGCTTGAATCTACACTTACTGTTCCCAAATATACATGTGTAATATGGCATATTAAAAAGAAATACCTATACACTTAAAATACTACAAAATAGTATAGGCTTTACAATAAAGTGGCATAGATTTGTTTGAAATATAATTTAAGCATTAATATAAAATTACATAAAGTATTATGTAATTTGGATTAGAATAATTGCTGCTTAGTAATATATCCTTCAATATTTAAAGTGGAGCCAAAATGTTAAAAAATGGCAAAAAAATTATTCTAAGTGTGTTTTATGTGTTTTGATTTTCAGAATGAATAAATAATTAAAAAATCTTACTAGTTAAAGGCAGACATAACACACTCCAACTGCTATTCAACTAACAAATTCCACCATATGCAAAGGATATCTTTTTTGATGGGTTTGATGGGTATTTTTTTGAGAAATAGACAGTTTGTCTATTCAAAAATGTGTTATTTTTCTCCCTGGACTAGTGTGGTAACCTGCCTAATAAGATCTAACCAGAAAATAAAGTATTATAAAGTATAGTGATTTTATGATTTTATGCACGGATTATTCAACATTTTGTATGGCTGCAACCAGTATTCGCATTACCATATGGAAATGGTTATTTTAACCTAAATATTCATGATCTGTTGCTTTCACATAACGTATATTGTTTTATGTAAATATTAAAGGAAACATTGATGCGCTATATTCTTTCCAAATTAATTAAATCGAGTTGCTGTTCGGTCAGGGGCTACAGTTTTAAATTTGAAAGTTCCTATCTACTTGTGTTGATCTGAACCAATTAGTTATTTAAGCTTCCATCAATTATTGTATATGCTACATATAGTCTGTGTATATGATACAGGTGTCAAGTTGACTTTAGTGAATCCACAAACTTCCTGAGTCTAACACAAGTGAGTTGGCCTTAGTCGCTTAACTGCCTACTAGATCCAACTTGACTTTTAAAGAATAGACCACATACAGTTTATGTTTGAATGATGGTATAAAATGACTTTTCATTAGATTTAAGTCCAGTGCCAGTGTCAAGAAAGTGTGTGTGTAGTTTTAATTTAAAAAGAAAATTGACACTAAACAAGTCACTTCTGGTACCCATAAATTGTGAGTGAATGATGTAGTATGCTAATAAATCAATATCACAAAGCAATATAAAATGTTATACAAATATTTGCATATACTAACAATTATACTCATTATTGTTGTTGTTGCTGTAATATTTTTAATAAATAAGCTTAGAAATATATATGGTCTATGTTCAAACATAATTTTGCTATTGAATTTCTGGTATTGAAAAATACAGAAAATGTAGATCGTACTGGATGAAATTAACTATATATATACATATATATATATATATATATATATATATATATAATTTTTTTTTAAATTGTACACTATAGTAGTCTTAATTTTTATCTACTTATGGATTGGGCACTTAGATCAGGAAACTGTTGTATTGCACCAAAGTAAAGTAATTAAATACATTCACCAAAACACCATGGACACAATAAGTATATCCTTTTCCAGACACATTGTGTAAACCTATTCTGGCACATACAGATCAATGCCATCAGTCAGTAATAAGATTTTTCATTGTTTTAAATCTCTTCTAATTTTTTTCATCTCGTCTTTATCTTCTATTACCATGCCAGTGTTGCATTTTCTGCCTTTTAGACGGTTAACCAGTGATGTAGCTGGAGGAAAAATGGAGAGATAATGATGTGAGAACACTAAATATTCATTGCCAACTGACTTTGCCTTATCAAATACAACACAATAGGAGCTTTCAGGAAAAAAAGAAATCTTCTAACATAAACAAATGAAGTTATTAGAAGGACTAGTATTACTACGTGTACATTAATAATTTCTTGTGGAGTCATGAATCATGTATCATTAACAACAAATGAAGAAAAACATGAATGTGAAAATCAGCTTGGGTCTTTCCAATACATTTGTCATTACTAATTACACAATATACAAAAGGAAATATACGCGGTTGTCGACTCTGGGAGATATTGTATATAATGTATCTTTACATGTACAAAATGATTTAAGCTAATAAACATGGCATTAAAGTGAAGGCAATAACATGGTGAGTGTCCTGATGAGATGTGTGCCCGGCAGTAGAATATTTCCTTAATTATACAGCTAAACCCATTATTAACACGGTTCATTTGGGTCATTATAGACATGAAGAAGAATATCACAGCAATGACAGACTAAAGTAAAAATGTCTTTTTTTCCCCCTTTATTTCATAACAGATGCTTGGATTCTCTTAAATAACTTGAATGAAAAACATGCACATAATTCCATTGCTGCCTACCTTCAGTAAGGCATTGGAAAATGGAAAACATTTTAATTGTATTTGTGAGAAAGGAAAGGGTGAAACTTGGTATGGATTTTTTCTTTCTTTCAGCAGGACCTAAGGCCAGTTTTAAACAAATGTTATTTGCTATATAATATACATAAAACACACACACAGGCAGCTGATCTGTGGTAAAAAAAAGACTACTTAAGTTTTATGAATATTTATTGACCGTTTGTGAACTGCATTTCCTATCATTCTCATTCAAACATGTTGCAGCCTGTGAAAAAGGATGCACCAGGAGTGCAACAAAATGGTGCTGTAGTTATTTACATTCATTATTTGTTCTGCAATGTATGGGAAAGTAATAAAAAATGGTGGAAAGAAAAAAATACATTTGTATTTTTGCATATTTATACCTCTAGAACATTGGATGCATGGTTTGCGTAATCTAAGTATCTAATAGTAGGGTATCTTGTCCTGAATGAACAAATACATAGGTTTCTCTAGGAAAAGTGTAAACTGTTTGTATTGTTGTCAAATAAATATAACAAAAGTATGAAAATTGTTCCAGTCTCCCCCAAAGATAGATCTGTCCCAGCCCCCAGTACAAGGGTTAAAGCGCATGGTTTCATGTTATAATATTGCTATAATATTATAAAACCTATTACATAAATAACAAACATAATGCATACTGTAGGAAAAGGGAAAGAAAATAAAAAGTACTAGACCTCTCACTAAGCTTCTGTCTGAAAGGTGTCCCTGTTCTCCCAGTTTATTACTTTTACAAATTATTTATTATGTGTACCCAGATCTCTTGCTTTGCTTTAGCAAACATTGAATGCTCTGAACATCAGAGCTGACCTTCATGTGGGCAGCAGAGGCTGCCAGTGCGTCAGTCTACCTGCAGCGTATACTGATATAATGTTTATAATGCACTTACTGTAAATTGACGGACTTCTCCATTTTTTATTAATTCATAATCTTTTTCAGGTGTTATAGCATAAGCGATTTTCTAGAATAAGTAAATGAAAAGAGTTTAGCAAATAATAAAATCCATATAACTTTGTATAAAAACATGCTACATTGCTGCTATATTTATAAATTGCAGTAGATTGTATTTTAATTGGAAATATATTTACATATATATATATAAATATATTTCCAATTAAAATAAAATCTGCTATTGAAAACTATACTTAGAGGTTGTTACCTATACTTGAATCACTGTTAATTATTTTTTTAACCTTAAAAAAACAACAGTGGTAAAGGTTATATTTACAAAGTGGTGTATTCAATAAAGGGAGTTTGCTAGAGCATTCACTATAAACTATAGAGAACCCTGGTAACTTTCTACTGTAAGAAACACTGATCTGGTCCTGCGTAATGCATTGCTAAATCTCCAGCAAAACCTACATATTATATAGGGACAGCTGAATTTTTTTGCTGGAAAACCTCATCTGAGATGGCAATTTATAATGCATTGAAACCAAGGAGCGTATTTATCAACACAAATGATCGGTTGATCTAAATTATAGTGGAAATTACATTTTTATATGACATGAAATGTATGTACATTTAAGGCAAAGTCTTACACACCTCTCGAATGGTTCCATGAAGGGTAGAGAATTTATAAATGGCATAAATAGGCACCATAGCCATTGAAGAGATGGCAACTAACCAGCCAATAACATTTGCCCACTCTGGAAACGTATAGTTGCCATATTTTGGAGATCTGTATGTTATAATACTGACCACAACAACAAACTGAAACAAAAAGTAAAACATTTTTTAAAGTTGAAATACAAAAACCTACAAATAAATAGTATTAGTCAATCCAAAGGTTACAAATAGTAATCATTATTACATTTGTGTTCACAATGATCACAATTTTCATCTTTGTATTAAAGTTGCCTTTTGCTAAAGTGAATTGTTCTCATTTTAACTGTGGAACCATGTGCAAAATCTGGATTAAAAAAAATACAAAGTGCCTCAAAATTAGTTTTTTTGTCAAATGATTTTGAGAATTAATTTACAAAGAACCTGAGTTTAACAGGATGACTAAGAACTATAACTAGTTCATAGTCTAGTACACTGTCACTTGTGGCTTCGACAAAATTAAACTGAAAAAAACCCAGGAATGTTCAATTAATAATTATATTAATTTGTAATTATAGGTAATAAAGTATAAAAAATAATAATAATGCTTTATTTTTCGATAAATAATATTTTCAGTGTATCTACTAGTGGAGGCTAACACAAATAAGATATATATATATATTTAACAACATAATATCTTAGGTTCAATATATTTAACAACATAATATCTTAAGTTCAATGGTTAAGTATCCGTAGATATGCCACTTGTGAGCTCGTTGGGCTAGGTCAGGGGTAGGCAATCTTCGGCTCTCCACATGTTGTGAACTACATTTCCCTTATGACTGTAAAAGCATTATGGGAGATGTAGTCCATAACATCAGGAGAGCCGCAGATTGCCTACCCCTGGTCTAGGTGGCTACTACTGCTAGCACCACTACTACAGGCAATCAAAAAAGTCACCTTCACCTCCTATCAGATGAACCCCATCTTTGAAAAAAGTGCTGCTGTAGCCGAAGCATGATCTCTCAAAAAAAAAAAAAGCAACATGATGCTGAATGACAATTTTGCTATTGCAGCACTTTTTCGCTAATCATGGCCAGTGTCTGCTAACAAGGAATTAGAATTAGGGTACACACCACATGGAAAGTCACATGTAGTCCTACAAAGAAAAAAAGATTACATCCGAATAGAAGTGGTAAATAGAAAGTTATGCCTGCCTCAAAAGTCACCACAACACAAACATTATATTAACAAACATTTTAAGTTAATTAAATCAAGAACATATTTTATTTGTATATCTTCACTGAATTAGCATTTTGGAAAAGGAATGCTAATGTCTTTCACTTTCAAATTTATGTTTAATACATTATATTTAATTTTGTCACTTAAATCTGCAGTTTAGTATTTATAATAAACTTAATATTAATTGTGAATCAACAATGGGAAAAAAAACACTTTTTTTTCTCATTATTAACAAGGTTTGAAACGGCTTGCATGGATTTTTGTTCTTACCAGAAGAAAACAAGGGCTAACAAACTTCCAGCAAAGTCTCCAATACAGGCCTGGTCTTTTACCAATCATTTCTTCAATGTCATCACTAAACCGGCCAACACCTGAAAGACAATTACCTCATTTATGCAGAAATACTAACATGAAATGGATGTTAAAAACAAAAACTTGTGACAATTTTTCATTTGATATTTATACAAATCAATGCTTACCTTTTTTTTAGGCAAATAATAATCATTTACGTTTTGTATGTATTTATCAATGAAAACAAATGTCATATCCTGTTTTATCAGTATTATACGTTGTAAATATGCTAACATTTTAGCAAGTGTACTTTTAAATTTTCCAAAAATGTTAAGCAGTACTTTATGGTACAGACATGCGTTATTTTAAATATAATAAAAATTATTTACGAGTAGATGAAAATGTAAATATTGCCATTAAGCATTTCATATCTTTGTTAAAGCGGGTACTTAGTGGAGACATTTGTATGCAAGGGCCACTGATTCATTTGTTGGATACTGTTATCTCAATACATTATTCAAGTTTTTCATATCAATTCATATCTGTAATATAAACAGACATCTTGACTCGGGCTTTGTGTCGGGCTTTGTGTCTTGTATGTGGTTTTCTAATAAATGTATATTTCATGAAAGGTTTCATTATGGATTATACACTGCACTCTCCAGAGTGACAGATTTCACAGAAACCAATGAGGAAAGGCACTCACACAATCTGATAGGTATGTCAGTATACTGTGAGTTAGTTTGCTGCTAACTTGTTGGTAGGTATTCTTGAGCTTTCTCCAGACAAAGGCTGGTAATTACCGTAATGTATAATTTTGTCCTATCCGGGCACACGGATAATGTTTTGTGACCGATAATGTGATTTGTGCTTTGTTCATTGGCTAAAAGCTTCTCTCAACTTCAGTGTGCAGTTGGCATCCCGCTTTGTCAGCACCGTTTCTCTTATTTGGATACCACAGAATAATCAAGAATTCGGGAAATTGTTATTTCAATGCATTGCCATCCATGTGTGTTTGAACACTCACATTCATTTTCAACATATACCTTTCCATGTCTCTCTGTGTCATGGAAGAAAAAGAAACCCTTCCTATACCTAACAATTACATATTTCATTACATGTAGTTGTTCTCTAATATACTCCAAGACATTAAAACATAATATAATGTGATCAAAATGATTCTTACCATAAAACCATGCAATCCCTATTGCTTCAATAAGTACTCCAAAAAGAATAGATGTACCAGCAGCAAAGTGGTCCAAAAGCGTAAAAACATACATTCCACCCTAACAAAAATTGAGGAAGAAGGAAGGTATGGATATTTCAGTAAAATTGAATTTGTAATATATAATTATATATAGATATATATATTAGTAGATGGATGGATAGATAGATAGATAGATAGATAGATAGATAGAGAAAATCTACTTAGCATCTAGTGGAAGTTAGAAAAAGAAAATGGCCTGATCATTCTTGACATCTAGGGTTCACTGACACCAATCTCCAAGGTGATACAAAATATTGTATTGTAATACATGTGTTAAGTAACTTATTACAAAGCATTAAGAAGTTCTCAAATCAACATACATTGGTAACACAGGAGAGGGATATAAAGAACGTGCAAAGAACGATAAAAAGGGTAAATAGTTCCCGATGCTTGTGTAGAAACTTAAATTCATCAATGAGCCCAGTGATGACAGATTCCATTCCTCCCATCTACAAATAAAAAAGGAAAAACCTTAGTCCAAATTGCTACATATGGCCATATGTACCTAAGTTAATAGCAGTACTTAAACACTACAATTCCACTTACAGCACTGTCGATTCCAAGTGTAAGGAGCATAATGAAGAAAATAACAGCCCAAACGGATGACAGAGGTAACGTAGCAATAGCTTCTGGATATATGATAAATATCAGCCCCGGTCCTACAAAGAAAGAAAGGTCCTCACATATAAATAGTTCAGTCAAAAGTAAGTTCATTAAATTGATGTACAAATAGGGGTTTGGTCAACTTTATTTAGCTAGGACATTAATGTTTTGCACCCATGACATGCTACATCATTGAACTCTATATTAGATGATGCCTACAATGAATTATTGAACATGAACTTACTGTGAATATCAGACTGTGAATATTATTTAATTGTTTTATATAGCGCCATGATATTCTGCACAATGGGTAAAGCGGATATAACAAGTAGTGTGTAACTATAACAATTTGACTTACAGAAACAAGAGGTAAGGAGGGCCCTGGTCTAATGAGCTTACAATTGAGATAAACATATAGGTCATCTAGCCGGATGTTGGTGTTATTGTCGGGGACCACCCGGGTCCATCCATGGGTTGACAAGTTATAAAAGATATGAATCAATGACTATATTAAGTTTTATTTATTGACACAACTTTAGGGTTTTATGTTAATGATACTAGCACAGTTATCATATATCTTCATGTAATAAAACATTGGTATAAAAATATGAGCCCCTTATTTATTGAATGTTATAACTACAACCTCCATTCACCTAGCAGTAACTAACAGAGCCCTCTTACTTTTGGTATGCATTATTTCTGCACATATGATCTATAAAACCAGTTCTTCAAACAAATATGAAGAAAATAAGCAAGTTGTGTATTCTAATTAGGAGCTGAACATGAGAATCATAATGCAGAAGAGCAAAGCAAAGGTAAAATATTGCATTCTGCAATTAATCTATATCGTGGTATAATGGTCTTTAAAAAAACTAAATGAGCAATATGTATGTATTTGAAACCAATCATATGTGGGTATTGTAAAAGCAACGATCTTAGCATCCTGTCCTCTGGGTTTGCATTAATAATCCTAACAATTCTCTGTCTTTTGTTATGTTACTTCTCCCCATTTACTTAAAGTAGTTAGTAGAAGAGAGGGGAATTGGTTCAGGAAATTGATTTATTATCTTAGTAAAACCAATAACACTAATTAAACCAAATATCTTCAATAGTGGGTCAATTATCACTTACCATCCTTTGCTACATCTCCAATAGGAACATTATGCTTTTGTGCCATGTATCCAAGGAAGGAGAAAATAACAAATCCAGAGAAAAAGCTTGTCAGTGAATTTACGGAAGTGGTGATGATTGCATCTCTGTAAAGAAAAAAATGCAGCATATGAAACTACAAAAAAATATTTAACCCTCTTTTTACTATATTAGTTGAGCTGATGTGATGTGGCATGATTATTCTGCTGGGTGTCCATTTTATACTATATTATCAAGTAGATGTACTTACAAATAAAACAAACAAAAAGAAACACAAAAATATATGGTTGGTCTGATGAACTTCTAATTATATGAAATATATGAGTTTACATGGGTTTTTATGTTTAGGACAATATTGTAATAGTTTAGTTAATTATGTGATGTGACACTCCGAGGTGTAACAGAGAAAGTTAAGACCTTCCTGCAAGCTGTATTGAGGGGTCTTTCTCTCCTGGTATTTATCATATTCTGGATCTGAATATGCCACTTCTGTGAAGTCTTAACTCACCCTCTTCTCCTTCAAATTCTTCATGCTCTTGGTCTCAGTGACACTGCTCTCTCCTGGTTCACTTCCTACCTCTCTGATCGTACCTTCAGCGTCTCTATCTCGGGTAACACCTACCCTCCCCTCCCCCTCTCAGTTGGGTACCCCAAGGCTCAGTTCTAGGACCCCTTCCGTTCTCTCTCTCTACACTTGGCAAACTAATCGCATCTTAGATTGTGTAACTAACTGTCTCACCTCCGTCTCTACCTGGATGTCTGCACATTTCCTAAAACTCAATCTCTCCAAAATTAAACTTCTCGTTTTCCCTCCCTCCAACGCTAAGATTCCCTCATCAATTTCCCTCAATGTTAACGGTGCTATCATCTCCTAGTCTCCTCATGCCTGCTGTCTTGATGTCACCCATGACTCCAACCTTTCGTTCACCCCCCACACAGCATGCCACTAAGGGTCTCGTCAATGCCCTTATTATCTCCCGCCTTGATTATTGTAACTCTGCCTTTGCTGGTCTCCCTCTTAACCGTCTCACCCCTTTACAATCTACCATGAATGCTGCTGTCAGACTTATTTTCCTCTCCCATCGCTTCACTAACACCTCTCCACTCTGTCAGTCTCTTCACTGGCTGCCTGTGTGCTTCAGGATTCATTTCAAAATCCTTACTCTTACTTTCAAAGCTCTCCACAGCGGTTCCCCTACCTACATCTCATCACTCATCTCTAAATACACTCCACACCGGTCTCTCCGCTCATCCAATGATCTCCTTCTATCCTCTCGTTTGATGTCTAGCTCTCATGCACGCTTACAAGATTTCTCAAGGGCTGCCCCTATCCTCAGTCTTTCTCCGTGCCTTTATTCCTTCCAAAAATCTCTCATGACCCACTTCTTTAAGGACGCTTACAACATTCCACATTAACGCCCTGCCGTATTCCTTTAGCTCACCTTTCCTAGTCCCTCTCCTGCAATACTTTTACTAGTGTGGCTGGTCTATCCCCAACAACGGCACTTTTACCTATTGTGTAAATACACCCTAAATCCCTCTAGACTGTAAGCTCGTTTGAGCAGCACCCTCCTCACCTGTTGTGGGTATTGTTAATGTTATGCATAAATGTGGAGCCAAGTGGGAAGTCAGTTGGCAAGTCAGTATTTCTTCTGATTTATAGATATATATTAGAAAAAATTCAAACGACTTTATATATATATATATATATATATATATATATATATATATATATATATATATATATATATATATATATATATATATATATATATATATATATAAAGTCCAAAATTAACAATTGCACTCCAAATGCCAAGTTTCTGCCCGGTGCCAAATAGCTGTAGCAGTAAATAATATAAAAGTCCTGATGAAAGTCTGTAATAAACAAGACTGAAACGTTGACTTGAAAACCGAAGTTGTTTGTGTGGTTATTTGGAAAGTCCCTGGAGTGCTGGTAACTATTTTTGGACTTTATATATATATATATATATATATTGTAACTGAACGTCCTTTGAAACACAAGGAGTTAGTCAGAGATCTTCCAAAGTCACTTGTCTTCTAGGGTAAAAAGCCAATTCCAGATCCAGATAGAATTTAAATATTTTCTTCAAATCAAAACACGCCAAACAAACAAAATAAATCCAGCAGCTCTCCTGGCTGGCAATAAGAAGAGAGTGAATTGAACCAAGCTGGGCTTTTTAAACCCTCCTGATTAGACCAGGTGAGCTATACTTGGTCACCTGTAAATCCTGGTCTGGATTTTAAAAACTGTTGGAGCACCAGCCCACGCTGCTCTTCTGGATACTCCACCCCAGGGACCCATTACACAATTTACAAGTCACTTCCCATATTGTAGTTTTTTATTGTGCTTCTCTTTCCCTGGGGCTTTAATTTTACACATAAGGACACACAAAATTAGCCAAAGTAGGGCGTATATACCGCCCATCCACTACTGTACCGGCCTTTCTGTCACAATATATATACCGTATTGGCTCGAATATAGGCCGCACTTTTTTCCCCCACTTTAAGTTTTTAAAGTGGGGGTGCGGCCTATATTCGGGCTCTAGCGCCCGACGCCCGGGACATGCAGTCCCGGGCGCCGGGCAGGCAGCGGGGTTAAGATACAGATCCCCCGCAGCGGTGCAGGGGACCTGCATCCTTCTCCCCGATACGCTCAGACAGCCTCCCCTGCCAGCACTTCCCACGGGGGGGGTGCCGGCACGGGAGGTTATCTAAGCGTTTTACCTCTGCCCCCCCCTCCTCGACTTACCGGAGCAGACTCCCGGGTGTCTTGCGGGGCCGGCGGGAGACATTTACGCAATACGCGCATGCAACTTCCGGTACCGGAAGTTGCATACGCGTATTGCGTAGATGTCCCTCGCCGGCCCCGCAAGACAGCCGGGAGTCTGCTCCGGTAAGTCGAGGAGGGGGGGGGGCAGAGGAGGACAGCGGCAGCGGATCTCGGGGAGGGAGGACAGCGGCAGCGGATCTCGGGGAGGGAGGACAGCGGCAGCGGATCTCGGGGAGGGAGGACAGCGGCTGCGGATCTCGGGGAGGGAGGACAGCGGCAGCGTATCTCGGGGAGGGAGGACAGTGGCAGCGTATCTCGGGGAGGGAGGACAGTGGCAGCATATCTCGGGGGGGGACAGAGTGGCAGCATGTTTTTTTTAGTGCTTTTTTAAAGAAAAAAAACTTTTTCTTTAAAAAAGCACCAAACTTTTAGGGTGCGGCCTATATACGGGGGCGGCCTATATCCGAGCCAATACGGTATATATATATAATCTGAAGGGAACTGAGCACACGTCTTCTATAACCGTTGATGCCTGTGTGCTTCCTCCCTCCACAAATCATGTATAAGAAAAGAAAAAAGGGCATACCTTGTTCAAAATGACAACTTTTAATAAATTAGGTTACTCAAAAAATCCTCAATGTTTCAGTCCCATTAGACTTGAAATATTAACGGTATGACCTAATTCGAAATGTATTTGATAGAAATGTATGCATTAATGTTAAATAGACAAATGAAGAAAAGACTGCAATAAATACTATATAGTATGCATGTGTAATCCACAACTAAAATTACAGGGACTTATCGGAAAACTTGTTAAAATTGCTGCTTTGCTGTATACAATATTCTGAGCACTAGCTATAAACTAGCTGTATATAGCATTACCATTTCTTCCATTATTGTATGCTGAGATGAAAAAAATGCGCTAATACCCTTGTATGTAAGTATAACAGTGTTGACCTTTATTCCTGATACCATGAGAAGGCTCTAAAGCAAGCAAAAAAAAAAAAAAAACCCTCTTGATGTACAATTATTAATCTACTTGACCATAACATGCCAGCTGGGACCTAAAGCACATCAGCTGGGAGGCTGGTGTCTGAATCCCTTCGTCTTGTGAATTATTAGACATTTGAAGATGTGCAAACCAGTTACTTACATACATTGAAAGTCCCATACAGTGTATGTCATATATTGCTAGTTATTTTGTTATCCTTTACCCAAATCCAGTACACGCAACATACAGTACATTTTAGTAGAGGTGGAATAATATATACAGTATAAGAATTGTATTAACCGAATGGGATAATGTTTAGCAATAAACACGCTATATAAAATACTATGTAAAGCAGTGGTTCTCAACTCATGGGTCGCAACCCAAAAGTGGGTCACGACCCTGTCTTCAGTGGCTTGCGGAGGGTCAGGGCCGGACTGGAGGCATACCGGGAAAATTTCACTTTCCTGGGGCTGCCTTCTAGCATCAATCCGTGAGCAGCAGGCTGTCAGGACAGCGGCCACAACAATCAGGGCCATCAGGCAGCCTACGGTCTGCCATGTACTTTAGTATTACTCCCCGACCACAAAGCAAGTTGCTTGATTGGTTTGCGGTCGCTGTCTGTTCCTAGTGGGAGCTGAATAAAGTTTTTCTCTGATTGCTCCTCCCCTCTTCCTGCTGCAGCCCGCGGACAGCCTTTCCACTCCCTCATCTTTTCTGAGGTTATTTTTGGGTCGCGACTTAATGACCAAAGACAAATGTGGGTCCTGAGGATACACGGGTTGAGAACCAGTGATGTAAAGTATGGATATGTAAAGTAGTAATTTAGCTGTTTCGGTGCTTTGTGATGTTTATGAGATGTCCTTCTCTGCTGCCAATGGATTTTCTCCAAAAAGTTATATTGCAGTTATGAAATGGGAGTCTGCATACTGGTGTCAGTAATGTAAGTTTCTGATGAAGGTTTTAGGCTTTATGCTTCTGATGTGGCTACTTAAACCACTTTAATCCCCCCTCTTGGCTGCTGTCGTCTTTTTCTCATTAGGACATCTCAAATAGATATTGACAGCTCACTTTCCTCTAATTTCAAATCCCTGAAATCCTAAGAAGCAGTGTTGTTTTTACAACAGATCAAACAGGGTGGCCCTGGGCCCATGTGTACCACAACCAATTCAGTTTTATATCACTCTCCCAGGAAGATCCCTATCTGCTATCTGGAGGAAGCTGAGATGTTGGTAGAGTTTGCATTAAACAGCATGATATATGGCTGAAGTGTATGGTAAAACATTACTAAACCTTTCAAATATTTTTTATGCTGTTGTTGACTATATATGTGTTATATAGATTTGTAGGGCAAACATTAGAACATCTAAACATACTGACAATAAAATAAACATACTTTATTATACAAACCCTAAATCTTTTTTAATTACTTACCTATAGCAGTTGTTTGAAAACTTATTGTAACTAGAAAATGCAATTAGCACACCAAACCCGACACCAAGTGAAAAGCAGATCTGAGTGGCAGCATCAATCCAGACCTTTAAACGGGACCAAGAACCAAGCAGACAAAGAATAATGGGGTGGGGTGAGATAGAAAGAGAGAGCTGTTATTACAGATAATTGCAGGAAACTCATTCAGCATAAAGATGAAAGATACTGTTGAATACAAGGTAATTTCACAAATTACTGCTTTATGCATGTGCCCAATTCCAATTTGTCAGATTATTGCTTTGAGTTGTCAAGTCGTGAGCTCTCTGAGAGGCAAATTAGACCCCTCTTCTACTCTTTCTTATGGAAAATAAAATATTGGCTCAAATTCATTGTAAATTAAAAAATGGTATCAGTGACTGTGTTGGTTTTATTAAACGCAATTTCTTGGTCCATCAAAATCTCTTAAGGAGTGTTTAATATGATCAAATTATTGTTTTGTCAATTCAAAGTGCACACATTTTTTAAGGAAACAAAATACTGTTCAAGTGATCGTATCAACTATAGGTCCAAGAGATTAAACTCCAATGCTCTGCAGGAGAGTTAAGAGGAGTGAAACAACACTTTACAGACTCAAGTGATGAGACCAATTTATAGTTTACTCAGTCTGTTTTTTAGTTATGATTATATAATGATAGTAAAAAAAACAGTAATTACTCTTGGTGACAAGGTAATTCAGCAAAAATGTATTTTAACACTTTAAAGACATACATGACCAAACTGATTTTTTTAACTAAGTGGGACCATTTGCATTTGTATTGCTGGTTGTATTTTAAACATCATCACCCTAAAGCAACCAGTGGCTACTGTATACTCAGGACCTTGGCTAGTAAGCATGTGGTCTGGCTTATTGATCATGGCTACACTTAGATTGGAACCTTACAATAACAATAAACCTTTTTACCATTTTTCTAGGGTGTCAACAGTTGGCTCATTTAACCAGGGGTGCTTATAAAAGCAGTCTATAATTGAGTCCTCCAATATGCATTTTCTATACACATTTTCAGTTAAAAGGGCCCACCTGGTCCCTCTACCTTATTCTGACAAAGTTACATCCAAGCGTTAACCCTGTAACTAGATCTGGGTGAAAACTTACACCCTGATCCGAAAATACCAGAAAGTAGCATTTTATGCTGCAGCTGGTGAAAAAAATGTGTTTCCGCAACAATTTCTTCTGCCATTTGCTTCAGGAAATAAGTAGAGCAGTTGCTTGCATTGTAATGTCAGCAGAGGGGAACTGACAGTTTCTACTTGTTTCCCCAGGCTTCTTCCCCTTACATTATGAGAGAAGAAAGCAACAAAACATGTGTTTGCCTTGCTGTATCGTGAAACCTATTACAGTAGGCAATTTGGTTACCCTATACTAAATACTTAAAAATAAGGAAAATTATTTTTATTCTTGTGTATTAGATAAAACTGGGTGAGCTAGGGTGTACTTGGTCAGATTCTTATCTTGCCTTGGGTTGACATTAAGCATAACCCAAGTGTGACCCAAAACTAGCTCTGGCAGTGGGTCATCACGTTGGAAGGACTGACTAAAGAAAAAATTACAGTGATCTACTCATATACATTAAGCCAACATAGAAAGAGGGTAAGATAAAGATAAGAAACATAACCATTCTTTCAATTCAGTATAAATGCTCCAATGGTTAAATGTGATTAAACTGGCAAGTATGTATGTACTTGCCAAAGCAGCCACAGATTATTTGGAAACTCTTATTTGGAGTCACATGCCTAATGTTTATAGAGTTGGGTGATATGCTGGCTGCTGGCAAGATTTATCTCATGTAACCCCTCTTCTGTGCCACATTTTGCAGTTGATGCACAACAATCCAGATCAATTACTAGATATTTGATAATATTATCAACCGCACTTCTCTAATTGGCAATATTTGCAACGGAATAAGAGTAATAGGGACATTTTAACAATCTGCTTTATGTCTCAGGATTGAGATAGTACATTAGTAGAAATGTATATATTTTTCAAGCTGTATTTTCTTTACAATTATGGTAAAAATAGAGTCATAATCAAAGCATAATTTAATGAATACCTATATAATATATATTAATATATATATATATATATTTCTGCTTACCGATGCTTCACAGAGCCGGAGAAAATCTACACTTAGGTATGCTTTAATGCCATCTATTGCCCCGGGGAGAGTAATGCCACGGAGAAGGAGAGCTGTTAGAACAAAATAGGGCATAGTGGCTGTAATCCACACTACCTATGAAAAAAGCAAACAACTGAGTGTAAATGAAATGTCAAAGTGTACAACCTTTGCAACAACATCAGGAATACATACATGCATTTAAAATAGTTTTGTTAGTAATAATTTGGTCAGTGTCTGAAAAGCAATTTAAAAATATTATGTATTAGAGGGCATTGTTAAATACACATGAATGCATGCAACATTTTTCATACCAATTGTACCTATACAATATAAAAGGTATATAAAATCAAAAGTGTTCTTTAACAGAGGCTGTGGAATCATTTAATTTTTTTAGTTTTGAATTGTTTGACCTAGAACCAGACAGAAAGGGTTTACTTCCCATCTCCTAACAAACTTATTGGTGTTAATATGAAAATAATACGTTTAATATTAATCTTACCTTGCCAGAAGTTTTCACTCCTTTCCACAAGCTGAAATAGAGGAACACAATCACAACAATAAGACATGATGTCAACTTCCAACGAGGCAACCCCAGGTTATGAATTCCTTCACTTTCATGAAGATGTAGAACACCTCGCCTAGAAAAATAAGAATTTACATAATCATCATAAACACCTTTTACATATCAAGAAGAAAAATGAGGATATTAAAAACTATAGACATTGGGATATAAATGATCAAAATGGATTAGAATACTCATGGCATATTGAGAGAGTCAGAATTTGAGCAAGATTTGGAAGTAAAGCATTGTAATAATTAGCAGATCCCTATGCGAACAATTTCACATCAGTTGATTTATTTGAGTATTGTATTTATTTTGAATGATCAAATTTGTAAGGCCTTTTTACTTGACTTCATATTTGTGCCTAGTTGCTCATTGTTACAGACATGCTTGGAAAGTACAGGTACATCTTATTATATTTTGTCTAAAATACATTTTTCTACCAGCCCAGAATAAGCAGAAGACAATAATAGAAGACAATTTAAAAAGAAACAAATCCAGGCCAGGTGTTCAGGTGTTAGCCTGGTTCTATTATATATCGCTTTCCTGCTAAACCAAAGGAAAGAGACCAATAAAATGGGGGATAGCTTTCCAAAGGAAAGAGACCAATAAAATGGGGATAGCTGTCTCATTCCACAATGCTCACACTATCGACTGATGTATAGTGTTCCATTTGTTTTAACATCAGCCGTATTTCATTGTAAACATTATATTCTGACATAACATTGTTTTCCTTCATTAATTAACTATATTTTGAACTGTAATGTGTTGGACTTTTCATAATATTTCTTACTCATTGTATAAGAATTGTAGTGGTGATGGACCCTGGTCTAGCCGTTAAAAATATAACATGGTGATAATGGAAGTGGTCTAAAAAGGGAAGGTAAATGAAAGATATATAAATGTTTTGGGAATAACATCCTTCACTCCTCACTGTAGGTCTCAGGTTCATCCTAAACTTAAAATTAACTCACTCCATATTCCTATGGTAGACTACTACCCTACTCTACTTTAGAATTGGGCTAATGGTGGGAGTACCTTTATCAAAGTAAATAATATAGCCATCATAAAATGTGCTCTCTGCTAGAGGTTGTAAAATTTGACTTGCTGGTTACTCACACTTTTCACTTGACTTTAACTTGAGTCTATTTTTTCATTGTTTCTTAAAACAATTTGCTCGGGATGCTCAGAACCATTTTCGATAAGTTCATATTTTGATTATACATATCACATCAAGTTGACATAAAAAAAACCCCTAAACTGAAATACTCCAGACATCTAGTCTACATACCTATTGATTGTCCACCTAAAATATAGCACAGATTGCTTAGCTTTTAAAAATGATTCTATTTCATCAAGACCGGTTATATCATTTTTAATTCCAAAAACACTTGTTTGGTCTCTCTCCTAAAAATCTTTTATATGATCCTTAGTTGCTTGTTTTAAATGATATGGCCACAATACTAACATATCTAGCAGCTATCAAAGCCAAACAGATCCCAGCAAAAAGCATCTGTACCTCAAAAGAACTTTTCTCCACCTCTCTAAATCAGGCATAATGGTAAACATGCGGCAACCACACATCAAAACCCAATGACATTGGAAACATCTGTTGCAGCAGGAAATTAGCTTAACAAAAGCACATCTTTCTGTGCATAAAAGACCAGATGTCACAAGTAACTACCATAATTTAGATATAACACTGATGTGATTGTCCATTTCTACAAATATGCAGGTGGAGAAAACAAACTAGGCAAAATGAGGCAAACAATTTAACGAATGGACAAAGCGATCCAATATATTTCATGGGAGGGAGAACTCAACTCAAAAACCGCATCTCTTTTGGTTTACCATCTATTAAATCTTTAGGAATTGTTAGTCTGTTAAACGGCATATGGTGCGCAGAGAGTATGTACACTCTTTACAATGTTATATTTGTAAAGTCTGAAATTTATAAAATTCCCAAATATGGTCTATGGCTATTTTCGAATGATGAGAACTGTAATTTTACAGGATCTAAAGAAACGCGGATTCTTAGAATATTCATTTAATCAACTAATCTAATACCATTCCACCACAGATAACATGCCTTGTGATTTCCTTCCACTAGCTAAATTACAATGAACACTACAAGCAAGACCACTGCATTGAGATAATAATGGAAACAATAGAAATAGAGATAGAAATAATAAAAATAAGTGTTTTATAATTACTTACTCAAAGTATTCAGCGGCTGGTGTAACCATGTAAAGATCACTGATGAAGGAAAGGTTCTGATCATTTAAGTTATTGAATTTTATCTCAGAACAGTTGGGGCTGTTCCAAGAATTGTTGCAGTGAATCCATGGCAGTTCTGATGCGAACGAGGACCACAGGTAATGTAAAGCCCAGGCAATGATAACATTGTAAAAGAATCCAACATATAAGGAGATCAAGATAACTGTAAATCCAACCCCTACAAATAAAGAAATAGAGAGTATAATAGCCATTTGTCCTTGTATTCTTTTTTTTTTATTAAAAAGAATAGAAGTAGTTATGGTTTTCTTCTTAAAAATTACTACTTTAGTTGTCTTTTTTATATACCGTATATACACATGAAATACACACTTTTGACTGGTGTTTTTTGCTTTTTTTTAACTAAAATTTTTTGTCAATAAAATACTAAATATTTTTGAATCAGAATAAAAACAGCTCTTTATTACATGTGGTAATCAATAAAAGGAATAATAAGTTAAAAAACATAAATGTTGTTGTGTCCAAACATTGTCTACAATGATGAGTTCTAGTCGATTTTAAACTGTTATATAAAATGTGTCAGATGTCTAAAATTCTGAAAATACGGTACTTAGAATGAAACACTTAAAATTATAGCCTGTTCAATAACACTTCCTTTGATTAAGAGGGTATGTTTGAAGGCACAGCTAGCCATATGTAGGTGCAGGGTTAACCATCCATTTGGGTGAGACTACTGCTTCTGGGAACATTTCACCGCATAAGTTTCACACTTGAATTTATGCATTTGGATTTTGCAGCACACTCAAAAATGCGTGATATATGCTGAAGAAAACCTTCATAAATACAAATGCTTTTAGGTGTGTGCATCATTATGGAACCGGAATGCTCCAACTAGAATATGATGTTACTTACAAAATAAAGTGTATCTACATATATACTCCTACTGCTCCTCTCCAACTCCCAGGTGCCACTAACCCTAGAGTCACCCCTGACACACACTCACGATAACACCATACACTATCATCAACACATGCCAATACCAGATACTACCACAAACACTCATGCTAACACTTTACACTGACATACACTTACACATTCTAACACCATACAGTGACAGGTGCCAACATCATATGCTCATAAATACTAACACCATACACCAACACATTCTAGCACTATACAAATGCACATACACATTGACTGAAACTACAGCATACACGCACACACTAACTCTAGCACTATCCCTACACACACACTGACTGCTGACACTACAGTACACATACTCTAGCACTATACATATACACACTTACACACTGAATCTTGCAGTATATGCACACATATACATACACTACTCTTCCTCTGTCCTCCTCTCACTCCGCAGAGACCTGCTGCACATTTGCCTGTCTTCTTGCAGTAACCTTTTAAATGCACCCCTACAGCCAAGCATGGGGGCCCTGATTCCCAATGGCAACCATGATCAGAACTAAAACTGCAAAACTGAAAGTGCAAACCTTTGAGCTCCAGAAAGTTATTTCTAATCCCATTAGATATGGTGCCTGGGATTTGTTAAGCCCTAAATATATTCTTTCTTTTTTTTGGGGGGGGGTTACCTTTGAATATAGGACATATTTTCCACACTCCAGCAGCTCCTTCTCTATTAAATTGACCCAGAGCTAGCTCCATGTAGAACAGTGGCATTCCGGCAATAACCATGAAAAACAAGTAAGGGACAAGAAAGGCACCTGCAAGACAAAAGTAAATTCGATATTTCATTGCTACAGTAGAATCACTGCCATGGTTTAACAAGTTTATAAACAAGTTATTAACAAAAATGATTTGTCCTTACAGACTGTACCATCCATAAGGCCAATCAAGCTGGCTACCAAAGGCACTAGGCAACACTGAGACACCTTTTAGCTCCAATCCAACAACTGCAATGAGTTTTATCAAGGGAGGGGTAAGACTGACCCTGGATCTTTTTGTCATTTAGGGTCTTTCCATTTTTAAAGGGACAGTAAAGTATTTTTCTGTGTGAAAACCCACCAGTCTTTCACACCAGAACACTGCTGTTGAAAGCCCCCTAAAATTAGTCTGCTTGAGAATTCCTGTATTTATAGGGATCAAATGTTTATGCAATAGACAACAACCAAAATACAAAACTGTACTGTATGTGTGAAAATAAATCAATAAAAATGTTATAGAAAAAAATGTCATTGTAATATGAAAAAATAAAGCAAACATCTTAATTCTAAATCTAATGTTAAAACGATAAACAATAATAAATAACTATGAAGCCTATCATTAGCCAAATATCCATACAATACATTTTGTATGTCCTAAGGCAAAGGGACAATAGTCTAATACATTTTCTTCTTGTGAGTTTAACATGATACCATTTCTGCCAGTTGGCTCGGAAGGCTATTAGGCTTGGATGCCATTGTGAGAAAATGGCTAAGCATCCTTATTGAAGGTTTTTCAAAAATAGACTTTGCTTTTCAAAGGGAGATTGAGGCGCTTTAATTTAAGAAAAATAAGAATAAAAAACAGATTAACTTTTCGAAAAAACACAAATTTGCATGATTATTATGTGGCTCCAACGTAGATATTCAACTCTTTAGAGTGTGCTGTCAGCTCTAAAAAAATAATGGAAGGTAGACATGGTGCAACATAAGGTTGTAGATCATAGTTGAGGCAAGGTATACCTCCCTTATAATATATTTACTATCTGTTGGTAATAGCAACCGTTGTAAATAACTATTAATTCATCAACCTTTAAAATATTGACACATGAACTCACCTCCTCCATTTTTGTAACAAAGGTATGGAAAACGCCAAACATTTGCCAAATCCACTGCAAACCCAATAACAGAAAGAAGGAAATCGATTTTCTTACTCCATGTCTCTCTCTCATCAGTCTGTATGTTTGTTTGGGGTGGGTTAACCAATGTTGAATTAGTAAACTGGACTCCATTTTGCTCTTTAACAAGAATGAGCTCCACATCCTTAGGACCCATTGTGTTTGAGTCATTTGCAGGAACAACCACAGAAGACATTTGTCCTACTGGTGGTCTGTTTTTGATCATGAGGTTTTTCTGGTACCGTTAAGTTGCTGCGAAATTATATTCGCAAAGAATATCGTTTTCGAACTGCAAAACAAATCGTTTTCGAACTGCAAAACAAAAACAATAGTCACTCTTCAACACACAAATAGTCATAAATATCAATGTAAAATTAAAGTAAATCTGGTTCTTAGCTTCATTTCTGCCTCTTCTACCCTCACCATCATCTCACCATTGCACTGTTGGTGGTCATGTTGCTGGTAAAGCTATCTGTCTTACTGCAGTGCTATTTAATAGTATTTGCACCACTCACGTATTCTTAATGAATCACTTGAGATGCACTTGCACTCTTACACAAGACACAACATGGAGTTTGCACCTGTCAGAACCTCGGCAATCAAGGTTTCTCATATAGTAAACTATAAAGTCAACAGATACAAGTCATAGATTTATATAGTGATTGCACTAATTTAGAACTTTACCCCAGATTTAATGTAGGTTTGTCTAGATAATTAAACTGATTGAAACAAACAGCACACTATGTAGGTAGCTTTAATAAATGAATTTAATGGTGGTACAAGTTGACAGTTGGGCTTGTGTTGTCCCTTTAACCCTGACTTTTTATTGTGTCAAAGAGTTAGGAAATCTCCCTGATTTATATTATATTATGCAGGAGAAGCTCGTTGGCCCTTCATAATGTAGAGTGGCGTCAAGAAACTGAAACACAACTCTCCTCCAAAATTAACTCCTTTTAGTGAAAAAACCCAAAGGTAATATGTAAAAATATCATTAACAGTTAAGAATAAGGGGAATTACTTTCCTCTACTTCTTTTATATATATCTAAGTCATACTGAGTCATAAGCAGTTTTTCTTTATGGCATACACGTTATGTAATTATACGTCACAGAAAAACATACAGTTAATGACAATGATTCCGAGCCATTCAGCAACACCAAAACATATGCAGGGGCACCATGTGATCGCTTTCGAGAGCAATCACATTGGCCTATTAAAAGGCAGCATGCCTTCCAAATATGGAGATGCTCTGCTGCTGGAAAGAGCTTCAGAAGCAATCAATGATTGCTCAGCTGGTGTTGCTGAAATGCCTCGATACCTAATGCCCCTCCTGCTAGAATTATACAGAAAAAAACCCTTTCTTGCCCCTAAAGTACAAAACAAAAAGTGTAGAATGTAACGGGGCATTTTATGCCCTAAAAATAGCAATTCACAGCTTATACGTCTTTCCCAATAACTTGCAAAAAGAAGGGGGAAAAAACGTTTGGTGAAAAACTGAAAAATATTAGAATCTATTTAGAAGGGTTTTTCATTAGCTTTTGTAAATGAGTAAAACATTTTTCAAATAAAGAATATAATTTGAAAAATAATGTTAGAACAAGTGTTTTTGTTATTTTTTCACCATATTTTATTTAAAATATGTTATATGATCAAAATCTAACAAAAAAGCCCTTCTTACCCTAAAAAATGTAATATATAATTTGTGTAGGTAAAGTAAACATGAAAGAAGAGAATGACAGATAAACACAAACACCACAGAAATGTTCATTGTAACGAAAGGTGCAACATTTTAAAAACAGGTCACTTAGGGGTTAAACTGCTTATTCACAGAATTCATCACTGGAAATTGTAACTCCATAGAATAGAATGCCGCACAAAATGCCTTTTTCTCCATAACACCACGATTGCAACCACTGTAAATTATATTTACTGACAATACATTAAATATTACTTACAGCAAAACTTTTTATACACTTTAAAATGATACCTGAATGAAATAAAAATCAATAGTAACATATTCGCAATTTGTACCAAATCGATGATTTATGGATTAATATTTACATTTTACCGACAACATTCTCTGCTGAAATGTCCAATCGTATTTGATTTTAACTGACTGTCAATATGTTTACTGGTGGTTAGTTACACCCCGCAGTGCTGTGCCTAATGCATTCTTTAGATTGTAAGCTTGCAGGCAAACTGCTTATTTGCCTATGACCATCAAGTTGAGATTTACTCTATGAATTGTCCCAAATAAATCCTTATAAAGAAATCCAAACAATTATAAAGCATGTTGCATTGACGCTTTTAACCCATTCATTGCATCTTTTCTGACAATTTCAAATGCACCAATATTCTACATGTCAAAATTAACCTACCTTTGTAAGCAAACTACAACCTTTGTCAACAATATTTGAAATTGTAATTGTGTTTCCGTATCAATCGTTCTCCTCTGTCAATGTTGCCTGTTGCTTTTTTATTCTACAAGCAGAACTCTCTTTCTATTTTCCTGAAAATATTATTACGAGCGAGATGGTATGATATTGCTGCAGTATAATATCTGCCTTTTTTCTATGGAGGTGGCCTGAGGGCAATAGAGTGGTGGAGAGAGTACTTCCTTGAGCATCTGCAAGCCATGGAAGGTGCTTGTCTCCACTCCCTTAAGAAGCTATTTAAGGCCATGCAGAAGCAATCAGGCCCTCTTGTAAGAAACATTTTGCAATAAATTATGCAGCCCCACTTGTAAAATTAATTAAGAGGAAGGTGGTAAAATAAAGATGGCATGGAAGTGCAAAGGAGACACATAGCTCCCAACTATCCAAATGGGGACACTTTTGTTTTAGTGTATGATTAGAAGTGTGGCTAATTTCAAGGCTTTACCAATAACTTTTACACAACTGTTCTCAATTTTATAAACAAGCAATTATTGTATAAAAACACCCCACTGTCAAAGTAAGGGGAAATAGGAGGGGTGCTCTTTGTTCTCTATATATAATTACATAATGTATGGAACCAAATAAGGCATTTAAATGAACAATACATTTACAATTTTATCTATTTTTTATCACATTTTTTTATCACATTTTTTGTTGCTTCAAAACATATTGTAGTGACTTTGACACTGTGATATACTCATACATATACTCATACATATACAACATTCTGAGCTCTTACAAAAGAGGGACATCGAAAAAGGAAAGAAAGATGTTTTATATGGGTCCCAAAGTTTGCAACCTATTTTACGCTCATCTCCAATTTAGACATTTTATCCTCCTCACTATATACCATAAATATTTTTGAGTTGCTGTCACTTTGTATGTTTCTAATACCATATCCAAGCAGCTCCATGCCTGTAAAGGTTTAGCATGTTATTATCTTACAAAATATACAAATATCTAAGAAAAGATTGCTCATGTTTATGTCCTTAATTTGCTTAGCAATTTAAACTATTTAATGGTACACCTCTCCTTACTAGAAACAAAATGGACCAATCAAATCATATTTGACTTGTGAAAAACTGTATGCCATGAATTAATGGTACTTCAAAACTCTTATCAACTCAATCCCAATAATTCCCCTAAAAACCTTTTGATGCTCATTAGTCGGCCAATAAACAAAAAAATTATTTGTTTAATAAACCACAGAACATAAACAGGGCTGTCTTTAACGGGGACAAACGGAGTAGCTGCTTAGGGACTACTCATTCCTGGTGGCCTATACCAGTTGCCCCTTAAGCCCACAACAACCATGGTTGTAGGCAACCACTTCTGCATGGCCCCACAGTTTACCTCTGAGTTTCTCGTACAATGTGTGAGCAACTTCTCTTTTGCTGCCCAGGAAAAGCAGGAATACAGCGGGGTCATGTTATGTCACGTTACGTAACCCTGCTGCATTTCTGTTTTTCCTGGGAGGTAAAAGAGAAGCCACTGACAAATTTAAAGGTGGGGTAGTGTGTGCGGGAATGAGTGTGAATGAGAATCTGTGTGTCAACGTGTTGGGGACAAATATGGCACAGGTATGCTGTTTGGGGGCAAAGATGGTACAGACAGGCTATTTAGAGGCACAGACAAGCTGTTTGGAAACAAAGATGGCACAGACAAGCTGTTTGGGGAAAAGGATGGCAAGTCCTAAATGTCCAATCTAGGTGCTAGGCAGGATCTATGGATGCAATCTGGGGGCTGGCGTAAATTCTATGTGTGCAATCTGGCACTGGACAAGTCCTATGTGTGTGATCTGGATACCAGGTCTTTGGATGTGCAACCTGGGTCTGCAATTTACATGAGGGAGGAAAAGAGAGGTATGTCACAGTGAAGGATGGGACAAAGGGACCATGGGGATGATGATGGGGAAGGGTGCACCAAGCCAAGCCTAATCATGACCCACACCTCTTTTCTGCACTGACTCTGACCTTCTCCTCCTACTGTGCAGAGTCAGTGTAGCAAGTACGTGTTTGTGTGTTGGGGTGGAGGGGGGAAGCAAATGCCCTAAATATAAAACAGATTTTATACACAAAACCCCCGGAAAAGTTAATATCCAAAAAAAATCTTCAAATCCACATTCAGTGGCAAACCAATGAAGAGCAGAAATTATGTATTTAACAAAAAGGACTGATCCATTTTTATAACCAACCCTAAGGCCTGAATCTCCCAATGGTGGCTCTGCCAAAGACTATGCAACGTTAATTTATCCACCCATCTGAAAACAGGTCCTTACCTATCATACCTGGTTGGTATTATAACGGCTTCTTAAGCAACTTGGTTTTATGGCTATTGTAGTACAGCCTTACATTCAGAAGCATATTTAGTAGTTTTACTGCAGGTTTGTAGACTATTACCACCTTGAGTTTATAGTTTAAAGGAGCTCTCAATTGCTGCTTATACTGAGGTCCTTTTTTTATTTTTGTCGTTGGTATGAACCAATAAAATCTGATGGCATATCTTATCAAAGTGAGACTAGGCTAAATGATCGAATATGTAGCTGAAATATACGTCATCTTTCTTGAAGACCACAAAAATATAGAATGCATTTAACTGGTTATTTAAGTGCTGTGTAATAGCCCATGCCTGAACTGTGATTGAATCAAGACTGACACTGATGCTGACAAGCAGTGGTGACTCTAGTAACAATATAAAGAGGGGGGCACATAAGCACAGTCAAAACTGGCGGGGCACTTATAGGTTCAACCACTAAATAATGCTGCTGAAATTTTTATATATATATATATATAAATAAGATGCCAAAATCCTGATCTTAACCAGTCCCTCGTCTTGTCTTAGAGTCAGATCAGCCCTATGCCTATTCCATGCATGTTTAAACTCCTTCACTGTATTAGGCTCTACCACTTCTGGTGGAAAACTGTTCCATTTATATCCCACCCTCTCAGTAAAATAAATTTCCTTACATTACTATCTAAACCTCTGCATTTCAGTTTTTGTTCTAATATTTCTCCTCCTCTGAAATCCTTTACGTATTTTAAGCATCCCAAACCCCGTCTCTCTCCTCCAAGCTATGATATTAAAATCCTTTAGTCTTTATTGATAATTTTTTTTTATCCCGCAAACCATTTACCATATTAGTAGCCTTCTACTAAACCCAGTTTAGTCACCCCTCCCATCAACCATTGTCTTATAAATTATATGTTTGGAACACGTAATTTAAAAATGTTGTTCCGGAACACGTTTTATTTAGTTACGCACAAACATATATAGACTGTGTATGCAATACATAATTTATGAGTAATGTCAGTACAACAAAATTGCATAGGATGATATAGAAAACCAGATCACGGTTGATGATTTGGAGATTGCAAGAGACCATAACATTTATGGTCTCAGTCCCAATGCCTTTACTATGGGAGAATGGTTAGAAGTCGCTGTACAAATGGGCTGAAAGAAGCAAGCTTGACAAAAATGTCCTACAACGCTCGAAAGGACCTAACATTATTGCAGTTGTTGTATGTGGCTTGGGTAATACTTCATATTATATTGCAACTTCTAAAAAAGAAATTCTGATTTTAAATGGTTTCCGCTTAATAAACCCCCCACACACATATTTTTACTTTGTAAGTTCGAAGAAAACACTTGAAATGCCAGCCTGACATTTTAATAATCAATCAGGCGCTCTGAAGCTACAGTGTATAGCTGCCATTAGTTTTCTAGGAGGGTGTAAGAAGCTCTAAGTGGTATGTGTACATATTCCAACAACACAGGAGGTTGTTATTCGATCAATCCCTAACATTAATCCTGACCCCATGTCATATAACGGCTTTCACCTTGTCTAACATCCCCTCTGAAGGTGTATGCTTAAAGCAATAATCAATAACATCCAGGAAGGTTATGGAACATCCAGACTAAAAGCAATAAAATATATCACAACAATATAGAAATTTTTATCTATATGTATTTTAACATTTTTAATGAAGGCTATTTCAATATCAAAGGTTGAAAAGATCATAACCTGCAACTTGTAGGAGAACGGAAGTGTTGAATGGTGTTATTTTCTCTTAAGTTTACAAACTTTAAAAAGATGAAATTAGTGAAAATATTGTACACTGAAATAACCCATGAAATATGGATACTGAAACAACCTGATTCAGTTAAATAAATGTTTTCATATTTTATATATTATGAACCAACATAGTATGTGGAAAGATTCTTATAGAATTTTAACCTGCAAAATGTTCTTCAGATTTAATATTTTTCAGAACCGAATAAAAGTAATGTTTAAGTGATGAAAAAGTTGTCATCATTATATTAATTCATTATATTTTTTAATTCATTATATTATTTAAAATCCTAGAAATACACTTATTCATTTCAGAACTCTTGAACAAACTCTTTGTACATTGGGAAAATATGTTATTGTCTTTAACGCACATAAATAATATAAATAGTCATCGTTAATATTTTTGTCACATTCAAGTGAAATATATAATTAGATGAAATCAACTTACCTCAATAGAAATCAGAGTTCAAGTGAGGTGAAATTAGTATTATTTCAAAATAAAAAAAAATAAAAAATAAACATTTTAATCCGAAAACAAAAATATACTTTTCTTGTTCATGGCTTTCAAACTAAAAGCAGTAGCCGGAAAATAATAGTTTTTTTTTTTTAATTCAAGGTCTGCTCCTCGTGTCCTGTTAGGGGTAATAGGGGTAATGGATCTGGTAATGTCCCTCTTGCTGCTGGAGGCAGACTCGGTGATGTGAGGATCTGTACAGCTGCTGTCTGTGAACTTGTACCATATGCAGGTCCCAGAGAACAATCTCCCTCCCTCATCCTTTTAATGACTCTTCAGCTCAACCACCAGCCTTTGGCCAGCCAGTGTGTTGCACTAAACAAATATACCTAAAAGCTGCTCTGTGGCTGCTGTCTTCAGTTTTTTATGTGAAGCTAAGGCACAGTTATATCTTTCACATATAGACCTATAAGAAACATATAGTAATAAGTAAGCTGCAACGGTTTTTACATGCACACAAAGATAGATAGATAGATAGATAGATAGATAGATAGATAGATAGATAGATAGATAGATAGATCCATCCATACATACATACTATATCAAGCCCTGCATGAAGTGGAAACAAATGTTGGTTATCTATCTACCTATCTATGTATATATAATTTGAAGAATATTATATTGGACTAATAATATTAGACTATATATAATATTTAGGACATGTTTCCAGCTTTTCAGGCTCACTTTATCATATCAAAATCAGTTCTCAACAGAAAAGATCAATAGATTAACACATAATGGAGGCAGGATTTTAGCTACACACGTTATCTTCTGTATTCTGCCTATATTTCATGGTGGTATTATAACAAAGAGAGAAACTGAGAAATTATAGGGAATGGAGATTTATATTTGTGTGTTTAACATTGCTTGCACCAATATATATATTTATTTTCAATGGATTGTCTTTTTTACGCAGCTCGTGTTATTCATTTTCACTATATATAGCAGGTACAAGATAATGGGGCAAACCTCGGGCTCGCAATCTAAAAAGCCGGCATGATGCCCTCCACCTGCCTGCTTTCTTGTTCCAGAAGTGTTTCATTCGTCAGTTTTGCTACATTTTGAATGTCATTATCTGTTTATGTATTACATACTGTTTTTTGTATATAATTAATTGGTACGTGTAAGTCATTAATTCTAATACTATTGATTGGCGAACAATGACATGGTGATTCAGTTGGCATTGTCTAATTATTAAGGAAGCACTGGCAAGAGGTGAAATAGGAGTAGTCTCAAAGATTGTCTTTGTATTCTGAGAGGTGATGGTGGAAACAGTCCACTAGACGAGATTTTATATTGCTTGAAGTACTTTTGTTTTTTGACAAGCAACATCACATATATTATATATCAGTTTCTGTAAAGTGATCGGATGCTTTGTATATTCTTTTGGTAAATGTGCGTGAGGCAAACCTGGATGACACACAGTGATCATGTGGTCATTATAAACCACCACCATCTGCATCCCAGAGCTAAACTTTATTCATTGAGTTCCTAGAAACAAGCAGTTGTGCCCGATGAGTCTAGAACTGGTATGTAGTTCCTGGATGGCGTGACATCACGTGAAATGTTTCCCTGGAGCTTCCCGCTTCATTTTCCACTTGTAGCTGGGTTTAACAATCATCCCAGAAATACTCTCTAGAAAGCTGATGCCCCCGAATGGGATAGGCTCAGTTGGCATTCTCGGAGAATTACTATACAGGTACAAAAGTAAGTTGGAATATTTTTCCTAAATTTCCTAAACGTAGCAATTTGCACTCATCTGCTTCTGTTTTTCCTTTCCTGTGTTCACTTTCTATATTTTCTATCCTTCCCTGATATCTTCTCTACATCCATATGCGTGTCTGAATTCACTGCCCTGTCTCACACTGGTTTTGCCCTCAGTCAGCCACATACACAAAGTTGAACAAAGGAACCAGACCATACTAAGTCAGAATGCCCTCTGGATTTAGACCCTGTCTGAAACTGCGAATTCCTGCTCGGTGATGCCACAGTGCATCCAGCATTTTTTTTTATTATTAAAAGCACATGATGCATACAGCTTTATAAACTCTGAATGTTATTCCCCCCTGCAGAACAGAAAGTACTATTTTCCACAATCTTTAGAATATTGGCTAAATCCCCCACTACTCTATCTGCTCAGACCAAAAAATAAGGAGCAATTAATTATTTAATTGACCCATGATCGAAATATAGTTCTATTACAAATTTAGATTTTCAAAATCTAGGCAAAAAGGGTGTCAAGTTAACACTAAAATATGGGTTAATTACAAATATCATCTTAAGGAAAGTCACTAAATTTTATCCCTTACATTGTCGTATGTATTAAAATATTTTTGTTGTTGTTAAATGTATGCATCAAACAGAAACAAGAAAAACAATTAAAACTTGCTTTGAAATTCACAAGAATATAAGCAGGTGTAATCACATCTAAAATTGAATATACGGTACAATGAATGAAATAAATTTAAAAAACAAGAAGGAATATTTGTAAGATATTTCTAAGATAATGTTAATTTAGATTAACCGATGTACTGGTGTACAACCTGGCTACTTCATCCCATGTACCAAAACTGATCTTTTGGTCATTGAGGAGCTGGATTTAAGATCATGGCTGCGACTATTGCCTAGGTAATTATTATTATTTATTATTATTATTATTATCTTTCATTTATATAGCGCCAACACCAGCGCTTAATACAATATATATATTCAAGGGGTATGATAAGATGAGAATTGACAGACTAAGACAAACCGATACATTAGGTGAGGAGGGCCCTGCTCGCAAGCTTACAATTTTGAGGGAATGAGGTGAGAACAAAAATAAGGCACAGATAAAGAGTGAGATATCTCTTGTAGACTTGAAAAAACTTTGAAGAATGATTAAAGGAAATATGTAGAAACGTTTAGGAAGGATCACTATTTTAAAAGCTGTGATTCGCCCCACATAAGAAACATTTAATTTTATCCAAGACTGGATGTGCAAGACTGATTTAAGACTAAACTATTTATCATAGCGGTGGTACATTGTGATTATCACTTTAATTAATGCATCAGGCATTCCAAAACAAATAAGCATTTCTTTAAAATATATGTTCAATTCGGTCGATCAACTGCCAACTTTGGTATCTTAATATTATTCAAGAAAGCGGAAATTTCTGATTTTATAGACTACAGTTTTGGGGTTTGATAAAGGGTTTATTTTTAGCTGTTTGAACGCTCAGGTTTTTCAGCCGTTATAAGCATATTTTAGCTAAATTTAGTGCGAAACATGTTGTGTTTTACCGCCAATGTATCCGAAGGACTGAGGAGAGCAGCAGTCCCATCTGGTATCTTTGATCATAGATAATAAAAATCATATTAAAAAAACAATTACAAATGTATCCCAATATTTGGTATTTCTACTACTAGTAGTATTAAAGGAAAAAAAAACATCAACATTAGGATTTAAAAAATAGCTCTTTGTAGCTCTCTAAACAATAAAAACACTTTGTGGTATTACTCTTATTATAATCAGGGGATGTAGCTAAACATAAATTCAGCAGTGGCAGCTACATTGTTTTTTTTTACATATTAGTACTAATAAATATTGCATTATGTGTATTAATACAGTTTCGATAAAGTGCCTTACTTGTTCTGAAACAAATGTATAACATTAAAAAGGGAAATAATAACTAAATAAACATAAGGTAAAAATAGCCAAACATCTCTGGCCTATGAAAAACACTTGGTCATTACATTTATATGCAGGAAGATTCTTTGGCAGTGGTTATTATGGTTATCATATATATCACAATTTCTATCATGTTATATTTTATCTAAATGAGTGTCTAATGTTTATGCTATACTTCTTCTACCATATTGGGTACCTCTGGTACTGAAGAAAATAACCCAAAAGGCAATGACTAGCTAAAGCCCTTGAATGTTGGTTAGGTCACTTCATCTCAACATCACAGGGTTACGATACCCATAGTCTCAAGTAAACACCAGTCTCATTCTAAATAATTTATGTGAAGTTTTTTTTTTTCACTTTACCACTTTTTGTTATAAGACAAGGATGCATATGTTATACTCATTAATTTGCAGTGTTCACCTTTAGACCATTATTTTATCATATTATGCATTGTGGTTATGCTGGTGCAGGGCCGCTATCAGAAAATCTGTGGCCAATTAAAGAACAAATAATCTGAACTCCTGCTCTAAATTGCAGACATAGATTAAAGGCTGCAAACCCAAAGCCCAGCCCTGGGACCTAGATTCCACACATAGGACTTTTCCCAGCACCCACATTGCATCCACACGACCTGCCTAGCACCCAGACTGGATGCATAAAACTTGCCATCTTTTGCCCCAAACTGCATGTCTGTGCCCTCTTTGCCCCAAACAGACTCCCTGTGCCTACAAATAGCCTGCCTGTACCTTCTTTGCCCCAGTCTGTCCAAGCCCTCTTTGCCCCAGACATGTGTCCAAAATACACATGTTATAGAACAGAATATAATGAACCAAATATATTTTGAATGTTTTATTCACTTTATTTTTTCAATGCAATTTAGCTACAGTGTGTAAATTAACTATAACAAAAAGTCAAATTCTCCAAATACTAAAACAAAGTAGCATATTATTAGGTAAGATGCCTCTAATAAAATCATGTAACAAACAATTTACTTCTCTGCGTGTATCACTATGTAATATGATACATATATACAGTATACACACACATACATAGTATATATAAGATAACATTAGAAATGTATTACGACTATAGAACAATTCATTGTCCTTTATTCCTTTTTTAAAATTGTATCTATGTTTTTCTGTCGGCCCCTATCAAGGTCCTTAGTTTCACCCATAAACAAAGACAGATAGTTTTTCAGCCACAGGACCACATTAACATAGTTCATCAGCAACTGAGGTTCCATTGGCCAGGAGTCAACATCACTGGACCCATCATGCAGAGACACTTTTTTTTATGTATATTTAAGCAAAACACAATTTTTTCTAAAAATGTGTGCTCCCCTGATTAAAAATAACTTGAGTTTGGAAAATCTTTAACTAACTTAACCCCTCCCTGGAATGATTAAAATAGCAAGCAACAGCATTTGTTATTTGGTATTAACTTTATTTGCAACTTACACAAAATGTGATTCCCCTTTGTTGGATGTATGGAGGCCTTCATTTTAAAAATGAAAAAAAAAATGTAAGAAGTAAGTTAGGCTCTGTAAAATAGTTCTTAAAAATATGCGAATAAAAAATAGGATGGACACATTGCAACAAGACACATTGTCTATATTTCATCCAAACATGGAATTGACCTGAGAATTCATTTGAACATTTCTTTATTGACATCTTTCTGAAAAGTGGCATTCAGATAGGTAATGATAGCAATCAGTACATCACCTTCTAGAGTTTGAGCCACAAAATATAAAAACAAAACATATTTATTTTTCTTATTGATATCAAAGTAAAAAAAATGCCATATTAGTTCTGCCATTTTCCATCATTTAGGAACAAGAGGATTTTTTTTTATTGAACAATGTTTCAGTACTACTTAAATAGACCTTTTAAGGTCCATCTTGAGTTATCTCTTATGGAATAAGCGCCCTATTTCATGACCATATGTGATTAGCAGTTCTGTTGTTACAGCACATATCGCGATATATATCCTTTGTTTCACAAATGACAAAAAAAAGTTCCAAAAAAAACTAAACAAAATAAGAGACTACTTTTATAGTAATGGAAGACCTGCAAACTAGTTACCAAGCAAAATGTGAATTCAAAAAATGTTGAAACTGGATAAACAGGGAGTATTTTCAGAGCTGCTCGTTGCTACTACATTAGTCAAGTTTTTAGTCTAAGGCATATAATTTTTTTAAAAAACTTGAATTGCTCCTTAAAACATTACAATTCACCAAAGTGCACTAAACACAACATCACTTAAAACACCTGTTGTTACATGCACACTTTGTACAGCACATAAAACTAGTGCTAAAGGTGCGCTAGCCCATTGCAAAGAGAAAACTTGGATTCAGCACACCAACAGGAATTCACAGGGTGCCTTACAGGGGTGCAGACGAACAACTGCAAAACAGATATAGCAAGGAACGGATGTTAATATAACAACGTTATCAACAAAATGACAACAATATACCCCACTAAAAAGAATAGATCCTTTTGAGAAGTAATTTGATGTTGACTATGCAACCCAAGGTCAGGTGTTATCGTGTGACCTCTACTGTCTCCAAGACTAAATAGAGAAAAGGGTATGCACACCGCATGATGTTGTACAGTTTGCTTATTTGATGTGAGTTGTGTATTGCGCAACACACCGGTGGAGAACACTCGTTATCTTAGATTTTCCAACACTTTAAAATTATAGAAAAAAATGAGAGTTGAAAAGCATCACATAGATAAATATAGGTACATGAGGAACTGCTATGTTCAGAGCCTTATCAGGAGGTACTATGCATATACAACCCCTCACCAGGAGAGGAAGATTAAGTTACAGAATTAGTTCAGTTTCTTTTGCGCAGGGTAGTTATGTGACGCCTCCGTATCTTCAGGTGTAAAATCTGTACAGAAACCGTTGGGGGCAGAAAGGCTGTCCAAACAGGTTTCCGAATCCGCCCTGTCTGGATAGAGATAGTCTGCAGCAAAATTCGGATTCATTTTTGCAAACCTTTCAAAGTCATCTGAGAAGAAAAAGATATGTAAGTTAAAACAGTGTTAAAGGGATACTCAAAACTTCTGAGTCCAAAACTTAGTAAAAAAAAATAAAAAAAATAAAGTAGCTGTAAAATATATAACAATCATTACTGAATATAAGATCACCAGGTAATCATGGTCCTCCCTCTGAGCTAAGTGTTTACCGAGTCAGTGAGGTCTGAGACAGGACAAACCTTTGCACATTTATAATTTTACCTTTTCCTGAATGTTTAATAAAATAAAACTCGTAAGAAGTATTTTCTGTTACTATGGCTGCTACCTATCAGTGTCTGCTTTTGTGTGGAACGGCAATTAAGTGTTCCTTGCAAAAGTTATGAATCTGGAAAATGTATTTGATTAAATAATTACATTTGTACTTGCAACTTTCTCCTAATAATAGTAAATGCATATTTACAATGTGTATGTTTTATGCTATGGTAATGCAGGAGGAGAAAAGTCTCCTAATACACCGAATGCCAATGCAAGATAACCTCGAATGCGTTCCCATTTAATGATTGAAATGCGCCTTTCCTTCAGCAGTCTTGGATTAATGAATATAAAGTGTCAATACTAAAAGATCCCAAAACATATTTGTAGTGAAATCTAAATTAATATTTTTGACATATGTACTTACCATATGTGATTTTACCCTTATCCTCCCCATCTATAGCGCTAAAAAGATCTGTAACATTAAGTTCTGATGCTCCCAGTGCGGTCTTCAGGATTATAGCCAATTCCTCTTCTACAATGGTTTTACTGCCTTCTGACTCGTACATCTTTATGCAAAAAAAACAAAACAAAAAACAAAATGTTACCCTATGCTTTACTATTGATAAGACTTACCTCCATTTTGGGGTCCCTCCGCACTGCTCCCAACAGCCGCTCACTCCCCTGCGAAGGGGTCGTCTTCTGAGGTCCTCCTGTGATGTCTGAGATAGTGGACTTCTGCAGCACTTGCCAGCTCACTTGCTTGGTGAATTGGCCTCACAGTAGGCTACGTTCCAGCTCATCCGGCAGTGCACGATCACGTGATTTCACATCTACTTGTGTGCATATGACATTATTAACCCCTGGCTAACCTCTAGTGACCTGGAATTTACTCATTTTCAATTTGGACTGCCTATATAAACCCTGGACCTTCAGTGTCTCATTGCCCTTGGTTGGTGTAACACTCCTGTGTTGTTATAGTATCTTTTTGTTGATGTTGTGCTTCTGTCCCTGTCCACTGCTTTACAATTTGACCTGATTGAAGAATTCCTCTGGTTCTGACCCAGCTACGTTTGACTTCATCCGTGATTTTGCCTTTGTTCTCGCTGACACTGCTACTTTCAGCACAAATGCCTCCGGCCTGCTAACATATCCTGCTAAAAGGAGCCTTGAACTATTTCATCGGTACAGCCATTAAAAAAGTTGTACGAGCCTCAGCTCAAAAGGATATCCAGAACTGGCATTATTGCCAAGATTTGTGAAGAACCTTTTAACTTCATCATTTTGTAACTTGAATATACACAGTATGGAACTTACATAGATACACATATTTATATCCAGTATGTTATAATTATCTCGGTCTTCTGGCATTATATTATTGGTGGTTTAGGGTGATAATGGCTTAAAAAATTCAATCTCTATAATTGTTTTAGATGTGCCAAAATACTGGAATTCTGCTAAATCTACTACATAGAAAATTAACTTTAAGTTAATTTAACTTAATATTTAATTCCAATATTTAATTCCATTAATAAAAAGCTGTATATTTGGGCAAGTTTAGAATACAACTTTGTGATGTGAGTTAAAGCCATAAAGAAGGCATACTTAAAGAGACAGCTTATGGCCCCAGAATTAATCAAAAAAGGAGCACTGACGCTGGAGCCAAGTAGGAAATAATTTCAAGTGCACAGAGATGAGTTATCCCATTGGTAATCCTAACAATTGAATTATATTTCTAAAATAACTAAATATATGCTACTTGCCTTAAATGCCAGCTGAATGGTTTCTAATGTCTTGGAAGGTCTACACACAACAGACAGGGCGATGACATACTCTCTTAAGTCAATGGTGCCTTTATTTTCCTTTAACAGAAAAAAAGATAACATCTTAGAACAAACTTTCTCTAAACTAACCTGCTAGTCCATGTTCCAAAACTGTTTTCATTAAAACCAATATATAAAAAACCATGGGTTCATTTTAAAACTATTTCCCTAAAAATGTTCAACTTACAATTTAATTCTGTCTATGTATCCCTCTAATCAGTAACTAATACATGGGCACATTATATACTTTTGAAAGATTCTGTATATATTTAGAATTTCATTTCTTATGACGATGATTCAATGGCAGAAGTACACAAAGCTAAGTGTATTAAAAGAGATGGAATATGTATAATTTCTCTTAAAAAATGGTAATTATTACAGGAATAATAATTAGCATATAACACTCAATGCATCGAATTTTTTTTATTTTTAAAATAAGTTTTACAATTTTACGTGCACGCTTTTGGTACATTAAACAAGTACTTGACTTACATCAGTTTATAAAGAATCATTGCACATTTTGACCACAAGGAGGCACTGTTGACTCATATGTAAAGGAATCCTTTGTACTTGCTTATTATTATCAACACAGATTCCTGCTATTGTGTAGCATTCTGTAAGTATACTGTAGACAGGCATCTCTGGTATAAATGTTCACCAGAATAGTGTTGATTTTTCATTAACAAGTATAGTCTAATTTTTGTGTACACTATGGTTATGTCTCTAATTTGGGTGTGCATAAAGTTTTAGTAGCTCCTGTGTAGATTGTGTTCGTATTTAGTTTATTTTATTTAAAACTGACACAAAAAAAAATTAGACATATACAATCTTCTTATATTAGCAAAGCTGATCAATGTACTTTTCCTACCTCATCAAATAAGGCAAATAGGTCCTCTAATTTATCTGTAACTGGGACAAGTAAGTACTCTGCAAACTCATCCAGTTTGATTTTTTCACCTTTTCTTTTCCTGGCGCTTTCAGAGAATTTATCCAGCTCCTTCCCAAGTTTCTCTGGTTTTAGACTGTGAACAAGATACACGTTTGACACTGACATGGTTTACATATAAGCAACTCTAAACAAAAATATTAAAAAAGCAGCTTCAATTACAAACTGAACAAAATGCCCCTGCCATGTTGCCTCTCCGGTGGTTTACTGGAACTAAAATTATAAAGAATCATTGGTATGTATATTCATATTATTAACATTGATTTATATGACATATAACTTAACAGTTATGGTTATGCCAAACTCAGACAGGGACAGACTGAGACATAATGTATAGGGAGCCCTGTTTGCGAGCTTACAACCAAGAGATCTCAGATTTATGGGAAAGAAGCTTCCGCCACTCCATAATTTTGAAGCCAAGGTGCTCAGATATAATATGTAATGCTTTTCAAGCCAATTTGTTAGAAGCTGGCAGAAAGGAGTAGGGCTTGATAATATAGTTTAACAGTAAAACTCTACTTACCCAAGACTACGAACACGTCTCGCAAACTCCAAGAGAGAGGAATCTGAAGGGATGCGAAGCTGACCATCGGCCAGTGCTAGCTGGCAGTCTTCAAAAGAATAATCTGTGACGGACATACCCAGGGCCCTGCAACATCAACATTTATACTAACACTTTTATCATCAGGAGAAAAAACTCATAAACATTTCTTGTTTGAAGCTGTAGTAGCATAGCCACAAACTGCAGACACAGAGTTTTGTTATGTGAACAGCATTACTGCTTCAAAATCAGACTTAGAATGTGATTATATGTTTATTTGTTTTAAATATATTTCCAATATATTAACCATAGTTCAACCATTTGATCTGTGGTATGATTATCTTTTGCTGCGACACAAGAAACCTGCATCAAACAGTAGCTTTTCAACTCCATCTGCAGGTCTAAGTTATCATTGCAAACTTAAAAATTGGTGATGTCATTTGGGAGCAGAGCCAGGAGTGCTGGATGAAGGAGTACCTTGCTTTTAAAACTACAATAGTGCACAACACACATATACACAATGCTTGCACAGAAATACACAAAGGCCAGGATGAACACTACAATGTGTCAGGCTGCCAAACCAATGGAACTCCCTCACACCCCTCTTGGTTTTGCAACCTACAGTACAGCTAATATTTGAATCTGGATGCTGTCAGGCTCCATCAGCCCCTATGTTACACAAGACATAAAGGCTGAAGAGAATTGTACTGGCTACCCTAGGCATATGCATGATAGAAGGTATACCAAAGTACATACTTGGCCATTACACGTCTCACGTTGTGTGCATACAAATCCGGGTTTTGTTTTTCCTCTTCAGAGGGAGTATAAATTGGAAGGAACTGCAACATAAGTGGGATATATAGGTATAAAATAATTACAATAAAACATTGCAAATAATGTTTGAGTGTATGGAATTCTGGCAAGGATCACCTTTCCTGTCCTAACAGGTACACATTCATGCTACACACAATTACACTAACACACATACTAACTCACTCATGCTAACACAAATTAATGCTGACACACACCTACACATAAACACTCATGCTGACATACTCATGATAACACACACACACACACACCTCATAAGCTTCTTTCAGCGCATTCAGTGTGGGATAATGTAATATTGTATGACATTACTCTGTTGCCCAGCCCCTCCCTGTATCTATATTTTCTACTATTAAACTCAATGTATTGAATGTCTGGGTAAATTCAGCATAAGTAAAACTATTTACAAAATCTATATTATGCAAATGAAAATGTTTACTATAATCCAATCCTGTATTTAACCATTATATAATTTAAAAGATGAAACATTTACAGTCTGTCCATTTGGTATAGTACGCTTTGGTCAAATATTAAAATATAAAAAATTCCATGGAAAAACCTTACCTCAATTTCCATATAATTGTGAAATTGGCATAAAGAAAGCCATAGTATTTTCATTCTACAACACAGAGCACAAAAATACATTATGACAGATCAGTGTAATAATACGGGTCAGTCTTCTAGTACTATCTGGGCCTATGTTTATAAGGTTACGCACTGTTTAGGGGTCTTAAGGAGAGCAGATTAAACATAGTCTTTTGTTGTAGTTGATGCATTTTATTGGGCAAGTCACATAAGCCTTTGGAACCTTAGATGTCACTTCTTCAAATTATGAGATCCCATCAACTCTGAGTAACAGACCTTGTAGGCCCCAAAAGCTTATGTGACCATGCATCTTTTTCAATGCTCTGTGTTATCCCAAGAAAATATTTTTTTCCATCCATCTATTCTTGGGCTAATACAGCTATATGGGCATTTTCCTTATTTAGATTACATGCGCAACTTCATGTATACAACACATGAATACATGTATTCACACACATGAATACATTATCTCTCTACAGTTTTTCTTTTCATGCATGCATACATATTTGTTTTTTGTTTTTATGTGATAATGTTATTTACTTAATTTACAAGATATTTTATTATTTTTGGATGGGGAACAATACTATCCAAAGTTCTGGTGACCTGGTACCTAAAATGCATTTACAATGCTATGTGGGTAATTGTTATACTCTACAGCAATAAACTATTAACTGAATAAACATTTTAAACTTACGCTCCAGGGCCTTGCCATGTCCAGGTTATTGTGTCCTAGGAATGTTAAGAAAACACAATGTCACATATCTGCATTTATTACCATTATTTTCTAATTAATGCTACCGTATAGTGCTAACATGGTGCTGCACAACAGGTAGATGCAAACACGCAAAAAATGCATTATCACTGAGTGTTGCAGTCTTATTTGTTCACAAATATTCTTCTATAGAATAAGTAATGAAAAAGGATCAAAAATACATCATAGAAAATAATGTTCCAAAAGCTTGTATAACTTTGTTTGAACACTTTAAATGCAATGAGTAATTCTTAAAGATCATTCAATTTCATACCTCCCAAAATTTCAAAATGTGAAAGAGGGACACTTTATTATTATTATTTTTTTTAATGTCGCGGAACTCACCGATACAAGCAATTACACTTTACAATGTCCCGATCATTGGAAGAGCAGTCCACAGCAGTAGATATTTTTTTAAATTAAAAAAGGCTAATGTTAGCCTCCCTCCTAGGACCCTTACACACTGCCTTAACACACACCTACACTTAAACACACATATACACATACACTGCCTTTACACACACATATACACTGCCCTTACACACACCTGCCCATAAACACACATATACACATACACTGCCTTTACACACACATATACACGTACACTGCCCTTACACACACACACATATACACGTACACTGCCCTTACACACACATATACATGTACACACATATACACGTACACTGCCCTTACACACGCATACATGTACACTGCCCTTACACACACACAGTGGCGGAAGTACCGGGGTCGCAGGGGTCGCGACTGCGACCGGGCCCTGGAGTTCTCCCACTCAAGGTGGGCCCAAGCAGGGCCGGACTGGCCCACCGGGATACCGGGAAATTTCCCGGTGGGCCCGCAGATTCGGCCGGCGGAGCGGGATTGGGAGCCGCCTCCGGCGCCAGGGGCAGGCTGGGCAGGGGGACAAATGCCCCCAGGCTGCTCGAAATCTAATCTAAGCGGCCACTGGGTGCTGATGCGGCCGGCCGGCGCTACTATAATACTTGTTTTTTAAATTTTAAAAATGTATTAAAGTAGCGCCGGCCGGCCGCATCAACACCCAGCAGCCATGTGCGATGGCCGCCTAGTGATGGGAGCAGCGTGAAGGGTGAAAGCTCCGCCCCCTCGCACGGAGCTTTCACCCCTCACGCTGCTCCCATCACTCTGCGGCCATCAGATTGCTGGGAATGTAATCTAAACGGCCGATGGGTGCTGATGCCGCCGGCGGGTTCTGCTTTAATACTTTTTTTTTAAACTTTATATGGCAAGCCGATCCAGCTTGCCATATTACATTAAAAAAAGTGTTAAAGCAGCACGCATCGGCCGTTTAGATTACATTCCCAGCAATCTGATGGCCGCATAGTGATGGGAGCAGCGTGAGGGGTGAAAGCTCCGCCCCCTCGCTGGAGCACCGGATGTCGTGTCAGTGACATCCTGTCAGGATAGAGAAGAGAACAGTGTGCAGCTACCAGAGGACAGAAGTGAAGAGAAGTAGAAGGTCAGTAAACTAATGTATTCCACCATACTTCATCCTTCTGCCTCCATCCTGTGGTGGGAGCGCAAGGTATGTCACTTCAGACCTCCCTTTAGTACTCCCTCATCACTACACGTCGGCTATTGCTGCAGAGTGCAGGGATGATGTCATATCCCCGTGCTCGGCATTATTTGCCGCCGGGTAGTGATTAGGGAGCAGTAAAGCGAGGTCTGAAGTGATAGACCTTGCGCTCCCCAATGTTGAGCTGACTAGAGGGAGATTGCGATCTCCCAGCTAGTCTGCAGGCTGCAGTTGCTGATCGGGTGGCTGTGGGTCGAGATCTGTACTCATCTCAGGTGCAGATAGGCAGGACAGAGACCCAAAATCGGGCCTGTCCCACTTAAATCGGGACAGTTGGGGGGCATGCAATTTAACAGTGTACACAGGCTACTTTGTTGAAATATCCAAGTAAATACAAGAACAGGGCTCTCTCCAACTTATGTATCGGTTTGTCTTAGTCTGTCAATTCTCGCCTGGTCATTCCCCTTGAATGTATGTATTGTATTAAGCGCTGCGTAAATTGTTGGCGCTATATAAATAAAAGATAATAATAATAATAATAATGTATGCTTTATATGCTGAAACTACAATCCAAAACTATAACATGCATACACATTTGCCTTTTTAATGTTACTGTACATACTTTTATAGTATGTATATCTGAAATATTGAGGGATCTTTGCTTTTTCTTTGTTTGGATATTTGGCTTAGTTAAAACACTAGCATTACTTACATGTTTGACAAAATACAGGGAATAAAACTGTGTCTTTGTATATACAGTACAAACATAATATGTTGATAAGTTCTCCTACATTATTTACCATAGCATTAATATTATCTTTTATTTATATAGTGCCAACAATACATATATTCAGGGTATTTGACAAGACTGGCATTGACATGCTGAGACAAACCGATACATTAGGTAGAGGGAATGAGGTGAGGAGAGGACAGGTAGATTTCAGTATCATCTGCGCATAGATGATACTGGAAGACAAATTAGTTGATTAGTTTCCCAAGAGATGAAGTGTAAAGACAGAACAGCAGAGGGCCAAGGACTGATCCTGGGGGGACACCAACAGAAAGTGGAAGAGGTGATAATGTCTTGCCAGAGAAGCTGACAGAATGAATGATTAGACAGACTTGAGGAAATCCAGGAGAAAGTTGTATGTTGTATTCCTATAGAAGAAATAGTCAAGAAGAATGTGGCAGTATCAAAAACAGCAGAGAGATCCAGGAGTATTAGGCGGGAGAAGTGACCTTTTGCCTTGGCAGAGTCATTGGATACTTTTGTTAGAACTGTTTCAGTAGAGTGAAGGGGTCTGAAACTAGAATGTACAGGGTCAAGAGGAAATTAGAGGAGAGGAAGTTAGTAAGGCATTTGTACACAATCCATTCAAGCAACTTAAAAAGGAAGGAGAGAGAGCGCAGTAGTGAGTCAGACAGATGGGATCTGAGAAAATATTTTTTAGCAAAAACTGTTACATGCTGGTATCGGGAAAGCGTGTATGTAGAATGATTAATGTTTTGGTGGGACACGTAGATCAAATGTATTTGAGTTTTATAGTACTTAGGTCTATCTAATGCAAGGATGCATAACTTTACAAACTTTACAAAGTAAAACAGCTGCACCTTTTACTTAGAAACCCTTATTAGAGCTAATTGAGTAATTTACAATGGGATTTCTAATCATAAAACATTATCTGTAATGCTATTGCAATGCGGGTATAGGAACCGGTCTATGTTACTTGATTCTTTCATCTCTACATCGCAGGCTAGAAAAGTTTACAAAGGAACATTTCATACCATTTTGTTGGGGTATCTTATAACCACAGGCTGCACAGGTACACCAGGAATGAATGCTCCTGAAAAGAAAATTCAAATGGCAACATTCTGTCAACACTGTAAAACGTAACAAACAATATGTTACATTCTTTTACTTGCATGATGTAACAATTGTTTAATGTTTTACATACTATTACTGTAAACCTTTGACATCATATTTTAGACTTGTCCAAAAATCTTTTTAACACTCTACACACAGAAACATAATGCACACAGTTGTATGTAAGACAAGTAGAAATGCTGCTTTATGAGCAACTAATGCCCAGACATTTTCCTGGCCCTTTATTCAGCTAAATAATAGCATTTTACATAGCTGTACCAGTGGCCACTCTCTTCCATCTGGCAGCACCACTGGATATACTGCGCAGGCACACACACCCAGTGCTTTCTTCACTAACAGAATTCAATCATCGTATTTATATTACAATAGAATTGTGCAGGTCTTGGCTTCTCAAATAACGAAAGACAGGTACATACTGTCAATGTTTACTTGGAATCCCCACTGCACAAAGGGTCATGGAATGAGACAAACGGAAAGATATCAATGTACACCCATATGTGCAAACAAAAGCCCTGATGGACTATTCATCCAGAAGTAAATAATGTTATAATGTACTGTAAATATCAGAACATTCAGATACACAGATACTCCACAATAATACCAGATGCAATTATTGGCATGCCCTGCATCGTGCTATTGTGTTTTCGGTTTAGAAGGTCTGCAAAAAAAGCTGACATCAACATATCACATTCAGCCTTCCCCCGTTCGAACACTATCGACAAGTTCATACCTGGCTTGAAGGTAATGAGACATGATCTGTTGGTACACGTTCCTTCTGGGAAAATCATTACCTGGAATAAATATATAAAATAAACACAATGTAATTCAGATCAGTTTATCGGAACATGTCCTGCATGTACTTATTTTTTTTTAATAAATAATACATATAAGTTCTGCATATTACATTTTGTCTCTGTCATAAGGTTGATTAATTTGTTCCTATTATTAGCTTCTCAGCCTTTTCTTTTGTAAGAAGACCCATGACACTGACTTAGGATATCTCAATTTCAACAAACAATGCATAGTAATCATAGTAATCAAAAGTAGACCGTATGAGCAGATTAAACAGATTGACAAACACCTTCTCACAAATAAACACATTCCAACCAATGATGGCTTATTTGTGCAATCACGGAGTCACAACTCTTGGTGGGGCAGTTGTAAACAATGAGTGATAATATTATTCGATTTGTAAGAACACATAAATTAAATGTCTGTCCATTATCGGCAGCCAACAACCAGATGTGTAGAAGCTTGTGCTTGGAACAAACTGCTTGTAATTTGTGGAACATAAAGACTCAATGTTCTCCTAGTTATGTACAGCCAAATTAAAACACAAATGTTAATTAGCACAGTCAGATTACCGTAGTAATACAAGCAGTACCAAACTTATAAATTGGGAATAAATATCTGCTCCATCCATCTGGTTAAGATGTTGCACCATTTTGCAAAGGGAAACCTTTAAAGCAACACATTTTTAATCCTTACTGGCATTTCAGTAAATTCTGGCTAATAAGTCACCCACAGGGTTCAGCGCAACCTCACCTAACTCAAATGGTTCAGCTCTTACCCCAAAATCGTCTGCTATTAGTTTGGGGGTTCTGCAAGATTCTAAAGAGCTTTAAGGTTTGTCCTTAGTGAGAGGCTACAGATATCTTGGTTTACACACAAGATGGACATGAAAGATGCTTGGTAAACTACCTGCATGGATAGTTTGTTGTGTGTGTTTTCTTTTTCTTACCTGTGGCCACATCCCATTAGAGTGAGCACGTCTCCGGATCTCCTCTACGGTTTTCTTTCGAGAGTCCTGGTCTGAGCGGGATACAAATACTGGTCGAATGTAATTGATTAATGCTAGGGAGAGAAGTAAAAGGGATTGTAAAATCAATCGCCAAGTGTTCAATGAATGTTAAAATGTTTAATGTAGCAAGGGATCCTTGGAAAAAACATACAAATCAAGGGTTTTACATGCCAAAAATATAATACACTAAATGTGAGCTACTAAATCAAGGCCTGACAAGCAAAAAACTAATAAAACGTTCTAACATAAATAGGTTATTCATAACAGATCAGGGTTATCATAATTCTTTCGTGCACGCTTGCAAGATTTCTCAAGGGCTGCCCCTATTCTCTGGAATATCCTTCCTTGCTTATCCATCTTTCCACCTGCCTTCGATCCTTTAAAAAATCCCTAAAGACCCACTTCTTTATGGTCGCCTACAACCTCACACGTCAATGCTCTTCCTCCCATAGTCCTTCAGCATACCTTTCTCAGTCCCTCTCCAGCAATATTTATACTAATGTTGGTCTATCCCTAACAGTGGCACTTTTATCTAACTCCCGCTAGATTGTAAGCTTGTTTGAGCAGAGCCCTTTCTCGCCTGTTGTTTTTGGAAGTCAAATTGTTATGTTATATACTATGTCCAGTCTACCCAATGTAAAGTGCTACAAGACATGAAGGTGCTATATAAAACAATAAATACTAATAATAACCATGAGCCATGGCAAAAAAATGTCTCTCCCTTAACCAATGTTTTTACATCCTGACTACCAAGGACAGTAATTTAATCATATGATTATCTTCGCTCCCAAATTTTCTATATGGCTCAGACTAGAAAAATACTGCTAACTAACCCCTACCTGATATCATTAAACCTACCATATGTGCCCATGCAAAGCAGTTCTGAAAGCAGCAATTTGTAAAATACTTCCATAATGCAGGTAAATATAATGCTCATAATATAAATAAAACATACTGTATATTGAACATGGACATCTAAGATACTGTTAAAAAGCCACAAAAGCAGTTTTTCATGTTCTCACAATTAATGGAGTAGCATACACTGATGAGCCATAACATTATGACCACTGACAGGTGAAGTGAATAGCACTGATAAAATTGTTTTCATGGCACCTGTCAGTGGGTGGGAAATATTAGGCAGCAAGTGAACATTTCGTCCTGAAAGTTTCGTCTGCTTGTGTGGTCAAATACAACAGGAGAGCTAATGTAGCTCAAATTGTTGAAAATGTTAATGCTGGTTCAGATAGAAAAGTGTCAGAACACACAGTGCATCACAGTTTGTTGCATATGGGGCTGGGTAGCCTCAGACCAGTCAAGTCTGTTGACCCCTGTCCACTGCAGAAAGCACCTTCAATGGGCACGTAGGCATAAGAACTTGACCACGGAGCAATGGAAGGTCTGATGAATCACATTTTCTTTTACATCAAGTGGTGTGAGTTGCTTACCTGGAGCACACATGGAACCAGAATGTATCCATGGACGTCCAACCTCTCAATTTACAGGACTTAAACAATCTGCTGCTAATGTCTTGGTACCAGATACCACAGTGTACCTTCAGAGGTCTTGTGGAGTCCATGCCTAGATGGGTCAGGGCTGTTTTGGCAGCAAAAAAGGACCTACACAATATTACGCAGGTGGTCATAATGTTATGGCTGATTGGTGTACGTTGTTATTAATAATGGTGGTTTTTGGTGATAACCAATATATATTATTTGGTTTTGTCAACTGTATTATTCAATGTGCCTTGGCTGGCCATAGTGGTGTTTTTTGAGATGCAAAGCAGTGAGTCATAACTTACTTCCCCATACAGGAATGTCTTTGCTTTCTGCTTTGATCACAATGGACGCCATTGTCATAGTTACTGGAATGGCATCGAAATAGGAAGAGTGCGGAGCCAGGGTCAGGATTGGAGCTTCCGCTGGCAAAGCCTGTCGACCCTTCACAGTTACCCAGTGAAATCCTCCAGCAAACCACATTGTCCTCATAATTACTTTCAGTGCTATGTCCAAAAACCTGCAATGAAACAGAACTAATAAAATGTTCTCAAATCAGCAAAATGAGCAATGCATAAAATGTGCTGTTCCAGAAAACATATGTACTGTACAGGGCCGGCCCTGCCATGGAGCAGAGTGAGCCAATTGCCCCAGGCAGCACTTTTGAAGAGGTGGCACTTTCCCGCCCCAGGCGCTTTTTTTTTTTTTTTAAGCGGAGGAGAGAGAGGGTGGCCGAGTGGTTTTCGCTTATCAAGTTGTCAGTACCTGCTCCGCGCCCCTCTCTCTCCTCTGCGAGCCCTCTAGCTCGGTCTCGGCTTGTAATACTAAGCGCCGGAATATGACGTATAATTGAGGGTTTATAGAACAGTTGAATATTTCAAATCAGCAGCTTTACAATGAACTAAAAATTAGCTTTCTTCCCATAAGAAGAGCTGAGCGAGGCCTTGCACAATGCATACTTAATGTTGGGTAAAATTGAGGGTCACCTCAGCATGAAAAGCTTATTGGGTTGGCTCTCCATAAGATACAGGGCAGCTTTCCAGCACAACCCCAGTTTAGCGCAGGCTAACCCATCAACACACAACTAGTCTGTGCTGTAAATTGCTATCTGTTGATTTCATAGTCTACAAGATTTTTAATCCCTATAAACATATCCATTTGCTTACCTTTTTACTTTCCACAATAAAAACTGTCACTGACTGGACAAGCTGATGGCTTTGTTTGCCGTTCAGCATCAACAAGCTTAGAAGAACCTTGCTGAACAGACAATCTGACTTTTATGAATAACTTTAAGTAGAAAGGGGGAAAATCGCAGCACCTTTTACATTTGGAAAGATTGAATAAAGGTCTGTGTTGCTTCAGCACGGGCCAGTCAGTTGTGTAGATTTAATTGCAATAGAAAAATCAACAATTTTTGTGACACTTTTCACACACATAAAATACAAATGCCTTTTCAGTTGATCTAGAATGCAGTTGTATTTATATATCAGAGCACTCAATGAGCAAATAATACTATAAAAAATTAATTATAGGATATGCAAATAGGCAATAAATCATTATTTTATGAATCGCTTATTTATCGGGTCACTGAGCCGAATCTCCAGATACAGTATGTCACTCTTATATAATAATACACAATATAAAAGCAAAATAGCTTGGCGATTGATTGCAAAATAATTCTACTGCACACAATGTTTTTGTCTTGAAGATAAATAATAAATGATTGTTCTCAGTAAGTAGCACTGGAAACACACTATTAGGCCAACACTTTTAATGCTAAATTTCCAGACTGAGCCACTAAAACCTATTACTGATGATGTTCAAATATTAATGCCACATCGGATTACTTTGTAACTATTACAGCCTGATAGCATTTTCACATTTTAAGTGTCCATTTGCACCTTTGTGGTTATAACACAATGAGGGTTTATGTATGAAAAAAAAAACATTCTGGTTGATTTTAAAACGCAATACCACCAACTGTCAGGGTTATTGGAATAGGGTTCAGGTGTCAGAGGCATGACCACTGACTAACCTAACCACGTCAATGTGTTGCGAGAGGACTGTGACAGACCTCTATTATTTTCATGGCTCACTGGACAATACAGGGGAGATCAGAGGACTTTCTCACCCAGCCCAAGATGCTCGGTATCAGCTCAGTTAGCCAGGCCTCCCTGGTTTCTGGGTGGAGCCTCTGTGTACACCATTTTCCTGTGGTGCCATTGTGGCCCCATCTATTTTGCAGAAGTACTCCAAGAGGCCAGAATAATTCAGATGGATCTGCGAAGAAAGAAAAGCATCTCTGCACCACTCTTTCTCTGTGAATCCTTCTGAATTATCCTGACCCGAGTCCTGCTGCAAAAGGGCAGAGCCACTAGGACAGCCCCGCCCCATTCCTTCATTCAGAGGAAAGGGTGGGTGCAGAGGTTGTGCCCTTTTGCAGAAGTGGGAGGCCTGGTTACCGAAGTTGAATTGGACGAAGAAAGAAGACATAAAAACAAGAAGAGCCGAGAGAAGAAGCGGAGCTGTGGAAAAAGAGACAGCCACAGCGGAGAAGGTAGGGAGACATTGTGAGTGAGCATGAATGAGTGTTTGAAAGAGTAAAAAATGCAAATGAAAAGTCAGAGGTCTTTTGTTAAACTTAAAATTTGTATACATCCAAATGCAGAAGTCTACCAGATACACACTCGAGTGTGCAGGGTATTTTGAATACAGATAAAAGGCAGTGACGTAACCCCTTGTTCCTGTCTCTTAGTACTAGATCGAAATAGTTTAGAAAGGGGCCTTCCAACCTGGAATGCTCCGGTCAAAGAAGGGCCCTTTCTAAACTATTTTAAACCGGCATGGGGAGACAAGATCATATTGGGATCACGTTATGTCACATGACCCAGTGGTGAAACTGAGGCTGTTCGCACAGTGTGCGCGCACAGCGAGAAAGCTGATGGAGAGGTGAGAGGTAAGCAGGGCAGGAGGGAGATGAATGTGTTTGTATATATGCATGTATATGAGCATGGATGTGTAATTTTCTGTGTGCATGGATGTGTAATTGTGTGAGTGAGCACAGATGTGTAGGTGTTAGTGTGTGACCATATATGTGTAAATGGGGAGATGAAGTGTGTGGTAGAATGAATGTGTACGTGTGTTAGTGAGTATGAGTAAGTGTGTGTGCAATTTGTGTAAGTGTGTTTACATATGTGTGCCAGAGCGTAGTTGGAAGGAGGGCAAGAGGCAATGATGGCGTAGACCAGCTGTTGAAGTTGTGGACACCTCGGGGCAATTTTCGTCCAGGGCCCTGTACTTTCTAGTTACGTCCCTTATAAAAGGTACTTTGCAGCACAAATTTTCCCAAGCCTCATATTTTACAGAAAAGGTTCATTCAAATTGTACTGTACCAATCATCTTAATGCTCACAGATTACAAAATCTACTTTTAGCGCTAAAGTGAAAGTTTCTATTAGCTCTGAGAGATGCAAGATCAGTTTATTCACAAAGACTCACTTTCTCCAACAGGACATAGGCATCTCAAGTTCCTTTTCTGTACGGCCCACTGCAGCGACAAAGGCGAAAGGCCAAGCCAGGAGCATCATGAAAGCGGCAAAGAAGAGGCGGATCGGGAAAAGGGTCAATGTCATGATGAAAATCTGCAAAGAGAAACAAGCCAAGGTTGCTTAGATGGGTTATATTATTGTGTTACGCGAAAGGAAAATGGTTGTAAACCAGTACGATTATTTCCAGGAATAAAAAAAAAACATCTATAGCTTTACATATTAAGGGCCAGTCTTGCTTGTTTTCCTTCCCCTCAGTCATTATTGATGCATTATTTGCTTGCTTCACTGACCCTGTCTGCCCACGAAGCAAAAAGCATATTAATAATCATATGCATTTCAATTCAAATATTTTTAGATAACATCATACGCATTATGTGTAAGCTTATAAAAGGACAGTGTCCCTTTTGGACTAGTGAGTAATGGCTCAGAAAAACATTAAAAATATTTGGAAATGCGGTGGTGCTGATGTGTAAAGTTACCATAAATGCAAGAAAGGTGCAATGTTACAACTGTTTTTAATTTTTGTTACAGTGTTAATTGCGAAATGTTGTACAATATGTTGCAGAGTTTTTGAACATCAAAAAAGTTCGAATTTCAGCCAACAAAAGAAAATTGTTTATGTTTATCGCAATAACACAAGGATTTGAGATATTTCCCTCTAATTCATATACAATTATTCCCACCCTTCTCATAGCACTGGAGACTTAACTAATCGAAGAAGGAGTTAATGTATATAATAGCTGAGTGTTCCTGTTAATGGTTTTTTTTCTTCCCCTGTAAATGTATGTCCTTTGTTTGCAGGTGAGGCGTTCTGCCAAAGTACGTTAATGTGCATTCTTCATTGGGGGGGCTGGTACTGGAGTGTCCCTCTAAGTGTCGTAGCACACTTAGCACACATAAAGTTTGACTTGGAACGGGATTTTCTACGTTTGAATTTGGCTGACCATGTGTATCATAAATAAGCATTGATATTTGATCAAATTGTAGATTTCAACAGCATTTTGGCAGCAAGATGTTGTTACATTTACCCCTATTAACCCCTTAAGGACATTGAAAAACAATGCATCTTGAGCCCGTACATGTACGGGCTTTGTCATTAAGGGGTTAATTTACCTGAGGTAACCTTATTTAGGTTTATTAATTAGCAGTATTAGTTTAGACCATGAATAATAAAAAAAGTTAATATACACAAGCAGGTTCCACAGAAAATAATTTTATAGTTGTTTGGCTTCATGATCAGCTAGTAGCAGCAGATATGGATGCCATAGCATTATATATCTTTCTCTTATATGCAGCAATGGTTTCCTCAAAGGACTAATGCTCAGTAGCAGTTACTGTATTCCTATAGAGTCAGAAGAACTCAACAATACACTCACTGGCCACTTTATTAGGCACACCTTGCTAGTACTGGGTTGGACTCCCTTTTGCCTTCAGAACTGCCTTCATTCTTCATGGCATACTTTCTACAAGGTGCTGAAAACATTCTTCAGAGATTTTGGTCCATTTGGACATGATGGCATCACGTGGTTGCTGCAAATTTGTCGGCTGCACATCCATGATGCAAATCTCCCGTTCCACCACACCCCAAAGGTGCTCTAATGGATTGAGATCTGGTGACTGTGGGTGCCATTGGAGTACAGTGAACTCATTGTCATGTTCAATAAACCTGTTTGAGATGGGTGACCCTGCCATCTGAATGTCGCAGCTGGAATTGACTCAGACCAGGCAACGTTCTTCCAGTCTTTCATTGTCCAATTTTGGTGAGCCTGTGTGAATTGTAACCTCAGTTTCCTGTTCTTAGCTTACAGGAGTGGCACCCGCTGTCGTCTTCTGCTGCTGTAGCCCATCTGCTTCAAGGTTTGACGTGTTGTGCATTCAGAGATGGTATTCTGCATGCCTTGGTTATTTGACTCGTTTTACCTTGGTTATAACGAGTGGTTATTTGAGTTAGTGTTGCCTTTCTGTTATCTCAAACCAGTCTTCCCATTCTCTTCTGACCTCTAACATCAACAAGGCATTTTCGTCCACACAGCTGCTGCTCACTGGGTATTTTCTCTTTTTCTGACCATTCTCTCTAAACCCTACTTGAAAATCCCAGTATATCAGCAATTTCTGAAATACTCAGACCAGCCTGTCTGGCACCAACAACCATGCCATGTTCAAAGTCACTTAAATCCCCTTTCTTCCCCATTCTGATGCTTGGTGTGAACTTCAGCAAGTTGTCATTTGATTGATTGGCTTATTAGCTATTTGCGTTAACAAGCAATTGAATAGGTGTACCTAATAAAGTGGCCAGTGAGTGTATATTGTAAATGTAAGTGATCATTCTATTTAAGACACCCCATGATGAATATGGAACATAATGCCTTGTTAATGAGTTACAAAACCCTAGCTGGCCCGACAAAGAAACAGATATAGCATCACAAACTATTTAGAACCTTCTCTTCAGATGTAACTTATTTTCTTCCTTTTAATCTAAAGTCTAAAGAACTCTGTTAACAGCCAATATTTACAGCTCTTTCTTTGCAATAGAAGACCATGAGCTTTATCACACTACAATGTATTCCTCCTATGTGCAAACTTGAAATGGATTGTCAGAGAGGATTGTCGGAGAGGATGAACATGTGGGAACATAATCTTACACATCCATGAATTGTTTTTTATGGGATACGGTTACAATAGTAGGTAGATGAAGAATCTTTGATTAGGTATGACCTCATTTTACTCAGGAATCCTACTGATAAGATTTAAGGTTGTGGTTTTCCTGCATTAGTTACACAAAACAATGTCAGAAATATGAAGATAACATAGATGATATAAAAAATGGGTTATTTATAAAGTGTTATTCTTGTGTGAGACAATTCCATTGATTGCTAAGATGATTAGACCGCGTTTCAAATGATGAATGCAAAAAGCTGTTTCTAAAGTCTTCTTGACAAATGCAGAAACAGAGATAAATAAAAAAAATCTAGTAGAATAAAAAACCGCAGACCAATTCATCTTACATTTTTATGTACAGTGTTTTTATTTTTATTTATTTTATTTTATTACTACCTGTAAACAGGGACACAGGGGAGATAAAGAACTCTTTTAAAACCCCTCACTGGAACCAGTGTATTGACAATTTTATACTGGTTAAATCCGAGCATTTAGTAGAAACTGGAACTATTTTCAGGTAGTGCACTGATTAATTATGTAGCAGGCAGGTTGATGGCCCCTAACAAAACCGTTACAGTTGCAGTGGAACCATTCCTTCCAAGGAGCTGCCACAATAAGTCAGAGATGTTCCCATCTAGTTCAGAAGCTTTGGCAATTTCATAATCTTCTGTTAACCACTGTGTGGTACTAGTCATTAGACCTGAATGGTTGGGGGTACAATGAAGGAAACAAACTCAGAAGGAGGGTAAAGAGGTAGGGGTATACTTATTTATCCACTACTACTTATCTTAACATGCCATTAGAACAGCAACAGAGTAACACCTCAATTAAGACCTTAGACAATTTATTATGCGGTTTTGGGTGTGAGGAATAGATACAGGGTGGCCACCTCTAAAGCCAGTTTTAAACTGAATGGATTACTTCTCAATGACCTCAATTCTCCTCTTGCACATTGCTAAATGCAGCCCTGTTTAATCTGAACTTTTTTTAGTTAGTTAGCATTGACTTTTTCTATCTCTGACTGACTCTTAACTGTTTGACAGAGGCAGTGGCAATTTCACAGAACTCAGGCAACATAGTCAACGGCTGAGAAATCCTGAGAGGTCATATTCTCTAAATCTTTAGCTTTCAATGAAGTGAAAATTCATTAAAAGCCACTTCATTAAAATTATTTAAGATCTCCTAAAATGATCACAACAGTAATCAGTCTACTGAGAAACAAAAGACTGAAATATGAAAAGGCTTAATTCAAAGTGCAATCAGTAAATTAGTGACAAGGTAATTATGGGACCAAGCTTTCTCTCCCCCCCCTCCACAAGTGCAAATACGCTGGATGTGTAGCGGAAAGGGTCAGTGAGGCAGCCCAACTTTTATCCTCGGTTGTGGCCTACTATTTGATCCGAGTTGCAGCCTACTCCACAACCACGGAACTGTGCAGCAGGGGAAAGGAGAAGGGAACCCCTAACTATGCCAGGTAAGGGTCAGTAGTGCCTGACAGTGGGTGAATGTGGTGCATGTATACACCTGTGGCTAAGTGTGGTTAAGATGTGTGATGCATGTCTTTTGAGTGTGTGCTTCCTATGACTGAGTGGTATGAGGGTTTGAAATTACACTTGAGTTTTCTTCAGGGTCCAACAAATTACCAGTATGAGTGTGAGCCAGTGGCTCTGAAAGTTTTATTGTTTGAGCTTGCATCAATGGTCAGTGCGGTTATGAGTAGTCAGTGTGTTTGAGTTACACTTCCACCTTGGGGAATTATGGCCTCTACAGGATATTGATAATGAGGCCCTTATTTAAAACACATGAACGCACAGGCATGCACCAGTATGCAACATTTTAGAAGGGCACAAGTAACTTATTTAGCACAGGATCAGAAAACAGTTTGCTTCACTTATCGCTGGAAAAAACAATGTGGAGACAGCTTGGATTCATTTTTCATTGGAATGCATAATCTTTATGCATACTTATCATTTTTTTAATTACTTTTGTTGCCTTTACATTTTCTTGGCTCACAAAATAACTTTTTGCTTCAAAAAATTCTGCTTAAACAATGGTGTTAATAATAATACACTCATGCACTAAAGTGAATACTTTCTCTTCAAATGCTCCTGCTCTCAGATGATCTCATAACTATTTTAAAGGATATCTAACACAACTACATTTGTGTTGCTACTCACATTAATGCTTAAGGACAGCTATTTCTGTGTTATATCACGTGGGATCATTTCACAGTAATGGAATTCTCAGTAAGTCTGTGAAAAGACTGACTACGTACACACACACTAAATGGACTTTTATGACATTGCTTTCTAAATACATTAATATGTAGTTAGTACCTCTTTGTAGCTATAACAGCTTCTACTCCTCTGGTAAGGCTTTCTACAAGGTTAGTAGAACATTTGCAAGGTCAGGCACTGATGCTAGACCAGACGGCCTGGCTTGTAATTTCCATTCCTGTTTATCCCAAAGGTGTTCGATGGGGTTAAGTTCAGGGCTCTGTGTGGGCCAGTCAAGTTCTTCTACGCCAAATTCATCCAACCATGTCTACATGGACATTGCCTTGTGCACTGGGCTAAATTCATGCTGTTATAGAAAAGGGCCTTCCCCAAACTGTTCCCACAAAGTTGGAAGTATAGTAGTCTCCGAAATGTAGTGGTATGCTGAAGCATTAAGACTTCCCTTCACTGGAAGTAAGGGGCCTAGCCCAACCCCTGAAAAACAGCACCATACCATTATCCCTCCACCACCTAACTTTGCAGTTGTTACAATGCAGTCAGGTAATGTTCTCCTGGCGTCCGCCAAACCCAGACTTGCCCATCAGACTGCCAAACAAAAAAGCGTGATTTATCGCTCCACATAACACATTTCCATACCAGTGTCCAGTGTCAGCTTGCTTTACAGAACTCGATCTGGCATTTGGCATTGCACTTGGTGAGGCTTGCATGCAGCTGCTCAGCCATGGAAACCCATTCTACGAAGCTCCTGCTGCACAGTTTTTGTGATGATATTAATGCCAGTGGAAGTTTGGAACTCTTTAGCTATAGAATCAGCAGAGCGTTGACGACCTATATGCACCAAGCACCTCAGAACTCGGTGACCCTGCTCGGTCACTTTGTGGGGTTTTGGCTGCTGTTCCTAAACACTTCCACTTTCTAATAATACCACTTACAGACATACCTGGGAACTCTCTGGGTTTGACCAGGCGATTGCCAGGTGAGCACCGCTTCTCGGGGTCAAGACCTGAATCCTGGGTCTTGACACGCCCCACTGCCCGCCCATTTTTCCTCTACCGACGTCAGGGGAACCTCCCACAAATGTCACGGGACTGCCCACTGACGTCAGTTGGCAGTCCTGGCCGTGTCCTGCCAGAAGTTCCCAGGTATGCCTACAGTTGATCGTGGAATATCTAGCAGGCATGACATTTCACAAACTCACTTATTGAAATGAATGACCCATTTCACAAATGTTTGTAACTGCAGACTGCATGGCTAGGTGCTTGGTTTTATACACCTGTGGAAATGGGTCTGATTGAAGCTCCTGAATTCAACAATTAAGAGGTCCCAATACTTATTTATTTTTATCAGATCAAGCACCTCCAGAAACAAAGGAAGATGTTCATCACAGCCTGAAATTTTACTGGTACTATCATTCAATAAAGGGTAAATGGAAACCCCCATAAAAAGTGTTTATGCACCGTCAAACAAACAATTTTACAGCTTTTGCTTAAAATGTTCTCTTGTTTTCAGATGTGCTGTCAAAACAGGCTCAGGATAACAATTCTTGCTGTCAACAAGGAGAACTGGGTCAACATTCTGAAAGGTCTGCGGCTACAGCCTATTTCCTGAGACCATTGCTGCACACGTCTGAATTTTTATAGAGCATTGGTGCATCTCGTAGTTGACAGTGAATGGGATAGATCTGCTCCTCAGAATAAAGATTCGTAGAAACATGCTCCGATTGCATAAATAGGCCCAAACAGAAGAATCTCAAGTTATGGTTTTACTTATGATATCATTAATTAATTATTTTCATTCATTATTTAAATGTTGGATTCTTATTAAGGGATTTATATAGTCATGCTGACTTCACATAAAAACTTTCCCCCTAAATAGGATTTGATAAAAAAGAAGACAGAATTCTACTGTAAATGTATGTACTATGTAACATAGTTAGCATATTTATTCACTTCACATTCTTCTGATCGCTAATTTATGACGTGTTAAAGATTTCTTAAAATGCCTTAGGACTTCCTCAAGAATCCCTTGTCAGGAGTGGGGATGCTTTAGTGCAGACTGATTTTTATTTTAACAGATTATAGCTTTCCTTTTACATTTTGTTACTTTACACTATTCATCAAACACTCATCTGTGCTGATTTTATTTGAAATAAAATATCCCTTTGAGGAACAGTTGACATATGCAGTCTCACTGTCACCAAACTGGATTTTCTTTATGACACAGTGGCTATTTTTCCCCATGATGCAAGGAAAGGAGCCAAGCAGAGGCATTTACACAATCGCCAAACGTTGAGTAACCTTCAGTTTTGTTCACAGAGAAACATCACAATTTACTTAACGCCAGTACACTCACTAAACCCCGACAGACATTCCTGTGTACTATGAATATTTTATTTACTGCTAAGTAGCACATTTAAAATGGAAATTGAAATAATTAAAAGATACACCTAGGATTAAATAATTTAAAAATCACAGAATAAGCAAACAGTTTATATGTGACTTTACTACTGCAAAACTACTAAACAGTTCCAGATTAGATCTTGTTATTACCGTATTTGCTTGATTAAAAGACAAGGTTTTTTCCAGAGCAAATCCTCGGAAGAATCCAGGTCCCCTGCGTCGCTGCGAGGGATCTGGATCTAAGTCTCATAGTCAGACCTAGTTGAGGTCTGATTATAAGACGACCCCGCTTGCTACATACCGGTATATCAAGAACAGGGTAGAGAAAACATTGAGACATAAAATAAACAACTTTATGTATTTTTTCTTGCAGGAGATGATTTGTATATCATCAGCAGGCTGTGCCATTTAGGAGACACCACTTCTTGTGTTGCAATGTGCACAATCCGAAAGCACAAAACTATGAGAAAAAGACACTGGCATGGCAAATATAAGCTTAACACTTCCATAATTTTCATCCCTGGCTACGAACGTGGATATTGAGTATGTAAAATAAAAGTTCAAAATTCATTTGAAAGCACAAAACAACATCTAGCAGCAACAGATACAGTATAAAAGGCTTCACTGAGATCCGAGAAATGCCTATTTGTCCAAACATTGACTCTTAAGACATGGTTTGAGGTCAAGTAAATTCATGGTTTTATGCAAAACACAAAGTAAAATTTAAATGTAAATCTCATTTTTGGTAAATAGCTGATTATTTATGAAAAAAGCACATATTGTAGCATTGCTGAAATAAACTACAATCTAAAATATACGTAAAAAAAGAAAGAACAACACAATGACAAAATAGAACCATGCTACATACTCCTTTGGTATACTGTCACATAAAAGGCAGAATACAACAAGGCTCTATTGTGAATATCTTTAAAGACACTGACTTTAATAATTCTAGAAAAAAAAAATATATATATATATATATGAGATGAGTGAATAAATGTAGGTACAACCACAGTTGATTTTTCTTTCTCTCCACAGCTATATACCATACTTACGTTGATTTTTTATAATAAACATGACCTCAAAAAACTCTAACAGAATCCTAAATGTGAAACCACATGAGCAGATGGACTGTGAAATCTATATAGATGAGATAACTGGAGTACATAAGGGTCTGCAGATTGAAAGCAATATGATCACCCTTGGCAGCAAACAAGCCTTGGAGGGATGATGCATTTTGTTAACAAGAGACAAGAGTACTAAGGATCGCTAGGGTGATAGGTAGGCACACAATACAGCCCATGCAAGTAGAGAATAAGGGAAAGGAGTTGTTATATTCCTGTTCAAATGATTTAATTTTTCAAATGCAGATAACTGCCATAGAGCTCTGTAACGCTCTAGGCATAACCACCAAAAGTAAATAAATAACTCCAAACTGGTTTGTTGCTGAAGTACTCCTTGAGCTAAATAAGTAAGAATCTATTTTTATTGGGCTCAGTTATTTCCGGATGAAAGAACATTAAAGAGGTTTTCTCTGATTAATGCATTGTTGGCCCAGTAAGCATTCATGATCTAGGCTATGCAAGTCATGACAATTACTAGTGCAGCATGCAGCGAGAAGATACCTACAGAATGGAATCAATTAATTTACAATGGCAGAGAGTTCGAAGGGACTGCCGTGGATAATTAACTGATCCCTCACAGACAGCATATACAATATGCATATATATATATATATATATATATATATATATATATATAATTTATTGTTTTATATAGCACCACCATGTTCCGTAGCTCTGTACAATGGGTGTGTATATGTATATATATATATATATATATATATATATATATATATATATATGCATTTGCTACCTGCTTCATGAGTAATTTCCATTCTAGCATTGCCAGGAATTACTGAAGCACAGTTCTGTCATTCACCAAGACGACAACCTTTCATACAGTAGATGACAGGGTTATATGCGTCAAATCAAATCGGCATCACGTATCTCAACCTTCCTATTCTGCAGAAATTTTGCATAATTTTAAAATATGCTCCCCGTTTTTGGGAAAAATATACAGTATAGTAAATTGTGTGAAATTCATGTTCCCCAAAAAATTGATAAATACAACCATTTTAAACATTATTTCTATATATTATGCGGACCCCAGATCAGCACAAGAGGGAGCAAATCAGGATCTAAGCCTTTTCAGAGAAAATGTAATGATGAATTGGCCATATCATTCTGCTTGCTGGAAAAAAGAACCTCCATAGAAAGAAACATTGTATCTGTTTTCATTGTGAATAGATGGCAGTGACATCACAAGCAGCTAATATTACTGGGTGGAACGTAATTCCAGTGCAATAGTTAAACTTAATATGTACGTGAAGACAATAGACTTTTATGTAAAGAGGTAGGCTCACCTATCGTAAAAAGAAAAAAAACATAAAAAAAAACAATAGATTAACAATTAATACAACTAAAAAGCACAAACATACATGCGTTTGAGCATAAATCTAATTTCTATTGAAGCAAAATGTAGTGTGCTGTCAATAACCACTTCTATAAATAAACACTGATTTATTTTTTTACCTCTTAGATAAAGTTTGCACTTTGTAGTGAATTAAGTAGACTGTTGGTTTTGTGAATCCTTCCCCTTTATGTAGGAGCAACCTAAAAATACCCTCAAGGAAAGCAGTAAAATGCATGAAATCATGAAATTCCAGATTTATAATGAGGCCATTAGTAATTGCTTAGGGGAACGGATAAAGCAAGTCCGACTTGTAACAATTAATTGTGCTGCATTCAATACAGAAGCAAATATGGCAGTATTATCAGAAAATATTGCTTAATGAGACAGCCTAAGCTTATTTCCAATATCTGCCTTGGCCCTTCCTGAGAAACATTGAAGAGCGTAGGTAGAGCCAAGCGATTGAAGCAGTCACGTCTAGCTAAGCTTATGACCAGCAAGCCCGGGATCTGGCATGCTCAGATCAGCTCTTGCAGGGCCACTGGTTATCTTTTTTAGAAAAAGAAACACATATGACATATGACACCAAGAGATACTGGACTTTATTCACTACAGGGAGGGTTGTCAGTAGAGTTTGGGCCTTAACTCATACAATAACGGGCCAACACTAAATCCCACTAATGTAACCTTTATAGAGAGTAGTAGCTTCAAGGAGCTGCAACACAACTCTTCTAAAACGCTCCTGAAAACTATCCTTTTACTGAGTACACCTGATTATGGTAACCAGACTTCACCTTTAATATGAACAGGTGTGTTAATAAAAAGAGGGCACCTTATTGGGGGGTTTATATTGAGGTGCACCCTGTATTTGATGAGGTCAACAGAAATGCATATCATTTTAGATTCAGGATAGTTTTATGGCTATCCCATGCGTGTTTAAATTCCCTAACTGTATTTAGCCTCTACAACTTCTGCTCTCAGGCTCTTCCATTTATTTATAACCTTCACGGTAGAGTAAACCTGCCTTACTTTACATCTAAACTTCTGTCCCTCTAGTTAGATTATGTCCTCTTGTTCTAACATTTCTCCTTCTTTGTCTCATGTCAGGTTAAGCTCTCCAAACATATAACAGAGCTGCCAACATTTTTTTATTTGTGAGGTTTGTCAATTCTTTACTTTGGTAGCGTCAATGCTGGTACTATTCAGTGCCCAAACCATCTCCAGAAAATAATACTTTAATCACGTAAAAAGCAGGCACTGACAGGTTGTGGCTATACAATCCGAAAAAGCTTCTTAACGTTACTGTGTTCTTTCTATGCGATTAAACCTTCAGAGGAACAAATAAAACGACACAGCTGCTATACTAGAGAGCTGTATTTTGACAGACCCCAAAAAAGCATGTTTTACATGATAAATAAAATAATGTAATGTTATATGGTGACATATATCATTTAATATGACATACTGAAGAAAATGAAGTCATTCCACAGAGAAACTATCAGCAAGCATCTGAGAACCATATTATCAACTAGAACCATGGCCTTTTATTCTGACCAAAAAGAAAAAGTGGATGCATTGCATATGTTACTACTGCACATTTTTCTAGTCGAAACAGGAATATAATTAATCTACACAACAAGGGATGAAATTCCTGCTTGTTTTACGCAATACTACAGCGAGTAGACTGCATCATGTAATTATTTTTTCCTGCATGGTTTACTTTCTCTTTATTCTTTATCCCACATTGCAAAACATGGCATCATCAGGGGGGAAAAAACCGATGCAGGTTCATTTGCAAAGCACACATGCAGCGAGTGATCATTAAAATGCGTAAGACAGTAAAGCCACGTTAGCTATTTTTCGTTGACAGGGCTGCAAAATTACCGGTATTTGTAGAATCTAGAACAGTGATATTTTTAGACTGCTACTGCCAGACACCTCTTTTTCTAATGAACACATACATATAATATCGAGAGTATATTGTCTGTATGACTACAGTACTTACTATATGGAGGCACTTATTGTGCCGCCCTTGTAAAATATAATAAATACATAGAATCATTAGAAGACATGTAACATTAGGAGATGTGTTTGGGATCATAGGAGGCATATGTGCATTGATATCAAAATTAAATCACACAAAAAGTTGGCCAAAAACAAGAAAATGTGGCTGCCATGGCTACTTGTTTTTGATGCTAGGTAGCATTTTCTAACACTCAACTACGATGTTAGAGTCAAGTGCTTCTTCAACATATCAACAAGAAGAGCAAGGAGTCTTTACACCAAAGTGGTATATCCTATACAGAGAGCTATTATAACGGATAGGATAGTCCCCTTGTTTTCACTTTAAAGCAGACATGGCCGGATGGAGTGAGAAAGCAACCATCTGTCACTGAGTAAGAACCACATGGGATTAATGTTTCTTCTACTGCAATCAATCTACCCACAGACATCATAATCCCATACAAAAGAGAAAATTGTTACAGGGAAGAATAGCGGGACTACATTCAATCCAAAACCAAAGGAAATATATTCGATTAATTAGCAGAAATGTTTAAAAATACAATAAAAAATATTAATCCATGGGGGTTATAAAAAAAATTGACCGAATTGGAACATAAACAACCTTATAGATTCCATGCAAAGCACTTAATCCAAGTCTAACACTCTTTAAAAAAATATCCTGCATAGCACTCGTCAGAAAAGAGACAAATTCACGAACATCTTAACGTAAAAGGGCATTCATATAAACGGAAAAAACCTAACCCCTATGAAGACTATATTAGCTTTCATCACCAGGGAAATAAATTATTTTGGAGGAATAATCATGAAATACAGATTGTGTCTGTAGTTATATGGAACGGTGACCTGCCAATCTTCAAAGACCATTAAAGGCAATAAATAAAATTGTGTCATATAAACAGCAGCTCTATTTAATCTGAGACCGAGTCTTTTTTGAGGCTGTTATGCTGTCTCCCCTTCAGGGTCAAAATGTGTATTAAGTTTTCTTCTCAATCTGTAATTTCATCAGCCATTTAATACTCAATATTATGTGGTGAAAATGTTAAAGAATAATGATGTTGTTTTACAAGTGAAGTCCTAAACAGGTTTCACAACCGTCGCATTAACCCTTTCAGTGCTGTGGGTTGGCCCAAATTTGTCTGCATGAAAGGCCAGGCCAACTTTTGCATTTTGGCTATAGGTAAAATTACGTGACAAGAAGACACTTTTTTTGGGGAGGAGAATGTTTCTGGTTTTGAAAGAAGTACCTTTAACACCCCACGCCTGTGCATCTCCCGTATGTAAATTACATTTATGTTTCTGTTACTATATTTGCTGTTATAACGTATTATTGTAGTCCCCTTTACTTCTGTAGGTCTCCCCGGTGGCCACATTGCAGGCATCTTTCTGGTTGGTCTCCGTTTGTCACATTTGATGCCCCATTGGACTTAGATAATAACAAATAACCTGATTTGTGTTTACCCCAAGTCAACTTTGTCCTGTGTCCTTAAAAAATCAGTGTTTTCCCCTATAAATGATTACTTGTCCTTTTGCGTCCTGGCTTGTTTGTTGTGTTGTTACTGGTGGTAAGGGTTAATTTGGGACATTTTTATGCAGAGGAGCACATTTAAACTGAGGCTAGTATTGTCCACCCTCCTGTGGAAGGCTCACACTACGAGGAAAGAAACAGTGACGGTCAGGGACCCCTATTGCCTACCTGGTTCCCGTTATAACAGCATTTAACAATTTTAATTGATAGCTCGTCTTTAAATATGCTATATCTCAGGACTTCATGCTACATACTAAAACTTGCAGCTAAATGAGACTGGTAAAGCAAGATGCCAGCATCCTTCGATAAACTGAACATCACAAGATAACTGAGATAAAGTGGTGAGGTGGATACAGAAGAGCCACAAGTACACAAACCACAAACTCACAACTTTGTACTTTACAATTACAAGCAGGAACACTGCCACAATCACTGGTGCAGAAACTTAACAAAACTTGTTTTATCACCATAGTAACCAAAGGAATGTTCCACTAGTCGCTATGGCAATAAGATCACATTAAAAACTGGTCACCAGAATTTATCTTTACAAATAATTTCCATTAATCAACCTAATCAGTCCACTTATTGTATTATATATGAAGGGATAATTATTTAATTCTACACCTTCTTCCATTTTGGTACCACCTTTGGCAACAGCTCCACTTCTGTGCTACAAAGTATTACATTCATTATTTTGGCAGTCATGTTAGCTGACAGTTTTACCCCATAGAATATCTGCAGAAACACAACTAATGGTCCCTTCACAGACAACAACTTTTTTAACTTTCTACTCTCAAACTTAAGACCTATTGACTTTAGATAACAGTTTTCAACATCACCAATATATGAACCCTATTAAACAATAAAGCATATACACTTAACTATGATATACATACAGATGTACATCTCACCTGCAATACAGTTATCAGAGAAATAAAAATTTGCAAATGTGTATATTTACTATATTGTATTTGTCCCCTCTCCCGTTCAAGATTATTATCTATTGAGTCAGTTTGAAGAACACCTGGCACTGGAGAGGTATAGGAAGCCTAACCCTGCGAAACACCATATAACGTATCTAATTGCCATTTTTTCAACCATGTAAACAGTAAATAAAGTAAACATATGTATTAAAAATATTGCACTTGTGGAATGAAACCGTTTAGAGAGAACTATTTAAATTCAGTGCCAGTACTAAGATTTTACAGGCTATGACTACTTGGATCCTAAGATCTCCCTTACAAAAAAATTACTGCAGTTTTTCTGCAGTTTTTTGGACATGAAAAAACTGCAATACTGTACTTTTACTGCAGTATTACTGCACGTTTACTGCAGTTTTACTGCATTTGTACTTCACTGTACTGCATTATTACTGCGTATTTACTGCGCTTTTTTTTTTACTGCAATTATACTGCATTGTACTTCAATGTACTGCAGCTTTATTGCAATTGTACTTCCGTACAAAAATAACTGCAGTAATAATGCAGTACAGTGAAGTACAAATGCAGTAAAACTGCAGTAAATGTGCAGTAATACTGCAGTAAAAGTGCAGTATTGCAGTTTTTTCATGTCCAAAAAACTGCAGTATTACTTCAGAAAAACTGCAGTAATTTTTTCGTAAGGGCTGTCCAGCTCAACTTAACATTCTAGAACAAACTTGGATACTATTAGTCATCCCTAATAAAAACTAGGATGGATACTAACTACTTTACTGTATGGATTACCATCCTTGTTATTTCATGATGTTGGGGAGACACTACTGTTATTGAAAATTAAGTTTGTGAGCTGGCTTGATTTAAAATTGAGAGAACAGTTCATTAGTATGAGAGTTGTATACAGTATCTCACCCCTCACATTTTTGTAAATATTTTATTATATCTTTTCATGTGACAACACTGAAGAAATGACTGCTACCATGTAAAGTAGTGAGTGTGCAGCCTGTATAACAGTGTAATTTGCTGTCCCCTCAAAATAACTCAACACACAGCCATTAATGTCTAAACCTTGGCAACAAAAGTGGAAATGTCCAAATTGGGCCCAAAGTGTCAATATTTTGTGTGGCCACCATTATTTTCCAGCACTGTCTTAACCCTCTTGGGCATGGAGTTCACCAGAGCTTCACAGGTTGCCACTGGAGTCCTCTTCCACTCCTCCATGACGACATCACGGAGCTGGTGGATGTTAGAGACCTTTACATTGTAGCAGTATCATTTCTTCAGTGTTGTCACATGAAAAGATATAATAAAACATCCTGAGAACCTCAAGCGATAAATAGGAAACAAAAAAGGTGCAAATAAATAAATGTTGCTTTATGTGAAATGTTGCCTTATTTTTTTTGCACAATATGTACACAAATACCCTCAGGAAAACTTCAACACATACAGTAAATTGTGATGTAACTGCATTCTGAATCGTTCATTGATTGCAATAGCTTGGCCTCTTCTAGTGAATGACATAGCATTTCATCCTGGCACATTAGGGTTAATGCATATGTATATCAACACAATATCCATTAAAACATACACTATGGAAGTGGCGGAAGAAATTATGTATTGAATGACTTTAACAAATACTGTTATATTTGTATATTTGGGATTTATTTTCAAATAATAACGCATGCAGTAACGCATGCCAATAGTATTATTCCCAGTCATGTAGAAATTAAATTGAACACAGAAATATTGGCCTTATTAGAGGTTCTGTGGTGGCTTAACATGCGATTGAAGAAGGGTATTATGTCTATAATTAGAATGATGTTAAATGGGTTGATTCAATGATTTTTGGGTCTGGGGAAGGGATCTGGACTGTAAATCTGTTATTACTTCTAATCTAAATAATTGTAGTATTGCTAAAATATATATATATACATAATGGTATCAAGGGGACCATGGTCCAGTAAAAGAACATTGTTTCTGGCAGAAGATGCTGTTGTCCACAGCTGGAGTCCTTTCTCAGCCCTACCTTCTGCACACCAACCACTAAAACCCCAAAATAAATACATTCTGTCAAAGCTGTAGTGTTGCTATAACATTATAGATCACTTCCTTAGGCATGTTTACTATCCTTTGTGGGACATTGTTTCCATCTGGAAATGACTGCACTGGGAGGGTGTCCTATTTTGTATCATTTATTGAGTCAGTGAATGAATACACTCCAGCTACTCCAGAATCTCTCTAAATGGGTGTGATCACTATCATCATTCTCTGTCTTTCCAGACATGTGATGATGCTGCCATCTAAGAGGTTCTGCAGCAGCTAAACTCATTCAGTCCCAGTAAGTTTTATATCTAGTTGGACATGCAGTTCTAGATATAAATGGAGGAAATTAGAACTACGCATAGCCGTATATAAGAGTCCAGTATGGGTGAAGTCACTCTCCCTGAGTATCACTCGCAGCACATGAGTGCTTACTCATCAAGCGTCATTAGAGACTGCTATGCACTTGCAGTGATGGGCAACAGTCACAGAAGAGAGATCCATGTCGGTTGTACAGGCACACAGACAGACACATAGGACCTACTTTGGCTTTCTGAAGTGGGGTGAAGCGCAGGTCATGCACAAAGGGGTTCTTGACCGGCCGGGATAGCTCCTGCCCTTGGCCAGCTCCCTGTCCCAGACCAGGGGGTACAAAACGCTTGTTCCTCATCAGCCCCATTGAATTCAATGTGGGGGCAAAACAGAGAGAGAGAAGAAACAAACAAGTGGCAGAGGGGAGAGTTGAATGAAAACTGCAGCAGTCATTGAGTAAGGAGGGGAAATCCAAGCCAAAAAGGATCACAAGTTCCCCAAATAGCACAAAAAAATGATGTGGATGTTTAGCTATTCGGCAGTGAAGAGGTTGGAGTGGGATGGTGGTGATGATGAGGATGATGATGGAAGCTGGAAAAAAATCCCAGGGCAATGAAGGGGAATGAAACGTCCCCCCTCTCCTGTTTCTTCTGCGGGGGGCTGCAGAGTTAATTAATCCAGATTGGGATTCTGTTCTAGGCAAGGAGTAGACATACAAAGCAGGAGGTGGGGTGAGAAGCAGGATGAGGCTGCAGTGATCTCTGGAGACCTAAAGCTTTCAGGAGAACAGGGCACGTCTCCACAGACAAGTAGAAGGGGCAATATCCAGGGATCTTCTGTCTTGTATAGTCTGATCCAGGCAACTGGTGTATGATCTTAAAGGGATGACCAGGAGGAAGCTGCCCGATGATGTTTTTAACAGCAGAAACCCCCTCCCCTTATTTGGTTCTCTTCTGCTCCCTTTTTCTTGTTTCCTCCAGTAGCTGCGCTAGAGAGTGGAAAGGGAGGGGGGCATAGCAGGGGTGGAGGCAGAGAACCAGTTTCTGGAATGTGAGAGACCAGTAGAAAATTTAGGTATCTTATCTGGGCAGAAAACTAGAATGAAACAGATTAAAATGAAATACATGACAGAATCTTATTTATAAGCTTATATCTATATTAGTGGTTCTAGATAGGGAGATATGGACACCGATATGGAGAATTAAGGGCAAAAAAACATTGATGTAGCTTGTAAGTATTCATTAAGAATCATTTGATGTAGCTCTAAAGAGAGCAACATCTGCCTAGGCATTTAGATATCACACTGCGTGGACATGCCCATTGCAAGGTTAAATGACATTTCCATTACAACACAAATCTTCACATAGGTGAACTCATTGGGTTTATTACGTTGTTGCTATGGTCATAAGACCGCTTTTCAAACTAAGCCAAAATAACCTTTCATGCATAACTCCCAAAATGTTATTAATGTAGAACATAGATGTTTTTTTTCCTAATAGCATTCTGAAAATCAACTTGTAAGGTGGATTTAATGAATCCCTTGTGATTAATTATTAATTCATTCCAGTGGATGTGAAGTCCAAAACTAGGGATCACCCATTAATCCTGCAGAGCGTAACTGCACCTTGTATAATAGAATGTCAAATCCATTGTCATGATTTTAAGATTGCTTCATTTTCTGGATTCAGTTTTTCTTGTCAAGCAGCCAATTCATCAGAAATTCATCAGTGATGTATATTGTTACCGCTTTTTTATGTTTTTAAAATAGTGACACACTTGCATGATAAAAAGTAGACAAACAGTTAACTTCTGACTGCTTAGAAGTAAACAACACAGGTGACAGTCCAGAAAAAAAAGACATTCCATTCTTGGTATAGAGACAAATTGCGGAATGTATGTATCGTACATTTACATGTGCTGAGTGTATGATACATCCATTCTGCGATTTGTCTATATCCAAAGAACGCTAATTACATCCTTCTCAGTCTACAACAGATTAGCTGAGGACTATACCCACAACTGACCACACTGTGTTTATTTGACATACCGTTTTATCACTTGGTCATTTGAGGGTTAATGTACATAACAGGGTTTTTGTCACTCTATGCGATACCTCTGAGGGACCCTTGTTAGGCAAAATGCATCAGGTTTACAGTATTTTTACACTGGCTTGGCAACACACTCTTTGTACATTTTATAGACTGTACGAACTATTATGTTATGATATGTATTATACTTGTGTATGAATACGAAAAAAAAATGTATATATACCCTGTTGACCTTCATGACTCTTTGAGCGCTCACACTGGTTTGTTTTTATTGTATCCGTTCTCTCTTTGGGGCTTTGGGAACATGTCACCAGTGTTGTTAGAGCTGCCACTGCCCCTTTCTCTCTCTCTCTCTGATTTCTTTCTCCCCGCTGGTGCAGGCTTATACTCAATATCTTACACGTGTTAAACATTCAAAGTCCAATAAATCTAACAGGTGTTGCTTATTATTTACTAGCAATTGCATACTCCCCAGGAAACAATCAATGTCCAAATGCAAAAAATAAAAAATAATGATAAAATGTTTTATTTTATCAGCAAGTCCTAAAATTGGCACTGTATCTTCTCAAACATCCTGGCATAAAAAAATACATGTTAAAATACCAGCATATGAAGTATCCTGGGGTGTCTAGTTTTCGAAAACATATGGTTTGGTGTGGTAAATTGATTTGGCCAGCTTCAAATATGTCCAAATAGGACATGGCCACAGTATGACTAGATTTGAACAAAATGGTTTTGAAATACCAATATGCTATTTAAATTAGTGAATTAAATGATGTGATCAGAATAATGGTGTCTAAGAAGAAAGCCCTTGAAAAAATAATGTATAATTTGTGTGGGTACAGTAAATGAGAAAAAGAGAACATTATAGCTAAACACAAACACCGCAGAAAAAAAGGGGTTAAAATCTGACTTGAGTTTATGCTCACTGTAACACTTTAACACACGTTTCATGCCTTATTTTCATAATGGGGCAGGAAAGGCATAAAGATCTTTAAGGGATGGGGACTCAGGTATGAGGCAGCGGATGGTAAGGCTCTCGAACAGGAAAGGTGAAGTACAGAACAGCACTGTTATTCTGTGGGCTGAGGTATAGTGCTCTCTATAGCACCATCGGTACAATGCCCCCACACAATGGCCAGGCTCAGACCGCTTCACACGCGCTGTGACTCGTGGCCCCCGGGGTCCCATCTGTGTGCCCCCCAGGCCACACTCACCTCCAGCCGGTCTCTGTCGGTGGGGAAGGAACCCACTCTAGACGTGAATCCTCCTCCTCTCTCGGGGACACTGGCAGTGATGGTTCTTGAAGACCTTTTTTTGTCCCTCCATAAAGCACATTGAAATCAGTGGTCTCTTTAACCATTGAACTATACATTATACAGGTCTAGCTCAGTCCATCTTCTTGGAGAATCCTGCCCGCGTTGGCCATCCTGAATGAGCAGTGAAGTGAGGGTGCTAAAACTGCAAATCTCCTGCAAATTCTCCTGCCGGCTCTCTCTTTAGGGAATAAACACCAAGGCGTCTGGGTGTTTTTCTAAGAGACTGGATTTAAAACACGTATGTTTAAGTAATATGCAGCTGTCTGAAAACATTTCAAAATAGAAAACAACATTTTTTTAGGTGATACTAGTAATAAAAAGTCTAGGCATTCCCTTTAAATATGAAAAAGAAGAAATCATTATATTTTGCGTTTGTTATGGAAGCTGTGATAAATAAACTCTGAAATGCTAATGTGATCAGACTCCACTGAAGGTAGCATTGCCATATAGCGGCTTGGGTCAGGCAGAGCTTGGAAGGAAAGTCCTGAAGAAAAGTGAATCATTTAAAATAGTATGGCACCATGGCACCAACTTTTTTTAAAATTCGAACTAGGGTTTGTGATAATAGGCACGTATCATATGTGGGTCCCTTTGGGAATTAATACTTTGATCTCTTGGACTAATATTTTGTAATCTGGAAGTTAACACACCTTTTTTTATTAATAAAAAGGATGCTAAACAGTCATATATTCTAAATGTATCCAAACAGCTATAAAAAGTATTTTTTTATATATAAAATGCTCATTTAATTTTGTTTTTATTATCAGGTGGATTTTATAGTCTGAAAAACTGTGATTTTTCAATTAGTAGGGGATAAAGTGAGAATGAGAATAAAGTAATGTCTGGCTGAACAATCTTCACAGCTGTGGCATGTTTTTGGATGTGGAGTTTCAGAACCATTGAACTATATGAATAAATCGTATGAGATATTGCACTGGCGATTTCTGGACTTGAGGTTTTGAGTGCAGCAGCGTTATCTCATATTCCAAAAATTGCAGAACTTAAGATGTGAAAGCTAATTTCAGCAGAATGCTCAATTCAATGAAATTCTCATATACTGCATCCCGTTATTGCAACACTGTGTTTCTTGTAAAGTCCCCTAAGGCCAACTCTTCCAACACTGTGTTAGCAAGTAGCTTGAAAGAAAACTCATTGTACTCTGTCTGAAAACGCACTGTTATTATGGAAACTCATCTATATTGGAAAAGCCATACTCCAGCAACAAGCATTTGATTTACCATTATATGCAGGGCTGCCTTTAGAGGGGTATAACCAGTATTGGTGTACTGGGTCTGGCCTCTCTGCTATTTCAAGGGCACTTAATTGGCTAAAAACATTATAATTTATTCTAGCCCTGTTATTGATGAAAGAGTAGGACCTACAGCCCATATAGAACCATGAGCACAGAGAAGTTCTATGAAGAAATTCCATTAAAATCAAATGTTTCCAACATTAACAATGTCTACACTATGTTTCTGATCCATTCAAATCTGCTTTTTTAAGAATATTTTCTGTTCTGGCATGTGGTATGTTTTTTGTACTACTTATTTTTTATTTGTCTCATATTTTTGACATTTTGAACTTTTAATACGGGACTACGAATCCAAATAAAGGAATTATTATCTTTTAGTTACGCATTGTTTGACTTTTTTCATAGAGTGTTTTTTTTGTCTTAGCTCTTTAGCTGGGTAAATTCTTTGATGGGAGAGATGATTACCTGAACAAGTCTGAAAAGCATGGCTAGTCTGATATTTTTCAGGAAGTGATTTCTTTTAAATGAACCAGTACAGTAGTTGAGATGGGAGAGATATAGTGCCAAGAATTAATAAGGCAGAAAATAGGAAAAATGGAAAAAGATTAAAACAGAGATTAGGAGGATTCATCTATTGCTAGAGTTGAAAAATATAACCAAGTCACTCGCTAACGTCAGAGTCATTTGGGGAGAGTAGTCATTAAGGATAGGAGCAAGATGATGTATAACATCAAAATGCCATGAACATAACTTATTCCAAATCACCCAATGTTTTGTGGAAAGTAAAAAAACCTAATATTTTATAAACAGCGTATCTCCTTGCTAATAAAGGAACCTAATCGTTAGACGCAAAGAATCCATTCCAGAAGTCGTGTAGATAAAGTATTTTGCCGTTCTAATTGTCTAACGAAACATCAACATTACCAAGATCCATTTTAACACTCTAGGAAATAAATGCAGAATCCTTTACAGAATTTGCGTGGTGGTGGAGCCATCTTCTACATGCATTTAGCAATCACAAAACACAGGCAAAGCAAATTATCTGAATAAGGAACACTATACTAAAAGTAAGTAGATTATTTAGCTTTTTTCACTACTGGTGACCAATCTTTGCAAACTAGCTTCTGTAATATTCCTTGTGGATATCTCAGTTTATCAGGAGAGTTGAGCCTTCAGCCAGAGTATTTTCTCTACCCCATTTCTGACTAAAATGTTTTTTTTGGGGAATCAGTTTGCCCTCAGTGCTGCAGAGGTCTTGTGGAAGGATCTGGTGTGAAGTGTGAAGAACAGACCTTAAGGTTATTCTATGATATTCATCGTCACCTCAAGGATCCTTTCCTTGTATTTGTAAAAGTGAAACCTTTCTATTACATTTCGTGGGACATTTTCAGGTGCTTTTTTGAGGTTTAAGGACCCTTTAGGGACCCTAGCAATTAGAGCTTCACCCTCAGAGTAAGGCTGCACCAGGGATGTAAATACATCATGAAGTTAATCTTCTAGTTAAGTAGAGGTTACCAATCGGTGATCCAGGTGATCCATGCGTGATCCTAAATCTTTTTTCATGTCTGTGAAATGTTTCCATTTCATGTCTGCTAAAAAATCCCGATATCATCCACAGATGCTGGGACTTTTGGAGATGGTACTGGGGTCAGACAGACATTTTCCCGCTCTTCTGGGAACGAAGATGGTGCTTTGTTGAATTCTTATGGAGAAAAAGGTGACTTTCTGTTGTTGTTTGCTGTTTATATATTTATGTCCTTTTTCTGTCCAATATCACTGAAATCACCTCTCCTGGTACAGAGCCTTAATGAAAAGCAGCCTTCTAGTTTTGATTCATCGTTTCATATAAGAATAAGGACAGACTGTCTATTTAGGGGAACACAGTTGATGAGGTTGAGAAAATATAACCCCATGGAATCACTAACAATGTGTACAGTAATGGTAATACAGAACATGTAATGTACTTTTAGAATTTAGGATAATGTAGAAATATGAGTTTTGCGCTCTACTTTCTGTCAAATGCGTTTGACAGTTTCTCTGTGCCTTCTATAAAAGGTTTTACTCCTAAAATTATGGTATTCTATTTAAAATACAATTTCCTTTTAAACCGAGAAGAGCTGATTCTACTATATTCTCAATGAAAGTTATAAGTGAAATAATTGCCCTCTTTTACCATTATTGTAATATTCTTTAAAAAAAAATAAAATAATATATATATATATATATATATATATATATATATATATATATATATATATATATATATATATATATAAGGAAGTAAGACTTTCCCCATCCATACTTGAGGTGACAAATTTAATGAGCAGACTATTAAAGGAATACTTGTTAACACTGAGATTTTAAAACCTGCCATGATTTTATATGTATAAAGAAATAGATATTCTTCTACAATGATTGGCTCCTAGTATAATAACTGTATTTGAGAAATATAAAATGCAGCTTCAGCTCAAAATATGCACTATTAATCACAATTAACCATTTCTACTTTTGATATTCTCATTAATAGGAACAATACAAAAGCTCCTCTAAGCACAAAGGCTGGTATGTTGGCTAAATTTCGATTTTAGGTTATGGTAAAATGATATATCTTTCAGCATTTGTAATTAAGGGTCTATTTTAATAAACTCTCAGGGTTAAGAAATTCACTTTTTGGTTATTTAAGTAAGAACTTCAGGAGCAATAAGGCTCAGGAACAACACATTTCCAGGAAACCGTTGTGACCGTTATATACAAATGCACAAATAAATACACCAAAACATAAACATAACACAAAAGCTCCCATTTGACCTGACAGGTTTCAGTTTCTTGTTGAACTTGATTGTATTCAACAGAACATAATAAAACATGCCAGCTATAAACTAAAGCTTTTTTTGTCAAATTATAACAGATATGGACATTAACGTTATTTACAGAAAGCATATTCCAAACATGGGACTGATATATGGACACAGGGCAGAACTGGGAATTAAAACCAGCCCTGGAAATAATTGAATTACCAGCCTCATATTTCAGGGTGACATTTTTTGGCACACTGCACATGTCGGGTTCTGGCCCCAATATTTTTTGTTCACAACAGGGACAAACCCTGCATTTTAAAAGTAAGTAAATAAGATACATATGAAAACAGATAGTTCATAATATTACTGTGGCCCATTACATCATCTAATGGGTCAGAAGAAGTATTTTAAGTATGAAATTACCATTTTCAAATGTATTTAAATAACTTATTGTGGCCCATGACATCATCTAATGTGTCGGAAAAAGTCTTTTAAGTTTGAAATTACTTTCACACTTGCAAATAAACCTGTCGCTCTCCTAAAAAATCTAAAAATAAGAGAGAGGCTGAGGGAGGGGTGTGTGAGCTACATGAATTTATCAGAGAGTGATTGTGTATACGTAAATACAGTATATGTATATATGTGTATGTGTATATTGTTAGAGTGGCTATGTGTATGTATGTGTATGGTTTTAGATTGTGTGTGAATGTGTGTTTTAAGTATGGTGTCAGAGTGTGGGTGTGTATATGTGTATACTTGTATGTTTATATGTGTAAGTGCATGGTGTTAGAGTTGCTATGTGTATGCATACATGTGTAAGTGTATGGTCTTAAGAGTGTGTGTATGTATGTATATATGTATATAAGTGTATGGTGTTGGAGGGGCTTTATGGTGTAAGAGTTGCTATATGTATGTATGTGTTGGTGTAGAGCTGCCCCTGACCATCATTATACCCCCAACATCCTAATTCATTTAAATCCCCCACCACAACCATATTTCCCTTTTCCATGTTTGATTAGGCATTGTTTTGCACGTGACAAATGGGACCTTCCTTTAAAGTACATAACATACTTCTAAAATAAAATAAAAAAACTATGCTAAAATAGAAAAAAATAATAACCAAGCTTTGCTCCATAGCTTACAAAATTACACGGAGAAGGTGTTATGATTGTCAAGGTGGGAGCAGAGAGACAGACTGTAGATCAGTCCTGTCCAACTTCATTAGTGTGGCGGGCTGGATTTTTTTTTAGATCAACAAGTTGGGGGTCCAGACCCATGAATATGCAGAAATGTGCATATATGTGTGTAGTTAGTAGTAGGTAAATACAGTAGAAGGTGGTAAATATGTGTAAATATATGAGCAGCTGCAATATTCTTGTGGTATTCCCAGATCCGTGAGAGGGCCAGTCCAAATTTAACCAGCCTTGTTTGAAGAATTTCCCAGAAGGGTTACATGCTCCTCCTACTTATCCTGTTGCTTTATACGATAATGTAGCATGGCATTAGCAAAAACCTGTCCAATAAACCTTCTTTATGTTCAGACCAGGAAGATTGTATTGTTGTCAGTTGTGATATTTTGGGTGACCTACTTGTTAAAGAGCATCTGTCACTTTTCCAAGTCAAAGAAATGCTTATGTATATACCGTGGGTGTTGCAATGTTAACTCATTATCCACCCAGTTATCAGGATCTGCATGATTGTTCCTTCCCATCATGGTATCTTACTCATACTGTTAATGTGCTGATTTTTGGCAGTCTTAGTGATGGTGGAGAAAGGAGAGACAGCAAATCAGGACAGAAAATTGATTAGATAATGATAGTTGTGCTATATGCAGCTACAGATCTCATCTTTCCTAAATTCAATTATTAAACTTAATATCTTCAAAATAAAGTACAAACTATAGGAAGTTTTAATCAATGAATATAGTTCAGCTGGGACTGCGACAATTCCTTCTTAAAATAAATGTCAAGGTTCCTACACAACATCAGAAAGCAGCTTGCCAGAGATAATTAACCCAGTTCTGCTGACTCTCCATTTTTTTTTTCTATATCCGTCAATACAAAAATGCATCATTTTTAGTTCTGGACTATTTAAAGCTATGAGCAGATTATTATGAAAAAAAAACACAAAAGTACACATCTTAGCATTATCTTATGTATATGGTATTGTGTTATGTATAGTTTCACATATAAAAAATAGTGACTTCCGGTGGGTAAATAGAAAAAAAAGAAAATCATAGTAGGGTACTCTAGAGTATAGTTTCAATGCAAGAATAATGTTGAACAGGGCCAGGCTGGCGATGGCCTGGCAGGCTTGACACTTTAAGGTGGCGGCTGCCTGTTGAAGTCAGTGTGGCTGACACTGTGCAGAAGCTGCAGTTGACCTCCTTCTCCGTGGTCCAGCAATGCTTGCCAAATTAATGCCTGCATCATTCACCAAGTCAGTCCTGGAGCTGACCCGCAGTAAGTGTGTCATGTGCAAAGAGATGTGTTCAGCTGAAAACATCTCCTGCATAGAAATTACGTGGCTTGTGGGGAAAGGGGCAAGTACATATGGGGAGATTCTGCAGAAACGAGCATATGATGTCTGGAGTGTCCCTTTATAGACAAATGCCTTAATTCACATCACATTATGTTCTCCAGTTTCTGCTTAAAAAGATTTATTCCTGCTGTGCCTGTTTAATGATATTTTCAACCCCACCGCAACTTAAATATGAGATACCTTTCAATAAAATAAGTTTGTAATTAATTTCATCATTTTATATGTTCTCTGCTAATAAATTATGTACTTTAAGAACATGTTGCTTAACAAGAGTTTATGAAAATCTTCCAGGATGTACTTCATCATTACTAAGACATGAATTAAATGCTTTACTTACAGTCGATATAAAAAGTCTACAAACCCATGTTAAAATGCCAGGTTCTTGTGATTTTAAAGAATGAGACAAAGATAAATCATGTCAGACCTTTTTCCACCTTTAATGTGACGTATAACGTCAACAATTCAATTGCAAAACAAGCTGGAAACTTTGAAGGGGGAATTAAAAAAAAAAAAAACTCACAATGCCCAGTTGTGCCAGGGATGCTTAGTTGTCCCCAGACTGGTGCTGTCACATGTGGTTCTACTTTTACATATGCTTATTATTTTATACATACCCTCCCATATTCCCTTAGCTCACCTCTCCTAGTCCCTCTAATGCAATACTTACACTAGCTTACAATGGCACTTTTACCTTTTACTTATTGTGTAATACACCCTAAATCCCTCTAGACTGAGCGTTTGAGCAGGACCCTCCTCAGCTGTTGTCTCTGTAAGTCAATTTGTTATGTAACATACTACTTGTTATGTCCTCTCTACCCATTGTACAGCACTATGGAATTTAATGGCGCTATATAAAACAATAAATAATAATAATAATATATAGCTGTGAGCACAGCACAAGGTTGCAATTCTATTAACCCACTGTTCTTTCGATCTTTGTAGATACTATGAGACATGACATGATAAAGGTGAATCTGAGAATGGCAGCTACCTATGAGAATGAACAGCCACCTGATGCCATATCAGGCCCCAGATTTTGAGAGAACAACTTCACTCCTTACTGCAGCTTTTACATTTTGCATCCATATTCTTTCTGTGTGATTGCGACTCATGATTCCAACCGAACATTCTACATGTCTTTAAAAAAAAATTAAAATGCTGATCACATCCATATGTTTGTTCGGGTTACTCTTGCTTCAAGTTGAAAACAAACCATAGTTCTTTGGTTGATTGTGAGCTCCACCTCAAGTAATTATCACTACATCTTGAAATAAATGTCTTTGCTGTTCAGTATGGTGGCCACAGAGCTATCTGTGTATCCAGCTGAAGTCTGCAAACTCAATAAATGGAATTGGTAATATTACACCTGAGGTTTTGTTTTCAAAATAAGGTTTTTAATTAACAATGTTCCATATGCTTTATAAACATGTATACAGTGTGTTAACAGGTACTGAATGATTAAAATGTTTCCACATTAGCAAATTCTATACTTTAGTTCTCCGTACTGAGATGTAAATTGATAACGAAAGAGGAATTGGTATCGGATTGCACAGAAAGCTGTCTGTAACTGAGATTCTCTGGTATACACAGGTGGTATGGATTCTCTATCTGTAGAGTTAGTCAGTCCGCTTCCCATCATTTTTTAATTCACTGACAATTTTTAATGGCTGTACTAGATTTAACATACATAGAGCCATTTGTAACATTTGATGTAAAAAGCTAACATAACCACATGGGTTGATTTTTATCAGATTTAGACATTGATACTTAAGTCTCATTTGCCTTCTCCCCTTAAAGCAAAATCTTGCTGTAGTATACGTGTGTGCAGTAGCAGGGTGGCTCAATTGGTAAAAAATACCGACACATGGTTCCTCTGGTCAAAGCGTCTTAAAGATATCTACTATACTTCATTAAATGCTGCTCTAGCGTACCTGGAATCGACACATGTTTTAAATGCCTAGTTATCTCAATAAAACATTTATCTTCATTTGGCGATTGTATTATTGTTAATGTTTTCTAGCAGGTTGAAAGATGCTGAAAGATGTATTGCAGAGGCTGTTTGGCTGTACTTATACCCACATTAATTGCCTTCTAGTCTTTGACTTTTCTGTTCATGGTTCCTGTATCTTAACTCAATCTGCTGGTTGCTGACTCTGCTGTATTCCCTTTAAATCAAGGCAGTCGAACGATGATGAGTTAGAGAGCCTTTACCCCTCTTCTGTCTCTTTTTTGTTATTTTTTTAGCCAAGTTTAACAATTAGCACAGTATACAATTTTAAGGACATTTTTTCTGACTACCGTGTGAAGAAATGTTTGAGTCAGCGTGAAAGCCTGTGTGAAACTGCACATAACTTTCTCTGACAAATGTGAAAGGAAGACAAATACAGAAACAGGAATCCAGTTAAACCAAAGGAACCCCAGAGCTGCAATATGGCTACTTTTAGGCAAACATTGTTCAAAGATAATGTTTGGTTGTTATGTTAAGTGGAGAAGGGAACAATGTTATTTATGTTATACTTGAAAGGGCAACATATAACCTGTTTTATTCTGCCCTGGGTAGATCACTGGTAGAGTCCTGGTCTAAATAAATTTAACTTCTTGCTACATAAAGGCAACATGATAGGCCACCACTTCATAGATTATACATTAAGCACTTGCCTAGGGACCCCAGAGCTCTGGGTGCTTGTCAGGCTCCATGTCTTGCGGGTTACAATGTTAGTGTGCCTAGTTCCCTGTATATCTGTTCCTTATTTTGCCCCATCCTGTTCATCTGTTTCTTTCTTGCCTGCTACATGTAAGCACCTTGGGTCTATTTTCCTTGTTTGGGTTATGTTCTTTAGTTTATGGTTAGTGTTGGACTTGCCTGATGTGAAGAACTGCAAAGCGGTGGCAAGCTTACATCTTATGACCATATGTTTAACTATATCTTCACATGGAACACGGATACAATCTATCCTGGCAAACATTATTCTTCACTCCCAAACTGGGTTTGAGAACAGGTAGTCCACTTAAAAAGAGTCATTGCTGCTATTTTCAATTCTAAACTCTCCAAAAATCAAAACGCTATTATTGTGAGCTTTGTTTTTTTTTTTTTTTTTTACAACTTCATTACTGTAAAATGCTCTTCCTAAAACTGTTCAGAGTTTTGTATGATCACCCAACTGCATGAGTGACTATAAATTGTTTTAACTCGACCTGGTTTAAGTTGGGTAGGGCCACAAGACAACAGTGCCCCCTGGCACTATTGTTGTTTAACCCAGCTATAGAGCCCCTGATTCGTCTCCTGGAGTCCATCATTGAGATTAAGGGCACCCCAGGGGGAGTAGTTGATCTTAAGACAGCAGCCTTTACAGATGACTTGTTTTAGTTTCTCATTAATCCTAGACAGCCAATTCTCCCCTTAGCAGAAATCTTTGAAATATTCTGACACTAAAATTCAGATTCTCAGGTTGCTGCTAGAATAATATTGACCAATAAGTACGCAAAACAAAGCAGGAATTCAGAGCATGCCCAGAGGCATAAATATTGGGGATACCTTCACAGTATATGGCCATATATTGCCTGCTACTTCATCACAGTACCCCAAGATTGGTGTTTCATATCTAATTTTTTAAGGGACTGAGCTGCATTTTAATCTAAAAGACACTCTCAAGCAATTTAAAGCCTTCTCTGGATGCCATTAATGAGCCACCTGTCTATGCCTTAGATGGGTGTTTTTTGAATGGTATTCACTGGGCATGCAGCAAATTCCAATACAAAAGTGCAGATATGTAGAGAGACACTTACAGAAACTGGAAACAAGCATCTGAATAACAGTTTATAGCTCTAATTTGTAAATGTTTTGTTCATCATGGGTAATTTCTTTTTACCATTTACACTAACGTGTATGCCTCAGCCTTTACCGCTACAATAACACAGGGAAACCATACTGACAATATGAATCATATTATCCACATTATTGAAATATGCCACATCCATTGCTAACAAAAAAATCACATCACTATCAATCACATAGGGATACCATCTCCATAGACAACCATTGGCAGTAGAATGGGCATTGTTATAGGATGCAACCTTTGCTGCAAGTCAGTTTGTGACATTTTGTCAGGGTCCACTCTCTGCTGCCTGAACCATGGCTGAATCATACTTCAGGCATATCATCTACTACCACTAGTGGCCACCCTCCTCCCTCTGGAGTGCTTACATTCAGATCATCAGGTACAGCTGTGCCTCATAGCATGACTGAAGCCCTGCCTTTATAAGACCTGCCCTGCCCTTCAGTCAGGGCCTTGGCATTGAAGTTAAAGGACTGCTTTGCTCTGAGCCTGTGCCTGTGCCTGTGCCTGTACCCGTTCCCGTGCCTGAGCCTGTACCCGTGCCTGAGCCTGTACCCATGCCTGAGCCTGTACTCGTTCCCGTACCGGTGCCAGTCGGTACTCGTACATGAGCCAGTACCTGTGCATAAGCCTGTACCCGAGCCAGTGGGCTTACCTACCAGTGGGCCTGCACCCGAGCCTGTACCTGGACCCGAGCCTGTACCTGCACCCGAGCCTGTACCTGCACCCGAGCCTGTACCTGCCGTCCGCTCTGCCTCAGCTCCCGTCTGCTCTGCCTCAGCTCCCGTCTGCTCTGCCTCAGCTCCCGTCCGCTCTCCCTCAGCTCCCATCATCTCTACCTCAGCTCCCGTCTCTCTGCCTTTCCAGTTCTGCTACTCTGTCTGTACCTATCTCTCTGTCACTATGCATAAAGGGGTACAGACAGAATCCCCCCTATCCCCTGCACATGGACTCCTACCCGACCTGCTAGCCCGGGTCCTGACACATTTCTGCCCTGCTAGATCTCTCCCAGCAAACTGTAAGTGCTATTATTATGAAGTGAAGTGTCTAGAAGTAACACCACCTCAGCTAAAAAGTGGTGGACCACGCACACTCACAGAACGAGCTTCTGTAGATGCATACAAGCCAAAGATCAAAATTTACCACGCCAAGTGCCAGCTGGAGAGGTGTAAAACACACCACCACTGGACTGAGGGAAGTGGTCTGCCTCTCTCCCTCCTGGAACTCCCCCATCACCCACTCGGTGGAGTTAAGGGTTCTTCTCTTTCGCAAATGTATATTTCAATTGTTCTTTGTTTTGTATTCACAACGGTGGAGATGTTCTGCCCACTGAAAGCAGGAGGGGTTAATATAACTGTGAGGCTGTGAGGCAGGTACAATGGTGGAGTCCGGTATGCAGGTACGTAACACAAGGAATCAGCAGATAGGGCAGGCGAGAATAAGCCGAACAGGGAAAAGAAAAAATGTCGGTGCGCTAAGCTAGTCACAGGCTCAAATAATACAAATGTAAATACGAGGCCTACCAAACAGGTGTAAGCATGCTGCAAAAACAGTGTATTGGCTGTACAATGTATACAAAAAACAAAAACTGTCTGCGCTTCTTACCCTAATAAAGTTGGCAACAAATATATAAACATAATATAAATGAGAGGTTTTGGTTATATGAATTGGCCAAAGCATAATTAAGCTCACCCGCCACGTCAAGGCACACTCTCAATAGGGTGAGAACCTACTCTCACCTCCTACGTAGTGGACACAAAGCAGTTTATACTGCTACCAAAACCTTATTAATGTGTTGGGGGAGGTGCAATTAAACCTCCTCCCTATTAACCCCTGGACAGCAAGCTGCAACCAGACTGATGAGGAGCCAACAACCTCAAATATGTGCAAACAGGGAAAAGAAAAAATGTCGGTGCGCTAAGCTCAACAGGCTCAAATAATACAAATTTGGTAGGCCTCGTATTATACATTTGTATTATTTGAGCCTGTGACTAGCTTAGCACACCGACATTTTTTCTTTTCCCTGTTTGCACATATTTGAGGTTGTTGGCTCCTCATCAGTCTGGTTGCAGCTTGCTGTCCAGGGGTTAATAGGGAGGAGGTTTAATTGTATTAAATACAACTTGTATTAATACAACTTGTATGCGTTATATTATATTGTTGCTTTACTCCAAAGTGTCTGCACTTGAACTATGGTATAACATTCGAAATGACCTAGTGGCATTCAACTAATGGGCATAGTACATCCACTGGGTGCAGTGAAGGGGCAGTGCCTAGTAGACTTCTGAAAATGGACTAGAAACGATTTGGAAAAATTCCTTGTTTAGTTTTCGGTCCATTTGTTTTCAGACCATGCAAGGGGGGATCGTTTTACATTTAAAAACAAAATTTTGTGTCATTCACTTTCTCGTGTTCTTGCACACTCTCTGGTTAAAGCTTTTATTCACACTCTCTTTCTCTCACAATCTCTGGAAATTAATTTTTAAATAGAGGTGCACCGTCAATCCATAACTGCAGTAAAGTGTTCCGTGCTGTGGGCAAAACAAGAATAGAACTTCTGGTTTCTTAAATGCAGCGCCATCTGGAAACCTTTGTTACAGTGTATTTGCTACATTGTATGCAGCCTTCTGGGAGGGGAGGGCAAAATGTTCATTTTATTTTTGCTGCATTCATTTTTGGACAACTGATTTAGTTTTCCGACCATTCAGAGGTCTTTTTTGTTTAAATACAAACAATCAAATACATTTTTGCATTTGAAATTGAAAACTATAATCCTACTCAGGAATTTCACACAGTCCAATTACTAATTTTGTCACCAATATTTATCAATCAATATAATAATTGAGGTTTTGCTGATGGGTGCAATGAATTGCTTATATATGCCTTTAGAGATTAAAAGTAATTTATCTTTAGTTTGACTTGCTGCTTTCATCTTATCCATCTATCAAACTATGCTTGTGTTTAAACCTCCTAAGTATTAAGTGTTCCTTTGTATTTTAGGTATTTTAAGTTTCATTCTCATTTCATTCTCATTTATGCAACATTTTGCACCTATCATGTATGTTAAATATACTGAATGCAGTCTGCATCAATTAAGCAATATATGTAATAATATATATATGTGTATATATATATATATATATATATATATATATATATACGATTTTATAAATCGAAAGGTATAAACTGCTAGTCCATACAGCTCAATAATATGTCAGTCATATGCAGTTGTTGATGGGTACAGTGTATCTTTATCTTTATTTGCTGCTCTCTCTCAATTAACTAACAAAACAAACTGAAATATCTCTGTTCTATGATAATGATAATGTGTTGATAGAGTGATCATTACATACTTTAAAACACATTTCTGTCTTTTTGTGGCTCTTTAAATGCCAAATAATAGCATGTCCCTTCTCCATTAATTGGAAAAATATAATGGCAATTTTAAGGGAAATACAGGTTTTAGTATTTAAAAAAATAAATCACAAACAACAATCATGGGAGTTATCAAGCCTTATTATACAATTCAATATATTCTATAGATGTAAACAGAGATGACAAATTGTCCTTAAAGCAGGTCAGAGAAGGGGCTACCTCTGGACTTATTAAGAGTCATTCTTCAGCGCTCAGGAGAGGAAAAACCTAATTTTTCAGAGGAACCTCTGAGGTACCACGGCTGGAAGAACTGCCCTCCACTCTGGGCATTATTGGTTCATTTTAACGAGGGGGTGTGGATTTTAAAAGTAGTTAATCTGGGAGGAATACTGAGCTGATCACATGAACAGAAATCTTTGGATTTAATGCAGATACATTTCTTTTTTAGAAATTGTAAACCACATCATCTACCTCCCAACATTTCAAATGGCCAGAGAGGGATACCTTTATTTTAAGGGGTGTGGTTAGGGGAGTGGCCAATGGTCAGGGCTTTACCAACACTTTTATGTGAGTTTATGTGAGTACAATCTTACTTTCATTTATATAGTGGCACGAGATTACACAGCAATGTATAGTGACAGTTGTAATCGTTATGACTTATTGCTGAATATGCAGAAGGGAACACCATGCTCATGCTATATATATACAGTATATATATATATATATATATATATATATGTAGTATAAATATATATATAGTCACCCGCTAATGAGGTCCCTGTGTCCCCCGCTATACTAACCTCACATCGGGGTAAGGGGAAAGTGGTGGGCAAGGGATCCTTGCTAGGGGTAGGCATGATATATATATATATATACACACCGTATTTACTTGATTATAAGACGACCCCCCCCCCCAAATCTGAATAGTAATTTAGGAAAAAAAGAAAAAGCCTGAATATAAGACGACCCTATCGGAAAAAGTTTTACTAGTAAATACTAAATACTAAAGGTCATGTGAGGCCGGTGCTGCGTCATAGAAGCTACGGCGGAAGTACAAGCTGTAGCGGGGGTTGTCTGCGTTCGCCAAGCGGACGTTCACGGCTGGCAGCGAAGAGAATTCCCCGCAACGCTGCTGGGAATTCTCCTCTCTGGCAGCCAGGGAAGGTCTGTGCGATGCGCGTAGACAACCTCCGCTGCTGCCGGCACTTTCACCGGCGCTCGGTGATAGACGCCGGTGTAAGTGCCGGTAGCAGCTGCGGTGACCAGACAGGAGGATCCAGGTCCCCTGCAGCGCTGATAAAGGGACATCTAAATTTGGGTAGTTTTACACCATGAGCTGACTGTATTTCAGAATGTGCATTAATTTAGCATACCTCCCAACATTTCAAATGGCCAAAGAGGACTTGTGTGGGTGGGGCAGGGCTTTATCCAAGTCTCTCTGTAATTAAATAAGGCAATGCTATACAACTCAGTTAATATATCATCCTCGATTTTATACATGTTATTGTAACGTTTAGGGCTGCAGAACACTGAAATACGCAGAACCAAACATTGAAAACAGATTAAAAAATCGTAGCAAGTGTAACTGTTATTGTCAATTCCATACAGCATCAGTTATTGTTAAGTATTTTCCTTGTCCCTAGTTTTAATACTGCTACTGAATATACTGGCGCTTTATAAATGAATGTAATATGATGAGAGATGGAGGGATTAGGGTCCCAAAGGGTTACATTTGGGAGAAGTGTATGATTGTCAAGGTCCCTTTTAAGATCAATCTAAAATGTATATATATATTACGCAAATGAAAAAAAAAAGGTGACTGGCTGGCAAATGGAAAGATTCTGGAAGGATCAGGGGTGATCTGGAGGGCAACCAAAGAGGTTACTTATACTGCAGGCTGTGGAATGCTGGGGATTATTTTGTGTAATAAAAAAGGGGGAGCTGAGTGACACAGGGAACATTTTTGGACGGTTCAGGATGTTAATTGGAGGGCAATTAAGAGGTTGAAATAATGTGTAAGGTGTATCCCATCAGGCCCCATCGACTTAGTTGTCTTTACTTTAGACAGCTGAAGTAGAACCTCTTCCTCGATAAACTCATATGTATCAAATGACTCAATAGTCTAACCCTTTCCTTCATTTTCATCTGTAAAAACTGAACAAAAGTATTCATTCAGTCAGCTAGACCTTTATCATCTTTTACATACCTTCCTTCTTTTGTTTTCGAACTAATCCTTGTTATACTTTCCTTTTCTCATTTATATATATCTAAAAAAAAACATTTTATCTCACTTTTTTTTTACTGATGGCAATTCTCTCTTCTGTGTGTGGTTTGGTAGCTCTTATAGCATGCTTTGCCTTTTTTCTGCCTAATCGTATAGATCTTACCAGAATGAGGAATCTGCACACACACCAAAGGAACTCAGGTGCTTAACTGTGTCAGGAAGGGCCAGCTCCCCAGTAGATCAAAATCTACTTGATAAAGACCTCATTGTGAGGTCGAAACATTGTTGCTGTCTTCCTTTAATAAATGTGCCTGAGCTTGGAACCCTTGAGTGCCTGGAGCCTTTATTTATTTTAATCTTATAGATCTGTCTATCTTTGTCACTTTGGGGGTTTGTTTGTATTTACTAAAAGCTAGCTTCTTGTGTTTTACTATTCTGGCCACTTCTGCGGAGTAGCACAGTGATTTCTTTAATTTTTTACTTTTACTTTTATCTAATGTTGTTTTAAAGATAATCCCAGTAGGGCGTTTAGAATATCTGTACTCCGGGCACAACATAGGACGTACTATTATGTCCTCTGTCACCAAATTAGCATGTTCCTATAAATATAGGGATAATATGAAGGGATATAGAAGTTTTGCTATTTCAGAAGAATAAATCACAAGCAACAATCATGGGAGTAACAAGCTTTATTATACAATTTAATATATTCTATGGATGTAAACAGAAAGGACAAATTGACCTTAAAGCAGGACAGAGAAGGGGCCATCTCTGTACTCATGAAGAGTCATTCAGGAGAGGAAAAACCTCCAATTTTTTTGGAGGAAACCTCTGCGGTACCATGGCTGGAAGAACTGCCTTACCTCTGGGCATTAAGAGGTTCATTTTAACGAGGGGATCAGAATTTTAAAAGTAGTTGATTACTTAATTTTAACATCAGGACACAGAACAAACTAAAATCTAATTTAAAAACTATTGACCGATACATATTAAAAACAGTAAAGCTCTATTCCTTTCTTTAAGAGAATATGTTAACAGAGTCCTTATGACTGAAAACTTTGGTCTTCAGATTTAATATCCAGAAAGCCACATCCTTCATATCGACCTGCAGTTCACAAACTTCAGATTTCTGCTGGGATCCTGACACTCTGCGAATCTCTTTGCCAGAGAGCCGACACTCTGCAGATCTCTTTGTCAGGCAGCCAGCAGTTTTGACATAAGTCTTCAGATTTCTTTGTAGCTTTTGTATTCCAGACTGATGGATGTGCTCTTGTGTGAAGATGTTTTGTTATACTGTGGCTGTGCTGCATAGACTGCAACATTTTTTGTGACATCACAATGATAAGAGCAGGCAGGAAAGATTTCACAATGCACATTTAGCCCATCAGCTACCAGCATTCTGCACATCCCACAGACGTTGCGTCACTAGAGCTGCTATGAACTTCCCATGAAAACAATTCAATACATTTTCTAGATATTCAGAGGGGGAATTTAATGTTTTGTGGTCTTGTAGGGCCCTGAAATCTGAGGTTACTTAAAAGATGAACCAATGAAATGTGAGATGGGGAAATAATTTGAAATGGCAGAATGAAGAATGGAAGGAAATAGGATTTTAGTGACAATGCACAATGAAATTCCTATCATGGAGTCGTCTTCTTATCACACACTTACAAGGGCTGTTGGAACAAACCAGCCCCAACCAATGAGGAGAGAGAATTTCACATGGGGTTAAATAAAGCAGCTGAGAGAAGTAATCAGCAGATCACATAAACAAGAGGCTGAGGTTTTAACCAATTCATGCCCATATGGACGTACCAGTATGTCCTAAAAACTGTGCTTAAAAGCCCATTAGGACATACTGGTACATCCTGACTTTCTTGTAGCGCAGGTACTTGGGAGATCTGTTTACCTGCTGAATGATTGCTTGTAACAGCACTGTTACATAAGGAATGCGCAATCCAACATTCCCTTCTCTAAGACATCACTGCTGACATCCACCGGAAGGTCAATGGAGGACAGGATATACCCATCAGGGTCTGTCTGTTCTATGAAGCCTTGCCTGTTGATCACACTGTGATCAGTGCAGGGGAGATCAAAGAGAGTGAGAAATATTTTATGAAATATGGGGAAAAAAATGAGAAATACAGTAAATAAATAAACAGAAACATGCCAAGATCTTGTGGAAAGCCTTCTCAGAAGAGTAGAAGCTGCAAAGGGGGGCAACTGCATATTAATGTCTATGTATTAAGAATGAAACATCGTAGAAGTCCCTGTTGCTGTAATGTCAGGTGTCCCAATACTTTTGTCCATATAGTGTATGTGTCCACAGGGATACTATGATGGTTGAACCCCTCTTATTTACTTTATTTATAGTTATTTAGGGATCCACCGATATATCGGTGGCCGAAATGTATTGGCCGTTGCTCGTGTTGCTGAATTAAATATACCTCACTGAACTACTGGAGCGCTGAGCGACTTTAATTGTGATATTTTGGGGTGCTGGTGGAGCTCAGTTAAAGCACCAGAAATACTGGAGTGCTGTTCTGCTATTTATAAATTGGCTTCTGTACCAATACACCATTATGTGTGTTACTGTTATTTTCAATACCATATTGTGTTAGTTTTAATGTCAGTCCCCTATTGTAACAGTGCTTCTTAATCTACAGGCGCTATATAAATAAATGTAACGAGGGACAGAGGGGTTTGGGTTGCAATAAGTGACACTTAGGGTGTGTTTTTCTTTGGTATTTTTGTCACTGTCCTTTTTAAGATCAATCTAGGATTCATACCATCCAAGCTAGGCTTCTTTTCTTATGTTTGTTATATTTTTCCCTTTGTTAAATATTAACTTCATATTAAATATGATATATACATGCATACACATATGAACACATACAATGAGAAAATACGCAGAGGCATTTTTTGAAGGTTTGTTTGTATTACCATAACAATTCATAAAAACAATTCATAAAAACAATAACACCCAACAAAGTTTTTCATAAAGTGAGACACTGAGGTAGAGATTTACATTCTGCATAAGAGGTAATTAAACAAAACCTTAAAACATTTATAAAAATATAACTTTTAAGAATGTATCATTAGCAATCATGTAATTGCACCCTTAAAATTGCCAATTTGAGTTGGATATTAAACAGGGCTTAAGTCACCCTTGGGAAATGCAGCATTATTGACATGTTCCATTAGCTTAAAGAGTATTTTAACAAAAGTGTGTAATTAAAAGGAAGCCCTTGGAGTTATCCTTGGTTCTTAAAATGTGCCATTTAATACAGAAATGGAACAATAATTTTTCTTGATTTGGGATAGTCTTCAAACTTCTCAAGGTACCATCTGAAAGACATGACAAGATACGGGTTATTTTCATGTGTAGAAGCAGACTAGTTTAACTCCTAAACAGTAATGTGTAATGTTTTTACACAGGACATATGCAAATACATAAAATCACCAATAAATATATTCAGACAATTTTTGAGACTATACATTTCTTATCAGGGCCGCCATCAGAACCTTTGAATCTTTTTTTAACGGCAAATATGGTGCAGAAAAGCCATTTAGGGGCACAGACAAGCCATTTGGGTGCAAATATAGCACAGAAAAGCCGCTTGGGGAGCAAAGATGGTGCAGAAAAGCCATTTGGGGGTACTGACAAACTATTTGGGCACAAAGATGATGCAAACAAGCCATTTGGGAGTAAAGGTGGAGCAGACAAGCCATTTGGGCACAATGATGGCGCAGACAAGCGTTTTGGGGACAAAGACGTTATTGAAGCATTTTGGGAGACTAGCGACATCTCTACCCATGAGGACTAGGGTGACCACATTTTATTTTTGCCATTCAAGGACACAATATGGAGGGGATGAAATTACACACGCAGGCATATATTATATATACCTCACATATACACTCATTCACATATGTACACACCGCCACATACACACAAAATATATTTTATATACATTCTTAGGAAGCCTTGCGAACCATGCTGATTTCAGATTTAATAATATATTTATATTATTATATTCATACAGTCATTACCAGACATATGCAGTCTGAAACAATTAACCCCCCCCCCATTACCAGACATTACAGACACAAAGTCACACACACACTCAGTGGGTTTCTTAATTGTGCTGGCTGCAGCTTACACTGAGCTCTGTGTAAAGGGCCAATCAGGAGGGGCTTCTGAACCCTCAGCCACTCAGCAGAGTTGATAAGTCTCCCTTGATTGAGACCTCCTTTCCCCTAGTAAGGGCTACTCCTCCAGATGTTCACTCCCCGATTGAAGGATCGGCGAGAGGGTGTCACTGCAAGAGCTGCCATATTGCCCTTCAAGTGAGGACAAAAGTTGGCGCTGGAATATGTGCTTGGAGATGAGGACAAAGATAGAACAGAAGAAATAAAGAGAAGGGGAAAAATAGAAGATGAAGAAGAGGAAGGTGCGGAAGAGGCTGCAGAAACGTCACCAGAGAAAGAAGGGAAACATTTTGAGAGCATGAGAGAGAGTGAATAAAAGAATGAGAGAGTGAATGTGGGCACCGGGCTACGAATATCACATTTTCTGCCAAACCGAATGGGCAGGGGATGAAATTCGTATGGGCCAAAGACGAACCTAAAAATTTGTTCTGGAATTGTTTTTGGCCCATTTACACATGTAAAATTATTAATTAGAGAACATAAATAACCTGCATTTTATATCATGATCATGCCAAAATATATTTATGCACAAAGTTCAATTGTAAGTCTAGCCCTTGTGAAAAAGAGCCTTTTCTCCTTATGAAAGTTTTATTGTGATCATGACTTTCTCACTATTAGCTCTGCAAACATCTCAACTTTCTATAAAAAAAAAATATATATATATATATATATATATACATATATGTAAGAGAAAGACTATTTACTGATGATGCTGCTGTGCTCTTGAAGAGAGGACCAAAGTTGTGAAGATGGCAAATGCTGCTCCAGGTATGGACCATTCAGCCACTGCAAATCCAGACCATTCAAGTATTTCACCAAAAAAGTTTGCTCCGGAAACATATTCAAACAAACCTCCTGAAGAAACAGAAAAGCCAACATGCAGTCAGGTGTGACAATCAACTCATGTAAATAAATATCTCAGGATCGGGGAACTCCTAATAATTGCAAACCCAACTATAATTTCTACAACCAAAACATGAATCCTATCACAGGATTATAATGTAACGTCAAAGTTGGAATTCCGTCTTAACCCACATACTTTGAGCCTGGCCAATTCAGTGTGCCCTATAAAATCATATATTTTTGAAAACTAGACACCCCAGGGTATGTCAGATGCTGGTATTTTAACTCTTTGCATGCACAAATTTTACCACCGGCCGTTGTCAAAGTTTGCAGTACAGTGATAACCCACATGCATGGGTTTGTTGGGGACTAAAAGGCCACATTTGGGACGTGTGCATTTTAGACATGTGGTCATCCTTCCCCCTGTGTTAATTGGGACATTGTTGAACCTGGCCAACTCAATTTATCAAATCATACATTTTTTAAAAGTAGACACCCCGTGGGCATGCCCATATTTTAACTCTTTCCATGCGAGAATTGTTTGAAGATAAAGCGCTAATTTTATGACTTGCTCAAGTCTTGCTAATGGGAAATTATTTTTACATAAAAATATTTTTATATATTATTTCTTTTTTCATATTTTTTGGAACTGGAAGGTTCCCCTGGTGGTGCCATCAATGGGAAATTATTTTTACATTTAAATTTTTTTTCTTCTTAGTTTTCTTCTTTTTTTCTGCTTACATGTACTACAGCTGTGTCCCTTCTTGTGGTTGGACACAGCTCTTAATCCAAAAACTACTATCAATGCTGCTGGTATAGACACTTATTAGAAAACCCAGGGTGCTCATGGAGACAACGGGATGAATTTAATGGTTTGGACAGAACCATTATGTAATGCACATGTTGTGCGAGGGGATGTTAATTAAAAAGAGTGTTAAAGTTTCTTAAATGAGCATGCCATTTTGCTAGAAAAAGAATATGGACCTAGAATTCATGTCAATGATCTAGGACAATATCAACCAATATGCTTACTTACCCCTGGGTATTTTGTAGCCCGTTTCTCCTGGCTTCCTAAGGTTTCTTAGTATGTGGTCAGAGTAAATGTTGATAAACATCCCAGATAAAAACATTGCTATGCCTGTAAACAGGAAGTAAAAAAAAAAATGAAATCATTAGTTTACTCATGCAAACTTAACAATACTGGTAATTATAGAGTATGCCACCTATAGATAATATTGGCTATAAATAGGTATCAAGGATTCATTTCTGCCAACCTTCAATTTTTTTAATTCATTTGAAACATTTCACGCCCTAAAATGCTAATGCTCTATCAGATGATGGTTTCAGAGGACAATTATCTGGGATACTAAATGATGACTAATTACACTAACAGCAATCACAGTCCCATCATGCCTAAGTTCCAGCACTTACACATCCATGCTATCACACACACACACAAATTCATTAATTCACAGATTCATTCCCTCAATCACGCATACTCATTCAAACACCCTCCCCTAATCCCTTACCTGCACTGCAGCTCTCGATGCCGCTCACAGACTTCAGCAGGGGGCGCGGCCTCCCTCTGCGTTCTCTTGTACTGCACAGAGGAAGCAGGACTGGAGCAGAGTCATGCAATATCAGGTTCCGCTTCTTCTGTGCAGTACAATAGACCCTCCCACAGGTAAGCAGCAGGGCTCTTGTGATCCTGGCTGCCGATCTCACGCGGGCCGCACCTCGAGGTCCCACGGGCCGCATGTTGGACGCCCCTGGTCTAATGATTGCCCACAACTTTTCTATAACCTTGCTGTGGGCTGTTTTGCATAATCCATTTGTTTTGATACAGTGGGTATCACCAGTCTTACAAAACCACAGACTACACAATAACGAAAAAGAAACAAAAATACATACCTGCTATGAAACGAGGATCATGGAGCCATTCCGGTGTGAAAGCGGCTTGTCTACAGAGGTAACTGCTCTGGAGATATCCATTGTAACAGCAGAAGATGAAGGCAAGGGCAAACGATACAAATGGTGTAGGCTTTCCTCCACGGATGAAAAATGGGAAAATGAATGTACTGTGGAAACATATACACACACATTATGAATACACAACTCATGCAAATCAAAGTACTGATTAACGTTCTATGTGTTACTTTTTAGAGAGAATTACAAAAAAGAGACGGAGATGGCTGTGAGGAAAAAGTGATTATGGCCCTTGGAAAAGTGGCCTTATCGTCATAACAGCCAATAAAATCATTATAGTCATTACAGGAGACCTTTTCAAAATAAAAAAAATATATATATATATATACACTTTAACCCCTATTTACATACAGACTTTTTATGTGTTTGGCTTCTTTCCCTTTACTTGAGGGGCTTCATTTTCAGAGACCGCATGCCCTGATGGCACATTTGGCGTACCTCTCAACTTCTACCCCCAGCAAATCAGGAGGCTGCGCTTGGGAGGTAGAGTGTCACCCAAACTGGCAGCACTACTGAGCATGCGCATGCAGATGGCACTTGTTTCCCCCATACATGCCTGCACACAAACATACATTCTTATACACAAACACAAATACACTTTCATGCTCACACACAAACCCTTACACATACACTCTCATTCTAACATACATATAATCCTCTCAATCTCAAGATTGTAAGGTAATGTATCAGTTTGTCTTAGTCTGTCAATCCTAGCCTTGTCATACCCCTTCAATATATGTATTGTAAGAATCACTGCCTAAATTGTTGGCACTATATAAATAAAAGATAATAATAGCATACTTCCTCCCGCCATCCTCCCTACCCTCACTCCCAGTGTTCTTTCTGGTGCTCGCACGCAACCTTGTGTTATGTGACCCTGTTGCGTTCTTGTCTCCCAGAGTACCAGGGTGGCCGGACTGATCCAAAATTATTTACAAAGGGCTGGTCCTGCTGTAAAGGTTCAGACCCCAATCAGTCATTGGCCTTGTCTTAGATTCAGAAGCCATTTGCCTATCTCTGTTAACATCTACCACTTCTGCAGAAACTCTGTTCAACTTATCTACCATCTCAGCAAAGTAAAACGTGTATGACCCTACCGGTGAAAGTAGTGCAACGTAAAGGCTCCCAAGAGGGTCAAGTTGACAGCTCCAACCTTTGGCTGACTGAGGATGAAGTAGACAGGAAAGGCAAACGAGGGCAGTTCCTGAATGAACCAGGCCCAGCGGACAGGAACCGGGGGTCCGAATGTAGAGCTGGAGTAACGACCATACGGCATACGGATAAAGCGCAACAATCCATAGGAGGTGAATCCCATAACTATCATAAGAAGGGACAGCACCTCGAGCAGCCGTCGCTCATTCTCCAGCACATCCGCAAACCACTTGGACACCATCGTCTTCCCCAAAGTGACAGGTCCGCGGACTCCGCGGTCGTTGGAAACTAACAGGACATACCTGTCCAACTTGCCACCACGTTGCCTAGGCGACAACCAATCAAAAAGGTTAAGGTGGGGCTTACAATGACGCTCTTACCAATCAGGAGTGAGAATGTAGCTGAGGCTTGAAGCTGGCATAGACAGGGAACGGTTTCATAATAATTGGGGTAACATCATTGGCTCTTACAGTAGCCAACAAGAAGGTGACTGTGGTTCTAATTGGTTAGTACTCATTGACTCGTGGCGTCACGTGGCAGTAGGAGTAACCCGAGTAAAGTGGAATGGTGGCCTGATTCGGTGGGCGTTTGGTTAGCGTATAGTTTATTTCATACGTATTCATACTAGTAGCGGTGACGCGATGCCGCGTTGGTTCAGATACACACACTCACGGAATATGTTTTTGCGGTCGTCATATTGTGCGTGGCTTATTACTGTCTGTAAACCTGCGTACTAGCATTCGTATTAAAGGAAGAATAGGTTAAACGGCGACTTACGTAGCTGTCAGCCCTTATACAAACCTTACGTAATTGGTATTAGTGCGTGGCACTAGCAAACCAGGAATTACTACATAAAATTGCGTTCTATCGTTATTCAATGTACTTTACATTTATTGCGTACGAAGCTTAGGTACTGGGTTTATGCCCTAAACAAAGATGGCTGGCACAGCAGTTGCACGCTTTTTTCCGCGACGATGTGTTCGTTAGGCTTTCTCCTTTGCTGTTCCTTTCGGCGCCAGTAGTTTACGTCATCAGTCGGGTCTGGTATAGGAACGCTTTCTCTATACACGTGTTGTGTCTTCGCGATCTGTTGCATTTAAGTGAGTGTTTAGCCGTGTAGTTTGCGCCGCTACTGCTTTAGTATAAACCCAAACAGCTTAGAAAACTAATCATAACAACACTGTTGGTAATAACGAGCTAAACCAGAGTGTGGTGTAAGGTATGGAATTTAATATATACATATGATTTAATGTGTGTATGGTCTTGCTGTGTCATAACCAACTTCTGTTTATATTAGCCTTTCCCCATACACAGTAAATACCTCCACTTGGCAGCAGCGTACATTTTTTGGCAACCATACTCCTGTCTCGTCGTTCCTTCCTATCCCTCTGTGGCATAATGGGGCGTAAAAATAGAAGACATCGTCAGAGGAATCAAAGGAGCACAGAGCAACTTAGCCCCGCTGAAGAGGAGGCTCGACGCAAAGCAAGAGAGCAGGCGGTGAGATATGAAGGATGTACAAAATGTTAGATGCTTTATAAGCTCCTTGTCATTGATACAACCACCACACTACCTCTCACCAGGGCCGGCCGAAGACTTAACGCCGCCTGGGGCGAAGTTTAAAATGCCGCCCCAGCCACCACCCCCCCCCCGGTACTTACCTTTAAAGAGTCCTGCCGGCGAGTCTCCCTGCTCTGCCACGGTGCCGATTTGTAATGCTGAGCGTCGTAAATCGACGCCACTTCCGGCGCTCATCATTACAAGCCGGCACCGAGACTGAACAGGGAGACTCGCCGCGGAGGAGAGAGCGAGAGAGGGGCGCCGAGCGGGTAAGCGAAAACTACTCGCCGCCCCTCTCTCTCTCCTCCGCTTCAAAACAAACAACCAAAAAAAACGCTTGGGGCGGCAAAGTGCCGCCTGGGGCAATTGCCCCATTGTAGGGCCGGCCCTGCCTCTCACCCTTTCTCTGTGCCTTATGTTTGTCACCCCATTTCCCTCAAGATTGTAAGCTTGCAAGCAGGGCTCTCTCCACCTAATGTATCGGTTTGTCTTAGTCTGTCAATTCTCATCTTGTCATACCCCTTGAATATATGTATTGTATTAAGCGCTGCCTAAATTGTTGGCGCTATATAAATAAAGGATAATAAACCATTTCCATTGAATAGAGATTTACCTTGGTCAAGTTATATTTTATCCTGTGTCCCATTGTGCCTGATTTGAGGTACTGTTGGCTATTGCGCGTTGCCAGTTTCTTTTTTTTAATACCCGTTAAGAATTTGGAGAAATCTTTTATATAAAGAAATTCAGCATCTTTATAGAGATCCGGTAACATGGGTGGGCGCCGACAAAAAACATGCACTGCTACGGCCGTAATCCTCAGACAGACTCTAACGTCTAGAGCAGGGGGTGTCCAACCTGTGGCCCTCCGGCTGCTGCAGGACAACATCTCCCATAATGCTCTTTCAGCTAAGGGGCTGGCTGAGGAGGATGGGAGATGAAGTCCTGCAGCAGCTGTAGGGCCACAGGTTGGACGCCCCTGGTCTAGAGTATGTTTAAGGTATAGCAGTTGCTGATACACATGAAATTGTCTCTTAATATCTCCCTACATTCAATAATTATTATTCTTGAAAGCTGTACATGCATTTTTCATGTTTTTTTTTCTTAATTGATGGATCGCTATGGAATGTGATGGCGCTATGTAAAACGATAATAATAATAATAGTTTTGGGACACTTTTTAAAATTACATGACTATGTAAAAATTTATATAATTTGTTAAAGAAGTGCTTTTTTCTGCTAATGTTTCCTGTTTCCGTTGACATGAGGTGTCAAAAAAATTAGTATTGTCATGAGCCCAAGAGAAAATTGCATAAGCTTTCTGGACCTTATATTCTTTAATAGAATTGGTTCAATTAAAATAAATCATATACTAGTCAGAGGAAGAAAAAAACTAAAAACCACATATTAGAAATAGCAAATGTGTTATGGTCCACGCTACTAAACATTAACATGTAGGTTGATCTGTTTAGTTTAGAGAAACGTCGCCTCAGAGGGGATATGATAGCATTATATAAATATATTCGGGGCCAATACAAACCATTGTGTGGAAATCTGTTCATAAACAGGACTATGCATAGGACACGTGGTCATGCGTTTAGACTGGAAGAAAGGAGATTTAGACTAAAGCAGAGGAAAGGGTTTTTTTACAGTAAGGACAATAAGGATGTGGAATTCTCTGCCTGCAGAGGTAGTTTTATCAGAGTCTGTACAGACGTTTAAACTGCGACTGGATGGATACCTGGAAAAACGTAATATTCGGGGATATAATCTTTAATTATGGGGAAACAGCTTATTGATCCAAGGAGAAATCTGACTGCCATTTTGGGGTCAAGAAGGAATTTTTTTTCCCTGGTTAGTGCAAAATTGGAAAGAGCGAAGCTGGGGTTTTTTTTTGCCTTCTTTTGGATCAACAGCAACAAATTAACAGATATAGGAAAGGCTGAACTTGATGGACGCATGTCTTTTTTCAGCCTATGTAACTATGTAACTATGTAACTTTATGATGCAGGCATCTTTTATTCCTCTTATGTGTTTTTTAGGATTTTTGTTAGACTAATATATAATTTGTTCTATTTTAGCCAAATTACGTATAGATTACTTTTTACTTGTATATGGTTGTATACTTGGTTACAGAAATATTTGGTATTTATCCACTATGTATTTACCATGTTGAACGTCTAACTATATGTATTTGCTTCCTTAAGGCATGGGCTGGTGGCTACCCTGAAATTATCAAAGAAAACAAGCTTTTTGAACATTATTATCAAGAGCTGAAGATTGTCCCTGAAGGGGAATGGGAGCAGTTCATGTCTGCTCTCAGAGAACCTCTACCGTCCACAATAAGAATAACTGGATACAAAAGGTATGTACGGTTACATAAACAAGAGAGGATTGCCTGAGCAGAAACGAGAAAACCGCTTTTACTTCTATGCATATTTCTCTTTAGAATATTCTGTAATGTTAATGGTAGATTTTAATCAACATCTTGATTTTTTTTTTTGATTTTTTTATTTTTTATATAGAGAATGTGGAATATGTACTGAATGCATTTAGTTATACAGTAAATCCTGTGTAAAAAAAAAAAAAAAAAAAAAAAAAAAAAATTTCTTCAAGCTAAAGAAACATGACTGTGGTTTTGACAGGCTTTCTAATTTTTTTTTTTTTGTAGCCACGCTAAAGAAATATTACATTGCTTGAAAAACAAATACTTTAAAGAATTGCAAGACATAGAGGTTGACGGTCAGAAGTTAGAATCCCCTCAGCCACTAAGCTGGTAAGTAAAGTAACAGTTCAGAGATCAAAACTGTAAAGGATTTACACCTGTTACATTACATGTGATTCTATGACTAATAAAACCTGCATAGAAACGGAATCTGGCTTGGGATAAAAGGTTCTTGTAGAGCTGTAAGACCTTTTCCAATACGCTGTTTGTTCTCTGATGTAAATTCATTCATCTATATATTTTTTTTATCCCTTAATATCAGGTACCCTGAAGAGCTCGCCTGGCACACAAACATGAGTAGGAAGATTATCCGCAAATCCCCTGAGCTGGAAAAGTTTCATCAGTTTCTTATCAGTGAGACAGAATCGGTAAGAAGACTGTTGTGCTAAACATTGCTTTTGATGCTTGTTCCTGACCTGGTCAATAAAGGTTCCTACATTGCAAACATGCAATGAATGTATTTTTCACCTTTTAAAGTTATATCAACAGTCCAATCGTTTCATGTTTATGGACTTGATTTACTAAACACTGCTTTGCATGAACATTAATTATGTAATTCAGTTGGATTCGCTGGGCATTGCCTAAGGGGTTATGTCACCCTTTAACATAAGAATTACATTTGATTTTGCCCAACATATGGTTCAAGTATAAAAATTGTTTTGTAATCCCACACTGTTGGTGAATGACATGTTGTTTCAGAATAAGATAAGTCTGTTTTTAGCAATCTTTATATATTGTTTTTCACAAATCTAACTTTCCTATGTACTTTGGCCAGAACGATTTCTGCTGTAGACATTCCATATCTCAAGTGGCCTAAGTGTATAGATCTTCCGTGTTGCTGAATATAAATTACCCCTCGAAATTTTGTCACACTTCTCATTATGAGGTTAATTTATATTGTTGGTAAATTTATACTTGCCTACAATATACAGTTCCTGACAGTGATCATTTATTCTCAGTGGCTTAAGTTCCTAATATAGACCTGTTCTTCAAAATATAGTCGCTATCATGTAACCTGTAATGTAAAAATGAATAAAAAGTATATTCCTGGAAAACTAAGACAAAAAGGCTTACTTAGAAACTTGAATAATATTCACAAGAGCTTCCAATGTGTTGTATCCCGATGATATAATCGCAGAATTAAAATTTTTTTTTTTTAGGGTAACATTAGCCGTCAAGAGGCAGTCAGCATGATCCCTCCTGTACTCCTCAATGTAGAACCTCATCATAAGGTGAATAAATGCGAATGACAATCCATGCTTTGCTTCATATATCTTTAATACTGTGCAGTAATAACCACATAATTCATTTGTCGATACTCTTCCTGGGTTATTGTCCTTTGATAAGAGATTACTTTGAAAAGTTTGGCTTGAGAAATAAAAATGGAATACTGATATGTTTAATATTTCATCTAGGATGTGTGTATTTATTTACCCCAACTAACATTAAGTAGGTTATTCAGCAAGATAATAGGTTCCTTATATATAATATGTAATATTATTTCAAGATTCAAATAATCTGTTACCAAACTATAAGGTGAACGTCTGCATGCGCTGCAAACATTCAATGAATGTATTTTTGACGCTTCACTGGCCATTGCCAAGGGGTAATTTCACCCTTTAACATAAACACTCTTGATTTAGCCGTTTTGGTTCAAATAGCAAATGTTTTGTAATCCCCAACTGTTAGTAAATGACACATTATTTCAGAATAAGACAATAGCCTATTTCCCACAAATCCTCTCATGTAGATGTTAAGTTCCATATATTTAGTGCCCTTTTTAGATCTTCTTATTGCAGAATATAAATTATCCCAGGAAATGTTGTCGTGCTTCTCATTATGTTTCATGGTAAATGTATTAAATATATGTGGATTCATATGGGAAGTGCTGTTTTTTTATCTATTTAAACTGCAATGGAGTTTTACCTTCCCTCTTCATGGATGGGCTCAGAATTGAACCCCGCTTTTTCCCCATGAACATGGTTCCTTGCTTGTGACCAACCAAAGGAAGATGCTTAGCATCCCTGCATAGTATTTATTACAATCACTCTGGAGGATGAAAGCCCTCAGGTATTTAACTTTCTTCGGTGCTACTCACCCCATTCTGTGCTTGTTATTCGCAGAATTGTGTACTTGTAGGCATCTGTGACTATATCACCGGTGTCATAGTTCTTGTATATCATTCATGCAAAAATGCTGTTTGACATTTAGTGCAAAGTTCCTCGCCTCACGTTTCCTTTCACTCTGTAGTCTCACATGATGGCATAGTAAACATGTGGTTTGTTTAGAATTTTGGGACCAATGGTAAGAAATGTATCCGTTGCGCCTGAAAACAGCGAATTGGGTAGCAGTTAAATTAGTTTTTGTATGAAAGCGTGCTATAGCCTAAGTGTCATTTCTCCTAGATTTTGGACATGTGTGCTGCACCTGGTTCAAAAACGGCTCAGCTTATTGAAATGCTGCACTCCGATATGAATGTTCCTTTTCCTGGTAAGTTAAGCTTTAATTTTTGTTGTTGGCAGGGTAGTGTGTTTTGTTTTTGTTGTTGTATTGCTCCATTCATAAGGCATTATAAAGTGTCATGCCTGGCAAGTGTTCTCTGCAAGAAGGGTTTTGTGGCAAGATAGAGGATTAGATAGCGTTCCTGAAATGCCTCAAAAAAAGATTTAACCCATGTTACGTGATTAAGTATGTCTTCCTGTCTTAATATTTCCCTTTGAGATACCTGTAACTTTCTTCCCAAAATGTTATGAATGCACACAAATAGTGTTACATAAAGTGAACGCTTCATAAGTGCAAATGAGGGTACCCTGCGAGGATCAAGGGCTAACATTAAAACAGTTGTCTCCTTTGTGTATACTTTAGAGAGAAAAAAAAATTGTATATGAATTATTTGAAGAATGGTAGCTTGAGAGCTCAGCACTTGGTGCAGCGTTTCACAATTCTTTCTCTCCGTCTTGTTTTAGAAGGCTTTGTGATTGCTAATGATGTTGACAATAAGCGTTGCTACTTGTTGGTCCATCAAGCAAAGCGGTTGAACAGTCCCTGTATTATGGTGGTTAATCACGACGCATCAAGTATTCCACGACTCATTGTAGAAAACAATGGTGCTAAAGAAGTGCTGTTCTATGACCGGATATTGTGCGATGTACCATGCAGGTATTTTCTTTTCTTAGTAATCCATCTTCACAATTACAACTTAAAAGCTAAATGCAAGCAATTGGAGCTGCAGGTGAATTAGGTTTCTAATGCTTGGTGGCCACCATTAACCGATTGAATGGATGTGCCTTTTCACAGCACCTGGCTATCCTTTTTCTGATAAATGAACTTGTGCATGTAGGACCTCAGAACCCAGGATTCATTGCTTGCAGTCTTAGAATTTAGCCTTGGCTTGTCATATGCCTAGGTGGCTCTCTGCCTTAAACCTTTGTTCTTTGAAGATGGGGCATGTTTTATTTGTACCCAAACTTAACCTAACTGTTGTTACAGCGGAGACGGAACCTTGAGAAAAAATATTGATGTGTGGAAGAAATGGACTACGTTAAATAGCTTGCAGCTACATGGGTAAGAAGAATCATTTATCATTAACAGCCGTTTCTATTCCATATACATTATTTCAAGTTAATATGTGATATCCTGTTGATACGCAGAGGCATTACACAATGACTTCTACAGCTGACCTTTTTATTGCTGATGAAAGCAACGGGCCGCATGCAGCTGAGGTCTATTTTAATGCTTTTGAAATCTGCTGCAAGTTCTTGTTAACCTTCATTTTGCTTTATTTCTAGGTTACAGATTAGGATTGCTACCCGTGGTGTTGAACAGCTGGCAGAAGGGGGTAGAATGGTTTATTCTACTTGCTCTCTGAATCCTGTTGAGGATGAGGCCGTTATAGCCTCTCTGCTAGAGAAAAGCGAAGGCAAGGAGTTCTTCATTTTTCAGTTTTGACAAATTAATTTCCCAGATGCCATGCAAAGGATTTTTATATTCTGTTACTATAAATGCAATGTTTCAAATAGAAGCAAAAAAGTGTTTAAGAAAACGTATGTTGTAGTTATTTATGGGAAAGCATACCTTATACGTATTGTGTATGCGCCACAGTTTTAGGCTTTAACAGTGTTTGAACAATTTATGGTGACACTTAGTCCTAAATAAGTGTTTTAAAAAAAAAATAATGCCCTGAGTATTTACAAATCATTAGAATTCAAGAATTTGTAAACATAAAATGTACTTTTTAAAATGAGCAGTGATAACTTCAGTACTGCTTTTTATCTTTTATAATTTCCTGCAAATGCTGTGTTTTTGGACAGTTTGTACTTTCAATAATACTTTGTAACACGCGTTCTCTTGGTTTAGGAGCCCTTGAACTTGCTGATGTTTCTGCAGCACTCCCTGGTTTAAAATGGATGCCTGGGATCACCAATTGGAAGGTAACAAAATCATTTAATTTTAAATTTCTTTTTGGTTTGCATAAAGAATTGGTTCTCATCTTTTTGGTTTGTTGTAAGGTTATGACAAAAGAAGGGCAGTGGTTTGAAAAATGGGAAGATGTGCCCCAAAGCAGGCATACCCAGATCCGCCCGACAATGTTTCCACCGAAAGATGAAGAGAAATTGAAAGCTATGAATCTAAGCCGTTGGTATGACATTCTTAATTTGTTTCTTAGCAGGCATTGGATTAACAAGATATGTATCGTTTTACATATGCAATGCAAAGTGTATTGATTGACTTGCTCCTTATCTCTTTATCTAAAAGCCTGCGGATATTACCACATCATCAGAACACAGGAGGATTTTTTGTAGCAGTACTTATAAAGAAAGCACCTATGCCGTGGAATCGGAGGTTTCCCAAGGTAATGTGTCATTGGTACACACAAAGCCTGAAAATATCCGTTGCAGAGCTTTGCAGGACACCCTGCTCGTGAATTTTCATTGTTTACATAGTAAAGCAAGGAATGATGTCTGTGTAACTTTATTTTGAAGACTTCAGAATAAAAGTAACACCAAATGCTATTGTAATGCATGTAGTATTAAATGTGTTACTGTATATAAGTATTCCTACAATATTCTTGTAATATAAATTATAACTGACTTTGTTACAGATTCAGCGGAGAGGCCCCTCTACTGTATCTAGTGTGCCTTTAGCTTCTGAAGTCCCTTCTGAAGTGACCGAACCTGCTCCCCAGGCGGCAGAAGACCCAGATACGAAAGCAGAAAATGGGGAACCCAAGCCTTCCACCAACACAGAGACTGATTTGAGTAATAAGGAGAGTGTTTGCGGGTGAGGACAGAAACTAAGATAGAGGTTTTCATGGTGACGAGGACAGTTGTACTTCTTGCTACTGTAGTGGCGCCTTTTTTTTAACATTATGCCCTTGATATCTATGTATGTTTTGATGTAATCTACTTAAACAAAGGGAAGCTGCAAAATTTCAGTTCAAAGAAGTACACAAGAATTTGTTTTCTGAATCTTTTGCTCCTGCCAATAAGTCTTGTAAACTACATGAGTATCCTTGCGCAAAGTGACACTCAAAATATGTAAACACCCGGATTGGATCCTCCAATCTGCATATGAAGACGCATATGGTGATGGTTCCACTCACAAGATTGGCTCCAAATGGTAACATGGAGCTACATATAAGCGCTTCAAAATGATTGTTTACCATTTGGAGCCACTCTTTATTTCTTTTATAAGTTGCTTGACTGTTCCCCACTGGTCTTAACGCTCTTAAGGCTGCTGTCTAACTTTGGCAGGTTGTGGGAGACCCTTAAACGTACTCATTTTTTTTCTTTGTTTTCTAGACCTCCTCCATCTAAAAAAATGAAGCTTTTTGGATTTAAAGAAGATCCCTTTGTATTTCTGTCTGAAGATGACCCAATTTTTCCTCCCATTCAGTAAGTTTCCTTTCTTATGTTAATAACATAACTTTGTCAACATGGTGTGATACCCTGCTTTAAGAAAGAAAAAAAAAAAGCAGGAAATCTATGGCTTATAGACTGAATACAAATATAAGAATGGTTCAATAGCAGTCGAAAAAAGACTTTAAAGAGATTCCAACATGAAAATTACGCACACACTTTGGTACACTGAATCAAATGCTCTACATGCTATAGGGGTCGGCTCTTGAAGCAACATAGTTCCTCAAATTTAAGTATGAATAGTTGAGCAAAGTGGATTTTTGTGTTCATTTAGAGGTATTTGAATTAACTCATGATTACTTTTTGTAAGTCGCTTCTAAATAGAATTATTGTTGGCAGGAATTTCTACACGCTAGATCCGTCTTTTCCAAAAAAGAACCTGCTGACTCGAACCCAAGAAGGAAAGAAGAGGCAGCTATATATGGTTTCCAAGGAATTAAGAAATGTGCTACTTCATAACAGTGAGAAGATGAAGGTATGCTTTGCATGTGTGAATCCTCTGCTCGCTTGAATGATTTAAGTGATCAATCTGACGTAACGGCAAACTAGTCACTGTTATGGAACTGCCATACCTTGAAATGTTCACTTTTAGTCATATATACATATATTCCATTATATTGTACTTAGCTTTAACTAGTATAAATTGAGCACGTTTTTATGTTTTTGGGTTTTTTTTTATGTCCATCAAATTTAAGGTGTGAAAATAATATTTAATAGTCCTATTTTACAAGCCTGTGATGAATTTCCTTCAGTACGAGCTTTTTGCACCACCACTTTACTCAATCATGCCAATGTGTATAATATTTCTTCTTATAGTTTTGTCAAAAAATACATATTGCCTACTTTGAATAACATATCAATCATTCCATGTTGCTTGGTACAGTGTAATATCAAAATTAGCGCAGTAACGTTAACAGTAACATTACTTAAACAATGTTCTGTAAAATTTCTTGATTTATTTGCCCTGGTTTAGGTAATAAACACTGGTATCAAGGTATTGTGTCGGAATAACGATGGGGAGCAGTATGGCTGTGCTTACAGACTGGCCCAAGAGGTAATGTGTAAACTGTTTGCCTTTACACTATTTGTTAATTGTTCTATTTGTTAAATCTTCCAGCATGGCATCCCTTACATTTTTCTAGGTGTATGGTATAGATTTTTCTTTAGTTGGTTGGGAGCCGTTCCTTTACCAGCCTTGCAAGACACTGGTAATGTACCAGGGCTAAATCTGTTGGGTTCTGTTTTGATAACATTAAGTGCATCTTCACCTTTACTTGCAACTTTGCTATCACAATTCATATTTCTATGCTTTGAGTGCAACATGTTTATAGTGGGATCTTTGGCCTATTGCAATAATAACCAACATGCCTGCATAAATTTGTCCTCCGGTGGTCTTGTATTGTAAACACAACAAAACCATTTTGGATGTGTATGTGTTATATAATCATTAACACTTAATGATTAGTTTGATATATTTTTTTTTTCCATATAATTTAGGGTATATATAGCCTGTATCCTTTCATCAATTCAAGAATTGTCAGTGTGTCTCCGGACGATATCAAGATCCTTCTGACTCAGGAAAATCCTTTCTTGAGTAAATTCAGCAATGAAACCCAAAGACAGGCTGAAGACTTGGGTAAGCAAACAGAGTATATGATTTAAATATTGGATGTGACTGTGTTAATCAATTTTAACTGCAAAGTGGACCATTGGTGGAAAACCTATACACGTGAAAACTGGGAAAATAGTTTGTTTTTAATTTGACTATGCCATTCCACATTTCCTTCATTCATTCGAATACACATACGCCTGAAACCTCTCAAGAATAATGTCTCTCTAACCTGTGATTTCCAATGCCAAATGTCCACAAAAGCTTAAATGTGATTCCATCCTACTGGTTTGTTTTACATCCCTTTTAAACAAAAATGAATGCCATAAAATTCCTACCCAACAAAACTATATTCATTAAGTTGCATCCTTATGGTAAAATAAGGCTTATATCTCCAAAATAAGCCTGTTTTTGTCACCGTGGACCATACTGTGATCCTGCATTGATGGGTGGCAGCTAGAAGTAAGAGTACAAAAAACAAACATTATTGCAAGACTTCACAAATCCGATAAAATATAAATATACTGTAAAGCAGTAACCATTATTTGTCATATGAGTAACACCCTGTGAAACTTTATTCTCAAAACTGGGCTCCAGGGAAACAAAACAGAACGATGGCACAGGTTCCAGGCCCTGGAGTAAGCCTTCCAAATCTTGCAGGGTCGTGGCATTTGTAGGGTAGACCTACAGGTAGACCCCATGTGGGACAGCTTGAGATGTGGGAAGATAGCACCTAGATTATCAGTCCCAAGACTGATTCAGTTTTCCAGTGGGTTTTTATACACCCCAACACAAGTACAAGTAATAGGACCAATTGGGGAGTAATGGGTAATACTACAGCACCCCTGCTATGAATCTAGTTCAAGATGATCTAGCAATCACAAAACTTAGCATATTTAAATTAAATTGGAGTCGGCATACTGATCAGACAATTAAATGCTTCAACAGATTAATACTCACCTCTCAGACACCTGATTTAATTCTCTAAACACTCATTAACAAAAACATAAGTAATCAGACGTGTCCATGTTGTGACATTAATATAAGGCTATTTATATATGCATCATAAAAATGTAACCCTGCAATAACAATGTGTCATTTCATTTGTTTTTCCTCCTTCAGTTATGGGAAGCATTGTATTAAAGTATGACCCTGACCCACAGTGAGTAACGTACTTTATTTCATTTTCAAATGTAAAGAAAATATATGCGAAGTAAAATTTGCTTGTCTGACCTCCTGATAGAAATGCGGGGATTTCATCTTTTCATATGTATTTTGATAGACCTGTAAAATTGCATGATTTTTTCATTGGAACTATTTTTTAGTAGAGACGAATGTGTAAACTTTTTCCACCTTGCGTTCTAATAGAACATTTTGTACATTTTAGCTTTGAGAACTGTAACCTTTTTTTATTCTCAGGAAACCTGAAACGCTCCAGTGCCCCATTGTTTTGTGTGGCTGGCGAGGAAAAACATCAATTCGTTCTTTTGTGCCCAAAAATGAGAGGATGCATTACCTGAGAATGATGGGTGTGGAAGTATTTAAGGAAAAAAAGGAATTAACTGGAAACAAATCCTCAGAGACTGACCAACAGGAGGAGAATGAGCTAGTCATGGGATGCGAGAAGGAGGACAGTGAAGACAATCAGGATGCGGATACTGTAGAAGACATAACAGACGTGGATGCTATAGATCAAGCAAAACCTAGTGAAGATGACCTGATTCCTCCAGTGGACTCTAAAGCAGATGTTGAGCATCAATCAAGTGAAGACAAACCAAAAACAGACTAAAATGTTGCATTTTTGTTGTGATAAGAATGTAGCATAACTTTTCTCCGACATTACCATTTATTTTTCCCCATCCATATATTTGACTACATCAAGTCTCTTAGTTTGTTGCGGTATCACGGTATAAAGTATAATTTAATCCAACTTGGATTTTTTTTTATTTTAATAAAGTCTAACATTTTAATTGTATTGGTTAATGCATGCAGGGATTTGTGTGATATGTTCACGGCCTAAGTTTAAAAAATAAGTATAATTGGTCCACAGGTTACACTTGTATATCTTCAAATATATAACTAGAAATTTCACCACATCATTTAGATGTTACTAGCTTAGGTAACATAGTATATTGGAAGTAAATTAAAATATTGGCTCTTACCACAATTTATAAATAAGACATAAGTCAGAGTATTTAGATCAGAATTGGCATGAAAGTACTGGGATGACATTCACTGAAACCAAAGTGCCTAGCTTAAACTCTGATAAACAGCCACAGGCCATTATCACTCCTCCACCAAACTTTACAGAAGACACTATGCATTCCAGTAGGTAGCTTTCTTTTTGCATTAGCCAAGCCTAGATTCCTCTGTCAGGCTTCCAGATAGTGAAGTATGGATCAGGAACCCTGATATAGGAATGATATGGCCTGGAATGCTAATGGCACTCTTGTGGGCAGCTGTAAGCACGGGTCAACAGGCGTGATTGAATGTGTCTGAGGGTCATAGCCATATCTGGGAACTTGTGAGGTCCATCTACCCAGAGCTTACCTTTGTGCGACGCGGCCAGGGCAGGTCACCGTTTTTTGTGTCTGGGTATGTTAGTATATGAACAAAAAGAGAGAGGCAGCAGCAGAAAAAAAAACTAGCAATTGCATGTTCTGTGTAAATAGTTACACTCACAGTATGTCTGTATTGTTTAAGCGTTTCTTAATTCTATGATCCGATTTAGATCAAATAAGAAGGGAAGAAAACAAAAAGCCAAATGGGATGGTATCTTCATATATATAAAAAAAAAAAATAGATAGGATGATTGCACTTACACACGGATGGGCACACTGGGATGGTGTGCAACTCGGCTTCCAAAACCGCTTTTGCAGTATCCTGGGTGATCCGAGATGGATGTTCCGCTGTTTGAAATCTGAAGACCACTTGTTCCACAGGTGATATTTGGTATTTTTCTTGTTGTTCCAAGGAAGTGCTTTTGCAGAAGAAAGTTCTAATAGTCAATAGGGGACTTCTCATAGAGGTGTATCCATTCTTAAAAAGTACGGTACTTGAAAAAAAGGAGGGTAAAAAGGAAATAAGGGGAGTACTTATTCTATTATTATTGACACTTTTTCACTATTTGTTTTCTATTTGGCATTGGTACTCTTACCACATTCTTAATAACACGGATGTTAGTATGAGTGACTATGAGTATGAGTGAAGGTGTGTGTAATCATGTCTTTGGGTATATCAGTGCGTGTGTGAGGGTATGATTGTGTCTGAGTATGCTAGTATGTGTATGTTAGTATGTGTGTGTGTGGTGGTGTATCAATGTGGGAACATGTGTCTGGGTATATTTATGTGGGTATCTTAGTGTGTAAACGTGTTTTTCTATGTTACTGTGTCTGAGTGTGTTAGGGAAGGTGTATATTTCTGAGTATGTTTGCGACTTTGTGTTGGGGTATTTTAGTGTGTGGACATGTGCCTTCGGGTATGTGAGTATGTGTCTGGTTGTGTTTTCTTGAGTATTTGGGTTTGTTTGTGTGATATAATCTGCACCATAATACACAGCTAAATTATACTAATTATGTGGACTGGGCAGAGTGGGTGGGGCTTTGGCAGGTGGGTGTAATTGGTAGCTGTGCTGCAAAGTGTCCCGGTTTTGTTTTCCCCCAAATGTTGGCAATTATGCCAAGATACATGTATATACACCATAAAATTTCAGGTGTAACATCCACCTATAAAAAAAATATAAAAGATGCAGGGAGCATTTAAGACACATTCTCTTATGTGTATTACAAGAAGGAACATATGTTAGTATTATGCATATGATTTTATAGTAAGTGGACATGCATTAAAAACACGTCTCATAAAGGTGATGTTGCATTGTAAATGGCAGGGTTAGTAGAGGCCATTCTAGCAAAAATGATTAAAAACAACTGTGGGTCTGAATTCAAATTCATGTATAAAAGAAATACTGGTGAAATTAGGTATGGTAGAGATTAATAATGTATTTAATTTAAGTCCCTGTAGTGGTAGAAAACCTCATGAATGAATTACCTAGTGACAGCATTAGCGGGAAGCATGGATTCGCTTGAAGGTTGCATCATTAAGCATTCCAAAGACATTCTAATACTTTAAAAAGCATGACCTGTTGTGATTCTTCTCAGCTGTCCTATAATTGTGTTTATCTTACAGAATGTGGTTTTGTTTTGTGGTTTAACATTTTTTTGTGAAAACTAAATCACAGACTCATTAGCGAGACGGAGATTTTAAATGCTATCGGTAATTCTTTAATAAGATAATGGGACTGTATATGCAAACGTATCATTTAATTCGCTGAATGCATCTGCTGCATAATAAATAATCAAATTCACTTACATCATTTATCAGACACAACATGTAGTATGAAAAATGTGGTAATAACCTTTACCGCTGGTTAGAATCTGCTTTATATCTGTTCTCCAAAAAACAATTCTACACTGCTCACATTTATAAGGCACAGTTTAGAATCTGACCTTTAGAGAGATATTTACATAAACAACATTGTTTACTGATTTCCGTTTAACATTTGTATTCAAGTAACCTGATAAGCATGTTATTTTAGACTGAATTCTGAATCCTAATTTGGACCTTGGTGCCAAACACATTCAGAGATAGATTTACTGTTAGACCACATAACTAGGGCTTCTTTGACATTATAAGAGTCTCATAGCACCCACCTATAACAAAACTCAACTAGGCCATACACTGTGGCTATTCGCATCTAGGCCTTCCACATAAAGCAGCCTCAGTAAATGATTTTTTAAAGTGGAAATGCTGTGGAAAAATAATTATTTTACTTCAAGCTTTAAATGGTATATTAATGTTGAAGAAAATGTACGCATACATAGAGTCCAAGCCCCTACATGAAATCTACATGTTTCCATTTAGGCCCAAAAGCAATTTCACCAATAAAAAGGATGCCCTTTGAGCCAACCCCATTTTGAGGGTTTTGAGGGTTAAACTTGAATGGACATGAAGGGTCCACTCCTCTACATGAAGCCTACATGTTCCCAGTCTAGCCCAAAAGTGTTTTTGCCCATAAGAAGGGTGCCCTATGTGCCAACCCAAGGTAATGCTTGAAACTGGGGGTTGCCACAAAGGACACAGTTTGTATGGGCAAAACCGCTTTTAGGCCAGGCTGAAAACATGTAGGCTTGATGTAGGGAAGTAGACCGTGTGATGTGAGTTAAACCCCTTAATCAAAATGCCATGGGGGCCAGCACACTGGGCCCTCTTTTTGATGGGCAAAAATGCTTTTGGCCCAGGCTGGAAACTGTAGGTTTTCTGCATACGAGTGGACCCTTTGTTTCCATACTGTGATAAGAGTGGCCCAGTGGAGTTTAAACCCTCATAATCTTTAGTTACTTATCCAGACTTTATGTGAAATCTTTTGTGAACCCATGCCAAGTGTGCCACCTTTTTTATTTAAAGATACCAATGATTTTGCATCATTGTTGTAATATCTGTTTTGTACAAAAATTATTGTACTATTAATTTATAATATAAATTATTATTCAATAAAAAGCCGAGCAAATAAGATTTATTATTAACCGAGTCACTCGGGTAAAAATGTGGTTGTCGATCCATCAGGAAGAACCTCAGCTACTTACCGGTACGACTGAAGTTCTCCCTATGTTGAGTGTTATCAGAGGGAGCGAGTCAGGTAGGTATCAAATTAAAAAGGTCAGGTCCCTTTAAGTAGTTGCATCATGAACCAAGATGAGCTTTGGAATGCTGATTTGACTTGAAGTTTGGTAGCAACGGATAGTAGGCTAATGTACCATTGCCATGAAAGAATTTAACAGTACCTTTCTGTTTTGTTCCTTGAACTATAAAGAAAAATACAACTTAGATCTGAAGATGACCAGAGGGGTTTAGAAAGCTCAATCCAATGGGGTGATGTCATTTTGAGCCCTCTTAGATCATTTTACTGTGCCTAGACCTCTGGAGTTCTAGATTTCACCATAATTGATTTGTGCCCTACATCAAACCTATTCATCTTTTATACTTTGTTAAATATTTTAGTAGTTTTTCCAAACACCCTGCTGCTTTGCCTTACTTACCGTATTTGCTCGATTATAAGACGAGGTTTTTTCCAGAGCAAATGCTCTGAAAAATACCCCTCGTCTTATAATCGGGGTCGTCTTCTAATCAGACCCCAAAAAAATGCTGGCGCCATGCCGCTTACCGGTCGCGAGCAGCGTCTCTTCTGTTAGAAGCAGGGCAGGAAGCTTGCAGCGTCCTCACAGAACTCTATCTCCCCCCTCCCTCCTCTGAGGGCGGGGCCAGAGAAGTTGCTACAGCCGGTCCCCTGCAGAAGTCTGCGAGTGGGAGATCTGCAGTTCAGGTGAGGGGGTGGGGGAGGGTTTTTGAGTATGTGTGAAGTGTGTGTGATTAAGGGAATGAATGAGTATTTAAATGTTTGTGAATGAGTGTGAGTGTGTGTGTGATAGCATGGATGTGTAAGGGGGGTGGGGGTTGTAGCATGGCATATGGAGGCTGTAATCCCACTGCTATCATCCCCAGGTTCCAGCATGTACTGGCTGCCTTGGCTTGATAGGAGTGTGATTGCTGTTAGCAGTTTGATATATATATATATATCAAACTGCTAACAACAATCACACTCCTATCAAGCCAAGGCAGCCAGTACATGCTGGGTTAAAAGGCATATCATGGGGCTGAGTGGCATATAGGGGGTTAAAATGCATTTCTGGACCTCCAGAAATGCATTTTAACCCCCTATATGCCACTCAGCCCCATGATATGCCTATATACCTCCAGAAATGCTTTATACCCCCCTATATGCCACTCAGCCCCATGATATGCCTTTTAACCCCCTATATGCCAGAGTGGCATACAGGGGTATAAGGCATATCATGGGGCAGAGTGGCAAATAGGGGGGTATAAAGCATTTCTGGGGGCAGAGTGGCATAACTGGGGGGGGGCAGGTTGGCAAATAAAAGGAAATTTAAAAAATATATTTTTCTCAATCATAGCTTTTATTAAACATGAAAATAATTTACATTAATTAATATTTACTGGTAAAACTTTTTCCCTATAGGGTAGTCTTATATTCAGGCTTTTTGTTTTTTTCCTAAATTAATATTTTGATTTTGGGGGGTCGTCTTATAATCGGGGTCGTCTTATAATCGAGCAAATACGGTAATTATGTTTTCCGCATATTAATATCACATTTAGATGTACAATTGTAACAGGCTAGAATTAAAGGTCAACTTTAGCATCTACTTAGTATAAAGTAATATAGTAGCTTATTAGACGTGCAAATGGGCCAAAAATGATTTGGACAAAGTTTTTGGTTAGATTTTGGCCAATCTGTCTTCAAGCAATACATTTCATTCCTTGCCCATTCAGTTTGTCCAAAAAAAGTTGGAGGTAGTTTTAATTAGGGGACAAAATTTGTTGCCTGGTACCCACATTCACTCTACTTTTTGTTCACTCTCTCTCCTGCTCTCTAAATGTTTCCCTACCTTCTCTGCCAACCACTTCTTCTGTTGACCACTTCCGCATCTTCCACATCTTTTTCTTCATCTTTACCTCCTCCGTCCTCTTTTCTCAATCTGCTATCTTCTATCTTTGCCCCCATCTCCACGAAGATGCAGAACTGGTCGGCAGAAGCAAAAGTGGTCGGCAGAAGCGTAAACAGTTGGCAGAAGAGGTCTGCAGAGAAGACAGGGAAACATTTAGAGAGTGAGGGAGAGAGAACAAGAATGAGAGAGCGTGTGAGTTAATGTGGGCCCACGAATTTCAGACCTCTGGCTGCATTGCAGCAGTAGCTGCGCACTTTAGACTGGTGTATCCAAAAGGTGAGTGTTATGCAGGGCCATGTAACATATTGCATAGCTGACAACTATGCCATTTTGGGACACTCCAGGGCTTTGGGGCTTCCCTGGTACATTCAGTGTCCTGGGACATTTCCTGTGAAAAAAAAACATTTGTGGGTATTGGGGGGGGGGGCTTATCACAGATCTCCCTCTAACCATCCAAAAATGAAGGGAGAGCAAGGTCCTGCACTACCTAATGCTGAGAGAGACACTGAGAAATGAAAGAGGTAATGAGACAGAAGAGAGATGGGGATAAAAGAGGGATGATAGGAGAGATAGGTATAGATAAAAATAGAAGAGATAAGGATAAAGAAGAAAAATAAAGAAAAAGGGGAGGGTTTGTGTATTTTGGGACAAGTGTGTCTAAGGGCACATGTGAGCTCGTATGTTTATGTGCAAATGAAAGTGTGAATGTGTATGTTTGTGCGTATTGGAAAGTGCTTGTAAGGGAAGTGTGTTTGTATTTTGACATCCATACTACTACTGTTTTGGGACCAAAGGGATTAGAATGATTCACTCTAACACTCTAAATGGGTGTGTGTGTGTGTGGGTATCAGTGTTCAGGATTAAAATGTGTATGTGTCAGTATGCAAGGGTGGGAGTCGGACTTTAAAATTCTGTCTGCATTGTACAGGCAGCAGCTGTACAGGTGGATCATGGAGACTAATCGCTTGGGTTTAGAAAGTGCTGCAGTTTGGGAATGGAGTCCCAATAGAACACTTATGGAAGTGAGTTGTATGCCCTCCTATGTGTGAAGAGACTTGTTTGCTTAAAATCTCTGCTGACTGAGAGTCTCTGAGACCGTGTTTATTTGTCTGTAGAGTAAAATAAAACCAACTTCATTTTAAACCTTCTGTGTTCTGTCCTGCTGTGAGAGTACCCTGTAGGGGCACACACTACCACAGGGGGGTGACAGTGTACAGGTTACATTGTTTTAGTATACAGTGTTAGACTGTGTGTGTCAGCATATACTGTTGTGTGTGTGAGGGGAGTGTAAGTGCATGGTGCTACAAATAGTGTATTCATGTTAGCGTACACTCTGCATGGAGTGTTAGGTATTCAAAGGGTCAATCTCAGTAGATGTTTAATGGCTACAAACATCTCATGTAGAGTTCCAAAGACCTCATTGTGAGGTTGAAACGTTGTTGCTGTCTTCCTTTAATAAATCTGCCTGAGCTGAAACCCCTGAGTGCCTGGAGCCTTTATTTATTTTAATCAGCAATTTGTGAGCCTTTATACTTGCTGATTTTAAAGAGACTTTAAAGACATGTGACTTTTACAGGTGGCACATTTCCTTTATAGGTGGCACCCTTTTGATTCCAACCTCAGAGGGTGCCTGAATGGGCCTTACTTAGGGATCGGGGTAGGTAAGAATTTGCTTTATTTTAATTTTTTTCGTGCCATTTTGGCAGATGTTCACACAAGGTTATCTTATCAAAATGGCGGAGCCCAGGAACCCAGCGGAGTCACGTGAAGTGACTGGGCGGAACAAGTGAAGAGACGCTGTATGGGAGCAACGCAAAGGCAGCCTTGCGGGAGTGTGCGTGGATTACTGGGACCCGCAGGTAAATTGTCTGACTGCAACACCCGAAAAACTGCCCGCAATCCCAATGCAGTCCTCTAATTTGGTGATCCACTGCCCATGCCCTATTTGGTACATCTTTGAGCCTGGCCAATTCAACGTGCCCAATAAAACCAAATATTTTTTAAAACTAGACACCCCAGGGTATTACAAATGCTGGTATTTAAACTCTTTGCATGCACACATTTTACCACCAGCCTTTGTCAAAGTTTGCAGTAGTATTTTTTGTATGTATTTTTCCCACACACGTTGTACTTTAGGTAGGAATTTACAGCTCCTGGTATATGTCACTGTTACACAAACCCCCCATAATGTGTTGAGTACAGTGATACCCAGGCCCGGACTGGGACAAAAAATAGGCCCGGGCATTTCAGACTGAGCAGCGTATTTTTATGAAAAAACATATATGTACATACATATACATAATACTTGGTCATTCAACATGGGAAGCCTGAAGCCACAATTTAGTGCGACTAATCCTTTAAATAAATATTATAGAGTAAATAACACAATACCTTATCTTTTCCACTAAATGATTTCAGGGCCTTGAATGTTTTGTCCCCTGGAGTCACTACAAATTCAGGAGGGCGTTTTATCTCTGGATAAGTAAAAATGAAAAACTTCCTACTGTAAATTAAGGAAACATATAACCAAACACACACACCAGGACAGGCTTTTCCACACTGACACCCAGACACACACACCAGGACAAGCTCTGCCACACCGACACCCAAACACACACCAGGACAGGCTCTGCCACACCGACATCCAAACACACACACACCAGGACAGGCTCTGCCACACTGACATCCAAACACACACACACCAGGACAGGTTCTGTCACACCGACACCCAAACACACACACACCAGGACAGGCTCTGTCACACCAACACCTATACACAAACACACACCAGGACAGGCTCTGCTACACTGACACCCACACACACACACACCAGGACAGGCTCTGCCACACCGACACCCACACACACCAGGACAGGCTCTGCCACACTGACACCCAATCACAAACACCAGGACAGGCTTTGACACACTGACACCCGCATCCGGAGGGTTTCCAAGGATGGTTTCACTCAACCTGCCTGTAGCATCTTTGCCACCAAAACAGCCTGCCTGTGGCATCTTCGCCCCCCCTTACACATCCATGCTATCACACACACATATTCATTCACTCATTCACAAATATTTATTCACTAATTCACAGATAATCATTCACTCATTCAGATATTCATTCATACATTGATACTCATTATTCCCTCATTCAGATACTCATTAATTCCCTCATTCAGATACTCATTTACATATACTCATTCACAAACATTCATTCACTCACTCCTTCACAGATACTCATTAATTCACTCACCTCCTTACCTGAACTGATAATGTACGCGCCGCTCGCAGACTTCCGCGGATCTGCACAGGGGAAGCAGACGTGCAGCATAGTCATGTGACGTACATGACGTACATCACATGGCTCCGTTGGATTCCTGCGTCGCCCTGGCGGTAGAAGAGACGCTGCTCCCGCGCGTCTGCCAGGTAAGTAGCGGGCCCCGCTTCTAGAGTTGCGGGCCCGGACGCAGTTGCTGCGGGCTTAAGGGGCAGGTGCCCCTTTTGCCTTGCGTTAAGGACGGCCGCATAGGCCCAGTCAGTCCGGTCCTGACTGGGCCTATTTTAAGGTAGGGGCCTGGAGCTGCAGCTCCATTAGCCCCTAAGTCAATCCGGCCCTGCCGCGGCCCGGGCTGGCCCGGCCGTGGCCCTGCCCCGGCCCGGCCCACCGGGAAAATGCCCGTTGTGCCCGATGGTCAGTCCGGGCCTGGTGATACCACCCATGCATCGGTTTGCCAGGCTGTTAGGGAGCAAAAGGGCCACAACGCTTTCCATGCGAGAATTGTTTGAAGATATAGCACTAATTTTAGGACTTGCTCATAAAAATATTTTTATTTATATTTAAAAATATATATATGTAAAATATCTCCGGGGCAGTCACAGCATGTCCTAGGGTGGGTGTTCGGTGTTGCTGAATGCCTCGCTATCAAGTCATTTCAGATACACCATTGAACTTCAGGAGGCCCTGGCACGTCAATTGCCGCTACCTAAATGTTTTGCGTGATGTGCCCGGACCGTCAATTGTCGTCAAGGGGTTAAAGAGCTCACGAATGCTGGACAAAAAATATAGAAGTATATAGATGTTATATGCCCTGGCATTAGCTTTCAGACTTTATGATTCTGTACTATTGGAGAATATTCACTCACCCAGCTGTATTATTTCCTACATTCAATCATTTTGTTCTCCCATTATCTACTTGAGGACTTCAAAAGTTGATCCCCTGCTGCACTATAAATATATTACTGTTCCGTGTTTTAGTAAATTTTGTATAACTCATAGTGTCGCTAATATGGGGTTAACAAGAAAACAATTTAAAATGGAAGAAAAGAGGACAAGCTTATTGTCTTTTTTGCCTTTTTTCAATTAATGTGTCATCTCCTCTCAGGAGTCAATTTCAATGGTTCTCCTAGTGGCTCCATTTCGCTATGTTCATTCCATTATTCTTTGACATTTTCTTTTATTGCACGTTTTTCTCTTCAGCTGGTTCATTTAGAAGCAGCCGCAATATTATCTGTTTCTGGATCTATCCCTTTTGTCTAGAGCCCTTGATCTTGCTTCATTTTTATTCTTTAACATTTACAGTCACTCTAAGTCGTCAGTGCCTCTCTCCTGCTCTTTGACGATCTATATCTTTCTTATTAGACCCCTTCTTTTATACTTATCTTCCACCTTTTATCTACTCATGTCTTATGAAAATAATTCATAATGATAAATTGATGTTTTCTTTGGTTATTAAAGCAGCATTAGACAAGATTTTCAAATAACAATAATTGTATTGCTTGTTATTTGGTAGCTTACAGAATATACCTACTATTGTTTCCAGTGATTTTTCATGTATTCTTTGGATATATCAATTTTTATCATCGAATAGTGGGGGGGAATGTACATAAGGGAAAATAAATTAAATAATCATAGTGTGCTATATGATGTGAATATCACTCACAAACAAATGTAGTTAATCAGGCCCATCAACGGATTCTGTTAAAATTCCTTTAATAACTTCTTTAAAATCTGTGAAATAATAGCACTCCAAATAGTGCAGTATCTTTGTGTGAATGGTTATAAAAAATAATGTACTTATTCCTGTTTCAAGCATACAGACACAGATTTATTCTCCTGAGGAAGCCAAAAGAATTGGCGAAACGCTATTACGAATAGAACTACAAATCAAAACCTCTGGACTTCCATTGGAATCGTCACCTGGACTCTTTTGTTACCAAGCGTTTTTGCCTAACATTTGAGTTGTGCCACAGCTCCCTGTAAGTGCATTCTGATTTTCATTACCATTCACACAAAAATACTGCACTATTTGGAGTTCTATTATTTCAGTTATTAAAGGAATTTTAACACAATCCGTTGATCGGCCTGATCATATAGCACACTATGTTTTTTAACAATATTGCACTATGATTATTTAATTTCTTTTCCCTTATGTACATGTGCCCCACTATTCGTTGATTGCTATTTCAAACATCCCGAGGAGTGTTTTTTTGGCCAGCTGCAGTACCTTGTGGGAAAGTATTTTCCAATTCGTTAGCACACATAATCACCCTTTCACTTCATACTTTTTATGGCAGCTTAGTAACTGAGCAACGAGACTTGTGCATACGTATTGGGGCAAACACGAAGGGTGCGTTTTTGTTGTTCAGCCCGAATACCGAAGAAACGAACATGGTGGTGGAAAAACGTACACGAAGACGAAGACACACAACACAAAGTATCTTCGTGTTCGTCTCCATTAATCTGCTAATCTCCCTGGTCCCTTCCCCATCTAGCCAACCTTATTTACGCAGTATCGCAGGAGTGAAGATCTGTAGGTTTGTGCGAGGAGGTAAAGGTCCATTCAAGCGACTATTGGTCGCCTGCAGGGGCCTCCTCTGGCACCAGCCAATTGGTTTATGCTAGAGGAGGCCCCTGCTGGCGACCAAAAGAGTCCCTCTTATGAACCTTTAACTCCTGACGGTGAAACTCCGCCTGGGGAGACTGCTGGTCTCCCCGCTCCAGGAGTTAAAGGTCCGTACGAGCGACCAATAGAGTCGCTCGTACAGACTTTTAAAATCCTGGTGCACTTCATTGGTTGATGGCAGACGAGCCCTGTGCTGGTGATCAATAGAGTCTCTCGTACGTACCTTTAACTCTTGAAATGGGGAGACCAAATGAAACAAACACACCAGTGTTAGCTGTTTGTAAATTACTTATGTTTTCAAGGAAGGTAGCACCATTGATATGCCGCAAATCAAATAAATGTAATTATTAGTAATACTACAACACACTCCAACTACATTATACAGATTCATAAAGATGAGTTAAATGGGGCAAGATATTCACCAAAGAAAATTTAAATAAATGCCTCATATGTGGTTTTTAATTGTGTTGTTGCATTTTTTATGTTTTTCTTTTAAACAGTTGGAATGGTAGCTTTAAATGTATGCTGTCATTAAAAATTATAGCCTAGGCGTTTTGAGGATAGAGAGGTTAAAGCACAGATCCCCTCCTGTTTTGCACCTGAGTTTCTCTGCCATTATTAGAGCCATTAATGTCTCTGAGGACTTGGGTGACAATGATCTGCATATATCAGATATGACTTTTATTGTTCATTTTGTAAAGACGGTAACTTTGGGCTTGGTGATTCATAGGCCAGTGAACCATTATCAGGAGCAGGAATGAGGCATACATATCATTATCTGCCCCCAGGCTGATAGAAAAAAATGCACATATTTTAACATTTTAATTAACATCTAAATGTTTGAATTAAAAATAATACAAGATATGCAAACATGAATTTTATAACAAATAATACATTATGTTACTGCTGCCCTTTCTTTATAGACTGAAGGCGGTATTATTCAATCCCAAATGTCCTATTACTATGGCCTGATGGTGAGGAATATTATGTAAATTCAAATTGAATTGAGCAATCAATCATTCCACACATTCACACGTTTGCCTGATGGCTCTTTGGTTTAACAATAACTGAATTATGTGCCACAGTTTAATTTGTTGACGTTAACTTGCCTATTATTTCACTTGAATCTCAAATGACTTTGCTGCATACATCAGGATATTACCAGCTATCCTGATTTTGACCCATCATGTAATGAACCACATTGTCAACAATCAACATATTAAAATACATATTAAAATACAATACAATACAATTTAATTTTGTACATGTATATATATATATATATATAAATATATATTATTTTAATACATTTTAAAAAATACATTTTAATAATTTTTTATAGAAGCTAAAATCTATCATAAAGCAATGAACCAAACAAGGAATCATTATAATAAGCTCTAGTGAGGGGGTCTCCACTTCTGTTTCTTTAAATGTGGCATAATTACATATAACCCTCATTGTGCAGCACTGCAGCAATTATTGATGCTATATAAGTTATAACGTATACAAAAATAATTTTCTTCTAGGGTAGGTACTCAGCTAAATACCGTAGTATATAACTGAAGATTTTTTTGTGGCGCAAACAAAAAATGTGATGATATTGTAGACGCGACCTATGTGCACTGTGGCACATGAGGTTATTATACAAGTGGCAAAGCAGATGGGTTTTTTAATGATTGATTTGTCAGTCCCATCAAATTTGAAGCGTTTTGCTCATTATATTAAGAAATATAAACTATGCTATCCCCTTTTCATATACTGGTACAATTGGCACGTGTTAAATTTTTTTTGTTTGCAATTCCCTTGACTGACATAATTTCCTTGTCTGTTTCGTATATTGTCTCAGCTTTGTTTGTATCGCTCCATCAGTCTAAAGGGGTTATTTAATGAGTAAGTCAATAAAAGTCTATTTTGTAAAGAAACGTTTCCTTGTCCTTTTGTGCTGGGCTTTGTTTGAGAGACGTGGAATGATGGCTCCTTGGACGCTAGTTAATGAAGTTGGTTTCCCAGCTGCAGCCCCCTCCCCCTTAATGTAAGATGAATGTGTCTGTTCAAATGCTTATTAATTCAACTTTTTCACTAATGATATTATATTTGGTGACTACTTACAAAGAATATTATAGTTTTGAGCATATTTAGCCAAAATATCTTACACATTTAAAATAAAAGTTTTTTATGTATAAGGAAAACTGTGTGTGGGCTATGTACAAAATAATGAGCAATGGGGTTTGCAGCTGAACAGAACACTGTCAGAATGTATCTGTAAGCTAGTATGTCTGGAACTGGTGTGAAATGCTGCCATCCCATACTATAACTGTAAAATATAAAATAAAATAAGTGGTCGTCTAGCATTGTAGAATATACAGTTGCAACCTCATCAACAACTCACAGGACTTAGTGGTCATCTCATCTGCATGTCATCTGACCCGCAACTCAATGTTTAATGAAAAAAAGACCTTTATGATAATGAAAAGTAGTAGTTACTATATTGCTATACATAGATACCCCAAAATCATTTCTATAACTTCCTTTTCCATTATTAGTTTTATTTGCTGCATTTCCTCAACTCATTAACGGGTTGTCCCGCTGGCCTAAAGGCAAGCCTTAAAGGCGATAAGTTGACCAGTTATATAAATGTGAGGGATAAGGACCTTTACTTGCTTTTGTCACATACTGCAGATAATAGATTTTTTTTTAAAGATTCTCTTCATACAAGCATGGATTTGTGTTCACCAATTGAGCACGCAATCAGGCATACAGTATTCTGGGATTGAAAAGATGGCTGTCTGGGTGAGTATGCATGCGTTATTGAAATGCTCCAGCAACTAGCAGCACCATTGTTTAGGAATGTATAACTAGTAACTTCACTAGCATAATTTATGTATAATGTGTCTGACTTTTCTTGCAGTGGACCCTGTCTTCCAAATTTTGTGAAGTGACAGGTCCACTTTAAGTTTGATTGTTAGAAAACATACCTATAATTTGAATTTACCCAACTTCTACATTGGTGTATCATATAATAATGTGCTAGTAAACGTTCAGAAAAACAGAACAACTCATTTGTTGCGTTATTATACCAAATTGTTGGCCAGATGCCTTCCTTTGTATTTTATTCACCTTAGAACAAAAGCAATCGAAGAAATGTATCTGTTAACACAGCAATTTGGCAGACAACATAGAGTATCTAAGCTTATTCAACCTGAAGTAACAGAAATATTTTCTGTGTCATGCCTTGCTGAATACATTGAAGTCCCTCTGCGAGATACTAACCATGGCCATGTTTGCAACTGAGCGTCCCAAGTGTTTTTGGATCAAAAGATTAATCTTTTTAATGCTGTTGTGTATAAAGACAAGAAGGTGTTATTAATGTTTAGAGCTAATTGTTCTTTTCCAAGGTGATCTAAAATCATAATTACAGAATTTACAAGTCAGATGTTCTACAAACCTATAGTCAAAGTCGGCAGTTAAATCAGCACTTTTATATATATATATATATAATATCCTTGTCGCAATAGACATTGTCATTAAAGTAAGGTCCAATCAGTGTACACATGCTCCTTTTAGAGTTTACCTCTGCTTTCCTCCATTCAGGCAGGTAGGCCGGTAGCTGACAGCGCCACACATTCACTCGATTTGCCTTTCCAGCGTCAGATCAGGTGCTGCAGCTATGTAAGCATAAAAACATAGTGTCCAGCCATCAGTCACACCTATGTCAACAGGCAGAGGTTGGACTTAAAGTGCTCTGGTCACCTCTGTCTTTTGCCTGTAGCTTTCCACTGGGGAAGATGGGGATGACATGATTTAAATGCCTGAAAAGAAGTGAGCTGTCTCAGATGGCTCTACAAACAGCAGTCATTGGGCTCCCCATAGAATTTCTATAAATGCTCTACAGGGAACCCTTTGCTGTACAGGGAATCCCTGTCTGCTGACTGCCAATTGAGATCACTCGAATCATAAAAGACCCAAAAAGGGATGTTTAGGCCGGTATAAAAAAGTGTAGTGAAAGAAGAAAGAAGAAGAGAGAAAAAAAGGGTTGCAAGAGAAGAGAGGGAGAAAAAAGAGGGAATGAGTAAGGAAGGAGGGATAGATAGATAGAGAGAGAGAGAAAGAGGGAGGGATGTGGAAGAGAGAAAAAGAGAGAAGAGCGCAGAAAGCAAGTGAAGAAAAAAACACGTCATTTTAATAATAGGCACATGCGCTAGTAATTAATTAAAACCTGCTTTATGTAGATTGATTCTATACTGTATACATGGAGGAACAGGGAGCATTAGAACAACACAAAATGCCTCCTCCCTCTACACACTGTAATTATGTTTTCTGAGAAATCTGGTATAGGTTTGTGCCAGTAGGAGAGTAAAAAAACACAGATATAGGAAAAAGGAAAAATAGAGCAGCTACAGACTCCGAAGAGCAGTTCCCAGTAGATAAAAGGGTATAAATGTTGTTGACTGGTGTGAGAGCTAACAGTTAAAGGACATTTTGTAATAAAAACAATGTACACGCAATAGTATATTTTGAACATTGCATATTTTAATCATGATGTATTAAATATTGATTTGGTTTATATTTTTTTATTACAAAATATCCATATGCTTTATCTGTTAGTGCTCACACCAATACACTATAATTCTCATTATATAAATATTATCAATAATATCAATAATATAATACGTATTATTTTCTAGAACAGTACATTTAGCAAAATATAGCCCCGAATTTAATACAGTGTGTTCCAACTTGATCCCTGTCTCCTACATATCTGTTGCCACATTGTTAAGCAGTAGTTTATTTAAAGATGACACATTAATCAGTTACAGGCTAAATAGACATTTTACATACACTATAAATCTCAGAAATATGGATATCCACCCCACTACAACTTTGAGCTGTCATTCTCGGGAGACACAAAAAGAGAAAATCTTAATAAAAATAACCTTTCCTGTTCCAGCATGACTGTGCCTCTGCGCTCAAACCAAGGTCCATAAAGACATGGTGTTTGGTGTGGGGGGAACTCGACTGGCCTGCAAAGAGCCTGACCCCATTAATAATAATAATAATAATAAAATATTCATGTTGTATGCTTTCTTTATTTATGTTTGGGAAAGTCCTTATCATTTGTGATTAAAATATTTACTTTGAACCTCTGTGTCTTGTCATTTTGACAGATTTACCAGTCAATGAAAAACAAAGAGCACATGCTCACTTTAGAAGATCACTAACACCTGCTCTTTTTTAAGGTGGAAACAATGACCTTTGGAATGAGTGGCATATTCAATATCTGTAGACATATCAAAGACTTCTGATTCAAAATAAAGAACTGTGTAACAAATTAAAGAACAAAAGCAAAGATGCCCTTGTGATATCCTTTGAAGGAGCATTTCTATATTTCTCATTCCCATGGGATTCTTTTTATAATCTAAAAAGATCTAATCACAGAGCTTGATGCACAGGAAGGAAGAATTAAAGTATTATGCTTGACTAAAACTAAACCTTCATGCTTACTAAACTATTTATAGTGGTGGGCCAGGAAAGGAATCTAAATGAAAATTTTGGTGTATTATCATTTGCTGAGCAGATCATTTTATTCATCATTTTTATCATGTATATTCTGTTGACCATACATGTCAAGAAGCTTATTTGTATCTGGCATTTCAAAGCTACGGAAATTACTTTTGCCGAGCAAATATCCCTGTATGTGCATCACCATATTGGATATGAAATATTTGTGGTATCAGTTTTTTTTTTATTATTTTGCCTAGTTAAGTTGGCCTAGAGGCTACTGTGTCCACCAAACATATGGCTTCAGAAATACATGAGAATGTGGCCTGATCAGTCACAGTGTGCTCCAAAACAAGGATCAAAAAAGAGAGAATGGTCAGAAATTGGGTTAGTGTCGCAGAAGTGTGTGGGCCTATCTGTTTGATTCCTGCAGGACCCCTAGAAGATCTTGTTTCTAAAAAATATGCTATGGGAAATCTGAACCGAGATTCATTGTAAATGTAGTATTTTCATTTTGATATATTCCTTTAAGACCCTGTTTTTTCAATTATTGTGTACCAAACTGGATCAGCAATGTTTTACCTAGTTTTGGTACACTAGGGGACACACCATCGAGTTGCAAAGACAAGTTTGCATACCCTTGGAGAATATATGTACTGTTTTTAAAGAAAACATGAGTGATGTCACGGTCTGCCCAGGCTGCGGAGCTGCATATCTGTCCTGCTGTAGTTTCTCTGCTTTGCTTTGATCCATTCCTGGATTTCCTTTTGCTTTGTTCTATTTTCCATTCCTTGCTTCTGCTCCGGCTCTTTGCTTCAGCTCTGCTTCCTTTATTAGGTGTGCCCCACCTGTGTGTTCTGTTTGTCTCAGTCTGCAGTCTGCAGTCTAAGGTATGTCTCAGTGCTATGTGTTTGGTTTCCATGTGCGGTTTGTTTTGTATCTTTGTCTGCAGGGATTAGCGTTAGGACCCACCGTCATTGGAGTACTTTGGCGTAGTGGTGGGCTAAGCATACTATGGCCATATCATGTGACGAAATCTCCATTAGTTATCTTGTAGTCCTAGGCTAGTTTCTGTATTCATGTTTGTCTGTCTTCTATGTACCTTTGCCCTTCTTCCTTGAATCATCTGAGGATTCCGGTTCCTCTCTCCTCTCCCCATGTCCCTGTTAATATGTCCTATCCTTGCTTATAGGAGAAGCGTCCGAGGGTTCCGGCTCCTCACTCCTTCCCCTGTGTTCCTTGCCTTCTTCCCTGTCCTTTGTTGTGCCCTGTAACATGTATGTCTTGTCAGGTTATGTTTATTCCTTGTCTTGTGCCTGTTTATACTTTACACTATTCATGTCATGTTTCTAGCCACTTCTCGTGTTTATCTTGTATCATGTTTCTTGCCTGGTCTCCCTTTCCCTTGCTTGTTTTGTGTCTGCTACATTAACCCTTTGCTTAGCCTTCATTCTCCCAGCCTGCAGCATCCTGCTCGTGATCCATGTGATATGCTTCATGCCTGCTCCAGGGTGCCTGCAGGATTCGTTTGTCCTGGACTCCATCTGCTGCCATATCAGGGCTCTGGTGTTTGGCTGCACTACCTAGGTGCTCAACGCCTGGGCGAGTGTGGTCACCCTGCACCAGGCCCTGCCCCAGACTCCGCTACTGCATCGTGACTCCTGCAAACAACCATCGGGCGCGCTGGGTCCTTCCAGCCATCAGCTTGGACCCAGTCCGTGACACATGGCCACAGGTAAATGGTCAGGAGTTCGCGGAGTGGAGTATGCAGCGTCAGCCCTTCCAGTGGGCCTCCGTATCCGTCTGCCCTTCCAGTGGGCCTCCGTACCTGTCTGCAGCATTCCAGCCCGGCCAGAGGGCTATCTATCATACACCCCACCAAACGGGGTTTTCTGTCGTGTACACCCCATCAAAAGGGGTTTCCTCCTAAGCTCGCCCCTTCCGGTGGGCTTCCTGATGTGTGAGCCCTTTCCATAGGGCTTCCTACCGAGCGTGCCCTTTCCGTAGGGTTTCCTGATGTGTGAGCCCTTTCCGTAGGGCTTCCTACCGAGCGTGCCCTTTCCGTAGGGTTTCCTGATGTGTGAGCCCTTTCCGTAGGGCTTCCTACCGAGCGTGCCCTTTCCGTAGGGTTTCCTGATGTGTGAGCCCTTTCCGTAGGGCTTCCTACCGAGCGTGCCCTTTCCAGAGGGTTTCCTGCCAAGCTTGCCCTTTCCAGAGGGCTTCCTACCAAGCTTGCCCTTTCCAGAGGGCTTCCTACCGAGCGTGCCCTTTCCAGAGGGTTTCCTGCCAAGTTTGCCCTTTCCAGAGGGTTTCCTGCCAAGCTTGCCCCTTCCGGTGGGCTTCCTGTCATGTTCCGGAGTTGCGGCCAGCGACCCACTATGGACTCCCAGTATGAGTGCCTGCATCCGGGCTACCTTGGTCGAGTATTCTCCAAGTGGGCAACCTGCCGTGTACCCTGAAAGAGGGTTTCCGGAGTTGCGGCCAACGACCCACTATGGACTCCCAGTATGAGTGCCTGCATCCGGGCTACCCTGGTCGAGTATTCTCCAAGTGGGCAACCCGCCGTGTACCCTGAAAGAGGGTTTCCTGAGTTGCGGCCAGCGCCCCACTATGGACTCCCAGTATGAGTGCCTGCATCCGGGCTACCTTGGTCGAGTATTCTCCAAGTGGGCAACCTGCCGTGTGCCCTGCAAGTGGGCAACCTGTTGTCTGAACCTGAACCCGTGCCTGAACCGTGCCTGTGCTTGAACCTGTACCAGTCGTGTCTGCCCAGCAAGTGGGTTACCTGCCCCGTGTCTGCCTTGTCAAGTGGCTTATGTACTTTGCCTTCGTCTGGCCCTAAATGTCAGCTAGAGACTACTTCCTCAATCCTGTACAGTCATTCTGATTCCTGTTTTTGGAGGAGATTTGTCTGCTAGCGGCAGTGCTGGTCATCGAAGGACTCCTACGTTTTTCGGACTCTGTATGCTGGTTCCTGGGTTGACTTGTTTCCTCCGTTCTCCCGTCAGAGGGCGGGCCCTCCTTCTATTGATGTTTCTGTTCGCGTCCGGAGGCCGCTCTTTTCGGAGGGGGATACTGTCACGGTCTGCCCAGGCTGCGGAGCTGCATATCTGTCCTGCTGTAGTTTCTCTGCTTTGCTTTGATCCATTCCTGGATTTCCTTTTGCTTTGTTCTATTTTCCATTCCTTGCTTCTGCTCCGGCTCTTTGCTTCAGCTCTGCTTCCTTTATTAGGTGTGCCCCACCTGTGTGTTCTGTTTGTCTCAGTCTGCAGTCTGCAGTCTAAGGTATGTCTCAGTGCTATGTGTTTGGTTTCCATGTGCGGTTTGTTTTGTATCTTTGTCTGCAGGGATTAGCGTTAGGACCCACCGTCATTGGAGTACTTTGGCGTAGTGGTGGGCTAAGCATACTATGGCCATATCATGTGACGAAATCTCCATTAGTTATCTTGTAGTCCTAGGCTAGTTTCTGTATTCATGTTTGTCTGTCTTCTATGTACCTTTGCCCTTCTTCCTTGAATCATCTGAGGATTCCGGTTCCTCTCTCCTCTCCCCATGTCCCTGTTAATATGTCCTATCCTTGCTTATAGGAGAAGCGTCCGAGGGTTCCGGCTCCTCACTCCTTCCCCTGTGTTCCTTGCCTTCTTCCCTGTCCTTTGTTGTGCCCTGTAACATGTATGTCTTGTCAGGTTATGTTTATTCCTTGTCTTGTGCCTGTTTATACTTTACACTATTCATGTCATGTTTCTAGCCACTTCTCGTGTTTATCTTGTATCATGTTTCTTGCCTGGTCTCCCTTTCCCTTGCTTGTTTTGTGTCTGCTACATTAACCCTTTGCTTAGCCTTCATTCTCCCAGCCTGCAGCATCCTGCTCGTGATCCATGTGATATGCTTCATGCCTGCTCCAGGGTGCCTGCAGGATTCGTTTGTCCTGGACTCCATCTGCTGCCATATCAGGGCTCTGGTGTTTGGCTGCACTACCTAGGTGCTCAACGCCTGGGCGAGTGTGGTCACCCTGCACCAGGCCCTGCCCCAGACTCCGCTACTGCATCGAGACTCCTGCAAACAACCATCGGGCGCGCTGGGTCCTTCCAGCCACCAGCTTGGACCCAGTCCGTGACAAGTGAGCAGGCAAAACACATTTCTTTTATTTCTTATATGATTCATATTCAACTGTAGGTGATAACAGAATGGCAAAATCATAAAACCAAACATGGCAACAAAGAAAAAAATGAAATGACCCCTGTTCAAAAATCTGTATACCCTTAATTCTTAATACTGTGTCCCCTTTAGCATCAATGCCAGCGTACAGTCTTTTGTAATAGTTGTCTATGAGGCCCCAAACTCTTGCAGGTGGTATAGCTGCCCATTTGACATGGCAAACTGCCTTCAGATTTTTGTTTGTATCCAGAACAATTATTCTGGCAGCTGTGGCCGAAATCTTTCTTGGTCTACCTGACATTGGCTTGGAATCAAGAGATCCCCTAATTTTCCACTTCTTAATAAGTGATTGAACAGTACGGACTGGCATTTTCAAGGCTTTGGATAGCTTTTCATATCCTTTTCCATCTTTATATAGTTCCATTACCTTGTTACGCAGGTCTTTTGACAGTTCTTTTGTGCTCCCCATGGCTCAGTATCTAGCCTGCACAGTGCATCCACGTGAGCGCTAACAAACTCATTGACTATTTATACACAGACACTAATTGCAATTTTAAAAGCCACAGGTATGGGAAATAAACCTTTAATTGCCATTTTAACCAGTGTGTGTCACCTTTTGTGTCTGTAACAAGGCCAAACATTCAAGGGTATGTCAACTTTGGATCAGAGCCAATTGGGTGATATCTGTTATCATTATAATTTAAAAAGGAGCCAAACAAGTATGTGATAATAAATGGCTTTGTATGATCACTAGCCTTAAATAAAAGACAGTTTTTGCATGATCAGCCATATTTTCATAATCAGTGCCAAAATTTCACAATTTCTGCCAGGGCATGCAAACGTTTAAGCATAATTGTATATGGCTATCATAAAAATATTGTGCACTCTTCGTTCTGTTCCTCTCTTTCTTCTCTCTTCTCTGCTCTTATGCTTTTTTTGCCCCCTAATAAGATCTGACTATGAGACTAAGATCCAGATCCCCTGCAGCGCTGCTGGGGACCTGGATCCTCCTGTCTTATGCCCCCCATTTAACACCCCCCAAACTTACCGGTGCTTCTGCGTAATAAACGCAGACAACCCCTGCTGCTAACCGCACCTCCTTCCAGCTGCTACGGAAGTTGCCTACGCGAATTGCGTAGACGTCTACCCGCTGCCCCAGCTACACACCGGGGAGTCGGAAGCACCGGAATTAGTGTAATATTAGTATTGGGAATCATTTTGCTACACGTTTCAATGTAAAAAAAAAAAACAACAAAAAAAAAACCTTTGTTAACTACCACTGTTTAGAAGGCTTTTTTATTGCATTGGTCATTTCATGTTTATCACCTATGACTTGGGGGAACCAATTCTTCCCTTGTTCTACCATAATTCATCCAGGCTGCTTATTTATCTGTTTACCTGTTAATTTATTATTCCTACATTTTTTACCATTATATTTGACTCCTAATACTAAAGAGGGAGAAGACACAGTATGTTGATTATCTGTCACAGTTTTCTCAAGATTAATGAGTTCCATGGTTCAAAGTAACTGAAATTATCTAAAAACATGGCAAAGAGGTAAACACAATTGCACACCATAGAGACTATTATGCTTGCCCTATGAATCAATGTCATGTTCCAAGGCACCGTTAAGAGAGCTAGGGGTATTGATTAGTGAAAATAAGAAACCTAATGTTTACAATTTTGCATCCATAATCTGTTCCATAGATGAACTAAGCAAATGTCTTGATATCAAGGAAAATGCTAGATGACCATATGTTGTCCAACAAGAGGTTAGGAAAGTAATTGTAAGATTGTTTGGGCACCCTTTACCTTTTGTTCCCCCTTATGTCCTATTTACCTATTGTACAGCATCATGGAATATGATAGTGCTAAATAAATATATAAATAATAATTATAAGGCCTCAGTACAGTGCAGGAAAGAAAGTGCTATGTTGATCCACCAAAAAGTATATTACATTAAAACAATAAAATAAACATTAATCACAAAACAATCTGGCTGAAGCGTTAAATTACAGACAACAAGAGTTGTCCAGACTCCTGGTCTTCAACAGATGGAATCTGGATGTTATCTTCGTCTACTGTCTCACTAGGATGCTCTTGTTCATGCACCGAAAGATGTAAGTACTAATCTGATCATTATACGTGTAGAAGCAATTATCGGTATAAATGTTTGGCCTTTAACTAGATCCTCTTAATAACCTTCTGCTGCAATGATACTGGCTGTAGTAAAAAAATGCATGGACAGTACGCTGTTCATAAAGGGAAGTGGAGGATGCAGTAATTAGAGCTATGTGTATATATGTATATGTGTATGTGTGAATACGTATTTGCATATATGTGTGTGTGTATTTGTATGTATATATGTGTGTATATGTGTGCATGTGTGTGTACAGTACTGTGCAAAAGTCTTAGGCAGGTGTGACAAAATGGTCGACCAGAACTGGTTTGGGAGCTTCAGGCAAGAGGTGTAAGAACACATGAACCAACAGTCCACAAATCAAACATCAATTTAGGGTTTTAAGGCAGGCAGTACAGAATCACAACAGGTTAACAAGCCAAGGTCTTATGACAGGAGATAGACAAGAGGTCAAATGCTGGGTGGTCAAACAAGGTCAAGCAGGGCCAAGTAGAGTAGGAAGCTGTTGCAAGCCAAAAAGGGGGACTGGTGACTGTGAACAGATATACACCTGAGTTTGGCAATACTCAAGCAATGAGTGAAGGGTCAACAGAGTTTATATAGGACTTCAGGTGACCGGCTCCTCCCTATAATTACAGTAGATTGATTTCTGCAGAGTGGGATTGGCCAGGTATGTATATCCTAGCATTCCCACCAATGAGGATGCTCCAGTGATAGCAGGACATGACCCTGTCCAGCTGCAGCTCATTCCCTTCACTACATGTGGAGTCTAAGGAACTCAATGCCGGGGATTGCGGCCTGTTAGGCAATCGCACTGCCAGACGTGATGTGCTACTGACTCAAGGTTGGAGATGTTGCCTACCCTGCAACTGTGTGGCTGCCTAAGAGGTCCTGGAGTATGCAGTAGGAGGTAGAGAACCCCCAGGGGCCTGATGAAAGACAGATCATACTTACTTCCATCGCAATCAGAAAATGTCCAGAAGTTCCATCAGCTCATCGTTGGGGATAAATTTCTGCAAATAAAGTTGGGGATTTGGTCCCAATAACTGGTCTCCTCAATGCTGAGAAGTACAGGCAGATATTTATCTATCATGCAGTACCATCAGGGAGGCACCTGACTCGCCCCAAAATTTGTTCTGCAGCATGAGAATGACCCCAAACACACAGCCAAAGTCATTAAGAAGTATCTTCAGCATAATGAAGAACAAGGTGTCCTAGAAGTCATGGTATGGCCCCCACAGAGCCCTCAACATCATCAAGTCTGTCTAGGATTACATTAAAAAGAAAGACAACTGAGGCTGGCTAAATCCACTTTTGTAACTTTGGTTAGTTCTCCAAAATCTTTCGTACTACCCCCGCAATTCCATGCGGCCGGAGCCTCCATTACGCCACCTAATCCAGAGAAGGGGTTCTTGCTCCTAGCAGATGTGGTAGATGTTAATACAGTTAAGGAATTTATAGCCTGCATGGGATAGGCATATGGCTATCCTAAATCTAAGATAAGCCCAAGGACTAATAACAGTGTGAGGTTTTTACAGTAGGAAAAAAATGTGCAAACTAGATGGGTTGAATGGTTCTCTTATCTGCCCTTAAATTATAACCTCTTTCTCCAAACACATCAAGGACATTTGATAGGCATCTGCTCGTGTTTATTAGAGCTAAGAGTGACTATTACTGAAATTTTAATGTGTCATTGTAATATGCCTTGTAGCTAACGTGTGCAATATCCATTTCAAAACCTAATTTTGTCTGCCCATTAGGGGATATTTGAAATGTTTGCTTCTATATAATCAGATTTTCTGATGATAAAAAAAAAATTAACCTTGACTTCACTATGTGTTTTTGAGGTTTACAATTATATTGTAAATTTGAAGTTGTAAGGGGCATATTCTAAAGCAATCTTACATTACTTAGTTATATAACAGTGGTATTAGAGACTTTGGAATTCTATTTATAGTTATAAAATATATAAAGGATGAATTTGCTTTTCAATAATTATATTTATTCTGCTTTAATAAAAAGTAGGGGATGGTAATGTGATAAAGAGTTGATTTCACATGCTTAATAGGTATAAATAATTTCTTATTCCGACAATACAACTGCGTTTAATTTTTGGATTACAATTAAACCCATGAAAGTCTAACATATTGCAAGTGTTACACTTGTATTGTACTTCATACATCCTTTGTCCACAGAGTACGATATTCTCTTGTGAGGACTGCCTAGTTCCTACTGCTCCAGGAAAGCCGCAAAGCTGTCATGCAGATTAGCTCTTACTACAAGCTGGTAATTTGATACAAAAAAAAACTGCTGAGACTCAGAAACAAGGAAATAGTTCATTGAATGAGATACAGATCCTTTACTTTAAATGTTCTTAGACCAGAAATTTATAAATGTGTAGTCAAAACATCAATTAATATTAAAGAACAGTTTGGTCACAAAATTTGTATTTTTATCGGACTTCTACTGCAAGCAAATTGATGCAGGACTTTTCCTATTCTGTGTACAGTGGAGGCAGGGTTAATGAATCAACCTGGTATGTATAGTGCCCAAATACCCCCTAATTTCCATGCTCAGAGACAGGTATCTAAAATTACCCTAGGAGAGGCACTGACTCCAGGCCATGCCTCCTTCGCACCTGCTCACTGGGATGAGGGTGGCAAAAAGTAATAAAACTCCATTGAGCCCCTGAGGTCCATCTAAACTCCCTTTGGGGGGGGCATGAGGGTGGACACTGAAACACTGTCCAACCAGTGATTGTCACTCAGAGGGTACAAACCTGAGGGGTGGAGGTAAAGATTCCTTACCTTTTCATGGCTCATCCAGTGATGATCCACAAAGCCATCATCCTCTTTTTGGAAAAAAGGAAAGGGGCCATGCAAAAGATAATTTTTTAAAAAAAAATTTAAGCCAGACGCAAAAGAAAAAAACACACTTTTTTAGTGAATAGACCCAAATTATTCCTAATGATGGTTGCTTCATAAAGAGTTATGCATTTTACTACTAAATAGCTGTGTTATGTGGGCTTAGTATGCTATGGTTAAAAACAATAATAGGCTTATCCAGTGGGGAGCTAGTAGCAATCATCATTGTAAAGGGCAATATTTGCGAAGCCCAATAAAAAATCAAGTACAGTAGACATCTGGCATGTACACCCAATCTCGTCTTACAAATTCACAAAAATGTGTAAAGCAATCATCTGAAGGCTTAGATTAAATGTATTCTAGGTTATTGCTTTAGTTAATGTATCTCATAAAATGTTTGGTTTTCATTTAACATATGTTAGTACAGAAATGCAGGGAAGTGCTAAAGCGGGTGCACAGCACCCAGGTGCCCTAGTAACTAAAGTTTCTAGCTCAGTCATGTAAGGCATGCAAGCTGCAGTGAAGCACAAGGTAAGAGGTAGAGTGGGAACTGTATGAGCTGCGCTGTAGATAGGAGAGTGGGTGAGAGAGAGAAGTAAGGAGAGTAGAGAGTGAGAGAGAGGATAGTGGAAGAGCGTGAGTGTATGTGAATTAGTGTATGTTGTTAGCAAATGTGTGAGTGTATGGTTTAGCATGTGTGTGAGCATATGCTGTTAGTGTATAGTGTTAGTGTATTGTGTTAGTATCTGCGTGAGTGGGTGTTAGAATATGATGTTATTGTGTGGCCATTTAAAGCTTCTCAAGCAATGCATTGGTTCATCCCATTAAGCCCCAGAAACTATGTATATGCACTATTCCTATGCACTATATTTAAGTTTTGAATACTGTTGTAGTGTTGGGAGATATTTGGGGGGTTTAATGGGAAGTAAAGGAGAGATAATTTGTTACCGAGTGTGTTCTACAATTATTAAACAATGTGCTTTGTTTTTCTGCTATGTAATTATTTTGATCATTCATGTAGCGATTCTCATGATATGGTACATGTACCTACTGGGTAACTTTTGATAGTTAGAACCATAGCTGGGTACTCACTAGGTTTGACCAGGAAAAAAGACCCTTTCTTCGCTCTCTAGGATTATTTTTTGGCGTTTGGCCAAAACCCCCTTCTTCAGCTTGCTAAAGATTGTCTGGGGATAACATGGCCCCTATGTGCAATTAGTCCCACCCTTTCACAAATTCCCTCCCCCTAGAAGAGGGGTAATTCCTGGTAGCCCAACCAGGTATTAGCATAACATGTCATATAATAACTTTAATGTGTTCAAAGTTTTAGTCAGTTATTCATACAGTTTGCCAGAAGCAAATAATATTACATCAAAAGTGGAAAACTCGTAGTGTTTTTTGCTTTCATTCAAGAGCCTAATGAGAAATACATGATACTGTTGATTTTTAGCAATTGCTCCCTCTGAAGCAGTGTAATCTTCTGCCTTTCCGTGCAAAAATGATTATCCAATACATTTTAGGCCTTTTTTATACACTAGCTTTGTCATATATATCTTCAAGGTCTCCAAAGAATACCCTTCTTTTCCCCACTGAGATGCATTTTCTTAACAATAAGAGAATGGTGATTTGACAAACAGGTGTATTCGCTATATTGGCATTTGTATTCATTTTTTCCCGAGGATCTTTTATGTTTAATAGTTGCAAAAGCAATAAAATGTGCAGCATATGCGTCTGATGTGAGCTATATACCACAATCGATAATATTATACATCAGAGGTGATTAGTTATCCAGCCCTGTGGCATTTTGTAGGTTAAACAGATCTTTGTTTTGTCCCGATAGGTCAATCCCTAGTTGAATCATTTTGATTGATCCACCTGTGCTCGGATTGTCCTTAAAAAATGAATTGTTCCTGCGTTAGACGATCTTCATTTCTATTGAAGAAGGAAAACCAAAAGAGGTCAACTTTGATGGCAGACAATGAGAAATATGACACTTCTTACCCATTTATCCATTTGATGTATAGCAGTGACACATTTGAAAGTCATTTTATTTCCTTTGGGAAATTAACAGTAGACTATGCTTGACCTAAGGGGATATTGCCATGGGCTCCATGAATCAAATAAGATTAAAAAAAGCTACAAAGGTAGATAATTCAGTAACGCTAACAGAAATATAGTATACAGTGTGCTATTAGTGTTTGAAAACTAAAAGTACACGAAATTGTGATTGTACACCTTGCTCATTTAACTGAATGAAAGGCTATTACCTCAATGTCATCCAAAAACAAATCCCCCCTAAACAGTTTTGAGGGAAAAAAAAATAATAATAAATATATATATAACCTGCTTAAATTAACGCGTGCATAAACTGGATATTGAATGTAAATATTTTTTTCCATCAATAGCAATTCTGTGTATCTGCAGACCACGGAGAAAAAAGTGACATTACACTTTCAGTGTTGTCTTCACAGTCCAGTGACTGGGGCACATCATCTGTAAACCTAGCTCTGGTATGCAAATTTCAAGAGAGGATCATTGGTATAGCAGGTGCAAAACACTTGGGCCCACAAAATAAATCAGAGGCTTATTTTACGTTGCAGCTGCTACAAAGTCAATTTAAATACTGTCAGTCACTCTGTGGGGGATTTAATATATTGTTTGCACCAGGGTATTACATTGTGCCTTGTCTGTAAAAGGACTAGGTGCATCACATCATATCATGTCAGCATATTTTTTTGTGTGGGATTCCAAAAACGTTAACTTTTATATGCGATGCTTGTCCACCCTTTGGCACTCTGGGGGTTAACCAATGCACAAACTGCATTTCATTAAGTCCATTCCAGCATTCTTCTTGGCCCAAGCAGAAAGCAGAACACAGGATGTATCATACGTTTTAGAGACTGTCCATTAATCAGGGATGTAAGAAGTTATTTCCCTACACAAGCACATTTACTGTTCAACTGCTTGAGAACGGTTCAGTGAGCGCTAAAAATATAGAGTTAATGGGTGAATGATTCCAGGTGCCCCTAACAGACAAAAAAGTTACTAGTTGCAATGCACCTTGGTACTGGCGTAGCACCTTTCACAACGAATCTTGCAGATGAACAAACTCTTTTGTGTCCTATGCATATATCATCATTGATGTTACCAAACACATATAATAAAACAATGAAGGCTATTCCCTGAAGAATTTCTTGAATATATCAATCACCGATAAGTGATGTTCTTATGTTTCCTCCTTATAGCCCTCTATTTTTGTTTCACATGATATAGCTTTCTAATGCTTGTATCTATCCTGGTTATGGAATACATATCACTAATGAATAGCGGGATGGCTTGAGTGATATTATTTCTTTTGACATATAAGTCCTTTACTGTATTTATATATGGCGCAAACCCCTGTTGTCTGTTGCCAAATATTTTCTTCTTTTGTACAATGATCTTCTTTACTGTGTCATCTAATTTCACATCCAACTGTGATGCATACCACAGATCAACTAACTCTTAATTGATTTGATAATCAATGCTCTTCAAAGACACAAATGCTTATCGACAGCTGAAGGTTTATCTTTGTCAGTAAATGTATATTTGAAAAAATCTTATTGCATGTGTAGTGCTTTATCTCATCACGTACAATAAACATTTTAGTGTTATTTGCCTTAATAGGAATCTTCATAAAATTAGATTGCTGACCCTTACTTAAAGGCTGTCACACATTGTGGAACGTTTTCTATGTGAAGCTTGTAACAGCGTAGTACATCTTGCATGGAATTCTTTACAGGTAGTATTTAAATTCTAACACACACAAATTCTTCAGCTCACAGCCTTACTTTATACAACAAAAAAGCTGTTTTTCTAGATCCACATTAAACTACATGTGTAAATAGAACACTAAATATTCTAAAGTGTATTGTGTGAAAGATATAATTTATGCCTTGGTCATGACTAATGCACTTTTTGTTTTGCCTTTCTTCTAGCTGCTGTCAACTCCATCTCTCATCATTATCTAGGAGCCATTAGGTGGCAGATTGTGGTGGGACAGGTAGGTAGTTGCAGTCTACAATAATTGGAGTGACAATCACACTAGAGACATCAGGTGGAATCAAGACTGCTGTGGCAAAAGACATAACCTTGGAAAAGTTCTTAATGGACATTCAATGGTGACTGGTGAAACCTATATAGTGTTGAAGGGGTTTTAGAGCTTGGTTTTGAGGCCATTCCGAAATGGCAGATAATTTCTTTGGGTCCATTTCAAAGCCAGAGGCTGAAATAATAAATCCCAGGAAAGAAACACAAGGAACTTCAAAGCTGTTTTTTTTTTTCCAGCTTGGCATATAGGCGAATCTGGCGAGAGTGTTGAAGGATGGTACAAACGTGTCTCCTGATGTCAATCAGAAGATTAAATCAAAAGATTGTCAAAAAGATTGTCAAAAGAAGTAGACAATCACAAATTGCAAGGCAATATCACAAAGTCGACCCAACAACTCTGGTATGAGGGGTGGAGGATATTTATTTTTGACAGTGATTTGGATAAGTCCACTGTAATCGATACAATGTCTTAATGGTCCATCTTGTTTGGAAATAAAGAAGAAGCCCGCTCCCATTGGAGCTTCAAGAGCAAAGGATTCAGGTAATGACACAGGGTAGGTTCTACCTCTAGGTGGGATTGAGCAACGAGGAAGATATATAGAGAAAATAGACGTAGTCTTAATTAAAGTTTACTGTTGGCACCCTGAATCACTTTGTGAGGGGTTGAAACCAAGTATAAGTGGACAGGGATTTGGATGGTCCCAACAGTGTGAAGGCTCTGGTATAAGCAGGTATATATGTACTACAGCTCACTGACCACAATCCATTGTTACGTTTTTAGCCCAACAAGACCCCTCTGACAACAGCACTTACTCACTGAAGTACAGTGACTCATGTTGTTCTTGGGGGCATGCAATTCTGATATAAAATTTAGAAGTCATGGGTGTGGTGGGAATACAGGCACAATGTCACGTTTACAATTTTTATGCAACTACAGTGCCTGAAGATGATTCAGTGATGGAATTCTTTCCTCTGACATCAAAACAAATGGATACTGCTACGGTTCATATATAAGGGGTACTTATATATGTACATCAGTGACATTTTATTTCCCTGGCCAACTAGGCCAACAGGTCCAGGGGAGCAGCAGTCCATTTACTGCAAACAGAGCCGGCCTTAAGTGTTCTGGTGCCCTGTGCGGACTACTCTTCTGGCACCCAATGTTCCATCTAATTTTTCTTAGTTGGTGTGCGCAGAATTTTTTTTCTTTTTTTGGATGTGTGCGCTCTCTAAAAAAGCTATGTGCGCGCACACAAGCGCACAGCTTAGAGGGAACACTGCTGGCGCCCCCTTCTCACTACCCCCCTGCCCCTTCTCACTACCTCGCCCCCCTCTGCCACTTCTCACTACCTCACCCCCCCTCTGCCCCCTCTCACTACCTCTCCCCCTCTGCCCCTTCTCACTACCCCCCTGCCCCTTCTCACTATCCCCCCCTCTGCCCCTTCTCACTATCTATTCCCGCTCCCTACTTCTCATTATCCTCACTTACCTTGTTGCCGGAGTCCTGTGGTGGGAGCGGGAGGCATCCGTCTTCCACCTCTGCCGCGGTGCCGGCATTTCATGTTGAGCGTCGGAGTATGATGTCATGTTCTGGCGCTCAACGGAGAGTAAGGGGTGCCGAGTGGCTGCTGAAAACTTCACAAGCAACCCCTCGTCGCCCCTGCCCGGGACTTAAATTAAAGCATGGGGGTTTGTTTTTTTTTTTTTAAACTTTATTTAACATAATGGATGTTAAATGAAGTTTTTTAAAAAAAACAATGTTTTAATTTAAGTCCCGGCAGGTGCCCCTGCTGCCATGCCGCCCTGTGCGGACACCCTTAAGGCCGGCCCTGGTGGATGCATTCTATATGAGTGAGTAGGTGCTCTTACATGACCTTATAGCATAAACAGCTCAAGAAACAACAGAGGTTGAAAGAGCCATGAACTGTGAGGACCGTATTTACTCAATTATAAGACGACCTACAAAATTTGAATATTAATTTAGGGGGGAAAAAGCCTGAATAGAAGACTACCCTTTAGGAAAAAAGTTTACTTGTAAATATTAATTCACATGTAAACTATTTTTTCATATTTAATAAAAACTATGGTTGGGAAATTTATTTTTTGTTTTTATTTCCTTTTATTTGCCAACCTGCCCCCCATTTATGCACATCTGCACCAGGCTTGCCAATCTGCCCCCAGATATGACCTATACCCCTTTTATATGCCCTCAGAAATGCCTTATACCCCCTATATGCCACTCTGTACCCCCAGAAATGCCTTATACCCACCTATATGTCAAACTGTCCCCTAGACTTACCAGTGCATCCCAAGACTTTCTGGTGTCTAGTGAACGTCTGGCATGGCATTAAACAAATGTGATTGCTTTCTTTGCTCAAACGTTGTTGCAGTAATGCCTTGATGTCTAGGCATTCAGCAACACCGAGATCGTCATCAGGGCCTGTGTGGCCCATCCCCAGGTCATCAATGGGCATAGACAAAAGAAATAGCGCACTTCCCAATTGTGGCCTTTTACCTCCCAAACAACCTGACAATATACCCCCTATATACCACCCTGGCCCCCAGATGTGCCTTATACCCCCATATGCCACTCTGACCCCCAGATATGCCTTATACCCCCTATATGTCACTCTGCCCCTATATATGCCACGAACCCCAGATATCCCTTATACCCTCTATATGCCTTAAACCCCTTTATGCCACTCCAAAAATATTAAAATTATGAGCAAGTGCTGTATCTTCCCAAAAATCTTGACATGGAAAGAGTTTTTTTAAAAAAAACAAATGGTTTGATGGGGTAAATTGAAGTGGCCAAGTTCAAAGATGTCTCAAATAGGGCATAATAGGGCATATACACAGAGTGACCAAAATGAAGTAAAAAGAGCAGTGGCATATACCAGGAACTATAAATTCACATTGAAGTACAATTTATGTGAAAAAAGATTTAAAAAAAACTACCACAAACTTTTGACAAAGGCTGTTGGTAGAATCTTGTGCACGGAAAGGGTTACAATACCAGCATTTTAAATACCCTGAGTAAAAGATTTTTCCACTATTTGTTTTCACTTTTTCATCATATTTTCTTCTTCTTCTTCGTCTTCTTCGTCTTCTTCGTCTTCTTCTTCTTCTTCGTCTTCTTCTTCTTCTTTTTAGGAAATTAGATGATATGATCAAAAAATGGTATCTGAAGAAAGCCTATCTTGTCCTGAAAACAAATAAACAATATGTAACTTATGCTAAATAGGAGAAGAGAAAATTACAACTAAACACGGGCACTGCAAAAGTGTTAAAACAGCCTTGGTCACAAAGGGTACAAAAAATAAAAAACAGCCTGATCCTTAAGGCAGTGGTGTGGAATTTTTTTTAAAAAACCTACTTGTCCAAGGGACTAAAATGGTAGCCCAATCTACTAATCCCTCATGACAATCTATTCATCCTGATACAAAAATAATTTTAATCAAAGCTCTTAATGTGCATATGCCTGGTGCCACTAAATCATTTGGTGTGTGATGTGATACTTTGCATTGCATACATTATCCCCTAATGTTATATTTAAGTTATATGAATAACACCATGTCAGCAGATGTTAGCCAGCATAACAGCCCATCATCCTGGGGACTTCGCCTCATTCATAATCGATTAGTCGGCCTGTTATTTTTTAGATTTAACGGATAAAAAACAATATGCACATTTTTGGTTTATTTTAAATAAAGCTATATTTTAAAGGTACAAGAACCCAAACACAATATTTCTTAAACTAGGTTTTAATATCTAAAAAAGTTTTACTAGTAAATATTAATTCATATTTAATAAAAACTGATTAGGCTGCTTAGGCAGTGTATATGTATGTGTAAGGGCAGTACATATGTGTGTGTATGGACAGGCAAATGTAAGGGCAGTTTATGTATATATATATATATATATATATATATATATATATATATATGTGGGCAGGTGAGTGTAAGGGCAGTGTGTGTGTATGTGTGCGAGCGTGTGTAAGGGAAGTATATGTGTATATGTATGGGCAGGCATGAATAAAGGCAGTGTATAGTACATGTATATATGTACAGTACGTGTATATGTAGGTGTGAGACTGTACCCTTACCACAAGATGAACAGGAACAGGGTAGCTTGCAAAAATGTATCCTGCCCCGTGTGACTGTAATTCTAGTGATGCCACTGGATCCTAGAAAAGAAGAGGTTTGATATTAGGTATGTTTTATTGAACATTTATTTTTATTCATAAATATTCTATCTTTTTTAAATATTATTCATATTAAATGATGGCTTATATCTCTCCATCGAGGGGGGGTGATATATAAATTGTGTGGATACAATAAATAGCAAAAATGGAAATTGCGATTGAACAAGGTAAAAAAATGGCAAAAAAAGCTTTGAACAGTAGGGAGGGTGGGAAAACCCTTTTCATGAAGGTCATAAATAGCAGCAACGTTGGTTAAGTTGAAACATTCAACTTTTTTTTGAGTTTCAGTGAGTTTGTGTACGTAGCTTAGTGCTGGGTGTAAACATTCTGTAACTCACCATGACATCATAGTGTCATAAGCTTCTGCTGTCATTGCATTTGCTACATGATTATTGTGAGAGGGAGCTGCTGCGGTGATAAACTTGATTAGCTGTGGAAGCTTTTCCCCAGTGCGATGGATTATATAGATCCTGAGTGCTTATCAGTTATTGATCCTGCTTGGGAGGTGCTGGACCCAAACCCCAACCTCCAGGAATTGTTCATGTCATTTAATGGCATGTTTTTCCAGGGACAGTTGAAGGGGGTGGAAGTAAAATGGAGCTGCAGGATGATACTAAAAACCGGGATGTGTTACTATAAGGAAAATGAAGACGTGTGCACTATATATATCAGCAAGCCACTATTGAGCTTGAGATCAAGGAGAGATCTTGTTGAGGTCCTTCTCCATGAAATGATTCACGCTTACCTGTTTGTAACACGCCAATACAAAGATGATGGAGCCCACGGACCGGAGTTCTGCAAACACATGGAGCGCATAAATAACATCACTGGCGCCAACATTTCCATCTACCACAATTTCCATGCAGAGGTTGCTGAATGCAGAAAACACTGGTGGCTCTGTAATGGTCCCTGCAGAGCTTGGGGGCCAAAGTTTGGCTTCATAATGCGGGCAATAAATCGGGCACCCTCTGCTCGGGAACGTTGGTGGTCACACCATCAGCTTACCTGTGGGGGGACTTTTATTAAAGTGAACGGGCTTGAAAACTACGTTCAAAAAGGAAGGAAGAGGAGTTTCGGTTCACCAACTGCCACCCCAAGTGACAACAGTGACCATCAACTGCCTAGCAAGAGGGCCAGAATGGAAAAATAATTCATTGATATGTTATAACATCTATACATACTGATCAGCACATGGTTCTTGTGCTACTTTGTTACTTGGAGTTCTACTAGTTCCTGATTGTATTATATACCAATTAAATTGTTTAAAACTCAAGTGAACATTTCTATTGAATTCCTTACTATACATATATATATATATTAGTGCATAATTTCTGATAAAGACAGGCATCTTTTGGGCTACATTCATCCCCACCAAACATTCTCAGCGATAAAGAAAGATGAACAGGCGGTATTGGGTCAATTTAGGTCCAAAAGAGGGACCCTTGGGAGGTATGATTTATGTGATACGTTATTTGGCATTAACTATTACATTTCCAAAATTACACAACATTTTATTTTCAGTTCTGCAAGAGAAACATCGATCTGACAAGTAATGTAGCTGCTGAAGTGAGTTTGGTGGTAACGGTTGCTCGGTATAGAGCAAGAAGTGGCTGAAGGGAATAATAAATTAACTTGGCAGACATCGTATGGCTTCCAGTATGTTGGACAAACACGTCAATCAATAACCTGCTTTAAAATAATGTCAGAATTTCCTATCATACGATTAATTTAAGATGTGTTTGGAGTTGCCATTGAGTCTCCACATACCTCTAAATCATTCTGGATCCTAAATAGAATATTAAAGAGTCTCAGGACCCTGGCTTCTTAGTAAAGCTTTGGTTAAGTCATTAGGTATCTTGTAGCTTTCCCTTCCTGCCCACCAGGCATGAGGTGGTAACCTCCGGGAAGACTTTTCTTTTCTCTTTTGTTGGCTGAATTGCATTTTAGGTATGTATTTCGCTAAAAGAAATGTTTGTTTTATGATTGTATGTCAAATCCTTGAATCTTAAATAAAGAAATTAAGTTGTAATAAAAAAGGTTTAGACAATATATATGTATACACACACACACACACACACACACATATATATCTGTACTGAGGGGGGCATAAGGGGTGCTGGAAAGTTTTAGTGGAGGAGTGTAAGGATGAACTAAGGGGAGTTAGTGTAAAAATAGGGCAGAGGGAGAGGCCTAGGAGGCCATCAACATGTGTACCTATATTTGTACAATGTGACATTCAGAGCCGGCCTTAAGTGTTCTGGTGCCCTGTGCGGACTACTCCTCTGGAGCCCCCTTCTCACTACCCCCCTGCCCCTTCTCACTACCTCACCCCCCTCTGCCACTTCTCACTACCTGGCCGATTACAACGGAGATCTCTGGTCTTCCCAACTGACCCATTTATTCTTTGAAGGGGTTTGTCAGGTTGGTGACCACAGAGTGGGAGGCTAGGGGATCGTGCTGCACAAAAGGTAAATTCACTGCTAATGTACAGAAGGGCTGGGCCATATAGGAACAATTACGGTCCTCTATAAGTGTCAGTCTACAAATGACCGCTGTTGGCCTTTGCTTGATATGGAATAATTGGGGAAAAATGCCTACCAGTATGAAAACATCAACAAACCATTACATAAGGTAAAGAGGGCCCTGTTTGCTCAGAGAAATTCAAAAATTCAAACTCAGAGAAGTTCCATGAGGTGTCAACTTCATTAACAGGGTTAAGACTTTAGTTTATTCTCACCTACATGAATTAGTGTCAGAATCCTATCTATATATTTTGGATGACCCCCTTGCAGGAGATTAATTTAGGGAAACATTTCTCGTGCAAAGCAGAGGTAAGCATTCTTGTGTGTGATTAAGATCAAGGTCCCACGTGGGCATTTGCTGCACCCATTGATTGCAAGCAACTAAAACAGGCAGGAATCAATGTATAATAAAGTACTTAGTAATCTGTGTTTAGAAAAGCTGTTTGGGACAGTGGACTGTCTCTTTAAGAAGTTTATATGTGCGATGGGGTTGCGGCTCCTGTGCAGATGTAATTTAACAGCATATGAACGTATTATAATAGATTTAAATACAACCAAATGTGAATATATTGGTGTTTATTATAAATTATATATTTCCAACAATGTATATACATCGTTTCATGATACATGAGGTATGACATTCTTTAGAGTGTATTGTACTACTTATCTTGTTTTCAAGTAAACTTATCTCTTGTATCTAGGGTGCTCATCCCCTAAAATGGAAAGACAATAGTTCCCAAATGGATACAATGGTGCGTTGGAAAGTCTTTTTTGTTTCCTTGGAATTCCAAAAATAGGCACCGGGTCCCTAGAGTTACAAAAAGCCTTAAGCAGGACTTACCATATGACTATATCTTTTCTGTTCTTACTTTATGGATTTCTATGCAGTCTCTTTTGGTGAACGTGTGTTGGGCTGTACTGGCTAGTAAGTGTTCATTTTTTGTATATACACTTTATATACACATTGTTACATCATATTTTACCTCACACTCATCATTTGACACAATCATTTGCCTCTTTCCCTTCCCCACCCCAGCATACGTTTTTTCTTATTTACTAAGAAGAGCGTGGCTGCCCATTTATGAAATTCTGTAAAGTACGATTTGGTAGTGGGCTACATTTATAGGTCCCCATCTTTTTATTCCTCCAATTGGCCCACTATAAACATTTGGTATTTGGTATATGTTATAATATTACTTGATGATTCTATGTGGTGCTTTACCTCCACGGTCACTTCATTGACTTATAGCTGGAATCATTGCACTATATTAATTGAAGAAAACAGATCCATAGAAAGCAGTTGTGGTGCTAGATTTTTTCCATGGAATATGGCACACTCTTGATAACTAATACCATATAATTTTCGTTAACAAAGTCCTCAAAACATCAATCCTACCACAGCTGTAGTCTCTATGCAATTAACATGTAATAAATATATAATGATGTACGCCAGTAAGCGAAATGTTACTGTATGTCTTAAAAATAAGTTTTTTGTCTTTGCAGGAAATCTGGACAATATGTCCCTAATGGCATTACATGTTGAGTTGGTTTAACGGAGTTGTGTCACCAAAAATGAAAATGTTTCATGATCGTTACAGTTGGTGATTTAAAGGGATATTCTAAATGATGATTTACCCCTAACCTATTATCAATACCATTAACCACAGCTGTTATGTAAATGAACTGCTTTCTGGTTGAGGTTATGTCAAAGGTCATGTCAGTTCAGTTAGTGCTTATTAAGTCATATGTGTATATATTAGTACATTAACATTCTTCATACAGCTGTCTCAACCAAAATTGGAGACAGCTTTATCCCGACCATGCCGATGGACCAAATAAATAAATAAGGTATCTTACATAGAATGTGTTTAATGATCTCTAAATTGTTTTAGTGACATCTCATTACACCACGCATGAAAACCAACTTCACCCAGCATTAAGTGAACTTTTATTTTACAATAGCTCCACACTATTACTCTTCGTTATTTTTTTCACTGTTATATTTCGTCAATATTCCAACACAGATCACATCAAACACAAATGAGGTCTAGGTTTTGAGTCACAGCGGACCACAGCTCCACATAAAGACAAAAATCTTCAAAGTTGTGTTGACCTGCCAGGAAAACAGACAAAGATAAACAGCACAGCAAACATGTACCTGCAATGCATTGCTTGCCTATTAAATATTAACGGCTTCAATTACATTTAAATAAACAGTGGCTGCAGATGGAAATTCAAGTGCTGCCATTTGGCGTTGCTGACATGGAAAGAAGCTGAAAAACCATGCGTCAAGAATGGACAATGAAGCAATCTCAATCTCCGCTCTACGGTGACCTGAAGATGATCGCTCATCAGTCTGGAAACATGATTGTAACACAACATTCCATAATCAGTTTTCAGTCCATGTCTCATTTTTTTGTAAACACATCTGGGCATAAATAAATTAAGTCTTCTTGTCAATCACATTCTTAAACTGAAGCTGAAGTAGAAAAGGACGGATGGATGGATGAAGTACAGCACTAAGAAGATGGAATAGTGATCTTTTTTTTTAATATATTCATATTTATTCTTTTTTCTTGGTGACATTTTCCATCCCCCTTCCTATAAGTCTATTTTAGATGGGGTTCCTTGCATCAGCCATCAGATACTGGTGGGGTCACCCAGCCATACTTCTCATGAGTCTTCACCAAGCTCTTAAATGTTGCTTCTGCCTCCTTGCGGCTGAAGGCCTTTTTAGACTTGCCCGCTTTCCTGCATATGCGGCCCTATGGAAAGAAAATTGTTGAGAATCATTAAAATGCCACTGTAGCACCCAACAACAACAGAGAGGCAGATAAATTACCTCTGTCCATTTGGCCCATCATTTTTCCAACTCACACCAGCTGATTTTTAGCCTTATATTTGTAATAAAAATGCAATCCTATTTATTTAAAAAAAAAAAACAAAAAAAAAAACTTTTCTACACACCACTGCGAAATGTTCTACAAGTTGTACATATAGGTGCCATATGAGTGGGCGATGACTTAATCAGTGGGAATTATTGAACTTCATTTGACAGTTAAAAATTAAAGTTAAAAGTGATTATATTGTTTTCCTTTGAGTTTCGATTGATTTTTTGTGGGTATTATTAACATACAGAAATAAAGCAAATATTTTTTTATTCTTCTGCACAGGGGTTGTTCAAATTAAATCATATTTTCTGCATCTCCTTATTCGATATCAGACAAAACAAAATTATTTTATGTAAATGTAATCATTGTTTGTAGCAAAGCTTTGAGTAATGCACACAGCAGGATTCTTGGAAATAATGGAAGGCAATGAAAGGTTTCCCACAGCATAAAGGGACATAAGCATGACATGTTTTAATAAGCACAACCTTAAAGTGATACTAACTAACTAAACATTTACTTCTGTGAAACAATTATGTTCCTAATGGCTCAACAGCATCTAAGCTATGGTGCTATAAGATCCAACAGAAAGTCCAATCCTTCTTTTGCAAAACATCACCCCACCATGAAATAGGGGAGAAGACCTGTATTCAAAAAAATTGTTACCGTAACAGTCCTGCTCTTAGAAATGAGAAAGTAAAATGAGAGAATTACAAGTTAAACTACCAGAATAGGTTACATATATATATGTGGATTAACACTTTAATGCACTACATGCCCCTTTGCAGAGCTCTGAAATACGATGGTTCTATATAAATCAAGAAATAATTATAAAGTACATGCATAAATGACTTTACTTTATACAATAAGTATCCATTTAAATAGAATATGTCAGATTCCCAAATAAACCTCTTCTAATGGTATAGTATTCTCCAAATGGAGGGCAGTGGTTTGGAACTTCTCCATAAGGTCAGATATCATATTGGTTTCTCTTTATCTTTGTGGTTATAAGGTCATTAATTATCAAAAATCATCCCAAGAAGAAAAGTGATACTCTTGCCCCAGCTTCTTCTTTACTTAGCTAAACATTCTCTGTATAATGACATCATGAAATCCATATCAAGTTGTTTTTATCAAGAAAACAAAAACGTGCAGTCTTTGGACTGCATGTCTTTGGACTGCTTTTTTTAGAACATTCTGTCAGTCCTTGTCTTGCATATAGTCCCTTCAACAAAATCATTGCAAACTTTCTCTATAGAAAATGTACTGAAAAGATTGATGAGTAAAACCATTCGAAGAATGTGATGGCATAGTTTGCACATTCATACTATTTATAGAAAAAGGATATGAGTATGTACAGTACATATGAAACAAACAAAAAAAAAACAAAATAAAAAGGGCACTGTTAATTCTGAAATCTATTTAAAAATACTTGGTTTTTACGCTGGGTGATTCGCAGGCTTTCCATTTCGGGAGGGACTGTTTGCAGTAGGGTACCTATACTGTTAATAGACTAAATAAATGGCACCTACATGGTAAGGAAATGATCTACACTCCGGATCCTCACTCACATTTCCCATAACACACCTGTTGTGTAAACCAAATGGCCTACTGTCAGCTATGCTTCCTTCAGTAACAAATCCATTAAAGTTTAAAAATAACTGGCTTCTCTGCCAAAGGCCAAAGGCACTTTAACATGCCACTGGGATTTTCAGAAGATGTGTCTACTAAGAAACAGCAGATTTTTTGTTACGGCTACCTCATAACTAATCAGCTGAGACCGCAAACGGGTTTCTTTCCCTGCACATACAGATATGCTCATTTCTGAACCAAATCGATAGCCAACATATGGTTCAGTTTGCTAGTCTGGGTCACTCACTATTAAGTACTGGCAACAGCGTCGCTGTCTGCAAGCAAACATATTCTGCAGTGCTTTCATGTTGAAATATGAAATTTATCAACCTCCCCTCAAAAAAAAATTTTTTTAATTTGCATTCTATTTTTACCTCTAAGTAATGAACTTTTTTTTTGTTTACCAGCAAAAGTTCTATATATGTATTATCTCACCTATTCCTACTAAAGCCTACTTTTTTAACTATAGATCCTGTAAAATGGATGTTGCAGAGATTAATAACCAACATGTTTCACGAGATTATACTGACATTCCTAATATGTTACACAAAAAACAACTAAAATGAACATTCCACGCGTCTTTCCTGGACTGGGATTAAAATACCTATACACAGAAAAAGTCATTAAAACAAGGGCTAAGAATAAACTGAAGGTCACAAATCAACCCCTGAGTTTAGAAACCTTTAGCTGATGCAAGCATTAAAGTAACATGCAGCTCACTAAACACCCTTTAAGGGACAGTCTAGCTTCCCTATACAGTGCCAACAACGAAGAATGCATTGTATGTACATGCACGACCCTCTGCAATATGACATTTTGCACCAGAGTTAGGCAATTTCATGGAGAGAAAGCTCTCCATGCAATCAATGGGAGTGCACATGTGCTTGTGTGGCCTTTTAGACATCTTGGACCTCTTGCGGGGAGTATAGTGACTTGGTGCTGGGGGGGGCAGGGAAAGAGGCAAATGAACGGGGGTATTCTGACTCCCTCCATGTATTTGCAAGGCGGGAAATGTCAATTTAAAAAGAATACAGTTATTATATGCATTAAAGTGCCGTTACATCGACATAAATTATAACTGTATTTGCAGCATGCTCACACTGTTTGGTAGGCCTCATTTTACACATTTGTATTATTTGAGCCTGGGACTAGGCTCATAAATTATAACTTTGTTATGGGGAAACTTTGTCATGTTTTACATTTAGAGTTGAAGAAGGTAATAATTTGCTTCATTTAAAACGTTTAGCATTTATTCTTAACCATTTTATGCATTAGGCTCAATAAACAGACTTGATAAGAAAAATATCTAAGTGTTCATGTGCATTGCGCTACACAAGCATTGGAAGCAAGCACCAACATGCCTCTATTGAAATTAAAACAAAAATCCTGTAAGCCTGACTCGGCTACGTATTGTACATTAACAAATATTTCTATGACTATTTATTGTTTTAATAATATTGTGTTCTTTCCTCTGTTATGGTGATTTATTTTTGTTGTTGCTTCTGATGACATACAATCCTTTAACTGGGCAGTTATATACTGGACATCATGTGCCTCTATAGTAACATGCCTAGTTTATTCATGGGGTATTAGGCCCTTGGGAGCCCCAGTATTTATAGACAATTTACAATTCACTAATAACTTTATTGATCCCATGCATTCGCCTCCCCTAGTACTAATGAGCAATTTCGCACACGGGCTCTCATCTACTAAAGTTTCCAAAAACAAAGAAGATAAATGTGTAGATACATGTCATGGGCATTCTACCTCACACTACCACACATTTAAAGACATTGATATAACATATGAATGTTTACATTGTGTATCTTGGCTTACAACCAAATTATATGCACCGTACTAGAAGATGTAATTTTGATGGATTAAAAAAGCAAAACAGAAAACAAAATGAAAAAATCTAATAATTCTCTTTACATACATGGTAAAGATGTAAAAACACAATAAAACATAATCTCATAAAATATCAGAACAATGTTGCCTGTTCAACAACAGCTAAAGAAACACATTATGCATCCCTGAAGTAATGTAAAGAGAAATACTTAGCATAATTGTAAAATCATAGTTCATGCAGCAAAATGTACAGAGACGCTATATCAAGTCTTAAAAGTGCTGTCAAACAGGCAATATCATGGCCCAGATATGCCCCAACTGAAACTCTGTTGGTGGTTTTTTTCAGTACTCCCAAGAAGCCAAATTCACAAAGAAATAGAGGTGCAGAAACTCTTCTCTTTCTCCGTGAATTCGTCTGCAATACTCTGGCTTCTCTGAGTACTTTGGCAAAATTGCAGAGCCATGGCGCACAACATGTAGACAGCCTACAATGGGCAAAGTGGGTCTGCCCTTTTGCGGTGTGGTCAACAGAGCTGTTACCATGGAGAAGCGGATGAAGAAAAAAAGACAGAAGAGAGAGTCAGAGAGTGTGAGTGAGACCACATGAGGCCCAGCCAGCCAAAAGTCTTTTGTGATACTTGCTAAGCAATATGCTTAGGTAGGATAGTTCTCAGCTGCTGTATATATTTGAAGTTATGCTGCACAACTATTTGCCTGGCTCATTTTATAGTTATCCTGTACTATTTTCAATGTCTGGCTTAGTATATAGTAAATAGTTATGGGAATTATTGTACCACCGTATACCACCTCAGTATATCTGATAAGAGTCATGCTGTACCACTGTCTGTGTCTGGATCACTGTATAATGATGGGAGTTCTGGTGTACCACCATCAGTAATTGGCTCAGTAAATTATGATGGGAGTTATGCTGTACCCGTGTCTGTGTCTGGCTCAGTATATGATGATAGGAGTCATGCTGTACCACCATCTCTGTCTGGCTTGCTGTGTCTAGATCTTGCTGGTATGCAGGGATTATGCAATTTTTTCTGCATGCTGGAAAGCTGATTGACCAATAGATCCATTGGACAATCAGACAGCCTGTAGTGATTTTTTGCCATGGTAACCAGCAGCTACATTAAGCAGCAGGCTTTGGGGGTGATAGGGAGTGCCACCTCATATGCTATATGTATTTGGTACACAAAGGGTCATCTTCCAGTACCTACCTCAAAATGGGTCTACTCCTACTGTTACCAAACACCCTCTGTGCTGGTGCATAACATCACATCCCACAGTTCAGCTTCACCGGCAAGCATATTGTGAGGACAGAGATACTAATGAGACTGTCTTTGGTTGACATCTATACACTGTATTTGTAGCGAGCATGGGCCAGTTACAAGAAATATCTCTGATCACCCCAACTGGTCTTTTCCGCACTACTGAAAGCCTGACTGCTCATATGGGCAATTTGTCCCAGTTTATGCTAGACAGGGGCTGCTGCCTGCTGGGACCAGCCGAGGCAATGTAAATGGAAACATGTTCTATTACAATGGTCACCTGCTCTTGGTTTCTGGAATTTCAAGCCTTAAGAGTTCTTTATCTGTCTTAAAGTAAAGTAAAAATTTTAAAATATTTTTTTTAAATATAATATTATATATTATATACAATATTAGTATAAAACATACATTTTCTGAATTGCACATAAAAGCGAAACTTGCAATTTAGTGTTGCCTTTAATAGACCACTACTGTGCAAATTCAGCAGAACATTTATAACAGAATGGTGCAGCAGTTAAAAAAAGGAAACTAGAAGCAGCTCTGTACATATGGCCACTGGTAATATAAATCTTGCACACATGGGAAATCATAGGCAGAGGAAGGGTTTAGCAAAAAGCTAGAACACAGGCAGAAAAAAGAACATAAATCAGATTTAGATCGCACTTTCTTTGTCTAGCAGAATGAGCAGATGCCCTAGAAAAACAACACATTTTTAATAGCTCTCCTCAGTTTGCAAGTAAAATAGGTCATGGCGATTCTTCTTTGTCAATAATTCTTATGTGCCACCATTTTTTAAAAAAAAAACCATAATGAATGTTTTTATAGTGTTGTTGGTAAAAATTAGGTCACAGTTTATACATGATATTACTGATGGGTAGGCTGTGATTCATCAGGCCATTCAATCACTAAGTACCTCACAGATTTCTAGATGTTGCTCAACTGTATACTCAGTTCTAGTATTTGCAGGCATACCTAACAGGCCCGCAGCAGTTGTCCTTTGGGTCTACTCAAAGGTTCCCACTGGCATGTTTCCACCAGTGATTCATCTGCTAGAGTACATCTTAAGTAATGTTTTTGTGTTTTGGGATACATTCTGCTTAAAGTGGGGTTTATTATTAAAAGCAGTTTTGGTGTGAGTTTTAAAATTGATCATGTACCAGAATTCCCAAAGGGATTTCAAGCAACCCCCCCATGAGAAATCAGATTACTTTAAAAAAAAACAAAAACAAAAAAAAAAAAAAACAGGCCCACACTTGGTTGAAGCCAGATAAACAATAAGGGAGGATGCACACAACCCCAAAACTGAATGATCTGGGTGCATCATCCAGCCAAACAGAATAAACAAAAAGTAAAATGGCTCACCCGCTCATAAAATTTAAAGTTACACAATTATAAAAAAAAACTCTACATTTCTGAGGATATATATATATATATATATCAGCTAACAAATACAAGACAGACTATGCTGAGACATCGAAAATATATTTAAGCTTAGGGGCAACATAGGACACTGCCCGTTAGGAAGAGGCAAACACCATTTGGAACCTGTTTACCATAAAAATATTAATATACTACTTCTGCTGAAAATCATTGTATCTTTAGAAGTATTTTATGTAAAGTAAAATAGAACACCGCTTTCTAGCAGCATGTGTCTCCTCTTAAATGCTATGTAATCTTGCATTTCACATTTTCATGCAAGATCAATGTTACTGTTCTTTCTTACTGAACTATCCAGATGGCAAGGGATGTAGGAGGGTATGAAGCCTTATGTCATCCTGCTTTCTAGAAAATAGCATACTGCGTAAAAAAATATTCAGGTAGGAACAGTTAAAAAAAAAAAAACATTAGCAATAAACCGACAGTGTTACATATCTGGTGCAATGCTCAGGATAAAATAAAGAATGTACGTCAATCAGTGTAGCTTACGTGATTCGTTACGTGATTACTAACCGCTCTCTCATTCAAGAATTAATAGAAAGATAAGTCGTAATTATGATATATTTGTATTTTCTGAGCAGCTGACATTTAGAAACAATTGGAAACGTAATCATTGTGGGCAACAGTGTGATGCATTCAGTTGTGTTACAGAAGCTTTATGTGCGTGTTTCTGTTCGGAAAGAATCATGTTCTAGAACAGACACATTTGTAAAAAGCTATTTTGTTGCAAATTTTTAACATTCAGTGGGTTGTTGTTTTTAACCAGCACCAGAATTGTTCTTTAAAATTAACCACCAACGTACAATCTGAAGGCTTTCTTTGAAACATGGTCTTCCATGAAAATATTCTATTACATCTTCATTTTCTGCGGTGAACGTGTGGTTTTTATTATTATTTTTTTATTTCATTAAAAATTACGTACTGCATCTAATTAAACTAAAAATGCCAGATAAATGCCAGGTGAATTCTTTTCCAGGTGAAGCCTTCCCTTTCCATCAATTCTGAGATAATGCAGCATTAAGAGGATACCTATTTGAATGTTCCAGACAGCAAATCTGAAATACCTGTGCTGTATAGTGTATTTCACACGAAAAGTAGAACAGTTTAGTTTATTTAGTTAAACATAAATATCCTGAATGATTTATTTGTCAACCTGTTCCATAATAATCAGACTAACTGCACTTGAAACGCATTTAAGTAAATTGCACATGATGGCTTCCAATTTGTCAATTACCTTAAGTTATTTTTGTTGCTACTTAAAAAATGTATCACAAAACTGGAAAAATCAGGATCTTGGTAAAACACAAAGAAAAAAAACAACACATGGACTTACCCATCACCCGTTGTATTATCTACACCATAATTAGCACTCTTACCACAAGGCAATTTATTCCCTCAGCTCCGCATGCCTCCTCTCATCTGCAGCTTTTTAGTCCTACTTGTGAAGCTCTGGCCTTTCTAATAAAGGTCATCAGTGATTGAACATGAGACTATGGCAGAATTCCTACCACTAACTGCGTGATAATAAATAATTGCTTAGGCAGCATGTAGAAGCATCTGCCGGGAGCCACACCAAGGCCTAAATGGTGATGGACCTTTATGGTGCTGCTCAGACACAGCAATCGCTGCTAGTTAAGCTACCTAATACAAGATCCAAAGGCTTCATTAACAGGACAATTAGTAGATCACTGGCAGCTTACAGAGTTTACCTTCCATTTCTAGAAGCATATTGATTTAATTTTTTTGGTTAGCATGGGCTAGGCCCCAAAAATATTCGACTCTCCTCGTACTGTTATTTATGTCATACACTGTCTACGTCCCAGCTTCTGGACTGCAGACATGCTTTGTTCGCACTATCCAGGAGCTTGAGTATTTGCCTGCTTTTTTGATCCAGGTTTTTAATTTGTTTTAGCATACCATTATTCCTATGTTTAACCCCTCCACTATCCTTACAGGTCTATCCTATGAGGTATATGAAAGAAAGGTGATGGGACCAAATGATAAGAAATAAATAATGATAGTAAAAAAAATATACTGCTAGTTTATAAATGTGACAGATATATTAGCACCTAATGAATTGATGGTGTCTGTACTTTGACGCTAGATGCTTAAAGCAAAGTAAATGTTTTACTAGGAAAATTATTATTATTATTAATTAAAGCCAAATACAAGGAATCACTGCATACTTTGTTCTCCTAATGTAGCCACTAAAGTTAAATTATTATAATAATGGTTCAAAAATATTCTATTTTTTTGTCTTGTTTAGAGCTGCAGTTGTTTGTATTCTTTGAGTATACTGTACTATATTACGGATATAAAAGACACCTTTTACATCACATTTTTGTTGAAATCATAACCACCTATACATAACAAAATGATGAATGCACTTAAATGCACACATTGCATACAAATTACATTTAATTATCAAACAGTCTGTGTTAGTGTTACTGAGTTGCTCCTATGTATGAATAAAACTGTAATTGTGAGGATGGTATATACCTGGAACAGCCTTCCAGAAGATGTTGTAGAAGTAAATACAGTGAGGACATATTAGACATGCATTGGATTAGCATACAGATACTCTGAATATATGACAGGGTATATAAGATTTGAGATTTTTGCAGCAAGAAAATGGGCAGACTGGATGGGCTGAATGGTTATTTTCTGCTGTCAAATTTTATGTTATTACTTTTTAACACTGTGCATGTCTTCTTGGGAAAAATGCATGTTCCGGTTAAAATTATATACCAAGGCCTCTGACCAAGAGGATAAGTTCCACTCAGTTCACTGCTCAGGAGGAATCCTCCTTTCTCATATATTTTCCTCCCCAAGTACAGTAAAGTACAACTACATTAACCTTAACAAAGCCTGGATTATCCTTTTAATTCTCCGACAGCCGACTGAGATATTCCACGTTGTGAATAAGAGGCATACAAAATAATAGCTCACAAAGAAAAAGCAGTATGGTGGAGAGAGAATTAAACACAAAAAACACAAAAAAAATATAGATCGACCTGGGACGTACATTATTGTATTAAATACCAAACGTCAGTTTACACATAAGCGTAATTAAATGCATTTATTAAAAGAACACCGTTTGTGCCTTTTTTCCTATGCTTTAACTGTTACAGAGGTACATGGTTTGAATTTTATAAGTCTCCCTCCAACTTGCTTTAATAAATAAACCCCAATAATTATACTTGCCAGTTGTCAGGAGTATCAAAAATATCAAAGTATGAAATATGAGATTGCAAGACTTTGTCAGAATTATTTGTTGGTTTTTCCCAAAATGGTTGACAGAAATTTGGGGCTATATTTAATAAGAAAGTTTGCAGATGGGCTGCAGATTCAACAAAACAACTTCATTATATATGTTTTAACCCCTTAATGACAAATCAAAATGCATTGTTTTCAATGGGTTTAGGGACCGCCCATTGTCCTTAAGGGGTTAAGTAGCAACCCTAGTGACTTTCCACTGCAATAAGAGCTGGGATGGCTCTGTATAATGTATAATTAAATCAGTTCGATTTCTTGAAAGTCACGGACTGAACTATCCATTTCAGGATCATCTTACTCTTCTTGCAGGAGAAACGTGCCCACCATAATGCATATTGTATTGGGCAAGTTGAAACTGCAACTCCTCTGCAAACTCTCTTGTCCATTCCCACTTTAGTGAATATACTCTAATGAGATTTGTATTTATTTAGCCTGAATATGTTGATAAGTGAAAACTTTATGACAATACAATTTATAATTTCATTAGGAAAATGGTAGAACTGGACATGGCTATGACTGTCAGAAGTAGAGGAGCATGAGCTTACCCACCACCAACATAATGGGAGAGCAAGTTTTATATATTATTTATCTAGATGCTTACATGCACTCGAAACATCTATATCTGACATCTACATGGTACAGAAACATTATTCGTTATTTTATCTCAGGTGTAAGAACCACAAGAACTTTTGATCCAGTGCCTCCAAGCTTTATAAAAATCAATGAAGCAAGCGACTGAGAAAGAGATGTCAAATGAGACAAAATAATTGATTTTGTGACAATCATTTTAATTGCAAATATTACAGAGATGGCTCATACCATCTGATTATTAGGTTTAGTATTGTTTTGTGACACTTAAGCGTTCAGCTCTGTGGAAACTAAGCAAATATCACTGGAAAAGGAGATAAGAAGGAGGATATTCCAATGAAAATGCGATCAGGCCTGAAAATATACTGTAAAACACAGATTTGAAAATAAGATATTTCCATTTACTAAACTTTTGGTAATAAACTAAATAATGCTAAATATATGCACCTACTGTGAAATCATAACTAACAGCTACACTAACAATGATTTTTTTTCTCATTTTCCATAGTCCTGTATAATACACAAAGGCATGCTTCTTTCAGATAAGAAAATTAATGCTTTGTAACCTTTTTTCCAACCATCTAAAATATGTAATTGTATGCAATTATTGTCCATTATTCTGCATACTTTGCATGATGAAAACTGGTACATTTAAAAATGCCCAGTGACTGGAACTCTAGGACAATGTCATTTAAGAAATGGCTTGCCTGAGATAAAAAGGTTTTAAAATATTAGTCAGAGAACAAATCCACAGATGGTAAGACGAGATGTAGCATACAAAATGTCATGCGATGCATCCAAACCTCAAGAGCAAATTGTGAGTCACTTTTTAGATGTTGTAGGATCTTGTCACAAGAAACTAACACCAATGCCTTGGGCAAACGGAAATGTCTAGCCGAGAAAGAGTACGTTTCTTGCTTTTAATAACAGCTTTGTAGCAGAAAAAGGCAAGCTTGATATGATATCTGTAAACCAATCCAGGTAATCAGGGGGACACCTATGTTTAGTTGTCTACTACTATGGCTGCTCCAAAAATGAGTAACATACAATTCCTTTGCAGAAACCCCCAAAGGGTTTGAAAACAATTGGTTGCTATGATCCACCTCTATTTGAACTGACATCTGGAAGTTATATGTTACATGTTGGTTGTGTTGACCTAGAGAATAGTTCTGTTTTGCTGATTACTATTCTATATTTTAGACAATGCTATGCTTCCAACTTTAAGGAAGGCCCATTTCTATTGACTGTGTCCCAGTGCACAAAACAAAGTCCATAAAGATATGTTTGGATGAGTCTGGTGTGGAAGAACTTTACTGGCTCCCACAGAGCCCTGACTTCAACCCCACTGAAAAACATTTGGGATGAACTGGGATGGAAATTGCGAGCAAGGCTTTCTCCTCTAATGTCAGTGCCTGACCTCAAAAATTATCTTGTGGAAAGCTTTCCCAGAAGAGTGGAAGGTGTTATAGCTCCAAAGAAGGTGTGCATATTTGCAGGTTCTCACCAAACCTTAGGGTTGAGCAGCCCCTACTGCCATACGGGTGCCACTTTAATGGTGTCCAGAGAAGGCTTTAAATTGCTTGGCAGTCTCTTTTGGATTAAAATGCAAAGTAGTCCCACTGATTCAGCTCCTTGGTAAGTAATATAGCCATAAAAAATTTGAGAGGGCTCGTCAAACTTGGGGAATGTTGATGTAGTGGCAGGTTATGTAATTTATGGCTATATAGTGTGACGGAATCCCAATATGTATAACTTGTATATGTGTTTTTTTGAATTGCATTTGATGGATTCTTGCTTTGTCAACTATATTCTTCCAATGCTACAACAATAAAAATTAGTTAGGGGGACACTGCAGTTTGGAAAGCAGAAGCTTATTTACCTTTGGCATTGCCCTAGGCAGCCCTGCCAACCGCCCTCTCCTTGATGTCCATCCTCACCATAGACCGCTGAAACATTATGTCATTTCCCAGCACTGTGATCTTCTTCCTGGTTTTGCCACAGGGGGACTGTCTCCCCCTGGTCCTGTCACCCCCTGGTCCTGTCACCCCCTGGTCCTGTCACCCTTGTTGGCCTAAGCCAGAACACATCACTGTTGGAGAGTCCTATGTAATTTTTGCTGCTTTCTGTTAATGTGCTACAACTTTTCTATAAAACATGCTACACACAACCTCTAAAATATGAGGGCATAGTATTGAAAGCAAATTCTTGTGGACAAAACAAGTGAGCGACACCAAACACATTTATTGGAATACTATGACCACTAATAATTGTAATATATTACTATACGAATAGAGAAAAACATTACTATAAAATAATGATATTGCATGTGTGTTCTACAAAGGAAATGCAAGGACATTGAGTTAATTTTGTATTCAACGTGCGACTGTCTTTAACCTCTGGGGAACAGTTTGGTGCCTTTTCCCCTATAATCCATCAAAAAACAGACTTTTGAAAGCATTTCTAGTGGTGATAATGGTCACAGGTTCAAGAGCTGTAGAGTGCAAAAAAATGCTTAGTTGTGTAGAGACAGTACTTTAATATATGTGGAAACAGCTCTTTAGAAGCCAGAACAAAATAGGGTATAATTTTCAAGCTAGGAAAGGATCACTTCAAAAATAAAATCCGTGTATAAAATGTGTAAAATAAAATTGATACACTGGGACTCAGCTAGAGTTCCCCCATTTCAGAAAAAAATATATACACATATATATGTTAAAATTAATATTAAACCTTTAAGCAGTTATGTAAAAAAGGCTTAACTCTTGAATACTATACTAATAATAATGCAACACAATTTTTGTCTGAAATCCCTTTCAGGCCAAATGAGATTTTTAATACAATTGTAGCTGGAATAATAATCAGTATAGTCTGTGTCGTATGGATATTGTGGTATATTTAGCACTGAGGTGAATGGCAGGTCCAGGTCAATCCCAGTGTGGTAAAGTGGATCACACATTCATAAATCCCAGATTACATATCTGTTAAATACACATGAGACAGCTCAAGCAGATTCAGATTCTTAATATAATCAGTAATGATGAAAAGACAACAAAAATTACGAGATAAAGGGTAAACATAGAAACATAGAAACATAGAAAGTGACGGCAGATAAGAGCCAGAAGGCCCATCCAGTCTGCCCAACCTCTGAGTACTCTCCTTTAGTACTTGCCCTTATCCTATATCTAGCTTGGCATTATGCCTATCCCATGCTTGCTTAAATGACTTTACTGTATTAACATCTACCACTTCCACTGGGAGGCTATTCCATGCGTCCACTACCCTTTCCGTAAAGTAATATTTTCTGATGTTACCATTAAACCTTTGCCCCTCTAGTTTATGCTTGTGTCCTCTTGTTGCGGGACACATAGATACTAGGACAGCTGTTGATTTTTTGCATTTCACTTATAAATTTCACATGTTCCTCACCAGCAAATGTAAGTCCTGCCCGCAGCATATGGGATTTAGAAACGACTACTAGAATCCCTTCTGTAAGTTCATCTACAGGACAACACTTCATATGGACCAGTCTGCAACACCTGAGATCACCCTTGTAAGACACACATGCAGGAAAAGAACAGTACCTTTTTTAAGTAATCCATCAGCAATTTACCAGGCATCTCTTAGATGGTCACTGGGTTTGATTTTATGACCTGCGTAAAGCGTTAATAATTGTTGAAAATGAATGATGTGCAATTCAACTCCTACCCAAAATCAGTGATCATGGACTCTAGACAATGACAAATGCAGCAAGAGATAGGTTCTGGTGGCGAAACTTCAGCCACAAACATTTTCTCGTGGCCACATTAGCACGTGCATGTTAGCTGTTATTAGAGATGATTTGGGGGATTTGAGCACTGGATGTTTTATTGATGTTTTTCAGGTGGAGACGGCAGGATTTGGTGAGGGATGAAGGAGAGAGCAGAGTCGAGGGTGACACCAAGGCAGGGAACCTGGTCTGTTGGTTGGATAGTGGAGTTGTCAACAGTAATAGAGATATCAGGAAAAGTGGACAGAGCAGATGGCGGGATGTTGAGCTTTATGTAACGGGACGCTATCCATGATGCAATTCCTGATAGACAGTGAGAGAGGGGGAAAGGTCAGGAGCAGAAATGTAGAGTAGGGTGTCATCTGCATATAGGTAGTACTGGATACCAAAGGAAGAAATATGTTTTCCGAGGGAAGAAGTGTAGATGGAGAATAGCAGAGGCCCAAGAACTGAGCCTTGAGGAACACCAGTAGATAGCGGTAGGGGAGAGGAGGAGGTTCCAGTAAATGAGACACTAAAATTACGGTTGGAAAGGTAGGATTTAAGCCATGAAAGAGCCGTGTCATGGATGCCATGAGCATGGAGGGTTTGTAGGAGAAGGGGGTGGTCGACTGTGTGAAAGGCTGCTGAGAGGTCCAAGAGAATAACCAGTGAGAATTGGCATTTTGTTTTAGCTGTTCTAGAGGTCATTAATAATCTTAGTCAGTGCAGTCTCTGTTGAATACTGTGGACGGAAACCATGGTAGACACTAGACTGACTGATAATAAAAATATTTTCCCTATTCCAATTCTGCTTATTTTGTCAAAAGTTACTATTGACTTATAGACTACCGTACTTAAAAACCAAAAAGAAATAAATATATTTAACTGTACTAATATGAATTTCCCTCCATATATACACATATGAACGGCTGAGTTATGTCATGGGATATTATATATATACATACATACATACATATACACACGTACAGACACCTCCCATTGTCCCATTGAGCTGTCTCACTGTACCGCTCTTGCAAAAAAGGGAAATTATAGACTGGCCCTGGCCAAACAATAGAGCAGTAAAATAAATTGAGGATGAATATGCAGCACAGACCTCAATCACAACTCCAACATGGCCTCCTTGCATAACAATAAAACCGTATACCTGCAAGATCATCACCTGCCTCCAGCAATACCTCTGTCAGCTGGTTTACTGATGACATATGTATATATACACATACGTACATATTTACGTAGGCTGCACTTCATTCACAGGACCCACAATGTGATTCCTTACTAAAAGGTAGGTCATGAAGGCGGCTGTGGGAGATGCCTTGAGTCAGGCCTAGGACTGCGGCACCATAAATATTCCACTGTGTGTATATACATATATAGGTGCTACACATAACAATAGTATAATCTGAGACAATTTGTATTACAAAGGTGCGCTGAGACAATTAAACAGCGTTTTGATTATGGAATAGGTTAACATTTAAATGGTATATACAAATACATGTGCCACTACTGACTCATGTTCTAAATATAGCACCTAAATAACATAGCACTATGTTACTTTTCAATGTCTTTTGTCATTGTTTTTTTTTGTTTTTAAGAAAACAGCTGGGATTCTCTTTTCTAGCTGCTGGCCATGTTTTATTACCGATAACGGAATAATAAGTAAAGTTTTGTGTCAATTCATTAATACTTTTATTAATTGGTATTTGCTGTACAAGCTAATGACCCCCTTCTTACGTACATGCAATGGATTATATTATTCTATGAACCCAGGCTATACATTTTCTCTTACATGATCACTATATATATATATATATATATATATATATATATATATATATATATATATACACAGTATATTCTTAATGCATTGTATATATAATTGTATTGCAATTGTTATGGTAATCAAAATTCTGGGAATATATTGTTTTCTTCTTAATGTGATCTGTATCAAATTATATAATTTAGATAGCAGGCTGAAATTCATAGTTCTGGAATTTTCCTTCTTAGTTAAAAAGAAATGTTGTGGGTATCTACTATATTTTATTCATATTCTATGCTCTGAAACACCTTATTGTTTTAGAGCTGATAATGATTTGTTAGATATTAAAAAACAAGATATACAATCCAGTAAGAAATACCGGTACCATGATTTCGTAAATGAACAATTAACAAAGAGGTATAAATTTGGTTCATAACAAGAAAGTTCCTTAATGCCAAAATACGGTATGTCAGCGCTTACCCTGCATCAACAGGCTTATATATATTTAAAATAATTACTGTAATTACATATCTATTTTGTTTTTCTGGGAATATGTCTTGAGTATATGTTCCTGAACCCATTACTCTAGGCAGTGAATTCTACACAGTGATTGAAAAGAACTGAAAGTAAATTGCCTTTTATCGAAAATGAATTGCTTTATGTCCTCATTATAGTCAAAGCCAGATTTACTTCACCTTCACCCACGGAAATACATGACATGTATTCAACTCTTTCAATCTGCATGTAGTTACTATCCCTTAAAGGGACTCAGTGACCAAGCTGCCATGACTTTGCCTTTAATTATGGGCTTACAATGTCAACAACTTTAATATGTCAATGATGCCCAATGAGGACTATCCCAAGGTGGTGGAATCCATGATGTAGGTCTTTTTTAATTAAGAGGCCAAAATATTACATTGAATGGAGGAACATTGATTAATTTTTTTTAATTTTTTTCAAAAAAGGCAGTGAATTTAATTGCCTTGCGGCAAGAGTGGTGATATCTTCTGACATCACAACTCATTCTTATATATAACCTCTTTGATTTTCAAATCTCATCTACATGCATGCAGCATTGGTCAAAATATACCAAAATACATATTTATTGTTGCTTTTCACATATGAAAGGAAAGTATATATGTATTGTATTAAGTGCTGCGTAGATTGTTGGCGCTATATAAATAAAATATAATGATAATAATAATAATAATAATACAAATAATAATAAACATAAACCGGCCCAAAACTAAGAGAGAAAAACCCTTTAAAAAATATCTGTACTATAGGTTTACAATGTAATTTCTAAACTAATTTCCTGCTGTTTTACCTAAACATCTGACTTTTAACTGTGATACACTCATATTCAGCAAACATTCCGAGCTCCTAGAAAAGAGGAAGATCCGAGGAGGAGGGACAGAGGAATTTGGGTCACTCTAGGGAATAGGGTGATGTGCCCCTCTTATAGTGGCCCAGGGGCTGGCACCACTGTGTGTCTCCCTAGGAACAAATACAGAAGCTTCCTATTTTTTTTTTTTGCCTAATTCGTAATTTTTGCCAGGAATACTTAAGTTGTCAAGTGACACGAAAACTGGCACTGATAGGCTGCTGTCATACAACCTGAAACTCTTAATAGTTTCTGTATTGAGGAGTAAAAATACAATTACAGATAGCTTTGTTTAACAGCACCGTTAGAAAAATACCAAAGAAATAAGCTAGTTAGAGAGAAAAGTTAAGATATGTTCCAAGCACCATACTGTTAGGACTACTCTAAAATATACACAAAATTGTAGACCTATTTTAGAAAATAGTAACACAACATATGCCCAGTGGCATATTTTGGCCGAGGCCTAAGGCAGCAGGTCTAGAGGTGACAGGAAGCCCTGTGCCACAAAGCAGGGGCAATTCGCCCTGTTGGGGATCTCCCTTGTAACTGGCCTAGCTGGCATATAGCCTCCATAGTATATTCATGACATCATATGCCTTAGAGAAGATGGTGGCCCTGGAGGTAGGTGGTGAGGCCTAGGGCTATGCTTAACCTAAACCTCACTCTATAAAGCCCTATTATTATGCTCCATTGACTATGACTAGCCTGTGGTGCATGCAAGTTCATTAGTTGTAAAACAATAAAAACAATAAAAAATAGTAATAGCAAATATTTTATTGAATTGCAACCCACTGATGTGGACACTATTTTCCATGAGTAAAAATTATTTCTCCATGTAGGTTATGGTGTGACAGATGTTTCTAGAATTTAAAAACCAGTTGGGAGGCATCTGTATAATTCAATTAAAAAAATAATCTACACCAGTTCAAAATTAATATCTAAATGAAAACAACAATCAATTATACAAAATGAATTGTCCTATATGGAAATATATTTTAAAATATATAATATGTGAAAATTATACCATACCAGATGCCAGATAGTTAATAATTGTTTATGCTTTTTTGGGTGATTTGGTAGGATGCATTTCTACCTGTTATCATTGTTATCCAAATGAAAATAGTTTAACACTATGAGGCCCGTTTGTAATATCAACCAAGCTACAGATCTGGGACAGGACATTTTTGTTTGTTATACTGATAGCTTTGATTAGACTTCCAAATTCAGCACCATATTCCAAACCATTCTAGCCTTCAGAAGTATGGCACATTGTCCCTTTGATTTATTTATGGAAAACTGCAACAAATGTGCAATAAAAACCAAAGCCAACCATTTATATAAATAATTTAAACCCATCTTGGATTAATGTCTTAGCAAGGTTACACGCAAATTTAGTAATACCTTGAAATGGAAACTTTGGTTATTCTGGCCCATTTAGCTAATGATACCAATTATGAAAGGTACACCTGCTGGAGCTCAGATGTTTAACGTGATCTCAGAATGAGAGTGATATAGGGATAAAATGAGCCAGTGTGTGTAATAGAGGACCAGGATCACAGCCAAAATGAAATAGATAATTACTGCAAATGGAAAGACTCCAAGCATTGCCAACAGTCAAACAGGGCAATTTAAATAAATAAATAAACACCTGTGGAACTGATTTACATGACATTAATATTAATACGTGTGTTCTGTAATGGAGATCTGCTTACGTATGTATGTAAAAGCATTTACACCTACAGCTGTGATTTCACATACACTCAACATACAACTGACAACATGTTAACACTATGCATGTAAATATGTATATATGTATTATCTTCAGTCCAATTCTGTGTTTTTATCCATCTCCAGAAGGACATAGAAAGCGGCATTCAGAGAAAGGCTACTAAAAAATGACATTTTTGCTAGTTTACATTTATCAGGAAACGCTAAGGGATCTCAAAATGTGAATGAATAATGAGATGTAACAGAAACATTTAAATACATAAAATCAAAGTTTATTTACATTTTTTAAAAAGGGTTGGATGATGAGATGTAATGTTAGGTAGTTGTATTTTACCAAGAGATCTTTTGTAAGTGGAACAACCTCTCTGCGAAAGTGGTAGAGGTTAATACAGTATGTATGGGATAGGCATATGAATCTAAGAAGAGCTGAAGGACAGATTAAGGTTTGAGTCTTTACAGCAAGAAGAATGGGCAGACTAGATGGGCCTAATGATTCTCATCTATGCTTCTATATGGGTGGGTGAATGGATGGATTGATAGATAGATAGATAGATAGATAGATAGATAGATAGATAGATAGATAGATGATAGATAGATAGATAGATAGATAGATAGATAGATAGATAGATAGATAGATAGATAGTGAATTGACTTGTGATGATGAATAATAACATCTAAAATTCTTGAGACACAACAAGATGTCATTAAATATTCTCAGTATTCTTAGTTAAAGTTCACAATATTATAATTGTAATATATGTATAAAGAAGACCTCTAGAAAAGTATATCTGAAGCAGTCACCATAGTAACCAATGGAATGTTAAAGCTAATTGCTACAATGTTGACATTTTGCTCCAGAATTACTCTTCTACATACACGTCTCCCTGTGTCTGGCATGTTTTTCTTTTTTTTTTTTTTAATGAAACACTGTTATTTACAATCTGTAAGAGAAATTCTCCAGCAATTCTCATGAATGTTTATTATCTGTCAGATAAAGGTTGTTTTTGTTAGAAAGGTGGCCAATTCACAGCAGGTTATCAATCAAAATCATTGTATTAACATAATGCACCATATTTATTAACATTAACATGGGATACATAACATGCAAATTATTTTTAACATAAATATGTGTATTTATTACTAATGTTATAAAATATATATAAAAAATAGGGCCACCCTTCCATATCAATGTTCCAAAGTTTCTTATTTTAGTTATTTTTTTAATATTATTAATCGTCACAACAAAAGAGCTACACTAATGAATCTGTGCTACCACTTTTGAGCCTGTAAAAAAAACATAGCATACATTAGAGATTCAAGCCAAAGTTTAGTGCAGGCATGTAGAACATCTCATATGAATATGACAAAACACACAGATGGCATGTAAACTCTTACCTGGCCTTTGACCAAGCTGGCTGCAAACTGCCTCATGACGGCCTCTACAGTGTAGGCACTGGACCATCCCCTAGGGGTGAGAAGCTCCATACAGATGGCCCCACCGTCCAGCACATAGCCATTCTCCAACCTGGGGCTCAGCACTCTCATGAAAGGTGGGGAGAATGGGAAGTTGTCCGGGAAGGTGAGATTAAGTAAGATGAACTCTGTGTTGGTCTCTTTCATGTCCTGCCAGAGGGTGGAGTCCTTGTCCACCTGGTGTAGCTTGACATTCCAGTCGAAAAGGCTGTCATCCACCAGCTCTACAGACATGAATTGGTCGCTCAGCTTGCGGATGTCTTGAAGCTCCTTCATCAGTCGTCTGCTCCTCACCTGGGTACAGTGCTGCCTATTTGGGGGAACCAGTGGCTGCAAGGTGGAGCTCCCACCTTGTTTGCTCCCTGCACCTCCATTGCCACCGCCACCTTGCTGTTTAGACTCCTTGGTAATGGACGGGGTGCTAGTCTCTTTGGCATTGTTTTTGTCCCTTCCTCCAGGCGTTCCATGTTTATCCTTGTGACACTGTTCAGTTTTTTTGCCCTTGACCTCAGCCTGGCCGAGGCTCACCTCGCCGGTTGTGGTGTTACTGCTGCAGCATCCGCTGCTGCCCCCTCCGCTGCTCCCACCACCACCACCACCACCACATCCTCCGGCTGAGCCCCCCAACTGCTTGTTGCTGCTGTTCTTCCCCTTGCTGTTTTTCAGTGATCCTTGTTGGCTGCGGTGATGGTGGTGATGCTTGGGGTCTTCCGTATCCCTGTCGTGAAGACGAATCAGTCCTATTTTCCGCAGCAGAGTGGCCATTTTCACAGGGTCCCTGGCAATTAAAAGCTGTTCCAGTTACACCTAGGGCAGGGTATTCTGTAACTGTAGCGCTTGAGATGAATGCACCAGACCTCAGCAATGTCAACAATGCGGTCCACAATAGTGCAATGTGCTCCGCAAACTTAGATCACGACTGGCATCGCAGCACCATTCACATCATCACAGACCATCCATAATTCCTTGATGACATCAAATACCTTGATATGAAATCACAGGTTAGTCAGCTCCTCCCAATAAAAGGAAAATTGTAGTAAACGCGCTGTGGCTGATTCATAAACGCTGGAGAAAGTGGACCAGTCTGTTGTAACTGGGAGGTTGCATCGCTCACAGTGCCTTAATCCCTCATGCAGTGTTTTAAAGATGCATCCTTCCCGATCTTGTATAAACCTCTTCCCTGTTTGTGATCATCAGCAAAGCATACTTCTCTGTCTCACGCACACACTCAAACAGCTTATTATGTTAGAGCTCGGTCTTCCTGGTGGCCCAATGCAGATGATGGGTTTCTTTCTCCCTCCCTTGTCTGCAGTGCCCCTGATGTCTCTTGTTTCTTCTGCTTTCACCTCCTCCTGGTGCAGTAGAATAGTAAGGATCGCCTGCCAGCTCTGTCCCTTCTCTCTCTTATCTGCAGACCTCACAAAAGAGGGAGGAGGGTTTCTGTAGAAGGTGGCGGGTGGGGGGGGGGGAGTAAAGGAACACTGCAGCTCACATGTAGGCAGCAGGGAAGGCAGGCGCAGAGCTGGCTACATTAGAATTGAAGAAAAGTCCTATGATTAAACCTTTGGAAACGCCCATTCTTTCGTGACGTCACGCGTGCCTGCCCCTTCTCCCTCCTTGTCTTTTCCTTGTTACCTGCGCTGCATCCTAAATGCTGGGTCTGCAGCTATTCTGCATCATCTGAAGAGGTGCTCTGTGGAGGAGTCACTAAGAGATAACAGCAGTTAATTCCACTCACCCCTAGTTGTGTTAGATATGAAAATGCCCATAATATTTTGTTACTATTTTTCTAATCCCTTGATACTGACCCATTTTCTGGTTAGATAGGAACTAGTAAGAGCTACACTCTCATATGGATCAACACCAGAACATCTAAGGGTTGATTCAACAAGATAATTCATGAGATATATTCCCAATATTACTATCTCCTAAACTACCACCATTAGTAGATAAAAAGAATATCCTCTCCTGTCCCTACACTAAACAAAAATATTAAAGCCACTGTACGTGCAAAGAAATAATCGGCTACCCAAAATATCGATCAGCACAAAAAAAAATTGAAAGGTAAAATTAGTTTTTTTTGGAATTCTCTTATTTTATTGTGTGATGTGAAAAATTTTTGCGGATTAAAAAAATATATGTAACTAAAAAGCACAATATATGACTCAATTCATAAATTTTTAAACTATAGAAACATAAACTCAAACCAAAAATGAAATAAAAAAAAACACAAAATGGACGAAAATGCAAGCCCACACACGAACTGATGCTAACATTTGCTTGAGTTGCCAAATGGTTCAAATCATTCAAAGAGTGAGGAGGGGGAAGGGAAGGTAACACAGGATAGTAGACAGATGTCTAGAATGTCGTTTTTGTAGGACATATATTTACTGCAATTTATTGAAATCCCTTCGTTACATTTTGTATATTAGAGAGTGTAATTCATAAGTAAACTCTCCCATGTCTCTGGGGTGCAGGGAACCAGTTTATTAAATAATGAATACTGGGAAAATATAATACATGTACAGTACATCAACACACTGAAATGAGACAGCCGTGCATGCAATCTTCATTGTTTGCCCTTCCATAAGGACCCCAGTATTGTGTATTTGTATAAGAAGGAAAGCTTGATCACCAGTTAATGAGCAGTGACAATATTTATGTGTATCTAAAACATCTCACAGATACGCGAGTATATTCCATCACTTAGTATGGCAACCATAAAACAGAATTTCTTGGTTGGGTAGATAATGAATTCTTCAAGGTCATACTAAGCAGGTCATTGAGCTACTGGAAGAAATCCTAAGTCACGGTCTATTGCCTTGGCAACTGAGCCAATTTCTCCATGCAGAGATGATCAGATATGACGTACGGCCCCTTGCCATTTATGGATGAGGTCAGTTTGGGGGTCTCAGGTAGTCTTTCCACTGCAGAGAAAATGAACAGGAACACTGATAGATTTAATGCACAAAACCTCTTGTTAAGTCTTGATACATTGGTAAATATGCTTTAGTTTTGTTTCCTATAAAAATGCACTTACACTAACATATTTTATACTGCTCTAAAATACTAGTGTACAATCACACCATAATATAAAGTAATAACCTGCAATATTGGTTCATATAAATGGATTGTCTCTCGCTTACCTGCATACATAAAATCCAATCAGTAAAGCCATCTCACAACAGGGATACCTGTCACTGCTGACAAAACATTGATGCAGATGGTATATAGTTTCCTTGTATGAATAACTGTTTTCTGAGATTATGTCATTGCCATCACCTATATGCTGAGAAACTGGATTATATCCAGAGAGGGCAGAACTAGGGCACTTTCTACACCGGTAAATGGGTCCTCTATTCTTGCACTGTGAGGTCATGGTGCTGTATTCTGGAGTACATGCTGGTACATATTACATTACTTCTTTTTTTTATCCTATGATCTATATATTTGCTAGACGTTTCACAAACTTAATGTATACAGCAAGGTCTTTTTCATTTATCAAAAGCAGACCTGTCATCACGGATGATGGGTGAATCTTAATGGAAAGTGAATTCAACGAGTTGGTATCTATTATATTAAAGCAACCCTCCCCCATTAAGAAAACTGCTCTTGCTGTGTATCTGCTGGATAAAAATGTGTTCTTGTTTTTAATTCCCGAAAGTCTGCTAATTCTGAAATGCACAGAGAAAACAATTTGTTTTACTATTCCATTGAAGTTAACATTTAGGCTTTTTCAGGTGATGCAGACTGAAATAATTCAGTTAATTTTGCTGTTTAGTATGAATTTGATTTTTTTAAGTGGCATTTCGGGCAACGATGCCTATTTTTTTATCACGGTAATGCTGTGCACGTATTTGGTGGCTCCAAGACACTGAGATTCTTAGTGGTACTTTAACCCCCCAAACCGCATAGCTTAGGTGTACAGAAAGATGAAAAGAAGGACACTGAAGAATGGACAAAGGGCAGTACCAAAAAAAACCAGACAGAAAAACATCCAGGGTCAGGGAGAGGCTACCATATTCCAGTGGCACAATTTAAATTCCCACCATTTCTAAAATCAGACTAAGTAGTATATCACACAAAAGGGGAGAAATCCAGGAATGAGGTATACATTGTACTACAATGTAGTAACCTGCTTGCAGACAGGTTTGTTACCAAATATCAGGGTAGCGGTGGCTATTAATGCCCCATCAATGCTAAATGATAAAATAAGCGATTTTCTATAAAGAGCAATGTTGATGGAAAATAGTGCAACTATGATAGATGGATGATTGGGCCAATTGGACCAGGGTTACTAGAATATTAGCCTTTGTAGTCCCTTTGAGCGAGCAAAATAGTGAGCATAATGAAAAAACTCCAGACATACACAGGAACGGGTGGATGCACAGCAGAGGAGGGTGACATGGGAAATATGATATGTATATATATATATATATATATATATATATATATATATATATATATACATATATGAAAGTATATGAAAGTTAACGTTCCATCCAGTAAGCAACAACATGGCAAGCTGTATTAAGCCCTATAATCAGACTATATTCTATTATATGTGTACTTTAGTTCTAACCATATGATTCCCTTATGCATTGGATGAGGTCGAGGGTGGTACCTCACAAAGTTCATTTTCCTCAATTTGTGAAATCCTGAGTAGGGACATGTTTTGGCCATTGAGCACCAAAACACATTCTATCTAATAAATATCAATAAAAATATATATATAGAAAATGCATTGTTAACATAAGCTAATGTTCTAAACAATAACATTTGGGTTTGGGTTACATGCTTTCTACTCTCCCGGTATTGATGGTATTTATTTATTACTTTTGAAAATTCTTTAGGTTCCTAGACTTGGCTCATAGCGGTGGCATGTCAACCCTGACATGATTTGTATGATATAAGACCATAGTAAGGCCATTTGTTTATGAACGCTTTAAATTGTTATACTGAAATATATATCGAGAGAGAGAGAGAGCGAGAGAGAGCGCGAGAGAGAGATAGATATTCCTTTGGGAACAAGCATGTTAGAAGAAAAATAATTCTAACCCAAGAGCAAATAGCTTTAGGCCTTGCCATTTGTCTAACTCTCATTACTGGATGCCATTAAGAAAACGATGAGCCTTGTTGCAATTTGCATATGAAATTCCACCAAAATAATTAAACATAATGAAAAGGTTTTGCTAAATTTGCTGTCTGTAGCTAACCATAGAAACTTGAACATGGAAATGGGAAGTACCAAAATCATAGAAATAGAAAAACACAGCGTCATTGGTCACATCACCTGAGCAAAGTTCCATAATGGTGGCTTGAGCACTGGATGCAGGGTGCAAAAAAGTGGCGTCCTCAGGAACAAAACACCATAATAAAGAGAAAAGTGTAAGAAAATGAATGCATATCCATACTCCGGGTCGAGCATATACAGAAATAAGCCGAACACTTCAATGAGTTTGTGGTACTTTCATTAGAGTAAACCATATATACTACACCACTGAAATAAATGAATAAATCATTACATGTAAAGATCTGACCATGATACAAGGAAGAACGTGCAAATAAGTGTCTTATGTTAAACCCTGTTTGCTGCAGCATATAAGGTTGAGTTCTACTCTTTGGAGTGATACAGCCATTCTACAGTGCTGGGGAATATGATGGCACTATATAAAACAGTCATTCATAATAATAGACTTTGCACTTAAATAAAGACTCTAAAGAGGAGACATTAGGAAGGTCTATAACACATTGCGTGTTCTGTCCATTAGAACAGTGTTTCCCGCATTTCAAAGACAGCTGTTATAACTTAGAAGTTAGGTGTAATGTCCCATTTGGTCTGTTTACGTGGAGCTTAGTCATTGATGGCCACACAACGTGGCTAATCCTTTACTGGGCAATTTGGAAATTTGGGGATCTGGAATACACACAGGAATTATATGATATCAGGGTAGGGGGATCTCGTCTCAAGACAGGGAAATCCAGCACAGAGTAAGAACTATGAACAATGGTGTGTTTATATATACAAAGACTCTATAAACCCTCAATATTTATGAACAAAATCAATGGTTTGACTGGTTGTGGCTTATCAGAGCAACTATAGTAATGTACTATTATTTAAATGTAATTTATATATTACTTGTTCTGCTTTGTAGATCTACCTGCCAGATTTACCAATCAGCAAACAGAGACAAGGCACTTCTTTAAAGAGAACTTTAGCATGCCACAGTTTTTTTAATACATCCCACCATCTGTTAGCAAAGGTTCATTTGCCCATGCTGATACATACAAATATATACATATAAGCACATTTCCCTTATACATTCAAACATATACATGTACAGCACATGCATATACAGTACAATTGCACAATACACAGCTTTTAGTTTAAGTAATTTCACAAATGAACACTATCTATAAACTTGTGTTATTGGTTTGGCAACCAACAACAACATTATTTAATCAATTTTCTGCCCTGCAGTTTACTCCCTTCTCCTCATTTGCACCCGTGCTTCCTGGATCAACAAAAAACGGCAATTTAGCAAAGGAGACGAGATAACATAATGTGGTGGAATAATCATGCAGATTCAGTAGAAATGAAGTTAAGATCCCTTTCTGTATGGCATAAATCTTAGGCGGGGTTTTAAGTGTTAGATTTTGGAAGCATGTTTTTCATTCATTGGGATCCAGTCCCTGATTGTAGCATCTGCCCATATTTAATAGGTTCAGTTATAAGAAATACAGTAACTAATATAACTGAGTTTGTAGGTATAAACAGTATATGTAAAAGGCTGAATGTTTAAACATGTATGCATAAACATTTTTACCAACTAAATTGAACAGAGCTCCAACAAACAAGTAATAGACTCCATGGTGATCATGTTTCTCAAATACAGATGTCTGATTTGGGCAAGAAAAGTAGCTATTATTTTGCAAATCGTCTACTATAGCTATTAAATGTTGGAGAAAAGTTTTAGCCATATTCATGAATTTCACATTTTTATTTTAGTAATGCTAATACTAAAATTCCATCGGAGTTTTCTTTGCATAAGAATAAAAACCACATTAACATACCTTTACAGTGTGAAAGTAAGACCAAAGAAAGAACACAGCCATCCACCCCAGATAGTGTTAGTTTAAGTGTTCTTGTTTATTTACAGTTTGTTTACTAATTGTTCTCTTAAGGTGAAAATACAATATAATGAAGGTTTGTTTTAGTACTAAATTATCACAATTTAAAAGTAAAAGTCGAATAAGAATGTTTGCATTTATTATGTACACAATACCTTAAAGCTAGGCAGATGGGCTGATCTATCTATCTATATACAGCACAATAGCTAACCCCAAAGAGAAAATGAGATAATTAAGACTTTGTTCAACCATCTGCCACTGGATTAATAATGGCCAAATATCAGACCCGTGTAATTGAAAACTCTTTTGGATCTGTTTTCAAAGCTTTTAGATCTGTGAGTGTGGAAATTGTTGCCCACTTTGTACCACGTTCTTCCAACACCCAGGACCATGCTGTAGGTTTGCTAGGTCTGATGATTTATATGGTCTTTAAGACCTTCAGGCCAGCATACCTTGGAAGCTCACATCTTCTACACATAATGCGAACGTGTAAACAAATTCTGACAGAACACAAAAGCAAGCATTCCAAGGTTATAGCAGCAGAGAAAAATTATGTTTGGAAAGTTCAGTGGTTTTCCCAAGTAACTTCCCTTGAAACATAGTTTGGATAATTATTGTTATCCTTGTTTATTTGGGACATTTAATGGGAGATGTTCTTTAATGTTGGGAGAAAAGAGCTCTGCGTTAGGTGTGTGACTTGTGGTTATGTGAGACATTCGTTTTTTGAGGCATGGAGAAGCTGGTGAAGGATTTCTAAGGTAATAATAAGCAGGTGAATCTCTAAAAGAATTGTGGTTCAGTAACAGACAACCTCAGTCAAGACTGTAGTTGCTCATTTTGAAATCACTTCAATATATTAGGTTCAAAAGTTCAAGAAACACATTTCTTTCTGAAACACGCATAATTATACCATTAATTTCCATATAAGCGTCTTAGTGTCAACATGTTTGTCTAATATACCCATTGGCTCTTCCGCCCATGCCAGCAGGCAGAAGGGTTTGGGATCCTATAGGATTCAGAATGGCCCATTGTTCACTTGCATGATGTAATCCATATTGACATTACAAAAATGTTTTGCTACACCTTGCCAATACATCAACTGAGTGTATGTTGGCATGCTAAACACAGAAACAGAAACTTTAGAGAAGCAATTTCTACTACTCAGACGATCACTTGGGCACCCTACTCCAAGCATGCACATGACTTGGCTCCGGTGGTGAAAGGGTTAAAATTCTGCCTGGCATAGACCAGAAACAATTATATAAATGCCCCTTAATACCATCTACACTTAATTGCACTGATATAATTAATATCATAACGCTGCTACCACCAAGACAATTTTAAAAATGGGGTGCGTCTTGGTCCCACAAATTAGACTAAAATCCACAAAATGCTTTAACACATTACATTACATTAATTTACAAAGCTCCGGCAGATTCCGCAGTGCTGTTACAGTCAGAAGAACAATTTAGATACAGTAACACATACATTAACAAACTGGTGCATAGGAGAAGCGAGCTTACAATCTAGTCAACGATATCAATGCGATTTTAAATTACCAGTAAATTAGTCTAATCCGGTAACATGTCTTTACCAGACAAAGGCAGAACTTATTAAATGAATAATTATTATAAACAAAAAATAGTTACAGTGCATATAAAAAAACAGATGATAAACATATTATTTACACCAAACTGATAACAATAAAAAGAAAATTAACAGAAAACCTAGGTACTTACTTGGAGGTTACCGTAACAGTTTTTCTGTCTGTAGGGCTCTGACAAGGAAATATAGCAATTTACTCAAAATTAGATTTTGGAACTACACTAGACATTCTTAGATTTATACCTTCTCAGTTCATCTGAAGTTTTCATGCCGGCACAGAGGTGGTATAGGGAAGAGAAGAGATGGCGTACCTATAGAAACCATAAGTGCCCTACCCCTTATGTGTTGTCTAACAATACCAGTCCAAACAGAGAATTTAGATTTTATTTTCTTTCCTGTGCTCACCACAGAGATCATTTTCACATTTATAATTTTTGGGCAATTTATGAGGTCCATAGATTTGCCATGCTAGCTACTTATTACTCAGTACCACAGACTTCACAATCCCTTCCAAACAGCTTAAATTATGCTAGCCATATTGTCACTTAGCATATCAATAGAATCCACTATGTATGAGGGGATCCAGGCATATGGTGGATTACTTTACATTGAAGCTAGACTTAAAAGCAACTAATTTGTAACATTTCACACCTTGAATAGGGCACTAGTTGGAGTCCAGGTTCAAAAGAGGAAACCTTCCGACATCACATTCCTATAGAATCAAATTAGCCCCTCTCATTCTGCAATTGACCATATCATCTCCACCAGGTAGCAAATGCATATATGAGAATGACAGGAGAGCATTTGAATATATGAGAATACTGTCCTTGTGCTACAAAACCTCAAGCTAGGTTAATGCTAGCATGGCGGAAATACTTGAGCTGGTAGAAAACAGGATCGCTTTCTACATGTGTTTTGGATGCTTTCCAATAAAGCCTTTCTTCAATTGTTGAACTGCTCCAAATTATGTGAATATAAATGTACGTGCACGGAGAGAAAAATAAGACACACGACACACTCTGGGTCAGGTCCAAAATCACTCTGCTTTATTTTGTTTATATTATAGATTATATAGGGACGTCAAAAAGGGACGTCAGGTTACGTAAAGCTTATTAATTGGTTAATCCTGAAACTATGCGGAAATAGGCAGAAAGGCAGAAAACCGTTAGAAACAAATATTAGATACTTTCCTGCAACAAGATATAGCCAGAATGGCGCTTGCGGTTAGTAAAATATAGATAACTGAATACACTGCTACTTGCGTCTCTCACGTATCTGCGTGAGGTGTAACCCTTTATTGGTCGAGGCCAGCTTATATTCATTAAAGCAATAAGCGTTTCTTGCTGATATATATAATGGTTCCATAACACATGTGAAAAATCTTCAAGGAAAACCCTTCATTGACGTATGTGATACAGATGTTGTAGTTTATTTGAATGCATAGTGAAGTCCGTAGGTGGAAGCTCCTTTTGTGGGAGTTACCTTGGAAGTAGGCGAAAAAACCTGCTTTTCATCATAAGTGCTACTAATGGATTTTTACCCAGTTCTTTAAAATATAGAATGATACAGTGTGACAAAGACAATAGAAAGTAGACTGGAGGTTAAATGTAGAGTAGATGTAGAGTTTTACTACTAAATAGCACTAATTCAAATGATAGCCGATTTTGTTAATGGAGGGTATGGAGTTTTACGTTCACTGTTCTTTATGTTTAAGCTAGATGTTTGTGTGGATAAATTGGGGTGCAATAAATATATATATATATCAAAATGTGTGTATAGATGGGATGAAAAGGGCAAATGCTATGGTATGGGGAAATACACTTGCTATAGACTGGTACATACTTTTTATGAATGAAACCATTATAACAGGGCCGGACTGGGAAGGAAAAGCAGTCCTGGAAATATTTGGACACCAGCACCATGTATTGTATTGTGTGGTCAACCTTTTGTACCCACACGGCAAACGCCTTACACTCACCTATCTGATCCACACTATTTACCATCCAAATAGCTAAAAATCATTATTTTAAAAACTATATTAAATTTTTCCTTTACATCAACAGAATACCACATCATTATCAAAATCCCAGGAATCAAAAGTGTTAAAAGGCCCAAATAAGTACCTGGGAATAGACAGAATGTTAACTACTCGGCATCAATGTGTACTGGATAAAGATGACTTCAGTGTTAGGCAGATGTAGATACAATTATTATTATTTTATTGTTTTATATAGCGCCATCAAATTCCGTAGCGCTGTACAATGGGCAGTGGCGTCGCTACAGGGGGGCAATTGCCCCCCCTAGGATATTCCTTGCCCCCCCTGTTGCCCCCCCGCCGAATTTGGAGCCACCCAGGACAGTCCCCTTGACTGCTAACGATGGCATGGTGCCGTCGCTAGCAGTCCCAGTCAGGTGCTAACGACGGCACCATGCCGTCACTAGCACTATCTTACCTTGATGGAGGTCTGTGGACCTCCATCACCACCTACCCCGGCGATCTGCCCCTCACACTTAAGGGCATCACCGGGGCCACCCGATCCGGCCGGTGACGGCACGCGCAATGACGCGATGACGTCACCGTGCAACTTTATTAATAACTGACAATTGTCAGTTAAAGCGGTATGGGGGCATAAAGAATTTTAAAAGATTATGTTACAAAAAAAAGTAAAAAAAATGATTTAAACATAAAGTAGTTAAACTTTAAAAAAAAAAAAAGTTTAAGTATTCTAGCTAAATGATCACTGTGGTAGCCAATGTTACCACAGCGATCATATAGCTATAAAAAGTCACATTCCCTTTTTAAAAATGGCCGATACTAATTTTTAATCCCGTGATCCCTTTTAGCCTGTGCGATACGTGAGGAACCATCTCATCCCTGCAGCGCCTTGCATTTTTACTGCGAACCTTTTTTTTTCCTGTAAAAGTGATTTTTATTCCCTTTACCATCATTTCTTTGGGATTGTAAGGGGAAAGAATGGTGTGTGTACTTCTGTGAGTGAATGTATGGAAAGTATGGTGTGTGCTTCTGCGAGTGAATGGAGATATGAAAGGCGTGTGAATGATCAGTAATTAGGGTTGAAGCCTTGACGTGGCATTACTGCTCATGTAGGAAGTTAAATTATGGCACAAAAAGTACACATTTGCAAGAACTACACCCCTTGGCGCATCTAATGAGGGGCTGTATGTGTTTCTAGTACAAACCTGGAGTGCGCTAGACACAAATGAACATGTCGCTATGGATAGAAAAAACATATTTTCTAGCCAAAGCGACATATTCCAACATTATTTGTGCACTCAACTTTTGTCCTAGAAATACATGTAGCCTCTCATTTGAAGCTCCAAGGGGCGTAGTTTCTTAAAATGGATGAATTGTCTGAATGAGGGAGAGCATGAGTTAATGTGTGGATGAATTGTCTGAATGAGGGAGAGCATGAGGTAATGTGTGGATGAATTGTTTGAATGAGGGAGAGCATGAGTTAATGTGATTGTGTGTATCATAGATGTATAATTGTGGAAGGGCAAAGATGGCAGTAGCAGGATGTTTGAGCCTTGGGGACTGAGATGGCACAGGCAGGGTGTATATGGGACAAAGATGGCAAATCGTATGTGTGTTATCTGGGTGCTGGTCAGGTTCTATGTGGGCAGTGTGGACGCCAGGGCTTGCTTTGGGGTGTGCAACCTGTGATCTATCCCTGTAATTTAGGGGGTTTTAAATATACCTTTAATGCTGTGTTTTTATGTGAATTCCAATTGATCTGTACCTGCAAAGCTGGGTTTCTTTGTTATTCTGTAGATCCATATCTGCTATGCTATGTTTCCATACATTATTTATGTATACCTGCAAATACAGGGTTTGTATGTCTTGTTCAGTTGATTAATACCTGCAATGCTGTTTCCATGTATTTATTTGATCTATACCTGCGATGCTACGTTTCATATATTATTATTGTATACCTGCAAATACAGGATTTGTATGTCTGATTCTGTTTATTTGATATATACCTTCAGTGCTGAGTGAATTGCAATTGATCTATACATGCAAAGCTGGGTTTGTGTGTTAATGTGTTGATCTATACCTGCTATCGGCAGCAGGGTCTAATATTTATATATATATATATTTATATATATATATATATATCGGCAGCAGGGACTAATATTAATATATATCGGCAACTGGGGCTAATATTAATATATATGGGCAGCAGGGGCTAATATATATATATATATATATATATATATATATATATCAGCAGCAGGATCTAATATTAGGCCCTGAAATCATTTAGTGCAAAAGTTAAGGTGTGTTGTTTAAAGGATTTCAAGGATTAGTCGTACTAAATTGTGGCTTCAGGCTTCCCATGTTGAATGATCAAGTATTGTATTGTCCGATAACAAAAGTATCATTCCATAGCACATTACTTTTGGCAATATATATATATATATATATATATATATATATATATGTTTTTTCAGTGGTATGATTTAATGGTGGAAATTATTAATGCCCCCCCACTTTGACTGTGGTATCTTGTGTGCCCCCCCTATATACTGTTTCTAGAGTCGCCACTGACAATGGGTACTTATATGATGGGATTGGGAGTAATCAGTACAATGAAAAAAGGCATGATACATCCAAAGCCACAATTTACTGTCGCTAATCCTTTTTAATAAAATATGCAGAAATAGAGTAAAAAACACAAAACCTTCACTTTTCCTCTCACTGATTTCTGGGCCTAGAATGTTTTGTCCTGTGAAATGACTACAAATTCAGGAGGGTGTTTTATCTCTGGATTAGTAAAAATCAAATAGTTCTATTTACTCCTACAGAAAGTAAAGTGCCAGGAAACAGATGACCAAATACACACCAGGATAGGCTCTGCCACACCGACACCCAAAACACACACCAGCACAGGCTCTGCCACACCAACACCCAAACACACACCAGGACAGGCTCTGCCACACCGACACCCAAACACACACCCCAGGACAGGCTCTGCCACACCGACACCCAAACACAGACACCAGGGCAGGCTCTGCCACAGAGACACCCAAACACACACACCAGGACAGGCTCTGCTACATCGACACCCAAACACACACACCAGGACAGGCTCTTCAACACCGACACCCAAAAACACACACCAGGACAGACTCTGCCACACGAAACCCAAACACACACCAGGACAGGATCTTCAACACCGACACCCAGACACACACACACCAGGACAGGCTCTGTCACACCGACACCCAAACACATACACCAGGACAGGCTCTGCCACACCGACACCCAAACACACACACACCAGGACAGGCTCTGCCACACCGACACCCAAACACACACACACACACACACACACCAGGACAGGCTCTGCCACACCGACACCCAAACACACACACCAGGACAGGCTCTGCCACACCAACACCCAAACACACACATCAGGGCAGGCTCCGCCACACCGACACCCAAACACACACACCAGGGCAAAGTCTGCCACACAGACACCCAAACACACACACCAGGACAGGCTCTGCCACATCGACACCCAAACACACACACCAGGACAGGCTCTTCAACACCAACACCCAAAAACACACACACACCAGGACAGGCTCTGCCACACGAAACCCAAACGCACACCAGGACAGGCTCTGCGACACCGACACCCAGACACAGACACCAGGACAGGCTCTGTCACACCGAAACCCAAACACACATACCAGGACAGGCTCTGCCACACTGATACCAAAACACACACAACAGGACAGGCTCTGCCACACCGACACCCAAACACACACACCAGCACAGGCTCTGCCACACCGACACCCAAACAATGGTTTGTGTCCATACACACTGTTTGCATAAATTGGCTGCATAGGTAAGCTACTAATCAGTTGATCTGAGTATTGAGAATACTCCTTGTGTTCTATATGTCTGTAAACAACTAGACTATGAAAATGCAATAAAATTTACTTCCAAAAGGGACAAGCCAAAATATAACCTTAATAGAGACAAACTGAGTCACAACATACAGTTATTTCAGGTCAATAAAAGTGTTCTAGATAAAGTCTGGTACATTTTATTTTAGCTCTTATACTGCACTGAATGAAACCACTATATCATTTAAGGTACAAGCATCAAACATCTTCCTTCTGTTTGTATTGTGATAGCTCAAATAAAGGTTAAGTGCAGGCATCATAATTTTAGGTGTATGCTCCGCCTGCTTTAGAGACTTTAAATACCACTGAAGATAAATGACTTACAGAAATCTATCCATGGTTATAGAGTTTGAACCTTTTTTTTCATTTGGAAGGCTGTCACCTGAACTTAAACATGTCTAATGTAGGGTTTTAATCACGAATTATACCAGGAACCTGATCTATGAATATTTCCTTTCACTCTTTCCTTGTTGACTAAATAACAATTGAGACATACTGTATATTACAATTATTTATTGATATTTCCCACACACATTAAAAAGTGAGATTTATTATCATGCAAAAGTTGTTCACATAGCTTAAACATCCCTATTAACCAAATTAGATTCCCCCCTTTTTTTGAGAAGTCATGGATAGAATCATTGAAATGTATAAAGGGATTTAACAAAGTAAACAAGTGTAAGTGTGTGTGTGAGCATGAATGTGTGTGTATGTGGGTGTGTATGAGCATGAACTTGTATGTGTAAGTCTGTGTGATTATGAATGTTTATATGTGTTTGAGCATGAATATGTATGTGTGAGCATTAATTTGTGGGGGGCATGAATGTATATGTGTAAATCTGTGGGTGTGAGCATGTATGTGTATGTTTAAATATGTGTGTGTGAGCAGCAATGTGTATGTGAACACAAATGTATATGTGTAAGTGTGTGTGAATATGAATGTGCAAGTATAGGTGTGTGTGAGCATAAATATGTATGTGTATGAGAATGAATGTGCATGTGTAAGGGTGTGTGTAATAATGTGTGTTAGGGTGAGTGTGTGTAAGTGTAAAACTGTGTATGTAAATGTGTGCCAGTGCTTATGTAACCAGGGGGAGGCAATGGGCTGATGGGGCCACTTGGTTTTACATGCCCCCCATGTCAGAAGTTAGCAGGCCTTGCCTAGGACATGTCACCATCAGTTTGCAATATTAATCCGTTTTTTTGTTTGTTTTTTTTACTGTTACCATGGCAACTTTTTTCTTTTAACGTTCACAGGGCTACTTGACTGCATAACTTCTTACCTAATTTCCAACAGTGTTCTTGTGAAATGTCTTTCTAGGTCATATATACTTGAATGTGAAGATTTGTTTTCCATGCAAAAGTCACTGATTGCTGGAGTTACCCGCAGCTGCTTTGTAACACCTTCTTACATAAAAGAGCTGTTATCTGCCTCACTCCATGGACAAAATGTACCATACCAAATTCTTAAGTTAAGCACATAAGCAAAATGCTTGACATCTCTATATTTGATTGGATATGTCATCCATTATGTTACTGCAGGTTTTGTATATAGATTAATCAGTTTACCAATTCACATCTTCAGGTCAATGTAATTAGGGATAGGGTTTTACTTGATGGATCTATACATTTTTAACCTTAAAATGTATATATATACTATGTGTTCGTTCACATGCAAATCTGATGACAGATGATACACATGCCATATTTAGTCTCACATTTATATATGCCTATATATAAACTTCCAATTGTCTCTATTTAGGACATATACTGTATATTCCCTCTTTGGACCAAACTGTTCCCTTTTCTATCCCCAGAGTTCTCATAATTCATGTTGTGTTTTAATGAACTCACAAATGTAGTTGTTTAAAGACAAAAGTTTCATATTCTAAAAAGACTTAATTACATAAAATGGATGGCAATACAGGGAGAAACACGCCCTTTACAGGTTTTATAATACTAGATGCTTTCACATTGTAGACTGAATAAACCTACCATGACCTAGATGAAGTGAGGTGACTTTAACAAGGAAAAGAGAATGAATGTAGTACTGAACGTGCTGAATGTGTATGAGCTGATGTAAGCACTGGTCTGTCACTTTTTGATTGACCTGCTGCAGCCAACAGACTGCGTGGTCTGCACTGGATGTCCCACTAGATTGTAAGCTTGCGAGCTGGGCTCTCTCCAACGAATGTATCGGTTTGTCTTAGTCTGTCAATTCTTGTCTTGTCATATCCCTTGAATATATGTATTGTATTAAGCGCTACGTAAACTTTTGGCGCTATATAAATAAAAGATAATAATAATAATAATAATGATGACATCTGCTCCTGCAGCCCTGCTTAGTCTGTCACTTATCTCAGGTCCCAGCTTGTAAACAACACTGAGGTTGTAATGTTGCATTGTAAGCATCATGCTCTGCAGTCGCTTGACTGCACATAAAATAGTTTTTTTTAACACGGCAAAATGGGGATTTGTTGCCAGTGATATTGATGGAAAGGATGGCAGGCAAACACAGTTGTGAATCTCTGTTAAGTAATCTGTATTAACACAGCCAATTATGAAAATATAATCACCTACTAACTCAGTACTGTGGGGTCCAGCTAAAACTTCATGTTGCTTTTGTTGTCACATTTTTTGTTGTCACAGAAACTCCAAAAGTCAGTCTGAACTATCTCTTGCTACCCCATGGTTTACAGAATGTGGTCATGTAACTGATTTTGTGGTCTGGTTTGAATTGTAGAAATGCATCTCATGCATCAACTAGATTAAACGTCTGTATCTTAACATCTGCAAGTGTTGGCATGATGCAGTGCAATCTTTTCAGGGCTTGACCCAGAAACTCTGTATCAATGACAATTCTTAGCTTTCCAGGATTCTTCACAAGCACAATATTAATCATTCAACCTGTTACAGGTGCAAATGGCCATCTGCTTTATAGCTATTAAGCTGTGCTTTGATCTCTGACTTAATGGCTACTGGCACATTGTGTGGAATGCGTTGTACTCATAGAATGCTAAGGTCCTGTTCAAAATAAACTGGTCCTAAAACCTGATACCATAGGTCCATTGAATACTCCATCATACGCATTGATCATCTGCAGTTGTATAACTGATGTATAAAGAGGTCATGTGTTGTGTACTTCCTTAGGAACCTTGAACTTTATCTGCCGTAGGCGCTCATATTTTGACCCAGAAACAGTGGTTTCAGATTGGCTCCAATAATCTCAAATTCAGGTTTATGTGTATGCTCGTATATGCCACATTCTGTTTGGAAAAATAGGCTGACAAGGTGAGCTCGCCTCATATTGTCTGTCAGACTCAATGCTCAGAGTCTTAATAGTAGGGTCGATCGTTATTATTAAATTTCAAGCTTTTACATTTTACAGCACCAATTAATTTTATGGAATAAATAGCGCTAGTGCTTAGCAGGTCTGCATCGCCTTGATCAGAACTTTTCTCCACTTGCAACTTGCTTTCTGAGTGATTTTGACTTAACATGCATAATCTATCCTATGATCTATACAGTTTTCCATACGCAGTACATCGTTCTTTCTATGGAGTATGTACAGCTACACTACTTACATCCAGCAGACTTGTTAACAGATGAGCTGCTTTGTGGACAGTTGTGCTAGCGTTTCCTATAACCTTCTTTGTTTTGCTTTTGCTTGACTGCTGAGTTTACAGTGTCAACATGCTGATCCTGCTCTATTTTGTTGAATGAATAAGTTCATCTTTAATGCAACACTCTGGTGTCCCAGAAAGCCTCCTGAGCAATGAATGCTCACAATCTCACACCTGCCTTAGCTTGGCCCTAAAGACCGGCCCAGGGGAGACAGCCTATCGGGAAATCTCCCGGTATCCCAGTCTGGCTCTGACATCACCTCCGCCCGTGGCTTCCTCACCACTTGCCCTCCCTATAGATACGCTACTGTTCTTAGGGCTTCTTTGTGAATCACACGGTTGGGCAACTGCCCAGTGTGCCCATGCGTTAAAATGGCACTGTTGGTATATTTTTTGTTGCTCTTCTGTCAGTGTCACATTAGGCTCATAAATATGGCAGCATTTAATTCCCCCCACTCTCCTCAGTGTTGCTGCTTGCATTTCAGAATACTTATTATTTTGCCCACCATCTAGAGAATATTCCTCAAATCCAACTCTGAAATTGTCCCAGATGCTGCTGTAATCCCCAGTCACCTCCATTGCTTTAGTCAGCAGAATGCAATGAGCAGTTACCATGATGTTGAGATGTTTTTCTTGCTTCATATAATCAGTGTTATTTGCATGTGTAATTATGCAATGCAGAAATGGGGCTGTTCCTATCAAAAAAGTAAAAGCAGGTCAGGTCCAGATACTTTTAAGACTGCATTTATGTAGTATAAGACAATACACTGAAAGAAGACAAAAACCATGGGGCAAATGGTCTCAAAATGATTCTGACGATTTTTTTAATTCGTTGTCATTCACCCTCACTCATGCTCTCTCAACCTCTCATTCACTCTCTCACACACTATTTGCAGCAGAAACCAGATTTGCTCATGAGACAAAAGGTGAAACTTTCTAAACCGATATATCTTTTAAAACATAACATTGTTTGGCTGACAACAAATGCTAACTGCAGATTTACAGATTTTTCACCGTCACGTTTTACCACTAATATGGTTTAAATACTCCTTAATCCCAATTGTAGACTTTTAAACAGACTTCCATTACCTATCCATTGATGTTTTCATGGTTATCAGGCATGTGTCGAGGTAAAATGCTTCTTTGTTTAGTCTGCTGGGAACTGAACAAAAATACTTTACAAAGATTATAGTAAATTAGAGGCATTTAAAGCTACATTTGTTCACATCAATGTAAGCGCTGCAGGCACAGCATTGGTTTCATATAAGAATACCATTACTTAAATAAATTATACTAGGACTTCATTGTGTCTGGTATGGCTAAATAAAACACTTTACCTCACCAACTGACAACTGATTTTAAAGAGATTTTAGAAAAAACACTCATATATTATTAAACTTTTCTATATTAAGGATATTTTGTACCCACAAATCTGGAGTATATTTGACATTTTTATCATAACACAAGTCACCTTTTAAACTATACATTATTTTTAACAAGTACCACTTTTCGATGTATAGTCCAACGTTTACAATGAATAATATATTCAAAAAACTGAGGGGGAAAAACACATTGTTTTTCCTATGATAACCCAGGAAACTAGGTGAGCTGACACAAAATATCCCATAATATATTATTGCCTTGATTTTTTTAAACACTATATAGTTGAAATATATTCAGCTGCATTTTCAGATTATGGCAATAACCCGCATGCATATTTTTATGTGGGAGGACAGGGACAAAAGTAGGGGGGCAATTATTAAATGCTATGGATATTATGAATCCCAGGAAATGTATGGAAAGGCAAATATGTAGCACCAAGAATACTGCAGAATTATTGGCCTAGAGTATGAAAATGTACATTTTCATTTATTAGTTAGTCCTGGGGTGGAACATTAGGAGAGAAGGGTTGGCCTCTTGCTCCACTCCATATATTTTTGATACCGTACTCCAGTACAGGCTTACCACTGAGCAATGGCCTCATTCACCTGCTGTACTAATTGATGAAACAGGCTGAGTATATAGGGGCAGACACAGTTGATTGGGGGCCTTCACTTTGCGCCAACAAGGGAGGTTAACAATAATCAATTACATAAAAAAAACCTGTGTAGCCGCCCCGAATGTAGCCAGGAATGCAAAAAAAAATGAGCAAGTGACTGCACATCACGTGACTCCGTTTTGTTCCTGGGTGGAGAAAGAGAGGAGACACTGTAAGGGAGCAGCACGAAGGCAGCCTTGAAAGCCTTGTCAGTCCACTCAGGCAGGTTGATACCTGAGTGCCTGCAAACATTGTGCTACCACTTTTGCCCCATTTGCAGCAACTCCTGGCATCGTCACATTGCCAAAAATTTGCAAGCTACTTATTTAATTAATTTTCAGAGGAGATCAAAGATCTCCCCTGTAACCAACCCATTGAGCAGCGGAGTACTGGGGACCTGATTGCCCAAGAGGGCTATCTGACCCCTGTTTGGCAGCAGGAGGACTGCCGCTCCTTGGACCTGCCGTTTTAGGTCTTGGCCTAGTCAGTCTAGGCAAGAATGCATCACTGTACTGAAGACAGCTTTTGCTACCATGAGAAGCATTGAAATTAGAAAATGAGAAATCTACATTCATTTTCAGTGCAAGTGTTTCAGCTAAAAACAATAACCATTATCTGTTAGAGTTTATATAATGCCTAGGGCTAAACTGATATAAAGTATCCATTTTGATGATAAAACACCACTTTCCCAATTATGTAATATGGGACATTATCTTTAAAAAATGCATTTTGCCTAAAGTACTAAGAAATCGTAAGCGCCTAATTCAATTATCCATATGTATACAGAGCTGTAAAAGCAGGCTCTATAGTGCCCCATCTGATGTAAAATTGTGTTTTAATCAGATTAATAAATGCATACTAAATTATTATATCCATTGGGTAACTGCGTTACACAACTGGTTGTCAGACCAGAATTAATGGGCTGATTGAGAACGACCAGGCATGTCAATCATGAAAAACTGAGTTTGTGCTATTACATTCTAGTAAATATGCTCCCTAATCAATTGAAACCATTTAAAAGCCAGAATGGCAGGTCTTCACTGAAAAGCAGTGGTCAGCATTTACAAATATCACAGGACTTTGTAGTCTTGATATGTGTGTTCTGCAGATATTGATGAGTTTAGGTTGTTTGGCCCTAGAATGTATCGTATGATTCCATGGTGATTGTTTAACAGGTAAAGTCTGGCCATGTTCATTTTCAGAATTTTTCCAGGAAAAAATGCTCTGGTTTAAGCAGGTCATGAAAGTGGAGAAATAGAAAGTGACAGAGTAGGATACACATCAACTAAAACATAAATTGTAGAGACTGAATTCTAACAATATGTGCTTAATAACCACATACAACATTCCCACTACAAAATTATATTTATACTTAGCATAGTACATCTATATTTTTATTAAAGAAATGATCATATGTGTATATAAAATAGTCAAATGAAATGACTGCATGTGTACATAAAAATGTCAAATGTTGAACTCTTATTTGGCTATATATATATATATATATATATATATATATATATATATATATATTGTGAGACTGTGAACCCCAGGGAGTTGATTGGCATGGCATCTGTGTACAGCTGCTATGCAGATTATACATATGGGTCCCTGGGGTGGAGCAATTGGAGAGCAGAGTGGGCCAATGCTCCGTTCCACCAGTCTGTGGAAATTCCATGCCGACTCTTCCAGGAGGCTAGAAGTCTGCAGGATGCGGTCCGTGATTCCTATGGGGCCGGCATCAGGCACAGGTGCTGGGCATTAAACACCACTGGAGCTTGATACTCAGAGAGACTGTTAGGGGAAGAGGAAGTTCCCTGCGCTCCCAGGGCAAGGAGAGGCCCTGAAGAAGACCATCCCTGAGACAAGTGAGGCAATACCTGCCTGCAGGGGCGTAACTAGAAACCTCAGGGCCCCGGTGCGAGAATCTGTTAAGGGCCCCCCCACCCCCAACCCATCTATCCCTTTCTCACGATCTCCCCTCTCCCTCCCTAACCCCCCTTCTCACGATCTACCCTCTCCTTCCCTACCCCCCCTTCTCACGATCTAACCTCTCCCTCCCTACCCCCCCTTTTCACGATCTACCCTCTCCCTCCCTACCCCCACCTTTTCACGATCTACCCTCTCTTTCCCTACCCCCCCTTCTCACGATCTACCCACTCCCTCCCTACCCCCCCTTTGTAGGTCACTTACCGTCAACTCCTGTGTTGGGAGCGTGAGGCGTTTGTCTCGGGTGCCGGCGCTTCACTGCTGAGCGCCGGCATATAACGTCATATGCCGGCACTCAGCGTGAAGTGCCGGCACCCGAGACAAATGCCTCACCGTCCCGACACTGCACTCTGGGCAGCGCTGACTGTGGCGGCGGCAGCGGCGGGGAGCAGAGGCATCCTGGATTTCTGTCAGTCACGGGGGCCCAAGAGTTGCCGAGCGGTCGTTTTCAGCAACCGCTCGGCACCCCTTGGGCCCCCCTGACTGGCAGAACTCCAGGGCCCGGTCGCCGTTGCGACCCCTGCGACCCCGGTAGTTCCGCCACTGCCTGCCTGGACATTTTGTGTGCTGTCTGGGGGAGGTTTTCCAGAGCCTGGCTTAGCTGGGTCTGACTGGGAGGTCGAGTTAGTGGGTAATTAGGGTGGTCAGTCTTGACCAGCATAGTTTAGTAAGAGAGGGCTCCAATTGGGAGCTAGGTTTTCTCTTTATGATTTGGTTTTGGGGTTTGAGTTAAAATAAAGTGCTGTTTTGTTACAAGCTGGTGTTACCGACTCTGATTGCCCTAGAGGACTGTTCTTAGGACCCCTAAATGTGACATGTATGGCCCTCATGCTACAGGGTTTGTCACAGGGGCGGGCTGGGCCGGGGAGCAGGGGGGCAATTGCCCCCCAGGCCGCCCTAAATCCGGGCCGGTGGGCCGGACGGACGAGCATTCAATGCGGCTGCGGCCGCAAAGTTAGAAACTAAGCGGCCGCGAGCAGGATTGAATGCGGCCGTCATGCGTACCTGGCGGGGGGGGGGGCGGTCCGCCCCGGCTGCCGCTCATCTGAAGGGTGCCACCATGCCGGCACGCCTTCTGAAATGATGCGCGCGGCTGTGCGCCGGGACTTGATGTCAAATCCCGGCGCACAACACTGAAGCCACGCCCACCGTCTTCAGTGCACCGGAAGGACAGGAAGAAGAAGAAGTAGAAGAAGAAGAAGAGGAGGAGGAGGAAAAGTGAGAGTGAAAGAAGAAAAGGTAGGAGAGAGTGGATTAGTAAGTGTGTGAGAGTGATGGGTGTTATGCTGAATGTAAGTGTGTGAGAGTGATGGGTGTTATGCTGAATGTAAGTGTGTGAGAGTGATGGGTGTTATGCTGAATGTAAGTGTGTGAGAGTGATGGGTGTTATGCTGAATGTAAGTGTGTGAGAGTGATGGGTGTTATGCCTAATGTAAGTGTGTGAGAGTGATGGGTGTTATGCTGAATGTAAGTGTGTGAGAGTGATGGGTGTTATGCTGAATGTAAGTGTGTGAGAGTGATGGGTGTTATGCTGAATGTAAGTGTGTGAGAGTGATGGGTGTTATGCTGAATGTAAGTGTGTGAGAGTGATGGGTGTTATGCTGAATGTTTGTGAATGAGGGTTTCAGATAGCATGGATGTGTAAGTGTTGGGGGATAGCTTGGCATCGGGAGTCCGTAATCACATTGCTTTCATGCCCAGATTCCAGCATGTAGTGGCTGCCTAGGCATGATAGGAGTGTGATTGCTGTTATAAATTATTTTTTGGTCCAACTTCGGTGTGTTAACACTTTTATTGGACAGAATAATTCAATGACAGTTTTAATATATATATATATATATATATATATATAATTGCAAACAGCAATCACACTCCTATCATGCTAAGTCAACCAGCACATGCTAGAACCTGGGCATGATAGGATTGTGATTGTTGTTATATATATGTGTGTATATATATATATATATATATATATATATATATATATATGTGTGTTAATATTGTTGTTGATTTTTTTGTCTAATTTTGGTGTTACTTTTAATAAAGTATTTTAAAGTTGTTTTTTTTCAGTTTTGGCCAAGTGAATGCTGAATTTTTAGTTTCAGTCCAGAATTTTCATTTCGGTGCATCCCTACTATATACTATGCCAGTCACTAAAGTGGTAAGCCTACACCACATCAATGTTTGGCTTAGTATATAGTGATAGGGGTTGTCAGTGTCTGGCTCAATGTATAGGCACACATTGACGGTGGTACAGCATAATCCCTAAGTATATAATGAGAACAGTTATGCTGTACCCCGTCAATGTTTGCCTAACCATAGAAACTATGCAGTTTTAAAGTGTGTGTGTGTGGGGGGGTGCCACATACAGGGTCTGCCACAGGTGCCAAATACTCTAGGTACGCCCCTGCATCATGCGGCAGTCAGACCCAACGGCCATGCCTCAGCTCCTCTTCCCACGTCTTAAAAGGGGTGTAATGAAGAGCTGAGGCATGCGGTGTGTGCACGCCGGCCACTTTAATTTCATTAGGCGCTGGTGGAGTGACTGCCGCACGACGGCCACTTTCAATGTCGCTTGCAGCCGCTTTGATGGTGCAATGGGCCAGTTGACTAGACTTGCCCCCCAGGCCTTCCCCTGGTTTGTCACAATATATATATATATTTATATCACAAAGTTAGACATTATGTTTTTGAGTTTTTTTGGGATGTTTTTTAATTTTCTTTTCCTGCTTTTCATGGTCTGCCTTCTCCTCTTATTTTTCGTTTCTCTCCTTGTCTCTCTCCTAGACAGGGCTGAATTTTTACGTTCACTAGTTACCTCTGAAGAAGCCAGAATGGTGAAATGCATTGGGTGCACAGCGTCCAATATGTTCAATATTAATCTTGGTATAAAGAGATTATATGATTTTGTTTATATGTATGTCTAAATGTATTACATTTTTATGATTTTAAATTTTTTTGACCTTGTCCTCTTCCTTACTCTAGTGCCCACACCACAATAATACCAAGTAATTAAATCACTTTTCCAGATCCAAGATTTTCAATGGATCAAAAGATAGATTTGGACATCGGAAATGTTGAAAGTTATATATAGTGCCCATTGTATTTTCCTGGAATGTATATCTTACAGTAAGAATTTATATTCCTGGATAACATTTTTGTGACATAAATATTTAACAGTTCTAAACAAATTCCACAAGTGCACCTATGGTTTAGAGAAGCACACACTACAAAATCAAAGTGTATACAGGACAATTAACCATAAGTAAGAAAATTATATAGTAGCCACTATATCACTTACCTATATTAAGATGTTTAAATATGTTAAGGTTTAAAATGTCCTCAAATAAACTTCTTTCATTACAGTTTTTAAATTGGAATATTTCAGATAATACAGCTATTCAGTTAATCCTGCTACGTATTTGGCTGTGTTGGGAATTTATTCAGATTTCCATTTTAGTAGCAATTGTGGAATTAGTTTATTACTTGAAATAACCATAAGTTATTTGAAGTCTTTAAATGTCTTATTTCAGCAAGCAAGTCTGAATACTACTGAATAATGCAACTTCAAACATTCAGTTCCTAACAAACTCTATAAGGGACAGATGAGAGAAGAATAATCCCATATAATAATGATTAAAATGCCACTAAACTTTCAAAATTACCTTGGCTTTATCAGAGTTTATATTTTGCAGAGAGCACTGTTGTGTATTTTATCTTTCTTTCCTTCCATATATACTGCAATGCAAGAGGAATATCCCTCCATGGTTACTTGAAGATATATACAATTGAAGTATTTTTATTTATTTTCACTTATTTACATTGAGGACATTCCAGTTCTATTTGGTTTTACTGGGTCATATACACTAGATGACTAAAAGTATGTGGACACCTGACCATCACCCATATGTAGTGGCGACTCTAGAAACAATATATGGGGGGGCACACAAGATACCACAGTCAAAGTGGGGGGGCATTCATAATTTCCAAAAGTAATGTGCTATGGAATTATACTTTTGTTATTGGGCTAAAATAATACTTGATCATTCAACATGGGAAGCCTGAAGCCACAATTGAGTGTGACTAATCCTTGAAATAAATATTATAACACAATAAATAACTTTTCCACTAAATGATTTCAGGGCCTTGAACATTTTGTCCCCTGAAGTCACTACAACAGGAGGGCATTTTATCTCTGGATAAATATAAATTAAATAATTCCTACTGTAAATTAAGTGCCAGGAAACAGATGACCAAACACACACACCAACACAGGCTCTGTCACACCGACACCCAGACACACACACCAGGACAGGCTCTGCCACACCGACACCCACACACATCAGGACAGGCTCTGCCACACCCACATCCAAACACACACACCAGGACAGGCTCTGACACACTGACACCCAAACACACACCCTAGGACAGGCTCTGCCACACTGACAACGGAACACACACACCAGGACAGACTCTGCCACACCAACACCCAAACACACACCAGGACAGGCTCTGCCACACCAACACCTATACACACACACCGAGGACAGGCTCTGCTACACTGATAACCAAAAACACACAAACAGCAGGACACACTCTAGGATGGAGTTTTCACACTGCATTGTCGTTTATACCCCCCTTAGTGTTTTTGCCCCTTGTGTATTGATGCCTCTGCTGCCCATATATATTAATATTAGCCCCAGTTGCCGATAGCCGATATAGATCAACACATTAACACACAAACCAAGCTTTGCATGTATATATCAACTGAAATTCACTTGTGATCTCAGCACTGAATGTATATATCAAATAAACAGAATCAGACATACAAATCCTGTATTTTTAGGTATACAATAGTATATGAAACGTAGCATTGCAGGTATAGATCAAATAAATACATGGAAACAGCATTGCAGGTATTAATCAACTGAATAAGACATACAAACACTGTATTTACAGGTATACATAAATAACGTATGGAAATATATAGAGATGGATCTACAGAATAACGCAAAAACCCAGCTTTGCAGGTATAGATCAATTGGAATTCACATAAAAACACGTCATTAAAAGGTATATTTAAAACCCCCTAAATTACAGGCATAGATCACAGGTTGCACACCCCAAAGCCAGCCCTGGCGTCCACACTGCCCACACAGCAATCACACTACTATCATACCCAGGCAACCAGTAAATGCTGGTACCTAGGCATGATGGGACTGTGCTTGCTGTTAGCAATCACACTCCTATCATGCCAGGTCAGCCAGTACATGCTGGTACAGGGTGGCTGTAAGTGATGTGTAGACCCCATACTGCTGGCAGCATCAATACACAAGGAGGGCAGCTAGCTAGGTTTCAGCATGTACTGGCTGACTTGGCATGATAGGAGTGTGATTGTTAACAGCAATCAAAGTCCCATCATGCCTAGGTTCCAGCACTTACACATCCATGCTATCACACACACACTCATTCATTCACAGATTAATTCCCTCAATCACGCATACTCATTGAAACACCCTCCCCACCCCCTTACCTGCACTGCAGCTCCTCGATGCCGCTCACAGACTTCAGCAGGGGGCGCGGCCTCCCTCTGCGTTCTCTGGTACTGCACAGAGGAAGCAGGACTGGAGCAGAGTCATGTGATGTCACGTGAACTCTGCTAGGTTCCGCTTCCTCTATGCAGTACAGAAGACCCTCCCACAGGTAAGTAGCAGGGCTCAAGGTGCCCTGGCTGCTGATCTTACGCGGGCCACACCCTCTCTCTCCTCTGCATTAAACCAAAAAAAAAAAAGGACAGGATTTAAAGTCGCATTGCGACTTTATTCCAAATTTGGCAGGGGGGCCGCCACTGCCCATATGAAAGGTTGTTGGACATCCCATTCCAGACCCATGGCCATTAGTTTTGTCACAGGTACAATTCTACTACATTTTTGCTCTTAATAAAGTGGTTCAAGAAGATATGATTCTAAAGCGGAGAGAAGGGCAGTTTATTGGTCTAGAATCTCAGAACACTCTCTGAAGTAATCACTTACTATATGGCATCCCAGGCTAATTACATCATATATGTCTATTACTCATGCGTTGGGAAACCAAACTGTATTTTTATAAACTCTAATGAGATCGGTATTTAGTATTCCCTGCATTTCTGTTTACCTTCGTCCTTAAACAGCGATTATGTCACACAACGTGGTAGCAAGTTTTGTTCCTAAAAAGATTGACTTCTAGGCAACCAGCATCATCTTAAGAAATCATCTACACTTCTAGAGCTGAAAAAGAAATGCTCCCTAGGTAGCAGTTTTCCAGTTAAACCTGAAAGGTTTATTTTTACTATGGGAGTCCTTTACTGCCTGTTATGTTAACTCAAAAGAAGCTTGGTACTTCATACACAAGAGGAGTTTACATTACTTTGTGGTAGGCAGAAGACTTGAGGCTAGATCGGTACTAGAAGGAACCTCCCTAGTAGGAGCCTGTACAACACAATAACATATTGGTAAAGAAAAAAAAAACAATAATAAATTTTAAGCAATGGCAGCCAGCAGTATGAGTCTTTGTATTTCCCAATCCCCGTGTCTATACTCACAGGACCAACACAACTGACAAGCTGCAAAAAGTAATTGGTGTGTGGTTTAGATGCTGCAAAAACAACGTATTATCTTGTATACAGAATCTGTACAAACAGCTCTGCATCTTCCTCGGTAGTATTAATCCCCTCACTTTCATCACACCGAAGTCATCAGTATTCCACACAATGTTAATTAGCTGCTGTGTAGGAATCCATATAAAAATGAGGCAGCACAATAGCATAATACTATAAAGGCATTGATCGAACACATCCATCAGGACAGGATGGAACAGATCCTTTTTTCTACAATTTATTATAAACATCAGTCTTTTGTTAAAACATTTTCCGTGTATGGTTAACCGTATTACACTATTGTGCTGTCATTTTTCTTCTAGAGGCCTTGTACTTGGAGTCTGCTAAAATTTAAATTTGGTAATTTGCAATTGATGTTAATGGGGAAATATATCAAATATTATCGTATAATGCATGGGTCCACAACTTTGCATGTAAAGGAAGCTACTTGTGTATCATAAAAGAGGACCATGGGAGGCAACCCCTCTGTTGGGTGATCAGGCTACCAAGTGCGTCTCTGCTTAATGGGCTGGTTAAAAAGGGGGATCAGACATTCAGTGAACCTCTGCCTGATGCATTAAGAGGGTGCCTATTAGTTTCAATAACTCACAAAAGATGGAACATTGGAATTATTCACACCGTTGGGAAAGTGACTGGAGTTAGCATTGAGAGATACGCAGTTCATTTTTGTCTAAAATTTGCCTGCTTCCTTTACATTTACTCTTCCCCATAAACCATGGACAATTATGAGATTGTTGTATTACCCGGGGGGGGTCATCTGAAATCCGTGGTTTTCCACTAGATTAAAATACTGCATAACATATTGTATTTATGATGAATGCTGATCTTGCAGAAACGTCCAGTACACCTACTGAGAGATTAAACGTTAGCTTAAAAAACTTGACATGTGAAGCCTATATTGTGACAAATCATTGGTTTGATCCATATATCCTACTGAGAAAAAAAATCAACATTTTTACATTGTGTGGGTGTTTTAACTTTTATTGCATTAGAGCATTAACATTTTTTGCAAACAAAATACAATGTGTTTGGTTTCCCATAGAAACAAAAGATAGTTCTGTTGTTAGCTGATTAGAAAACATAATAATTACTGATTTCGAACAAGCTCCACAGGGAACTATTCTCGTGTAAAGATGTAAACCAAATCCTAAAATCGTGTTTCAGGATGCAGTGAGTGAATTCAGAAGAGATTGCCAACAAGGCAGATGATTTAAATAGCGTGTTACTCAACCACTTACACTGGCCATCATCTGACAAGTGAACATGGTGACTTGTGGGCAATCCACAAATATTGCAGTCACTCAACTGTCCCTGCTTGGTGAATGACTGTAAAAATACAGGTGAAAACTAGGTTTTCTGTAAAACGTTGTTGGATTAGTGCATTTACCAATATTTCCAAATTTTAACGCAGTTTGAAAATGAATTCGGCAAACAAACCCTTAAATGCTTACGTTTTAATATATCATCAAAAAAAGCCAACCAAAGCAAAATTAGGAGACAAAATATGAAAATTCCTACTAGAGAAAGTTCTGTTAATACACTTTAACACTGGCAATTGTCTGTCATTCTGGGCATTTTCTAGGTAACTTTTGAGTTGTGTCCCCCTCTTTTTTTATCTTTTTTTTTATTCTGTTTTTAACAAACATATAATAATCAGCATAACAAACATAAAGGCCCCAACTGTAGTATAAACCAGCATTTAAAGACCACAGTTCAAAAAGTGATCCAGTGACCTACATTATTTTAAAATGTTTATAGCTTTACCAATTTTTTCCTCAGAAATTGGTTTGGACGACATCTCCATTTGCCCTGTGGACAGGAATTTAAAGAGGCTCTGGGATAAAATACAGAATATCCTGAACATATCTAACAATCACAATTAAGCATCAGTCAAATTGCAAGCAAGGTGCTTACCGCCTATGTTTTATATTATGTATAGTGCTTATAGCCTTCAATGGAGAGGATTTTTCACCCCTTCATGCATAAATCATATTCCCATACTTATATCCTTCCTTATAGAAACAGTAAAATCACATGTTCTGATTATGTCCCCATTATGCCCATGCAGTGAAAGTTAACCTATGCATGGTTCAGGATTATGGAGAGTTTACATGGAGAGGTAAGGTTACTAGGTGGCCAGTTGACCATGATAAGAAATCAGTTTCTGGACAGAAACGACTCTACCTCCAACACAAAAATATGAACTGTGTGGATGTGGGACTAAGAAAACGGTATGGTTCATTCCTGCAACATATTGATCTGCTGACTAAGATTCAAGAAGGGTAATTGTGCCTTCTAGATCTACCTCACACATGCCTTACATTTAAGTATTGAAATAATATTATATTGATAAAGCACTATGACAAAAATTATAATAACTTGAAAACATATGAGACATACTGCTGGTTAGGTAGAAGAGGGCTCGCCTCCTTTACAGACTACTGGATGGTTGGGTGAAGGAATGAGACATGTTTGTAGAATGAACTTAAAAAAAAAGAGTATTGTAATATAAAATAATACCTTTTTATTGGACTTACATTCCATTTTAAGGACACGCTTTCGAGAGTATAAACCTCCCTTTGTCAAGTCAAAATCAATATAATGCTTGCATGCTCGGTGACCCAGACATCTTATCTTTAAAAAAAAAAAATATATATATATATTTTATTTTTATGCACAGACATGAAGAACCAAAGTCTATTACGAATTGAGTTAAATCGCCATAAAACGCATGCTGCACTTAACCATTTAGATATTATTCCTATTAGTTCTGCTGATTCAGAAATGGAATGCCTTTAGTCCGTTGATAATGGCTAATGGCGCTCATATCCTCTAGTGGCCACAGAGTCATTACAAATTTAATTGCCTACTTAATAACAAGGTTAGCGATTTTTTCAAGCTAAGCATTTTAAGGTACATTGCATTTTGTATCTGCAAGTGTAATATAAAAACATAAACTCTTAACAAGTGCTATTCAGTATGTCTTCATCACTCAAAGCAGGAAAATTCAGGCGAAATGAAAATATTACACACAAGATTGAGCTTTAAGCAAAAGCGTATGCACTGTAAATTTATAAACAATTCTTTTTCACTTTCACTTAGGTCTTTCTATAAAATGTAACATTTAAAATGTCATCTTGCATTACGTTAAAATTGTTGCATCACCCTGAGATACTTGCGATAATAGCATTACAGAGGAATGGCATTGCTATTAGAGCATTTGAGGAGAATGGGTAGTCTGCTAAAACAATGCACGCAGAGAACAGGGTGTGTGTTACAATCCCCTATTTATGCTGTCAGTATGTATGCCTTTGGTGTAGGCGGATGTGATGTGTGGGAGCCAGGAAACATAAATCTAAATAATTAAAAACTGGAACATTAAATACGAATGAGAGCAGGGCTGATAGATGGCTTCCAGTGCTGCATTCCATTATTGTTTTTCTCAAACATGACAGTACCCCTTTTAGCTTTGTAAAGTAACACATCTATACGTTCATGTAGTGTGGAAAACGAAACATAGAAAATGGAACACAGGTGTAAGGAAAATAAATCCTCAATTTATAAAGACACGGAGGCTCCCATTATGCTTATCTCGTTCTTTTATTCCCTCAGCAGCAAAGAAAAGAAAAAATGGTAACAAAACAAATGTATGTAAAACATCAGAAATGCACCAATCACAACACATCTATGCATCCAATGAGGGACCTCCATGGATACCCCTCCTCTCGCTATATAAGTGCTTGAGTCCATAAATCTTCCTCTCTTTTCTTTGCTGCTCCCTCAGAGATAAGTATACCTTTATTTCATTTTTTCATCACACGTACATATTGCTTGATTTATCCTATAGAAGTGTGTGTTTTTTTCGCTACCTTCCATTTCTCCGTTCGGGGGGGGGGGGTTGTGCCTTCCTCGTCCCTATCCTTATCATACGGCTCTTGCGATGTAGAGCCGTTTTCCCTCTGTTTTGTTTCCGTTTTCGGCTGCCTGACGCATTTGTTTCTCGCTCGGCGGCCATTTCTTCTTCATAGAAGAACATTTCATAGTTTCCTATCACGCACGCCATCTTGGTTTAGGTTTGTGCTTCTTCTCGCCAGGAATTTATACGTAGCGACGGTTACGTCTTGCGGCGGCCAATTTTCTTTAATAACCGCGCATTTCTTTTTACCTGTTACAGTCTCTCTCTGTTTTCATTAAAGTTCTTCACTTGTTCCTCATACCAGTTGTGCTTTTTGCCCTCCGTTTTTTCCAGCCAGGTTAGTCTTGATTTGGTCTCATGTTTCCTAACAAGTCAATGCTTTCTGCTGCTCTGCCAGTAACTGCTGGCCAGCATAATGTTAGTGATCATACAGAGGGTTTGGATCTGGGTGATGACTATTGTAGCTTCGATTTTCCAGGCTAGGCTTAACTCCCCATTAAAACCCCAATAATGACACCACACCATAGAATATGGATAAGAAAAGGCCACAGCCAATTTTATTTATTAGAGTCATTGTCACACTAAAACCTGAAACAATAAACATAGGTGCGTTAACAAGGACAATGACTCAAAACACCAACATGTAAATATATACAATAAACACTCAAGCTTGCCAAGTAATCCAGGTACCATTACCAAATACCACTTAAGGAAGGGACATACCGAGATGCCCCCACCCTGACCTGAGGTTCCCAGCACTGACAGCCAAGAACCTCCCACCAGATGTTACCAACCATTCACTTACCACCACATTAACCCCCTGGATACGTGGCAAGCTGCCGCCCCACAGACTGTGACAAATGACACAAACCAACAAACAAAAGAAAAAAGGGAGGGAGGGTAGGACACGCAACCAGGTAAGCTAACCACAAGAATGGTTCCTAAACCCGGGAAAGCAGCCACTTATATAATCTTCCCCCAACTCCACCCCCGAAATTCCCGCCAAAAAGCCTACCCCTCCTCCGCACAACAGTCAGGGCCCACTATAGCCCATGCTGGCCCCCCATGGGCATCATTCCCCAGGGGACATGATTACTTCTGAGGAGTTCCATACTCTTCTTGATGCCACTATGACTAAATCAGTTACTCAGGCACTACAATCAGCTATGGGGATTATGTCCTCTAATATTTCACAATCTATTTCCTCCGCCATTAAAGCTGCACAGCTTCCTCCCATGCTATCTAACCCTGTTTTACATACGCCAGGTACTATTGAGGTTCCATCTAGACGTAAGGCATCCTCTAAATCCCATCATGCCACACATATACCCTCCAAGTCTAAGACGGACAAGGTACGCCCTGCACACAGAGGATGTGGTTGCACCACGTAAAAGAGCCCACCATCGGGCAAAATTGATGCGTAAATGGAAAAAGGCTAAATCCTTTTCTGATTCGTCCGACTCTGAGTCGACATCTGAGGAGGTCGTTTGATTCAGACCAGGCTGAATTTTCCGATTATCAGGATCGGGCACCTGGGAGTGGGGATCAGACTGGTCCCTCCTGTCATCAACTTGACGGGGGTTCTCTTATGGACCCTGCTATTTCCATCTGGAACTTGGCACGGATAATAGGACAGTTATCGGCATCCATACAGGCCATCTTTCCAGGAGCTCTGCATTATCGTGCCTTGCAACGTCTGAAGAATCGTTCCTTTTTTCAAGGCCTGTCCTACGACGAGGTGATTCCGATCGATTGCGAAGCAAAGGAGGTGCTCTCCTGGTGGCTGAACCACATAGATGTTTGGAACGGGGGGCAAGTGGTCGTTGAAGGCAAAAACAACTTCACATAAATTGCCTGGAACTTCTGGTAGGCTCCTTTGTCATTCGAAGTATCTTGAGGGATTCATTAAGCTGCTCTGTGCTCCTACGTCTGGATGTGTCGGCGGTCAGACATATAAATCATCTGGGGGCATGAGGTCACAAGAACTTTCAGGTCTGGCCACAGAGTTTTGGTAGTTTTGGCCCACAGCATAGCAGTTCAAGCGGAGCATATCCCGGGTATGAACAACTATATCGCCGATTGGAATTCTCTTCCTCTCAGGGATTGCGGCGAATAGCGCTTACTCCAATCAGTATCTCGGATCTTTGGGGCCCATTTGAAGTTGTCTTACCCTCCTTGGCCTCGATACTCGGGCTTATGGGATGTTAATATTGTCCTTCAATTTTTGGTTGCATGGCCTGATAATGCCCTTTTGTCTCTTCAGCAGTTATCTGCCAAGTTGGTCATGCTGTTTTGCCTTATATCATGTAAGCGTGTATTGGTAAACGTCTATTACTTCGGTTTTTTACCCTTCTTTTCTACACCAGCTTCAATTATGTCCGGTGGCATGTCTCAAAGCATATGAGGCACGGACAGCTCCTTTCAGGGATGTCTCACGTCTTGATCTGTTCTTGTCTTTTTGCAGCCCTCATTCACCAGTGACAACTGCAACTTTGTCTCGTTGGGTTAAGTGGTTGTTGGGGTCTGCGGGTATTGACACTTCTATTTTTGGTCCCCATTCTACTAGAGGGGCCATGGCATCTAAAGTTACATCTCTGGGATGTAGGTTGCAGATTGGTCCAGGGAGTCTATGTTTAGAGAATGTTATTTCAAACCTTTGACACATTTTTCTTCTACTAAACTAAACTTTAAACTAGCATAATGGGAGCCTCCGTGTCTTTATAAATTGCCAGATTTTACTAAATTATGACGTAAAGTCATGATTTATAAAGACACGGAGGCGAGCATTATTCCCGCCCTATATGTTTTCTTCGACAAAAAATTTTGTTTGTATTCCCACCCGTTTGCATTTATGTGTAATATATATATTTATTATTGATGATGGCTATTTGTCTCCTCTGGTTTATTTCTCAACGTTTCTTTTTCTTTTTTTGGCTTAAGAACTCCCTTATGACGTATGGTCGATTAGGGTATTGTAAGGGTCTCGGGGTACATCACCTACCGGGTGATGCAGGTCCCGCGTCGCGTCCGGCGCCTCCTCCTCAATTCGCGGCACGCCGTCTACTAGACGCGCACGCGCGTCCTTTAACAAAACTTTATGCGTTCCCCGACACGTACGGCGGGGAACACGCTCAAGTGACGTCACGCAAGTAGGCGTGGCGTTCACTAGCGGGCAATTCAAAAACTGAGCACTGAGACTCATTCAGTGCTCAGTTATTGTGCTGTGCAGTCCTTTTTTGCTTGCTCCTTACGTTGAGATTGACCCTTCGTGTACCAGACCCGGCTTTCTATGAGATTGACCCTTCGTGTACCAGACCCGGCTTTCTATGAGAGTGACCCTTCGTGTACCAGACCCGGCTTTCTATGAGATTGACCCTACGTGTACCAGACCTGGCTCCTGTTCTTCTGTCTACTACCTGCCTTACGGTCTCCACCTATATTTTTTGGAACTCTTCCTAGGGTTCCCTACAGGTATACCGTATTTGCTCGATTATAAGACGAGGTTTTTTCAGAGCAAATGCTCTGAAAAATACCCCTCGTCTTATAATCGGGGTCGTCTTATAATCAGACCTCAAATAGGTCTGACTATGAGACGACTAAGATCCAGATCCCCCGCAGCTGCAGGGGACCTGGATCCTCCTGTCTTGCCCCTCCCGCCCCACTTACCGGTGCTTCTGAGTCCCCGGTGTGTAGCCGGGGCAGCGTGTAGATGTCTATGCGATTTGCGTAGACAACTTACGCTGCAGCCGGAAGGAGGTGTGGCTAGCAGCGGGGGTTGTCTGCGTCCATCGCGCAGACCTTCCCCGGCTGTCAGAGATCAGAATTCCCCGCACCAGTGCGGGGAATTCTCTCTGACAGTCGGGAGTATGGGACTAGATCCCTAAATAAGTCATAAGAAGCTGAAGATAAATTCCTATGATCTTGAATGTTTGTGATCCCAGAAAGGCATCCAGCCTTTTTGTTGGTACTGAATCTACCTACTGATAGACCGTTCCTCCTGCATCCTGTCAAGGTGACTTAACAAAAAAATCAGCTGCCACCATGCAGGGGCTGATCACCAGCACATTTTCTGGGAGCCTCTTCTTTTAAATGTCTACATCAGAACATGGGTTGATCCTATATTTGGTATCCCCCCCCACACACACACAAACAGTGACACAGAATAACTCTCATCACTATATACTGAGTCCAATCAATGGGCTCTGCAGCGTCTCACACTCCAACAATGGGAAAAATAAGGGGGACCTCAATATGTAGGACATTAAAAATGGCATGGCTGTTCCTTTAACATTAAGATCATTTTGCAAAACTTGCTGGGAAAGTATGCTGGGTCCAGCCCTGAATAATGCATAGGTATATAAGTAAAACATAGACAAATCTTATTTTCACTTCAACTTACTGTTTAATGAATAAAGCCCTACCCACTGGTTGCTTAAACATGCGTTGAAGTCCCAGTTTATTTAATTAGCACATGAAGAATTTTAAAATGACATTGCCATTGGTTATCTATATATTATTAAATGAAATGAGGAAGCTAATTTGCAAACATTACAAGACCTCTAACTTTAATTAAAGTTGATTAAATATTTCAGTCTTCCTATTGCCTCTTTGTCGCTTCTGTTTTAAAATATGGAAATCAGACAGTATTTCAAGCCCATTCCATTATGGAGTGACATCCATCAGTGATTTACAATTGATTCATATAAACATAAATAATCTGCTTTGTCAAAGGCAAGGAACCAGTTTAACAAACCTAAAAGGTTGCATTAATACCCATCTAACAAAATTATGACAGCTCAAAGTGATAGTTGGTTAGGTGTCTAGGTTACTCCCCAGATATTTAAGTGTATGTGGAACACATAAATGGCAAGTAGCTTAATTGCTTTGATGGCTGATGGTCTAGAATTTTTAATGTATCCTGAGATGGGATTTTGCCTGAATCCAACCCCACCATTGGGTTATGCTGTACCACCATCTGCGTCTGTCTCGATATATAATGATAAGAGATACACTGTACCACCCTCAGTGTCCGGATTACTATGTAATGATAGGAGTTATACTATTGTGGTTGTGGTGATGAGAATTGTGGTAGTGTCAGGCTCAGTATATATTGATGGGAAATATGCTGTACCACCTTCAGTATACCAAGACATTTTGGGGCACGGCTTTGTGTAGATTTTTTTTTTTTGGTTCACTTTATGACCTACGGAGATTAATAAAATGAAGACATTTAAAAGAGCATTATATTTACACAAATCAGTAATCACTCTCTGCTCTTGATATGCTTGGTGGTTGTTGAACACTGTGATACACCATATATTTTGAGCCCCTAGAAAAATGGGGTTTCAGAGGAGGAACAAGTCCCTCCTATTTGAGGTCCCAAAAAGGAACTGTCCCTCCTATTAACAGACACTCGGATTGGCAACTATGTGAATTAGCTTAAAAACAATGAACAATATAGACAAATCATAGTGAGTTTTGTCTAAATTTGTATATTGTGTCTATGTATTGTAAAGAGCATCTTGGAACAGATAACCTCGTGTGACCTCCCCGGAATCATTGTAATTATGAATCATTGTATTTTTTTACAGTGACGCAGTCATCTTGCAACGCCCCCCAATGATTTTGATTGTAATAATATGGTGCATAGTACTACAGGCAAAGCGAGCAGAGGATTTACTGCAGTGCTGCTCCCTCCCACACATGCGTTCCACAGTCACCCGCCCTCCCCCTCACTCGAATTATCGGAGGACGAGAGGGGGAGGAGGAATACAGGGCAGGAAGAGGGAGGGGGGAAGAGAGCTAACCCGGAAGTGAAACGTGTATACGTCTGTGAGCGATTGCGACGGAGATGCCGGTTACTGGGTGACGGTCTAGGAAGCGAGTATGAGGAATAGAGACGCAGAGTAGCAGAAAGCTAGAAAAAGGCAGCGTTATCGTGTAGTATATCGATCGTTTAGAGATGGCGGAAAAGTTTGATAACCTGGAAGAACACCTGGAGAAGTTTGTAGAGAACATCCGTCAGCTGGGGATCATAGTCAGTGACTTTCAGCCCAGCAGCCAGGCTGGACTTAACCAGAAGCTGTGAGTCGGGGGGGATCATTGCTCTCACCCCAAAGCTGTGTCTAAGCTACAGACTATTCTCTTTGTAATGTTTTTGACATAGAC